>NC_140673.1:18192500-19422500 GCF_054131305.1 Coturnix japonica
CTAAGTAGTAATTAGTTTTCTGGAAAGAAACCAAATTTATATGAATTTACACTTATTTATTTAAAATGTTTTATATTTTCACATGCAAAGAACTTGTTTTTCTTTGATGTTCTGTACATGTGTGTATGTAATATGTATGCATATGTTTGTATACCTTAGACTGCTTCATTTGAACTTAGGAGGCACACTTTGTATGCATATGGTATGCAGTTTTTGTTATTATTAGATCATTACAGCTTGGGAGAGTTTTATGATAAAGTCTTTTTTGATTCTTAACATGAGCAGCTGATGCTTGGATTTTATATGCATGTTAGATTGCTGTATCATTTTTATCAGTCGATTTATATATCAATAAAAAGAGTTTGAATGCATTCTAGGAGAGGCACAGATGGGAGTTAACAAACAAGTTTATAGAAAAATATCATAGATGAACCTATACCTACAAAACATTATGCTGTCTGAATCTCAGTGGTCCAGTTTTCATTCCCCACATCATAATGATCATAATGGTCATGTAGTCTAAAAGGGCTTTTAAACTAGAAAAGAACAGAGTGGCTTTTTCAGAAGTTGCATCTCTAGCCTCCAGATCTGTCACTGAACTCACCTGGGATGAACTGGATACTGAACAGCAAAGCCTTTATTAAGTACACAGAGCTTGATAGTTGCGCCTATACCTTAAGGAAGATTAGAATTTGGTATCAAAGGGCTATCATGAGAAGGGAATCAATGGGAAGCCTCCCGCTTGCTAAGTGTTTATTTTTTTGCAAGCAGGTTTGCTTTGATATGAGGGTTGTTAATGTTGCCACTAATTAAATAATTGTATATGTGATTTTGCTTTTATGCCTTTGTTGAACTTTTACATGCAAGTGTAAAGTTAAGGAGCTGAGACACTCCTGCTGTTTTGAGAGCATGTTGGCTTGGCAATGAATAAGTTTGCCAGTGAATTCTAGAAGTCTGATGGGATGACTAAAAGGGAATTGTAGTTACTGAGGGCAAATTTGCATGACTACTTACTTCTTACAGCGTTCAGCTGAGCTGAGAGTATTGGATGTTGCTTTTTTGCACAAAATATTTTAATGACTTTGCACAGGAAGCAGTGAAGATTTTCTGTTTCAAATGAAGCTTTCTTGCTGAAATCAATCCTTTGCTTCTATATTTCTCCTAGCTAGATGGATTGGCAGTTGGGTGGGATGAGGAAGAGGATGCTATTAAAGACTAATTATATCTACAATAAAATGTATGTGGAGGTTTTATAATGCATACTTTCTTTTCTCAGATTGTATTTCCAGTGTGATCTGTTTTCACACTGTTATGGTCTGTTGGTTCAAAATGCTGCATACAAAGCAGATTCATGTTGTAAAAGGGGGAAAAGGTAACAAATTTAATGACAACATCAAGATGAAAATCCATTTTTGATCAAAGATGCAAAAGGGAAATCAACAAAATACCCAATGGAAGCAAGCAATAATATGATGTTCAAAAATCGGAAGTTAATACTCCTCCAGGCATTAGCACACGTATGGATTTTGAAGATTGGCAGGCCCAAATGTTGCTGCTCATCATAGTAACTACCACAGGTAGAGTCAGAATTTTGTAACAGGTAATGAATAGGGGAAAAAGAAAGGCTAAAAAGCAGACAGAAGAAATAGAAAATTGCTTTGCATCTTCAAAAACAACATCCATGTTACACAAATAATATATATTTTTTCATGCAAGTAATGTGATGCAGCATAGAATTTCAGAGATACAAAATTAGTTAAAAGCAGATGTGCATTTGCTACAGACTTACCAAAGGAATATACTATTTTTTCCTTTTTTCATTGGTTAATTAATTTGATATGCAGTCTATCTGTTTAGCCATTTTTATCATTGCTTAATTTAAGAAATAGAAAGTAGGGGGAAGGAAAAAAGATCAGAAAAATTACTTTCACGGGGGCAGCTCAGATATGGTCTTGTGCTCAACATTAGATAATGGATTCAGCTTTCTGGTTATGGCACTCCTTGGCATTTATTTATTTATTTATTTTTAACAGCCACCTTGCAGCAGCATTTTTTGTTTTTCTGTTCAAAAGGAGTTCAACAGGCATCTTGTTAGATCTTTGGTTTCTTGATACCAAGATTATAGAATAGGCCAAAGTTACCAATTTCATTTGTACTTTCATAGAAATGATGTTCACTTTTTTTTCCCCATTCTCTTTCTTTTCCCTAGGTATACATATTAGAAGAGTGACATCTTTTTTCTTGTTTCTTATTTTTTAAATTCGTGGTGTATTATGCTTGAATGCTACCATCCATCTACTATTACTTTTTATATTTTCTGCGTGCCTATGTACGTGCAGAGAGGGTTGTGTTCATTAAATGCCATTTAGTGTCTTGTTTTATTGGCATCAATTAAATACCTCTCTTAAGCAGTGGTTGGTGGCATGGTTATCATATTGCTTTGCCTTACTGAGTGTCTCTGTCTGTTGTGCTGTCATCTGAGCAGCCATGTGTGGTTACATCTGTGCAGCTGGTACCCTGTTTGGAATTTTTTATCTTGGCCCCAAATTGCACTTCAAGTAGTTATAGGCAAATAACCTCTTGAATAAAAGACCTTGAAGTTGTGGGCTGTCGATCCAAGGCTGATTAGCTCAGAAACCTGTGACATTTTATTTATATATATATATTTTTAAGTGTCACTGAAATTTGATTAACTGCTTTATCTAGTGTTTTGGTTGCAGTTTGGAGATGATTTGGAACTAAGAATTCTTCTTAAGCTACTTTACCTTGTCAACTTGTAGTCCATCCTGGCATTTCAGATCCAAACGATGAACTTGAATGCTTTTTCCATCTTTTTCTTCTTTGGTTAGCTGTTGAGATATGAACTATGTAAACATAAATATTTTCTGTAAAGCATACTTTCATTCTGAGCTCTTTTTTCCATATGTCCTTCTCATATGAAATTGATTGTTAGTGAGGTAGTATTTAAAATATTGAATTTTGTATCTTTTCAGAGTCTGGATTGACTTCAAACTTAAAAGAACAAAGCTTTGTTTTTTTATTTCCTGACTGTTTCTTCTTTCATCTAGCACAGCTAATACATTTTAATTATGCATCTGTGATGATAAGAATGGAAAGAAGTTGTAAACGAGTAAAACTTAAAAATATGTATCGAGTTGTTTTCCTTTAGTCTGTAGCAAATCTCAATAACAATTTAACAATTATTTCTCCTGCGCTTACTTGTAGGGTGCTTTCATTTCATACTTAGCTAGGACAGGTCTCAGCTCCCTGAGGTAAAGCTGAGATGTAGATGACTTTTTTTTTTTTTTTCCTTGCAATTTCTTTATTGCCCTCAAGAGTCAAGTATGAATACTTCATAAGCCTTGATGTTGGTGATGGCCTTAGCATCCTTTATCAGAGAAAAGCTAAGGATACCATTAGGGCTGTGTAGCTTGTTTGTCAACAAATGTTTGGCGTTTCCTAGGGTATCTGCTCCACAGTGAGTTACCTGCAACAACTAAGAGTATTCTCTAGGTGAACTGTTCTCAATCATGAAAATCAAAACTTCCATGTTGAAAAATGTGTATGTGGGAAGATTTATCACCATTAAGTTCCAATTTATATGCTGTCTACCTCGTTGGAATTAGGACAAACTCAGATCTAGAAGCATTTTTTTCCTGCAAGATTCTGTTACTTTCCTGAATAAATAATTCTGAAGATTCCTGATCTTCTGTTTCCCTAAATACATTTACCAAGCATTTGAATGTTTGAAATGTGTTTTCTCTGATTTGTTATTGGTTTTGGGTGGTTTTTAGTTGTTGTTGTTGTTGTTTTTTTGTTTTCTTTTAATTATCTGCTCAAGCTCCAGTCATGCTCAGCTCTGGGATGTATTATGGAGATCATCTTTCCATACCTTATGTAAACCTGAAAAAATGAAGATGACAGTAAAAGGTTTTTTCTGTGTTTTTCATGATACTATTTACTTTAGTAATAATACAACCACAATAGCAAGAATTGAGTTCCTGATTGAAAAATGAATTGGCTAAGGAATTCGACAAACTCCTGCACCATGTGTTCTTGATTGTCATGAAATACATAACTATAAATTGAAATTCCTCTTAAGTGAGAAGCTCTGAGAACAGCCTTGAGCAAAAAACAATGTTACATGAGACATAGACCAACATTACTCGAGCCAATTTTTATTACTTTCTAGATGTGCCAATAGTCAGTTTTCTGGCTGTGGAACTTTATCTCTGGCCATTGACTCACCTGAGAACTTGTGCAGGCAAGGGATGTTTGACATTTGACAGCTGGTGGATGAGTCCAGGGTCAGCAATCAGCATAGAAAAACTGGGAAACATTTGGAACTTGAAATGTTCTGTTCTATAGCATTTCTTTGCAAAATAAATATATTTGTAGGATGCTTTTCCAAGCCTATGATGTTTAAAAAAAGAAAAAATTTTGCCTTCAAGAGCAATATAGAATTGGTTTCAGATACCTGGAGATGTTAAAGGTTACTTTATGAAAAACGAAAACAATTTCTTTTATTCTACAATGTCGTAGGACCAAGATCCCAGAGCTTTTACAGTAAACACATATAGGTAAACCATAGCACTCCAGCAAAAAGAGCTTTTATTTTTCTGCAGGAATTCAAATCTCTCACTAACAGATCTACAAAGAGGTAAATGCTGCTACAACCCTATAATCTGTCTCATCTAAAATGATTGTGTTTCTGTAAACATCATCAAAGAGGTTTCTACTTGTTCAGCAGCTTGCTTTTTTTTCCTTCCCCTCTTATCAATGTTGAGACCTTGAAAAATGTGATACAAATCTGAAATACCAAAATAGAACTGTAATTTTATTATAAAAATACACTGATGTTAAATACAAATAAATTAGGTAAACCTTAACTATATTTATGCTATTTAATTAATACAATGGTAGAAGCCTCTAGTAGCACCAGTAATTTTTTCTTTCTCTTCCATTCTTTCAGTAGAAGAAAAATAACTTAGTGACTTTGTTTCTGGTTAATTTACCATCACAAACTGTTTTGCTAAAGCATTCTACCCTTCAGCCCTGGTATATATTCCTTATTAATAAGCTGCCATGGAATTTTACAGAAAATCCTAATATGGCTGCTTGCATAGCACCTGTCACTTGGAATGTTATAATATAAACCCTCCAGATTCTCTTGGATACCTAAACAGAATACAGATTTCTGAATAGCGCAGGCATGTTAAATAATCTGTAGAGACCGCAAGTTCTCACTGTTACCAAAATGTCTTTCAGCCTTTTAACAAAGAAGATGCTTTGCAGTAAAAAATCAGATGCAGTCTGAAATTCAAATATTTTCTTAGGATTTAGTGTGATATTAAAATACACTATGCATTTATTCAACACATAGTCTAATGTTAAAAATGCTAAAAACCTGTAAAATTCAATTTATTTATTTATTTATTTATTTTAATTTTATCAGTGTCTAAGATATTTCAGACCTTTCCACCTTGGCTTTTGAATTACATGGCAGTCAATTGTGCCTTCTGTCAAATCAGTTGAGAAGGGTTTGACATTTTATGAGCTCACTGCTTGTGCAAGACATCTCATTTAGAACACTTAGTAAGATCCACTCTAATCAAACCTAACATTTGAAACCCAGACTTGCTGCTAATGGTCCAAAAATAGACCAGTCCCTTCTGGACTGCATTTGCCTACAAAATGATATCGATTGATGTTTTCTTGAAGCAACCGCTTGTCTTTGTCTATCAGGAATATCAGATGTCAGTTTGGGAGGAGTAATTATAAAGAGATTGCATTTATAAAATTACAGTGTTAAACCTGTAAATTAGCTGTCAATGTATACATTCTAAATCTGTATGAAATAAGCTTTAATAGGATATATGCAAATCTAAAACTGTCAAATTATTTCAAACCTTCTTCCTTTTCTCTCATAGTTTTGACTCAAGGAGAAACAGTTCTTTGCAAACCAACAAAATCTCAAGGGGCGTGGGGGGGGGAATACAGCTGGCATTTACATGGCACCACAGTGAAGCATCTTTTCTATGTCAGTGTGTTACATAAATGATCTCTAAGAAGAAAATTAAGCACAGAGAAGGGACATTAAAGGGGAAAGTATGACCTGTAATCTTGTGAAATCAAAATAGTATTGCAGAAAGTAGAATAAGAATAGCAACTGATTATAACCTAGTATTGTGTACCAACTAGGTTACTAGCTTAATAAATGTCATTTAATATGAAATTCCTTAGGTACAGTACAAGCATAGCACTAAAATACTTCTATGATAAAGCCATTTACAATTTTTAATTGGACATAAACATCTAATGATTCAGTTCAACCTGAGAAGAGTTAATTTCTTCTTCATAGACTGCTGAGATTTTTTTCATGTGACTGTCTAAAATGAGAGGGACTGCTAGTAATGTGTTTTATGTCACCAGAACTCCACCAGTCTTCAGAGGGTTGCAGTTGTAGAAAGTTGTAGCTTAAAATATTTTGTCTCTGACTATGCCTCGTTATCCCCAGCAAATGTGTAATGAAGGGGTGAATGAGTCTTCCTTTGCTGCAATACATTTCCTAGAGTATGATTTTTAGTAGTAGGTAGTGTTGATCCTATACTTGTTCTGATCATGCTTTGACGTGCATCAACTCTTAAATGATATGTTCTGTATCCATGATGAATACAGATATAAATGAATAGCGTGAACTTTAAAGCAGCTTTAATTGATTATATACATTATGTACACCTCTGCTTAACTTCTCAAAATCATGCATCTTGACTCTGGAAGCTCTGCTGAATGTCTGAATGAGTATAATATTATCCTTGACATAACTTGCAGCTAGGCATTATTCTAAGGGTACTGTGTTTGCACCTTATCTAGATATTCAAACCTGGAAGAGGTACATCAGATAGCATCAGTCCCATTGTTCCCTATTCTTTGCCCAGTTACTGGAAGTGGAATTCAAGTGATAATTCTGTAGTTCAATTGCTCTCGATCATAAAATATCTAATATCTATACCTGATAGTGATTATCTGGCATAAAACCTTGTCTCGGATATCTATAAACTAGAACTTCATCAATGAAAACTTTTTATGGTCATCCATGCCTGTGAATTCCTGTTCTCAGGGTCATTTAAGTAGATAGAGCACACAGGTCTTGAACATGTCTCCTTTTAGGCTATACTAAGTAATACTTAACCTTTTGCAATTTCATTGAAGTGGAGAAGACTTCTTATTTCTACACTTCTCTCTACCTAGTTTGTAGATCAGCTTGTAGACTGTAACAGTGATAGGTGATTCCGTTAGTGTTGTATGGATGCCAGATTTAGCAAACCAATTAATAGTGTATGCAAAGAAACAGGGTACTGAGAATTTCTCTGAAACCTTGTTAAACTTCCCACTGTAAAGGTCAGGACTTTATGAGGTATGTGAAACTGTTTCATTACTAAGATTTCTCGTAAAATTAAAGTCTAAGAGGTCTAATGCTAGTTGTTCTTTTCCCACATAGAGGAATTCAGTGACACCCCTTTGCTTCATATGCATTTTCATGTCTGACACTATTTGGTGAGAATGCCCCTCTTCTGCCACGTGTCATGTGGCAACAAAATGTTCCAAAATATTGATGGGATGCTTCAGCCTCTACTACCATTCCACAAACATCCAACTCTGACATAGTGAGCCAAAATAATCAAATAGGAGGCATTACTTTTGGAGCAGTCCTCAAATTTCAAATGCAGGTCAGATTTGAACCGGCTGTATTCTGACATATGTTTGGAATTTAAATAAACTTTGATTGTTCTAATACAATAGAAGTTGCAGGGAAAAGAAAATCCAGTAAACATCAGTGGTTAATATTACACACCAGTTACCATTTTTTTCTTCATAATGAGGAGAAAGAGGAAAAAAAAACAAACAAACAAAAAAAAAACATTGAATGTTAGTGCTTTATTTAACATTTTAGAAGCTATTTGGCTCATAATATTGTTCATTTGATTTAAGAAGCACATACCTGTCCTATTTTCAATGAAGATTTGTTGCTTTTGTGAAAATATTGCATTTCTTTCATACACAGTGGCATCTTTTTGAGCGTATTAAATATGTAGCCTCCATTTGAAACTGTACTTTAGAAAATAATGTAACTCAACATCCTGAATCATTCTGTAATTATGTTTTAATTGTAGTTCAGGTATGCTGCTAATGTATTCTCTTAACATTGCAGTTTCTGATACATCTTTAAGTTTCAGTATGCCATAAAGCAGCATTTATACTCTTCTTAAACACACAAAAAACTTTTCAGACTATGAACTTTCAGTGCTTGATTAGAAACATCAGAAGTCACATTGGTTTAAAAATGAAAAGTTCCCATCTTTCATCCCATCCCCAGCTTTATATTTTTACCTCTTCAGTTTGTGTTGGTTCCAGCATTCACCATGCTGCTGGAACTGCTCCACTTTTCTGAGATACAGTTTACAGAATTAAGAACACCACAATCTGCAGCAGAGAATAAGGGAGTAGCCAGCAGTTAAGATTTGAAATTGCTTATGATCTTCCCTCCAAAAGTACAGAATTGATCTAGTAAAAGTGTTCTGTTCTGGGAAAAGACCAGTGAAAGCCATGTTGGAAGATATAGTCATCCTTTGTATGTTTCATGCATCTCTGACATCTATATGTGTTTTGGTATATCATATATCTGTGTCTCTGTAAATACTTTGTGCAACTGCTTCAGTTGACTGGTGACTAAGCAATCATGTGTGGATCTTATGCAGCTTATCAGCGCAACAGCTGTTATTGTGCTTATATGTTTGCAAAGCAGTTCTTTATTCTCTTTTTTTGTCCGGTTGGTTTTGGTTTATTGTTTAACTGTCCTTGAGATGAGAAGTAGGTAAAAGTATAGCATTTTCTCTGCTATTTCTGACTAAACACAGCTGTATGAGGGGAGTATGCAGTTAAGGGAATTCAGTTTCTTGGCAGAGCAGAATATGGATTTCTTTTCTTTTTCAAAAATCCTTGCTTTGAGATATAGAAATATTGTATGTGCTACAGACTAATTTAACTGCAGCAGCACTTTCTGGGTAGCAACCTCCTAAAAAAAAATTCTAAATCAACCCAAATCTGCTATAGTTGCTGAACTCTTTTATGCATGGATTTGTAGTTTTCAAGCCTGATGAATGCTTGCAGCCTTTCAAGGATAAGAAAGGTCCTCCTCCCTTAACTGTCTGTGGTTCTCTGCAGTAGTATCCGCCCTTCTTGCCGCATAGTAAATCTTTTCTTCCACATCAAACTTAAAATGTAAATAATTGTTCTGTCTTCTTCTACCTAAGGGGATATAGAACCCAACAGAATACAAAGTTGTCATGCATCTCACTGTTCTGCAGGTTACAAACTACTGGTATCAAGAGGGGCTCCCTCTTTCCATGTTCCACTTTAGTTGTATTACCTCATTGAATTCAACAGGCATTGTCCAAAACTCCCCTCCCCCCCCCCCCCCGCTTTTTTTTTTTTTCCTTTTATAAGTTTCTTGCAAGGTGATTTGTCTAAATGGATATTACGAAATAGTGATTTCCCCCCCCTCCCCTCCCCCCCCCCTCTTTTTTTTTTTGTCCTTATGCATACTTCTAGCATTTATTCAAAATATATTATCCACCTGCTCCCTGTGATTTTTCTGAGATACTTAGTTTTGGAAAAGTCCCCAGTATTTCAGTGGTGTGAGAATGTATAAGCATAAGCATGTTCCAAACAAGAAGAAATGTCAGTTGCTTAATTATGATCAAGTAATGTTTAATTAGTTGAGTAATTAGTTACAGAGAAATAAATAAAACCAGAAACTCTGTTCTAATCCTGTAGTACAATTTCTGGACAGCATTCTTGAATTTGCTTTCAAGTGCTGCCTTGATAGAAAAGTAGCTTCTTCTTGTATGAGTTCATAAAGTAAAATGTTTCACTGTCTTCAAAAATACACTACTTTATCTGTCAGGTATTTGCTACTCTTTCCACAAATCATTAACATGTGAGCTGGGAGAGGTCCTCCTTTCCTCATCTTTGTTTTTCTTTCCTCTACTCCTGGACTTGTTCTTTGATGTGATCCAGTATCTGATTAACATTAGAGATTGTCTCTGATGGGATCATGAGGAATGTTGCCTTTGCAAAGTTACTGGAAAAATTAATGAAAGCATTATGCAGTCTGTGAAGCTCTAGATATACTTTGAACTGTTTTTATGTCTTGTTTTTCTTTTAAACGCTCATGACTTTGATATTTGGTAGTGACAGAAAGAAATACACTTTATAGGTATAGATCCCATGTCTCTAAATTGCACTTTCTGAAAAAATGGCAATTTCTGTATGGAACACAGAGATTGAAAGCAAGGCTATAATTCAGCCTTGGTTTTCTGCTGATGACATAAACCACAAGAGCTTGTTGGTTTATGAACAACAGCAACAAGAATACACAGAGACTGAATTACTGCCTGTATATTTGATTAGTAATCCACAATCCAAAAATAATACATACTTGTGCTTTCCAATTTAACTGTAGATAGGTAAATGAAGTCTACTCAAAGTGAAAGAAACAAGTTACCTGAAGTCATAATGGCTTCCTCCTCTTTCTAAGTCTGGGACATGCTTAAACAAAATTATTTATTATCACATTTCTTATGGTATATTTCATATCCAGAAGGTAATAGTCCCTCAAAGGGCTCAACAGTTTCACAGAGACATATTATTAGGGGTTTATCCATCTGATGTAACATAGAAGTAGGCTAGCTGCAATTTCTGAAGAAACACAATCTCTTCTCAAGTACCACCATTATCTCATTCAAATTTCCATCCCCTTCCGCTTAATTTCATATTCTACTTGTGGTTCTTTGCATTTTTATTGGTACTGTAGGTATATATAAGTTCACCTTTATTCTTAATTTAAAATTTACCTCAGATTTGTGCAGTAGAATGTAATTGTTAGTGTATTTAATCAAGAAAAAGTAACAAAAGGCTTTTTTAGTCTATAAGATTCCTCTGGAAGAAATTGCTTGTTTTTAAAACTCTAGTGATATTAAGTTGTGTGTTTTGAAGTTCTCATATTACATGCAGAATGTACATGTTATATTTGATTGAGGTGAATCTTGGGGTTCCCCTCTAGGGCTTACTTGTGAGTAAAATCTTCCAGATGTGGATCCAGTATGCAATGATGTCACCTCCATACATCTTGGAAACACTAACCAGAGAAGCATGAAATGCTTTTTGTCATCTTGATGGGGTGTTATGTGTAGATCCTAATCACAGAACTCTTAAACTATTTAATTTTTGATCATTTAACAGGAACATCAAGTAATGATCTCATCAAAAAGCATAAAAGCCTTTCATTATGTCCATAACAGGCATAACCCCAAGCCTGACCAGAACCACAAATTCACATAGTTGTGTAATTTCTACAATAGGTAGGTGATAGGTAGATAATTTCTGTCATCTGCTTTATGGATTTCATACAAAATTTCATAGCAGATGAAATGTGCAAGTATTTGGATTTACTTCATACGTCTGCTCAGTAATCTCTTAAAAACATAGCATCTTTTCAATTCATTTTGTCTGGACATCGTGGATTGTAAAGGAACTTTTATTTAATACAAAGAAGAAAACATAGCCATGGAATCACCTGATTAAAAGTTTCCAGATGTCAAAACATGAAGGTTATTTGGATGGCAATTTTGCAGTAGAACTTTTGGAAATGGGACGCTGTTTCTGTTTACTCTTGAAAAGAATTATTTGCTTGGCAATGCTGTAAGAAATCCTTTGAATGTTCTTTCATTACCTAGAGGTATACTAGAGTGCTCTCTTGTTTACCACTAGTCACCATTACTCTAGCAACCATACACGCCATGAGCTTTTTTTCTGTGTATCTCAATGACCAGGTTATAGGTTCATTACACTTTGAGGAGGAATGTCAGGTTGTTAACCAAATGCACTGACTTCCACAATTACCCAAAACCATAAATGTAAATAATGCATTTATTTCTAATAGGCAAAATAAACCCTATATGTAAATTTATGAAAGGCAATTGAAGACATGAAGGAAATGAATAAAACCTGTCAACACCAACCAAAAAAAATACAACATATCAATGACTTCTACCATTTATTTACTTAAATTACATCTCCTTTTCAGTCAGCTGAAAAGCTGACTTTTCTGAATAATCCAGATACTTGATCATATATCCTGTCATTTTGCCCACCTAGGTGGTATTCATTAACAGAAGACACTTCCTTGAAATTGAGCTTTTATACCTAATGATCTTTTGAGACTCCTCCAGGAAGTCTGGATTTAATTTTTCTCTTCTAAATTTATTTATTTATTATTTTTCAGGTAATAGTCTGGAAACACATCTCAACTAAAATAAGCATTCTTTCACTGCTTGGGTGGTGCAAACATCATTTTATTAGACAAGTTGTCATCTCATGAGCCTGACTGATCACTTATCATTTACCTCAAAGAGCAGCAATATCTTCCCTGTATTCCTTGGTACTGTTACAGTAATAGACATACTTGATGCAAACATTTAAATGGAATAATACAAGTTGCTCACTCTTCACTGAACCTGCACATGACACTAATCAAGAAACTGATTAGTGTCTTGTCTGAAGCAATCAGAAACTTGAAGTGTTTTGTATTCCTGTGATCTTTCTTCTAGCCTTTGTATCACCGATGGGCCACAGTTAAGACAAAGGTGTTGTGCTGGCTGCTCTAAACAACAGCAAAGAAGGGTACAGACTATTTCTGTATGTATAGATTAAGAATATTTATATTATTGAAACACCATTATAACTCTTTGAGTCTTCAGCAGTAGAATAGGAGGGAGTATTCTAATCAATCAAAAACTGACAAAGGAGAGATTAAGAGCGAATTTATTTAGGTGGTTTTGGTTTGGATTTTTTTTTTTTAATTATTATTATTTTATTTCATTTTTTTCCAAAGAGTGAAAAACGTTAAAGTAGAAAGATAGCCAGGCAGAAAACTTGAAAGGCTGCTTTGGAAAAATTAAAACTTAGTATGGGGGCAGATATATTGTACAGTTGGGAGAAAAAGGTAAGTAGCTCAATATCAAATGTATAGTAACAGATTCTGCAAACTAAGCATAGAAAGGGAGCCAGTGAAAGGAAGAAAAGTGAGTTGAAATTATCAAAGTAGCAAACCATTAAAATAATCTCTGTAGTATGTGAGACACACAAGATTTTATTTTCCAAAAGGACAGGGAAAGTGATATTTCTGTAATTGGGATGAAAAATGCTGAACATTTGAAAGAGAGTTTTCAATATAAACTACTGTTTATATTGAAATGAAAGACCGTACCTGAAAAATATTATACAGAAAGCAGCCTAGGTATTTGAGTGACAGACAGCTGTGTGGCGTTATAAGAGGGTTGTGGGGAAGAGAAGTGAGGTTGAGTGGTAGAGAAAGGAATAGGTGGATAAAAAGTTGTTGTTTATTTTTGCCAGGGCAGATACTGTACAGGGAAAAATGGGGAGAAACATTTAGAGCAATAATAGTACCATATAACTGAGCACTGTGCTTTAGAAAGGTCTTAGTTCTAGGTAGCCTCTTCTTCATTAAGTTTATGAAACTAATGACATAAACACACATGGAAACTAACCAGAAATATCATGATCAAACTGTAGGAAAGTATAAATTTGTCAGTGTTGGAAAGAGAAAAGGAAATCGCTATTAGAAGATATTCCCCTCTTTGTTATTTCAATGTATTTGTTGCACCAGTTTCTACCTAACATTTGTTGGTGTGTTCTGCTTGTGTTAATGTCAGACTAAAGGTAAAGGGGCAAGTCTTCATTATGAAAATTCTCAGAAATACAACAGTTATCACTCAGAATTTAGACCTGTAAATTAATGCTTCCCACTAAATGTAAGCTGCCTTAAGTGATTCTAGAATTAAAGTAATCAAAGGAATACTTAAATCTAAAGAAAGCGTGAACTGATCAACAGTGAACCATGTTATTGTTACAAGGGAACGCAGTTCTGAATTATTGACTAACAGAACTTTAACAGAAGCAGAGGTTAAAGACTGAATCTCTGAAATCATAGAATCATGGAATGGCATAGATTGGAAGAGAACCTTAAAGATCATCTAGCTTCAATTCCCCTGCCATGGACAGGGCTGCCACCCACTAGATCAGGCTGCCCAGGGCGCCACTCAGACTGGCCGTGAATGCCTCCAGGGATAGGGCAGCTGCAGCTTCTCTGAGCAAAGCAGAGAGATAGCATGCCTCATTTTCTTTTAGTTTACTTTCATAATGAATATACTAATGTTGTTAAATGCAGGATCTGATAGCATAATTTTTCTGTGGAAAATTTTCAGTTATTTTACTGTGAAAGTTAAGGAAATCATTTTAAAGCACTGGAATCATATGGAATAGCTCTTGTTATTTCTTTTTAAGTATCATGTGTTTTTGGCATGGTCTTTTTAGTTTTTTAGTTTTTTGGGTTTTTTTTTTTGTTTTTTTTTTTCATAGAGCCAAAGTTTGTGAGGGTTTTTCAGGGGGGAAGGGGGGAGGAATCCCCAGCATTTTTTGAAAGTGACAACTACAAATGAGAAGAATAACCAGAAAACACCCAGGCTTCCCTTTTTCCTAGGACAAAACTTATGATTTTCTAGTGAAGCACACAGCTGTAAGGTAGATTTGCAGAGTTTGCAAATGCTTAGCTTGCCTTGTTATATAGAGGCATTTTTGTGAGCATGCAGTTTTCTCAGAAATTGCTGAAAGCACTCAAGATGCATCTGCTCAACCTGATCTTCCATCAAGTGCCAGTCACAGAGCATTATTTTAGGCATAGGCACAGATAAAAGAATAATATTAAATCTCAATGGGTGTTATAGAACCATAATTCCGTCCAATGCATATGTAAACTCATATCTTCTAGGAGCAAATTTCATCAGTCTTTCATAGGAATTCTGGGGTGAACTTTTGAAATGACAGACCTTATAATCTGTGAGAATTTGGTTTTAATATAATAACATTTTAGTAATTTCCTGCCTTTTGTTTGAGCTGTGGAAATTTCAATGCTCATTAGAAAACTGAAAAATATTGTGGAAGTGTTTGAAAAATAAATGAAAGTAGCATCTGGGAAAAAACTAAACATTATATCAAGTTGTTATAACATCAGCTAGGCAAGAGACTTTTAATCAAGTGCAGAGTTGCAGCAGATATCTTTTGTAATCTGAGACACAAGACTATTTTTGGTGGTGTAGAAGAAAAAAGAAATAACAATTTAAAAAAAAGCTTCTAAGATACAGATTAGCAGAATTTAGTCATCAACCTCTTAAGTATGTTGTAGACCTTTCTAACTAGATATAAGAGATATATTCCTTGCACTAAATGTCACAGTAGCTAAATAAGCTAAAGCAACTGAATAACAAAGAATAAAAGTAAATGTCAGGGGATACTGTAAAGCTGCTATTTATTTTTTTCCCAGGGCTTTCTATAATGTCATAATTGTGAAAGTAAACTTGAGAAGGTTAGATGATAGAAACTCTAAGGAGAAATAAGAGCTCTTATAATGTTCTTTAGCGTGTATGAATTAGATGGAACATACTATTGTCCTACAGCCAGAAAAAAAAAATAAATTAATTTAAAAAAATAAAAAATTAAAAAAAAAAAAAAGAAAAAACTGAATTAACTTCATAACTACTGGAATAATGAAAACCATCCCAAGATTTTTGTTGTATGTATCCTTCCTAAAGCCAGTGTCAAACAGAAGGCGATTCTGTTTGACACTGGCCATTTTGGCAGTGTTCTCTGTCAAGAGTTACTTTGACTGGGAGTCTGGAGTGGACCTTTTGCAAGTCATTTAGAAGGGTGAATTTCACTATAATAGGCTTCTGAAGTAACCATTATTTTAATCTTTGTAATAAGAAACATTTAAGAAGGAACTCTCTTCTTCTGCTTACTCTTTGAACATTAATTAGTATTTGAAAAGGTCATGTATCTATGATGAAGGTTTTTGACTTTGAGAAGCTGGTTGACTATGAGAAGTACATTTCTTCATCATAGTATATGATTTTCTTATCACCGGATAGTACATGTCAAACTAATTACAACCTGAACTAAGATGCATACATTTTTTTTCAGAGTTGCCACTGATGACTCTAAAACTTTTCAAAGTTTTATACAAAATTGGGAAAGGCAAGTGCTTAAAAATTCTGTTCGCAAGTAACCTAATTGCATTTAAAAGTGAATTTGCAATTCTTAAGGCTTCAGTTTATAGAAGAAGAGATAGCCTGATATATCTTTCACCTGAAATTTTGAATAATATTTACATCCTGCTTTCAGTTGCATATAGTTAAGACCTAAAACATTCACTGGACTGATGTTTAAAGCCTATGCGATGTTAAAACCCATAAACCCATTCAGTTTTGATTCCTTGCTGCACGGAGTTCAATTGCATAGCTTTGCAGAACAGAAACACACAGTGTCAGATGAATCTGCATCTTCTCAGCAAGGCTTGTGTGGGTACCTACTGAACTGAACTGTAAGAAAAGGAGAATGGAGAGTGTGAACTGACTTTTATATTTAATGTTGCTACTTCTTTTAACGGTTTGCGAAAAGAATGAAATAATTTTAAAATGTGGTTGTTGAGTTTTTAATTATTTTAATTCATCAGATTTATGAATACTTCATCACAACTGCAGGCTATTTCTTTTAAGATGCTGAGTACATATCTAGATGGCTTTTGTATTCTTTTCTTCTCCTTAATAGTTTGCATTCAGTTGGAATCCTTGACTGACATACTGTGGTTTTAAATACTTTGTCCTGTGTTATTCTCCTATGCATAATAATTTCATACAATGCTTTCCATGTTCAATATTTGAAATGTTACTAATTCTGCTTTAACATACCTACTTTAGACTGTTTATCTAGACCGTTTAACATAGTGCCATTATATCAATAATGCTACGTGGAGTGTTAGAATACACTACAAAAAGATGGAGGCACATGTCTGGTAGAGATTTTAAGGTAGTTAACCTAGTAATTAATTATCATAAATATATACAATATTGTTATATATATTATAAACATTATATATATAACAACATTATGATAAAGGAAATTTTGCTTGTTTTTTTAGACACATCTCTTTTAAAGTTCACATTGAAATGATGTTGCTATTTGTCTTCATAGATATCAATCACTGTATTGACATTAGCAGATATATTGCATATCTGCCACTTACTGCTTCTGTGTCAAAGAAGTATGTAAGAAACTGCTAATGCTCTACAGGTCAGGGCAATGATTTTCTGTGAAATTTCCAGTAGTAAACTTCTTTCCTAAAGAATGACAGACATAATCTGAATAAAGCTGTAAAGGTAGAATTACTATAACATTCCAATTTATTCAATGCTGTAAAAGAAATGAGGCAACTCAGATCTTCTTGGAAAATGAAATTATTTCATCACTACTGAGAAACACTGAATTTTCAGTGACAAGTGTAAACCAAAAGTCACAATTTTCATTGCAGCTTTAGAAGGGATTAAGCAAATTTAGCAATTGGATTGCTACTTGTCAGTTTGCCCGAAGGACTCCAGCAGTACAAAACAAAATCTGGTGTAACAGAAATATAATACCTTAAAACACCAGTTCTAAAATTCACTGAAAGAAGTGATCAAGGTAGTAGAATAGAATAAGACGTTTATTTTTATTACAAGGTGTGTATGAAATAAGTACAATTTAATATTTTTAATCTAGCAAAATATTTATGCACATGAATAATTTTGGCTACATGCACAGCATGTTGATTTCATAAATTAGCAGACATCCTTTAACTGTCTTATCTAGTTGACAACCTCCTGTGGAATCAAAATTTTAGAACATGTCTAAATATTCTGGAAAATTACAATCTCTTCTTATCGTTTATGGCTTTTCATAATATATCAATAGCAGATCAAATTCACTGTACTTTATTTCCCATTTTCTACAAAATATGGACTACATGTACAAATTCCTTTTTCTTTGTGTTGACAATTAGTTTTCCTTTTGGTGATCATGTTCAGACCATTAGCTTTCAATTAGGGTAAAATAACTATGGTAATAAAATGTATGTGATAAATATCCTATACTACAATTAAAATTATTATGTAAAGTTCATTATGATATGTGGTGGATTAATTAAAGAGATACAAATAACATGGTCATATGATTAAAAGCCATGCATAATAGGAAATCTGTTTACCTCCTGCAATTTATTACTATAGGTAACAACCTTTCAACATTTTATGAATTATGTACACTTGAAAAGGTAATGTATATGGAATTAGTTCCCAAAGTGATAAAAGCTTTTTTCATCATTTTTTCAGTTTAATTTTTTTCTTTACTTGGCTTGTGAATTTTATGTTTGTTACATTATATACATCTATTCTGTAACAGAGCACTTCAAATTAAGATATGAGTAAATAGTTACTTTACCCCAGTCAGCCAGATATGAGTAGAATTTCAACATGTCAGCATGTACTTATATATCTCAACAGAATTACATTGTTATTAACATCATGGGATTTTGATTTGTGTACAAAAAAAGGCAAACTTTATTGATCATTAAGTGGAAGCAAACTTCACTATCTTTTAACAGGCTGCTACTAGGGTTTCTGTAAAATGAGGGCCAGGTAGTAAAATTAATAAGAAAAAGAAGTAATCTGTAACATAATGTGTCTTTGTTTCTGTCATTTCCTACATTTACTTCCTTAAAAATGCATTTGAATGTTGGAATGTATATGTATACCATATGACTGTAGAAATTTGTCTTCCAGCTGTAGGCTGTAATTTATTGTATTACTTGAGAATCACAGCAGCTGATCTTAATTGACAAAATATATTTGTAAAAATATATAAAATTTGTTGAATTTATCTATCCTTTAATTGCACAATCTTTAAAATACTGTAACACTTTATTTCAAAAGTTGTTTACAAATAATTTACAGAACTATGCAATAGACAAGGACAGCATATTGAAGTACTAATTAAAATTAAGAAAAATATATTGCGCTTGGTTGAAATTATTACTGTTTCAGGTGATCAACTAAAATAATAGTGAAGCACTTTCACTAAATTACTATAGTGGTCATGTATAAATAATGTTATCTATTCCTAAATTTACCTTCATTTTTTTTTAATTTTTTTTTTTTTAATTTTTAGACAGAAATATCTTCATATTTTCTCCTCTGAGTAAGTCTGTTTTAGATACTTTCAGAATAATGCTTTCTTCTTTGCATTCACTTTTGTCCTTGTATACCCTTCAGGTTCCAGACAGACAGATTATTGCTTCCATCAGAATAGGGATTTGATTAATCACCAGGTCATATGTTTTATTCAAAACTAATGCCCTCTATACTTCATTCAGAGTAAATTAATGAAAAAAAAAAAAAAAACCACATAATTTGCACAGAATAGTTTATTAACTGCTTTTTTTTTTTTTTTTTTTTTTTTTTTTTTTTTTTTTTAGTTTTGTTTGTAACCTAAAAATGAAATCTAAAAATCAGGAAAGAGAAGACCTACATTTAGGGTCCTGATTTTTGAAGAGTGTATTGAAAGGAATTTAAATCTCATTGGATTCTCTTAGAGAATTAACTGGCTACATAAATTAACCTCCAACAACAACACACTTGGAGATTTGAAACACTCCTTGTTTGATTTGGCTCTTCCTGCACATCTTTGCCATTTACAGAATAAACTGCCTTTTTGGTGTGCAAGTATTAAACATTAGTATGCTACTAAGGTGTATGATATTGGCAATGAAAAGTGCTGAGATTTCAGATCTAATTGTTATGGATGTTCCAGTTTTGTAGATGTAAAAGGTATGAATTTGGACACCTTGGCAGTTTGAACTTTGAGAGAAATATGGCATAAGACATAAATATTCATTTGTAGCTCTTTGTTAATATTCAGATTCTATAATCTACTCCCTTTTTAATATAACAATGTCAAATAAAGTCATCCACCATAGAGAACAGATAAATATTACTGTGAATATTTTAGATAAAAATTACTCTTAAATAGCATTAGTGCATCTCAGGTTAATTAATCATAACTTTTCCTTTTGATAAAATATCTAGATTGGGCTTTATCACAGATTAAATATCTAAGTCTGGAGCACCTCTCCCATGAAGACTGGCTGAGTGAGCTGGGCTTGTTCAGTCTGGAGAAGAGAAGGCTCTGGGAATAAATTATTGATGCCTTCCAGTGCTTGAGAGGAGCTTAAAAACAGGAGGGGGACCAACTACATTAAGTAGAAAATTATTGGACAATGGCAAATAGTCTTAAACTAAAAGAAGTGGGATTTATTTTAGATGGTAGAGGGAAATTTTTCACTGAGAGATTACTCAGAGAATTTGTGGATGCCCCATCCCTGGAGGAGGCCTTCAAGGCCATGTTGGATGGGGCCCTGGGCAACCTGTCCTAGTGTCAGATTTCATGGCTTGCAACCATTCCCACAGGAGACGGTTGGAACTAGATGCTCTTTGAGGTCCCTTCTAACATGAGCCATTTTATGATTCTGTGACAATTTGCTAATGTGCATGTGCACTGAACACTCGGGAAATCAGGATATCAAAACAACTTGAACCACACAAATTGACCAGCCTATTCAAAACACTATTAGTGAAGCCAATGCATTCTTGAGGTTGTTAAATAGTTTCCTAGAGGAAAAAAATAGGACAACTCTCCAACCTTGTATAAGTCTAAGCACTGTCTGAAATGTAGTAGGTTAAATATTGCTTATCACAGATGTGTGATTGTGAACAGAAGAAACTGACTATATCAGTTTTGTCTATCTTTTTGTTAGAAATTGTTACTGTATAAAGCATGAAATTATTGAGTTAAAAGCAATATGTGAAAACTAGGTATTCCATAGAACAAAATATTTGTCTTGCGGTGACTTTTCAAACACTGCCGACCTAGTTTAGGGTCTTTCCATCCCTTTTTGTTGTAACAGCTATTCCTATTTGTTCTTAGTATATGTGAAGTAATTGTCCCTAGGATAGTGAAGGAGTCTTGTGGCTACTTCTTTAGAAGCAGCTTGCACAGATTTATGCAGCTTTGTTTTTCGGTATGTTACATTACATGTAATTATTTTTTTTTAATTGAATTTTGCCACTGTGTCTGCTTTTCAGATGGTGTGGAATCTTTTGCATGTTGTCAGCTAGCAGAGATCACTAGTGACATACTTTTATAATATTCTGCAAACCAGTTTCCTACGTCTGTTGGAGAGGAACTATTTCCTTGATTAAAATATTGAATGATTAATAGTAATTACTAAAAAAATAATCTCCCTACAATATACAATTGCCTTGAGGCTGAGAAAAAAATGAACTTAAGCGTGGCTCTCCCCACTAGGAACCACAGAATGAAGAAGTTATTTGATATTGTAAGGCAGAACAACAGACACCTTAGTTGGGAAGTTTAATAAGACAGACATATCAAAAGAGCTGATTTCTGGTTGGACTTGAAAGAGAGGGCCTAGGGGAAGGAGAAAGTGACAGAAAAGAGTCAGAAGGGAAAAGCTATCTCTGGGTTTGTTGAAAAAACTGGGTCAGAGAATGGATCAATTTCAGGATACAGATGTTTTTCATTACTTTGTGTTTAATTGATTATAATATGTTATTGGTTATATTAAGTTTTAATTTATATTTTTAATCAAGTAGTTTTCTTTTTTTACTTTTACTATTTCCCGAAGTATACATTTAAAGAAATTAAAATTCTTAAACAATGAGATGAAGATTTAAACCTATGTTGGCTGTCGTTGGAGCATGGACTAAACAAACAGAAGCCATTCTTACAGTATTTCTGTAGAGTGAGCTTATGAATGTCACTCAGCAGTCACACTCCCTACTCTAAACTGTCCTTTCAACCCTCTGGGAAAGTCACTCTTCTGTCAGCATATATTAGTAAGACAGACAAAATACAGAAATAGAAATGAACACAACACTGACCAATTAGTTACTCAAGGATAAAAGTGTAATGTGACGTAAATTCATTCCATCAGTTCTGCCAAAATATTTTTATTCTGATTACTACAAATAACGTGGCTGTGAGCTCAGTATTATTAAGAGGAAAAATTATGAGCAGCCAGAGGCATAGTATGTCTGTGCTAGGTACTACAGTAATATCTATTGCTCTCTAAATCTTGTTATAATTATTATCCTAATGATCCAGATCACTAAAATCAGAGATTTCAACATATTCAAAAAAGAAAACAAAATCTGAGAACTCTTTAAATTGATTTAGTGGTTGCTCTCCATAGAACAAATAAATAAATAAAAATTTAAAAAAATAATAATTAAAAAAAAGTAAATATCTTTTCTATGTGTTTCATTCTTAAGCAGTTTATTTTCCCTGAAGTTTCATGCCCAGAGCAAAGTCGGCATACCCACAGAAGTGACTTTTCTCAAATACACTGACATTGTGTCTTCTGTCTGATCCCTTAGAAACTGATTGCTTTTACTGTGGTGTTGTTGTTGCTGTTGTTTGCTTTTTCTAAAAAAAATAAATAAACAGAAAGTCCTAATTCATCTTAACAAATAGATTGCTAAATATTTCTGTTATTTACCTAGAGAAGGTAGGAACAATTACTTTGCTCCCACTGAATTATGGATTCTGGTACTGGATTTATGTAATATCGGAAAAAGCACTTGCTTGTAATCAAAAGAACATTTATATAATTGAAGGTAATATCACAGATTCTTAAAACTAATCAGTGAGTGGTTACTGGCAAGAAAGAAGTTTGAAAAAGTGAGCTTTTTTGAACAAAAACTTATTACTAAAAGTTTTTGTTTGTTTGTTTTTTACTTCTGTGGTTTCATATACATTCATTTTTTCCCAGATTTTTCAAGAGCTACTTACAATTAATACAGATAATATGAGTCTGGTGGCAATCAAGAATCCTCTTAACAAAAGTAAAAATATGACTTAGTAGCTTATGTATACTTTTTTGAATCTCTTCAAGGTGGCATCTCCAAAATTCTCTTAAATATGTAGCTGTCTTCTCAGCTATACAGATAATGCAGTATATTCCCCTTGCAAAACCTTGCAGCTTGTTCTTCTTGTGTTGGCTGCATGGAAGTATCCAGCCCACTTGCTCTGATTTCCAGGAAAGGAAATAAGAGTGTATTTCTGTACTTTTCCTAGACCTACAGAAACATTTTAAAAAACTTACACAAAACTGAATCTTGAAAGAATGAATATCATATATGTTTACTTTGATTATTCTTTTTGTTGCCTTGACAATACTATTATTCTACAGTCCCTTAGAATAGAATAAAATAAAACAGAATATTTAAGGTGAGGATTCAAAATAGGGATTTTGATATAGTGTCTCTTTCCAAACTAAGGAGAGAAGCAAGTTCATGTTTTATGCTTTTTACTCTCAATTCCACTACAAGTCATTTCCTTATTTCCCCATTTTTGATGGTATGTCTGGGTTTCCACTGCCTATTCTCCCAGCCTTCCATCTCCTTGTTTGGATCCACGCTGTTTTTTCTCATAGCAGTTCTTCTTTGATGTGTACAGTTGAAGTTAATGAGCTCTCCCTGTACATTCTGGTCTTCTGTGAAATCTTTGTAGAGTATGAGAAAGCTGGTTTTACTTAAAAGTCCAGCCACATGTAGGCTGGGGATCTTCTGAAGACATAAAACAAATGTTATGTATATGTCCTCTTTTTCTCCATTTGTAACCTTGGAAACTGTTAAAAAGCATTAGCTTTTGAAAATGACACTTTTACGCAAGCAGTTCTGTACAGTATTTTCTTCTGTGTCTCTATCTGAAGCTGACAGAATCCATACCTCTATTCCATGCCAAAGGAACTGATTTTTATTTTTTTTCCTTCTAGAAAAGGCTTTTTTTCTTTGATTTCACTATGATCTTCCTTATCTTCCACTAGCTGTTGTTTTTTCTGGCTTGCTTCGGTGTAACTGCTACTTTTCATTGTCTGAAATCTTTTACCAGTTAAGTTCCCTTGGTTCCTGTTTCCCTGCCTTATTCTTGTTTTACTCTTGTTTTGTTGTTATGTTTCCTGCTGCTTAGCTTTTCTAGCAGTTGCTTTTCTGGGTTTGTTCTTGTCTTGCTGCTATTTGTGATTTCTGTTAAAAGTCTCCTACTGTTTAACTTTCTCAGACAGTTGTTTCTGGGTTTGTTTTTTTCATTTGAATTTGTTTTTAACAGTCTCCTACTGTTTATCTTCTTCTAAATATGGCTTCTGTAGATGATTCTCTTCTCCTAGGTATTCAGTGCATTCATTGTCTTAACATAGTTTTGGGCTGAATTTAGAAGATATTTGCACATTGATCTGAGCAGGGCGAGAGGTTTGATTCAGTTCTTAAGCACTATCTAGCAAATACATAGATCACTCAGGAGTAATCACTCTTATTTACTTCCATGGAAAGCACAACAGATAGAACACGATAACACAACAGAGGTAAAAAAGCATTTTTCAATGTAGTCGTTACCACTAGCTATGCATATTTCATAGCAACGAACAACAGTTTTCATGCCCTGCTTCCAAAACTCTGCACCAACAGAAGTGACCCACTGTCATGGTTATCACTGCTGAAATGTAACACACATGGGCTCACTGTCTTCACATCCACTATTTGGCCTCTGTAAACACTCAAATATCATTGTGTGCCTTTTTTTTTTTTTTTTTTTTTTTTTTTTTTTTTTCTCTGCACAGAAGAACTTAGTGACACAACTTTACTTCAGCCTTTACAAGCTGAGGGAGCTAGATTGTTCAGCCTGGAGAAGAGAATACTGTGGGGTGACCTCATTGCAGCCTTCCAGTACCTAAAGGGAGCCTATAAACAGGAAGGAACTCTGCTGCTATTAGTCACATGACAACAAAAGGTAAAGGAATATTTTCGGGGAAGTTCAGATTCTACTGCCATACTATGAACATCTGCATCTGACATCTTGGAACAACAAAATGTTGGAGATGGAATTTTCAGAGCAGCCTTTGTATTTATAGAAATAGAATCTGTACCTCTTCAGATCAGTCCTTGCAGTGGAAAGTGGCCTTTCTTGGGCAAGATGTCTAGAGAAGAATTTTTCAGTAATAGATTTCAATAGAGTAGAATACTTATTTTCTGTATAATGTATTAGAAATATGTGAGCATGTACAGAACAGTCAAGCTTTTAGAATTTTAAGTCACTGCTGATATTTTATCTTTGAGATTTAAAATCCTTTGGGGCTTTTTGACTGTTACTTAACAATAGAATTTCCACACAGGATCAAATGTACATCTTTCACTTTACCAGATCGTTTAAAAGTGAGCAACAAATGAGGCTTCCTTAACATCTCATGCTGGTTTTAGTCCACCTTTGGTAACTTACTTGGCCAAAGAAAGTACCACTGTTCAAGTGCCAATACTTAATACCCTTGTTTTGGAAGAGGAAAATCAGTATTTCAAGTCTGTGCTCTGATAAACATTTAAATATTGATATGAAGTGGTACAGTTCCAAGTAGAAAGGCTGATAAATACTTATTTCAGAATACCTTATAGCCTACTCCATTATGAAGTACAACTCTAGCTACAACTGCAGTTCCCATATCCAAACTGATTAAGAACTAAATTGTTCAGAATTGGGCCTTATTGCTATTATTTGTTTTGAAACATATTTCAAAAGATTCTCATTTCATCATAGTGGGTAGTGAAGAGTGTAAAATATCAAAATTTTTGGAGAATATTTTGTGTTGAATTTGCTGTCATTCTGGTCCCTTTTTAACTTTCGGGTAGTAGTGGTCTTCTTATGTAGTTTGTAGGATACTGTATTCTTAAACATTGACTAACTTAAGAACTAGTTAAAATCTTTTTTTATTCCAATGACAGTTATGAATCTTTATTGAAAAGGAGTGTTTTTTTAACATAAATAGCATATATCTTTCCTTCATCTTTTTAGCATGGATGAAAAATCCACCATATATTTGCATTATAATTACATACAATGTGAAGTAGTTGCAGCTTACAGAAACTGCTACACTCTTCTTGAAAACTCAGTCTCAGTGTATAATTATTAAAACATAAAATTGAGAAAAAAAATGAACGTTTTAAAAGCATTCAAGAATAATAGTATTGTGTTCCTTTTATTCTCTTTTCATTCATAAAATATTCTACCTGCAGCATTAATTTATAATTTTGGAATTTTGCACAGTTCAGTAAAATGTTATAAATAGATCATAATCATCCACATGGACTTTTTTTTAGACTTTTCCAGTTCTGTCTACCATGATCATGGGAGAACACTCTTAACTAAGCAAAGTAGTACTTACAGCTTGTTTGTTGTGCAATATTATCAGTAGACACCCTCTTAATTTTATTGTATGCTAGCAGAGTAGAACTCATCATCCCCATCATTCCAGTTTATGAGCCTATGTTCTGTATAATCAAGCTAATGTAAAAATATTATATTCGCATTTCTTTTTCTGTAATTGTGTTTGAGAACATTTAGTGAAGGTACTAGGGATCCTAATGTCCCAAGGGTTTAGGGTACAGAGATGTAAAATTTCACTTTAACCAATGACATGTTGAAATATGTTTTTAAAAGAGATATTCAACAGAATGCTATTTATTGCCCTTGATATCTTTGAGAAAACTCACACAGAAGTGAAGATGGGCAGTTATGCAGGGGAAGAAAATTCTGTATTTGTAGTTGTATTACCTAAACTAGCATGCTAGTAACCACATCTCTAATTAGTGAGAATTTGAAAATATACATAGAGTGTGTTTATATTTAACATTTTGAGATCTGGTGATGCTGATAGACCCAAAAGGGAAAATAAGCAGGAAGCTTCAACCTTTACTGTGATACTGCCAAAATCTGCCTCTGAGATCATGGGCCAACATAATAAAATAGGAAGTGTTACTTTTGAAACAGCCCTCATTTTATTATTTTTAATCAGAAAGTTTTCAACAATGTCAGTTTTTGATTGTTTGTTTCATTTGAAAATCAAGATGATTTTTCTTTGGGGGAATGAGAGGTTTTAAATTTTAAAAATACCTGCACAGTATGAACATTGTGAATATGCCTGTCCTGTTAAGTAAAATTACGTTTAAAACATCTTGATCCAGTTGCATCTTGTAGAAGGGGAAAGAGAGATTATTTCTCACTAGAATATATTTCAGTAATGCAGGAATATAAGAACAACTCGTTGGCTTGAAAATTCAGTCCTGTCTTCCAAGATACTTACCTTCCAATTTCAGCAATGTATGCCTGAGGCATTCACAAAGGCTATTTGCATAATCAATGTGGCACTGGATCCAACCTATGAAAGAGAGGCTTTTTACTCACTTGCAACTAACAACAGAAATGAATCTACACTTTCAAAGATGAGTTCTTTAGCTGTCAAGATTTTAGACAGCATCACAAACAAAATGTGTATATGTTGTCTTGATAAAAGCATAACCACACATGCTGATAAAGCTATGGCTTGAAAGCATATTCTTAACTATTGAAAAGGTCTTTGAATGAGAAAATTGTGAAGCTTTCAGTTTTAATAATGCCCTACTAAAGAATGAAGTGAGGAACTAAAATCAGTCAAAAAAACTCATTTCTTATAGACGTGAGTGTCAAGGGCATTCATTGTGTTCTTGATAACAACAAACATTGACATCATTGGTGTTCCAGATCAACTGCAGTCTCTTTACTTGTTATGCCATTTCCTCAAGTGTGAGTGATAGTAGTATGAAAAGGTCATATATAGTAAGCTATGGCAGCTGGTGAATGTTTTTACTCATTTCAGAAAAGAAGAAAAATATTTTTTAATTATTAAACTTGTTTCAAATTTTTTCCTATTCCTGTCCTAGAAAAAAAACAGGTTGGCTACAGGAGGTTAAAAATTGAGTTGAGGGAGTGAAATGATGTTAAAAAGGTAAAAACTCCTATGAGTTTTGAAAAGTAGATGGGTGTTTAGTTGCCTTATGTTCTTTTGAAAGTCTCAGTTTCTCCACTAGATTTGATGTTTTCTTGGTTTTAATTGATAAGGAAGAATGAGAATATCATCACCTGGAAAAGAAGGTTGAGTTAGAAAGGGTTCAGAAGTTGTGAATGAAACTGG
Source organism: Coturnix japonica (assembly GCF_054131305.1). Classification (NCBI taxonomy): domain Eukaryota; kingdom Metazoa; phylum Chordata; class Aves; order Galliformes; family Phasianidae; genus Coturnix; species Coturnix japonica. Next base: position 18,220,582 of record NC_140673.1, read on the forward strand.
AGACTAATGGAGTGGGAATGAATAGTGTGCATGGTGCAATAGTCAAAATTTATGTTAGGTTGATCTTATCATAACACTTTCTAAGTAATTCTGGACCTTTCCTGAATTATCAGGATGATATGTGCTTAGGTGGAAGACTTTAAAATTGTTTATAATGCAGACAATTGTGATGCCTGGCCACAGTAAGATGATGTAGTACTTTGAAAACACTTTAAATTGTTAACTATAGAAGTAGCTATAATTGTTAACTATAGAAGCAACAACAACAAACAAACAAACAAACAAAACCCGAGATACTTGTTCGATTACATATCGTAGCAATCTTTCTTCCAAGCTTGTTATTATTCTTTCAGCCACTGTGTGCCATTAGATCAAAATTTGAAAAGAAGCATATGTATGAGAACAGATGCATACATGTGTAAAATAGATGTTACAGAAGCTCAGAAAAAATGCTTTGAATTTTAAAATTTCAGCATAGCTGTTTTATTTCTCTTTTTTTTTTATAGAAAAAAAAAGACAAAAAGTGTAGTGAGCTTCATTTGCTGCTGTTAATTTTCTTATTAGAAAGACAATTTGTGTGTGCATAGATGTCTAATACAGTTAATGCACACCCAAGCCAAATAATTGTGGATTGATTATCCATGAAAAGTGGGTTAATTGAATAATAGCCATTGATAAAAATGGCTAGTAGGTATTTTATTATGTGTATATCTCAAGTTGATATATTTTGCTGCAACATAGAACATAGTGAAAACAATTATATTGATTCGCACTAAAGCTGATTAATCTACTCACTGGTGTAATTTAATTGTCTGTAAAATTATTTGCTAACAGTAGGAAAAATTAATTGTATGTTATATATGTCTTTGTTAAGGTGAAGGTTGATTTTATTGCATGTTGTACACATAAATCCTAGTTTCCCAGATATACATATTAGAACAAAGGATAGTGTCATTTGCAATCACAGGAAATAGTCTGAAATGACAACAAATAGCTATGCACATTATCAACTTAGTTAATTATCAGACTTACTGTATTTAGCAGTCTATGTTATAGAGGAGTTAAAAGTGAAAGCCACATAAAAGAATTCATTATCAATAGGAGAAAAGAGGACCTAATTGAGAAATGCCAGCCACTGTCTGCATCCTCAATAGAAGAAAAATGAACCCTATCACATAATGCCAACTGTGGCCATGTTTCTTAATTTTCTTTTTGAGGACACTAAGCAGTAGATTGGATTTAAAAGGAACTGCCAAAGCCATTATCATTCACTTTCAATAAAAATGCACTGTGTCCAAATGAAAAATGCCAGACTTCATCTCTCCTTTCTTGAGAAAAATAGTAGAACTAATTAAAAAAAAAAGAAAATCCTGGTCTGTACATCTTTTGCTTTTTATGCTTTTGAGGAAAGAGCAATAGAACATTAAGTCATTAAAACTACAATAGCAAAAGAAAGTTCTCATGAACTACAAATTGATGGAGGAAACAGAACAGTAAAACTTGAAACAAGGCCACCCAGCAGGTCTCATTCTGAGGATATTTTTGAAAAGTCAGTATTAAAACCTAAACTAGTTATCTTGTTTTATTGAGATTCAAAGTAAAAATGTCTATCTCATGTAATTTCTTAGGCCAACCAACACTGTTATGCCTTAGCAGACACCTTCTGAAAGAGAAATGACATATCAGATTATTTATTTTGCTCAGAAAAACACAGAAGGCTTTGCTGGTTACAAATCACAAATGTGGCAGTATCGATGTAGAAATACTTTGTCAACAATGCTCATCACACATATTTTCCTCCTAAGTCTCCTAAGGCCAAGACCTAAACCACGATCTAGTGTCAGGAGTTAAAAATTGCAGGTATTTTGTTTCTGGTTGTAAAAATGCCCTATTTCAGGATTTCATCCGAGAGAAGAATGCCAACAGCAGCACTTTATTAACAGCTGACTCAAGCAGTTTTCATTCTGCAATGAGATTTCATGCAGCAGGAGGAATATGATAATGTTTCAAGCACTGTAGAATCTCACAAGTCCAAATAAGCTAGCTTCATGGTGTAACCAGGGCCATTTCTGTCAACTACTGAATTCATGTTACAGGTTTAAGTGAAGTATTTTATTTGTTTAGGTATATGTAAATGGAGAGCTCCCTTTATCACCCTGCAATCCCACTTCTTAGGTAAATGTATCAGAAGAATTCATTTCTGATGGAAATGTCGCATATTTGTTGTTCAGGTGTCATGAAATGAAAGCCACTCTGGTTACTTGGGCTCCATTTGTATCCAAGATCAGCTGAGAAGCAAGCATATTTGCAGACTGTTAAAGAGGAATGTATCTGAGAAGTTATTCAGTAGATGCTGTATTTAAATAAATGAAGAAAAAAAAAAACCCACAGCATTTTATGATCTTAGCAGTCTGACACTCCCTATTTCAGTGAAAACAAAATCTAGATAAATATGCCTGCAGCTATACCATTCTGTAGCACAGTAATGATAACAAGGGGAGAAATACAGATTACTCTTGACCATATTACTTCACATAATTAACTTATCTCCTTCCTTTCTTAAATTATGGTATGTACAGATATCCGTAGAGCACATCAGAAAGACTGTCACTAAAAGGGAAGTATTTTAGCTGAAAAAACAAGTATGAATTTCTGTAAGACAAGCCCATACCTTTGCAGAGCATATATGCTATCCTTTTCCAAGCCCTAAAATAGTAATTCAATAATGAATGTTTTGAAATGTGAACAGTGGCATCCATTTATGACACTGAAAAATTACATTCTGCTGCACTTATTCTCAAGAATTTGTACCACGGATTTAATAGTTTATAACCAGTAGACATGGATTGTGTAGACTACAGCATTCTTCAGTCTCTTAAGAGCTGCTGTTCCTCCCTCTTAAAAGAATAAATAAATAAGTAAAACCTTTTTATTTGTGATAATTAAGCAGTAGCATCCAAGAGGTTTTTTAGTTTTGGTTTGGGTTTTTGTGTGTGTGTGTGTGCAGTTGTGAGATTGCGAGATTGTTTTGGTTTTGTTTATGTAAATTGTTTAGTTTGTGATACTTGTGAATGCATCCTTTAACGTTAATCCTCTCTGATCTGTTGCTAAGCAGTTATTGTTACTGTGGATTTTGTGACATAGTGTCTATGTGACATAAATAAAAAAGGGAAAACATATTTTCATCAATTGCAAAAATATTTCTCACTAATGGTATTTTTTCTTCTTAGAATATTTATTTCAATGTCTATTTTTAAAACTTAGCTCCTCTGTAGAGAACCTTCAGGATATAAACGTCTATCAGTCTTCCCATATGTTTCTAGTGGTGGGGTGGGTACCTTGTGTGTAACAGAATTCATGCTGACTTATTCAAAGACCACTTGTTCACAGGTAGTTCTTTTTTTGATCCACATACAAAATAAACATAGGAGAAAGGAGTTTTTGAAGTCCAAATTTCTCTCAGAACTGATAGAATAAGAAACCACAGCTCTCAGTTTCCTCCCTATTATAATTTATATTATAGTCAGTCTTCTTTGAAATGAGACTGAAAAGCACAGGAAAACTTCATATTAAGAGGCTATCATAATTTACTCAATACTACAAAGACAAAAGATCACAAAAATCATATTCTGTAAATGCTCCTGTGTAGTGTTAGAATATTTCATGAATGGAGATCATTTTGAGTCATCTTTGTTCGGGTAACTGATAAAAAGAGGAACTAGTAAGTGCCTGGAATTTGTTGTTGCTCAGAGAAGATAACGGTGTTTTGCTTTCCCACGCTTCACTCACAGAGTTGTCTATCTACTAACTGATTAATTGACCATCTATTAGACTTCCCTGTTGTACTTGACTTTCCAGCAAATTAGATAATCCTGTTCTCAAATTGTTGCTAGTGGCAGTGGAGGTTCAGTCTATTTCAGAAACACTGTAGTCTGAGGAGAGCTATAAGTAGTGGCACATTATTTTTTATGAGGGTTTTCAGTGAGTATCATAAATACCTGATGATTTTAATTTAGTCTTATTATGATATTTAATCTCTACTAATTACGTGGCAATTAATAAAACTGTATCTATACAACAGCTCTGAAAGAAAAAGTAGGTATTTGTTACATAGATTTTACATTAAGCAAATACATGCAGTAACACTTTGGGGTTTGTGTATTTAACACGTATCAGTTTTTTGTGTTTTTCACCAGCACAAAAATACAATAGCACGTATTTCAAATAGGCTCATGGTACAGCATAGGTTAAAGACTAATTGAATATACAAAATATATTGAGATCTTGAAAACATCATATTGATATATACCTATATTATATTAATATAATTTTCTTTTAATATATGAATGTCTGTTAGCATAAGGGAGAAACCATTAGCCCAAATAACAATTTATATTTTTCTTGAGCTTTTAAGTTCACATCAGAAAACACTGGTAAGTTTTGATGGGTATAAATTTCAAAATCAAAGCCATGCAAACATGTATTTTGCATAAACTTCTGTTAAGCGTAAATGATGACGACCAGTTATAGTTTAACATACAAGTTTAGCAACGGCTTTCAGGATTATGATTTTAGCAGACTACTTGTAGGGCGAGCACCTTAATAAATTATGTGCATATTACATACCAGCAGTGTCCCCACATTCAAATTGTCAAGAATCTCCAATGTTATTAATATTATGTACCTACTTTCTTTATCCTCCAAAATTTTTTATTATTATTATTTTAATAGATTCATATACAGTTTTCCATGTGTGGCTACATTCTGTGATCTTTTTCATTCATTTGGAGTTTCAGGTATAGAAATAAAGTAGTGCTGATATCTTTATTCCTTTGCCTGCTTTCACTTGTGTGTGAGAGAACTTGTGGTCTGTAACTATTGCAAAGGAATCTCATTGGTATGCCAGCTAATTAATTAAAAATAATAGAGAAGGAGGGAACACTGTAGATTCTTTCAGTTTTATGTAACAATACAGGCATAATTAAGGTGTAGTGTGACAGAAATTAATATATTTTGTCCTGAAATTGCTTTTCTTTTTTACCACATAAGAGAGTACCAGAACAGAAACAAAAAAGGAGAAGAGGTGGAAATTGAGCAGAGAGGGAAAACAGAGAGAGAGACAAGAAACTTACTTGTTTAGCACAAGAAGTTTTAGGGACCACTTCCACACTAAAACACACAATCAGATCATATCAGCTTCTCCTGAAATGCTCTGCTAGTTAGATTTTACTTGCATTTTTATCTCATTTCATCTCATTCAATTTTATTTATGATGCGTGACTATTTTGACTTGTGCTTTAGATTATTATTTTGAGTTTTCTGGTTTTAGAAGTTCTTTCTATTTTATGCTGTTCTGCAAGTCCCAAAAAGTAATGAAAATTTAATATAGACTATCAAATGATAGTGAATTAGTGAAACTTTTCCAACTTCCTGATATCCTTTGCTATAGTATTCCGCTTGATTTTTTGGATAGGCTTTTGAAAGTAGCAAATTCATACCAGAATAATTCTGATCCACTTTCTGAGAACCTGTTCTTTCTCAAGGTGTCTCTTCTCTCAGACCTGGATATCAGTTCTTTCTTTCTGGAAAACGCAGCTTCTTTCTTTTCTAAGACCACTTAGCATTCATTTACAGATATTAAGAAAGAAAAGCCCAATGCTTTCTTCCTTAAGAGGAGTACTAGATTTTTTGATTTTTTTTTACAAGTGACTGCATTACTTCAATTCTCAACCCTTTATGTTTAAGCACTAAAAGAACATATTAGGTTTCTTTCCTGGAAGCCCAAATAGTAATTATAAGTACTTTCACACTTCGTGCCAAAGACAGAGGAGCACCCACATGGAGCTCTTGTATGATTAGTTGTTTGCAGGACTGGGGACTGAGGATCCAGTCTACCTTGACTGAGGCTTGTTCAGGATTCTCAGTAACATTTTAATGGAGTGGTTCATGATAAATGGATTTATGGAAGTACTTTCAGTACTGTCACTTATTTCTTATTCTTTCCTCTCAAGTACACTCTTGGCTCAAGGGGGACAATTCTCTTTGATCAGCTGTGCTATGTGGCTTATATATCAAGCGCAGCATAAGTTAATAAATACAATTTTTGAAATGATCATAAAGTTTCCTAGAGTTTGAAGCCAGAAGGGACCCTCAGATCATCTATATCAGGTCATTAAGTTTTACCAAGGCTTTATGATAAACTTAAAGGTTTTCATTAGACCAAAGAATTTTAGACCTCATGAGGCTTAACTATGCTATAGGCAAAGACCGGAACTAATCCCCAGTGTCCCTGCAATGGGAGGAAATTAATTGGATGAAATATGCCTGGATGAGCCAAGAAAATAATCTCACCTATGGTGCTGAGGAAGACAAAATAAAAAATCAAGGTCCACCTTCTAATTCCTGGATTATTTGTGTACTTATCATCAAATATAGGAAGTTCCCCAATACTGGGAACCTTTTTCATTTGTAACTGCCTATATTCAGTAAACACAGTGCTTTGACTTTTTCTCAGTGAAATTAATACATCAGACTTCTTAGTATTACAAACAAAAGCTTGTTTTCCAGTGTTAGAATCATTCTGGTAAATCTCTTTTAAACTCTTTCTAGGATTACCACAGCTGGTTCAGGATTTATTTGGTAAAGTTGCATAAAAAGGAAATGTAACTTTTCTCTTTTTACCCTGTCTTCCTCTCTGTCTTCTTGGATCATATTTGCTGTTTATGTGAGAGTGCTGCATAAGTGAGATCATTATCTGTAATGACCCCTAAGTACATATTGAAGACACAACCCAGGGTAAGCATTTATCAAGAGAAATAAGTAATGAGAATAAATTCTATACTGAATGAAATAATTACTTTGCAAGACAACTGTACTAGTGGTAAATGCAGCACGACGAAGCAGCTGAAACTCAAAAGCTCATTAGAAATCCACCTGGTTCAATGCATTTTAACTCCACATTTCTCAAAATACTTATTGTTTGATTTCTTCTGGTAATTGCTAGTGTTTTTTGATTTTGTATTGCAACTTTCTGTTCAGCTAGATTTTCAACTGTCTGAATCTCTGACATCAGCCGTTTGTTGATTGACTTCAATATTTGGTAATAATATTTCTTGTTTCATTTTCTTGATATTATTCAGAGTTATAAACAGAATTTACAGGCTTTGCTATTTTTGTGAATGTGTGGGCGTTTAATTTTCACTGTAGGCTTTCTGTATATGTCATAAGGATTTTGTCCTTTAATGTATATCATTTTGTTGCCTCTTTCCTTTAATGTTAATTGCACGTTTCATTGTCAGGTTTTAAATGGTTGCACTCCTTTATGTTTCCCACTAATGGTTAGGGTCAGAATGCATTTCTAAATATTCAGTCTGCCTTTTGAGGTCTTTGTGAAAGGGAGATGCAGAGAGGAGCTGCTGATACTGATACAGAATTGAAACTTTGGAAGAAATTCTGAATAAACCTGAAATGAAGCCAAGTCTGAAACACATTGTAAACATTCATATGCATTTACCAGGCTCCACGTATTTTGCAGCAGTTTGAATCTAAGGTCTGGTGCCTTTGTTTTGTTTGTTTGGTTTTTTTTTCCTATATGTACCACATGTTTATTTGGAGATATGCCACCAGGAGCAGAATCTCATTTGATCTTCTAGGATAAGCAATATCCAGTTAGGTTGGTGTCTGAAAAGATGGTATCCTTGGAAAATCTCAGCAGTTTGTTTAGAGTGGCATATTTCAGTATGTGCCATTCTTGCTGAAAATTGAACTTCGCTTTGGTCATGTATTTTACAAACTTGACTGGAATTTTTGTTATAAGAAATGTTTATGCCCGGGCGAGTCTCATGCATGTGGGGAATTTTGTGATGCATAGTTCTGTGCTCAACAGGGCAACATCCTGGAGTTGGTTCAGGGAGTGTCAGTGTCAGTCACACTCTGATTGATGCTGGCATTGGATAAGCGCATGTGTGTCCAATTTTGATTTGCTTTGAAGCAGTATAGAAGGCATATTGCCTTTGATAATCCTTCTAATCCACTCAAACTTCATGTGAGTGACAGGGCAGATGTTAAGTGTGTGAGAAGGAAAGTTGTAACATGGTAGAGACTCTCTACTGCATCACAGCCTTTGTTTTCTCCAGTATGTATCCTCACCACTGTATTCTAAAAGTATTCTTGGTGTTTTCAAGGTGCAGACCTTTGCAAATGCCACTTGAAGGAAATATTTGATCAGTTATCCTGCTTGTACAATGATTCTCCTTCACTGAAACACTGAAATATTTCTTAAAAAGGAGAAATTTTGACTTAATTAATTTGCTTTTTAGAAGAGTCTATGTGGTATATGAAGCAGTTTGTCTATTTCACTACAGAATGATTCAGCAAGTGTTAGCCTGTTTTCACCATTATTGGCTTGAATACGTAGTTTACACCACATGGCACTTGAGCTTCAGTGAATCCTTTGCTGCTTTTAGGTGTTGGGTTTTTTTTAATGTTTCTGTTTATTTGTTTGTTTTTATTGCTAAATATCTATCTTTCATTATGACTTTCAGTCTGACAACTGTAAGAAATAGTTTTAAACTGCTTTAAATAAAACATAAGACTTGGGCATGGTAACAAGAAATAGGAAGCCCTAAGTTTGTGTATTCCTTTTCACTATTGTTGAAAATGCAAACAGAAAATGAACAGATATAGAAGGCAGCTGGCTTTGCTTTCACCTGTTAGAATTTTAATCATACACAATTTTGTTCATGAATGAGCTGGTTCTTCAGAAAAGTCTCTTAGGTAGAGAAAACAAGAACCCTCTTGTTTATCTCAGTTGACAGACAAGGATAAAGAGTAATTGCAACTTCATAATGTGATTTTTTTTTTTTTTTTTCTTTCCTAAAACAGACAAAATTTAGCTTTGAATACTAACTCAATTCAAGACTAATTCTGGCAAGGTGGCTGGCAAAGGATCACAAACATGCTCTAAGTAGAAAGAGCCATCCTAAACTGCTAAAGTTAACAACTGAGTCTGACCTCATTACCTTTGATCAGAATCCTTCAAATTTTATCAAAAGATTTATTTTGAATGTGCTTAATTAAAATAGAGACATACGAGGAGGTAAAAGCTTGAAAGCTACCATGAAATAGGATTTGAATACTGCAGACAGGTTTTTTTATGCATACTTAATTTTAAAAAAAATATTTAGAGGCCAATGCCTTAGTGAAAGACAAAGTGTTCCTCTTCTCACTGGAACAAAGTTATAGGTATCAAAGGTGGGACAATTGTCATCAGTGTCCATAAGTGACAAGGAAGAGGTTAATATTAGGAACACTTTTGGTTGCTGAAAGCAGGAATAAAATATAGATGAGACATTTATGATGTATTGCCTATGTGTTCTTGCAAACCCATGCAAACTTAATGTGACAATAAATTAATGACTAGCAATCTAGCTCAGCCTTTTCACATTTTCAGCATCTTCATGAGCAAGATTTTTGAATCCTTGGTAACTCATTTATGGATTTAGGGGAAAATTTCAATTCCAAAGTGTCTTCACCTCAAGTAGATGAGCTTTATAAACCAAGTGAAATACTAGTATGGGATTTCAAACCATTGGAGGAGGAAGAACTTCATCAACTGACCGAATTACCAATAAAGACCCAGCATCTGTTAATCTTTAATAATGCTTAGACACTGCTTGGAGTATATTGCTGCTCTTTAAGTTTTATATAATATAAGGAGCGTTTATTTGGAAATTCAAAAGAGAGTTAATTATTCTGGCTTTGTACTTTTGTTCTGCTACCAGAATGCATTGTCCTTTTTTAAAAAGTACCATAAATGTATTATTTTTTTTCACTCTACAGATATTCTTTTTGTCTGGATTTCATTCAAGTAATGATGGGAGTCATTCTCCAACATAAATTAATAAACATGTTGGTGTTCCATCATCAAAATCACTGCCCCTTCATTACCTTACCTAGATGGGAATATAGAAAAATGTCTTAAACTGTAGAGAGACTTATAAAGCCAGTCCCATATTAAGGTTTACAACATGGATGTGAGCTATCCATAAATATTAAAAATTATCTCCTTCTCACAGATGTTCCCTCTTCTTATTATCTGCAAAATTTCTGGATCAAATGTTCAATATGAATATGTTAGTATCCACTAAAGATTGCTTTTGGCAGCATATGTGTTGATATCAGCAGGAAATAAATAGGAAAACATTAAAAGGTATAAAACTTTAAAACAATAGCTTAAAGGTGTTTTATAAACTACAGATGGCTTATATCGTTCAAGTGGATGTCTGGTGTAGAATGAAAAGCTGAGAAAACTAGAGAAAAAAAAAAAGTGGAAACAACTAGAAATAATGGGCCCCATGCAATATGTTGTACTTAATGTAGAGATAAGCAAAATGGAAATTGCTGCTCTTGTACAGATAGTGAGGCTATGCTAGCATGTGTGAATAAGAATGGTCCACTGTTTTTTAACATAATACTCTAAAGAATGAAGCTCGTCACTCTGGATTCTCTCCAAAAAAGGAAAGCTATCCACAGTAGATCATTTTTCCGTGCTCACTCGTAAGTTGCAGTCATTGACATTACACAAAGAAAGTGTTTATGTCATGTGAAAGAACTGCTGAACTCTGTAAACAAAACAGGAGCCAGATAAAGCAAACTTTCTTTTGTCAAATTATTAGCATCATTGGTAGTACCAAAGCTACTGTCTGTCTCTAAGCCAAACAAAATAGATTAAATCTTTTAGCAGATCTTTTTCTTTGGCTTTGTCTTTTCAGATGCTAAACATGGTTGAACATGGGTAGGAGAGGCTTTCTCTCCTAAAATACACCAGCACTGCAAACTCATCACTGCAGACAGTAGTACTGGCAAAAGAATTACCACAGACAGAGAAAAAAAGAACATCCCTGCGAAAGCTAAAAGGAAAACAAATCATTGGTGTTTAAACAGGCCCACTGGTGTGAGGCAGGATGAGGGAGGGCTGAGCGGTTGCAGTGTTGATAACTGACAGATTCCTAGAACTGCACTGATAGCAGGGACAGAAGCAAATAGTAAAATAAGATGTATAAATGGGACATAGTCAACAAGACACCACGCGTTTAGGAAAATTTTATATGTTAGTGGAGCATTTCATTCTGACAAAAGCAATAACTGTAATGTTGAGAGGAAAAAATAAAAGAGAGAGTTTCTATTTTTTAATTATTATTACTAAAAAGATATTGACTTGCTTGGTCATTAATCCTCTGCCATCTATCTAGAGAACTGAGAGCATCTCCTTCTTTCTCCTGGTAAAACTGCAACATGAGTAATTAGCATATAGTTACTTTTCATTTTCTTGCTTTTCTTTCCTTTTTTGTGAACTGTTGTGTGGCTTATAAGAACTGCTATGTTTCATAGTATCAGTAAGTAAGTAAGATGGGCATGCAGTGTTTAGTCTGCAGTTCTGTATATAATAAGGCTGATTAAAAGGAGTTCCAGAGCAGTGAAATGATCAATAGCAAAGAGAAACCTCAGTGGTCATCACTGAACATGAGCAATTTGTCTTAGGAGTTAATATAAGCTTTTCACCATATAAATATATTTTTATACATATTTAGAATGTCAAATACAATTTCCAAGGAAGGCTCAAGTGAAGTCTGTCACAGACTACAGAAGCAAACATTTTCCCTCTTCTCCTCCTCAAGGACTATACATTTATTGAGACATTTGTAAGGACCATACTCTTGTCTGTTGAGTGCTCTTCCAGTGCATACAAAAGACAAGATTCTCAGCTGTGCCTTTTGCTATCTTATAACCACTTGTCAGAATTTTCTGAGCAAGGTTTTGCAATTTTTCAGCTTTCTTTGAATCCAGTCTTTCTATCAGAGGCAGTTTAGTCTCAGTGAGTGTCTCAGTGATGGTGACATTAGCAATACTGATTGGTTTTACTTCTGTAGACAGGAAAATCTTTTAGCAGCTGCACTGAGGGACAATTTTCTTTAATAGCTGACAAAATGTCATCTCCCTTGATCTCCAGTTACTACATAGAGACAATAGTTTACTTTCCTCACTTTGACAAAGTATTCTGCTCTATTAACTAAATATGATACCAAATCAGCCTCTAATACAAGGCAGAGGAGACACTTTTTATCCAGTGCATAAGACCAGTACAGGAAAGTGGAGTCATTCATGTGCTTCTGGAGCCTAACTCTGTCATCAAAATAGCTCTTATATGCTGTCTAACAGATCCTCTCTGTCAGTGATCAGTCTTGGCTTAAGACCTATTTTCACGCAGTGTGCAGTCTACAAGGGCTGCTCTGAAATTGCTGCTTCTTATTTTATTATGTTTGGCCCATGACATCAGAGGCAGATATTGGTGGTACAGCAGTAGAAGTTGAACTTCCCTGCCCATATACCATTACATATGGTTGCTGTGCAACACATGGCAACAGAGGGGCAGTCTGTGAAGGTGGCATCTGACATAGAAGTGCATATGAAGCAAAAGCTTCATGTCATTGAATTCATCCATACAGATAAAAATTGATGCTTGCTGAACTTTTATGGAAACCAAACAGTAGGTGTCAGCACAGTGATCAACTGACTTTCTGTCAATTCTGCTACAGGTACTTAAGAAAGACAAGTTAATAGCAAGAAATACAGTAGGGTGGTTAACAATGCTTACCTATGCTTTTTGGAATAAAAATAATTTATAAAGATAAAAACATTTTCAAAATGCTGAACAAAACAATTTCTAGTTAGCAAAAAACTGTGTGCAAATTATCTCACTTTCTTTGATTCTCTTATTAATTTCATGTTTACAGCCAATTCAATGCACTGAGCTACATTCTCTAGAGCAATTTTGCTTGAATGCTATACAAAGGCTTGCAGCTATGTTGTTTTAATTTAAATTGATGTTATATTTTGCATGGGTGGGTTTTTTGTATTTGATTTGTTTTGGTTGCTTTGTTTTTATCATCCATGTTCCAGTTTTCTAATGTAGTTTATACAAGCCCAGAACTGTGGTTCTTTAAATCTTACAAAATAGAAAGGGGAAAAAAAAAAAAGAAAAGAAAAAAAGAAAAAAAAATAAAAGAAAGAAAAAAAAAGTGGAAGGCCTTTATTTAAGGGGAATGAAGGTTAGAGTGCAATATTTATGTAACAAGAAAAAGTGGAAGGCACAGACAATGTAGACTGACCTTACTTATTCAGTATGTACCTAAGCACAAACCTGTAGATGAAGGACTAGAGTGTCTTGTGGTAAATACCTCTGTTCTGGGATTGTTTTTTACTGTCAGTCATTACTTTTCTATTCTCAGATTCAAGGCACCTTCTGCCTCCAGGCATTTAAGGGAGAATCATGATGGTCACAGTTTCTGTGACCATCATTGTCTTCACTATCTCACAAAACACAGCTTAAAACACAACACATCTACTTTCTTGTACTGCTTTTGATTCATACTTTAGTACAAAGCTTCATCTTATTTATTGATTGGAAAGAGTTTTGGGGACAGATTCTCAACCCTTTGCCTGCCTGCAGCACTGCTTTAGCAGAATAAAGAATGATAAAAGCTTTTTTTATTAAAGTGTGGGGTACAGATCCATCAGAGCTATATTTAGCCTCTGAACTGAGCTTGTCTTCAGTGTCCATAACCTCCTAGCAGTCAGTGAGGAGAAATGGACATCTGTAAAGGCCTATTCAGACCCCAAGAGTGTGGCATCAGCACTCGGTGATATCTCCATCTACTAACTGTTTTTAGAGGTGTGTTGTGGCAAATCAGCAACTTAGAAGAATTAAGTTTAAGGTCTAACTAGATATGTCTAATATGATAAGATGTGAGGCAGAAAATACCATAGTATATTAACTGCAAAATTCTTAGTGGAGCACTTATAGACAGTATCATATGAAACAGCCCTGGATACTTCATACTCAAACTTTTTGTTGCTCAGAAAGATTCAATAGAATGTTTTCTAATGTCTGTACCCTGGAGCACAAATATAACATTTCTCTCCTGATTGTAATTTGACCCCATCTTAGTTCTGTGAAGAGCTTTGAATTATTTTTCAAAACATCAAAAAACTTAAGCAAAATCTTCTAAAACTTTCCAGTGGCATTTATTCTCTTTTAGCCATATTAAAACCTTGCCAAAAATATCTCTGTGCATATTGTAGGTACCATGAAATCTGATAAATCTCATTGTCATTATATTATAACACAGCTATGAAGACAGAGTGGGAACATCTGTGATTATTAAATTGTGTTATTTTTGAAGGCGTTCTGGATAACATTTACGAGTGTTACAGAACTGCACCAAATCGAAACACCCTCAAGCTGAAAAATTGATTTCCTTGGAGCTACTGCATGGAAACATGAAACTATGGCAAATTAAATGTTGACTCTCATGTATTAAAGTGTTTTGCAGGGGAACATTTTAAATGCGATTCTTCGTATGCATTGTAATCAAAGATTTCTTATGTCCTCCAAAAAGGATGTCCTCAATAAGAGCATTTCACTGTCAAAACTCAAATGAAAAGCTGTGTTATTTTCTATGTAGGAAAAAATAGTCAATTTGAATTTTTTTCTATTGATGCATAATTCAGACAAACACATATGGTTATAGGCATTACAGTATCTTCAAAATCCATTTGAAATTCATATAAATACCACAAATACTTTAAATTGAATTCACATACATGATACTGTCTTGAATAGTGATGAAAAAAAGTGTGTCTTAGTATATTCTAAGCAAATGTAAAACCAGGAGTTTAGTGTATTTCTGTCTCCTAATCCAGATGATACCATGTCACGTCAGAATTAAAGCAAGCAGCTCATGGTATTTTTTCAGGTTTTAAGCTGCTTTGTTTAATTTAGATAAAGTTAAGTCTGTTGCACCGTGAGGTTGCTATGGAGCTTGATATCTTTAAGTACTAATTCAGTGTAGTATTTACCCCTAAAATTCAGTATTCTTGGTGCAAATAAGAGGTTTTTTCCTATTCAAAACATAATTTCATTTTTGTTTCTTGCTTTGTTTGTGAATAGGAAGGTATTTTCCAGTCCTGTTCAGAACTTTGAAAGCTAAGGCTTTCCTGGTCTTAGAATAAAAGGTTGGCCTGAACATTTCATAAGTAGAAAATTCAAAAATCAACTAAAATTACTTCAGTCAGAATACTTCCCATTACTTGATAATATCAATCCACCATCAACATATTCAATTTACAATTTTTTTCTTTATGCAAAATGTTTGCATTTTTAAAAAGTCAACTTTACCAAACTATTCATTAAACTAAAAACAGAAATTAAAATGTAAAATAATTCTATTGTTTCACTTTTCCCTAAACACATTTTCTAACAAATGCATAGGGACAGCTAATGGTTTGATCTTTAAAAAATGTGGACTGGGCAAAAAATCATAAATATATACTAACAAGATTGTGTATTTTTTCTTCTAATCTCTTAGTTTGTCAAATGTTCTCTTGTATTGCAATAGCAGTGATGATATCTGAGAAGACTGTTTTGACAGAATGATGGGGAGGATGTCAAACATTCAGCCTGAATAATCATCATTAGATTAAGGCATATGCTTTCTGATTAATTTATTTGTAAAAATGATATTACATTATCTGAGATTTTCCCATGTTGTTTTGAGTGCAACCTAATATTTTTAAACAATAAGAATCTATAAGGCAATTCTACTTAGTTACCAAAGATGAAATTTCTAATAGTTTCATTAATAATTCATAATTGCAGCTTTCATTAATAATCCACATCAAAAAATAAGTCTTGTTTTTACTCTCTATAGTGAGTAAAATTTCTGACCTATTATACTTGTGCACTGAAGTGTTTTTGTGTTTTCTGTTAAACGAGTGCATTACAGCCACTTGTATTCATTGCAGTGGTGAGCAGAAACCTTTCCTTCTTTCCCGTTCTCCTTTCTTAGGCACAACTTGGGAAAGAAACAACCATATTTTCTCAAGAACTATTTAAATCTAGGACAAATAATATAATGTCTTCTCAGTTTACAATACTTATTTCTATAAGGATATTGTGGTTGGGTTCTATGAATATATAACCAAGAGGTATACAGAGTTTTGTGTAGATGGGGATTCAGGGCAGCAGTAGTCACAACGAGCAGTGATGACAATAGATGCATAAGAAATTATAGAACATGATATAAAATGCTACGAATTATTAATTTTTTTTATTGTAACCTTCTACCTCCAGCATGTAAACTGTCTTAATGCAAAAGTGCAGCTTATTAACTCTATAATGTTAATTTTTAAAGCAATTCAATAAATATGTTTCTTCTGCTTTTTTACGAATTTGAAATCCCAAAAAGTGCATTCAGGTTCAAGGCCAGAAGCAGATTTTGCTGTGAGATAGTCTTAAGTCTCTTTATATTAAATATCTGCATGGCTAGAAGGGCTTCTTTGCACCTCTGCAAGAGAATTGCCGGGTTTTCATTGGGTACATTGCATTCTAAAGATTCACATTTTGATGCAAAGAAGTTATTTGAAATCACATTTAGAGGGGTACTTGTTATGTTTTTTAATGACTGCTCTACTTCATAAATGCAAAGCAATTATAACTCTGATACTAGGGACAAGAAACTTTATAAATTACCAATTCAAATTAAAATGGCAAGTTCCTTCTTTCTAAAAATCTAGTGAGAGACCAGATTCAAACTTTTATCATTATGTTTTCTTGATTTCTGTGGTACTCATTAAATATGGTGTTCATTTTTGTTCTTCAGATCACATCAATTATAATTTTAATCATTTAGACTCTAGTAAGTTCTCTAGTATAAATACATATAGTGTATTGGTGATGTATCTATAATAAGTTGTGAAGTTTTTCTGTGACCAGTGTGCTTATCTATTTTTAATACTTCTGTTCTGCTCTGTTATTTTCTGAACAAGTTTTGTGGCATGGTATTTCATGATTGTTGTTCATGTGTATTCTTTCCATAGATTTGGTTTGAAAAGAAAAAATAGCATAGTCCTTTTTAAAAAATGGTCCAAACTGCGATTCTTGCTAGTAAAATTGTTGAAACTACCTAATTGCAGAGGCCTAAATGCTATTAGCTACCATAAATTTTATTTGTGAATCATTTCATGACAAGAAAACCTGAAGTTTGAAAATTTTACCTGTGCATCCACAGGAAAATATCTCTTTGCAGTGAGAATTGTAATTAATATAAGAATTGCTCAATATTTGACATCTGATAAAAAAATAAGTGGGTGGAGCTATTAACCTTCTTAGGATCAAATTTTTCATATTAATATTACTTTTATTTAAAACAAAACAAACAAACAACAACAACAACAACAAAACAGCTCTGTTACAATGAGATCTACAAAATCAGAGGGAGAAAGATGGGAGGACAGAAAGAAAACAAACAGCTTATCATAGAGTTGAGTGACCTGAGCCTTATAGCAGTGGTCATATCTCTAAAAACTGGCCAACAATTTCTTAATGTTGTAATGACTCCAATTTAAAGTCGGTAGTCAGTGGTGCAAAAAGCACAGAAACAAAGAGCTCAGTAGGATGCTATGATAGAACAAACAGAACAATACAAGCCTGCAGGGAAAGGCTGAAAATGAAAGGATGCTAAGAGAAAGCTGAAAGCTTTTCCATAAGTTTAACTAGAAGAAAGAAAGGGAGGAGAAAAAGAAAAAAAGAAAGGGAAAAAAAAGAAAAAAAAAAAGTGAGTTAAGTTGGCTAATTTTCTACCTGACTGCCTGGATGAAAAACAGAGATTTACTGACCTTGAACATCTGTATTTCTTAGAAGTTCAAATATTCAGTCTGCTCCTGTTAACCGAAAAGCTTAGGTTGAATAGTCACTAACTGACCCCTAATCACTCATAAAATGTTTCTTAGTTTTACAAAAAGGTCAAAAATGTTCTTCGGAGGTATATTCCGCTACTCATCCTGAAAATATCACTTACCAATATCAAATGGGTGAACAGCTTTTGCTAAAATAGGAGCAGGATCTAAATTGTCACCTAAAGCTCACAGCAAACCATTTTTTATCTTCCCCCCACAAACTCAAAATAGCCTTGTACCTCATAGATCTGTGTTTTGCTTTCCTAATTCTGGCCATAATCAAAGTTCAAATGCAAACATCTTGAGATCAAAAGTGGTCTTTTAGATTAGATTACCTCAATTAAGTTTGGCACTCAGCTCCTTGTGTCTGGGACTTTCTAGCCAAACCAGAAAAGAAAATTATTGAAAATCCTTTTTTTTTTTTTTTTTTAAATTTTCTTTTTGTTTATTTTATCACATATTATTCGAAAGTACTCATTCATTATCATTCTCTGAAAACACTTCAAGTTCCTTCTTCCTTTTAAAGTACTATTAACAATTTGTATAAAGCTAATCTTAATAACCTCTCTCATCCCAGTAAAAAATAATTTCTGAATACAATGGGATTGACAGTTTAAGTTGATTAAAGTTACAGGAAATTAATAAAGTTGATTAAGTGAATGGTGCACCTAACTTTCCACATAAAATTATCTGATGCATTTCCATTTCCACTTTCATAACATCTCTACAGGGTTTATAGAAATTATGCAAATGCCTTACCACAACAGGACTAGAGTCTAGCTTTCCGTAATGTTAGAAAGGAAAAAAGAAAAAAAAGAAAAAAAAAGAAAAAAAAAAAAGAAAAATCTTCTGCAGTATTAAAGGTAAAGCCAGATGTTAAGCTGTGTGTCTTAATGGAGGGACCCCAAACAAAGAAATCCTTAGACTATTATGCCTTTAAACTCTACATTACCAGCCCTTTACCTGACAGTCCAGATCTATAATATTACTAGCGTTGGAGGTCTCTGCTCTGGACTGGTTCTTACAATTGTGTCTAGGCTAGCTGCTTTCACTTATCTTCACAGCTAGATGCCTAACAGTGTTGCAGATTCTGCCAATGTAATCTTTCTCACTTTCTTATATTCTGGTTCAAGCAGTCTTTGTGGTCTTCTTGTACATGGGTACAAGACTTCAGCTAATGTAGTGACTTGCGCTAAGCAAGTTCTATGCAACATTTGTGTACACCAGTAACAAGGAATCACATGAAGGATACATCTGGTCATGTAAGTTTTCAATACATTGAGCACTTAAAATTGATACCTTCTAAGGTTGCTAGTTTATGAAGCAATGCTCAAGGATGGAAACGCAGCTTTCATTTCAGAATAGACACATCAAACTACTTCCAGAATTAGGTCATTTATTTTAGTTTGGTTTGGTTTGTAATGGATAGATACAAGAATTTGTCCCCTCTAAACAATTAGTTCCTAACACAAAACTAAAGTTTGCAAGCCCCTGCCAGGTGCCCGCCAAGATTTTTGAAACCCTTTGTCAGGAAATCAAGAGTTTGCTTTAACTTCAGTTTATACAGTTGCTATTTTTAGTCACAGGGTCAGTGATTTATATAACAGGTGCCAGAAGAAAGGGTTCTGAATCTCACTAAAAGGGATTGGTATGGGAATGGCAGCTGGAAAAGTGAGATCTTCACTCCTTTTAATTCCCAACTTAAGCAGGAGTGTAAGCACCTGCCTTCTGAAGAGAAAAGGTACTGTAGACAGGTTACAACACCTCTGAGAGACATCATTTCATGTCTTCAGGCAAAGCACCTTAAATTATTAGTCATTCATGGTAGACATAAAATGTGACATTGCCCTGTAACCAGTGTCTACTTTGGTGAAACAATTAATCTCTTACAATACTTGGCAGAAGAGGTTTTTCTTTCTGTTTTTCTTAAAATAAAATAATAAAATGTTATTCTAACAGTTTTCAATGAAATGAAAAAGAAAAAAAAAAAAAAAAAAAGATTTTACCATGAATTTCAAGAGACATCTCAGTATTAAAATGTGACTCTTCTTTTTTTATTATTATTATTATTATTATTATTATTATTATTATTAGGTAGCAGCCTTCCTCTGCACCATTCCAGGAAGGTAACAAGTAATGGGATCTCTCTCTCTTTTACAGCACACCTCTCAAATTGCCAATGTTTTACAGTTCCTGAATTGTTTATGGTTACACATTGTGCCTTAGATTGCTACTTTTCATGTGGCAATTCAAATATTAACTGTATATCTATCACTGACCTATTTACATCTGTTATTTATTAAGAATTGGGAATAGCCCAATTCTGGATGCTGATAATCACTTTCACAAGATGTTTATTTTCTTCTATGCTTTCCTGTCCAGGATTCTTGACCATCTATTGGGCTGAAGGACATGTCTATGTGTCTTGGCCATCCACGGAGATATTACCTGCTTAACCTCCCCAGTCCGTGTTATTCATTGCCAGATAAAATTTAGAGATCTTAAACTTTCATTTCTCTCAAAACAAAACCAGGAGTATTTGATGCTGCCCAATCATAATATTCACCTTTTAAATTCTGTTGTTTTGTTGTTTTTGAAAATTCACCAGTTTTGTCCATGTTCTGTGGCATTTCAAATGGAGCTAATGTACTAAAAGAGCAGAAGTGTAACTTTTCTCCAAAAACAAATGACTGTTGGTGCCATTGCTGCTTTGACATTTCTGGCATTAAACTTGTTAATTGTGCTGGTAAAATATGGAATGTATGGAAAATTGGTAATCACAGCCTGAACCTTTGATTAAGCATTTGAGGCAAGTGTCAGGTCAGCTGTGGGAGCACAGATGAGAGTAATTTAGCTGTGCTCCCAGAAGGTGTGGAGCTTGACTCCATCTCCTCTAGACCCCATTTAAGGGCTGACCACCACTAAGGCAGGATGTCTTGGAGATTGCTCTTTGGTGGAGATTGCCTCAGTGGTTCTCAGCAGACCAAAGGCTTCCATATGGGTGAGTTTGTCCTGTAAATAATCTTTTGAGTATTTACAGCTAACATCTTTCCATTATTGTCACTGTACAGTGACTATACTTATGGTTTCTCCCAATTTATTGTGCACTGTAAACCAATATTTGCCTTGTGTCTAAGGTGAAACTTCAAAGAAAAGAAAAAAAAAGTCCTAGGAAACTGGACTGTGTATTTTAAAAGATATAATACTTTTTTTTCTCTTCTTTAAATTTTCCCCTTGGTAGTTTTAGCTTTATTTCCTTTTGGTCTATCTCAACTTGCGGCAGGCATGACTGATCTGTTTTATTGAAGACAGTAGGATTTTGCTCAGTAAAAGCAGATGACTTAAACTTCCTTCTTTACTACCTTTTTTTAAAACTATTTGAGAATTCTTAGTCCTGGATCATCACAGCTTACTCTAATGTAGAAGAAAGCAAACTCCTAATAACCATTGCTGCTAATGCTCATGGTAGTGAGCTGTGCATCTTTTGAGCATCTTTTGACATTGAGTTGAAACTCTTGGCTGATAGCCATTTCTTGAAAACACTTTGAACTTGACTTCCCAGCAAGAGTTTTTATTTTCCCCTTCTTCACTGTTGAATGTATATTTGAATTATTTAGAGTGGAAATTAACCTTTCACTGAAAAACACTGACAAATTATTTATAAATGCTGGAGCATCACCACATTTGGCATGAAAATATTTGTAAATAATATTAGAAGATTATTTGGGTTTGTAAACAAGGACCTGGGAAATTCTTCATTAGTGCTAAAAGCAGTAAAATCCGCTCCTTGGAAAATGTGGAATATTCCATACAGGTCTGGGGCACCGAATACAGAAAAGATAGAAATGTTTTGGAGAGGCTATGGAGGAGGGCCATGAAAATAACCAGAAAGCTGGAGCACCTCTCCCACGAAGACTTACTAAAGCAAGGCAGTTGGGCTTGCTCAGACAGGACAAGAGAAGGCTGTGTGGAGACCTCATTACATGCTTGCAACATTTAAAAGCAAAATATAAAAGGGATATCAGCTTTTCTACTTGGTTAGATAGTAATAGGACAGGGAGGAATGGTTTTAAAGTAAAGGAGAGAAGTTTTAGATAAGATGTCAGGGGTAAGTTTATGGTGAGATTATGGAACAGCTTGCTCATAGAGGTCATGAATACCCCCTCCCTGGAAATGGTCAAGGCCAGGTTGGATGGGCCCTAAGCAGCCTGATCTAGTAGTTATCTAGCAGCTGGCAACCCTGCCTACAACAGGGGGTTTGGAACCTGATTATCTTTGAGATCCCTTCCAATCCAGCCAATTCCGATAAAGTTTAATGCCAAATAATCAAAGGGAAAAGGAAGACTAAAATATATTATAATCTGTATATATTATATGTATATAATATATATATTATATTATATTGAGTATGAGGTAATAAGAATAAAATATTTGGTGTCTTATTTTGCTGTACATGATATATGGAAATTGGATGGGGATCATCAAAGCATAATAAGTTCACATTTTCTTAACCTGTATCAAAAGAGACACTGAAAAAAAAAAAAATCATTTTTTTAAAACATCCACTCAGCATTACTGGAAACTTAGAAAAGTCTTTAGAATCATTAATAGTTAAAGGAAGGAACTATGAACAGTTAGAGAATAACACAGAGATGGCAGCAGAGATGCAGAAACAGTACAAGTTAATTTTTGGTTTATTGCACGTAAGTTTTATTGCAAAATAGTTACAAGAAAATGTAGAAAATATGAATGCAGTATGTTAACTTGAGAAGCTGAGTATGTGAGGCAAAGTTTAACCATGGTTCTTTTGTTATATAGTAAAGCACAGTTTTGTAGTCATAGCAGAGTATATACAGTCACTTCTAAAAATATTTTTAGTATTTATTTGCTTGGTATTGCACATAATTGCTTCTGTGAAAGCAGTTGAATAGTGACTTGCTAATAAAGCAAAAGTCACTTTTACTCACAGAGATATTAATAAATAGTTGCCAACCTGATACCTACTCTCTGGTCCTGTTTAGAGTTCTGTATCTTTGTCCATAGCAGTGTGGGTTTTGTAATTGAGCAGAAACCTATCAGCAGTGAATTATATTAAATTGGTGTGTTTTGTTCAAAGTCCTTCTTTATACTTTGCACTTGGTCAGAGGAAGAAGCAGATTAGGACGTAGCAATATGATCCTGCAGTCTTCCTTCAACTTATCTATGATTTGAGCCTGTCTTGTATCTTGCACAGTGCTTATCTCTCAGTGTGGTGCAGGAAGAGAGACTGGCTGTTTGATGCTGGCTGTTCCATGGAAGGTCTTTCCTCCCTGTTTCTGTCCTTATTCTTTTCTAGGGGAATGAGAGCAAAATTTTATTTGTTGTAAACACTGGAAGAGAGGGAGAGAAATTGATGAAAAAATTATCCTGAGTCCCATTGTACTTGTTTTGAAAACTATGGCAATAATCATTCCTCTGAATGCTTTTATCAAAATTACCAAATATAAATGTAAAATAATGTCTGTTTACTCTGTTGTAAATTTACTCTGTTAAGAAGTATTATTTTAAATTTCTACTGGTGATACATGCTTAGCCAAGTATAGAATGTTCAAAAATGCCCCAAAAGAGAGCAGAAACCCTTGCATAGCTGATTTGTTCTTTTCATTTCTGAGGTAATAAAAGAGTAAACATAAAAATCATAGATCTAATCAACTTCCCTCCCCTCTCCTTTCCTTCCCTTCATCCCTTTTATAGCACATGAGAATAAAATGCAACTGCACATACAGCACAAAAGTGTTAAACATCCAGAAGACTGCATAAAATGAAAACACCTCTCAGGTTTTAGTTAAATTGATAATAGTAACTATTCTAGTTCTGTGTTTCTGTTGCTTGAGAAGTAAGAATTTACAGAAGATTCCAGAAGCAACAGCACAGTGGCCCCAGAAGGTGCAGGAGGTTATGGACAAAGATCTCTTAAGGCTTTCTACTTGGTATAAAGTACCAGAAGTACTGTGCTGGAAGGAGTTACTATTGTATGAATTAGCTTCTCCATAAATATAAAATCATATTTGGAGGCAGATCAACTAAATGTTGAAAATGAGTCTCAGCTCCTTGAATTTCACATGGCTATTTCTGTTTAGTCCAGGAAGATCTGGCTTTTCATTGTCACAGTGTTAAAGATCTCCTTTGTATACATCTATGCATAGTTTAAATTTACCCAGACTTTTAAGGGAGAGATATTAATAAATACTTAAAACTATTAACTCAGGTGAAAGAGAGCAACTAAGCTGGATGAAAATAAATTCAAAAAGATGTCTGGAGCATCAGAAAGTTATTTTAGTTATTCTCCTGAAGATTTCAAAGCATTCAGTTTCATTTATTGTGGCAGTCCATTTGTGATGACTTTTGCAGTCTTGACCTTTTTTCCTTTTTCAGCAGATTTTTTTATGGTGTGGGCAGTAAAGGTGGGGATAATTGGGCTGCCCTCACAATTAATTTTCCATACATCCATTCTGTAAAATTTCACTGGTCAAAAATGATTCCCTATAACTACCATTAAAAGCAAGGCAGGGATAACTCACCATTTTCCCTTCATTCCCACCTGTCTATTTACCTTATGGCAATATCTGTATCCACTCCAGACAGAACCAGAAAGAAAGAAAAAAAAAAAAAAGAAAAAAAAAAACAGAAAAAAAAAAAACTGAGGGAATATTACTTGGGAACAATTAAGGTATTTGTGACATCTCATATTGAATCACTGGGGTGTCAAACTGTGGTAGTCAGACAATACACCATGCACTGGCAGTACAGCCGTCCCTTATTTTCATTTTAGAAAAATTCAATAAGTCAGTCCAATAAAAGGCATTCCACAAAGAAGTAGTGCAATCCAAAGTAAATTCACAGGGAGAAAAAGCCCTCCTGATTATTATAGCAGCAAGAAATGACTCATAAAAACTAGAAAATTCTCAGATAAAAATTGAGCCTGGTATGTAAATAAATAACAGACTGTAACACCTCCATAATATTGATTTGATCCCCATTGCAACTAGGATCAAAATTTCAGTCTTGACTTGTGACTTTCATTACTTTTGAGGGTTTGTCTCAGGTTATTAACATCATTTTATTGCAGTACTAATAGGTAAATTTATTTATTTTTTTTTTTAAGTGGAACTTGCCAACAACTATGTAATTATTCCTCCACTTTCACAATAAAGTGCAACTGATCATATGGGAGACATGGTTAATTCTACTATATGCTAATCTTTGCATACCATTTAGCTCACCTATTTAACTATACATGGTATACTAGACACTACCTTGCAGCATAAAATCAGTGTGGAGTCCTCTTTATAAAATATAAAATGGAAATCAGTGTAATTCGTACTTCATTATGAATTCCTTTTCCTTCCCAGTCTGTTGTGGTTTTTGCTGTTGTTGTTGTGTTTTTTTAAATTATTGTCTTTATTTTTAAGCAACCATATAATCAATAGCCAATAGATACAAACTGTCAACCAGATCTCACCTCTTTTTATTGTTAGAATACTGCTAATTTTTCTGATTGTTATATTGTTGCAGAATGGTTAGGTAAAACAAATGTTGAGAGAATCACAATAAATTCCAGTGGATAAATCTGGCCAAGACTCTGAAATTTTGTGGTGCTAAAAATCTTCTTTTGATTTGGAGAAAGAAATTAATAAAATTCAGAAAATTAAGCTTTTGCAAAAAAAAAAAGTTGCTGTTTTGTAGGATGTAGTAGGTTATGAAGAAGAGAAAATCTGCCAGAAAAGTATACTCTTCATGTTACATAAAGATTAATAAGAATTCACCTATACATAATCCCTAAAATTCTTCAGTGCCTAATCTTTTATAAGGAATACAGCAGACTCCTTGAATAATTATATGCCTGTTGACCGGTTTAAATGTGTTACAGAGATTATTAACTAGCAACAGCAGAGCAAGCTGGGGAGTACGTTTCCTAGCTTACATAGAGACACGAGTAGCACTACAAGAGTATGATGCAGTGTAGCCCATTCCCCTACATAGTAACTGCTCTTAGCTTGGCCTACCTCCTAGCTGAGGTTCTAAAGTGTGATGTGGAAAAGTCATCTTAATGGCAGCCTCCTTCAGATAGTGTTGTTTTAAATTGCTGACAGTGTGTTCAGAGCATATCTTGCAGTCTCATCAAACATTAGCTATATTTCACATCAGCTTTGTTTTCTTAAGTCTTCAAGGTTAGTCTTTTCTAGAGATTTGTGAAGCAGTATTACTTTTGATGTAGCAAGGATATCAAAGAATATGTCCTCAGCCAAAGAGAGCAATCACAGACCTCTGTATACATGGTAGAATATATATATTGAGTTTCCTATTGCAGCTGTCTGATCTTCCGGTATACCAACTGAGACCCCTAGGGCTATCTTGATGACTCAATGATCAATATTTTCCCACAAGTAAAGCAGCAAGTATTGCTTTTACCAGTTTGTCAAGCCAATCTCAATTGCTTCAGCCTTGTCTAGGGATGACTCTCTGTCTTGGTCTAAAGCACACACCAGTGTATGACCCTTTGGCCAATTGTCCAACACTGTTTCCTTTAGAAATCTTATAAAGAAAATCAAGCCTTCTAGAAACCAGATGTGCAAACACTGTGACAAAATTAAATACTTTTTTTCTTTTGTTTATTTTTTTTTTATTGGTAGTGCTTATAAAACAAATACTTTTGATTTCTGCCATGAAAATCTGCAACAGTCTTTTTTTCGCAACATGGTTGAGTACTAGAACACTTCAACATACGTAGTTTTTTGTGTGCTTGTTGTATAATAGTAACAACCTCATGGAAACCTCATGTTAGCAAAATAGTCTATTGTAAGATTTAACAAACAGCTTCTCTTTCCTTTGTTGTCTGTGTGCTGAATACACTTGCTTCTTCGTGCACTTTATGCTGCTGCTGTAGAGGGTTATGACTTAATCAAATGACTCTTCCTTTTTCTTGACGTTTTATTCCAGGGCCTTTTTTTTTTTTTTTTAAAAAAAAAAAAAAAAAAAAAAGGAGAGAAAGAAAAATAGAAACAACAGTCAACTGCTTGCCTCTGATCCACTTTTATCCCTCTCATTTACAATCTGAGAAAAAAATGAGCACACTGAATACCTCCTAGTGAGTGGCTGACAACTAAAGATGAACAAAAACTAATACTTTGTTATTATCTGGCCTACAGAAAAGTTTACAGGGTAACCAGCTATTGACCTTTCCAAGTAAACATATTTAAGAATTCAGTGGTTGTGGGGAGCTTAGACAAGCCACAGCGTGAGTCCTTCAGAAAATGTCCAAATGCTTGTACTTGAAGTTTAACTGTATCACTGAAGCAATTTTTTTTTTTTATTTTTTTTTTTCCCCGTTTGCCTAACATTTCGTACAATCACAGTGGAGCAGATACTCATTTTTTCACATCATATTCACTATAAACTATGTGTACAGTTTGAATCTTTCTCAAACAGCAGAACTGCAGGCTTTAATAAGTGCCCTTAATTCCCTAAATTCATGAGGCTTATTGTAGAGAAAATATACACTGGTCCTTTCCCTTTCCCTTTTCTTTCCCTTTCCTTTCCCTCTCCTTTCACTTTCCCTTTCCTTTCTCCTTTCACTTTCCTTTCCTTTTCCCATTTCCTTATTCTTGTATTTTTTTCTTTGCTTTCTCCTTACTTTTTTTTTTCTCTTTCTCTTTTCTTTCCCTTTAAAGTGAAAAGTAAATTCAAATTAACTTGTGTGAATTCCATTCAGTCGAGTATGGGTAGGATTACAGCAGAGTATATTTTCTACAAAATAAATAAAGAAATAAATAAGAATGCATATTTAGATTGCTGTCAATTTGCCATGGTGAGTTCTGTGCCACATGTTGATATAGAAAGTGCAGGGGATTGTTTTCCGACATGAGTAACCAGAACAGATGAGCTTTTCAAGGTTGTTGCTTCCCTTAACTCTTCAGAAAAAAAAAAAAAAAAAAAAAAAGAAAGAAAAAAGAAAAAAAAAAAAAAGGTTGAAAATTCACACAAATCTCGTTAGCTGTGGACACATTTGCTTTAAAAAAACCTTTCATTGGTTGCCTTGAAGTTTTAGCTTACCTCTCTATTCACACTGAAAAAATACATTCAATCTGAGTATACCCGAATTTTTTTCATTCTCTCTAAATATTGCACTTGCATTGTTCTCTTATCTTCCTGAGGACAGCAACATGCAAAGAGATGTATCATGTTGGATTATTTTGTTTTATGTGTTTGTGGCACAATTTATTCCTGCAGCGTTGTTTTCCTCTTTTTATATATATAGATATATATTTTAACTACATTGTTTATTTTTATGCTAGGTACACCATAATGTATGATTCCTAGTTAATGTTTGCAAGCTGAAGCATGCATGTGTCAGAAATCCTGACAGTAAATAATTTAAGTATTTAAAGAAGTGTGTGTTTGTGATCGTACAAATTTGTAGAGCAAGATCTTATACTGATCTATAGTTATAACTGCCAATGACTAGCATGATACTCAATGAATTGGATTAATTTACACATTAAGCAGCCATCTGTAGAAATTTTCATAGTACCTTGTTTGTAATGTCAGGGCTTACATGGAGATTCAAAAATTAACTTGGCCTCTAGGAATATTTTTTAGCACTGCCATTGGGTACGTTTACTGTGAACAAGTGACTAGACGCTGATGCCTTGTACCCTTTGCCACCTCTTTGTATTATGATCAGTGGAAGCTTTCTAATATTTTGCATGTATTGACATAACAATTGATAAACTAAGAACAGTATTATATGTGTGTATATGTATGTGTATATATATATATTATATGTGTGTATATATATATGTATGCATGTATGAATTTAAAGTCCTTGACCCTACGTTAAAAATCTTAGCAATGCCAGAGCAGATTTCCCATAATCTATGGTTATAAAAGGTTAAAATATATATCTTTTTTGTCTAGGGGAGGAAACATTGCAAGCCTGATGTTGCTAATTCTCTAAAAAGGACAGAGTAACAACTGCAGTGTTGCAATGAGAGTCTTCTTATACACAAGTGTTTTCTAAGTGCAACCCACATGCTAGAAATGGAAGACAACAAAATCCACTTTACCTGATATAAAAATAAAATGTAAGAAGTATAAATACTTTCTGTATAGCCAGTTTTTCCAAAAGAGAAGTGTGTTCTCAGTTATCTTGAATAAACGAGTGAACAGGAGAGCAGCTGGAGTAAGAAAATGAAGGTTATAGTCCTCATTTCTGTGATCAGTTTGTTCTGTAATGGGCAGTAAGAAAAGATCCGCTTTTTCTTTTTTGGCTTTTGTATGTTTAACCTGTTCAGACTACCAGTGTTTTTAGAGAGAAAAATTCTTCCAGTTCTGCTAAAATGTCTACGCCACAGGACTTAAATCCACATGGGGATTCTGGGCATTATCGTAATACTAGTACAAATAACTGCAATGAAATAGCAAAAGCACAATCACCTGCCAAATTCTGTCACAAAAATAGGTTCTGCAATATGTAGAGTATTCTGGTATGTAATAAAATATTCATGATACTGAGGCCAAGAAAGTCATGGATATTCATGGACTAGATCCAACAATAATATATTAAGTCACTTTCCATCTTAGAACAGGGCTTTTAAACAGAGGTTGAATGACTTAGGATAAATCTGTAATATTGAAGTTCTAACTCATGGCAGAACAGAATCCAGTCTGCCTACTTTCTGACAGAATAGTATACAAATAATGGTTACAGGAGTATATCAAAGCTAATCAAGTCTGATTAACAAATACACTGGAAGGAATCAAACTAATTTGTACACATGTATACATGCAAAAGAGCTTAGTGTAAGTGAATAATTTGCTAACTCTTGCTAGAGTTTCCCCAAAACATCAGCTTATGGCAAAACCGAGGAGAGTAAGAGAAGCTGTGGTTGCCACAGCAAGGATGCTACAGAGCGTAACTTCAGAGGATCAGGCCCAATCAACCAGCACCTCTTTCTCAGCCACTGTAGGTTTGCAGATTCTTAAAAAAGCACATATGACCAAGATAAAAGTACCACCTTTCCAGGTTGTGATTTAGTGGTTCATAGCCCCTAACCCAGGACTTTTAACTCTTATTTCATTAGAAAGATTGAATACTATTATTTCCTACTCATGTTCTCACCACTTATGTTTGTATGAGTCTCTCAGCCATATTTATACAGAATTAATTCTCAAACTAACTTTTTCTTTTTTCTAATTTTCTCCTCTTGCAGAGACCAACTCAGCCCTTCAATAATTCTTTTTCTTCAACAAACCTTCTTCCATTCACCAATGCTCCTTGTACAGATAGTGTGACCAGAATGGCACACCATAATTGAGAGGAGTGACACAAACCTGCACAGTGTCACGTTTTCTGTTTTGTAGTCTTTCCAGTAATTTCCAAATTTTAAATAACTTTTTTTTAAGTAACTTTTTAAAGTACCTATTCTGAATGATATTATCATGAAAACTTTTACTACATCACTGTCCATCTGCCTTCCTAGTCTATGTAGAAGTATGTTTAATAACTCATATCTCAGCACCTAGAGGATCCCCTTAGAAAAATTCATTTTTAAAGACACTCATGCACCTATTTTCTTCCCTTCTAACCAGCATGTGAAAACACTTCATAGTATTCTGTAGTAGCTTAATTTCTTTAGGAAGCTTTGGGAAAGGAAGTACTGTAAAGAAAATGCCCAGATTACTCTTTGTCTTATGGACTCTCAACTAATTCTATCTAGGTACATAAAGCAGGACTTTCTGTGTGGGTCTTCCTAAATCTGGTTACTCTATATTTTTGGCTTTGACACAAAAGGGTATATAGAGCTAACTAATCTGCAGCTGTACAGGTCACATACAGAACTTAGACATTTTCAATTTCCATAACACTCAAATTGATTTAAGACAGATTAGGCACACAATTTACTAAGCAGCATTTCATATTTGTAGTCCTTCAAAATTCCTGAGGAACATCTGGAAAGCTACTACCATGTGTTTTAATGGTTTATTCTTACATCTTCTCTACAAATGCCAAACTCTGAGGCAGCTGCTCAGGCTAAGTATCCCTCTATCTTGTATCTTTATTTCCCCATTTCCTTAGGCTCCTTTATTTAGATCAGTCTTGCATAAGATCTGTTACATGTTCCACAGAATTTTCTTTGTAGTAATGTTAATCACATCAATATTGAGCTTGTGCTATTTATTACTTTCCCCATCTGTCAATGAATTCCCCTTTTGATTTCTATGAAATTTCCATTAAGAAGAAATTCCTTTACTTCGGAGTTTAGCCAGATGATTGTATTTTATCATGTTTACCTTCAGATTTCCTTTTTTATTTTACTTTATTTTTTAAGTTATGTATAGATTACTGTCTGCCACTTGATTATGAAAACTCTAAAATAATGTTGGTGAGCAGGATTGGCCCCTTTCCTTGCAACCTGTGCTCTCATGATGCCACAAAACCTTCAGAAATCTGCCTGATGTTCATGAAGTGATTCTGCAGAAGAATTTGCCACAGTATGTGGTGGTAGATAATAGCACTGTCTTTTCTGTTTTGCACAGCAGATTTTTTTGTCTTGGAATTCTGGAGAGGCTTCCTTCCCTCCATGCCTCATCAATGTAGTTTGCTTGGGCTAATTGTACTCACAGTGTTCATAATGACCTCTATGAAAGTCTACCTATAAATTCATCTCTATATATCTCTCTGTTTGCCATTGTACTCTTCTTGTTGCAATAGATGTAAAATGTGGTGTTTATATAGGAACAGACAGTGACTAAACAAAGCAAGTAAGGTTCTTGATGATGTTTTATAGATTACTATTATAGTATAAAAATTATGAATCATATTATGGCTTGAAAACCAACGTCGAATTGCATCTTGAAGTAAAATTTTAAAAGGCCTTTTTATTAAATATCACAACTTGCCTCTTCTAGCAAAAATTGGGGGTTAATGAAGGAATAATACATAGACATCAGATAAAAATACAGCATGAAAGAAATTTTATCTATGGATATAAGAATAATTGCCTGGCATAGGAGAGCTTTCTTTGAATTCAGATGATTTGGAAACTGTACAGATGATACAGAAATCCTTATTAGAACATTCTCTTCTGGCCAAGTCCATGAACTAGAATATAAGACAGGATGTGCAAGTTCACCTGCTCTTTTTTCCTCACAAAGGGTTATGAGGTGAGGAATACATATCCAAAAGTGCATTACTCTTTGCTTAGTCTGCTTTCCTAAAATACAACTTGTCTTATAGCATTCAGAGGAGCCATAATTTGCAATACCTTCTTATACACTTTGGAATTACTATTTACGCAGTCCCCTGTCCAAGGCTATCAGTGGTTTAGTCTCAGATTTCTCAGAAGAAATAAGTTGTGGCAGGATCATGCAATTGAACCAGGAACTAAACAGGATATAAGTTCATCTAAAATTACAGCCCCCAAGGCCTGTACTTCAACCCACCTAATCTAAGAAATGTCTAATCTTTACTGTGAACCTGCTTAGAGCATTGCATCAAAGCATGCCTTCTGGTACAAGCTGTTTTGCTTCAGGAATGACAGTCAGAGTTCAATGCTTCACTGCAAGGGCAGGGTAGATTTGCACCTCAGCAAAGACCTGCAGGCATCAAGAGTACTTAGAAGACAAATGCATAGTACAAGGGAATTCATGTGCTGATTAGACACTTGTCTGAACTTGTTGCATTTCTATTTTGAACTTACATGCACAAAATCTTAATCTTGGTAAGCTAAAGTCAGTCTTTTCTTACTGGATTTCTGATCCTAGAAAAATTAAAAATCAAGCTACCATAAGTATGACCTAAAGCAAATACATTAATGGAGAAGAGTAGAATTCATGGTGCTACCTATATTAAGTGCATCTAAAAGCAAGGAAATATTGTAGATAAAAGTGAGTTTTCCTCTAAACAGAGGAAAGATTTGAAAGGTTCCTTCTGTGCTGCTTTGCCTGGCAAATGTTTTCCACGTGATAATATTCAAAACTACGATTTCAGGTTTATTAACCACCTCATATACCAATAACCATTACTTTTAGTAGAAAGTTAAAATGTAGTGATGTTTGAAGAGTAAAAACTAAAAAAGGTGGTCTTAATCTAAGTAGATTGGGAGGACAAGCTGAAATTTTAAAATCTATTACAATTCGTAAACCAGATGGCTCAGAGGGGAACTTAATTGGAATACATTAAATCTAATATGCCACAGACACAGTTCATCCAGATTGCTATTTTCCCCCTAAAACAGATATTGCAGTAAGAGGGCATACTGTACGCTGAAATTATAGAAGAACTTTAAGACATGGGGAAGTAATTTTTTTTCTTAAATACAATATTCTGCAAGACAAATGTTCAAAAAAATAAAAAATCCCTTCACTGCAGTCTTCCATAAGCAATCAAATGTTATTATGGAGGAAAGTTAAGATAGAAAAGTATGCCTTAATTTGTCAGCTGTTTTGCATTAAATCCAATTCTTTTAGGCCATTATATTTTTTCATACTGTGAATATATATATATAAACAGAAAAGTTCATTTGTGTGATGACTGTTTGGAGACATAATAAAGAATTGCAACAAAAAGAGAAAACATAAAAGACTGCGTGAGGAAAATAATTATTTCTTTTCTGAAATAAAATATATCATCTGAGTAAACTACATGGAAATTTGTAGATAGGCACAAGCTTACCCAGCCTGCTGTAAGGTAGTTGGAAACTTGCCAAATTTGGTCCGGCTCTGTATTGCAGTACAGTGTTTAAGGTGAATTGTTCTGCTTCAAGATCAGTTTGCATCTGTCTTTGCAGACATGCCCCAAGTGAAAAGAAAAAAAATATCTGAGTTTGCATATATTCCTTGAATCACTGCAATTTCTCTACAGTTGTTCCCCCTACTATCTAGACTCAGGGAAAATTCTCCTCCAGAGAGCCAGCAGTCTTCTCCCTGTTGTTCACGGTATCAAAACTGCTTGAAGTTGGAAGGGATCTGTGGCTTCATCTGGTCCAGCCAGTTTTCCTGCATCAACATTCAGAGCAGGCTGCTGTGAGGATTGCATCCAGGCAGTTTTTGAAGATCTTTAAGGAGAAGAGGCTCCACAACCTCTCTGGGCAATCTGTGCTCCATATAGTACAGAAGTGCTTCCTTATGCTTCGATGGAACCTTCTGTGTTCCATTTTGTCATCTAGGTAGCCCTCATCCTCTCTAAGTTGTCCAGATCTCTTTAACATTTCAGGGACTCTGGACACAGGACTGCAGGTATGGCTTCCCCAGTTAGAGGGGAAGTATCATCTCTCTTAACCTACTGGCAATACTTTGCCTAGTGCAGCCAAGTGTATCATTAACCATCTTGACATCATATGCACATTACCA
Organism: Coturnix japonica; assembly: GCF_054131305.1. Classification (NCBI taxonomy): domain Eukaryota; kingdom Metazoa; phylum Chordata; class Aves; order Galliformes; family Phasianidae; genus Coturnix; species Coturnix japonica. Next base: position 18,254,770 of record NC_140673.1, read on the forward strand.
TGTCACGTTCAACTTGGTATGCACCAGGATTCTATGGTCATTTTTTGTAGAGCACACAGCATGCATACTACAGGTAGCTAGGCTGCAGCCAGTGTCAAGGTGATTTTATAAAAATACAGATCATGGGAGCAGTGCTAAAATTTCCTTTCCAATGCACCATTTTCTTGTATTCATCTCTACTCTCTAATCTATGCATTTCTAAGAATCACAGCTATTATCTAGAAAGTAAAAAAGACTGAACTCTAAAGACTCTAAATTCTTTTGCAGCATCATCCATCCACTACTGTTCATGAAGACTGAGATAACTTGAAGAGTTAGGTCAGGTAGTTTTTCTCCTCTTCAAACTCTATACAAAGAGTTTTCTCAGCCCTTTAACAAATGGAAATTTATTGTTAGCATTTGCTTTGAGAGAAGTTTCTTTGTAATTATCAGTCCTAAATGTTTCATGGTCCACTGTCTGAGGAGCAGTGAGCATGGAAATGCACTCACAAAGCACTTGGAAGCAAAGAACAAAAGCCTAACTTTTTACTTGTACTGCTCAGGAAGAAAGGATTGAAGATATATCGCAATATACATTTGTGAACACTCAAAAAGTACTGAAAAAGACTATTCAAGGAGTAGTCTGAAATAATAAAGCTAGTACATCTGTGATGTTTCCATGATCCACAAAAGGACAGATACCAGGTATCAAACTATTCATGTTTATCCTGCCAAACCTTTGGAGAAAATATTTTCCTTTTTTCCTTTCTAATGATTCATTTTAGCTATTAAAAAGTAATAATAATATTATTTGTTGGTAATAGAGATGGAATTTGAGTTTTTGAATCTGTGTGCACAGGTTTTTAATTTTTTACTAGATTTTTGAATCTAAGAAAGTATAGACCTCAGCTCTTCCATTTCTACACAAGAGACCTGTGATCTTGCTGTATGGCCATGCACAACAGTACAAATTTTGCTAGCCTAGGTTCCTGTTCCTGGGCTTCCTTCTAGCTGCTTGGAGGCCTTCAGGGGCACCAAGCCAGTAGGAAACATTAGATTAAAGAATTTATGTGGAATTGAAGCCATCTGAATCTAGGTCAGTGTCTTGTCATTACTGCATCTGCAGAAGTGCTTCTCAGGAAATGTATTCTACCAATTCATTTTAGTTAGCTATTGTGATCATTTATGTGCATTAGTTAATTCCCCATAATTGCTGGTAATATGTAACAACAGCAAAGGCATCGCAGCAAATCACAACAATGTAGTACAATTCCAGTCTTTCAAATAAATCCCCCATGTTTACTTAAAAAATTGAAGGTATATTTTGTGAGGCTGATAAAGCCAGTAAGGTGCTGCTGTTTATAGCAACATGGCTAATCGATACACATGCATCTTTTCCTGCAAGGATGCTCAAAGTAATTAGTAACAGTGATATGGGGAATTAGAAAGCAAAACTGAAAAATAGTGGATATCAGCTACAAACTGCTCAAACATAAGGACAGCGGGGTATGGAAAATTCTTGGCTACCAAATACTTTCTTCATGGGGGATTATAGCTGCTCATAAATCTGCTGGGAAACAGATACACCCAAGCATGCTGTGTCAAAGAGAAAATTTCATCATTTGAAAAAAAGGCAAAACTGCCCTAGATCTCCTGTTTACTACGAGGATGGAGCTGCCTGAGTGTGAAAATAGAGAAATACCCTAGAGCTAAGGACCATAAACTGACTGATGTTAGTATGGCAAGGAATGGATCCATTGCAGATTACAAGACAAATGAGCAAACTCATATTACAAAATCTAAGCTAACTTCTTGGCTCTTTCAAACTCAGTATCAGTGTTATCATTTACTTCAGGAGATCCAGATTTTCACTTCTTATTAAATATGTGCAGGGAAGGTGATGGGGGAAGTACATTAAAATATTAAAATATTTTAATGGTCTTAAAGAATTAGTCAATGTTGCTTCACAAGAAAACTGTAAGAAGTGAGGGTAATCAAAGAAGAGTACTTTGTAACCAACAGAATGGCCTCCATCACTACAGGATAAAACTTGGAAAAGAAATTAAAACAATATGTAGGTGCTTAGAGAATACAAAAGATTTGAAGTTTTCTGAAAATTACTAATGAAAATAAAAAGTCCTTTCAATAGAAGAGGAAGATTACACTAATAACAATTCAGGATTACAAAAGTGAACTGTTATTTAAAAATATGCCCTAACAATAAAAATGAAAAGGAATAGAGGACAGTGAAGATAAATGTGAACAATTAAGGAAGAGGACACGGCAAGAATTGACTCTTACAAAGAGCAGATAAGAGCACGTTTCACAGATTACACACAGCTGACTCAGTGCTCCTTAATGCTATTGTATTCTGATATTAAGAGATCCTATAAATTTTTTGTACTACTGACAAATATTTGCTGAAAAGCTGGTGGAAGAAGGAAAGAAGTTTGCTAGAAGAAAATCACAGGAGTACTAGCAATTACCTTCTACTTAGAGTAATCATTGTAGTCCCTGATCTGGAAGTCAGGGCTCAGTTTAGTCTCCCAGAGGTACATATTCCTCTTTCTGAGTGCCAAGACTACAAAAAACTAACTAACTAAACCTCTCATCCAGGCAGTAACTGTTAAAGGAATGACTATAAAGAATAAAACTTGCCAAAATACTTGATGTAAATTAGGAAATTAGAATTGCTAGGTATCTCAGTGTGTTAAATTTGGGCCCAAATAGAGGACCAGAAGAATCCCATTGTGAAACAGAACAAATTCTTGAACGTAGCCACTTGTTGGAAACTGAATATTTCTGGAGAGTCCTTTATGTTCAACAAATTACCATAATTCCATCATTTAAATGGTGATAAAAGCTTCTTTCTCTGCTGCCTTTATATCTAAATAAATTTGGTTCCAGCATTTTGACAACAAGAACTGCTGCTTGTTTTTTTTTCTAACATCCTCCCTTCATATCACTTTAGGCATTGTCAGGAATCTGACAATCTGCAGTGTGTGATTTAGCTTGATTAATATTAACAATGTATCACTTCTTTATTGGTTCACTTACTTAGAGGGAAATTTAATGAACTTACTACTTGGTTTTGTTTTCCTCCTTTTCTCTTAGTTTAAAATACAAATTGAATACACATTGAAGGCAATGTGCTTCCAACACCTAACTCATCCTCCTCCCCAGGACTATAACAGCACGATGTGGTAATCTGTATATTTCTTAGTATATGTAATGAAAACATCTATTCTCTTGCTCTTCCACTTCTCCAGTGCAGGCTTTGCCACTAATCAGGCTTCTACGTTTGGGAATTTCTCTGCAGATGTAGAAGTATATACCCCTTCAGCTTGGATTTTATAAATCTTGTGGTTTGCCAATGCATCAAACAAATCTGACAAATTGTTAATCCTCTTCAAGTCAAGTTCACTCTATCCAAATTCTCATTACATATATCCAGGAAAGCCACACTGTATTAAATTGGACTAACCTTGCAAAACAACTCTCACAGACACACAAATGCTCACTATGTTCGTTTATATTATGATGTACGGAAGGACTGTGATAAATAACACTGGGATTCAAGTAAAGCTTCTCCAGAAATAATCTACAGTATGAAAAAGCGAAGGCTACAGAGTCATAGAGATATTGAATATCAAAGACCTTTCTGATTTACTTACAGCATTCAGTATAACAGATTTATTAGCAGCTCATATCTTTATGGTAAATGATGCATAAATGATGGCAAAGGTGTACAAGAGAACTATATGAAGACTCCTGCAGAGTGAATAAATTGGTTGAGTGCCAGCTTTTCTAAGGGTGAACAGTTACACTGACTTGTTTGGGGCATATTATGCAATGATGAATGTAAAATTATGTTTTAGAATGCCAGGAGTTCAAGGGAAGATTACAAATTTATGGAGGACAATATTCTTATTCTAATAATCCGGACACATGGCTACTGCCTCTCCCTGCAGAGGAATCATTTTTTTATTCCAGGTTAGCAGCGATGGAACAAAGCACCTTGTATGCACAAGATTTTACCATATAAAGATGAACTTCACTGAAGGCCAGACACCTGTGTATTCTTAAAGCATGTGCAATAATGTTCTTTGAAAATGAGACCAGCATTCCAGTAAGCTTTCTTGCAGCATTCCCAGGTTCTTTTGTGACATAGTCTATTGCTATTTCCAGAGGGCTTTTATAATATACATAGGGAAAATGTCAATTTAAATTCAAAGACAGAGAATACCTTTTCTGATGAAGCATCCAGTATATCATGTACTAGCTGGAGGTGTTCTCTGTTGCTTGACAAGGAACAATGACATGACAAGCAGGCAGAGAAGGAGCTTTTAACCAGTTTAATGTGCACAGAGTTGGCACTCACTGAAAAGTCATTTGCCTGTTTGCTATTTTTTTCAACTATGTCTCTTTTCTTTGACTTGTCATTACTCCTGTAATATACAATTTTGTCTTCTGTTTGTAATTTTCTGCTGCAATGATTCCAGAGGTTCAAAATAATTTTTTCTATCTTTCAAGAAATAAGATAAGCAAATGTGTATCTAAATAGTTTGCTTATTCTACAACCTAAATGTAGTCCCATTTAGTATATCGTTCACTGCTTACTGCTGCTGCAGAGCCATAGTGGAGTGCAGTGCTCATGCTTTTCATAGTTCTTGGGAATGTTTTGGACCAAAGGCATTTTTTGTAACGGAAAATGGTCAAAATTTATTCTAAACTACATTCTATTGAGTGTTTTCATGAACAACAACAACAAAAATAATTCAGAAAGTCATTGCCCTTTTCTTCTGGGAGATAGAATAAGGAAACACAGAATTCTACTTCAAGCTAATTAACATATTTTGAGTAGTTATCAGACTCTTCACATGAAATTAAAGACAAAATCTGAGAGTTGGCAAAATTTTTACCATTCCTGCATGCAGTATATTTTTCAAGTTAAGCTTTCAAATATTGAAAGTTCACATTCAGTGCCTTGATCAAAAATGATAAATGAACTACTGAATTAGAAGAAGATGCTGCTATTATTTTAACCAGTAAACTAACTCAGGGTTAATCTGGGTGTTATTTAGCCTATTGGAAGTGTTTTGAGTGAACATATGGTTTCTATTGTGAAATCAAGGCACAGTTTTAACTATGAATATAGATAATTACCCTTTGGACTTTAAACATTTATATGTGTCATGTTATATTGGAGCATTTTTCATGGTCAATAGGTTGAAAGGTTATAGAGTCGAAAATGTAAATTCCGTGTGTTTGAGTAAGACTGTCCAGGGTAATGATAGTATAATTCTCTACTGCTCTCTCTTGGAAAGAGATGGTAATAACAGTGAGTGAGCATGTGAAATATAACGGCCTATTTACTTAAATACAGTTTGCTATAGTAAAATATTTTAATATGAGAATTACAAGAATTCAATCATTGTATATATGGCTTGAATATCCCCGGTTACAGAAGCTTAATTTGATATATTTAAACAGTATATTTTGGGGCCTAATTATAATGCCAACAATAAAACCTTTAAATAAAGTGTGTTTGCATGCATTTGTGTGCACACATGCCTTGGCACTAGGAACACTGTTATATGCCCACCAGTACATTCCACTCTTGATTTAAGCTTGAAAGCCAGTTTAGTTTCACACTCAGAGTGTAGCCCTTGGCAACATCCCATTCTGTGGAGCCAGTCTGTGCACAGACTGGCTAAAGATCCTGTGTGTGAGGAGAACTGATGTCTGGATGGCACCACAGCTTGCTTACAGCATCCCCACCACCGTGTTGCCACTTAGGCCCACTGCTGGCCTAGGTCTCTTCACAGTGTAGTCTATGATGAGAGCTTACGTTGAGGTGAGGTGAGGTGCCTCCCCAGCCCAGGCAGACACATTTTCATCTGCTGTGACAGCTGGGAACATTCAGAGTGAGGTGTGCAGCTTCCCAGTCTATGTTATCTCTTTTGAACTTCCAGCCATTAATAGCCTGGGAAATACATGGACTAATCCACTTTTTAATCACAATGAATTAATTATTAATACTTTTTTTTTTTTTAATGACTACAGTATTAGACAACAAACAGTTGCTCCATGAAAACTAAGCACTTCCAAATGCACCAAACAAATAAAATGTTTATTCCTATTACTACTATTCCATGTACATTTTCTTTTATTATGTTTTAAACACATTATTCCATGCATTTTATCAAATTTTACATAAGAATGCTGTCTTTCTCCATGCACACTAAAGAACAATAAAATCCCTTTCTCTGTTGCCCACGCATATTTTATGTAATGGGAGCCATTTCAATTACAGCACATCTCATTCCTGCTATTCCACATTTCCCAAAACACATACAGTAAAAGTAGTTTTTAGTTCTTTCTAGAAGTATGCATATTCAAAATATCCTTTGATTACTCCTTATACCATTGAACCACATCCAACCCTGCTTAACTTACATTTTGCTTTTCATAGCAATCTGATTTTTAGCACTTCCTAATGATATTTTCTAACTTCTGAGGAGTTGCTTCTTTTCTGCCATCACAGGTAGTCCTTCTTATTCACCTTAAAATCCCAAATACTTATATTTTGGATTTTTATCTTGTAGCAGGATAAATTATTGTTTTGTTTGTTTGTTTCATCAATTTTTTAAAGTTGGGATTTAATTTTTTTTAATCGAAGAGATGAATTTTCAAGGTTTTAACTTGAATATGCAATCTTATTTGTTTCAAGTCAGTTCAGTCTTACACTGCATTGCCCTATGGTGGTTGCTGCTGTTGGATATAACTAACTTCTCAGCTGAACTTCAACTTATGGTAAACCCGAGCTGCTGAGTGACCCCATATCCTCCGGTGGATCATACTGTTTAAAAATGAATTTCCATGAACCCATGTCCAGATTTTGGATGAACTGACATGAAACATAATACTTTCATGCAGTTTTTCTGATATAAAAATTAAATATCATTGGCTGAGTTGAAGTATATCAGTGTCAGAGAACTGCCATTTTTTATTATAAAACATTGAGAAGAAAAATGTGTCTTTCCCACCTATAATTAATTCTACTCTTTACTATTTGAGCTATGGTAGTATTGAGAGGCCTAAGCTTAGCACCAAGCTCTATATTTTCAGACATTGTATGAGTACACAGTGGGGCATCCTTTCTAAATAAGTTTATAATATTTGTACAGAAAATAAAGGATAAAGAGAGGATGCAGAAGAAAGTAAAGACTGGAGGAGGCCAATGGCAGACAAAGAAATGGGGGTTTTTGTTTTGCTTTATTTTATTATTTAACTTTTAATTTCAAGCATGAATAATATAGTACACCAAAATCAGTCTTTTTATTTAAATATATATTTTGCTTATTGTATTTCTGAGTGCCACCTTGACTTTTTCTGTGATCCTTTGTTCCTTCTTTGTTCCTTCTTTTCTTTTTTTTTCCATCATTTGTTCTGAAAACCATTTTCCTAAAACATTCAGTTTTGTCATCTCATTCTACCCATTCGGATTAGTCTCATACAGGTCACTGAAAGAAATGCTTCCTGTTTATTTCTGTGGAAACTTCCACAGATACAAGGCGCAGAAGAACACTATTTGATAGAGAACATTCTCAGCTGTAGAATGTTATTTTTCAACATAGTCACCACTGTTCACTGTGAATGTTTTCCAGAAATGAAAAGGAGCCTGCATGCTATGCCAGTAAAAATCTACATGGCTGTCTGGAATGTGACATGTCAATCATGTTGTTGTTGCCACTGCTGAAATGCACCACCCACCACTTCACTGTGCTCACATCCACTGTTCGGTCTCCATAAATGTTTAGCAAGTGTAAATGAATGTCAATGGGTGCAGATTTTTCCGCATGGAGAAATTCAGTGGCACACCTTTGCTTCAAATGCACTTCCATGTCAGATGCCATTCTGACAGATTGCCCCTCTGCTGCCCTCTGTCACACCGCAACAAAATGTAATGGAATATTGGCAGGAAGGTTCAACCTCTACTGCCATCCCACCAACATCTACCTCTGACATTGTGGACCAGCATAATAAAATAGGAGGCATTATGCTAGGAGCAGCATTCTTATCTTGGACAAGTATACATAACTCCTCTCTAAGAAAATCTGTCTGTGTTATTTCATGTTTTTGTTGTTTTTGTTCAGACAGGACTTTAGAGATCGTCGAATTCTTGGGGAAAGATTAAAAAAAAAAATGAAATCTGAAAATTTTATTACTCAGTAGTGCATAAAACAAATTACCATGGTTTTCTTTTAAAGGACAAAAGGAAGAAAGGAGACACCAGCTTCTACAGCAGTTGTTCCTTCCCCCCAGCTGGCATTGGAGGTGAGCCTGGAAAGTGACAATGGCATTGTGTGTCAGCTCTTGGAATGGGTATTCTGGTGAATGCTGTATCTGCATTGAAACAAACATCACATTGAAACGTAGGTTCACATACACAAGCAAGCTCTTTTGCTTACCTGTTCTCAAGTCACTTAAGTGGCCGTGGTGTTCATATCTCATCAGAAAAGAAAGTCTCCCAGAAGCTGGCCTTGACTTGTCTGTCATTGTTTGCGTTTATGAAATCTCATGATGTAGCAGAAAAAAATACTGAAAAATACTGGAAATTGGGCCATTACATGTTTTTAATCAACCCTCTTACTTCTACCAAAAAGATTTATTTTTTTTTCCACACTTACATTCCTTCCTATTTCCCCCCTAATAAGCTTATCTTGCTGATAGTTTGTCTAAGCTCATGTTGTATTCAAAACTCAAAGTTTCCTAATTAAAGTCCAATTCCACAATTTCTCCTTAGATATTCAGTGCTTCTGCACACTATGAAGAAAGATATTTTTAGAAAATATGAGCCACTTAATTCACGTTAAGTTTTCTATAACAGATGGCATAGTTATTTGATTTATGCATTCACCTTCACGTGGCCCTGCTGACTGCCAGTTTTTTTTAAACCTCTGAAATTCTTTTTTGTTATGCACTGAAACTTCACCTTTTCCACTGCATGAAATATTAGTTTTACTTAGAAAATCTAACTGCGTGCAATTTTCATGTTACTGAAATTGTACACGGTCTGGTGATTAATTGTATTGTCTTGATCATAGTCTCAGTCTGATATTCAGGGCTCATTACAGCAGGAGGAATTCAGCAGAACACAATTCTTAACCAGGTGTGGCTTATTAAAGTGGCAGTGCCCAATTTAAAGACCATAAAGGATTTGTATCAAAATTGATGCTTTTAGATATTTTCCCCTCCCAGGATTGTAGAGATATAATACAAAAAGGACAACGTAGCTTGCTCATGAAAATCACTCACATCCATCATGTGAGAAAGCAGCTCAGATCTGTTCCTCCCTTGAGTGGGAAGAGTTGCAATATTCCTTCAATACAGCATATTCATACCAAATATCACCAACACTTTCCTAAGCTTGACACAGATTACACTTCCAAATACAGTTTGCATTATTTACTGGATCATGAATTTCTCATCTCCTAGGAAAATGCTTGAGAGGTACATCTTGTAGGAAGCTACCAAACAGCACTTACCTTGAATACAGCCTAGGCTTCACAGTTCTGTTCCATAATTTATGCAAGCTATTCTGATATGGGCAAAAAGCATAGGGAAATAAACAAACAAACAAACAAAATTTAAAAACAAAACAAACAAACAAAAAAGCTTTTAGTATCAGGTGAGCTTACATTCACCCCAGTGCTAACTCCCTCACAGCTGATGGCAATGTGCTAATGATGTCAGATGGCCACCAAGGCTCATTACCTATTTGAGAAACAATATAGCTTGCTGTTCACCCAATTTTTGGGAAGCTTTCAGAACAGAAAATGTTTAAGTTTTAAATAAGTTGCATCATGTGAGCATGTCTCTGTTGCTGTTGGGATAGACTAAAGCCTGATATTTCTCTGTCTCCTAAACGTGAGTAAATCTTTACACCTACTCATTGTTTTAGAATAATGAAGTCTAGATAAAGAAGCTGTGTTTGAGAATATAAATTGCTGTCATTTCATCTTGTTCAGTTGGTGGAAGGTGAAAATATCAAATGCACCTACATGTTTGTTGGTTGTTGTGCTTGAAGCAATTGCTCTTCATGTGTTATTGCTGGCTTGTTCTTTAAATCTAGGTTGTATATCCTCCTATTGTTAGGAACAGGGTTGAGTATGCTGTTGATATTTCAGGTGGCAGGGAAAGGCTTCTTTGGTGTTGTTTATGGCTGCAAAGGTTTTGATCTGCTGACTTGGTGGTTGTTTCCTCCTATTATGTCCCTAAGAAGTGCTTACAAGAAAAAAGCAGTATGGGAGCTCCAAAACCTCAATATAAATATTGTCTGATTGAAGACGGTTAGTGCCTAGTAAGATTAAATTCCTTGTCATTAGAGAAAGCAAAGGAAGAAACTGGGTGTCTTTAAGATACATTTAAAGTTTAAATTCTAATGAATCAAAAACTTTTCACAAGATGGTGTTTTCCTTTTTTCACTTTCTGTCCATCACCCAAATGGGCTTGCAGACAAGTGAGTTACCTTGTTCCCCATCCACTGGAGGAGTAATCTGAAATACTTTCAGTGGTTACTGAAGAGGAGGAAGGTGATAATGAGCAGCAATTAATGACCAAAAAAAAAAAAAAAAAAAAAAAGTCATTACAAATATAGGCTAACATTTCAGTGTCCTCTTGTCTTTGTGTCTTTGCTTTCATGATTGTATTTAAATTCAGCTTAATGCTTAGAGATTACAGATGGGGTGCTATATTTTCATTAAAGGAAGTTCTTTTCTCAGATGGTGTGTATGACAGATGCTTTGATTATTAATTATATGCGACTGATCTGGAAGTTTGTTATGAGTTGGATATTCACTGTCTGGAAAGCAGTAAGCTAGTGAGTGGGGGGAAAAAAAGGCTTTTTAATAGCTGTTCTTATGGGAAACTCAAATAAGTATCAAAAAGGACAACACCTGCTGAGAGCAGGGAACTTGATGCAGTCTGGAAAGGAAGGGAATTCCCAGGCATCAAGGGATGAGCCAAAGGGAAGTCATGCATCCTGCAGTTCTTAAGTAAAGAACTGTGCTGGAATGCTTACACTGTCTCAGGAATTGGTGAGCTAGTTTTGGTGTAAAGTTCAAAACAAAATGGATCCCAGAGAAAAGGCAGCGTTGTTTCAAAGCTTAGGAGCATTACTTCAGTAGGCATGAAGGGGAACGTAGGAGGGTGCTGGTAATGCCATCCTCAGTAGTTTAGAGTGGCTCTGCATACCTGCAGTATTATCTGCACTGTGTACGTGAATTACACATACAGAGTGCTAAGAGTGTGGTGATTTTACCTGCCACAATCTCAAACCGATTGTTTCTAAGTCTTGTATGGGCAATGCCTTTTAGTGACTGGAAAGTGTACCACTTTCTCGGTGTCTGTTTCTTTAAGTAGGTGCTCTATAGAGATATCTTAGCATTAGCATGTGTATCATGAGACGCAGAGGTTGCCATGGTAAGTACACATTTTTTATTGAATAGCAGACTAATAGGCACGTAAAACCTCCATAACTTTTTGGCACATAAATTACCTCTCCCGGCCCCTTTGGTGATTAAACATACTTCTTTTCTAAAAATACTTCCAAGTTTTTTGTTGTTGTTGTTGTTTGTTTTTTTGTCTGTTTTTGTTTAGATCAGAGCCTCTCATTTCTTTTTTCCCTCAACAATGCTACTTGGTGTTCTTTTGTCCTCTTCAGTTTACTCTGTCTTCTCTCTACCCTTCGTTTTCTTGAATGCAATACACATCACAGAGCAGGGTATTCAGTTTTAAAAGAGTTCCAGTTGCCTTTTCTGGGCACAAATAAATAGAAGTGGTATTAAATCTTCAAAGGTATGTTAAAATCAAATAAATGCATTAAAATGCTGCAATTTAAGTAGGTGTTTTAATAATCACTTTTATGCAGATCCCCTAAGGCCACAGGTTCTCCGCAAAGCATAACTTTGTGACATTTTGTAACTTTAGATAAAATGTAAAAGTGTAAATCTAGGTTATTTCTTTTGCCTTGTTTGAACCGGATGTCCAAGAGGTCCTTTGTTCTTTTCCCTGGCAGTACTTTTATCATTGTTCATGGTTTTTGCATTTCCATTGGTGAAATGAATACAGCATTTGTCTATGCACATTGTTTCTGGAGTGGACATTGTCTTTAATCTCTTCAGTGATATAATAAATCACAAGCTGAGGGTACTGCCTTCTCTTTTGAGTTCTTAAAGATATATATATTTTCTCTGGTTATACAGTTGTTATAGAGAAGAAAATAGTTATTTGTACTTGCTCATATCTCAGCTATTTTTAGAATCCATATTGACAAATTTTCAAGTAGACATTGTATTTCATAAAGAGCACTGCCCTGAAATCACTGTGGCTTGAACAATACGAAAATTCAAGACTCCAGGGGGCCAACACAACAGGATATCCATAAGTAACAACGCCTACTTATCAACAAGGGGTGAGCTTAACAGTGTTGTTCCTGGCTGTGACAAGTGGTGAGCAGAATTCTTAGCAAGCCAGAGAGCAGAGAATGAATGCACAAGATAACTCCGAAGAAAGATTAGGTGCAGCTGACTTGGTCTGTTCCTTTGCACAAATCAAGAGCAATTTAAAGCAATAATGACTGATAGTTTTTCACAGCCATCCTGACTTTTATCCTATTGCACTACGGATTTCACCCACCTTTGTTTTTTTCTTTGATTTTGTGTTCATTTTTTATGATTAAAGTAGTCTTGTCTTGAAGGAACAGATGAGTAATGTTGTGGGTTTTTTTTTTGTTGTTGTTTTTTTAAGTAATTCAAAGATAACTTTAACAGCTTGGAACAAAAGGAAATTATCATACAGACCAAGGGATTACAAATAAATGTTTTTACAGATTTAAAATAAAATATAAACAGCTGTTGAGAGATGAATGGCACAGAGACAGTTGTTGCCAATTCATTAATGTACAGACACAAATCCACTCTGTTTATTATGTTTTTAGCCCATGTTTGTCAATAGGGAAAACAATAATAATTTGAACTTGTAAAATAATGAATGTGTAACTGATAGGTTTGGTGTAGAGATTTGAGAATACCAGGATGACTACTGGTTACCATCTGTGTCTGTGTAATCAATATTTTCTAACAGCATAATGAGGAACAGCTCATTTATATCTTTGCCCCTCTAGCCCAAACAATTAGTCAGTGTTTGTTGCCTTGTAGGCTTATCTGCATGAGGAGGAGAACATATGCAGTCACATGTATTAATACAATAGCTCAAATGGGGGGGGGGGGGGGGGGAAATTGTGCAAAATCTGTTTCTTGAATGCAGAAGAAACCAACCTCCTACTAGGCCCCTCCTGTGCATGGTAAGCTCTGAAGTTGAGCTCTCTGGTCTATTCATTCAACTACCTTCCTTGCTGCTGCTTTCTGTTCAGCCTGCCGAAGTGTCCCTCCCCACCACCATTTCTGCATGGAGTACCCTGACCACCCAAGCAGCTCCTGCAGCTTGTGCCTTTGGGTGGCAACTTCATGTTGTTCACTTTGTGAAGTACTCACCTTAGTAGTTTGCAAGGGGGATGTTTAACAGTGATCAAATCTGTGCTGTTAAATAAGAAGCCTGATAGCTTTTTATGATATTTTGCCATGGCAGAATTTCTTTGATGTGTGATTTCTAGCGTGACGTGATTTGTAGCGTGACTGTTCAGCACACTAGAAATAATGCTGTCTCATGGAACATTACTAGAGCAGTGTGATAGTGATCAGGCTTGAGTTCTTTGAGACATATGACATGTGTGAAGAGAGTACCAGGGACATGCGAAGGTAGCACATCTTCATCTCTTGCTAGAGGCACTGCCACTGCAAAGACTTGTGGCTAAACAAAAGCTCCTGTGGGATTTTGAGTACAGGACAATATATATTGTAATGGAGTGGCAAACTGCATAAACATCAAGCTCTAATCTCACAGCTGTGTAACAAGTCATACATTAAAAGATGCTTAATTTCAGTGTATCATTATTGCAATTTCCATGCTATAAACTTCAGGAATTAAACTATAAGATATTTTCTTAATTTTATTTTTAGCCGTGAAGCTCTTTCTTTCTTATCTCTGTAACGCAGAAAACAAATTGATAAGAAGCTACAGTTAATACAGAATAAGTATGTTTTATATATAAAATTTGTGTGTGTGTATATGTAGATATATAATATAATGTGTAAGAAGTATTGCTAATATTCCATTCTACAAAGGTTTTTTTTTTTTCTTTGGAAAAAAAATTACATAGCTGCATGGACTTAGGCTAAGCTTTCCATAGAGTTTCTGAACTGTCCATAGCAGGATGCTAGGAAATTACAGCTTTCATTTTGGGACAGTCAATTCTGTAATATTTTAAGTTCTTAGTGGCTAAAATTGAAGCTTTACAGGTCTTTAGGTTTTACAGGGCACAGAATTAGATTGATGTTGATGATGGTGGCTAGTCTCTCTAGAATATCATTAGATCAGGTCATGTAATCTCTAAAAGATCTCTCCAAGCATCAGTGTGCTTGTTCTTAAAAGGACACTTTCTGGAAATAACAATATTTAAGAATAACATCCCACAATCAAAGGTGGGTGTCTGGTGTTGATTTTGTTTGGGTTTTTGTTGTGTCTTAAGTATATCTCACTGGAGTACACTTACAGGGTTTTAAACACCTGGCTTTAGCCATCAGACCCTGCACTGCAGCAGCAACCATTGCAAAAGAAAGGACAGGTTTCAGGTTTACACAGTGAAGATGAGAGTTATTTAGCTTGATGCTTCTTGAGGATGTTAGTCCAGTTTCTGAAGGGTTTCAGTTTTATGTCACTCTTGTGGTATAGCTTTTCCATTCCCTGCCTCTGTATCAGGATTCTTGAAGATACCTATGTGTTACTGTAGAAAGGTGCTGCCCTAGCCAGTCAGCTTAAGTAAGCCTGTTTACACTTTTTCTTCCATCTTTCAGGATGAGGGGGTGGTGAAAACAACTTTAAGCATCCAGACTCTAGACACTGAAGAACAGTGCTTCTCACAGCTAAGAATAAAAAAGGTGTAGAAAGAGGCAGTTAATATTACTGAACTGGACTATGTGTTTATTTATTTATAAAGTATTCTAGGCCTGATGCTGTTCTTACACAATCTCTTAACTGTTTCTTTTCTGTAAGTAATTCTACTATCCCTAGCAGGAGGGAGACAGTAAAGAGATCCTGAGTGCTTCATCAAAATTTCCTATCACTACTCTGCACTTCGCTTGGCTTAAATAAGCCAAATTAATATGCAACAAGAGACTTGAAAAGCAACTTCCCTAGTGCCCCCAGGTGTTTCTTCAGCTATAAAACAATTTAGCCATGTTTTATCAGCAACATTAATAGTAAATGCTTACTCGGGAATCCTTCCTGGAAGCATATATTTAGGATACTTGCTAGCATGCTATGGTGACTTTGATGGAAAGGTAACTTTTCCCTGATACAAAATCTTAAAAAGCCATTTCTTACAGTGGCCTAAAATCAGATTTACCTGTTAAGATGAGCTGAATTTATACTTGGATCTGTTAAGATGAGCTGAATGTACACTTGGGCATATGTGCTCTGTAACATCTTTCATTTTCAAGAACTATATACAAGAAGGCTTTAAAAAATATATTTCACTTAAGACTTATTAAATTGAACTGATTTATGGAAAGAAGAGAACATCCTTGTCCAGAAAGTGAGATTCCCTTGAAATGCATTATTTTAGGTGCCAAGATAGTCTCTTCAAACATTTCTTCTTTAAGAATAATTAAAATTATTGCAGTTTATTACCTGACAGAAAGGTGTGTGGTTGTTGAATAAGTTGGAATAGTGTGGACACTTCTGTATTTCCATTGTAATATAAGGACAGTGGTTTGCAAAGGCTCATTTTTATCTGCTTTGTATCTATACACTTTTCAGTCTCATACTGTGTTGCCTGAAATGAGTAGAAGTGCAGTGCATAAACATCAAAACAAATAAAATAGCTATTAATGTGTATGTGTTCCTACTTTTTCAGCGTGCTTTCTCCCTAGAATTGGTATTTAATCTGCATTTTGGACACTGAATTTTTCTAGGAATTTTGTGGAAGTTTCTTTTAAAAATAATTAACTGTGAAATGTTTTTATTACATAACTGCTCTAAGGACACACTTGAGTGATCTACCACATTTATCAGTGATCTGTTTTAAAGAGTGTGAATGAAAGTTGATATCCAGGAATTCAGCAGGACTCAATACTAGATTTTAAAATGATGTTAATGAGAAGAATCTGGAGGGGGGATTTTCCCCTTGGAACCATAGGCCCCTGTGTGTCTTTTATGTAGCCTCATCTTTTCTGATGCTAGACACATTGTGCTGAAATTTCTAGAATAGAAGCCAAAGAAAAAGTTCTGTAGTATTATGGGCTGTTAGTTTTACTTCATTATGGAATTACGACAATCAGAAAACAGACTATTTGGGTAATGTAAATTTTGGTGCGCAACTGATTCTCCAGTAGGAGAATAGTCCTGATGGGTCTTGTACATTGAGGTCATGCTAGTTCATCATTTTACCACCTGCCCAAGCAACTAAAAGTCTATTTCTTCTTCACTTCTTCTTGTTCCAGGTAATTTAAGCATTTTTAAACTCCTCGGGAAATTTTATTGGGGACAGATGGTTGAGAGAGTGAAGGCTGATTGTTTTGTTTGTTTGGGTTTGTTGTTGCATTGTTTGTCTCATAGATAATTGCTCTGGGCTTTAAAAAAATCTTTAAAATTTCATGTTCGAGACAATTACAACTAAGTGTCTGTATGAAATATGACACTTAGTCTCTCTTGAAGTGACAAATAACAAATACTTGTTCTAAATATTTTAATAAAATTAATTTAAGCATGGTAAGATAAATGTAATTTGTTATGAAATTACATTATTGATACCGAATGAGAACTTATATCATTAATGCAAAATGACAGGTCTTGTCAGGTAACCACTGATTAATATTTGTAACAAGATTTGTGTTCTGTTTGAGCAGTGAATATTCTAAATAACATAATTTTCTGGCACTGATAGCTTGTCTATTTTAAAACAATATATTCCAATGCAGTAAACATTTAGAGTTTTTTGTATATCAGGGCACAGACCTGAGTCCTGTCCTGTACTGAGTTCTTTGCTGTGCAATGTTACAGGTAAAATAGGAATTTTACCTGTACCGTGTACCTTCATGGCAAAATAAGAATTGTTTTCCTTATATTTGGACAAAGACATCTAGACAATATAAGAATTAATTTCCTTTGCCAATGCTCATTAACCAAGCTGACTGTTTTGACTTTTTATTATCCAAGTGATTTGGGGATCTACTGTGGAATATCACACACATTGTGTGTTTAGAGCCAGTCTGCAAGAAGTACAAGTTTGTGTTCAAATTGTAACGTATAAGACATAATACAGATTAGCCCATATATGCTCTAAAGACTTGATCGTACACCTGGCTCTGCGTATTTTGATTTCTCTGAAACTTCTAGTATTAAGACAAATCCTCATTTGGTGAAGATGGCACAGTTTACGTGATGTGTCTGGCTATAGCTTTTGTGCATCTGGCACCATGACTCTCTCAGGCTCTAGTCTCTCTTAAATACAAGATAACACTTTTCCTTGTGACAGGTTTCTCATTTCAGGTGCTTTCAGCATAACAGCCCAGAATTTCTCCCTTGCCATCCTTTGAATCAATAACTTTAAAATAATATTGCTGTTCCCATCTGAATTCAGGTCCAAAGCTACAATCCAATGTAAGATGAATTTCCAGAATGAAAAAGGGTAAAAGAAGGAGCTAACAGTCATCAGATTAGTTCCCTGAAATTGTAACCTGCATGTCTCTTGTTATAATTTAAAAATGCAGGTGGATACAAAGTACAGTCATTGCTATACACAAAGCATTATAAAAGGTGAAGGGGAAAGTGAAAATTTTACTTTGGATTTTACAGAAACTTGCCTTTTAACCATTTCTCAGACTTCCTTTCTTGGGCGATTCCTTTGTTTTGGGACACTTTCTGCACATTTGCTCCAAATGAATAAATGAAAGTTTAAAAAATTAGATATGTATTTTAACCTCACAGCTGGCTCTTATTATCATGGGCTTGAAACACTGTACAGAGTATAAAAGCAAAGCTCTCTGAACCCCATCAAGGTGTATTATTGTTTTAGTACAGCAAGGAGAATAACTTCTTTCCAGGTTCTGGCATGGCTGATGATAGTCAATACCCATCAGCAGTAATGGTCCACATAACCATTTACTACTACAATGCAGAAAGCTGTCTGTGGGGAATATTCCCAAACATAGTACTGCGTTTTTGTCATTTTTTGTCTGAATTCACATTTCACTGAATGCTCATTGCAGAGCATGTGGTTGCAGTGGATTGTATCATAGCGTTACTTGAAATTTATTCAAAAATTGTGAATTAGCATTTCACTGACAGAGACTGTGGTTTTGACCGTGTTCAGAAATACCCTGACATTTTGAAAAGGGAAAACAGTTGTGTATTTTGTTATTGTTGTTTAATAGTTTAAGTCATGTTAGAGACTCAGTATTGAAGGGGAGATAAAGGAAGAGTAGGGCACAGTATGTGTAGCTGCTGTGATGATATAAGACAAAGGAAGATGTAACACTTGCTTCTTAAGTATCCTGTATTTGTGTGTGAAAGTTCACAAGTGGGCAGTAATGTTGACATTTGAAATCTCTTGGGGGGAAAAAAAAGAAAAGTTTCCAGTAAATTTACTTGTGAATAGTGTCCTCTTGAAAAAACTGCCCTATCTGTGCACATCTTCAGGGATTTTTGGTTAGTGAGGAGGGGAAAAAAATAAGAAGCAAGGACACTCTCTACTGATATAAGGGTGTCTTTCAACTGAAGCCAATGGAGTTTGAATGTCATAACAGGAAGGAAGGTTTAGTTGTGATATTTGTAGGGCTATCATATCATGTATCTATTGATGAGAGAGATTAAGAGAGACTGTGGTAAAAATTTGTTATGTGGCCCATTTTTTATTGAGAAATCTCAGATAAAGCTGTCTGGAGATGAGAGATGGAGTCAACCACAGCAATGAATCAAATTGTTTTCTAACAATCATTTCTGCAATATGTCAAGTACTGCTCTGCCTGGCAGTTCTGTTCCTGTTGGGTCAGGATGCACAGCCATGGAGCCAGAACTGGCACTGGCCTGCAGTTTGAAACAGCCACAACTTCAGCTACCTAGACTGTCACTTAACACTGGGGGGAAAAAAATGTTCAAATCATGAGTATGGCCCAGCAGTGACAAATAAAATACAGTGCTTTCATACAGTGCCTTCATTTTCATGAAGGCTACGGCAGACTGGATCTGGTCCCAGTGCTCTGAGTCAGGGCAGGGGGGCTGTATGCATCTATGCATCTCAATTGCACTAGTCCTTAAGGCTGCTCAGGAGGCAATGGATACAGACACAGATGAGGGTAGCTGCCAACAAACAAATACAATTTATTTCAGATACACCTTTGGTCCGTTCTAGTAGAGGTTCTGCATTTGATGGCCGGGAGAAGTCAGTGCTATTCCTACAGTAACCTTTGTAAGTGTGACAGATTTACATCTACCCTGCATTTCTGCAGAAATCAGTATCTGTCCTAAAACATAATCCTGCTGTTAGAAAGGGCGAATAAGTTACTGCACACAATGATGTTGTAGTCTTTAAAAAAATATAATAGCCTGTTTCTGAAATGTACATTTTGTTTTAGCTTATTTCGGGTTAACTGGCTTAGCTCTGTACTTCTGAGGCCATTAAAGGAAAGCGGCAATTTGCAGTAATGGAGTGTAACCAAATACTATGCTCCAAATTACTCATATTAAACACTGTTGGGCTACAGGTTAGTGGGAAGAGAGAGATGAGCTTGGAATTGATGAAGTTGATAGAAATCATGGAACTCCTTTATGTGAACAAAAGAAGTGAATCACATGGTTTTAATTAGAAGTCTTCCAGATAGACATCACCTCTTCCTAGAATTTACTAAGTGGAAAAAATGACAACTACTGAAGCTGAAATGCATTCCATGCCACTGCACTGTGTCTTCTTTCTGGGGATATACTTTGATATAACCATACATCAGAATCCCTCAACTGATTACATTTGGTAATGTTCTCTGTGATGGGTGAACCTCTGATAGAATAGATTTGAATCAGCTAAGCTTAATCCTAAACAGTTTTCCTACTTGCAAGAACCCTTTTAATTTCCTTTTCTGCCCATTTCATTGCAGTGCCCTCTACAAATTTGAGGCTTTGTCCCTCCTTTCTATTCGCCTAATCCTTCCATTCACCGTTTCCAGCTTCCACAAAAATTATCTGCCCACCTACATTCCTAAACAAGGCAGTGATCCCCTTTCACTGTTCATGTCTTTACTGTGTTGGTTGTTGCTTTCCGCCCCCCTCCCCCCCCCCCCTTATTTTCTTTCCATCTATCTCTTTCTCAAGAATTACCGAAAGAAAGGTGCTATCAGCAGGGATAGGCACGTTTTTTGTGTGAACTAGAATTGGATTAATTATGCAGTGTAATTGTCCACCCTGGCCTGCACATTCTTTGCGCGTTATATTTGCAAATACCTTGCTAAACAATAGCAGTTCTAGTAAAAAAAAAAAAAAAAAGTTGCTCAGCAGAACTGTAGGGCAGTGTTACTTTGTTAGAGCAGAGGAAAGACCTGAGGTTCTCAAACTATGAAATTCTTGATTTACACTGTGACCACAGTTCTCTATATAAGGCACAATTAATCATTTAAGTGTTTATACTTAATACTTAACATAACCAGTGCTCAAGACAAAGACAATCACTTTCTAATGGTGAAACTTTAGAGCTAAGTCTCTTCAATTACAACATAGTGCAAATATGCCTGTGGTTTTGGAAAGGATACCTTTGAGTTTGGGAGTTGTGTTTGCCACTTCATTTTTTTTTATTTTTTTTATTTTTTTTTTTTTTTCTGTTATAGCAGAGAAGCTGAGACTTTAACCAACATGGTATGACAGGTATTTTCTATTGCGTTTTGCTGCCCTGTAATGGTAGTTTGAATGAAATCTGAGCTTTCTAGGCTCAGCCCATCCAGGTTGAACATTTCCATCTGTGACATCCTTCCATTGTAGTCAGAGTGATGCATCAGAAGAGTTGGTATGTACGTGAGAAGAGTCAAGTTTTTGTAAAGGAGTCTTGAATTTTCAGTTAAGGGTATCTGACGTTCCCCCAGATGGCTAACCTGAGCTCAGAACCACACCATGGAATGTCTTTGTTCAAAGCCAAAGCAAACATAAGCAAACTTTGTTGAATCTAAGCATTTGAGATGGATGGGTATCCAAATTATTTTGTTTTCTGTTTTTCTTTCTCTGTCACAAGCAGAAGATGATTGCTACATGACAGGTAGTCTCACTAGAAGAAACACAATAAGAAATATTAAAGAAAAGTTTTGGCTGTCTGTCAGCATGTCCCCTTAGGAAAAACTGACACATAATAGCTGACACTGGTCCTAGCTCCACACATTTATGCCATTTGATTTGATGTGTAGCACACTGAGTTGCAGCTGGCAGATATTATTGCAATATTGAAGTATTTTCAAGTAATGGTACATACAGGCAGCATGGCATATTCCTAACAGTTTCTGTGTACTTTCAGTTCAACAGCACAATTGCGTATACAGATACTGAAGTGTTGTCTATATTTAATTGACATGATCTCTGCAGTGATATAGCATGTTACTGTACTTACTGCTACTCAGGTAAACTGACAGGAGAAATGTAATGAGTTCTAATTACAGACCACGCATAAGCCATATCAAAACCTTTAGAAGTGTATGGAGTAAGTTTAATAGCTTGACATTTCATGAAATGATCATATATTCATTCAGGTTGAAAAAGACTTTCAAGATGATGAAATACAACCATCCACCTAACACTACAGTCTACCACTAGCCCATGTCCCTAAGTCCTCATCCACATATCAGTTAAGTATTTTCAGAGATAAGGATATCACCACCTCCGTGGGCAGCCCATTCAAATGCCTAATCACCATACCCATGAGGAAATTCTGTCTGATAATCCCACTTAGTGGACACTGTTGCACTGCTATAAAAGGAAATCATGTTAATTTAGGAAGAACCTACCTTTCATAAATCTGAACTGTCTGGGCCTGATCATTTGACTGTCCTATACGTGTCATATGATAGCACTCTTCAGTGATCTTCTCTATGACCTTCTCTGGTCCAGACTGACCAGATAACACCCTGGATCCTCCTTCCTTACCATATTATAGACAGGTATCACATTCGCTGGCCTTCAGTCAACTAGGACCTCCCCACTTAGCAAGGGCTTGTTAGTAAGTTATTGGAAGCAAATGGGCAAGCACTTCTTCTAGGTCTTTCAGCACCTTTGAATGGATCCCATCCGGCCTGAGAATGTTTTTATAAATTTTCTGAGTAGGTTCAGGACATAACTGTCTGACATACAGACTTCAACAGTATTTCAACTTTCAGTTTTTTAGGAAAACAGAGATAGCAAAGCCAAAGATAAATGAAGCTTTAAAAACCTTGTCTTGATGTGGTTCTTGTCACACATTAATTCTTGCAGCAAGCTGTTCATTTTTGACCTATTTTTATTTGTTGACAAATTTAGAGTACAGTTAAGCTGCTGACCATTACTGAGAAGCAATATACTTCTTGTTTCTCTCAATAAGTGCTTAAAAGAGTACACTTCAGCTCATTTTAAACCTGGTTATATAAATTATTCAGAAAAGTTGGCTTATTCTAGTCTTCTGGAATATTTGAGAAAGCTATCTCAAAATATGAGTCAACATAGTAGAGCTTAAGATGTTGGGTTTTTTTCACTGAATTGTTCTTAAATTGTTCAGAGAAACCCATTTCATTGCTTAGAGCAGACAGTATCATGTACCCGGCAAACAAGCCTTGCTATTGAGGAACTATTCTAAAGATAAGTCAAGTATAGTGGCTTTCAAGGGTCAAACTTCAATGGCACTTATCCCATTCTGCTGTTTGGAAATAGAAATAAAATGCTGCTATTATTATGATCCAACATTTAATCAGACTGTTCTTTCAGTGTTCATGCAGTGTTTGTTTTGGTAAGCTACTTGCCAGGCCTGAAAGCCAGAAAACCTGAGAAAAATGAAAGGAATGAGGAATCTAGAGATTACCAAAAGGTCAATTATTTTTCTTATATTAAGAGGCTATGGGAGTGGGATGCTTTTGGTATTTGCGGAGGGGTAGGAGAAGGAATTAAAAGAAAATTACTTTTGTACCATTCTGAATCCTGAAGTTTTGAATATTTCGTACAGTCAAAGGTGTATTTGGGGAACAGTATAGCAAAGTGTATGCATGCATTGCTAGCTTGGCCAGGATGAAACAATGGCAGCAGGCTCACTGTATATCAGTTTTTCCTAGTTTCTTTACTAGTTAAAATTTCCCTGAAATTTTCATGTTTGTGTTCATTGCAACATTAGAAAAAAAGAAAATAAATTTTTAAAAACACACAAAATGAAGTGTTTTTTCTTTATCTCTTTTTACATTCAAACAAGTTGAAATACTTCCTCAACAAGTTGTTTCAATAATAATCCATCAAAAATTTAGAAAGAATCAATGTACAGCAGTGAAAAGTTTCAATTTTATCAAATCATCATTTTCTGTTGGAAAGACTGCTCCACTGGAGAAAAAAAACAAAAAAAACTTCTGCAAGCTTCAGTAGAAAAATCCCTGGACAATTATGCAGTCCAATAGCTCAGCAAGAGTCTCTCTCCTGCCATTTTATATTCTTTTGATGAAAGCTTCTGCCTCCTGTGGTTTTTTGCAGTTTATTCTTCTACTTCTGCAGTGTATCTGGTCAATAGAAGAACTGTTCTCTCTAAACACAAGAGAATACTCCAAAAAGAGAAATCTATGGGTATCTGTTTCAATTGTGCATGAAATCTCTTTGGGCTAACACCTTTCTTTGTATTATCCTATTGGAAAGCAAGTTTTATGGCCAAAAATTCATGGAAAAGAAGTTTATAAATCACATGGGAAAATGTGTTTAGGGAGAGTATGTATTCACTCCCTTCCTCACTGAACCGAACAGACCCCTGACAAGCTGAGCAACCACAGCTAACCAATCCTGCTGAGATTCAATATATATTGTCATATTTTTGTGTAAACAGTTTCCTATTAGACTGTAGAAGAGGAAAAACAACTTGAATAAATCAAGGAAAACTCACTTGGTCTCAGAAAGTGAGAGAAAATACCCAACACTACCCTAAATTTGTCAGGTAAACAAATCATTATAAGCTATTTGCTCATGTCTGAAACTTTTATAAGTGTGGAGGGTGTTGTTTGTTAAGGGTGTTCAGTTAAAGCCAAACTTACATAGAAGTTAGTAGTTAAATCACAATATTAATTGTAGACTTATGTTTGTGAAGTACCACCATGCCTTCTCACACGGGGGGGGGGAAGCAAACATCACTTTTATTTAAACCCAGGAAATAAATGCAGTTAATAATTTTATTCATTAACTGTTAGTTCAGTTGATTCATCTTTATGTCTGTAAGGGGAATATATTTTTTTTAAATTCAGAACTAAATACTTTTCTGTTTATCTGATTATTAGCAGGAGTGAATATCCCAATGATTATGAAAATCTACGTTAGAAATGTTTGGGTGTTTGTTTTTGTTTTTTTTTTTTTGTTTGGTTGGTTTTTTTTACTATAAATGGATGAAAACTATCTGAAGCTCTCTAGCCTAGTAGGGAAAGCTACTATTGAATAGGGTATATGTCTTATGAATGTCATAAGCTCTAAACTTACATCTACTTCATTTTGGTTAGTGACTAATTTCGTTCTCTATAGCTCAACATTATCGCTGTGTTCAGTTCTAGTTTCTCTATGTAGTTACCTAGAAAGAAAGGTTTGGAACCAGTGAATATTGTGTCATATAAAATCAAATCTCACCAGCCTCCAGGCTGGAAAAAGAGATAACAATTAAATCCCTACTGCTAAACGTGGACCTGCTGAAGCAGAGTTTGGCCTTGGGCTGTGAGATGTGCATCAAGGATTTAGAAACTACATGGTTTTCTCAGGGGCTTCTTCTTCCCGCTCCTTGTCTGCTTGTGCAGACAAGTTCTACAGAACAGAGGGTGCGTTAACTAGTGTGTGTCACTATACAGTTGTGAATATTTTCTATGTAATAATGCTGTCTATCAAAAGGAAAACTGGCAGGTAGTAGAGAAATGTTTGGGAAATTATGGATTCGGGGCTCTTACTGTCAGCAGTGATAAGCACAGAACAGTCAAACAAGTATGGTAACTTTGTGTCTCATCCTAAGCACCTGGGCGAAGTCTTTAAAACAGGAGCAATTGCAGGGAAATAGGCTTGTAGAGGCACTGAAAATTTACTGATGTCCATGGGGATTACAAGCCTGGATGTCTTTGAAGAGAACTGCAGTTTTCTCAGATTGTTTACCCTGGATTTGACTAAACTCGGGGGAAGGAGTGACCTCCTTAAAGCAGTGTCAACTTTTAATTTTCTGATCAAAAAGCAAGAAAATATCTGGAGAGGAAGTTAATATGTTGACTCTAGTCTTCACAGAAGCATATATGTTTCCTTACCTGACTCCCACATGAATAAACCACTTGCTACAGGGATATCTTTGCTATTTGGTCAGGCAAAATTCACATTGAGTGCTTTTATACTAACTGCGACTTACTGCAAAGAGTCCTAAAATTATAAGGGGCATATAAGCTTAGTACGCTTGAACTGAGGAATATATTGCAGTATGTTGTGGTTTATATTTTCAGTGAAGAATGATTATGACAAAATCTACTACCTATATTTGGATTAATGGGAACTGTGTGTACATGCCTCCATAAATGCTCACCTGGCTTGTACTTCAGTGAGAAGAACTGTAAAAACAGACACCACTTTACTGTTTCATTGATAGTACAGCAAGGCACTTTTGTAGAAGGAGTTAAAGGATGCTTGGCAATCACAGATGATCCCACATGTTCATTTTGCATCTTTCTATCCTTCCTAGATAATATCTAATTGTGTTTGAACTATCCTGTTTAACCTCAACAAGCTGCTAGTGTTGATTGCACAGGTTTACTATGCTGCTCAGTTTAGCTGTCAGGCTTATGACAGAAAAGAAGAATTAAAAACAAAACTAAAAAAAAAAAAAAACAAAAAGAAAAAGAAAGGGAAAGAAAAAGTCTAGTACATTTCCTTATGAAGTGAGGATTTGAGTGATTCTACTGGGTGACCAAATGCCCAAGTTGTACTGTTTATTCCTTCCATCATCCCTAGGAAATCGTCACCAGTTTAGAGATGTACATGAAGAGGCAGATCTTACCCTGTAGAAAAAGGATGAAATCAATGGAATTTCTTTTTAAATTATTCTTCTGACCGTAGCTTAAAAAACAAGAATAATAATAATAAAGCCTGAGAGAACTACATCCTTTTGGTAAGAGAAATCACTATGATTTGATATTGGCATGTAACAGGCAACTAGGAAATTACTAATATTTCCAATTTTTTAAGGTGAGTTATCCTGTACGTTTTGGCTCAGTTCTTCTGGAACTGTGCAATATCCTCCTGTTACAGAAGTTTGTATCTTGTATTTGAAGCCCCGCGAAAGCTCCTGTTGTGTTTCCTGTCTTGGAGGTTGTGTGCATTGCTAGATTTTCTAAATGGTCTGTGGGGCAAATATTTCTGTCAGCTTACTTCATACATCTAGTGAAATAAATGCGTGAGAAGAGAGAAATCATTTCTGATTTCTTCATTTCCACACCAATATTAGCCATTAATCCTCACCTTCAGACTACTTACAGTGTGTTATTACCTCACACATGCTGGCCTGGGGACAGAGGAAGCCAAATTCTATTTTAAAAACAGATGGCCAAAACCATATACTTAATAAAATATTTAGCAGAAGTCAATATGAATCTACTATCCCAACAGTTTTAACTTTTTACTCTTGTGAGTTCTTTCCCTCTTGTGTATGTTGCAGATACTGTATTGAGTATTCTATGAAGGGTCCTCGCTCTTCTTCCCTTCTTCCTTTTCAAAACACCTTGTAGAGTTAGGAGCATTTTGTTATGGTTGCAGTCTGGGCAGTCATCTCCACAAGAGATCATTTGATTTTCAAGCTTAATGTTTTCAATTCTGAAATGTTGATATTGCTAATAGCTAACAAAGCTCCACCTAAAATTAGAATAAACACTTCTAAGATAAAAGTGAGCTTCTCTAAAGAGTATGTTCTGACAACATTTGAGACAGTTGTTGGATTAATTTCTGTCCTTTGGCAGTAATGATCTCAGTAAACAGTTTAGATATGTGTGGCTATGCTTTATACGAAGATATTACCTAGCAGTTCTACAACTTTGGCCATTAGGGAATAACTCTTTTGTAGTCCTTAAAGATGTTGATAAACATTTTGTTGTTTTTGCCCCTCAGTATGAGCAAGGTCTATAGAATCATAATCCCTGCAGAAAATTCAGACCCATCTCATCACGTTCATCTTCTGTGGTTTCTCTTCCAGCCATTTTTTCTTCGAACTGTTTTGCTTTCAGACATATTCAGGTTTTATAACTGTCAGTGGAAAGGAAAAAATGAATGCATTGGGGGGGGGAATGGTTTGGAGGAAACCTAAGAGTGAAATATTTGCTAATAGACAGTGACTTGGCAGCTCCGGAGCCAAGGAACATCAGTCTGAAAGCAAGCAAATAGCATGTCTATGAATATAGAAAGTAGAAGCCTGTAAGAGAAAAGAGGGACCCAGTCATGACAGCAAAGAGCAGAACTGAGAACAATGGATGTAATTTAATATTTTTTTTTCTTTTGCGTTTTCAAAGCTTGTCTTGAGCTAGAATGTGCAATTTCTTTCTCAGCACTTCTACATTTTTACCTCTTTTAAAAGAAAGTAGTGAAGTTTGGAGAAGAGGAGATGATAACAATCTCAAATGTTGTTAAAAGTGAGCACTTATTAATATTTTAAGTAACTGAATATATTTCAAGTTCTGAAGAATTAAAATTAGTTTTAAAGGCTCTACAGATCAAATTAATTTCTTGAGTAGAGCTAGAAGTGTCCCTTTCAGGATAAGAAACCACTGAAAAATCTCCTCAATAGTTTTCTAATTCTTCTCAATACTTTTCTTATTCTTCTCTTTCACTGAAGGAGATTTATCTTTTATTTAAATTGCACTAGATATGTTCCACATAGAAAACTAACTTCAAAAGTACCCAGCTTTCTTCTTACCATCAATTATTAGAGCCCTCCAGGTGTTTAGTCTCTGAAAATTTTTAGAAGAACTTGATCAGATTTTTTTTTTTATATAGATTCAGAAGGGTTTGGATAGCCAAGAAATTCACCTACAACTTCCAAAGATCTATCTGCTCATAGGGAACTGATTTCCTCCTCCTCCTCCTCCTCTGAGGCCAATAATCCCTGTATATTTTTGTATAAAGTAGGAATTTACTCAAGATGCCATAAAGATTTAAAAAAAAAAAAAAAGAAAAAAGAAAAAGAAAACCCAACAAACATTATTAACATCCTATCTCAAAATCATGCCACAAATATAAAACTCTTGCAAATGGCCAATGTAAAGTATTTCATTATCATTAAAGGGAAGAGGTTGTGGGATATGCCACCCTGATCACAACCAGACCAGGAATGACAGATTCTTGATGTGCACACAAGTACAGCATGGCTAAATGATGGGGGAGTAAATAGAGGTGGTTTCAGTGAGATGAGTGCTTGTAGCACTGCTGCAGACACAACACCTCTGAAAATCAATTTGGACTTGTTTTTTTTTTCTATTCTATTTCTTTCCGAGATTTATTTCAGCTGAATGGCTGCCAGTACTCTCTTTATTACTGTCTCTTGGAGCCTACAGCAACTTTAGCCAACCAGCCCTGTCTAACCCTGTTTTCAGTGTGTTTTAAAGTTGTTTTGGCTGAAGGAGGAACCAGTGATTATAGAAGAAAACTCTTTCTCTCCAATCTGATACTGGGCTTTAAATCTGCTAACACTGGACTCAGATCAAAAAAGGGGAGCAAGGGTGCACCCCCACAGCCATTTTCTGATGCTTTTCTTCCTCCACCTCCATCATAGCCTGTTTGTGAAGATGAGATTCTCTGAGATGCCACAGCTTCTCAACTCATGCCAGCGGGATCTGCAGAACCCTGGCAGAAGCATGCTAATATCTTTGGGATAGTTACTTTATGTTCATTTAAAATGCAATTAAACAGAACAAATACTGTGAGGAAATGGACAAGATTTTACATTTGCATACAAAAATTAGGGGGAAGATCTTTTCATCACATGAATTTTATATAAACATTTTGGATAGAAAATAATATGTGGCGATAATGTAGACTGATATAATGAAATAACTGGAATGATAGTACTGTTGTCCACAGGGTCAAATGTTCTAGGAAAGAATTAATAATTTATGGAAGTATTTATCCCTGTAATTAAATACTGGAATTTGGAACCACTTCCTGCTAAGTTGTTTTAGTCTATAAAAATTAGTTCTAAACTCCAGAAAGAGAAATTTGAGTGGAAAAGTTTCTTTAGGGTGCTATTGAATTTTCTGTCTAAAGGGAAGGTTCCTTTGCTCTGATTCAGAATGGGAGGCTTATTTTCACACAAAACTCTGTGTGCAAGTAAAGGGGACAATGAAACTCATAATGAAGAGAGAATTGGTAATGAGGAACAGATCTAATAATATCACTTTACAATTTTAAGGTCTGTAATGCTAGACACTCTGGCATTTACTACACACCGCTCCAGATATTGATACACATGACAAAGCTGCTGGTTAGGTCTTTAATGAACTTGAACAAGGCATTTTCAGCCCAAACTTACCAAACTAAATTGTAATGGGAGGCTATAATGTTGAATAGCACATTCTAGGACCGTCTACTGAGCCAGTATCACCCATATAGCTCTTTAAATAAGCCAGGAGTTTAATCTGGAGTAAAGGGATGAATTCCCGTTTCAATGAACTTTAGTTGAGTGTGAAAGCAGAGGTTTAGCTTTTGGCAGGCCACCTTTCATATTTTTCTTCTGCCTAATGTTAATCACTTTGATATTAGCACGATATTACCACTGAATTTAATTTCTAAACTGAATAATTAAAAAAAAAAACAAAAACTAAAAAACCACACAAAACAAACAAACAAAAAAAACCAACGATAATGAAGGGAACAAAAGCTGGATGCAGAGGGTTAATGGAGGTAGGGGAAAATGCCTTGAAACACAATTGCCCTGACTTCAACTCTAGGGAACTAATCTTCCTTGGCAAGCAGAATATGCTGAGTCTGTCTGTGTAGCTGAATGTGTAGCACAGAACAGGTAAGCCCAGGCTGGAAACATGAATTCCCCCTTGCCACTGAGCAGTTGGCCAAGCAGGTCAGCTCTACAATTCCTTATGCCCCATAAATCTACACAAAGGTAGGCACAGGGGAGAAATTTCTCAGATAGCCAAGAAATATAGTAAGAAAGACTGAAAATGCTGTATGCCTATGGGAGTAATGAAAAAATACCAAAGGACTGAATTCCCCACACTGTCTGTAGGTCT
This sequence comes from Coturnix japonica, assembly GCF_054131305.1. Lineage (NCBI taxonomy): Eukaryota > Metazoa > Chordata > Aves > Galliformes > Phasianidae > Coturnix > Coturnix japonica. Next base: position 18,285,357 of record NC_140673.1, read on the forward strand.
GGAAGACCGTGGAGATGCATATGATACTGTGGGAGCCACAATTACTCAGGTGTGATCCGTACAAATCACTGATATATATGGATCATGTCCTTCTTCATTACTGCTGCAGAAACACATGATTAGAAGTGCTGCAGACACGGACTATTAAAATTCTCTTTTTGTCCAGCAAGCACTGACTAAAAAACAGCAATGGGTTCATCATAGAAAATCCATTATTTTGAGGAGTGTAACACTTAAAGGCCAGCATGCACATTAACTATTTTAATTGTCAACTACAACAGCACTGTAGTGTAACATTAAAGGTGCTCTAAAGTTTGTTGTTTGCTGACAGTGCATGACAGTTTTGCAGACCATAACACTTTCACAAATGATACCATGGGTAGGCAATATATATATATATTTTTCTTTGTAGCTGGAATTAACACAAATTTGAGTGAAGATAAGATGTCTGGACTGCTTTTTTTCCCTCAGGCAATGACCCGCCTCTCACTCCACTTCTTCACCACCCAGTGCAACACAAAGTACCCTTGCTTTCCTTAAAGCAGGGAGTAAAGCCTAACATAGATTTTTCTGTCTAAACACAGCCAGCATCCTTTGAGGAAGCAGTCCTTCTTCACGCAGGTCTCTCCCCTTTTTAAATCTTGCAAACCTATACTCAGATTTCTTGAGGTTTTAAATATCGTTACAAAATAATACTGGTCGGTCAGTGTCTGCTAGGTCTGCAGGCTGTTCCCGCAGTAAGATCTAGCCTTCTGTCACCAGTGTCCTATAAAAGGGTTTTTTCATTGGTGTTAGCATTTGAATTCAAAGGCTGTTCTGTAGGATTTTTTTAGTGTTGATGAGATTATGGAAGAGATTTTCAAAGGCATAAATCAGACTTATATGTCCAAATCCCATTGGTTTTCAGTGGGAATGATGGGTGCCAGAAAGCTTTTTGTCCTTGACAATCTTCCCTTATTTCTTAAATAAAGATGGTACAAATGAAAGGTTCTTTCATTTTAGAGGAATTTGTAAAGATCATAAATTAAGGCTTAGACAGATAAACAGTTTAAACCCAGTATACTTTGTAGTGGAACTATGCCCCAGAGTGCACTGTGTACTAAGACCCAGAGCATACATAATGTAGCAGCAGTCCTGGCCTCTGCTGATTTACTGCCATATGTGCCAGGCCCATGAGGATATACTAATGCAGAGAAAGGGGAATTAGCTGAGGTAGGACAGAGGACTGGGGAGGAACTCGGGGGTGGCAGGTGTCCACTGTCAGGAAATGGAATTCTTATTGAGAAACCAGATGGAGTGAGGATCTCTTCTCTTGCTTCTCTCTTAATTTGAGGAAGTCTCTCTTTCTACATTAATATGTAGCACAGAATTTGACAGTTGTGGTGACTACTGTGTGAGGAGACTGCTAAAAATATCAAATGTCCACCATGTGAAAAAGCAATAGCGTATAAGCTACCTAATCAGTTTTCTACACCTCTTACCTTGGCAGATTGAAGTACTTAGCCCTATACTATTTGTTAAGTAACATTCCACTGCTGTATTCTGTTTACCAGGTAGAGACTTTTTTTTTTTTTGTCACAGTTCCAATTAATTGGTGTTTCCTGTGCACATGGAAAGAATTGCTAAGCTCTGATTCATCACAGTGAGTCCCCTGCTGCTGCAGATAATGGTGGAGTGGGGGTGGGTTTGGCTGACTAATATGCCGTAAATGCCATTTGGGTTATAAGCTCTCGAGGCATAATGATTTTTAGGTAGTCTGCCATGTGTCATAATGTCATATCAGAAAAGGTAAATATGGCTCATGCAATCCAGTTTGATACATTGCTATTAGAATATGTCGAAGGCTGGGGGGGGGGGGGGGTTGTTGTTTTTTGCGGTTTTTTTATGCAGTAGAATAACCCATGTGAAGTGTGTTTCCCATTGCATTTTGTGCCTCTCATGGGAAAATTTTCAGTGGAGCTACCAGTTCTTCCTGTTAGCCGCAGACAGAAGAATCTCGAGAGCCTTTTCAGAGTCCCATGACATGTCCAAGTATTGCATGGTTAAAATGTCTACTGAAAGCAGTGTAGAAGTGGCAAGTTTTGACCCTCAAAAATACAAAAATATGGCTATTTTAAGAGAGAGAATCTCTTAAATCCCTCTGGTAAACAGCAGGAGTTGCAGTCTGTCAGTGTCTCGAAGTCTCTAAAATCTGCTGAACCATTTGGCACTGCTTCAGAGTTGGAAATATTTTTCTTCTTCGTATGATAATAGAAAAGAGGGATATTTGGGGGGTTCTTGGGTCTTTCTCTCTGTCTCTCTCTCTCTTTTTTTTTTTTTTTTTCCTTAAATACATATATGTTATTACTTAATGTCAAGGAGACACCTTACAGCATTAAGTAGTTTTTTCACATAGACATGTTTTCCCCTTTCTTTTGCCTGGTAAACACAGTGGTTGTTTGCTGTTCTAAGCTAACAGAAGGTAAACAGGGAAACAAAGAGGCATTTCAGTGAGCAGGTCACTGCTATCTCTTAAAAGTGGTGGCCAAAAAGAAAAAAAGAAAAAAAAAAAGAAATTAAATTTTTTTTTTTAAAAAAAGGAAAAGAAGTAAAGGCAGTACTTGCATAAACTTCTGGAACAATAGAGAGATTGCTATTTCCTCACCCACTGTGAAGGAGGTGGAGCCGCTGAGATGGAGCTGATATGGCAGCTTCAGGGTAGTGTGGCATTGCACAAATAACAGAGAACAGGCTGTGCTTTCCAAGGGGAGCCTTTTAATTGTTTGGAGTCTGTCAGGAAGTCAACTCTGCCCTGATTTCCGGCACTATTCAATAGGCTATTTTCCAGAGATGTCTGGAGCCAGAACATAACCAGCCTGATAGGGCCATTGAGAATATTCCCATGATTATAAAACCACAGAGGGACTAGTTGTTTTGGGAGGTGCACTGACAACTAATGATAAAACAGGGTATGCATTATCAGGCAGATAACTGTGTTCTCATATGAAATGTTGATAATGCCTGGGTGCACAGGACTGCTTGCTGTTGTGAAAGGGCCACTCCTACTGACTTCAAACGGCAGCATATAATTCAGAGGAGAAACTCAAAGTTTTTCCCCTGAGCTGGGCTTTATTTATTACCAGTTTTCTCTCTGCTTACCACTCTTCAAACCTTACCGAATTCTTTGAGCTGGATTGTAGCCCTGTGCTCTCCAAAGAAGGGGTACAGTGTGAAGAGTTTTAGTGCCAAACTGCAATCTGATACAGCTACAGGGGAGAGGATCTTCTGGCTTGGGGCTCCCCATAGTGGAACAGGAAGCCACCAAGCATCAGAGCTGCCTGCCCTGCCCTTTCTGTCAGGAGCCCATGTCATACAGGATGATACAACCCCAGGCGGTGCTATAGGCTTGGGGCGGAGTGGCTGGAGGACTGTGTTGAGGAAACGGACCTGGGGGTACTGATTGATGTTCGGCTGAACATGAGCCAACAGTGTGCCCAGGTGGCCAGGAAGGCCAAAAACACTGGGAACAGGGAGGTAATTGTCCCCCTGTACTCGGCATTGGTGCGGCCACACCCTGAGTACTTTGTTCAGTTTTGGGCCCCTCACTGCAAGAAAGACACTGAGGCCCTGGAACGTGTTCAGAGGAGGGCTATGAAGCTGGTGAGAGGTCTGGAGCACAGGCCTTATGAGGAGCGGCTGAGAGAGCTGGGATTGTTCAGCCTGGAGAAGAGGAGGCTCAGGGGAGACCTTATAGCTCTCTATAACTTCCTGAAGGAAGGTTATAGTGAGCTGGGGGTTGGCCTCTTCTCTCGTGTAATCAGTGATAGAACTAGAGGGAATGGTTTTAAGCTATGTCAGGGAAGATTCATGCTGGACATTAGGAAGTATTACTTCTCAGAAAGGGTAGTCAGGCATTGGAATGCACTGCCCAGGGAGGTGATTGAGTCACCGACCATGGGAGTGTTCAAGAAAAGTTTGGTTGTTGTGTTGAGGAATATGATTTAGCTGAGAAGTATCGGTAATGGTTGGCCTAGATGATCTTGTAGGTCTTTCCCAACCTTGATAATTCTGTGATTCTGTGATTCTGTCATAGTATCCCTTCTCACTCTCTCTGCAGCCTTGGACATTCCCATTGACCTATGAATATCTGGGGTATTCATGACTGAGTTTTTTCTGTTCCCTGGTGTTTATTTCTTTCATGTGTAATGCTTCCTGTCAGCTACACATTATTGCAAGTAGAAGGCTTTTTAACTATGAATACCTAGCTATTACCCATACTGACTTGCAGCCATTGTTATGGAGGCAACTGGATATGAATAGATCCATCTGACTCAAGTGTAGCAGTCTAGTCCCTTCTACTTTGTTCACCTAAGTAGTTCCACTAAGTACTGCTCATAAAGTGCTCCTCCTTTAGACTGATGCTAATAGAATGAGACTAAGTATGTAATACATTTTCCCTGTGGAGATATTAATATATGCTAATGTCCTGCTCCTTCCCTCTTTGGGCACAAAAGAACTTAACCACTGCAGAAGTACTTTGTCTCTTCTGTACAGAATGGCTAAGAGAATGACAGGGATACCAGCATATTTAGGAATGCTTCATCCAGAGAATGGGATTTAATGGTATTTTTTTATAACAATGCTGCAAAGGAAAAGCAAGGATCTGCAGTTCAGCTGGTTATTCTGAGAGAATTCTTTGTAGCAGGATGGACCAGGATTGCTGAGGTCACTGGAAAATGAATTAGTGTCCCTAAAATAAGAAACTACAGGAAAAAATAAAAAATAAAAAATCTGTCAAGGACATCTGCACAGAACCAACTCAGAGTAGTTGTGGAAATGAGGGTCTGGGCCACTGATGTCCATTATTGTGTGTGGCACTGAACAAAGGACAAAGAAAAGATCCTGTGCTAACTAAAGCAAATGACATGATTCTGGTAGACATGTGGCAGGTATTGCATTCATTGTGTTTAACATTTCTTCATTTTTCTATACTTTTTAGCAAATCATTTTTCAGCAGAATGTTAAACAGTTTCACACTGCCAGATTTTAATTGGCAGAATTTGATCAGCACTAGTATTAGTTCCAAGAACTGTTGATAGGAGTTTAAGAACTTGTCTTATACCTCTGCCAAATACTTTTTAGAGGGTGGGGTGGAGAGGGGGAGAAAACCTGCTTCTGCTCTCACTGAAAGCAGTGGAAATCAGAGCAGTTCTGAAATCAACTTAGTCTTTTGCAAAGATGATCAGCAGCAGAGCAAAAGTAGCTTTTAAAACGGTTGCTGGCATATGGGCAACACAAAGAAAGCTGCACGTTGTGACATTCCTAAAGAAAAAGGGGCGAGAGATTCAATGGTTGCTTTCCAGATCTCACAGCTGGACTACTAAGGTAGGAAACATAAGCAAGCTATCATGTCACTTTTACAGGAGTGGAGAAAAGCTTTTCTTCTTGTGTAGAGAAGCTAAAATGCTGCAGTAGTTTTTCTAATCTATGCACATAATGTATGGTGTTTGTGAGCTTTGGCTTTAAAAATAAATAATAAAAAAATCTCAGATTCGTGAAAATGCAGTGTACTACAGTGTGTATCTATATATATGTTTTGATAACAAAAGAATTTTTAGATGCCTATTTTCTGCCAGCATGCAAGCTTGCTGCTATGCAGCTTGACTGATTTCTGAGTATTTAAAGGGGAAAAATAAAAAGGTTGCTGAAGGGTTTAAAGACTGAAAAGCATGGTAAAATCTTCCATAACTAGGCAACAGTTTTAGGCCTTGATGTTCACATATTTTCTGATTACATACTATAGTCTTATTTCAGTGCAGATGGGTGGGGGGGTGGAACACCAGAGAAACATGTCAGGAGAGCAGCTACTAGTAGAAATTAGTTAAATGTGAGAACTCAGAACCATTTCTGTACTTGAGCAGAAAAGTCTTTTGCTGTTATTTTGTTGTATGATCGTGATCAATCTCAGCTGCACTGTTTTGAGTGACAGAGATATAGAAGCAGTTGCTAACAAACACTACTGTCTATTTTACGGGAAGTTTCTGGAGAAATATTTAGAACCTATTCTGTATATTACATTTCTCACTATATGTTTTGTTCTTGTGCATTCTGAGAACAGAGAACTCTCCATCTATCAGTTATGAGTATAGGTGGAGTATAGACACAAGCACCCGTACACACTTCTCTCACGTTGTCCTGTCTTTTACTCTATATTTAAAATGATTCACTTTTAAATTACTGGATGTCACTTCAGCTGAGTCTTCTGGTATTCAGGTGTCTCTGTCTTTTCATTCATAATATCAGTAATGCCTTAGAACTGTCAAATACAAACAAGTTGGCATTTATGATTTTCTTCTTTGAAATGGGATTTATTTGTTTAAAATCGATGTGGTTTTGATCTTTTTTTTTTCCATGAAAATGCAAAATTTGTAAGAAGGAAAAAATACCTTAAGTTTTGCCTTAAACCACTTTTCATGGTATCCTTGCGAATTTTATGTTTCAGAGGTTTGCTTTTACTAAACAAATACAAAAAAAAAACAACAACATGTTAAAGAAGCCTAATCCTAGGACTCATTTTGTGTCTCTGAATGCTAAAAAATAATTATGCCCAGGATTTAACGAATATACACATGTAGCAGTCTGTCTGAATCTGTTAATCTACCTTAAATGTACAGAACTAGTGGATATGGAAGAAATGACTGGTTCTTTATATTTAAAATATTACATAAAAATACTTGATAACTTTGGTGTAGGTCAATTTTTAAATACCTGAGTATCAATCAGAAATATCACAGATGTCCTTATGAGATCTAAGTCTTGTAGTCAACTGAACTCAGATAGAGAGTACAAGGTATAATTTTCAAATCTGACCAGAGTAGGTGTATATTCATGTTGGAAAGACATAGACTGAAATATTTATCAAGAAATGAGTCAAAATATTGACTTGGAGGTTAAATGAAAAGCAATAGCATTAATTTGTCTCCAGTTGACCCTAAAGGTCTGTGAGAAAGAGACAGAAAACCTCCCAGTGCAGGAATGGTTGTGCAGAAGAACTAAGTGGAAGGAAATTCAGGATGAGGTGAATTAACTGTTGAAGCACAAGAAAGCAATTTTAATCACACTTATTTTTACCAAACATACTTTCTTTTATAAGAAACCTCATAAGTTAAAAGATTTGTGACCTTGATGCAAATGAGTCTGTGCTACCAAAATGGTGAAAATATCTTTTTTTCATTGCAGCAATTAAGCCAAATGTCGATGTAATGCATGTTTAAATGCATTGGGTAGAATAGGCAGGTCAGTTGCATTTGGGACATTGCATTTGAGTGTATATAATGATAAAATTGAATAATATATGTGGAACAGCTTCTGAAAGTCTTCACAGGAACACCAAAAGCCCTGATTTCTTGAGGGAGAAGGGGATAAAAGTAAAGTTTTCTCCAGCAGATATGAAAATAAACCTTTTATGATAGTTGCATGCAGCGGGAGATGGGGCAGGGAGCAAGGCTTCAGGCAGAGGCAGGGTGTTCTGTTGTTAGTGATGAATCACCTGCATGTCCAATGGCAGTGCTAATGGCTTCCACATCAGACTTAACTGCAACCTCTTCTGCCAGCCTGTTTGGCACAAGAGTGTTTTACACAAATACTTTTACTATCTCCTTTCATAAAAGTTGTGAATCTATTAGATTATGTTCAAGTTTCTTTTGCATCTATACCATATGCAGATGGCATGGATAAATTGTGCAAGCCTACATCCTGTTCTGCACATTAATTAAGAAACACAGCAGCTTTTCTTAGCATTCTGGTTATCTGGTTCCCAGTGCCTACTTACTACTTGCCCAGCATGGTGATTTAGTCACAAAGAGAGAGCAGCTCTATTAAAAGGTACCTTTTCCTAATTGAGGGTGAAGTGTCCCATCCATAAAGAACACTTCTGTACAGACTCTCTGTCTCCAGAGCCAGATTATTCAGCAAAGCATTAGTCCCTAGACTTTTTTTTTTTTCTTTTTTTTTAAACTTTGAAATCCTGCACTTATTCAAGAAGCTCAAAGTATTAGGAAAATGCTTCATGTTTCACCAAATGTACAAGAGGTTCAGGGGGCTGGCTACAACATTAAACAGTTACCCTGTGGCCTGTTCTGTAAATGAAGAGGAATAACAGCAGTTATTGAAACTTGTTCTACTTTGTCACAGAGCTACTGGAGCTGCTGGAGCTACCTTGCTTGCTTTTTGGAAACCCTAGAGGAGAATGGGACCCAGGAACAATCACATCTTTGTAGTCCAATTGTTCACATGCCTGAAAAAAAAAAAAAAAAAAAAAAAAAGAAAAAAAAAAGAAAAGAAAAAAAAAGTGAAGGGAAAAAAGAAATATTTCTATATTGTACAAAGTGTCTGTGTTTTCAAGTTACTTAGAAAGTCTATATACTGTTACTTTGCTTGCAGGCACAATAAAAATTATTAATCCTGCAATTATCCAGTCTTATCACTGCTATCCACACAGGCTGGCTGGACTTCTAGATGATATTGTTTTCATTAGTGTGATGAAAGAAAAATTTAATTAGAGACCCATCTCTCAAATGAACAAGTGAAAAATATAAGGATTAAGAAATTAATCCTAATACTTTAATTACATTAAGGTATTTTGTAATTCTGGATGTTTTTGTTCTTGTTGTGGGCAGCGCTTTCCTATCAATTCATTTTTCATTTTTGTGGATGCAGAGCATGATTACTGGGAGATGGGGAGAATGCTGTTCAAAACATCAAAAAGCATATCCTTCCTGTCAACTCTGAACATGGGACAGGAATATCTAATAAAACGGGTTTGCTATGAATCGTATCAGTTCCTGATCACAAACTTTAAATACACATCATACGAGCAAGGCAAAATGATCTACAGGTAACAGAAATGGAAAAAATGAATTGATAGGGATAACAGACTGTGACTAAATGAAGGCAGGGAAGCTGAAAGGCAGCATTTTAATAAGGAAAACTTTTGTATGGCTTTCAGGTACAATTGAGCAGATTTGTATAAAACAATTTTATGCAAGAGACCGTTTAGGTTTCATTGATAAGAATGCACTTCATTGCCTCATTTAGAAACTTCCACTGTGGCTTTTTTCCCCTGATTTGTATAAAAATAAGAACCATCTGTAGGAAAGAAAAAGAAATCCACACAGCACACATCTTGTTTGTGTGACTGCTTTGCTGTTGTTGACTAGATTTCTAGGAAACAGATGCATGTTTTTCATTTGGGGAAATATGCATCTGTTCTGCCGAATTCTCTCCAGAAATCCTTAATTTTCCACAAAGAGCTTATTCAATTACATTTGAAAATGAGAAACTTTTCCTCCTTCATCTCTATATATGCAGGCCTGCATTAAAAGGAAAAACATTCATTTTGACATAGTGAGGTATTCTTCTCAACCCGTCCATAAGATTTTGCACAGTATTATATAATAATTTCTGTTAGAGGAACAAAAGAGAAAGTAACAAACTTCTGTTCTGTGAAAGGATGTCTGCAACTATTATTATTATTGTTACTGAGTGTGTCATTCACGAGTGGAGTACAGTTTAATAGGGATGAAACCAAAAAGACTGTATAGGAATTCCTGAGTAAGATTTAGTAAAGGTAGAATTCCTGTCTACAAGTTATTTAAAATCATTCAGTGGAATCCTGTAACAGGGATGTTGTTCTCTCTGATATTCTATGGGATGGCTTCAATATTTTATATGAACGTTATCATTTTTTTATTAAATGTATGGGTCTTCACCATGAGGGGGAAGGAGAAGCTCATCTGAAATATTCTGAACGTTGATCAACTTTGGGATTCTATGACAAAGAATTGCGTACATGATTTACTTCTTCTATTGCTTCTTTTTTTTGAAAAGAAATAATATATCTATATTGTAATAGCACACCCCATTTCTACGTGCCCACTTTAGGGTTCAGATTGAACCCTAATCTTCCATTAAGGCATCTTCTTTTGACTGGGGTATTTTTATCTTCAGTTTAGGAATAGAAAATGAAGAAATTGTATAGTCAGTAGTCAAATCTCAGTGTGGAATGGATCTAAGAGTGTATCAAGTAGGGTAAAGCCATTAATTTCTTCCCCTTAAGGGAGGAGATCTATCAGTAGAGATACATTTTGGAAATAATTTTGAAGCAGGTGGACTGAGCAGCAGGAGGGGTAGTATCAGGCTAATACAGCAGGACAGCAACACCAGGCAGTTAGAAAAAAATGAATTGCATGGGTTATAGGGGACTGCATATTAGAATTGCCAAACTGAATATTTCCTACTGCATATCCTAAATAAATTAAACTTGCACAGAATATGGGCAGTGATTGCTCCCCACATGGCACAAATCGCAGTGGAACTGAATATTGCATTCAGTAAAATTCTGAAACTTCAGGTGGGATTTCACTTTAGTCCCACTTAAGCCTATTGCCATAAGCTAGGTCTCTAGATAGATGTAAGCAACCCTCTTGGTATTTTTTAATGATACTACTGGCGTTGTCTACACATCAGTGAATACACTTGTTAGTGACATACAGTTCCCTCTGTTTTATTCCTTTCTAAAGGAAAGAGAGCTGGTGCTGTCAGTAGGTGGTGGTGGGAGACAGATCTACAGGAGCTGTAGGTACAGTCAATTGAACCAAGGGACTCTGCTTCTGCTTCAGCAGGAGATTCGAAAACCTTGAGTTAAAAATGAGCAGTCAGATAGAACTGGGATCGTTCACTGACAGTGCCAGTCTAAGTAGGGAACATAGTAGAGATGGTTTGGGTTAGTCACCTTGCAGTATACATAAAACATCCTGGCTGTGCACGCAGTACCCTCAATGCCGCCTAGAGCAGGATATGCCCAGTCCATTTTAGCTTTTGTATTGCTAGAAGCTGTTCCCTTGGTCTGTCACACTAGCTAGTGTGTACCTACTAACATTAAAGTGCATCAATTTGCATTTTACTTTGTCTCTGCTGCTTTGCCTGTAGAGGTTTGTGATTTTGGCTGGTGTTCCTTGGGCAGCCATTGTAATGCTTCCTGGATATTTCCCACCTGCTTCTCTATCCACAGATGACTGATATTTCATCTGCAGTCTCACTGGCTGTATCCTTTCTCTCTTGTGCATTAGTTGGCCTGGTTGTGGGTTGATTTGTTGCATGCACTGCTTTTCCTCCCTCACTGCATACCTCTGGCTACAAATTGCACTCTGAATTTTTTGTTCCACAAGGGTGCTAAGTAAAGCACGTTGAATGCAGCAGAAATCTCCTGCTGGCATCAGTGGGATACTGAATCATATCCTAAATCATTGATGCTATAAGGTTCACTCTGTACTCAAAATACAGTACTTCTGGAAACAGTTTCTAATAAATTACTTTTTCCTAGAAAGATCCCTGTTCCCTATAATGTTGAAGTTTCTTGATGTTTCTGCTTATAGGCCTCATCTCCTCTTCTTTAAAGTAATGTTCATGGGAATGTCCTTCACAATTTCAGCCTGATGTGCATTACTCCTAAACGTTTTCTGGTCTACATTGTACTTTTCTGTATTTGATGTTGTTTTTCCAGTGCAAAGGCTTTCTGTTGCTGAAGGAAAAGTTCTTCCAAAGTAGATATCTTTTCTTTAGTATTCCACAGAAATGCATCTGAATTTTTTGAAGGAGCAAACTTTTCTATCGGACCTTTTGAAAGAGCTACTGGAGTTTGCCAACTCCTCTGGGGACTTTTGTCTGTCTTTCCAGTAGGTTAACAACTGGTCAATGAGTCACTCAGCATTTTTCATTCTTTCTGCTTTACTTTAGTGTGCCACAAAGGAGCTTGAGGCATTGTAGGAGTCTGTCCAACTGAATCCTGGGTGGAGGTCTGTTGAAAGTACTGTTTAAATCATTGCAGGATTTTCTCATTTACTCTTCTACCATACATGTTGTCATAATGGCCTTTTTATGAATTTCTTTCTGCTTTAATTAGCAGAGAGTCAACAATTGTCTTCTACTCATGACTTCAGGAGAGGTTTAACACAGTTCTAAAACGTAATTTGAAAACTGACAGATTTTTAGTCAAGAAACATGCTTCTAAAACTTCCTCTAGCTGTGATTAGATTAAAAGTGGACAGCACCAGAAACTTCATATAACTTCAGGTATTTTTTTGTTTGTTTCAATAAAGAAAAGAAGGTACAACCTAGGTTAATCAATCATAACAGTCTTGGGATTGTTGGGACACGCCCTGTTAAGGCTTCTTATGTTAAGTCTTTCCTATCTACAGAGTATCTGATAAAACAATTTTTATGTTCCATTATGTTGGTAGAATGCATTTTTGCCAGCCTTACTAAAGCAGGCAGCTGACCTTTTTTGTACCCAGGATTTTTTTATTGCAGTAAATTCAGCTCAGCTATCTGCAGTTTTCTTCTCCTCCTCCTGCATCAGGATGGCTCTTCCACCAATGGTTTTGAGGATTTACTTTCTCTGATAACATAGTACTCTGCACAGCAACTCCTTGCACATAAATGTGGGTGAAGCAAGCAATTTGAAGGCATAATTAACATCTGCACCATGCCTGCAAAGTAATCACAGGGGAAGAAGACATTAATACATTGCCATGATAGTCTTGGGATGTATACTGGCTAGCTGGCCAAAAACACAGGGAGAAGGATCATTGTAATGCTTATGCTATGCAGAGACTTCAGCTTATCACATCCCTGCAACTCCACAGTTCATGCAGCAAGCAACAATACCTGCAAAATAGAGGTATTGGAATTACACTCTTAACTGTGAGGACTTTGTTTCCTGCCAACCTCTGTTCTCATACCAACTAAGCAATAAACGCATTTGCTTAAATAGAGAAAGACAGATCTAATTTGTAATGTTGTCTGAGACTTTTGTTTTCTCCAAGAAAATACCTAAAAATTGAACATAAAAGAGATTATCTACCATAAATCAATTTTCTGTTCTTAAATTCACTGACAGTGTTCATTGGCCTTCCAGGGAAAAAAAAAAAAAAAAAAAAGCATTAAGAGCATGAAGTTTTGTCTACTGCTCAACTACCTGCTTTATTTCTTTTAGGGTACATGCCTTTATTTTTTTAAAGATTTTCAAATGATTGTTGTTCATGAAGCGTAGTTGCCAAAGCGTCCAAAATTGGTCAATATTCCTTTAACAGTATGGCGCTAAAATCAATTTTGTCACAGTTATTGAGTTGTTGGGCTGGTGTGATCTAGACAGTAAAATACATACAGGATGTGTTTACTATTGTTCACTACCTAATACAGGGGCTTGTACTTTTCATACTTAGAGAACGTTCTCCAGAGCTGAATGATTTCCCTGTTTTTGTTTAGTTGAGTAAAGATACACAGATACACACAAGGTACAGTACTGAGTAAATTGCTAGAACTGGTTTATTCTTTGATTTTTTTTCCAATCCAACAGGACTAACTTGGTTTGCACACAGAACTGAGTATATTATCTAGAAAGCAAAAGCAAAAGGTCAGCACTGCCAGTATTGTGAAAGAGAGTTGTTGGAAAATACGTGGGTACAAGCTCCAGTTTATTTATGCCAGTCAAAAGAGCAATTTGATACACTCACAGGAACAGGCTAAAGAAATAGGATGAAAGAGTTGGAACAGAAATGACCAAGTTAAACTTAACAAAACCAAAAAACTCAGATGAAGTAGGACTTGCTTTTTTCAGAGTTTCTATGATGTAATGGGTAAATAAAGAGTAGAAGTCAAAAGTCCTTTTCTTCAGCTGCAGATTGACTTCATCAATAGAAAAATATCCAAAAGTTCAATGCATTTGGATTTAGATTAAAAATGTGTGACATGCATATGCTAACACAGAAATTGAGCATTTTATATCTACTCTTCTTATTTAAAATAAATAAATAAATAAATAAATAAATAAATAAAATAAATACATAACCCTCTTTTAAAAATATTGATTCAGTACTTTGGTAAGAATACAGAATTCCAAGAAGGTAAACAACATCAAACATTATCTTTAACCAATGGTGTTAAAATTTGTTTTCTAGATATTCTTACAATGACATAAGAAAACAGAAGCATATGTAGTACTGTCACTGAATGAGAAAAAGAAAATCACAAGTAGGGCACAGAGTTTAGAAAAATTTACCTTCTTCACCTGACACTTCGTTATTGACTTTATCTATTTCTGTTATGATTGTTTTCCACATTAGTAATATACAGTAACAGTATCTGAAAGCAGTACAAATTGAGTGCAAACAACATGAAAAGAGAAAGTCACCAGTCCAGTTAGTCAATAAAGATCACAGTTTTCAAGGAACATGCTTGAATCACTGTTATTAATCAGACTCCCAATTTATAACAGATTATATTGTGCAGTCGGTGACTGAAAATCCTTTCAGGTATAATGTAGGTTCTTCCTTGAACCATGAAGACACAGTTTGTCTATGTTTGAGAACTCATAGATTGGTTAGCTCCACAGTTCACCAGCTGCCCAAATTACATTATATTTTTATATATATGCTTGGAGGAGGGGGGAACCAATCTATGATGTTTCTTCTGTTCTGCTCTTTTTTCTTTCCATTTGGTATAGAGGTGAATTTGCAACACACTGAACATAAGCATAAGAGCTATTAGAAGCAATTGTTCTATAATAAAACATAATGTTGCTAGAGCACAAACATCTGTCACTCACACAGACATCATCCTGTAAACCCATCTAACTAACTCCATTTTCTTTTCTGATTGTATCAGGGTAGCTTGCGGCATGACAGTGATTTGAGTGACAGACGTCCAACCTGGAACAGTGTTATGCATACTTATGTTTGTTTACAGGGTGTCATCATTCTTGTAAGATGTAAATTTTTAAATTTGTTTTTATTGGGAGAAGGAACAATGAGGAAAAGGTTGTTACCTTGGTGTGCAAAGTCAAAGTTATTGTTGAGCTCTAGCTTTCATAAAAATTTTACCAACTTTTTAAATTGACTTTTTGGTTTTCTAATGAAAAAATGCATGAATAATTTAAATGTAGACTGCATTTTTTTTTTATTAGTACCATACTATACCAATACAACAAAAGAGACAACGCTCGAGATATAGTTTACCTTAATCCTTCTCCTCACAGACTGTGATTACAATCTTCAGGACAGCTATAGAGCCTCAGTAATAAATGCAGGCTTTCTCTATCTTCCTATTAAATTAAAGTTAGATTTCTGGAATGCAATCTTAATAAGTTTAATCAATGAAAATTTAATTTTTAATGTATCTTTAGAACCATAACAAATAATGGCTAATTACTTAAAAGTTCCAGTTAGAGCACCAGAGAATTTTGCATTGTAACATATAAGAAACCCTCTCCATGCAAAATGCTATACAATTTTTCTGTTATGCATCTATTATAACAAATCAATTCCAAATTCTGATATGCCTTTAGAGAAACAGCTTTGTTTGTTCTTTCATTTCAGTCCTTTTTGACCATATCTTTAGTTTCTTTGTAGTGTTCCAGACATAATGGGTCATATATCCTGTATTAACAAAACTTTCGACCATGAGATCTGCAATGTAGGCGAAATATGTTCCCTCACCAATAAAACCATGCTCTCTTTTTTAATGATACCAATCTGTAAGTTGGCATTTTGCATTATGTGCTTATTTGTCAAGCAGTAAATTGATTTGTTCGACTAGGAAAGAGAATAATGTGTAACCTAATAATCTTGAACTACTGTGGTGTACTACAAAAAGGTTTAGGTGCTTATTTTCCAAAGGTTATGCTCTCATTTCAAATTCCTGCTCTTTGACCTGAAATAAAAAAGAAAGGGAAAGAAAGGTAATTTCTACCTGATCACTGTTTCCCTATCCTGGGTGTTGTAATCTCATCTTGATCAGGCAATTGGCATGGTCAGATGACTTTTTTTCAAAACAGCACCCATTTTCTGTTTCTTACTCATGATTTTCTGCAGAAGTGGCCTGTACCACTTGCGTACCAGAGAAAGGTACGCAAAGTATTGGTGAAATATCTTGCAAGGTACCTTTTGCTGAAATTCTTCTTTTTTGTTTGGACTAACAAATATGCATAACTATATCTGGCAATAATTTTTTTTTTTTTTTTCCAACAACTACTGATGTTGTGATAATGGTGCTCCTTTTCACAGAAATAAAAAGCTTTTGTCTTAAACAGTTATTCATTTTGAAGGCTATGTTAGCTCAGATCAGGTACTAAATGACTAGTGTCTGATTTCCCCACAGTAAGATTAACACAGCCTTCCCCAGTGGCTCCCTTCTTCCCAGATCCTACCGATTTGTGGAGAATTCTAAGGCATGGATGTCTGCCATGTCTATTATTTATTTCTTCTATATTATTGTTATTGTTGTGATGGAGCGCAACATATCTTGTGAACCTAACAGGCATTGTTTAAGAAAAGAAAATGCCATCCTTTCCCTGGCAAGTCTAAAATGACTCCATCTGAAGATAGAAACTATGTGAGGAAAACTAAAACCATTGTGAGAAATAACAACATAATAGCAAAATGATTATGCTTCCCATCAGAGAAGTAGTCCAAAATGTGAAATGTCATCAAGTATCTTGTGAAGGAAATTTCTTAAAATTGCAGTCAGCTTTGCAGTCCAGCCAACAAAAGTGGAAAAATGAGTTATATTCTGACTTGTGCATAGAAGAATGTCAGTCTCTAAGCTGGTTTTTAGTATGATGGGGAAACTATGGAACTGCATATTGTGATTGAATTAAAACATTCAGTTTCCTAATTTTTTACAAACTTTATCATAGGAATAGCTAAATATTTTTTGTTGTTGTTTTTAATTAGTCCTCATCTGAATCTTTATCTCAGGAGTCTTTTAGCATAATGAGTGTTAATTCTACAAAATTAATTGAGAAGTTGTTATTTTCATCTCTAACTGATGTGTATCTTTGATTGACTGGTCAATGACAAGTCTCTTCTCATTTTTCCACTATAATAAGGCAATGAAAAGGGAAAGAAGTAGAATAGTTGGCCAATTAAGTTATACAATAATGACAAGGTCAGGCCAAAGAAGAGTTTATTGTGGTAGTTTACAAATTACTGAGACATTTGGATTTTTCATGTCCCTGACAGAAGCTGTAATGAAAATAGAAAGTGACACATGAATCCACTTGTATGACAGCACAATAAAAGGGAAGAGAAAGAATTTTAAGCATACAAGTATACATCAAAATAATTTGAAGGGATCAGAAACAAACCCACAAGAGAATCGTTAGTCTTTCCAAAGTAAGATGATATGCCACAGAGAACATTTTCTATTTCCTCCAAAATCCATGTCTTCTCTAGCTTTCTGTCTTTCAAGAGCTTTTTTGTGGTTGATTTTGTTTGTTTGTTTGTTTTCTTTTGTTTCTTGCTTTATCTCTTCAGTCTGCTCTAAGTATGCACTTTGAGTAGTGTAAAGATGGTTCAATTCATTGAAATCTTGTGATGTCAGTTCCTTGTTTCTTCGCCAAGGAAAGAGCAGCTCTCATCATCAAAATGTGTGAAGTTGTGCCAGTAAAAAGTGACATGTTTATAAGTAAGGAACAATGTAGTCATATTGAACCTGTGCCTGCAAACATCCTGCATGTTACATCATTCTGGTTGAACTGCTTTACCCTATAGTCTAGTGGGACTTCTTTGCCGAAAGAGAAAGAGAAGGGCTCCTGTTTTAAACTTTAGCAGAAATAAAATGTAATTGAGATCTTTTCCAGTAGCTATTTCCAGTGTTTCCTATGGTTATCGTGCAATTCTACATTTTGTTAAACCACAGTCATTAAGGATTTGTTCTTTTTTATAGTTAATAATATAATTTTAAAAAAGAAAAAAGGCAACGAATGTTTCATTAGAAAATGTTATATAATGATGGTTATGAGCACTTGGAACATTTGAGACATATTCTAGTTTTTCTAAGAACAGTATTTATTAGTATTTCCCATTATGTGTGTCAGCTGCATAGACAGTGATCTAACCATTAATGTGTTGAGTGCATGGCCAAACAAAGTGAATGTGGGCCTTGTACTGACTATCCCTGTGATCCTTGTTTAAAACAAAGATGATCACTAAAACACATAGCAAAATTAAGGGATCATTTAAATTATACTGCATGGGAGTGATCCTTCCAATGCTGCCATGCTATACCAGCAGTTTTCTCGGCACTTAACCACAGCCTTTCTGCTGGGCTCACCTTGTAATGTTTCCAGAGACTATGAGAAAAGTAGGAGTCATAGTAATATCTACATCAAAGAAATGTCTCATTATCTTGTTAAAATAGCTCTTCATTGTCTTGGAACTGATGGTAAGGTACAAGGGTGACAGCCAGGGTCTGACTTCAAGGGTACATCGAAGAATATTTTCACACCAATGCTTATCTTATACAAGTACAGCAGCTTTTAACTGAGGACTTTAGTTAATTCTGAAATATATATATATATATATATACACGCAAAACAAACAACAAATCATGAGAGTGAAACAAAACCAAACTGCTTTAATTGTAAGTTTTGGCTCAGTCAGAGGCAGCTAGGTGCTTCTGAAGATGGTGTTTCCCAAGAAAGGCCTTCTTGTAGTTTGCTCTTGCCAGGGAGTCTGTATGGTCTTCAGAGAGCACAACCATTGCTCCAACAGCCAGTTGCTCCAGACTGTTATAATCACTTTCCTAGCAGCAGTGCTCTCTCTTGTTGTCTTATTTAAATACCTGTTGCCCAAGTAGCGAGCTAGCCTTGCTGGTACTGTTGCAGAGTTTGGAAATAATAGAATGCATGGCTTTCTGCAGTATGATTTTGGAATACATCCCATAGCAGATGACACATTAGAGTGCCAGGTTTCAGAATGTATTTTGTAGGATTTTGACAATTTGTCTTTTGCTGCCTCTCTAACTCTCATCCTTTCTAGCCTTATGGAAATGAAGTGGAAAATTTCAAACCTATGTCTCTGAGTAGATCACAGCAGATCTTTGAGAGCTCTCTCAAGACAGCTCATGAGAATTTTATAGCACAGGAAGAACAAATTAATGGTTTAATATTAAAAAGGCAATACATCTATTTATGTATCATCAGTAAAAGTCTTCATCCAGATTTTGCCTGTCTTCACTCACTTTGCATCCCCGAAGAGTGTCAGATTATCAGTTCTTTTAGTATATGCCGTTTCCTCTATGGAAAGGATGTTTATTAGCTGTCATTGTCTCTCCTTATGATTTTAAGGATCTGTGTTTTCAGTTTAAAGACAATAAAGCACCAGCAAATTATGCAGCTGCAATAAATCTAATTTTTTCTCATAGGAGATTTCGGGAAAGTTTTCAAAATGCATAGTAAGCTCTGATCTCTAGGTCACTTGAGGTAGATGAGGGTCTCTGAAGATCTTCTCAAAGCAGGGTCAGCTGTGCAGTTTCCTCAGGGAGAGGATGTTGTCTTATGTTTGAACAGAATTTCCTGTATTTAAGTTTGTGCCCATTGTCACTTGTCCTGTCACTAGGTATGGCCAAGAGTAGTTTGGCTCCATCATCTTTATTTCCTCCCATCAGATAATACACGCAGGTAAAATCCTCTCGAGACATCTCTTCTTCTGGCTGAACATTCCTTGCTTTTTCAGCTTTCATCCAGGATGCCCCATCGGTCAATTTCACGGCCATTCAATGATGTTTATTAAAGCAAGAGGTCTATGTTACCATCTTAGATACCAGTTAAGATTACATGCCAGACAATTTATGCCTTTCTCAGAGGAGAATGAGGTATCCATAAAGCTTCTTTATGTTGCAAAATGGAAGTTTTGCATTAGAATAGGGAAGCGTTTTCTCCTAATGATTTCCATGTAAATACTGTACTCAGAAAATAATGATCTATACTTTGATGAGTGAATTTACTCATATTTCCCCTTCCCCTACAGTAGAGAGGCACAAATAAAGTAATATTTTTACTAATAACTTATTAATGCCTTATTTGCTGATACTTTGAATGTAAGAAAATACATTTTTTACACCCTCCCTCACTCCCTCCCCCCGTTAGTAGAAGAATGAAAAGCTGGATCACTGAGTGAGCATGAAAGGGTAAAACAAGGCTTGCAGTATTCCTATCTAAGTCATACAATGATGGCAATAATGACCTGTCACAACACATATCTTAAGAGTAATTTCACTTTGTACTCATCCAAACATCAAGAACCAAACATGGAAAGGGAAGGCATGAACAACAGTAGATGGCAGAATCACTTATACAGCCCAGGCTTTCTGACCCTGTCTTCCTGCTGAACACTGTCCTCTTCTAGGCATTCTCTGAATTATTTTTTTGTAAGTAATGTTTGTTAGATGCCTACTGAATACTCAATTGTGTTTTCATAGCTACTGGACTGCAGTAAAGAATATTCTTTCTCCCAGGCAAGGCTGATAAAGAATGCAAAAAGGCAGCACTTCTCAATTCTCTGTCACTGCTGGCTTTCTGAGCATAAGCTGACACACACCACGGACTTTGAAGATATAATGATTGAGTCTGTGCGAAGTGGAGGGAAAAGATGTTGGAATTCTGTAATCTGTCATTGTCCTTAGCACCGGCTAGTACAGGATATTAAAATTCACCATGTGTGAGAACTCATGGTTAAATGTCTTAGTTGTTTTATAAAATGTGTTTTATAAGGTTCTGTTTACACAAAATAGAATTAGACATAAAACAGTGTATCAGTCCGGTTTCACTATGTGGTGTTAAGTAGAATTGATGCACTGTGACAGAGAAGACAAAAAGAATACCAAAGGATACATTTCTCACTAAATTGTCTAATAGCACAGCAAAAGCTACAAGGGAAAAAAAAAAAAAAAAAGAAAGAAAAAAAAAAAAAAAGGAAACGCTGTTTACAATAGATATTTTCTATATATTCAAATATGCTGCCATTTTTGTACTCAGTAAGCCTAACACAGGGACTATTTGCAAAAACATCTGCTTCTCCCATCCTTCATCTCAGTATTTTCCGTAAATATTTTCTTTTCCTCCATACATTTAGTAATTTTAATTATTTCCATTATTGTGTACTACGCTAAGAGTTTAGTTTCAGTCAATTAGACTGAATCTAGTTTTCTTTCATTATTTTATATTTGTTCCACTTATTGCAAATTGTTCTCTTTTTTGTTTGTTATTATTTTCCATTAAGTTCCTTGAATTCTATGGATCCTTTTGTGAAATACCCAGCAATGCACATGCACCAACTAGGTCTGTTTTCACCAGTTATTTTATGCCTTTAGTTTTCACTGGGGATAAACCACAAATTGGTTTAATTCCTCTGTTCTGTAAACTAAAAACTAGTTGCTATTTTCCTTAAACATCACTTGAGGGGGAGGAAGAGGGTGGTGTGCAGCAACTGTTCCACAATATATGTTTTTTCTTCTCCTTTAGTACAATAAGAATTTTTAAATGACTGTATATGTTCCTCATCTTGTTCCTGTAGAAAGAAAATGCAGTCATGAGCCTCAGGCTTTTGGACCCTACTCTAAAAGGTAATAGAAGAACTTAGAGGAAAGTAATATCACTTCTGAACCCACCACATGACATGTCCAACAGCACAGAAACAGACAGGGATCCTCTGTTTTTCTCCAAGCATCTGAGATATCTGTGGCTGTGATTTTCTGTCAGATGATTGTTTTCTGATTCCTGCTTCAAAAAAATGTTTATGTCTATATAGCTTCCTCTATCTGCTATAGAAATAGTGGGCTTTTGTGCACCTGCTGCCTACTTGCAAGTCCCTATCTCAAGAAACTTTGATTTCCAGATTTTGATGTCTTCTATTGAACTAGTGCAAGTCGAGGCTCCTGGCAGCCCACCTGCCTGACAAAATGTAACTGTAACTCCAGACCTCTTCAAGCAGGAGTCTTCCCTGGCCTGCCTGTGTACACACGAGTTGGTCCATGAATCAAATGTGTCATGTGTGTAAACAAATAACTCCACTAACTACTGCAGCTCACTTGCCAATCTAATGAAATGGATTTTTTTTTCTTAGCATAACTGATTTTTTAGTCTGTTTATCACAAGCTTTGTATCTACTACTTAAAACAGAATTTGAAATAGACTATTTGTTTCTAAAATGCATTCTATAAAGATAGATCCAGAGGGGTGCTGGAGATATGAGAATTCTGCTTATTCTCACTTGCCAAACACTAACATTTTCTGCAAAGTTGCCATGCCTGTCATGAGTTTCTGGAGTGCCACACAACAATAATTTGGTATTTGTAGTGAGAAATAGGAGGAAAGGATGCAGTGTACATACACTTAGCTAAAAATTCCTCAGAAACAATGGGTTTAAGTGATTGATTTAAAAAATTGAAAAAATACAGTAGGAATGCATGGCTTCATCTTGCTTTGCAGCAGAGATAGCATTGACTGACTGCAGTAAGCCCAGCACAAGTCATCTCAGTACATAATTTTTTATGGTGGCATTCATTATTTATCTTGTATGAGACAGTCAACAAAGTATGAATGGAAATTAAATGTAATAAAATGGAAGAGAGCAAATTTAAGAGCAGAGTGGCATTTCTATGCAGACGTTGCTAATGGTTTAATGTGAGGTCATTCAAGCAAAGGTTACTAGGTGTGGCAGTAACGATTCAGCTCTCACTTGTTCATATCAAAATGAGGTCATTTGAAGTAGAAAACAGACAAATGCCAAAACATCCTTACAAATAACCAGTATATCTTGATTATACTCTTGGCTCTAAGCACATTCAGTCATGCATCAGAATTTTGGTAATGCATATGTAGAGTAAATAAATGATTTTACACGAGTTTGAGATATCTAATAGGTTGGAAGGGACCATAAAAATCATCTAGTTCCAACCCTCCCTGCTATGGGCAGGGCTACCAATCACCAGATAAGTTTGCCCAGAATTCCATCTAACATGACCTTGAACACCTCCAGGTGTGGACATCCACAACCTCTCTGAGCAATGAGGTCTTATCTAAGCCTTCTCTTCTCCAAATTAAACAATTTGACCATCTTTGTAGCTCTCTGCTGAAGCCACTCCAACAACTCCATGTCTTGTACTAGAGACCTCAGACCTGGATGCTGTACTCCAGATGGGGCTTAACAAGGACAGGGCAGAGCAGAGGGGGACAATCCCCTCCGTCTCCCTGCTAGCAATCCCTCTTTTAATGCAGCCCATGATACAATTACCTTTCTGGGCTTCAGAAGCACACTGCTTAATCATGTCTAGCTTTTTGTTCACCAATTCCCATCCATCCATTAGGGCTCTCAGTGAGTTCTACTCCCAGTCTGTGCACATATATGGGACTACCTCAACCCAAGTGAAACACTTGATCTTGTTGAACCTCATTAGGTTTGTGTGGGCACGCTGTTGAAACCTGTTCACATCTTTTATTGATCTAGTTCCTAATTTTAACCTACAGGCTCTCAACCTGGTTCTGGCTCTTTCTCAGCTGCAGCTCTTCACAGTCAATCCACTTCTTAATGTAGAAGGCAACTCTCCATCCCCTCTTGAACTGCTTTTCCCTTCTAAAAATCTTGTAGCCCACAGTCATACTAACTCAGTTGTGCAATTTGTCCCACCATGTTTCTTTAATAGCAATTAGATTATAGTTCTCTACTTACACCATGGTTTCCAACTCATCCTGCTTATTTCTCATGTTATGTGCCTTGGTGTAGAGGCACTTCACATTACATTCTTGAAGGAGCTCTCCCAGATTCTTTGGGGACATACTGAGGTTTTCCTATGCTGTTTCCTAAAGTATCTTAGCACTATATTGGTATTCTGTAGTTGATGTTAGAAAAAAGCTTTAAAATTTTGAGGCAGCATTATTTTAAAATACAATACTCTGCTTGTTCAAATGTACTACTGGTATTTGTTTTCTGATCCTATGCTTCTGTCTTGAAGGCCTGCTGTTACTGTTTCATCAGTTTCTGTGGATTTAACATCTGGGTATTCAAGTGTATAGCATCTAACATAAAAATTCCTACTAATTACAACAGAACATAATAATAATATAGCAAAAACTGACAATCTTTAAGTAAAACTGTCTTGCGAATTTGAATCATTTCTCGCAGAAATTATTTCTGTTAACAGCAACTTGCATAGTACAGAAACCAACCAGAACATGTTTGCTCTACAAAGTATGTTATTGTACTGCAATAAAGTGTGCTATTAGGGAGGAGTAAATGGATCTGTGCTGTTTGAAGGACCAGACATAAACATTAACCTGCAAATTTTCTAAGTGAGACAAAAAAAGCTTGTGATGGGCTAATTTACAAATGTGAGTTTCTGACAAGACATTCAATTTATGTTCCATAAACTGTACCACTTGGCAAGAAGAGAAATAGATTAGAAAGAGCAGGAGGGAATGTTCAAGTTTCCATGTCTCTTTAAAGGATAGGAAAGGGCAACATAACTTTGAGAGTGTGCTAAGAGGGTTAATTCAGAAGAAGTTCTGCAATTTATTCTCCTTCTCAGTAATGTTGGACCTTAGGGCTTAATGTAATGGAATGTGATTTAGAGTTCTGAATGTGCTAATTTTGTAATTCAGGTGTCCTGTGGAGAGGCTGTGTTCATGCCAGCTGTCTGGGGAATTAAATGCAGCTGATTTGTGTTGGGGAAAATGTGTGGTTTGCTTCAGGCCAAAATTGTTGTAAAACTCAAACCAATATATTTTTCTCTCTCTTTAATTTAAAGTATGGGATACAAGTGGGCCTGAGGGGAATTACCAAGGGCTCCATATACTTCCTGGTATTATGTATAGAAAATTCTCAGATTGTTAAAATGCACATTTTAACAGTATAAACTAGTTTTAGTTATAACACCACAATTCTGTTTTCCCTTGGTTTTGCATTGCTGTGGGGGGTACTGCCTTCATCAAACACTAATTACAGTAGGATTTTGACTCGCATGCTCTCTGCAAGAACAAAGCAATGTCAATCCAGTGCCTCATGTCACAAGAAAATACTGTGTTAAGTGTTCATTTGATTTTTTTCCACAAGAGAGATCTGGGCTGGAGAAATGGTTTCCATGATATTCTTGAGTCAAACTGGATGTTGATATTGCTGTAAAATCGTGAGCTGTCCGCTCAGCATCTGTCCGCTCTAGGAAGTGATGTGTTTGAGCAGTAGCTTAGCAAAGAAAGTGGAGTTTGCCAGGTGAAGGGCACAGCACTCATTTATTTATTTAATTCAGCCCATATCTTCAGGAAATTATGAAATGTGGTTCTGAGAAATAAAGAACCGTGTCCTCAGCTTATGTAAATCAGAAATCTCCATTTGCTTTGGTGAAACTATGCTGATTTTTGCCAGGAAAAGAGCTGGACTAACATTCCTTAGGCTATAAAAATGCTTGTTGCTTTACAAATGACTCTGCATCTAAATGACATTATCACACCATAACACCTGACCTGAGAGGTGGAATCAGTTACTTTTATTGAAATCAAAACAATTGTATTTCTATCTTCACCTATTCCCTTCAGCTGCCTTGGGAAAACATTTTAAGAAAGAAGGAAAGCAAAGTTTTGCTTGTATCTGTTCTTGTAAGAGTACTAACTTTTTAAGATATACCTCTTAAAAATACCTCTTTAAAAGAATGCTAGTGAGAAGCAAGTGAAAGGTGCCTGGATTGTTTCCCTTTTTTGTCCCTCTACTGCGTCTTTACAGAAATATGTGTAGGCAATTTATATTAGGTCTGTTAATATTAAAAACAAAATGCTGGGAGGATAGAAAGCTTGAAGATGTTAATAGCACAGCACAGTGAATAAAAGCAGTCACTAAAAATAGTTTAAAAATATGACAGTTCAGCCATTCAATACATTACCTATGTCCCTCAGGCATATTTTATGACCCATGTGTAGCAATATTCTGTCTTTGTTGATTTTGCTGGAGGTGAAATTCCAAAGGAAGAGCAATATGGAAGTGATGTATGTGCTTCAAAGTAAAATTTTAAAATGAATTTCTGTTATACACAGAATAGATATAAAATTAATTTATTTTATTTTAAGCATGGTCTAAACTATTTTCTTCACAAAACCATTTTGATCACATGTGATCTGAGAATGTGGATACTTACTAAGACTCCACTAATGTCTGATAAACAAAATTTCTAAAAGGGCAGTACTTGACAGTGATACAAACTGCTCTTTCATGGTAGACAAAATAGAGGGTGAAACCAGCCCTTATGGAAGGGCAGATGGAAATCGAAATCAAAATTGTTTAAAATTGAAAAATTATCACTCTCTGACTCAAATACAGTTCAAAGAATTGCATGCCAGCATATTTAGTCCCTGTCCTTAATTTTATTCCAAGTTCAAGAAACCTGTGACAATTCATCTGCTTTCTTGTATACTGCCCATGGCTGGGGAACTTACTAATAGAGTAAATTGGATGTTGTTCTCTTGTTGCCACCTTCTAGACAAATTATCCAGTTAATAGATAAAACAATTAGGTGACGTAGCATTGATCATTCTCCAGGCAATTCTTGCACAGCCTGGAACTGTACACTTTTCTTTTTCCCTGAAACTTTTTTTCTCCCAGAGTTGTAAATTCAACCCAAATGTTTGACAAACTCATTTTCTGTGTTTAGAGAAAAGAAGAATTCTAAGAATGCTGTGTCATTTCATTTTGGCTTTGAAAATCAAGTATCAGTGTGCTGGAGTGAAAAAATTCTTTATTAAAAAAGAAAAATCTGAATGATAACTGCCATTTCAATAGAAACAATAAGGTATTCTTCATCCTCTAACAATTTAACTTTTTTGCTCATATCTGTGTGTTTGGCCAATGAAATTAGGACTTCAGATTTTGTTGTTATTGTCAGTAACAAAAAGCAGATCTCTTCAAAGTGTGACAATGAGCATAACCAAAATTTCTTCACATCCCACATTTGTAATGAACATTTTTCTGTTTCAAAAATATCGCTGAAACACTTTCATAGAAGTGAGATGACTATCAATCAACCACTAGTGGATGAGAGTTTATCTGCGTGATTACCAGAAAATTAATCTGAATTATCCATTAAAATAGTGGAGCTAAATTACTTGCATTGTCGGCACTTGTATTTAAAGCTAAATTGGTATTAATTTGATTTGATTTCCTTTACTTCACAGTATGATAACACTTTTTTTTTATGCCACTTTCTGCTGTAATTCTATCAAGCCTTCTAAATGGGCACAGAAATATACTCCATGAAGTGGTACTGGTTATTCAATGAGCATAATTTCAATATTTGGTTATTGTTAAATTAAAGCTGTAGAAAACTATTTGGCATAATAAGCTATTGAATGGGATTCATAATGTAAAATGTGAAATTGAGGTCTTGACCATTTTGCATAAAATTGTATATGGATTGTATCTTCTAACTGCTGTGGCTGTTACCATTGAAGAATATTCTCACCTGTTTACATTTAGAGGGTTGTTTCTGAGTTCTACAACAGGGACAGTTTTATTTCAGACTGTAATTTTTTTTTAATGAAGTATGTAGTGTTTGTAAGACATTCTGGTGTCCTCAGAACAAAATAGCTATGCAAGTGCTATCTTCTTCCAAGAAGGATAGAGAGTGTCATAACAAAAAAAAATCTGGTAACAGGAAAGATTTCTGTTTCTGTCACATGAGTTCATCAGAATGTAATTGTGTTATATGCTTCACATGCAAATTAGATCATAGTCTTAATTCAAGCCTTTTTATAAGAACTAATACATTTTGCCTTGAGTCAGAAATTTACTGCTGCTAGCATTGGTTATGCCCAAGGATTATTAATATTTAGCATCAAGCTCCATTTTATTCATTGACTGTAGCAGAGATCAACATTGTTTGATCCCTTGCTTTTTCTTTGGGTAAATTAATTCCAAATGATGCAGCTGGATTGAAGAGCTGAGAATGTAAATTTATCTTGTCTGTTGGGTGAAAGGGGATGCATATTTACAACACAAATAGCAAACACTCTACATCCTGACTTTCCATATTTTATTACTTGCTGCAAGTACTTCATGCTCTCAGTAACAGTATTCCAAAAGTTTGCAGTTTTGTTTTGTTTTTTTTTATACTTACATATACTAGATTTAATACTCTGGTCACAGAACTGATAAATCTATGTTTCCTGTTTCTAAGGTGAATTTCATAATTATCTTGAATTATATAATAAACAGGTGGAAAAAGTGTGCATTTTTTTCCCATTGTTTCTCCATTCTTCCTGACATTTTCCAAAGTATGTTCAGATTCTTAAAATGTAGTTCATGAACTATTTGCTTTGTACATAAAGTATTGAAACTGATCTCCTTTCTCAATCTCCTCGAGAGCCTCAAAGGAAAAAATACAACAATAAAAATCAGGTAGTAATATAAATATCGCCTAATTTGGCCTAGAATATTAAGATTTATTTGTTCAAGACTTATATAACACCCCTCACCTAAAGACTTTTTCTTCATGTAAACCACACGAATTTCCTTAGGGTTATTGCAATATGTTCTTCAAGTCATTACCTTCTTCAACACCAGAGTAGCAGCACCATTTATTTACTATATGGAGATATAATCATATGTATTCTCAAAATCCTATTAAAAATGCCTGCTGTATGTGTCTGTATGTACTTTTCTTTCATGAATGTTCTTTCATGCATCCCGCAATCCCTGATTAGGCATACACTGGGCATCACCATCTTACCCTTATCTCACCTCTGCTACAAACACAGCTTCTTGGTTATGACTTCCTGGAAATGTGCCCAGAGAGGAAAAATTGGGAAACAACTGTCCTCCATATCAGATAGGAATATGTAAAAAACTCAGAAATTACCTTTCTTCAGAGGTTACTTGGTCTATTTAGATTCATATTTTTTTTTTCCCCACAACTCCCACATTCAATGTAGGATTAGCCATAAATAGCAGATAGCAAAGTTCTTCACCACAACTGAACAGAAATACCTTGAGTATCTCCTGGGGCATGACAGTTCTGCACCAGTCTCCTACTTATGGGTGATGTAAGTATAGCTAGTAGAGGGTGTAATTCCTAGAAGTTCATTTGCCTGGAAACAAACAAAAGAGGAAAGACGTCATCCTGGTATGTTCTGGAAGTAGGTAAAGGGACTGTGTTTACCACAACTCCCTGAGCAGATTCCTTTTGCTTTTGTCCTAAATTTAGTAAATGCAATGTTCTGTACTGTACATACCAGCAGTCAATACTGGTAATGATTTTAGGGACATAGTTGTTACTATTGATTAGAATAGTTTCTGCCACCCCTTTCTTCCCCTGGCAACATCATGCAGAGAAATATATGGTTATTTAGAGGCCTTTTGTCACTGTGCTTTTACAAAACATTCAGGCATTTTGAACAGTTGACCCCAATCATCCTTTTTTTCTGCATACAGAGCCTGTTTTGGTCAGAGCTGCAAAACACTTTAGAAGTCTATAAAATCAATAGGACATTAAAGTGACAGGTTTGCAAGCTGTCTTTTTTTTACTATGCTGAATCAACCATGGCCATGCCCACTGCATTATATAACTGTTGAGCAGATCTGTCTTGATTATTATGTTTTTTTTTAAATTTTGGATTTAGAATAATAACCACAATCTGCTGCAAGACAAATGTTGATGAAAAGAGGATGCCAGCAACAGAAAAT
The DNA here is from genome assembly GCF_054131305.1 of Coturnix japonica. Classification (NCBI taxonomy): domain Eukaryota; kingdom Metazoa; phylum Chordata; class Aves; order Galliformes; family Phasianidae; genus Coturnix; species Coturnix japonica. The sequence goes on from NC_140673.1 coordinate 18,314,894, forward strand.
GTAACAGAGCTGAAATTTCTAACAGCAAAGCTGTGTGCAAGCAACTTTATTCACACTTTGAAATGCAATCTCCCTTGGATAGAACTGCCTTCTGATATGCAATATGGGTTTGATCCAAAGCCCAGTTAAGTCAGTGGACTGATTCCCAATGACATTAATGGGCTTTGGATTACACCCTAACTGCACTCATGTTCCCTTTGCTAAAGCTCTTAGTTATAATAAAGTTCAACAATGCTCTGTTTGTTTTTTCCTCTGTTTCAGGTGCTAATATTTTCTCTCTTTCTACCTCAGTGAAGCCTCAATTGTTAGGGAGGCAAAGAAAAAGCCCAAGTATTTCACCAACTGCAGTGATCTGCTGCACATAGACCTGTAATGCTCAGTGCTGAGTCACAGCAAGCATGATGATCATCATCATATAAAGGCAGCTAATAAAAGCAAAAGCGCAGTGGCATTTCAAGCCTGATTTGACAATAAATGTCTCCATGCATGAATGGCCCACTCTAGTGAGAGAACGAATAATACCTATGAAATAGGAATCTACGGAATATCAAATGGGACCAAAGTTCAGTGGGAGGAAAGGTCTTAAATCAGTGAGGGGATTTTTCTTTTGCTGTAAAACCATAAAGAAAACAATTCTCAGTTCATAGGAACATTGACAGTTTCTAGAACTTTTCTCTTAAAAGCATAAACAGCACAAAAACCTGACCTGGTACATCTTTGAGGAGGTTTTCCAGCTGCTGGAGAAAAGAGCACTTCACCAGCATGTGGTTCCGTGGGATATGACAGTATATCCATTTACTGTGAGCAAAAGATAGAGAGAATGCCTCTGTACCATGATTCAAGGGAGGATTTCTGAACTTTTACATCACTGAATTCTCACTTCATCTGATGAACGAAAATCAGCCTCCCACCAGTCCCTGGCTGCATTGGCTACTTTAGGAACATACAATAGACCAGTGACAGCTATTTGCTAACTAAGCATATTGACAGAAGCTGTCTATAAATTAATTAGCTACTTAAGCAAATTAAGCAGATGGGAAATGGGGAATTGGTTTTGCGAGATGGATGGACAATTGCACGCAAACACACACCAACAAAGCCTTTTCCTCTACAATCCCTCTCTCTCTCTCTGCAGTCTTTTTTTTTTTTTTTTTTTGGTAAGGAAAGAATAGAGAAGATTCAAGTGTATAGTAAGAATAGTGTATAGTAAGTATAGTAAGAAGATAGAAACTGAGTCCAGCGAAAGCGCATGACCCAATAGCATAGTAGCATAGTATTAATTTTAGATTCTGACCATAGCTAATTACATGTAAGTGTAAATTTAACAGCAAATGAAAAATTACCAGAAAAGTATTACTCCAGGAAGGCTAAAAATCAAAAAATATTCTCTCTCTTTTTTTCTTCACATTAAGCAAGAAAATTGCTTTTCCTCCCTCCATCTAGATTATTTAATGTGTTATTCATTTGAATTAGCTTCAAAATAAAAATTCAGAAAGGTTAGTTTGGAAAAAGTCAAAGTTAAAGTTTTTGGCATTTCCAAAATGGAACATTTAAGTTTCAGAAATGTCAAAATCAAATGGATAATTATTTGGCTAAAACTATTTCTGTAACTCAGTTTGAATTTCTTAACAGGTTCTCTCCTCCTACTCAGGATGTGATTTTTTGTTTTTTAGTAAATTTGTTGTTCAACAATTCTTTTCAAGACTAGATTTGATTCCATGTGTGTAATTTTTGGAGCATACTATTACAATTCTGTAATGTATCAAGGGAGCATATAAACAGGAGGTGGAATGGCTTTTTAAGAGAGTGGATAGTGATAGGACAAGGGGGAATGGTTTTAAACTAAGACAGGAGAGGTTTTGGTTAGGTATTAGAAAGAATTTTTTCAGTGACAGGGTGGTGAAGCACTGGAACAGGTTGCCCAAATAGTTTGTGGATGCCCCATTTCTGGTGGCATTCAAGGCCAGGCTGTATGTGGCTCTGGGCAGCCTGGTCTGTTTGTTGGCAGCCCTGCACATAGCAAGGGGGTTGAAACTAGATTATGACTGTGGTCCTTTTCAACCCAGGAGATTCTATGATTCTATTTTACTTAAAGCAAATATGATATCAGGAGTTAGTAAATTTGATCTGAAAAAGGCAATAGGTGAGATGGGCTAATCAAATAATTTGATAATCAAAGTATGAAAAAAAAACATTTTACCTATAATGCCAAACAATTTACTCTTTGACTTATTTAAATTTCCATCTCTCAGTGGTTCAGAATTCACTTACAGAAGTTGCATGTATTCCACACTCTGTTTCTACCTTACAGACTGTATAACATGCTAATGGTTTATGGTGCAAAAGGAAAGCAGAAGATAAAGTATTTGGAAAGAATAATAATTTACAGTTTTCTCAAATATCTCTGGGAATTAGAATAATTCATGAAAATTCACATCATCGACTTTGCAAAAATTAACAGTGAAGCATAGTCCAGTAGCTGAGGATGACTCTTTGAACCCCTGATATTACTTCATTATGTTTGTTCTTACAGGAGGAAGATGTATCAGGCTTTTCTGTGAGTCACCTGCTTTCACTTCTTCACCTACAGCTCTTCATTGTCAGTTGCACTTGCATACTGCGCACTTGTGGTGTTTCTTGTACAGTCATTTAGGGATCCTGAATGGGTAATTTACACATTACTCATTTGCTTTATTGTTGGCCTGGAAGCTTTTTAATTCTGTTGTATCAGTGGAAGCTAAAATGAGAAATTGAAGACTTTGTAGATTAGAGATAACTGACATCTGAACATTTCTATTTGACTTTAAAAGCACAAAAAATGTTTAGTTTAGTTAACATTGATAAACCGTATTCCCAGTAACGCTGAAAGGAGTAAGGGGCTCATGGTGGATCATACACTGTTAGTACATTTTTTGTTTGATCCTGGCCATAGATGCATTACTATTTTCTTCTAAAGTCTAAATGTAATTTATTTGTCAGGTTGAATGGTCAGAGAAAAAGTTGCTCACTGACCTGAAGAAATGTATAGTGTCTCCATGATGATGAAGAACATAAAAGACTCTTCTTCTTGGAAATATTAGAGTTGATAGGGAGTGTTTGAAGGAGAATGTGTCAAAGAGACTGACAGCAACATGAACAAAAGGAGGAAGGGAAATAGAAGATGAGAGGCTGAATTCATTCTCTTTGGGATTTCACGTTTAGCAATGTTAACAAAGAAAGGGTCATTATCTGGGCAGCATAACTTCCTGAACCTAGCTTTTATCTCTTCTTGTCCTTTTATGTAATTGAAAAAAAAAAAGAAAAAAAATGTGTCTTTCACACAGAAGAACACTGGAGAAACTGCAGGAATCACGATGAACACTGGGGAAAATCCCTCCAGTGCATGCTTTTTCAGTGCTTCTTCTCATGGGGTAGGATGTGGCAACATCTTCCTTTCACCCCAGGTTTGCTGTTCTTTGGAGGCTGATTACCTCTCTCTGAAGGTTGGAACTATTTATTGTTCTCTTAAAGATTCCTCTCATTTTTTGCCAGTTGCTACATTTTTCAAGAACTGCACTAAGTCTTTCCACTAGCTCTTTGATCCAAGTCTGTTCCTTTACTAATCCAGCTCTACTTAATCAATGTGAAATTCCACTCTTCATTTATAATCCAATTCTAATATTATAAATTAAGCCAAATATTGTCTATACTGTATGGAATCCAGTATATATATATTGTTTATTTATTTATTTATCCATGGATGGGATTATGCAATCGTACACCCCTTGAAAACAGGCTATGAAAGGCAAATCATCTTGGAAGTTACTTAATATTGTGCTGATGATTTATTTGTTCTTTCTTTCCCTGACCTCATCCTTAAACCTCCCCACCATAAATCATACATTTCCTAATGTAGCCTAACACAACTCCTCACCTCTTGCCTGGCTGGAGTCTAGAGATTTCCAGCTTAGTTCAAAGGAAACAACTCATGTTAAAGGGACAAAGCTCTTTGGGTAGGAACTGTTCAAATATGCCTGTTGATATAAAGAAGGGGAAGAAACGAAGGAGTTATGATGCTAACAGCAGGTCTGTAAAGAACAGTTTCACAGCAGGCATGAAAGAACTTCGTAATTGACTCAGATTTTATCCAATTGTAGAAACAACATTTTTAGTCCTTATGATTAGCTGTGGGTCAGCTTTCTAATTCTGTCACCCTGATATGCAGCTGTACAAGAAAACAATGTTATTTTCTTCTACCAGTTGTGATTGCTCCATTTTATGGATCAAAGCAGGCAGGCATTATTCTAACGCCAAGCTCTAATACAAAAATAATACTACATTTGTGATAAGCTGCTCCGCTCTGCTCGGAAGTAAACCCAAACAAATTAAGAAACAACAACAAAAAAACAAACAAACAAAAAAAAAAACCAAAAAAAAAACCCAAAAAACACAACAGAATTAGTGAGCCCAGAGGAAAAAGAAATTATCTTCATCAGAAAAAAAGATCCAGGATTGTATGGGAAATTGGTAATCACAGCCTGAAACTCTGATTAATCAGCTGAGGCAAGTGTTGGGTCAGCTGTGAGAGCACAGGTGAGAGTAATTTAGCTGTGCTCCCAGAAGGGGTGGGGCTTGACTCCACCTCCTCTAGATCTCATTTAAGGGCTGACCATCACTAAGGCAACATCTCTTGGAGATTGCTTCTTAGTGGAGATTACTTCAGTGGTTCTCAGCAGACCAAAGGCTTCTATATGGGTGAGTTTGTCCTGTAAATAACCTTTTGGGTATTTACTACCATCTTTTCATTATTGTCACCGTACAAGGATCATAGTATCATAGTATCATAGTATCATGAAGTGTCTCCTTCAAGTACAGCTAAAGTAGATTACTCTGTTTATCAAAACATCTGTTCACGCTTGATTCAGTAGTTCTAGAATGGTCTGTGTTGACCATAAGCTAGCAGGTAAAAGACTTATGTATGCACCCATATATTTGTGCAGTTTGTTGGGACTGGCAACTGTAATACACAAGAAAATGGCAGAAAAGAAAAGCTGTTTCCTTTGCAATTTTCTTTTGCATATGTTTAATAACTGTGTAGTCAATATTTATTAAAGAATATAACAAAGAAAATTCTCCTCTGAAGATTGCTGTGCCAAACTTAGAGACTGCTCAACCATTGAAGTATGAAACAAGAGGATTTCAACCTTGATTTAAATGCAAATCTCATTGCCAATCTTAACAATCTTAACTTAGGAGTCATTAGCAACACATTATAAAATAAACAATTCAGTATACTTACAGTGCTTATTTTTCCTACCATCCTCTGTCTTGGAAAGTGCCATTCAGAAGGAAGGAAAGTTTTCTTGATAAGGTGCTGGTTAAATGCAGCCACTGGCCAAAACCCAGTCTCAATATTCATGTCAGATTTTATGACAGATTCTATTTCTTCTGATAGATTTACATATATTTATATATATTTGAAGAGAAAATTTATGTTGGCAAGTATGGAGTAGTTATGTCTATTTTGTAAATTCAAAATTGCCAATATTTGTGCAAAAATATATCAGTTTTTGGTGAGAAAAGCAACTTGTTTTTCTTACAACACATAACAGTTAAAAATATTCATGACAGATGCTTAGCTCTTTCTTTTGTCTGAGGTTTTTTCTAAAGATTTTTTTAGGACTGTATTTCAGTGTTTGGCTGAATATTTAACTCCACAGTGCTGAGGAATCCAGGCATTTTAAGTTCAGTTTCAGGTAAACAAGATGTGTAAGCATTCCTTTGACTTTCAGAATTATATTTACAGGTCTTTCTTTCTCATGGTAGCTGATCAATGAAGTGCAAACTCTTCTGATTGATTGCAAGTTTCTATTTATATGATGGTCCATTATACTATTTCTTAGGGTCTTGACAACTGCTGTAGGTCAGTCTAGGTGTAAAGCCAGATAGCATTAATTCAAGACTTTAAACGTAGATTTTTCTGTTTAATGCTCAATTAATTTCATGTGACAGTGTAATGGACTGTTCTCTAGTTTTAAGTAGTCAGAGAAACAGTTTCAAAAACTGCTCATGAAATAAAAAAGAAATATTTTAATGTGCTTTGTGTGAAAGGAAGGAACTCAATCAAGCAGCTATGTGTCCCAGACCTTATCTAATTTATATGAATATACAAAAATTCATGGGGCTGTATTCTCTCTTACGAGGAGCTAAATTTAGTATCAAGGAGGGATGGTCCAAGGCAAGACAAGTGTAAGCACTTAACCTCACTCTCAGTTTAATTCTTGGGATTTAGTTTCTGTGAGTTCAGGAGTAATACTCATTGGAAAAACTGATGGAAGGTAATTCAGTTTCCCAAGATACTGGGCTGAGGTTTGAATCTCAGTTAAGTTTCTAGAAGAGATAATAATAGTATCTATCATTTGTATTATATATCTATTATATATGCATGTATATAAGAGAAAAATAACTGATTTATCATTATTTCAATAGTATTGAGAATAGTTGTTAGCTGAGTTATGTAGAAATCTAAGTGAAATGTTTGTTGTTCCTACATTTCCTGCACTGAAATGTAGATTTATTTAAGCTTTCTTTATAGTCAGATTCATTGCTTGAACACATTTATTCAGTTTTAATCAGTGTACTTCATTGTAAAAAAGCTTTTTACTTTCCCTCCATGCCAACACTACATACTTTATTTAAAAGTGAGTGATATAAGTGAATATCTGATTATGGAAACCCACTGCAAAACACTGCCTGCCTACTCACTGTAAAATCACATCAAATATATAAACATGATTTTTAATAAAAGTTTGAGATCAAAAGACATAGTGGCTATGTTCTTTGTGAAACAGCAAAGAATCCTTATTTTAATGTATTTGAATAGGGTAGATGTCACTAGCAAATTACATTGCTGTCTCTGGGTAATGCAACAAGGAAAATAAGCAATACAATACAGCTTGTTTGAACTCACTGCTATGGTGAATGGCTGGCTTTGCTTTAAAAACTCTGTCCTTGTCAATGCATTTTCCTGAAAGACAAAATTTGCTTGGCACCTGCATGCAGCTTATGACCCTTTCCTTACAAATAAAGATTTATTTTTATACATAATAAATATATATTTATTTTTATTTTATACAAATAAAGATCTTAATTTCTGCAAGGAACCAATGGATAGTTGTGTCTTAGCTAAATCATATGCAAGCTGCTGTGTGTGGGAGCCTGCCTACTTAGCAAAGTTTCCAAGCAGAGATGAGATAACAGGTGCTGGGTTCTCATCAGCTCATGAAATTCTTCAAGGTTTGAATTTTTATCTATAGAGTTCCAGAAAATTTGGAATAGTTCTCATGAGAGTTGTTAGGGTACCCAGTCCATTGCAGCCATCTCTGTAATCAGTGCAGTCACCACATGTGTCCCCAGAAGTTTGGATAGAGATGGCTGGCTGTGAGTGGGACCAAGCTTCAGAAAAGCAACTAGAGCAAATCAGTGTGAGTCAGAAGATCTTGATGGCATACAGGTAGAACATCTGGGGAAAGAACAAAAGGTCAGTGGATAGTGTCTGCAGAGAGACAAGCTTATCATGAGCTAGTCTCATGATATGGATGGAAATCGGTTTCATTTCTATTTTTATTTTTATTTATTTATTTATTTATTGGTAGGCAGGGTTCTTCTGAGCAATTGTAGTAAAAGATTACTTAGCTATTTCTGATTGTTGTTTGTGCCAGGACTTAAGACTTCTTATGTTTTTAAGAGACAATGGATCCAAACAATTGTAGTAAATTACTGCTGGCTGAGGGGGAATTGGAGAAGGAATGCCATGGTTTCAAGTAATTTCCATAGCTTTTAATGGAAATATTAGTGTGTATAGTTACATAAAATTCACTCACATATGTGAGATAAAAATGTGCTACAAAAACAGTGAGTTATAAAAATAAATAAATAGAAATCAGCAAAATTTCACTTGATAAAAATGAACTGATGCCAGAAAAATCTAACTTGTCTCAAAGCCAAAATGCTTCTTTACTTTGGATTCAGTCCCCAAATGAAGACAAAAGTAAAACAGATGCTAGAAACATCAATTAAACACATTTTTCAACCTGTTTGTTATAATCTTTACCTCTTCATACGTGGGTAGACTTCTGCTTTTCAAATCATTACTCTACATGTTGTTGTTGTTGTTAAAGAATTATGCTGCTTCCACAGGGCATGACTATGGTTAGCATGTTCTTAAGGTTTGTTTTGCAGGCCATTTTCCTTCCTTAAAAAAAAAAAAAAAAGCCCAGTTATGTTTGGTAAAGAGTTTTGCAATGGCTTATGCAAATTATTTTTACCACTACTGATTACGTACTTGCTTCTGTTTTATAAATATGAGTAATGGAGCCTGACCCTGCAATATCTGCTATGCAGACTCAAAAATGTCATTTACTTTTCACTGTTTATTCTGTTTATTTCTTGTCTTCTTGGTCTGAACAATATTACCTTCTCGATTACACATTTCTGAGAAAATTTTGTGAGAATTTTCTCAGAAATTTATACATCAGAACATCAAAAATGTATACAAATTGTTTTTTATATTTTTGAAGAAAGACCTTTTGCACAGTGTAAATCAGGAACTGCATTTGATCTTTTCACTTGGCATTTTCTTTAGTTAAAGGAAAATTTCTTAAGTAGAATGGCTTGATATATTTGATGTTCAACATTTTATAGTATGACAGCTAGCTGTGTACAGATGAAGTTGATTTCAGAACTTCTCTACCATGTAATGGGAACAGTGTATGGTCTGGGGTGCTAAAAGGAGAGGAGGAGAAAAAGTGCCTCCCTCTTTCCACCTCTCCTGTTGAGGAAAATGTACTGTAGAGTCCCATAGTGATCCACTCCAATATCTTGTAGCTCTGGGGAAAATTGGCCTAGGCCCTCCAACTATTATTTGCAACTTGACTATTCACAGCTGGAATAGCTATGGTCTTGTTATTTGTAAAACATCCATGAATTTCACTGCAGGCCTTTCTAGCAATATTGAAGCATCTGTGAATCAAACTGTTCCCCAGCTGTTCATTTGCTACCTGCCGATTCCTCCAGCACCACTGCCCTATTAAGGCTGATGGTTACACTGTGCTCCTGGTGAGCTCCTGCCACACTGCTCCTCTCTAACTGCAGTTACAGGCATTCATTCCCAACAAGAAGATGAGTGTTATTTCTTTCAATAAAAACTTGCCAACATTTGGATTTCTAGCCAGTATTTCACTGGCAGGCATCCATGTTTAAATTTCAACCATGTTTTGTTTCTGTCTTTGTAAGCCAGTCAGAAGTACTCAAGGTGATTTCCTACCTTAAAAAAAAATTAAAAAAATAACAAAAAGGGTATATTTCCACTTAGGTGAGGCAACAGTTATTTAAAGGCTGTAGAGAATATAATGAATACCCACAAGTGTTGTTCTGGAGATTATCTTCAAAAGAGTGAATCATCTCAGAAGTTCTTAAATAAATTGACTTATCTAACCTCAGAAATTACAATTTCTTTTTACATTGAGGATACTGTTAAGATTTTAATTTGTGATCAAGATTTAATTGCTATTACCATTGCTGTTACAGTTACTATTACCAGTGCTTAATATTTCTACTACAGTAGTTTTTACTTACACTTATTCTGGAGATATAAATTTCACACAAATACCATGCCAATCATTTTATTCTGGGCAGTTAGATTTGGGGTGCCATTAAGGGGACTTAATACATGGTCTTCACAGATCTTTCTAAAATATATTGATTTTCTTTAATTTTTTTTTTTTACTTCTTAAGACATATCCCCAACTACTTTTGCTCTAAATATTTGATGTGCTTCCTGAAGACCATTATTTTAGGAAAAAAATTTGGATTGTCCTTTTGAACTTCGATCCCCAGTGATAACTTATTACTAGAGAGGTTTTAGTCCTTAACATTCTATAAAAAAGAACTAACTATCTGACAAAATAAGCCATGGCTTAATTTTGGTTTTGATTTCTTGTTCTTGTTGTCACTAAAAATTGACTCAGTCGTAATGATTTTGGTCTAGTTTTGCTGTAATCACACCCAGCTGATTCTCTGCACTCAGATCATCTAACAACTAAGTGGACCTACTTAGTTTGAAGTGGTTGTTTATTCACTTTTCAATTCTTTATCTTCTGACCTTACACAGATGAATCTCCCAGATGTTTTAGCTTTAGTTCTCCTGGAATTTTTAATGTCATTTTTAATTCAGAAGTAATTTCAGTGAATTCAAATCACTTCTACTTAAGATTTTTAGCAAGTTAAATATTGTAAATGTACAAAAACAACTGGGATTCATGTAGTATTTTTCTTCTCTTTAACATGTCTGCTACACTAGTATAAATGAAGATATTCTATGAGCAAGGGAAGATTTTTTAATTTTTTTTTTTTCTTGTCCCACTGTCTTTTCAAGTCACATTGATGTACTAGCTTACAAGAAAAAATAAGGATAGAACAGCTGAGTAAGAAGTAGCCTTGCTTCATGCCATTAGCAAAACATATTAATTCAAGTTCCATCTATGGCTGCCTGGTATCACACCTCTTCTGCTTCAGCCCCGTTCTCAACCTGCTGCTGGACCAGCACTGCAGCAGTCTGTGCATGCCCCAATGCCCCTTTCCAGGCTCAGTTAACAAACATTAATGGCTATACTAAGCTGAGTGTCTGCAGTGCTTAAGATATCATCTCGGAAAAGCTTTTCGTTTTTCTAAATGAATTAGTGAGTATTTCTGTTCACCCTGTTTAGAAACTGAAGATTAAGGGGAACATCATAGTGCAGGTATTATTAGACAAAAACGATGGATATTAAGCCATTATTTGTACATTAGTGAGTTTTCCCCAGGTAGGTTTTATCACTTCAAGACATTTTGTTTTGTGGAGTTCCTTTTTTGTCTAATCACCTCTAAAATTATGAACACTCCAAGAATAAAACATCCTGAATAGCAAAGTGGCTTGAAATATTCATAACTAAGAATGCAACTGGTAATACTCATAAACAAAGTTGTTTGGAGACCCCTTTATTAATTTTTAATTTATTTTCAGTCAATTCCTTATTACTTCCAAATTCCTGTAGGGGATTCTGTTAATTAATCATGTGTAAAATATTCATTAAAAACAGCTTCCTATTTTCTTCTTTTATTGCAAATTTACATTTCTAATCTCATAACCAAAATAAACGCCATTGGGTAGAGAGACCACATTAATTTTGATCAGCTCCTTGAAATAGAAAGCTAGAAAACAAAAGATGTGGTAATAAAATCATGGTTACACTGTGATACCAACGTGCTAGAAACAGGTATGAATATTTCAGACTATTGTCTACCTGTGATAGAAGCAGCAGGAGTTTCAAACTATTTTTTTTCCCCCTTCTCTGAAAATAAGATCAGTTTTCCATTGTCACTTTCCATGTGTATATACCTTTCTGACTGTTATAGGTCTTGGTATTTAAAAAAAAAAAAAAAAGTTACTACTTTTGAAAGCTGGCCCAAAAAGTGGAGGCAAAAAGGTTGCCAAACATACTGTAATTAAGTTTTTCTTCAATCTCACTCTTTATCTAATCACTGAATAGAGGAAGTGTGCTCTTGTGGTTTAATTGCTTGAATGGGTCTCAGCAGTCTGAGTTCAGTTTTATTTCTGATATACGGTCACTTCCTGGAAAGTCATTTACTGTCTCTGGACTTCAGTTCTCTCTGTAAACCCTGTCTGATATTTCTTGCCTTGTAAATTCTTTGGATCTACACTTAACTTTAACTATCTTATAAGGCCAGTGGAAAAGAGTGATCACTATTAGTAGAAGTTAAATACGTGCACAAATAATTTTGGGGTCAGAATCTTTGCATTGTCTGTTCTGAAGGGCAGTAGAAGATGTTTGTCTTTTACCTGTATCGAGAAATGTGGAACATTACCATATTTGGAACTTATCAACTCTACTGTGACATGCTCTCTTGTAATATTATGTTTATAATGTGATTCCATTTTTAACTACATATTATAATATAGGTTCCATTTATGTAGATATGGCTAGGATAATGTTTCTTCTCTTTCTCACCTGCCTTGGTATTTATCAGCATAAGTATACAGAAAATATTCAGACAAACTCTTAAGCATCCATAAAATTGGCAAATAAGAAGCCAAGCCTGTAGCCTGGAAAAGAACTTCATGCAATCAGGGGCTATTCTTTTCTCTCAACAGGGCATATCTCCCACTGATGTCAGGCATATGGTTAATTTTCTAAAATAAAGCCAGCTTGGTTTCTTTTTCTTTTGTTGCCAGGATGCCAGACGCTCCAAAAGAAAATGTTATTCTTTTCCATATTTCTGGAGAGAAAACACTAAAGAAATCAGGGAGAAATACTCTGGAAATGTTACCTACTGTAATGTAGCAACCTCTAATAATTTGTATAATTTGTGGCAAAATATTGGCCAAAGTCACAGTTTACTCTTTATTCTCTTTTTTTTTAACACTAAATACAGACAGGTTGTTGTGATTTCCTGTCATGTAGAGAATACTGGAAAAAGTTAAAATGCATCCTATTACAGGGATGGGAACACAAAAGTCTGCATATCCAAAGGAAAAAATCAAGTCAACATAAAACAAAAATAAATATTCTAGTTCCAATATTGGAACCAGATTAATTGATTTCTGTTTGACCATATGGGCGTCCATCAGCATGATTCTTCTTCTGCCAGCATTTCTAGTTTTGAGAGGTTCTTCCCCCACCAAACTGATCCAATTCTAAGATAGTAGTGCCAGGAGAGATAGTAGGAGAGACAGTAGGGCCTGGAGAGCAGCACCAGTGAAACCCAGAGTAGATGGAACAACCTTAAACTTTATAAGAAGACAAGTTGAAACTCTCCCCTATACAATTATAAATTATTTGATTCTCCAACTAATTTTTTACTTTGGTCTTTACTAAGTACCATCCCAGGATTGTAATGGTGGATGTAGGATGGATCTACATGGTGATATTGGCCAGCAAAATAGAGCTTTTGTAGAGCTGCTGTGGAGAAGGAAGGCTCAATACCATCTAGACTAGGGAAATCTGCATTTCATGTTAAAGTTCCATTTAATGAAATGCATCTCCTCTTGTAAAGTCATTTGCAAATACCTCCACTTGGACATAAAAATCACAGTTTGTGATTTTCTAAATATAACAGAGGTGACTCAGGACTGCTCTGAAGCTTCCCTCCTAATCAAAAAGGTTGCTGATCTGATTCTCCCACTCCATATCACAAGCAGTCTGTTAGACGCCAGAATTTGTTCAGAAACTGCCAATGCTCCTACTTGGTAGGATTTTCTACTCAGCTCAAAGAAGTATGGATTGCTAGACAATAAATGAGATATGTACCCATGTATTCATCCCAGGAGAAACCTGTCTTTTCAGTGGCCTTTTTACGTGCATTATTCCCCTGCTTTATCCACTGCTTTTCCTCCCATCAATATCTTTCTAATCATTTTCTAAATAACACTTAAAAATTGGTCTATAAATTGTGACTCAGCCAGTCTCCCATTCCTTCATGTATAAGAGCTCACATAAATGCTGCTCAGTGGAGATCCAGAGTTCTCCTCAGAACCATTTAATGCACATAATATCAGCTCTAAGGAAATAATTATTTATTGCTGCATCCAATTTCAACAGCAGATTTCATCAAGGCCAAATTAATCACTGCTTTAAAATCATTAGAGATTATGTAGTACAGTGTTGGCTGAGCTGAACCATGACTCAGCCTGATAATACTCTATCTAAAAACTAATCACCATCCACGATATCATCATCTTAAGCCAGCAATTCATCTCCATTATCTCATTGTCTTTTCTGATTGCAGCTAGATCAAAACATCTTGCTGAAGTCTAGATTAATTCTACCTTATCCTTTTTTGCCCAATTTAGTATGTGGAAAAAGTCGATCAGTAATGTTAGCCTGAGCTCAGCAAACTCAGGCCAGCCCCAGAGAGGTGCTTTCCACTCCATCAGTTCTCATAAATTAATTCTTTTGTGATCCTTTCAAGTTCTTCACCTGAAACAAAAGCTAGGTTAAAAGTTTATGTGTCCAGGTCACTCATCCTTTCTTTACTGTTTAAACTGGAGTTCTACAATTCATTCAACAAAACTGGTAGTTGAGCCTGGCCTGCAAAATCTGTGTGATGCTCCCTCTAACAACTCTGCTAGATTTTTTTTCCCCAAGTACCACGTCCTTTCAGACCTCTTTTGTTACCTTAAGTGTATGTGAACATTTTATTTACTGAAGATTAGTTTAAAATTTTTACTTTGGTTTCTTCAGTTTTGTTTCCAGTACACCTCTGTGTCATGGTTTTGTAATGTTGCTGTCAGTATTCCACATCATAACATCATGTGCATCCTTAACCACTAGACCACGAGTTTGAACCTTTTAATGATCCATACCGCACATGATGTTATGATGTGGAATACTGACAGCAACATTACAAAACCATGACACTCTGCTTTCTTTTTGATAGGAAAGAATTAACACAGGAATTTTCCATGTCTGAGACCTTGGTGATCATTCTTCATCTGTTAGTCAGAAATCTTAATCTTGTTTTTTTTTCATCCCTGAACTTTTTTGAAAATTCTCTTATTTTATTCATTTATCGATTTTACTTGTCTACTATTACAACACACAGGAGTTCATTATATTTTTAAGCATCTCATTTTCTCCCTCAGTTCTTTTAGCTTGTATTTCAGTTGTATTAGGGATATTTTTAATCACACTCTATCTTTAGAAGTCTTATGCAAATCTGTTCTGTACTTAATACACTTCACATAAAAAACCCACAATACTAGAATGTTAAAATGAAAAGTGTTTGTGACTTCACATCAGAGCAGAAATTTTAACAGGGGACTTCCAGCGGCCTCAAGGAAATAACTAAAGAAGGAGCCATGAAATATGCTATTCCTAAAGCAAAATTACAAAGTCTATCTGTTTTGAGGCATTGTGTTATGTATTCATAAAGGAACTGAGATGATTTCCAATTAGACCTGTATTCTGATTCTTTTTCCTCACTGATCTAGTAGGCCAATATAGGGAAAAGCTGTTAGGGATGAGGGAACTGTATGCAAAATGCATGTATTTATTTATTTATTTATTTTCAGAGATACTATGAATGTGCTGTAGGCTATAATTTTTATTTTATTTTGGAAGATTTCACTGAATTAGAATACTTAGATTCAAAATGACATGATATCATGCCCTCTAGAATTCCCAAGATATATATTTAGATACTGCCTTGCCAAAGGCTTCCAATGTAATCTTAGCCTCTTCCTTTATCTGCCTGTGGGTTCCCAGCTAACCTTACTAGGACAGAAACACTCCCATCTTTCATCTTTCTTGGATAGATTATAACATGTTATGTCTTTCGCTTGATTTTTCCCCAGAATGGTCATCTTCAATTAGTGGGATTCATTCTGTACATGAAAACACTATCAAAGACTCCGGTTCTTTTTCTAGCAATACAGCTCATCAGCTGTTTTTTCTTTTTTAAAAAAAAAAAAAAAAAGTATATAGAGCTTTAAAGAAAATAATTTTAATGCTATTTGAATTATGATGTCTTCAGAAAGAAAATAAGCATGTTTGTAACTATTATATAATAATTATGAAGATGCAATTAAATGAAATTATGCTCTGACAAGACACTAATCTGAAATTTTCCCCCTACTTTGTACCAAAGGCATAAAATTTGAACTTTTCCCCTCTAAGCTTAATTCCCCTCATTTAGCCACTAAGATCACTACCCAGTTGTTTCCTTTCAAAAGCGTATTTCCCTTTTATGAGAAGGCATGTTATTTTTATCAGAAGGTCTTAATGTACCGTATTGTTAAAACTTTCCAAAAACAGTCAATCTTCTGTCTTAAAGGTTATTTCACTTTATTGTGTAATATACCACAATTTCTGCTGAATTTGATCTTTTTGAGCTGTGGAGCTGGTAATGTTATACTTGGTTTATACTGCATGGATTTGTAATGTTTCGCACATTAGCATTTAAAAATTGTCTTCATATCCCCTATATTGGTTATTGTGGATCCCAACATAAAGCACTTGCAAGTGGCTTTGCCATACCCTCCTGATGAAAAGAAGATATAAGAATCCCCAGTGGGGGCAAAGACAACCACAGATTAAAAAAAAAACACTGGAATCCAGTTGGCCATTTTTCTTAAGCTCCATTGTAAGCTCTTTTTTTCCCTTTTTATGATGGCATGCACAGTATAACTGCCTAAGGGCATGCTTATTATAGACTGTATTTTGAAGCTGATTAAAAATAAATTCTTCATGGCTGTCTGAAATGTATTCCACAGAGAATCTTGTTTTATATCAGACGAGTAAAAGGAGCTGTTGCTTAGTTAACTAGGTTCACCTTTTACCTCAGCATATATTTAAAAACTCATATCAAATTTCCATTACACTTCATTTATTATCCAGTCTATCTACTTTCTTCAGAGAAAGCATTATAATGACAGTGACTTTGAAAAGTTTTATAACTATTGTGTGTGTGTGTACTTATATATTTATATGTTATTATATTTTATTTATAATCCGTATAAAAATTAGGCTATTGAGTCTGACGGGAAGATCTCTGTACCATAATAAACAGACTTGTCTTCACAATCACTCTGCAGTGCACAGGACTTGGCACACTGTCAGATGGCAGGATGGAGAGGTAAAGCGCAGGATCTGCAAATTCTAGCCCTGCATGTGGGAATAGGTTCTGGGCTTTCCAAGAACTCATGGAGAAAATGAAGCTTGGCAGGATCCGTGCAGAAATTCATTTCATCTGTTTTCATTTTACACTGTCTGTCATCTAGTTTTTGATCACTAAATGAAAAAGAAAAATGAAATTCTGCCATATGCATTCTATAAATTTCAGTTTAGCTATCAGGTGCCACACCTGCCACAACTTTGCTTTTTGCTGCATTTCAGACATCAGACATAGTCGTTTGTTTGCGCTACTAATGTTGTTTTGGGAAAGTTTGTTTATGGTAGTATTTGCAGTAAATCTGCTAGACTCCAGCCATCGCTGTATAAACCTATCACTTGAATGATAGACAGTTATGTCAGCTTGTATAGGAAACATATTGTATAATGTTAATTAAATGGCAATATTTATACTTTCTGCTCCTCTGCAGAAATGCTTTGAGCCCTGAAAATGACTGCTGCGACATTTTGAGCCAAATCGCACTGTACAATTTTAAGGATGTAGTTCCCCTAAACAGGGTGCCACAGCCCACATATCCCATTTTGTGGCTTATGTCCTCCCGAGTACAGCCAGCTCTGTTTTCATGACACTTCCATGGGGTTCATCCTCCATCCCCAGCCACAAAGGGTTCCTCTGGAGAAGGGCAGGAATGGGCTGTCTGGCAATCTGAAAATTTCATGTTGCTGTAGATGCTTTGGCAATGATGCTCTGGCTGGGACCAATCCCTTCCCATTAGAGCTTTGTTTTTTGATCTCCTGTACAGCATCAACACCTTACCTTCACCCACAAACTCCCAATGCACTGGCATGATAACAAGCCACTTTTTTCTCCTTCTGAATGAATTTTGAAGAGATTAAGTGAAGAGCATGGGGCAAATTTTCACTGTTATTAACCAAGAGGATCAACAACAGCAAGTTATCTCTCCATGAGATGTAAAGTATTTTTATACTGTTACTTCTTCCCCAATCTTTTTTTCCCCAGAAAAAAAAAAAAAAAAAAGTAAAACATAAACATGAAAAATGAGTGAAGAAATTAATCTTCTCACAAAATGTCAGGAGAAAGTTAGAGGTAGGTCAATTTTTGTATGCGGTGGCAATAAATTTTTCTTTGGTTCCATTTCAGTTTCTCTGAACTGTCTGTGTTGAGAACAGACGAATGGAAATGAAAATAAAAATGGAACCAAAAATCAAAATGCTCTGCTCTGATGCAATATCTTGATACTTCAGTATTTTAAATTGAAATTTTTTTCTATTTGAAGATTTTTTTTCCTTACTATTCTGATTTTTAAAATGATATATTCTGTTTTCAGTCAGCTCATGCTTTCTCATTTTGACTCAGGTTTTTTGGAACAGTTTCAGCCTTTTTGGAAAATTGGAAAAGCTTTGTGTGGTTATACACAAAGCACAAACATAAGCCTATAGATTTACCCTTTTTATTTCCTCATTTCATATTCCCTCCTTTAAAGAATAAATCTCTG
This sequence comes from Coturnix japonica, assembly GCF_054131305.1. Taxonomy (NCBI): domain Eukaryota; kingdom Metazoa; phylum Chordata; class Aves; order Galliformes; family Phasianidae; genus Coturnix; species Coturnix japonica. The sequence goes on from NC_140673.1 coordinate 18,333,078, forward strand.
AGCTATAGTGTGAGACCAGGTATGCAACAAAAAATGCAGACATAATCTATTAAAGATTTTACAGTAATAAAGCACCACAAGTCACATGGCAGTCATATTAATGAATCAGCACATTATTATATATTGTGCTACATACCTGAATTTTGTTATTTTGTATTACAGGATTATGAAGTCGTTGTTGTTGTTGTTTTTGTTGTTCCATGAGGGTTTCTTTTTCCCTCTTTTATTGGAGGTAAAGGGAAGATTCACAAATGCAATCTTGTTCAATTTTAATTTGTTGTCATAACTTTAATAACGTTTCATTGCAATGTGGTTTTTTTGTTTGTTTGTTTTGTTTTTGTTTTTTACTTATCCTTGTGTAGGTAAGGATTTCACAAGCTTCCCATTAATTACTGTAATTTTGAAAAGTTCCAATATATTCTCTGTCAAATGTTGGTCCAAGATTTTAGAAAAATATAATCTGCTTGAAGGAAAGAGGGGAGGGGATACATAAGTTGGAAGTGAACATCTGTAGAGTGACTGGATATGATTTTTGAAAATAATCTACTTGGGTTATAATGAGAAAACAGCTGTGGGGGAATCTGTCACAGTGCATACTGATAAGCACCATACAGATGGGCCAGTGTTCCCCCTGCATACATACACCCATACATTGTCATACCCATCTGAAGCTGAGTGTAGAACTTAGGGTGTGATTTGTAAATATCTTAGTTTCTGATGGCTGAGGAAAATAATAAAAGGTCATCATGTTAGTGCTAAGGCTAATTTGTCAAAGAAATTAAATTAACAATTAGCCCAAAGCAATATCCCCCACCCCTGAAGGTTTTCTAGACTAGGTTGGATGGGGCTCTGGGCAGCCTATTCTGATGGATGGCAGCGCTGAAACTGGGTGGACTCTGAGGTCCCTTCCAGCCCAAGTCATTCTGTGATTTAATGATAATTGCATGATACATTTAATTGTAATTTCTTCTGTAGAAAAATTCAGTAAATGCTGGTGCGTCATTGACAGGCATGTACCAGCTCTATTTGTTAACCCATGCCCTCCTTGTGTGCCTTTCATAGGAAATGCACTTGACTGAAAAAATATAGTGTATTATACTTGCATCTCTGAGGATGCCAAAGTGCCCTATACCTGTCAATAAAAATGTTGAGAGTCAAGTATATCAGAGCATGCATCTCCAGCCTTTTTAGACCCTGACAGATTTAATCAATTTAACTCTAATGCTCTATTCATAGCTCAAATGTTTTATGGTACAGAGATTTGCATTCCAATTAGCACTTGCAAAGAGTTTTCATGTTAACCTGATCAGTAATGTTTCTCCCTCCTCTATGTCTATCTTATTCCATTGAGACAGCAACAATGTGTCAGGAAGAGCATCTCTGTTACCTTATGATTGAACAAAACTCTCTTAGGCTTCCTTTGAAATCTTGAGGGCTTGTCACTTGAGATGTTATTTTTTTAAGCATGAACAAATCTTGTCAGCCTAAGCTGAGAAATCAGCTGTATTTTATCAGCACTTTGGGATTGAACTTCACATTTGGTATTCCACACTGGGTGCTATTTGTGAGTCAAAACAAAGGGTTACAGTCTGCTTTAGGAAGACCATGTCGCATGGCAAAGGATCAGTTTCTTACTGTTCACAAAAAACAGCTTAGATATTTCCATTATTGTAATGTATGAAGTGCTTAATATCTTACAACACTTGGTTACTTATGTAGGCCCATTATGCTGAATTAACTCCAGCTTCTTTGACTTAAAGTGCCTTGAATCCACACGCAACTTTTTAAAGAGAATTAATTGTCATCATAGGTCTATTGTAATTAATCCTCCTTAAGGCTGAGGTAATGCTGCTTTGCAGCAGGTCTATCATTTACCCAATTACACACTGATTGCTGCTCTCCCTAGTCTTCCATCTGGACATCTGCAGAGCTCTGGGACTCAAAGAACTGGATGCTCAGTCCCATCTGGAGAACTGTCACAAATGCAAACATCTACAAGATGCTTTTGAAGTAAATAAAAGAGATGGTAATTCCCACTTCTCCCAGTACCACGTCAAAAGAAAAATGTTCAGTGACAGTGGCTGAAGGCAGGACAGGACCAAGCCTCAGTCCATGCTCCCACCACTTCCTGATCTTCATGGGAAACAGGGAACATTTCAGCACACCTTTCTATCAGCGCATGCAAGCAGTGCATCAATAAGTTTCTCACTATTGCTCTGACCTGAAAGGCACCCAATAAAATGTTGCAGGTTTCCAAGGTACCATAAAGAACAGAAAAACAACCCCTCTATGTACATGCTGAAGTCTGGCCAGGAGGAGGTTTCTAATAACAATCACAAATTATATGACCCTGCAGGCAGGCAGGAGCATTTTGTGCTAGGATCCTCAAGCTGTGCTGCAGAGCATGTGAAAATCAGGAGCAGTGGCTGTGTTCTAATATTGAGCTGCACATTCTGCAGCAGTGCAGAGGGGAAGCTGGGGCAGAATCGCTGTATGCCTGCCACCCCAGTTTGTGCTTTAGGATTCCTCCTCTCCTTGCTCAGGAGAGATCTCCTGTTCTTCCCAGTTTGTCTGGGACAAGAGAGGCATGTCACAAGCTGACTGCCCTGAACTTTTGGGGGGGGGGGGAGGCTGTCCTCAAGAATTGCTGCCCTGATTTGAACAAAATCTTTTTAACTTTAGATAAGGGAAATCAGAATCTATAGCTGTGGGCACTAACAGGCTGATGTTTGATTTAGGAACAACCATTAACAAATTGTAATAACTGTTAAACATTCTTGGTATTTTGAATGCAAAGAGAGATCTGTGGATCTTGTGAAGAAGTGCTTATGGAAGAGCAAATGGTTTGCTATCGCACACTGATTTCAAGACAGATTTGGTCTTTAGACTTGTCCCTCTACCCAGGTTCTCTTCCACTTCTGAGGGAGTCACTTCTTAACCAGTAGCAGGACTTTATAGTACAGGATGGTCTGAATTTGCCTAATACCTGCTGGGAATATTCAAACCACCCAGTACATTCCCTGCTTGCTACTGCTGCCTTTCAAGTTTTTCCTAATTTGGTACTATGGGCAATGAAGGTATTCCACTGCTTCGAGGTCTGGGAAGAAAAGGGGTTTTCCTGTGGATGTTCTGTCGCTTCAAATGAGTGCCAAGTGGCTTAGCAGGATCGTCACCTTCTCCATCATTAAATTCTTCAGCACTGCCTTTCCTCCAAGAATTGCATCCTACCAGGCATTCACAGTCTGCCAAAGAAAGAAGCAATGATGCACTTTGTGAAAACATTTGCAGAGAAATGCCTCCAAGGGAAAAAAAATCCAACAAACTGCTTTTTACTTCATCCTCCAGATTTCCTTCTCCAGAAACCATAATGCAACTCGACCAAAGCTACAAAGCCAAATCCATCTGACTGTGTGAGTGCCAATATAAGACATTATCCTGTTTATATTAAAGACTGCTGTAAGTGAGCAGTGTGTCTTCCAGGCTGCTCTCATGGCAGTTTAGAAATGGAGCTGGCAAAACACAGCTGAGTTATGGGAGAAGAATCGTGGCAGTTTAATACAGTAAGTCTCAGGCCTCCTGCCAGTTGTGGGAAGCGTCTCATAAAGCACTGTGAGAAAAATCACAGAGCTGTCACGCAGAAGTTTGCACTGGGTTTCTGGCCAAAATTGCCAACAATGAAGTCGAACAAGCAGAATCTGCAACTCAGATGGTTAATATAGAAATTTCTGTACATCAGCATGAGGAAGTGGTGTAGAGAAGCACTTAGTTCCATTTATTGTAGTTAAACACTGACTTCTTTTGCTTGTTCTAAAATCCTCATGTAGACAAGACTAATATACTTATAAAATACCAAAAAACCTTAAAGTTTAAAAGACTTTGTTTTAATCTAGAGTAGCTGAAATCAACTTCTTTTGGCCTTTGTGCAACATGTCAGAGAGCAAGAAATACTGAACACTTCATATTTCATCTAGCATCTTGAGTACATGCATAATTTAAATAAATGCTCAAAACATATTTTTCTCATGATGTAGATCTGTGTGAGAACTCTGAGAAAAGAATAAGTTACAAGCATGTTGAACAACCACATGCCGGTTTAAAAACCATGCATTGGCTAAGCATGAAGGGTATTGTTCCATTATGTGTGGAAGCAGTAACTAAAATTTGTATTAGTCTAAGTTTAAGTCAGATCCCACTATTATCATTATTTTTAACATTATTTTTATATGTTGTTAAGTAATAAGTTGTCCACATCCTGGCTTTTATCAAGCAAACTGTTTGTGCAGCATTTGTGCTGGCAGTAATCTCTACTGCAGTTATGGTCACATAATTAAACAATTTGGAAGTTTACTTTAGGTGACATTTAAAATTGAAATTTCAAGTGTGTTATTCTATGACGTTCTCTCTTGGTATTGTTCAGTAAAATGCTATATTCAAGGAAATCCATGAAATTACAATTCAAAGACAGTGATAAGAATGGATTAGTTTTGTACCATTTTTAGCTCTTATTACACTTTTTGTTGCAAGACTAAGTCTTCAGATTGAGTATAAAGTATATCAGGCTTTAAATTCAGTGATAAGTCATTGTTAGGACAGAGAATTTTGTGATAACACAGGCAGAAGATTAATCCACTCTGATGACAGCCTTACAAGTCTATGAGGAACAGAACACAGAGCAAGATTTATCCACTGTATTGACAAGGACAGTAAGGGGAATGGAAAATAGAACAAAATGAGTCCATTTGCATGACAACCTAAGACTATAATCATATGGTTCCACTCAAATCCTACAGTAATGGACCATAAAGAAAAAGGCATAAACAAGGCACATCATTTAAAACTATATTGTACTCATCAACCTTTCCAGTGTCTGTAGAAAATATAATCAGGGAAGAAAAATTAATTTCAGTCTGCTAAATTACACTGCAAATGCAAAGGGGATACAACAGAATTGTTCAAACATAGTTATTCATGTGGCTTTCATAAGTTTGAATAAATTCATTCTGCTCTATATTCACAAAGATGAGACTATCAAACTAGATCCTCAGCTTGCATAAAGCAGCATAGTTTCTTTGACTTCAGTGAGCTCAAAATCTTCTCCAAATCTCCAAGGAAACCCTCTTCTTGATAGTAAGGCTTTGAAAATACTGAACTAAAAGATAATTTGAGATACCTAGGGGAGAATTTTAAAGGATGGTGACTGGCAAACAATGTGAGATATAGAGGAGTAAATTTACATGTGCATCTTCCACATCCCTCTAGTTCCATGAAACACACTGGGACACACATGTCCTTATGTGTACTTGGATATTTCCAGGGTCCTGCAGTGTTTTTAAGGAAGGGATTTTTGATCTGAAATTCAGCATATCATGGTTTGAATAAAAACAACTACAATGTATGTATTTTAACTTATACAGTGTATCATGCATATACTATAAATCTACAGTTGTTTTATTCAGTAGGTAATTTAAACAATGTAAACTAAGGTATAAGCACCAAGAATATATGAAGTCATTACTGGAAAGTTCTTAACTGCTTTTTCTAAAGGTCAAATACAGAATTACATTAATTTAGTCGTGAACCTTTTCTCATCTAAACAATGGAATCACATTTTAATTTCCTTTAGCTTTAAATATAGGCTTTTCTGTGAAGGAAATTGCATATAAATTTCTTCACATCTCCTTTCCTGCAACCTTATGAAAAAAGCTGTCATATGGTATAGTCAGCACTGACTATGCTGCATGCATACAGCAGTGGCTTTTGAAAATTATATTTGCTTAAAATAGTTCATCCAAACTCCAGAAATACTAAGTGAAGACTTCAGTGTACAAACTCAAGCAGCGCATAAATAGCTTCATTGTATTTCAGTCCTTTTAAAGAACAAGTCCTATACCCATGCATAAGCAAAATTTCTGGTAACTTTGACTTGCAGACAGGAATTTATGTAGGAACTGCCTTGGCATATGTGGGCATTCACATATTGAACTGTATGTGACTAAGGCAAATGCATATTTCTTTCTGCTTTTTGAGCACTGAAGACTGTATTCTGTTCTGTTTTCATCATTATGCTATACTATTCAGAACAGACCTTAGCACAATTTAAGCTAATCACCCAAAATGCCAGTGGTCATCTGAGAGTGTATGGGGGTGGGTGAGGGCTTTGGCATTGCATTCAAGCAGGCTTAATGTGGAGCACAGATTTGAATCTGCTGAAGAGTCTGAAGAGTCTTCTTATCCTTATAGGTGCACTTAACAGTATCAGTGCTACTTAAAAATACTAAGGAATAAAAGATGATGAAAATCAAAACAGCTCACCAGCTACCTCCATTCAACCTCTTCTTGCTGTACAGAAGTCAAGTCAATTTGATCCCTCTATTATAACAATGTTTCCCATGCATTGTGTCACACTGTTACATATTCTCTTCCTTATTCACAGGCTTTGCTTCTCTATTTTCCCTTTCTGTCATCTTCATGGCTTTCAAAGATAACCTTGATCTAAGTTAGTGCTGCTGTGCAACACATAACAGAGTCAGTAACAGGCTGGACTTGTTCTTAACCACTATTATAAAATATCTCATTCTTTTATGACCTTGATTTATGACACATCTGACGACATTTTAGAAATATACAGGTTCACATTTATAAAGCAGCTGTGCCTCATGCAAGCAGAGCAATCTCTGCTGTCTGGGTAAGACCAGCAGGACTGATGTGCCTGTGTAACTGCAGCAGAGAGGCAATGTGCAACAGCCTGTACCAGGTAGCATTCATATAACCAAGCCCTCTGAAACTCCGTAATCCCCTACTAGATGGGATTTAACCAGAATGCTAGGACACATAGAATTGTCAATCTGTAAACCAAAATAGCTGGAAAATGGGATTCATCAGGAGCAAGTACAGACAGCAATGAAGAGCTACAGGACTGCAGATCTCTGCTTGGCATTGGGTCAGAGTAGATACAGATGGCAAATGTAATGTCTGCAATGCTGTTCTCTCCTTACCTATCTCATGTCAAATTGTCTCTGCACAAAAAGAGGAGTGGTTTTCTAAGCATGTTCCAAGCTTATGAAGCTATGCACCTATCTAGAGATATCCCTTCTCTCCCTGATATGTGTGAGCTTTGTCTGTAAAAATACAGGTTGGAAGGATTATTTGTATACATGAGAAAAACATTAATTTATTGCATGCATTTGCACTAGTAAATCTTTAACACTCAACTGTTTGCAGAAAGTGAGCAAGGAATAGTCACGAATGCTGTCAAAATGGAATTTGCTTTTAACTTCAAATGAATATTCATGAATAATTTCCTACGCTATTTGCTCACCACACATATTTAATGGTAGGGGAAATGGGATGAATAACAAGGTACTGAAATTTGCTGACAATACACGATTATTTAAGTTAATATAAAGCAGGGAACAAAGTAAGTAATTTCAGGAAGAACTAATAAAAGCTGAGTGACTGAGTAACAAGATGCCAGATTAAGTTCAGTGCAGACAAGTACAAGATAATGAACATTGGAAAAAATCATGTACTTGTACATATTGATGGGGATGAATGTAATCTATTTGAGAGAAATCCAGGTGTTAGGATGGACATGCTACCCAGCAGCAGCAAGCAAGGAAAAAGGCCTGCAGCCTGCTTGTAGAGAAGTCTGAATCTGAAGGACCAGCTCTGTCATACCTCAGCCATAAGTGCAGCTAATGTCAGAGAGAAATAGAGACCTCTAGGCCTCTATGCAATTGAAGAACTCACTATTGAATTAGACCTAGTTAAGCAAAAAGGCAACACTGAAGGGACACAGTATAAACAAAAAGTCCAGAGAAAAGAAAACACATGAAGTATAGCCAGAAGGATACAAGTTAAACAAACTCTTTACTTTCAGAGTCAAAAGATCATCTGCAATGTACATAATTTGAGTTTCTTCAAGACACACCACAGTCCAGCAGCTAGGATTAGAGGACAAACAGAAAGGTTTAGCAGTGAATAATAGGATTAAATTAAGATGCTAAGCTTTTTGTTAAAGTGACTGAGACTAATTGTCTCAGTGGTGGTGTCTAGCAAAGGGTCAAACCAGCACAGTACAGCAGTTTAATTTAATGTACTTCAACAGGACTCGCCAGAACTCGACCATCAGTGCATTAACACTGTAGAAATATGAAAGTATTGCATGAAGTGTGTGAGAATACAGCACCAAATCGCCATCCTGGCAGCAGCAAAGACTGCAGTATTCTGCAGCTGCATACAACTCTCTACTGTGCAGTACTGGGGTCAAGAGACCCTTTCTGGAATCAATCCACATAAACAGCATGGTTTTCCAGGTAACCTGGGTGCTAGAAAGATAATCAGGACAGTAAGAGCAGGAATTCATGAGGACCTGTTCCTTCTATTCCTTCTGCTCCATCAGAGCATTTTCTGCTTCTTCACTGAGAGGAGTGACTTGTGCTTTGTGGACTAGTGCTGCATTTCTTTCTAACCTTGCAGCTTGTCAGTGAACTATGGTCCCCAAGCTTTGAATGAAGGAGATGGTATAACAAAGTAATACAACAGGATAAGTAGTGTCACGTCACATGCATCACAGGGTACTTTGTTTCTACTAAAAAATCAGTGATGGTACTGTTGTTTTTAATGCAAGTGTTTGTTTTTTCAACTTGTAGCACTCTTGGCAGTTTGTAGATTGAACTTTCCACTCTAACACCTAAATGATCATCCAGGATTTTCCTCTTCTGAGTATTATTTTGTCCCCCAGCTGCAGTCCTGAAGCATTTTTCCTTCTGTGAGTGTTCTCAGATAGGAAATGCACAAATTCCTGAGGAGTCACTGGGAAAAGCAAGGAAGTGATGCAGCAGGGCTGGGGGGGGGGGGGGGGGGGAGGGGGAGCAAGGCAGGAATGAGTTCAGGGGAACAGGACTCTGGCTAAAGCAGGACACTGAGAATGGGCACACCAGGACAAAAAGAAACAAAAAGCCATGCTCCCAAGACATTTGTAACTATGAGGAGCTGAGAAGATGAAAAAGAACATCTTCTATTCCAGCACTGTGCATAGTTCATCTGACCATGGCCGCCTGAATGGCTGCACCTCTGTAAGATGTAGTCCCACAAAATGTGAAGATTCCCAGGAAGTGTTGGAGCAAATCCCAACATCCTTGCTTAGGATCTGCTCATTCTTCAGGAGACATTAAAGTTAATTCCAGAAATGACTGAAACTCACAGTTTAACCACATTTAGCAATCTGTTACCCAAGGAGTAAAAACACAAGGTGGTTTTGTAGTACTGTGTGTTAGAATAAAAAGACTTCTCAGAATTCTTATTTCATGAAATAAAATAGAGGAAATTCTAGGAGCTAGTTTGGTTATTTCATGGTTAACATACTTAGCACTGCATTGTGAGAGACCTTCACTTCTAATGCTTTCATATAAAATGTGTGTAAATTAAAAGCAACTGCTAATCTGGCATTTCATTGATGTAATTATTTCTGGGGTTCACTCCATTCCTCCAAAGAGCTGTGACTACCATTAGCACTACTGTAGAATGACCAATTCCAGGAGAACATAACTAGATGTGAAAACTGAGGTACTTTATCCCTTTTAGCTGTGAGGATCTTTATATCTGGTCTGTACATCTCTTCTGTATTATAGCAGATGGCAGAAACTGAGCCTCATTTCAGGGTACTTAATCTGGCTATTAGAAACATTGCATTCACTTTAAATTCCTTCATTCCATGACTTCACCTAAGGTAAAACAAAGAGCAGCAAGAAACTGGTTCTGAACACTAAAATGTGCAATTTCTTTCAGATGGACATAGCTACACAGATTTAGTGGGATGTGTGCATGCATATGTTTATGTGTGTTTGTGTGTTTATTGCTTCAGAATTGCCTAGAGTTACATCATCCCAAGAGATATATTCAGCCCTGGATGCTCAGATGGAATATGATGTTTGCACATAAAATGATAAGGTTTTGTGAGGCATTCAGACAGGAAGGTCAGGTGAAGCAGTTATAAAACAGATGCTAACACTGCTTTTGTGGCAAAATCCTCCAAGGTAGGTTGCTCTGTAATAGGCTAGTCTATGCTCTAAAAATATTTTCCCTGATTTTTTATTTGAAAATAACCAGCCACAAAATAATAATAATAATAATAATAATAATAATAATAACAACAACAACAACAATAATAATATAAAAATCATTATTTTGCGATGACATTAAATATGTTTTCAAATGCATATTTTATTAACTAGGAAAATTATTCTAGTGACTCAAATAAATGAAAGTAGCTTTAAGACCATCTAAATTCTTGCAGTGTTTTTGAACCAATAAATTAATTTGTTATATTTAAAAAAAAATAAAACAAAAAAAAAAACAAAAAAAAGGCAAGTACCAGAGAGAAAGCTTTATCCAAGACATTTGTGCATCATTCTGTTCTATTTTGGGCAGAAAACTTGGTAATTCAAGTGAACAGTCATTTGCAAAAAATAAAAAAATAATAATAATTAAAAAATCAGTATCACTTTTTTATCATTTTTTTATAATTGGTATTAAACATTCATTACCCCAGTTCAGTAAAGGATACACATGCTTATGTGATAATGCTAAATGTGCGTGTAAATGCTTGTTATTGTGAACAGCCTTAGTGGATTATATTGAAGCACACTGTTGATGAGTTAGCTAACAGAGTTGGAGGGTACTGAATATAAGTGGAGCTGAACAGCAAGGAGGCTGAAGATATATGAACCTCACCTGGAGCTTTCAGGATCTCTCAATGCAACACACACTCTGACCATTCTCTCTCAAGATGATTCATAGTGATCTGAAGGTGAGGTCAGCAACCTTTGGCAGATATGTTTGTAAGATGCCCTTCAGATGGCATCTTTCATCTCTCACTAGGTATCTAGTGGCATACTTAAGACATAATTTGAGAAAGAAGTATATATACTGGTACACCACAAGAGTTTATGTCCCCTGTAATATAAAACTGCAAATGGCATCTTGATGCTTTTTGTATATTTCCACCTAGCAATCCAAATTTGTTTGCACTAAAGGCATAATGTCTGTCTTTAATATAGTGGATTGTGCTTATGTTCATTTGAAGAAGATAATGCACCCAGTACTATTTTTGTTTGCTTTTTTTTTCTTTTGTTGGTACTGTAAGTTAAAAAAGCAGTTGTTTTATTGTTATCTTTTGAAAGCTACCTAAGGCTATGTTCTGGAAAGTGTTAACTTTCCACCCTCATCAGCTATGGGTGGTTAGTTTCATAGAACATTCTGCACAATCAGCATCTGAACTACCTTTAAAATCACTGTGAATAAATACATTTTTTCAAGATGCAAAGCTTGGAAAATATCCAGTCATTTCTATAGGTGGATTGATGTCTTCCTGTGAGCTCACCAGTGAAAACTTAACTTGAGAATTCTGCAGTCAGACTTATGATATTTTAATCATGGTGATCAGTAATCAAAAACGTGTGGTTTGAAGTCAAGAATGTTAACCTGTGGATATTCACTTACTTGTGCCCTCCTAACTCAGTCTTTTAAAGACAAATGGGCCCATTTGTAAAACGAACTCCATATTTAAGTGTGGGCCTGGGGCTGTTTCCACTACGTAATAATGAAAAGGCTTTTTTTTAAATTTTTTTTTTTTTACTTTTTTGAGTGTTTCCACAAAATATTTATTTTTAATGCTTCTTTGTTTTAGTCAAACAGAAATAGACTCAGCATTAGCGTCATTCGATATTCTTGTGCCCATTTCATTTAGCTTTGACATATTCTCTGGTCTTCCAGGAATATGCATGTTTGTGCATGTTCCTCCTCCCTGCCTCTAAAGACAGGCACCCATCAATACTTCAGTTTTATGACACCTCAATATTTTTTTTCCCAGTATATTTTGAAAACTTTGACAGCACAAATTTGAAAGTGTCTGCTTTCTCATGTGTTCACCTGCTCATCTCTGCTTGTTTAACTCCTTATCCCTATATGCCAATAGATAATATCAGTAAATCCCCATGGTTTAATCTCCAAAATGTCTCAGAAATCTCCTCTTTGCTTTTCGTTCTCCTCATAAAATCTTTGTCAAATCCATCCTTCTCCACATCCATGTCTACTGCGACCTTGCTGTCTTCAGCCTCTAACTGACACTCACATTAGCCAGTTTTTAAAGTAGTCTAATGCAAAAGTAATCCACTGCTCCCAGTATTGAGATCTCATTAAGATATTCCTAAATCCCCCTTCTTCACTGTCTCCCTATTGCCTTCCAAATCTGATCGAAGCTCCTTTTATCGCCCAGAGTTCCTCTTGACCTAACCTTCCTTGTTATGTCCTTCTTGTACTATTCTTCCTCATCTTCTGTCTTTGTGTGCTTCTTCCTCACCCTCTGCCAGTTACAGTACAAACCATTTGTCAATTAGATGTGTGCACCTCCTTCACTTTGTCCACTGCATCCAAGAATAGAGTAGTTCAATAGTACCGTTCCAGATCAAACATATCCTACTGAAAGATTTGTACCTTTGACTGTCAAGAAGTTTGTTACCCTGCAATTTTCCAGCAAAAATAAAAGAAGTTTTTTGCCTGCTTACAGTGAAGTATTGCCTTTGTCCATCATCCACAATTTCTCCAGTATGCTTAGGCCTTGAATCAGAAAATGAATTCAAGTTCTCCCTATAAACATACCAATGCTATGATTCAAGATGGCCTCCTAACCATCTCTCTGAACATCACCTGCAGAAAGCTGCTGTCTAGATGAAACTAAAGTTTTCATCTTTGACTTTCCAAAAATACATTTTTAACTCTTAAGACCTGAACCTTGAGTTGCAAGTTTTTGCTGTCACTGCATGTTATTAAAGACTTCTTAGATTGATTTGGAAAGTAAAGGGAAAGAGGATAAATAAATGTAATTCCTGCATTACAGGTTTTCCAAACCCAGCCTTATGAGTCAGCTGAAATTTAGCAGCAGTAGCGGCAAGTTAGCACTAGCCAAGCTCTTGACAGAGCACATGCAGGCACAGGACATGCAGATCAAAGCTCCACTCAGTTTATCTGACTTTCTGTTCCTCTCTTTCTCAGTGCATCAGATTCCAGGAAGACTTAAGAAAACAAACTCCTAGTCCCTTCCTCTCTTCAAGTCCTCCCCTCTCCTCACAAACAAATCAAAAAAGAGAAAAACATTCCTCTTACACCTGGACACTTTGTTCATTATGCTGTAGTTTGTAGAAAATTAACATCCTGTTACTGGAGCTTCCTCTCCTTGCCAGGGTGTGACATGAGTGCTTTGTGCCAGCCAGGCAAATACGTGCTATTTCTACATGCTTTACTCTTCCCTGATGAGAGCAGAGGTTAACCCCATTGGCTCTACCGAGCAGTGATAATGAAGATGCTGGAAAACAATGGCAAGAAAACAGTCCATAACTGGCTTAGAAAAAAATGTTGACACACTCTCAACTATTAATAAATTCTATAAGAACACTGATGCCTCCTCTTACTAAAGTCAGTTCTCTACCAAAATCTCAACTTGAAAAATTAGTTAATTATACCTGAGGATTTTGGCAACTGACCATGGCAGGAGGTTGGAACCACTGTATGATTCTATGATACTATGATTTTAGTAACAATGGCATTCTACAGCGTACATTCATTTTGTTTAGTTATCAGTTAGTTCTCTGGTCTTCCAGGAGCATGTCTGTTTTCACATCTCCCTTTGCTTTCCTCTGTGAAAGCTGACATACATCAATGCTGAAGTTTTGCAGTGTTTCAGTACGTGAGATCTTCTATGGGAACTGTTGAGTCACAGCCAGAACCACTTAATGAGCACCTGAGGCAAAGACTGAGTCAGCCCTGGGAGCACAGGTGAAGGCAATTCACTTGTGTGACTGGAAAGGGTGGAGCCTGGAGCATCTCTCCTAGACCCCCCCCATTTAAGGGCTGACTGCCACAGGGGAAGGATTTCTTTCTGGAGATCCCTCCCTTTGGATTTTTCTACTGTGAACCTAGGGCATGGGTGAGCATTGCATTTGGCTGTCTTTTTCTACTGTGATAATCTTTCTAACTATAAACCTGTAAAATACCATCCTAACCATGCCACTATTCTAACTGTACATTTGTTAATTGTTTAGATGTCCTTTCCAAGAAGCTGAGAAATAGCAGTATGCATGCTGTCTATGACTGGATTAAGTATTACCATGTCTGTGGATAATATAAGCACATCCCTAAATCTCATTTATTAGGATGTTATGATAAGGAACAGTAGCTCACACATTTAGCATAGATGTGCTAAATGCTTTACTAAAGCATTTTGCTGTATCATAAAGTCATAGAATCATGGAATGGATTAGGTTGGAGGGGACCTTAAAGGTTCCATTCTCTTGCCATGGGCAGTGTTACTGGCCACTTGATCAGGCCGCTCAAGAAATCATTAAATAAATGGGTTAAATATGTCCTTTTATGCAGCACGCTACTTCATTCCTACAAATCCACAGAAACCGTCTTTTTCAGCTCCTGAGATTCCCGGTCATACAATTGCCTTCCTGCGTCTTTCCTCCCAGCCTGCATGTCTTTGTTTTTCTCACAAAGCAGAGCTTGGTGGATTTCCTGTACCACCTCACAGGCCATTGCCCTTAAAGCAACACTGCTTGTCTGCAGTAAGGATCTATCTCCAACACAAAGAAGGCAGTTTGAAAATTGCAGTTAGGCAGGACTGCCTCCAGGAAAAAAAAAAAAATAAAATAATGGCTCTTAGGGCTCATATTTTCATCTCATCAGAAAAAAGTGGAACATATGTAGTCATGTAACCTATTACCTCTGAGCTCTGGCCAGTTACTAATCTCTTCCACATCTTCCTGACCCTTCCTGATCTGCTTCACCATCTAGTAAGCTCTATTTCATTGCTTCCATCCTCATCCTCCCCCTTCTCTGAGCACTCTCTAAGCTGTTCCTTCAACCTGTCCTCCCATAACCTACTCAACTCTGCACCATCTCTGGTAATTCCTATCAGACCTGACTGCAACTTCTCTTTCATTTTCTCGTTTATTCCCTAATGGCAAGAAGACGGGGTCCTTAGCTCCTCCCAGCCCTTGTGAGTCTCAGGATCTTTTGGGAACGTGAAGCTTGGGACAAAGGGCATTGTCAGGGCAGTGCCTACACCAGGACTTTGCTTTCCTAATAGGCATGTGCACATATTTTGCACATGGTCACACACTTTAAGGCAGGAAGTTTTTTCCTGTGACACAGGCACTCAGCACCAGACACCACACAGCAACAGCATTACCAATGAAACTGCTGCCATTCCTAGGTAGGTAAAATCTTCTTCCCAGGGGAGGGATGGCAAGTGGGAAGGGAGTGGGGTCTGGCAAACAACCTATGAGGACAGCAATGTGGGGCTGGAGAAATGAGTGTATTGAAAGTTATGGAAGGCAGCTGGTACAAGGACTTAAGAGTCCAGACAGCTGTGACTTGTGCTGCTGGTTACAGGATTGAGAAGTCCCACTGTTAGGGTTACCCCAAAACCAAATCCCACAAATACCAATCTTTATTTCATTGTGGGTTTCATTCCCTATAAATAGATTTATTATGGATTTTGCTATTTCCTTCTTTCTTTCTTTCTTTCTTTCTTTCTTTCTTTCTTTCTTTCTTTCTTTCTTTCTTTCTTTCTTTCTTTCTTTCTTTCTTTCTTTCTTTTCTTTTTTTTTTTTTTTTAAGTTCACGCTGTCTCTCTGCTTGAGAGATTTTTAGATTTCACTTGTTAAGAACACTAAAATGACAACAGACTCCTACAGGTTTCTGTTTTAATCTCTATGAGACAGTCTCTTTTCTGAAAAACAGAGAAAATGAAACTTGGTGATATATAAATTGATTTCGATTAGATGTAATTGTTAAAATTTGTGTGTAACTTGTAGTCTTTTGAATTTTTCATAAAATTTGTTTGTTTGAGGAAAAAAATACACCTCAGTGAGATTCTGGGAAGCAATGAAACCTGTAATTGTAACACAAGACTAGAAAATATCCAAAATAATATTTGAGTAGGGAAAAGCAGAACTGCAGGAGAAGACAGCATCAAAAAGGGGGCTTTGTGTTCTGCAACTTTCATTATGTCTAGCTAACCATTTATACAGTACAAATTCAGAAACTTACTTTCCTTTCTGAGTTAACTGCCTCTATTTCTAACCCATTATAGGGTGTGTATAATTATTCAGTGAGCTGTTAGTTTTCTCCCAGGGAGAGGTTCCTTTTCTTCTTTGTGTTGGAAACTATACGCATTCATACAATGGAAAAGTAGTTATATCATGTGGGATTTGTTCAGTGGATGGGAAAAAAGAACACAGTACTTTCATAACATGGAAATGGTATTTTAAGAGATTACTTTTAAATAGTTTGGAGAAGATTTTAAACCCTAATGCCACAATGTTGTAAATACCATAACATGTCAATTTAATCTCTCAGACCACACGTGTGTATTAGCTGCATATGTGTGGAAGTGCTTATAAAAATAAAAAATCTGATCTAGGGAATTCTCTGTGGTATTTTTCACTTGATATGTGTAGGGCAGTTTGGATTACACTCCATACATAATTCAGACTGCAAATAAAAGTCTGTGCTTTACTGGAAAGTACTAGAAAGCTCCGAAAGCCTTTCAAATGTTTTCCCCAGATCACTGAGTAATTTCTACATTGCTTACCAGTTTGATATTGGTTGAATGTGTACACAGGTTCTCAAATCTCTAGTGTCTGCTATTTCTAGCTCCTGAGTGTTTTTACCAAATAATCTGCTGCATCTGGTGGCCATCACCCCATTGTGCAAAGCTGCTGATTCTTAGAGGATGCAGCATTTTGCTGGAATATCCCAATCTCATGGATACTTTACACCCAAGTCTGAATTTAGAGCTCATTATGAAGCTTTTAAATAAATGTTTTTTCCTTTGTTCCAGTTCTGGTTTCCAGTCTGCTGGACTATGGCTACGCTACAGCAAGCTGCAACATGACATGCCACAAAGATGCACGGTGTGAAGTTCAGGGTGGGACACAAGGTTGCTATTGCTCCCAAGGATACACAGGAAATGGCATTACCTTCTGTTACGGTAAACAGATTTTCCTTATATGCATTTCTGATATTTTTTCCCTGAAAAAAATTACTCAAGAACTAATTAACTCAGACTAAATTCTGTTACAACACCTTATGCTAATATACTCTCAATGCCAAACATTAAGATCATGGCAGTTTCAAAGAAATTCTACAAATCAGCTTCATTCAGAGCTTCTCTCGGTTGTATATAAACTGTTTTCCAGCACTGGTCTTGGTGTGTAGAGTCCTGTTCTACAGAAATGCTGAAACATTATCTCTGGTTTAGCTTTAGCAATTTCCTTTATGACTTCAGACTTCTGAAGCTTGGGATTGGCACAACCACTACTTTAATACTCTCGCATCTCATCCTCACACACAAGGCAGCAATAGGCCACTCTTCTCAACCTCTAATCCTGATTTTAAAAAAAAAAAAAAAAGCTCCTGAGATACTTTGGAAAACTGAGGGTGTGTGTGTGCCATAGGGAAATATTACATGTGAAGCCAATATTCATTTTTTTCACTACAGCTGCAAGCCAAGGAAATATGCTAGAAATCCTACAGAGAGGTTGCTGAGGTTGCTTCTGGAAGCCTTTGTGTTCCACCCAAAGAAAAGGCTGTCTTCTCTGCCTTCAGTTTTGAGTCATACTCTACTATGTGTAGTTCTAATACTTATCTGCACTATTAAATGTAGCTATGCCCAGCTGCAGGTAGGCAGAAAGGCATATGAGTCATGCTAGTTTTTAGAGCCCTGAGAAGTAGTTATGAATATTAACCAGCCATTTAGTCAGTTTTTGTGTTTCATGCATCTTGGTAAATTAAGCAATATCAGGCACTTCAGTTTCACATAAGCATAGGCAAGCTGCCCACCTTAACTGTGGGTTTTTTATGCCTCATTTACCATGATTTACTTGGAAGTGTATTTCTTTTAGGAAAAATTAGAATGCAAAGACTTTCTTATAAGAAAGCTGACTAACCTTTTATGAACTGGGAATGTTTAGGGAGAAATATTGTTTACTATTTTAAATAGCAATAAAGAATAATGAAATTAAAGAGTAGTTTGAGAGAGAACTCTGGAGGTCATGTGGTCTAGCTCTCACTCAAAGCAAGTCCTACTTAGACAAGGCTTCTCAGGGCCTTGACCAAGTTTCAGTTATCTCTAAAGGTGAAGATTACAGATCTCTCTGGGCACTCACTCCTGTGTCTGGCTACCACAATTTTATTTTTATTTTCTGATATCTAGTTGGGGGTTTTATTGTTCTATCTTGTAGTTGCCCCTCCTGTGCTCTTTCCATTTACTGCACTTCTAAGAATAGCTTATTTTCATCTTCTCTATAAACCCCATGACCTTTTATTAGGTAGCTGTAGAAGGCAGTAAGATTTCCCCTTTATCTTCTATTATTTAGCCTGAACAATCCCAGTTCTCTCAACCTGTTCTTTGCGTCATCATGTGTTATGCAGTCACAAAATGTTATTTGAATATAATGCAAACTTTGCCATAAATATAGGTTGATCATTATTTGTGTACTGAGCTGGACAAGTTAAAATAAGAAGAAATGGCTTTCACCTCAATACTGTATTTTTTTCCATTGTATTTGGACTAATTTAATTTTATTACTATAATTAAGCTGCTTGATTTTAATGTTAACTGCATATTTGAGAAATGCCTACACTTGTGAATACACAGAAATAAGAAAATGAAGGTAATTTATTTATTTTTTTTCCTGGAACAACTCAAACTAACATTTCTGTATGTAACTATGATCTTGTATCTACTACTGTCAATAATTTTCTAGAAATTTCTGATAGTAAATCATCAACTACATTTAAAATGAAGATACTATGACTACCAAAGTCACCTACCCTACATCTAGGTAGCAAACCCTGTTGTCCCTGTAAGAAAGCCTACGATTCTCTAGGGCAATATGTTATACAGTGCATTATTAATACTGTGAAGCAGACCTCTATTAATGTAAACAAGTAATTTGAATTTTAGTTTTAATTGGGTAGCCTCTAGAAAGAATCAGAAATATAGGTTAAACCCTATAACAATCATTTTAAAGCAATGGAAACTTAAAGCAAAGCCTCTGTTATTTAATGATGTATTAGATTTCACTGTTTTGTATAGAGAATGCTGCAGGTGTATCTGCTGTTCTGCAGATAGCTACCCATTTTTCTTCAGTTAATAATCTTAGGCTTTTACAATGATAGTCCAGTCACCTTCAAAGGAGCTTATCAATTATTTGCTAATACAGGCATTTTCTAAAGAGCATTTATGGCTTGCTATGTTTACTTTTGCCCTTTTTGTTATTTACATGGGCTGTAAGAGTCATAATTACTTTCATCAACATTAATAATTCTACACAGTGCAGAACCATCTTCTTCACTGTAGGCAGCTAAACTGCATAAGTGGATGTTTAGACGGTTTCTACTAAAAACAAGTAAAATTCTTTCTCTTTCTGAAAATGTTGAGCAAAAAGATCTCTGGTTTTCAGCTTACACAGCTGGAAAACTGTCCCCCTTTATTTATAGATACATTCTCAAAGTATTTAAAAGGTCCTCTCTTCTTTTTCTCTATTTTTTTGCATGCTCATAACACCTCTTAAATACTTGTAAAAGTTATTTCTTTACTAGCTCTGTCTTTTCAATGTGATATACTTAGACATTTTCCCTTGAGTTTACTGTGCTGCAAAAGGCAATAATGCCCTGTTACATTTATTTCCTAGCACCGTTATTGATGAATCATGAATCACTGATGTCAGCATACCTCAGGAATGGGGTTTGTTAGTTTTTACCTTGCTCCCTTTGCCAGCTGGCTAAGTGACTGCAAAGAGCTCAAGATTATTGGATGTGTTCTGTATAGATAAAGACACACAGATATGAATTTAATTTCCTGGTGTCAAAGTCTTGGCTTTTAAAATAATTATCCTCTTACAGTCTTTCCCACAAGATTTCAACCACTTTAAATTAGGTGATGTTTTGGACTTTCCAAATGCATCCTTTGGACAGTGTAACAAAAAGCTAATCCTCTGTCACTGTCTTCTCCAATAATATGTACAGAAATGCATATAGTCAGGAAAATAACTGATTGTAGGATCTGGCTTCTTTAATGTATTGGAATTATGACATACATAGCAACAAATTCCTTCTGTACAACATCTTCCAGAAAGCAATACATGAGTCACCTTGTCAAGTTTTACACCTCTGAGGTAGGAAATACTATCTCATTCATCTTTTGTATTTATATTTCTTTTTCTATGTAATATGAAACAAGAGAATGACCTCTGAAAACTGTTTCCGTTTTGGAGTTCAGTTTTTGGGCAGATATGTATTTTGAATGTTATTCAGGAGGTTTTAACTTCATATTATCATGCATTAAATTGAAGTTAAACAGCTAAAGCTCTTGGCAAAGGTAAAAATATATCCAAATAGTACTGACTTCTAGATACGTTAACTTCCTCTTGTGCAAAAATGCCATGAATTTTGTACTGGTAAATAGCGTATATTTGCACCTTTTAAAGTCACGTTTTCATGTGAAAAGTCAGCTGTATAAATTAGGTGTTGATCAGAATCACAGCATTCTTCCAAAACAACAGCAACAAAATTAAAAGGAAACAAACAAAATTTCAGATCATACATAAAACTTTAAAGAAGCTTATATTTTTTTTTAAAACAGAAGGAAGAATGAGTTGGCATCTTTGATGCTTTCCCAAGCAGCTCTGCTGTTTCGATACTGGCTGCTTCTTGATTGCTGACTGCCAATTTGCTGATTTGCTGGCACACTGCAGGAAATTAAAGTAAACAGTGTGATCACAGTGTTTACTTTAACTTTGTAAAATATGGAAGGAAAATGAAGCAGTGTTGTTTGTTCCAGGAGGGTAGGCAGGCAAGCAGTAAAAGTCTGAACACTACATCCCTCCCAAATAACCCTGAACAATATTCCCTTCTAAATGTTGCTTGCACACTACACTACAAAAATTAATCAGTTTCATACTTTCAGATCTTCCAGAAATAGTGAGCAGGGACTTAGACTATCAGGGCAAATTTGCACTGAAGTGAAGTGCAGTGCAGTAGGATTTATCATTTTCCAGAGACAAAAAAATACATCAGTGCAAAGTGGTACTTTATATCAAAATACAGAATCCCTCCGAGAATGCAGAGCAATTTATGTAAACTCAGACGAATCAATTGAAAGCCTACTCCAAGTCTGAACACAAATATATTTTCTTGTTTTACTGAGGGTCATACTACCGACTGTCTTCTTTTGGCAGTTCTTAAAGAGGCTTTCTTGTAAGACATCAGCTTCTTGCACTCAGGTAATGTTGCTGTGTCCCACCACTGACTTTTCTTGCAGTCACAGAGTTTGTTTTGATTCACCAGTGTCACCACTGACATTCTACAGCATTCAATAGGTGTATAATTTTAATGGAATTTTACCTTTCAAATTAATATTGCTCTGTAAAACCACTGTATGTTATCACTGCATTCTACCCAGAAGTAGCAAATGATCTAATCCAAATGCTGGTTTACAAGTGGAGGGGGTTTTTCTTTGTGTGTGGTTTTTATTATATTTTGGTTTCTTGTATTTTTTCTTTTTTTTTTTTTTTTTTTTTTGTTACTAGCAGGCATACATCATAGGATGTCACTTGTGTGTTTACCAAATAGTCTGAAATCACTGATACGGAAGATCCAACCCACACGCTTCCTAAATTCATTTCACTACTATCAGTTACCACAAGCTATAAAAAGGCAAATTGCAGCTGCTCTAGCATAACACAGCGGGAGAGAGATATGCTTTAGCCAAACACAAACAACAGGGCTCAGCACAGCGGGTGATAGCCTGGAAACCTTGGGATATGCTACACAGGAGCCAAAGCAGACCCCTGATTCCCAGCCTGTTTGACATTCTCCCTATAGTGTCTGTGAATGTCTCTCACTTTTTCTTATCTTTTCCTCCCTCCTCCTGTGTCATCTATTCTGTTATTTTGTCTCCAAATTCTGTTGCATATTTTCTACAGTTCCAGGTTAGACTGTGGTAATATAGGAATGCTGGCTGTGTGAAAGGGCGGAGGCCATCTTCAAGTTCAGAATTCCTACTCTTGTGTTTAGTTGTCTGACTTTTTGGTGGTCCCATGAGGTGTTACAAGGACCCTTCCCGTTGCTTGCTTCTGTAGTTTATTATATTTTCTATTAAGTCCATCCCTTCAGAGTTCTTCTGCAGGCGGTAGTAAGTTTCCTTCCTGTCCACATCTGCACTGCATATAATGTAGCTGAGTGCTTTTCACCTTTTACTGAAGACTGGCTACTGATCTTTGAGACATTATACATTCTATACATCTTAATCAGATATTCATAATTAAATCTGAAGGCAAGCAGTTTATGGAACTGGAGAGCCTGGGAAAATTAGTCTGGAGGATTAGATATTACCTGTCCTGTGCTTAACAGTCTACTTGCCTGGAAACACACAATACGAAAGTTAGCATAGCAGGTTCCTGGCCATTGGAGTCCTATAGTATTGGCGATTCTTCTTTCCGTGTAGAACTTTTAATCATGTATGGTTTCTATCCTTCCATCTGCAAGGTGTTATACTTTTGTGTGCACTAGAGAAGAATTTGGTGGCTGTGATGTATGTAGATGACTGGAGACTAATTACAGTTGCATGGTTGCCTTTCAGTTGCAAAGGACTAAGATACATTTATGTTCCAGAAAACTGCCATTCTCTTTAACATACTCAAATGTTAAAACAGTATTTGTAGAGTTGACTACTTTTTATAAGTAATCAAACTTTCTTACTGTAACAAGATATTATTGAAAGTATCTTTTAGTTGAAGTTTTAAGAGTAGATCAGGAGCCTGAAAAGAGCCCAATATAATCATCTATAAGAGACTGACCCTGACTTTAATAAGCCTTGGACCAAGTCCATGATTGACGGTCTTAACATTCACAGATTTTAGCATACACACACACACACAAAGAAAGTAGAAAATAAAAACTTCAATCTTTTTTCTATGGTTTTTGTTTATATTTTCTTGAAATGGTACTACAAGCATGACAAAAATACGATAATGGATTTTTCGAAGGGGTTAGGAAGAAACTGAACTTCTTTTTGTTATGTCTTTAATCATATATAGCCTCTCTTTTAAATTAGACCCATTTGCATCCAAAGAGGTTTTAAATATGTGTAGATTATGTGGTTAAATAGAGTTAGTTATCTCTCTTAAAAATGTACCCAGACTTTCAAGTTGATTAGCTGTGCGTGGGCAGTTTCTTATTTGTTTAATTCAAAATGTGTTTTAACCCTCTCCAAATAGTGCTAACTTCCTTTATTGAGAGAATACTCTTTTCATCCTGTTTTATGGCCCTAGGAATCAATTGATATGTTACATGTTTAGAGTATGTAGGAAAATTCATTTAAAGAGCTTTAAACTTACTGTCTCAAAGTGTGCTTGCTATGTGCCTATCAGAGACACAATTGACTTCCTGTTTCTCTCACATCTAAAGTAGCCCCAAAAGGTCCAGCAGTAACAATGCATTCTTCTAATTTCCTGGTATAAAAATAAAGGTGCAGAAGACATTTCCAGAACTTGTGTATACTCATATACAAATGTACACACAGGGATCTATTTCTGTAAATGTATGTGAATAAAAAGCAAGCAGTAGGGCCCACTACAGCTATCAGATTCTGTATCTGCCTTTGGGGCTGTCAAGTTAGCATGAGTCTCCAAAAAAAGCATCATAAGGAATTTCGCACCTAAGAGAGGATGATGTTACCTCTGTGTAAATATGTTGATTTCCACACAATATCCCACCAATATAGCATACTCATTTGTCTCCATTCAATAAATCATAGAGTTTAATACCAGAAAAGTGTTCTCTGTAGGACTGTTGTTCCCCCCCCCTCAACCCCCCCCTTCCAGCATAAACTGGCCAAAAGTGGTGGAGTTGTCTGTAACCTCATTTGAAATGTGTAATTTATCTAGGATGATATATATGCTGGTGCACAATTTTTCTGTATATGACTGTGAAAAATTTCCAACTGAGCTGCTGGCAGACAGAATATCAAACCCAACTCAATCCGGTATATATAAAGGATTTTAAGAAGGTAATTGACACTCTGGGCCTCTATTTGCCAAAGAAATAGATAACGACATTCTCCAAGAAGATTAAAATCTAACCAAACATTGTGCTCTAAATATGGAGCACAAAGGCAGGTGATGTTTGTAAAAATGCTGCCTGGCTGCAAGAGGAGGAGGGGGCTGAAGGACTGCAGTTTTGCAGTGTATATTTTTTAGGTACACAGATTTAATTTAGAGATTATGGCTTGAAAATGAAATTTACAGTATGTGTGTTTTTGGGTGATAAGAAATTGATTTTTTGACCTTGGTACACACTAATTGAAATATCTGGCACTGTGTTTTGTTAAGGTTAAAGGAAGCCATATATGCCTGGAACCGTATTCTTCCTTCACCTTGAACTGTGCAGTTAATCACAACCATAATCACTAGCAGGAAGGAAGCTGCCATTTAGCTCTTCTGCGAGGAAGCTGAATAATCTCTGTTCATTGTCTAATGGATAGGTTGTGTGATTACTTCAGGGAAGGTTTAAAAGATTCATGATAACTTCAAAACAGAGACTTCTGGTGGCATTGCCATTTAGTGAGGGGCCAGAGCTTCACCCAGAGCAGGGCAGAGTACAGCACAGCAGGCAGCTCTGCATGGCTTCTCCTCAGTGCTGTTCTCTAAACCTGCAACAGCTTTGTCCGGTGCCTTCTGCAAGGAGGTGATTCAGGGAGCAGGCCCTCTGGTCATTCTTTTCTCCACACTGAGTCCAGTGATGGAGAGGAGAGAGCAGCCCATGGCCTGCTCAGTTATTGGACTGGTAGTCCTGGGTATCCTCTACTTTGAAAGGCCTTTTTGTAGCATTAATAGCTCTGCTTTATTTAGCAGAGTTTCTGTCTGAGCTTAGATTTGTACTACTGTGACAGTCTAGAGCTGTCTATAAAGCAGTGTGGCAGGGTGTCCCATTATTTTGCTTATTACTTAATGTTACACATTTGTTAGTTTGGCACAGGATCATGTTTTTCAAAAAGGAAAATGAAAGCTCCTGAAAAGCCTTGACAATAAATGGTTATTTGTTCAGAAACAGCCGAGTCCAATCTTTGTTTATGTTAGCAGGCTTCATGTAATGGTGCTGCAATAAAGAAAAATAGCTCTTCAGGATATGTATTGGCTTTTATGTTTTATTTGTAATGAAAGCTATGCACATAGGCAGCAATCTACATAAGTTACATTGAGGGAGAACATAAGCATAGATGGTGACTTGCATGTTTATATATTTAATATTTATTTGTGGCAAAACATCTGAATCTCAATTTTAAAGAATGTGAAATCAGGCTCAAGTACTGCAGTTTTCATTCCTAGGGAGTTACTGAAGGAAGACCAAGAGAAAAGGTGAGTTCCCCACCCACTGGGAGCCCACTGCTTCCCTCCTGCCCCATCTGTGCAGAGGAGCTGGAGGTCATGATCATTGCCTCATATTCTATTTGATTCCAGGTTAGCAGAGAGTCCATGGGATCTGGAGGTTATTATATTCTGATCCTCACTGATCTCCTAATGTAATAATGCTTTTTTGGGTTATTACCAAAGTTCAGTGTAGCCCTGGGTCACAGCTTGTGTCAGGCCAGGAGTTAGTGCTGCAGCTGTACCCATGTTGCACGACAAATTTCATCACAGATCTCTGTAACTTCAGAGGCTCTGAACAACTGCCAGAGAAATTCCACCATACAGTTCAGGTACATTGATGTGAGCTGAAAGAAGTTCAGTTAAGCTCTGCAGGCCTAAACAGGAGTTCTGAGCTGCTCAAACTTTGCATTAGTTCTTTGTGGCAATGGGAAAGGAATAGGTGGAAAGTCATTTTACAGTGGAGGTTTTGCCTTACTTTTTGTCTTGAATAAATCATTTTGGTGGGTAGCATTGATCCTAAGGAAGTTCTGCTTTTTCAAAATCAGCTTGCTAGAAGTTTAGAAGGGAGATCAGTGGAAGCTGGAGGTACACAGGCAAACAGTTCAGGCCCTTTGTACCTATTCGAAATGTTTCATTATTCAGAGCTATGATGAAGCATGCATCAGTTCATAAATATGAACCACTGTGCAATGTAAAAATGTCAATATTTCTGTCCCATTGTGTAAGGTATATCTGATGCATACAGAAAGAATTTCATCTCCTTAACAACCACAGAGAAAATAGGAAAGGCAAATAGCCTTCAAAAGTGTACTGACTTGAAACCATAGCTAGAGAGACATTTCTAAAACCTAATATAGCTTTTCAGGTGGGCTAATCAAAATAGAAACGACACTGGATAGCAGTTGTAAATTATGCTGAACTATGATTTGTCTGCTTTTTTAGGTTTGAGGCATACATTACAATGTACTCGATTGTGATATGTTGGTTCCACCAAGCTTTCAGCATACTCAGGTCTGTGGTTAAAATCAAGGGACTTCTAAGCAAAGCGGTATTCACAAGGATGAGGACATTTTAGGCTTGCATCACACAATACTTCCATCCTCACAAGAGAAGCTAGATAGATATTCTGCTCTATTTATACTGGGACATAGTAGTGGGCTAAGCAAGTGCTGGGCTTAGTTTGTGCCATTTTGCATATGAGGCCTGAGAATTAGACAGATGTCAAAGGGGAAGCTGAAACAATATTTACACAGCTGTGGACTGTAAAGATAAAAACCGTTAACCAAACTTTTTATACCTTCTCTTCAATAAACAGGTAGTATGCTAATACTGCTAAGTGCTTCTTGTTGGAGGGGAGGAAGGTACTAAAAGGCCTTTGGACCATGTCCTCTGTTCCCAGAGAAAAGTTTTTTAGAGCTTTTATTAGCTGTAAACTACTCTTGAATTATTACTGGAGTTTTGGCCTCAGGTTGATCTACATTTGGAAAACTTATAATCTGATGATGGACATTGCTATGGTTTGCATAGTGTTCTTGGGGGGCATTCACACTGAAGCTCAATATCCAAACTAGTGATGGGTCTGTGCTTCAAAATGGGTATATGGTTTTGAGTGCTGCAACAAAAATTCAAGTGCAGGGTATTACTACTTCTGCTGGCAGTGTGGTAAAAATAGTGTCTTGATTTACCTGCTGCCTCTATCCTCATTGCAGCAAGTAATGGCAGGAGCATAGATGAACACAGTAACAGATTTTGTTGTACTTTCCTGCAAAAGAGGTGATGCTGATGACTTTCCTGCAGTTGATTTCTTTGAGCTACAGTGGCTGTAGGACACAAAACCTCAGTTGGGGGTGGATTTTTCTGAGGAAATGTTTGTTGAGAATTTTTGAGCTGTCTGGCTCTGTCTTATGTGCCTAAAGGAGGACTGAGTTGTTTCAAAAGAGTAATCTCAGTAGTGGGTGCTGAGTAATTGAAAATCTGCCCATGAAGTGCCTTTTTCTTCCTATCATCTGTTGGCAGCTGGAGCTTTTGATTGGTTTACATTATTTTTAACTGCAAAGATCTTTAATTAGGGAGGGGAACTATGTGAATGAGCTGGAGCTGCTGGTGGTAGTAGCTCCTTGCCGTTGGAGATTCGGTAATTAAATAAGTAGATAATATCCTCCTTATTGAGGAGATTTAGAAAATCATAAGGAATTTGCATTATTACAGTGCTTAACATCAGCAAATGGAGGAAAAAAGCCATAATGGCAATTTTCATTAGCTGCAATGCAAGTGGAGGGCTCTTTTTCTTTCTCTGAACAGCAAACACTAAGCAATTCCTAAATCCCTTCTTATTACTTATTTTACTTTTTTCTTTTTTTTTTCTTTTTCTTTTTTTCTTTTCTTTTTTTTTTTTTTTTTTTTTTTTTTTGGATGGTTAAAAAACCTATAAAGCAGAAATTGAAGACTGGCTATTAAAATACTTGCTGACAGCTCTATTCAAAACATCCTTTCAAATATTGCTATTGCATCATGATTCATCTGCTATTCTGATATTTGCTTTAAGAGCAAGTACCTTCCTTCATGGTTAGGGCCTATCTCTTTTCATTGGAAAATTCTTCCCTTTAGACACTTTATTGAATCCTTGCTGTAAAAACATCCTTCTCTGGTGTTGCACTGTTTGGACTACAGAAAACTTGTAAACCTCCCCCTGCCCTAAAGAAACCACTGTAAAAAAGGAGATGGTCATGGCAAAAGAAAGGAATACCTTTTTTACCTTCTCACTGGAAAGATCTAAATGCAAATGTTGTGTGCCATTAGCACAAGTCAGGGTTGCTGGCTCAGTGCAATGACCACACATTGCTCTGTAAATAGCACATTGCTATGCTGACCTGGCACTTAGCCCCAGTTCTGTAGGCAGTACTGTGCACTGACTCTCCAAGGGCCAGGTCTTCTCCTGGCATATGCAGCTCAGCTCAGTCGATGACAGCAGAATTAGTCGGTTCCCACCACCTGAAGACTGAACCCAGGAACATCTCAGAGATTAAGTGGTCCCTAGTGAAGCAAGGTGAGTTTCACTCTCTGAGCTTGAAGTTGGAATTATTTACAGTCACTTTAACAGGACAACAGCTGCTCTTTACCTAGAGATGTGCCAACAGCATTGAAAGAATTTGGATCTAAATTGCAGATGGATGGATTTCAATTTGATTTGAGTAGCTGGACTGCATGATTCTGTACTGTAAACTCTGAAAATCAGAGCTTGTGAGAGAAAATCATTAATTTGGAAACTGATACTCTGAAAGACTTTTATGAAGCAATATATTTTCATAGCAGACAGATCAATTTAAAAGTAGTAATCAAGGGCCGTGTACTACGTGTTCACAGACAGAAAATGTGGAGAATTCAGGCAGAGCTGGACACTTAACATTCAGACTAGTGCTGAGGATATTGCCTCTTTGGAAAATAGTATTGTACAGAATTAAAGTATTGTGAATTTCTGAGATAATCACAATGCTGTGCAGATATAGGATGCTGCAAGAACACTGCTAGTGTCAAGCACAACATAACTTTTCTAGGCAAATTTGAGCTTATCTTCTGTACAAATTTTGGTGGATGGAAAAGACTGCAATTATTCACAGGGGAAAAAAGAAAATGTTGAAACCTTGAGACAAAATAGAAACTTATAATTGGAGAATGTAGTAGAATTTAGTATCTTTCATAGCCATTCTCTAAATTCAAAGTAACTACACCACTTTTCATTAAATAAGATTCAGGCTCAGAGGTTTTTCCCCTGCCAGTCCTAAAGATGTTATGAGATGCAACATTCCCTTCAACAGTAATGCATCCACACAGAACTATTTTATGTCATACAAATGACAGCATTGTACAAAACCGAAATTTATATTTACTTGGATCGTGCTACAATTAAAATCCTTTTGGATATTTTTAACCTTTCCTGTTTAGTAATCTCTTTGGAAATACTTCTATGAAAGCATAGTGTCCACAGGTAATGATAGATTGTTTCAGAAGGCTGAATCATTTCATCAATCACAGCAGTCATTGACAGATTCTACCTTATCCCATGCTAAGTGCCTGAAATCAGATCTTCACACGTTCAATATTTATACTTGGATCTGGCTTTGGTTTTGACATTATGGCTGAAGTTGTCCTACGTCATAACTTCAAGCGACCTGAAGGCATCTCTGTATGAATCACAAACACTGGGTTGCTCTTTCTCCAGTTTTCCATATCAGTCTTCACCAGCCAGGGAGGAATCTGGAGAACAACAACATTCTTAATGAGTGGCTTTATTTTTGCTAAGATTAAAAGGTTTTCTATGGGAGTAACATTGACATGAAATCCACCTCAGTACCATTTGAATTAAGTTGACTTTTACCAAATCATACAAACAAAAAATGTTAAGTTGGAAGATTTCTGTAAATATCCCCCTTTGAAAAGTTCTTCACTGTGAATTTACAATGTAAGCCTTATGAAAGAGTTATTTTACTTTGGACTGAGTCAAGAGAAAATGTGACCTTAAGCTTGCATTTCCCTAGCCACCAAAGTCAGTAATTTCAAGATAGAAAATGGTAGGAAGCCAGGTCTTAACATTTTAAGGTAGTTTTTAGTATTCAGAAGTATTCAGAAATATTGCAAGTATACGGAAACATTTTTATGTGAGATGTTCTTCTCTGTTTAATTTTGAGTAATATATGTTATCTTAGGAGGAAAAAATTGGTTTTAACACAAAAGCCTGATTACACATTGTGTATTTAGATTTTTCTACTCCTTTATCTATGAGGTTCTAGTGAGAGATTTTTTATAAGAACATACACATATAAAGACCAGATTGTTGTGTATGTTTAAAAGGTATTCCTTGAGTCTATTTAACAGGCCAAAGCCTTAATTCACAAAACTTAGATCCATATCCATTTCTTCACATAAACAAGTTCCATAAATTTATAAGAAGGAAATAAATTAAGTATTCTGCACATAGTCTCACTAGAATAGCTTAAAACAATGAACTACTTTCACAGGTTTGTCTGTAGCACATAGAATGTAGTGTTTGAAGAAAAAATCTTTTTTAGTTCTGTAACATGGAATCTATTTAGTCAGGTGATGGCAAGTAGCTAGAGAATTTACTTTTGCTTTAGTGACTCCAAGCAGACTCAATACTGGGGATAGGAGTTGCTTCTGGAGACTGAAAACCCTCAAAAAGCTTATTACCTCCGTTACAGTTTTGGTAGTTCTATTTACTTCATGTTAATAGTGTAAGAAAACAACATACATGAAAAATGGCAAGACTTCTACTACTGATTTTTCTTTGGTAAAGCAACATAATATATTGATATATAAACAGATGACTTTGTGCTATGTGCACATTGCTTTCTGTTGCTCTGTAGCACTCAATGAAACAAAATCTAAAGAACTTCCATATGTTGAAACTTACTGATGCTTGAAAATGAAAGTGAAGACTTTTCTGACTTGTTTTGGGAAAATGTTATAGTCACTAAGCATCTCCTAGCTGTTTTTGTTGTTACTTATCTTTTCCAGCCTTTCATAGACCAGATGTAAACTGCTTCTGGCTGGTTTGTCAGTGGGCACCCATTATTATCAGTTGGGACATAAAACCCTCCCTCACATATTTGTATAGGTAAATCTGGTCACTGACACTTCTTGTTTCTATCTTCTCTGCCTTTTCTCTTTATACTATCTCTGTCCTGAGTCATGTTAACAAAATCTAGTAATTTAGTATCATCTGTGAATTTAATTCTCAGTCTGTTCATCTTTTTCCAGAGCATTAATAAACATGTAAAATAAAACTGGGCTTAACACCAGTTCCTGTGGCAACCCAACTGGATACCTCTTCACAGCTCAGTGCAGAGCTGTTTGTCATGACTCATTATCTTTTGTTTACATTCTTTCAGCCAGTTTTCAATCCACATGACAGTACCTTTATCCAAGACATTATAAATTATTTTTCTAATAAGATTTTGTGAGCCACTGTGTCAAACATTACAGCCCAGAAATATTGCAGCCACTCTGCTCCCTCTATACACTAACCCAGCAAACAGTGAATGAGCAATTATGTTTGTATGGCATGATCTGTTCTTTGAAAATATAAACTATTTATTGGTCATGGTTCCCTGTTCTTCCAGATGATTTTTAGACTCGTAATATTTATTCCATTATATTAGAGGAGATTGATAGCAATCATATACCAGATACCAGAAGATATCTGCAGGTTCACTCTCCCTCCCTTTCTTCTTTTCTTTAAAGCCTTTCAGAAACAGCTGAAATTCACAGCTAGGATTTTAAGGCAAAAGTGGCAACATATCTCAAAAGTGCATC
Source organism: Coturnix japonica (assembly GCF_054131305.1). Lineage (NCBI taxonomy): Eukaryota > Metazoa > Chordata > Aves > Galliformes > Phasianidae > Coturnix > Coturnix japonica. The sequence continues at coordinate 18,364,907 of NC_140673.1, forward strand.
CTTCAGCAATGAGGAGTCACACATGACAAGTATTGGCAGGGATATGGAAGCAGCTATAATCAAGTGAGGAAGGGATTGCCATGAAGTTTCAAAGAGAGGGAAGGAGCAGGGAATGTGAGAGACATTCTTAAATCTGGGAGCTGGGATAATGCGAGTGATTCATCTCTAGCAAAAGATCTCTATTCTGTCTTCTGGCTCTGATTTTGCCTGTTGCTTGTCAAGTCAGTTGTCAAATCAAGGGCCTTGCTTTTCCTATAATCCTTACAATGTTGTTTTCATGCCACCTGGGCTTTGGAAAATAATTAAACAACCCAGTTCTTCCAATTGCATTTTGGATTAGATGACTTTTAAAGGTCCCTTCCATCTTAAAGAATTCTATAATTCTATGAATCGATGAAGGCATTTTGGATGTGTACTGAGCAGTTTGTATCTGCAGTCAATCTCTTATCGTGCCATCAAGACCATGGGGAATACTGGGGACAGGAGCTCTTGCCCTCATATCCACTTATTTGGGGCCTGAAAATACATGGACAGACCTTGCACCGTCTTTACTGAGAGCTGTTCTTTCCTGGGAACAGCAGGATCACACCAAGGATCAAATCCTCTTTGTGGATGGATTACATTTCCTGCCAAATATGTGACATGGTTCAGTTTCAAGCACATACAGAATAAATCTCTGACAAGACAGACATTTAACAGTGGCTTAGTATCCAGGACTGTCATGGGAGACAGCTCTCAGCATCAAATCTAGTAAGATCTGGTCAATGACTGCATGGTCTTGGGATCCTGCCATGTAAAAAACAAAAAAGAACCAAAAAACAAACAAACAAAAAAAAACGGTAGAGATGATGTATAATGAAGTTTTAGTAACAAATTTAGTGTACTGCACTAGTGTGGATTAGTACAGCTAAATTATATGTGGAGAAGCCACTTTTAAAAACACAAGTTTTCTTTTCAGCCAGCTCTTGCTAATGTTCTTCAACCCTTTCCAGTCTTTCTGTCACTTACTTACACTTCTTCTTGGACTTTAAAATTCATTCATCAAAGAGATAAGAAGCTTCATTTTATATATCAGTAAAGATTATCCCATGAAACCAATGCTACTAAAGATATGTGATGGCTGATCTATAAGATGTATGTGGATATTTTGTACATCTAACAAAATTTTCAGTCCAAATCCTGGAAGCAAACAACATAAACTCACTCAGGAGATTCCTGTTTCTTACAGTGCTGGATGCCATATGCTCTGAGAGCTCCATAATGCCAAACTTCCTGTGCTGGGGAGAACCAGAGTGGCAGATGCAGTCACTTCCACCCTGGAAACTAAGTGCCAAGATGGTTAATATTCTTTCAGAATGCTTACTTAGGAAAGTATGAGTAATAATTTCTCTTTGTCAAAAAAAAAAAGAAAAAAAAGAAAAGGAAAGAAAAGAAAAGAAAAGAAAAGAAAAGAAAAGAAAAGAAAAGAAAACACATGATGAGGAAGTTTCAAACCAGATATTACAGCCTTAATGTTTTTGCACTATATTCCTGCTCTAGAATTAAAGAATGTTTAATGTTTATAGAGGGCTAACTTGGGCTATATCAGCATGGTTATATGATCCCAGAATCCAGCTCATCCTTCATGATTGCACAGATTGGAATAATGCTCTCATGAATAAAATAATGCATGACAAAGTGTTGTTTATGATTTCTTTTCTCAGCAGATTAGCTATGTACATCTTGTAACATGGGCTGGCTCTGTGGAATATCAAGCATGGCAAGACCTGCTAGAAAATGAGTTACATTATCCAGCCAAAGCAATATCAGAAATGTCTCAGTCTACACTATCTTCATGTTGATTTAAAATCATATATTCATATTACCTTTTTATGTTTAGTAAAGCAATGTGATGGAGCCTTTCTTTTGCCAAAGTTATATTATCCCATTTCTCTGAGTTAGGCAAACTGTAATGTGTCTGCTTTACAGATGGGTAAACTTAGCATAAAGAGAGGGAAGCCATTGTTTTCAGTCAAGAATGCCTAACTGTAAGCACTTTCATCTATATTGGCCATCCATAGTGGCAATGGCTCTGCAAATGAGCCTTATTCCATTCATTTCTGTGACAGATTATTTTACTTTAAACAATTCTTGGATAAAATACTTTAGGCATCCTGAGGGCAGGAACCTGAAATCAAGACCCACACAAAGATGCTTCCTGCCCAGTAGAAGGAATGTGCTCATGGTCTCAGGGTGATTCAATTGCCTGTTCCCTGGTGGAGTAGTTTCAGCAGGAGGGATGGGTTGCATTTCTGCATGGAGATAGGCAATTGGGGTGTTTTTCAGGACCAGACTACAGCAGGTTAGTTTAGGACTGCATTAAACTCAAGCACGCTAAAACTGTTTGTGAAAAGACATTGCTACTACCTCCTTCTCTTCCTCCTTTTCTTCTTTTAATAAAATAGCTGCAGCTGTGTTGAGTACAGAGCACCTTCCCATTGGCATGTTAAACATTCTAAGTCTATAGGACCCTGTCTCAGATTAACTCTGGCAGAGCCAAGGCTGTCCTAAGCACTGCGAGAAAATAAAGGCTTTTGCCAAAGTCCTAATTTTGGTGCCAAAATCCATTTGTTGAACTGAGACTAAGGATGTGGTCACAAAGCAAGGCACTAAATGAATATCCTCCAGTAGCCAGTTTTTTGCAGCTTGCATTTTAATAACCATTGTATAAATTGCAGTATAGGATAAATTACAGGTATATAAATTACAACTTGTAGCATGGAATATTGGACCTGCTGTGGATTTTAGCCTTCATTCTATGGAATAGCCAACATACTGTTTCTATCATTTTAATAACCTTTACAGAGCAGGTGGCTGTTGCATTTAATACTGCTATCATTTTTCCTTCCTCATGGGATTTATGTGATGACAGTTCCATCATTTCATTTTGAGTATTTAAAGCTATTAGGAAGCATTTTTAAGCACTTATCTAGTATAGGTATTTTCAAGCATGCTTAAAGTGTACAGAGTGACTCCCTTTCACACCGCATATTTCTAAATAGGTATACAGCATGTTTTATGTTAATCTGTGGCAAAACTATGGAAAAGATCACCAGCTGTGATAAACTATCTAATTTAGCTAGATGGAGTTTATGCCCTTATATCCCAGATGAGGATCAAGCCCAACATTATACCAAGATTTCAAAGATGTGAAACATTTCTAGGATTACTGCAATATAAATTTCACATTTCAAAGATAAAATACAAAAACCAATATGTCATCAAACCATTTAATTTTCTTTCAAGTTTGAAAGTAAATTGACGAGAGATCAGCAATTGGCAAGAGAACAAATGAAACATATTGAAAGAGCCAATTTGCTAGTATCGAGGGAGGCAGATGTGTCAGTTTTGCATCTGCCAAAGCAGAGCTCTTGTTGCTGCTTTTTCCCCTCCTCCTTTTAAAACATATTTCATTACCTAAAGGTTTAATTGTTAGATAATTCAATAATCCTTTATAAATGACCAAGGCGTACTCTGTTCATTAAGAAGCTCCTTTCATCACCATGCTGTGATTCTGGCAGTTGCAGTTTGTTTCTGTAAGTTTCTGCTTTTTTCCCAAAACTCGTCACACCTGACTCACACCAGATTTCAATTGCAGCTGAGTAGCTTCCTGGGCCCCAATACTCTAGATGCCAATTTACTGCATCTTTCTTGAACTAGCTATTAAAAAGGAAGGAAGCAGAAACAGGGCTGTGTTTTCTACTGACAGCTTGCTTTGAAATATAGACAGAATTAAAAACAGACTTTTTTAAAAAAAATAAAAAGGTAAGTGCTTCTATGTTTTATTATCAGTGAGGTGGACATGCATACAGTTATTCTGTCCTCTGAAGCAGGTAGGCAGAAGTGAGCTCAGTCTGTCAGGTATAAAAGCTATGAGTTGTTACAAGGTATCTTAGAAGCAGTCATTTAAGAGAACGCATGTAGATAATGAGTAGCTCTGTGTCCTTGGCTTTCCCAATTACTATTTGCTGCTCTCTGTTCTTCATTAGTTTATTATGTGATATTCTCATGAGGAGTATTTGAAACTGCATTAATGAAATGAGGTGGTACAGCCATGTAGCTCTTGATATATTTTAACTTTCAAAAAGTCTGATATGTGATCTATCCAGGATGTGTAAGCAAACTTGAGAACCAGAGAACATGACAAATGGTGGCACTTCTGGATTTGTTGAGACTTTGTTGTTGTGGGTTGTTTTTGTGAATTGATTTTCACGTATGTATGTATCCTGTAGATCAGGAAACTGGAAACAAACAAATAAGGGGAAAAAAAAGAAGAAAAAAAAAGTTTTGTTTTGTTGGGTTTTTTTTAGTTAAAAAAAGAAGAAAATAGACTTTCTCTGTTGCTAGGAGCTTGGTGGATGTTATATGTTTTGCTTATTTTTTCCCTATCTTTAATAACACTTGAGAATTAATGTAGTTAATGTGACTCCAGGTGTTAAAGCTTTAAGGACAAAACTACAACAGTTATTGCAGAGATGTCTGTGTCATGTTTTGACAACATTAACAAAGCACTGAACACTTCAGCCTTGAGATGCCCATTTATGCTTGAAGACAACAATTCTGCTCAAAATAGACTATCATAGCCTTCTATTGGTCATAGTTTTTATCTTCAATTCCATGCTAGACAGGGATTATTTTTTATTTTATTTTAAGGAAGATTTTGGTCTTTCTGAGAGAGGTGTGTTACTCCATTACTACAAAGTAAAATCTGTTGACTGTGCCATGGTTCCTCCAGACCATCTCCCAGTACTCAGCAATGAGAACAGAAGTGTGGGGCTTAGAAATGAGTACATGCAGTGTGTAATGTCTCCCAGGGTCTTTAAAGAGTTTTCAAGGTTAAATTTCCCAGTTACTTGAATCCTTTCTCTCTCGTTTCTAGCTCTGCCTTCCCAGCTATGCAATGTATTGTTATGCAATCATTCATTTAAAGGGAAAACAATCTGGAGAGCAGTGAATGAAAGGAAGTTTCAGTTTGCTTTATTTCTTAGGATTTATTTGATTTACATTCTACCTAAACAAGATCAAGGCACTAAATGAGTTTGCATTGCTACAGAAGCCTCATGACCTTTAGGATTTTGGATTTGTTTTGTTTAAGTCAAAACAGACAAGAATTTTGTAGCTGGGGAACCTAGACAAAGGTAGGTTAAGTGATTGCTCGAGTTTCCAGTCTGTAGTGAAGCTAATAACTAAATGTGAAACTTGCAGATCTACCAAGATTGTCTCTGCAATGGTGCATCTACCTCGCAAGCTCTGCTTACTGGTGTTGCTTCAGGAGTGTGGAAAGCCAGGAAAGGCAACCCTTCTATAAAGGAAGGAGGAGAATGAATAAGACTTAGCTGGAAAATAAAAAATAGGCAATAGCTACCTTTTGTTCCTTAGCCTGCTTATTAGTGGTGTACAGAGTGGGTGGGTGTGATCATTATGCACCTATTGAAATGCCTTGTGGTTTTCCAGATGTAGATGATAAACATAGAAATACAAAGGTCAACAATCAGAGGAGCTTGTACTTTCCAGCATATTCATGCTTGCTTATTTTGCCCTTTGTTATTGGTCTAACCTCCAAAGATGAGATTTCCTGCTGGGAAGTTGGCCCTTAATTGTGCTGTTCCCACTATCACCCCTATATCAACTCTCAGTAGAAATTGGTGTGCTAAAGCACAGCTGAGATAAAATGTATGGATGATATCTGCCATGCAATCCACTGCAGAGGCCATAGCTCTTCCTCGTGCTTAGTATAGTCTGAGGTGTTCAGTAGCAGCTGGCAAATGCTGGATTATTAAATTGTGTTTACAGCACTTAATTAATATAATTATTGTCCAAATGATAGAACAGTGAGATGAGTTTGGTGTAGACAAGCAGACTTATCCACCTTTAGAGTTTGGCTAACAGACTTGCTGGTTTGGAATTCAAGTATCTACCTTGTCAGAAAGGATTTAGAAACTTAAATGAGTTTGTAGATTGCTCTGCATGACAGGCTTTTTGTTTGCCTTCAAGGACTGTATGATCTAACCAAGTATGTGGAAGTAACATACATGTTTCTGAGTGCAGTAGTGGTTTTTGTTATTGTGGAGAAGCGTTAAATATAAGCAGTAACACTACGCAGTTATTTTAATCTATTAAATATTCTGTGGATTAATAATAATGTTTGTGAAGGCTGGAGGACTGAGATAGCTGAAATCATTTTGGGGTGGCTTCTCAGTTGGCTATCTGCACAGGAAATTTACGTTCTGATCTTTTTATCCTCAAGGAAGCAAATGTAGACAAGAGAGATAACTCCACAATTACATCTTGACTAGAAAGTCTGTTTGCTTCTCTCATCTCTTACTGAGAAAGTGCAATTAGTACACTACTGTATCTGCTAGATGTTTGTAGACAGTGTTACTGTGAAGGAACACAAGCTGCCACTGCAATTCTTTTTAAACACACAGTAGAAACAGACAGCTCTGCTATGGTGACAGAAAACATCAAAGCAACAAAACACAGTATTTTATCTGATGGGGGTAACAATATCTCAGCTAATAAAATGGCTGTCATTTTTGCCCATTGTATAGATAAGGAAGCTGAGGACATTTGGATGCTCTTTGTTGGCACGCCAAGTTGCAATTATCGTATGACAGAGCCCTTCTGGGCTATGATTGATGAAACATTTTCAGGGGGGAAATGCTTCAATAAGCGAATTTCACTAGATTTCATGATGACATTGCTTGCACAATGGTTGGCAAAAACAAAAACATTTTAGGCAGAACTGAGGCCTAGGAAAACATGGCCTCATTTAATCTGCTAGGGATGTCCTTGCCACATTCACTTCTTTGTATTGCATGTTGGATGTAAACAGCTCTAATTTTGAAGTTCTTGTGTTGACCTTCTCTGGCATCAAGATCAAAGAACTTTCTGCAATAAAGAGGAGATGACTTTAAAGACTTCAGTGGTGTGTCAGAGTAGGATATGTTTAAACAAAAAAATAACAGTGCAGCATTTGGCTGATACAGGCAATGAATGAAGTTCTAAAGAAAGTCATTGCTCCTTAAGAAAACCATCATTATCTTGCAGTTTGGCCTAAAAGTGGGCCAGAGTTGAAAACAATTTTTTTTTCCTTCTTCCCTGGGCCTCACCTTACAGTCTGATACTGCTGCTTGCCTCTATCATATTTAATACAGATGTCACCAGTCAAGAGGACAGGTGTGCTCTTTCCTTTATTCAAATTCCTAGTGAATGTGAGGTCTGATGATGCCCATCTCTGAACAATAGACTGTAAAATAGCTTTTCCAGAGCAGGACGTTATCCTTTTTGTAATGCTGTTCTGCTGTCTTATCACTGATGTACCCTTTTCCCTAGCTCCAGCTGTCCCTTATCCCATATCTTTCAGTGGGCCTCCAAAAGAGGTCCTGGAGACTGACTTTACAGTGGCTGATTTGGAGCCAAGGCAGCTGCAGTAAGAATTTAAACTCTAATCCAGTATGTTGATACTTACCAGCTTGACCATGTGAAAATAAATAATTTAAACATTACTTTTTTTTTGTGACCTTACTATGTATTTACTTTTGGAATGTAAACCTACTCTACTTAACTGAATAAATAGGAGAAATGTTTAATCCTTACTATAATATGAAAAACACAACAAATCCAGCGCCAATAATAATAATAATACTAAAATTATTTCTCAACAAACTACTCCAGGATTTCCAGTAACTTTGAGCAAAACTAAGGATATCCTATAGAACTGCCTGTACGGGTACATCCAGAGACAGGAGCAGAGGACAAAAGGCAGAGACTTTCTTAATGAACAAAACATTTGATTCATGATGTAATAGTTTCCCTGTATTAAAAATAAAGTAACAGTTTTTACTATTGCTTTTTGCTGAACCAATTTCTTAGCTGATGTTTCTGAGAAGAAAGCTGGCAGCACTTCTCTGCACATTTATAAAAAGACCCAGTTTTTATGGTGTACTGGCCATGTTGCAAAAATCTACTCAGAGATGCAGGAAGTTTTGTATATTTGACAATGAAGATGTTTATTGGTGTTTTAACTTTGACTTAGGTGACTGCTTAACAAGCTTTATTTTAATAAATTAATAACTATTTTTTTTAGAGAGCAATTTGCAGGGGAAAAATTATTCAGCATTTCCAGCTGTGAGTTTTACAGCTAAGTAACAATCACTATGCTAGTAGTGAGGTGGTGGTGCCCCCCTCTTTGATATGTCCCCAGTACAGAAGTTTGTACAGATCTATTTTATACTATTTTATTTGGTTTACTATGGCAATCTTCCTTTTCTGTGGCTTCTGTCTTTTTAGTGCACAGATTGTACCCTTCACTTGAATCAGTGGCAAAAGTATTTTCTCACTGTTTTGTAACTGAGACTTCCGCACCTGGAGTCTGCTGAGATGACACAACATGGTACTGAATAACCTATGTCAAGCATCAGCAGCAGTGTGTCTGAGCAGCAGGATGATGCTAAAAAAAAACACCTCTATTTAAATAGAGAGCAGCACTAATACATCATTGCTGCTTGTAGTACAATCTACTTCTGGGTTCCACATAGCCATCCATTGTCGTGCACAGACATCTCTCTCTTGGCCAAAAGATACACTGCCTCATATAACACACACGCTCCCTCCTGTCAGTATTTCCAGGCTTGAAATGCACATAATAACACTTTATATTCTAGGTTGCATTATAGTAAGAAAAATTTAAAGTGTTTTAAATTGGTTTTGCTACATCTCAGTGTTATTCCCTGCCCTGTAATAAGTACTATATGTGAGAATAAAAACCCTCAGGAGAAAATGACGAGGGTACATAGACAACAGCGATCATGAATATACATTATGTTTCAAACTCGTACATAATAACTGTTGAAGAACAGAGCAAGGGAAATGTCTTTTGAGATTGAGTTAGGATGCTGTATATTATTCTCATATTCAAAGCTCATTAAGGGGTCTCAGTCCACTTGTGCTATTTGAGTTGGGTCTGAAGTTTTCTGGATTGTATGCATCAGAAAGATGGCTCCAGAAAGAGCTATCATGATCACCTGGCATGAGGAGACCACAGATTCTGTCACTGCAAAGCTGTAAGGTTCAGGAAAGAAATGTTGTAAAGATTCAGTTTCCTCTTTCAGATGCCTGATTTCAAAGATATTGCTTCAAGAAGAAGTGCTATGCTTTTCAAATAAACAAATTTCACTAAGATTATATTTAGCTAATGTAAAGGAAAATGAGTGAGTACTCAAATCTGCAGCCTTTTAACAAAGACTGAGCAGTACAATGGACCTGATTCTACAGTATTTTAAAGCCTGTAATTCTATTTGTATCATTATATTTAGCCCTAATTCACACCAGGAGGTAAGAAGTGAAAGCTGTATGTTTTTATAGTGACTTTTGTTACTGAATGTGAAATACTGAGGTCAATCTGTTGGAATATGACTGCCAGGAGTTAAGACATTTTCACCATAGAGTTAAATGCTTACAGCATTGACAGTAGCTGGAAATACTTCAGTGGTTATTGTTGAAGTCATTAGTCAAGCTGAAGTAATGCTGGCACGTTTTCCCGTTGGGTAGAATTCCTCTGTCTAATTGTCACTCTCCTCCTTGCCAGACCATACTTGATATCTATGGGTTTGGAGACTGGATGTTTTCCAGTAATTAATGGCTTCTCTCAGTAATAGATTAAAATGATTTCCTTTCATGAAGTAGTTTATTATTCAGTAGTGAAGCTACTGAATTCCAGAACATTTAAGTGGGATAAGTTAAAGAGATAATACATAAAAACAAAACAAAAAAAAAAAACAACAAACAAACAACAAAAAAAAAACAGTGGATGAACCATTTTAGAAGATACTTAGCATGTAATTTTTGACAAGAATGAAGAGGGGGTAGGAGAAGGCCATTATCTGCTACTGGGCTTATTTTCTTTTCATTTCAAGAACTTAGTATTTACTTAGAGCAATGTACTCCATACATCTCCTAGACTAGCATTAGGTCACCCTGTGTAACTCTCTAAATAGTACCAGTGATTAAATTTCATCAAGCTACTCTTGTCATGAGTACTATAACTTCAGTTTGACAGAAGTACGTCATGAACTCAGTGTCTTTGATGCCTAGACTCCTTAAAATACTTTGTCTACTCGGAGTATAATAAGCTTGTGGTTTCAGAAATCAATGAAAACTGTTCCACTGTAGAAAAAACCATAAACTCTCTTGTAGTCACCATTTCATGGCCTTCTATACAATTTGAGCTATTACCTCTTTCTTAGAGCATTTTTGCCACATCTTTTATTGTATTCTGCTTTTAAATCCAAAATAGAACTCAATACAGCTGTAGAACCATGAAATAATTTTAACTGTTTCTGATATGTTACAGCAAGTTATTTTTCAAATAACAAAATGTATTTAAGATATTGTAGCTGAATGACGCCTGCATTTTGTAACATATCATAATTTTAAGTAGCAGATTCAAAAGCATGAAGAAGGACATTTAAAAACAATGAGCCCAGATTTCCTTTCTACATATAGATATGCTCTTGTTAACCAAGTAAAGCCTTCTATTTCCTATTAAAGCTCTTAAATCACATTATCTCATGATCTAGCAAAACTGAATTGTTAGAGTTCACTATCATCTTCCAAAAGTACTATTGAAGTGGTGAATGTAAACTGGCATAGTTTGCATCCCCAAGGCTGGGAAAGTAGTCTGACCATGTGAGTCATGGGAACTTTATGTTTATACTGACTTCCAGCCTTATGTTTCACTTGTAGCTGGGGTACATCTGAAAAAGCTAGAGATCAAGACCTCTGATTGATGGCCCTTTTGTAACTGGCCATAGAAAACATTCATTGAGAAGTCACTGAAATTAGATATGGGCACTGTAATGTCATTATGGTTATACTGCCTTTTTAGACATATTTAACATCTGTGTTGGATGCAACTCAGATCTGGTGCATGATTGCATACAATCGCATTGCACCTACTGGGGTATTATTTCCTCTAAAAGAGTCCAAGTTCTGTTGTGGAATTCAAATGGAAGTTTGGATTTAGACTAACAACAGAATGCGTAATAGTGAGTTTATGTATTTTGGCTTAAAAAAAAATCTGCTTGTGGAGTTTGAAGGAATAAGTGTGGGAAATAACAGGAATCAGGTGCACTAGGAAGTGAACAGTGATTTTGAGTCCTATTTTCTTGAATGTTGTACAGTGGCTACTGCAGTGAGGATATATGCAGCAGAAATCATGACATTTATATAAGCTGTAGAAAGAGTTAAACAATATGATCAAGATTTCAACCTCACATTCTGCTACATCTTCTTTCATGATACTGATACAGAATCAGCACCGTGGAAAACTCATTGAGAAGCTTACAAGAAATTACAATACAGATACTGTCTGGCTATAGGTTTGATGTTATTATTACAGTTTCATTTTCATTGCTGAAACTGAATATTTTCTTGGGCTGCATATTCAGTTCTACAGAGGCACAGTTATCTACTGACAAATCCTCTGTCCATAGGGAAATGCTGTTCTGCTCAGTCAAAAGACTATTCTCTGATTGTACCTATGCTGTTTTCTTTTTCAGTTAAAAGATAAGTTTTAGTGAAAGCAACCAAGTTAGCTGTAAAAAATGAAAACTGAATGACATAATTTAGTAAAAGGGAGGTTTCAGAAACCCTTCTGCTGATAGCACTGAGAAAAAAATACTGATGTCTGTGCACTCTTGGCAGCTCTAATCCAGCACATTCCCATTCATCTCTTCACCTTGTTTACATGCAGTGTTTCTGACGAAGGCAATAAAAAAAAAACCTGACGATGCATCTCAGTTACATTTTGTGTAATCCTCAAGTAGTAGGTGCCTGACAGGATGTTGAGGTTGGGTCCTGGTAATTAGATCTGTGTAGGGTGAGAGAAGGAAGAGCAATGAGGCTTTCATTCTTTACTTCTGCTCTTTGCAACTTTTTCCTCCAAGAATCTGCTTTTATAAAAGCAAAGCTGTGGGTTAATGGGAGCCATTCCTCTGACACATCAGTGAGCTTGAGGTCAGGCATGAATGTGGTGCTGCTGTGCTCACTCACAGATTAGCAGAGAAATCATCCTGCTGTTTCAGGGCTTGCCATCAGAAAGAATGACAGACCAGGTCAGCTGGAGCAGCTTTTTCAGAATTTGATAGAGATGAACCTGAACTCGCCCTTCAGTTCAACTTTCCCCTACTCTAGGGAGGAATTCTGCTTCATGTTCACTGCCACATGCTGTCTGTGCAGTGACTTCCCATGCATCACCATGCCCCTGGTATTGGGCACTTGAAGCTGCCCCCATGCTGAAGTTAAGGCTCTAGAGCAGGCTGGCAATGGGCCTCTGGTGTTCCCAGCCCGGCATGGCAGGAACTTAGCACTGCTGGTGCCAGATGGTGTGTCAGAAGACTCCAAGATCATTCCAGGCTTTAGCCCCGTGTGTCTAATGGATAAATCCATGTCCTCACGCAGAAGAGTGTTATTTCTGATCAAAGCTTTTGCTGCGTGCTTGTAGGGTGTTCGATAAAGCTTATCATATAATGTTTAACGTTTCTCTACCTCTCTCAATCTATGTTGTCTCTTACTTACCCCCTTTTTTCATCTTATTTTACCGTACCATAATGACAATGTTTCACAAATATAAGCTGTAGCGTGGTGATGCATTTCCTGGCAGTGTTCAGAGTCTGGATAAACATCTTCCTCTTTTGTTTTGGAATCTGGAGAAGTGCTGCGCAGGATATTTTTCCCCTTTAATCAAACTGTTTGCTGAGTTGTTTTCCCTCACTCTTCCATCATGCTTGGGAACAAAATGTTTAGGTCTGAGAAGCAACATCTCATTCATTCACATCCTGTTGGATGGGAGCCTTGGGTTGTTTCAGTTCACAGTACAAATAACCAGTATGCAAATGAATGGTAATTTAGATTGGATTATTGTTTTATCTTATTCAAATGTCAATAATATTGTTTTCTAGTAAATTCATCTGGTCATTGCTCCTTGTATCAAAACCAGGCTGAGAACTTCAGCACTTCATCCTTATCATTAATTTTGTCCTGCTTACCTGTAATGACTTGCTGTCTCTGATGTTACTCCACTGCAGTCTCCTCTTCTTCAGCTGCTTATTTTTAACAGTTAATCTGGCTAGGTGCTCAGCTGGTGAATTCACGTCACTTTTCTGGGGAAGGTAGACAAGGGAACCTGAGCGCTTCACATGCAAGGAGGTCATGGTCTGCTTCCCCTAAGAGTGAGTGGCAGTTCCTGGTCCCTCATGCCTAGGTTGTGGTGTCGTGGGTTGCACTCTTCATCCACACCCCTGACAGCTGCCCAGGGACCCTGCTCACCACATCAGCAGGAGATGCTGGACCAGCTCCAAACATTTGTAATAGAAAGAGCTGTGAATCTGAATTCAAAGTGCTTACAGCCCTTCCTTCCCTGATGTTATCAGGGAGGAAGTGCCATGCAGATAGTAATTAACAAATGTGGCACGAGCACACCCAACCTGAAGCTCTCCACTTGTACCAGCACAGCTCTGGAGCTGTTGTACTGAATCTCCACTGGTCATTGCACCCTGAGGTCTCCTCTGGAAGGAGTGACCGGTCATGTTATGGCTGTCTGCAATGCAAGTGCAGTTAGGAGAGTCAGTGCTGGGGAAATAGCGCACAGGGCCATTCAACAGCTACTTACCCCTCCCTGTCCCTTCCTCTCATCCCCCTCTCCCCCTCTTCTCCGTTTGTTTACTTCTGTTAGTCTAATTTAAACACCCTGTTCCTTTCTGTTCTCAAAGTCCTGCCGATTCTTGTCTGGGTGAATGTTTTGTTTGCAGTCAGCAAGTAGCAGTTAAAAATATATATATTTTTTCCCATCTTATTCCTAACATATAAGCAATCACAAATTACAGATTTATTGATTGACTGATACTTTGCAAGCATTGAAAAGGTAGATTGTTCTGTGTGGCTGAAAAAGTGACAATTTCATCACTGAGATGAAAGAAATAAGATATATATATAAAAAAAAGATATAAAATATATTTTATATAAAAAGATACAAGAAATAATATTCAGAATTTACAAATTAAACAAAAATACTAATGAGAGATGAAGGAAGCAGTTTAATTAATATATTAACCTCTCTAGTCCTTTTCCATTCCTTAAATCTCAGTGTTTTTCATATGTAGGAATGTGACTTTGCTCCTTTTCCAGGTAATTCAGCCCTCTTCCTTAAAATGAGACCATGGGAATTTTTTGTTGTGAGGACCTGTAGTTCAGTCAGACCCACAAGAACTGTTGATCTGAAATCACCTTTGCATGTACACATGTGAAGAATGTGAGAGACAATGTGTTTGCTGAACCAAGGGCTTCGGGGAGCCCAGCTAGCTGCAGTGCCTTTACATCCAAACCAGTTGAAAAACCCCCTGGCAAGATATGCAAATGTCCCAAGAAGGCATTGTGTGAAGGGCTGTTACAAAGAGGCAGAGAACTATGAAATTCTAGCAAGATGGAGCTTTCAGTGACTAGATTTCCTGTTCAGCAACTGCACGGTCCCATGCAACACTGAAGGACAAAGATGAATCCGGCCCATTATGAAAGCAATTCATATTTAAATAAGCTCTCCAGCCCAGTTCTGCAGTCTCAAGTGGTTTTTCTAAGCATCTGCTCTTTCATGCTGATTTAGACCAAACTTGAATACTGAATCTTTGGAGAATCATAAACAAATTGTGTTAAATTACCATTAATGGAAACATATCGCAGGGAAGGCAAAGGCAAGGCTGTTAATGGTATTGCTGTTCTTAACTGAGACTGTGATGGCTGTAGATACACAGTCCTGCAGCACAGAAGTAATGTATGTAAGATCACCCACTGTTCTGAGACCTCCAGACAAGCTAAGCACAGCAGGGTGAGTAGCACTGGAATTTGTTTTACAGGAAGCCTTTCATTTCCTTGCTTTTGAGGGGTTAAGTGAGGCACTTCAAGTACTGTTCTCCCATGGGGGTTACACTAGGGAAGGGTAGTTTTAGTTTCCCTCAGGGGCTCCATTGCAGCTTTGGCAGCAGAGGCTGCTGTCGACAGAGAACAGTCGGATGCAATGAATCAGTGTATTCCCCAGCCACCCCGACTGTGTTTCTTTCCTACCCAGGGCTGTCCACTACTCAGACTGCTGTGTGCAGTACCCATCCCCAGCCCAGGGCCGCCAATGCTGTTCTTGATGGACAGGTCTTCCCCAGTGGCCTCTGACCTCAGATTTAAAAGGTCTGGATTGGAGAGCGAAATTAATGGAATTTTTAATTGTTTCTTTTTCTATCATCTGGGAAATGCATGGAATAGAACAGGTTGTGAATATACTGTAGTATACAGTAATGGTCTTGATATGGAGCTCTTTGAGGTCCTTAGTAACATCAAGCATTCAATGAACTTGTGAAAAATGCTGCTGCACTTGCTCAGGAGTGGCTCTAGGAAAAATCAAAACCAAACAAATTCAAGCCCTGCCAGGAATTTCTTGACCTGCACCAACCAGATTTCTGCTGCCTCTAAAAACATGTCTCTGAACAGACTGGCTAGGGTATCCATGTAGGACTCTGTAGGAGTCTGGGAATCAAGAATAAGGCCTCTGCCAGAGAAGCAGAGGAATGAGCGCCTTGAGTGCTCAGCCATTATCCAAGACCCCAGTAGAAAGCTTTGGGAAAGGTAGCTTAACTGTCAGATATTGATCTGAGACTTCTGAGATTTCCAGCTCCTAAAAAACAAACAAACGAACAAAAAAACAGAATAATTGTAGTCAAGGGCTGTGTAGCTCCAGGGCTGCCTTTCCAGCATGATGGACTCCATAGCTGCCTTGTTCTGATGCTATGGGTCATTGTGACACAGGAATATCCTTTAGCTGACTATTATTACCAGATTTTGGATCCAACATTGCCATTTTTTTTCCAGTTAGGTCACATAGTTGCTTACTGCCATGAGCCTGATTGCTGTCAACTTAACTCAGTACCTGCCTGAGAGACCAGAATATATCCCTTGATATGTAGTTTCACTTCTCTAAAGATCTGATTTTGCATGGACTGATGAGGACCAAACATGCCCGGCTTACTCTATTTAATTTAGGTATTTTCAGCCTTGCTTGTTAGTAAATTAAAGGGAGAAATATTTTTTTTGTTTTTTTAATTGATTGTAAAAAAGAGAAAAAACATTTTGCTGTATAGCTGTGAATCGATATCACAGGCATCACCCCAAAACTAACTCTTCATATTACATGTCATCATATCATCATAATGTCCATCGTGGAAAGGTACTCGGTGCAGTGGTAATCCTCTGAGGTTGTTGGTTTGACAAACTCACTGCCATAAGTTCCCCTTTTGACACTTTTTCATGTAAAATACGTAAACAGCATTACAGAAATCCTATATCTAGAACTGATAAATCATAGTGTTCTCTTGTGCTTGTCACAATAATAACAAATGGTGACATTTTGTAACTGCAGTTGTCTCAGAGTTCTCCTATTGTAGATTATAATTTTATAACTACCTGGTACTGAAACAGTTTGTACAAAAGGGTAAAACTTGTATTTTGGAAAGGATGTGGAATGTGATTTATGTAATTTGCTCTATGCTTTATTCCTGGAAGTCTTTTCATAATTCTCTAGTTTCCATCAGCATCATTGTTGTAAAATCCACAAATTATTTTTCCTCTTTAAATCTCATAAATTTTAAAATTTCTAAAAGGATTAAATGCTCAATAACTACTAAACAGAAGTCATACACGTTTTATTTATCAGTGAACAATGTTATGTATGTGATGTAAAAGAGTGATTTTATTTATTTATTTATTTTCTCAAACATGAATCCACTTTGGCTTCCTCTGTGAGTAAGAACTTCCATCAATACCTGAGCTTCTGAGTGAGGCTACTTAATCGTAAATCTATTGTGTTCTTATAGTAATTACTCATGTAGTTTTAATTCAGAAATACCAAATTCAGTTCAAAAGTTTGGAAGGAGAATATCACCTTTTCAGATATACACACCTATATATACATATATTTTTTAAAACCTTCAACATTTTTGAGAGGCAAGTAGAGAAATTCTTGTATGCACCTATCAATTAGTTTAATCTAACCACATAACCATTATATATACATTTATATATTTATTATAATCAGAAGAAGAAATGAATGAATCTTTAAAAAGAAAAAAAAAAAGTGCATTCCTGGAGTACTGCCTGCAGTGTTCAGTGGACATTGGTGCCAGTCATGAATGCATGTGCCATAATTAAATCAAGTAGCAACAACGCAGATGGATTATACTGTTGATGTCATTTGAGCTATACCTTCTTGATGGAAAAATGTTTGTCCGTAAATCCTTTTGTTTTGTTGTTTTTTTTCCTGACTTCCCTTAAATCACAAGTCCAATAGTACTGTAAATTCTGCAAATTTTGGAAACTGTCTTTAATCCCATAAGCTTCACGTTAACTGCTATCTGAAGGGGAAAAAAAAAACAAACAATAACAAAACAAAAAATAAATTGTTTTGTCTATATCCATAACTGAAATGAATTCATCACTTTTAATGTAAAATATTTTGTATGAAGTCAGGCAGATTATTTAAATATATTTAGTAAAACTGAATATTAAATGTTTTTCTCAACTTTTTCCCTTCCTTACCTTTCTCATTAACCTGGTAGTTTTCCATAGTGAGCACCATCCTGGGCAAGTTTATGTTAGTGGCTTTTATACCATTAATTTCAATTGAAGCAGGATATGGTCCAGTAAATTATCCCCCAGCGCTGTCTGCTCAATATTACATTAGATCATGGGAATAGCAAAAAGAAAACTCCTTATGAACTAAACTCTTTAAAATATCCATTTCTGTGTTTGCAATTTAAGATTCTATTATTCTGCTCAGATGTTCTTGACGTTTCTCAAATTATGTGATAATAAACAAGACCATACATCCTTGACAGTACATACAGCTGGTGTCTGGGAATCGTGCCATAGTGAAGATGTGCTGGACTTCATTTTCTATAATTTAAGCATCTTATTATTTCTTTCTGAAAATGGAATAAAATTGCTACCATTTCTGAATGTGGTAGAATTTTCAGTCACTTGATATGTCTCAGTATTTCTTAATAGAAGACTGTCTACCTTATTGCATTTGTCTGCATATCCCAAATGAATCAATTCATAGTATGATTTCTAATTGTTGATCTTGCACAGTGTGTATATTTTGTATGTAACTGGGGAAAAAGCCTGTAGCGTGAAAAGAAACTGATCCGTGCTCATTAATGAGAATGATACTAGTACAAGAACATCACATTTCTCCTCCTTAAAAATCTTAATCCTGCCAATTATCTGGCTTCAAGCCACTGAAGCAGGTAAACATTTCCTTAACTTTTGCCATGTGCAGACTCTGTCCTATATTTTTCTTTTTTCTGGTACATGAAAGATGTTTCCTTTGCATTCCCATTTCTTTTGTCTGTACAATTAGACAAGGAAAAAAAAAAAAGGCTCACAGACTCACTGCTTTGTAGAACAGGCTAAGCAAATATCCTGCTATTTGTCACTGATAACACTGCATGTAGGGCGACTATGAGCAGAAGCACATCTGTGCTAGCTCTCACCATTAGTTAATAAAGACTGTAAAGCACATCTGCTTCATGCAAGCTTCTGTTGACAACTTATCCATCAGACTTGGTTACTGAAAACAAGTTAGTTCCCTAAATTAGCTGTGGAACAGACTTCTTTACTCTTAGAAAAGTAAGACAGTCCTATCCTGGATGTTCTCTCAATAATTCTTCTAAGTCAGTTTAGTCACCAGTCTTACATATACCCTAAATATTGGGAAAAACAACAATAATCCAGTAAAGTTAATTAAACAAAGTTGTATATGTGTTATTGATGATAATTGTGTGAGTCATTTTAGTGTTTTCAACAAGTAATTTGTCACACTTGAATAGTAGTAATGCTGGGTATGAAGACTTCAGTTCTTATATTTGAGATCCTAGGAAACAAATCCAAAAGGGGAGTTTTTGCATGTATCCTGTACTTTTTCTCTTCTCAGCTCTGTTTTTCCCCTGCTTTGTGTAAAGTTCTACAGTGATCAGTGTCTCTCTCCGCTTATATTCCATACCTTCTATTCCACGAGCTTTCCAAAGCTAATGTATGTTATTTTCTAGAAAGTATAATGCCTTCCCAATGCTGTTTGCCAAGCTGGACTTCTCATATTCCTATATACAGTCACTGAGGTTGTATTAGCACCACTTTTCCCCTCCATCTTACTTTCACTTAAATTAATTTAGATTTACCTTGGCATTCTCTAAGATCCAAATCATATACTTTCTCTCCTGTATTCTCATGAATGCCAAAGCTGTAAAATAAATATTGTTGACATGTGTTGGCAGAGTCCTTTTATACTTGGATTCCTCATTAAATTACATTCACTTTTAGTTATAATGAGCTTAATCTATTTAATGCTGTTGACCCAAATTCCCCCAAGGAAAGCTGCCATTCTGAATTGATATTTGCATCTCTGAGTCAACTGAATAATACTCAAAATTATGTCAGACTTCAATTCTGAAAAATACCCTGTGCCAGGGTTATTCTGGGGGTTGAGGCTAAGTTACATTGCAGAAATCTATCCCTGTAATGCTTTACAGCTCTTAATGTACTTTAATCTTACCATTTCCCTAACTTACATGATACTACACTTATCTATATCCTATCTCTGAGAACACCTTGTGAGAACACTGGCCATTGGGAAGCAGAAGCACTTTTCTGAAATTCATCCTTGGGCATCTTTTCTGAAATCATATTTCTTCTCCCTGTCATGCTCCTTAATCGTTCCTCTTCTGCAATAAATTGTTATTTCTCTCTCTGTTAGAATTCTTTCCTGTCATTCATCATGTTATGAGTACCTTTCACTTGAGAACAGGGATGAAATCCCAACAGACTTCAGGAAGCCCTTAACTCTTTTACTTTCTTAGGATGCAGAAAATAGAGAACTAAGTGTCTTCTTGTTTGAGTTTTGTTTGTTTGTTTCATAGTTTTGAGGTGCTTGGGGAAAGGCTATTTGGAAAGATGATATTATCATTATTGTGACTATTATTCCCAGTCTGATAAGCAGGTGTAAAGATCAAGCCAAGAGTCTTGCTCATTGGTTTGTTAAGATCTTTGGGGTAACCATGAAAAAATGACAGCTCAGTCATCTAGTGATTGACAGCCCTGCTCACAGTAGGAGTGCTGGTGTCTGATGAGCTTTGAGATCCCTTCCAACCTAAGTCATTTTAACTATTCAGTCAGTAAGACAGACTTTGTAAGCTTGTTGTCTGGTGCTGCTGAGAAATACCACAGATAGTCTTCGACAAACCAGGAAAAAAAAGTTCAGTTTAGCTATATTGATCCTATTTTAATGTTAATGAATGTAGTGGGTTACTTCTTCCTTAGGGTGATTTTCTACCTGTAGATTTGTGAAGATTATTATGGGTACCAAAAATATTCTCAAATCAACTATAGCACTTGACTCAGTTCTTTGTTCCAACTGAATATGCAAGATGTTTGTTTCAATACCCCATTGGTTTTCTCATTTGTTAGTTCGCTCAGGATGAGGGCAGAGAAGATCTGCTGAACACCTGATTATATCCTTAGCAATGGGATACCTGTACAAACACTGAGTGCCAGCTCAGCATTCGAACCTTATATAAATAAAATACTGAAGGCCAAATTAAGCTTTTACTTGGCTGCTTTCTTCAATCTGCAAATGCAAATATATTTCTCCATAATTTGTGTCTTGACAGATGATAATGAATGTGAAAATGCTACTCAGCCTTGTGGAGAGCATGCCAATTGCACAAACACTGTGGGAAGTTATTTCTGCATGTGTGCACCTGGTTTCAAATCCAGCAATGGTCAAAAAACTTTTGTACCTAATGATGGAACCTCCTGTGTAGGTAAGTTATTAATGTCTTCCAACTAGCTTTACATTGTCATTCTTCTCTTACTGCTTCTGTTAATTATGGAAAACTAGCAAAATGCATTCAGATTTGTGAGTTTTAGAGTCAGAATGTAAACTTCCAATGGTTTGGACTGGTACAAAATTAATATTCCAGTTTTTGGGCACATGTTTCTCACTGATAATACTGCAGCTGCCTGTGTTTTCAGTAACATTTCAGTCTTTATGCATTGTTCAGTATTTTTAATCTACTTGTCATAGTTGTAGAAAATAGGTATACAGTTAGGAAGACACAGAAAACCCCAATCCAGCCTTTTATGCCACTGTTTGACTGACCTGTGAACAAGCTGGTAGTATTCTTAAAACAAGGCAGAGTGACAAAGCATTCTGCATTCAGGTTGCTCTTGACCAATACAGTTCCCTACATGTATGACCTACTGTGCTCCAAATATTTTTTTATTTGGGGTCTCTGGTTTAGTTGTTTTCTGTAATTTTTGAAGTCTGAACAAAAGCAATGAGAAAGATCAGTAGTTATCCTACCTTCCGTACCATCCATCAGCTTCTGTTTCTATAGCAGTTGAATGGATTGTGTTCAAGATTACAGGGGAAGGAAAGTTCTCTGGAAAAAAAAAATAAATAAAAAAAAAAATTCTGAACATCTATACCATTCTTTAGGATTTTCTTTGAATGGAAGAACTGTAACTATTTCTCTTTTTTCAAAGTTCTGGTAATTTTCTCTATATGTTGCAACAGTCCTCAGGGAATGGGAAAATGAGAAATAAATCTATTGCCCTTTACACCTTTATGCTGACTGTGTTTCATTCTAGATATGTCTCCTGTGAGCCTGTGAGTGCTGACAACCTCTCTTCTTCTTACTGCTCTTAATAACAGCAGAATGGCTGCATATTAAGCCAGAAAGTGATCTAATCAACATTTCTGGCCCATTGCTCACATACATCTAAAAGAGCTCTGCTTTACCCAGACAATATGAATTCTCCATAAATTAGCTGAGACTGTTACCACATTGAGTTGTAAATATGCTTATTGTTTCTGGTCCATGCTTTGATTCTTAGCAGTTACGACATTTCCTCAGCTTCAGAACTTTTGTCTGCAAATTTATTTCTCTGACTGTTTTTGTGTCACTTTTTACCACTAGCTTGCTAATTTCTTTTTCTTTTGCCCTCTTCTCTTACTGGGCAGACCAATCTTTTCTTTCTTTCTTTTTTTTTATTTTAATCCTCTACTAGGGGTCATTTAACTGCTTTTCCATTATTTTTGTTGTTGTTGTTGTTATTTTGGAAACCCATAAGGGTATTTTGTACCCAATGGGCCTGCTGTTATAGGTTACTGGATATGACTTGCAGCTGATGCTAGTATATCCAATTGTTCTGTATGTAGCCGAAGCTTACACCAGGTTGCAATTCTGATCACAGTGCAAGTTACTCAGTACAAACCAAAAGGAAAAGCTAGTAGATATTCATCCTACCCAAATAATTTCAGAATCTGTGGAGTCTTAAGTTTCCCTTTTAATATTTGTATCCTGATATAGAATGCATGTGCCAATGACTTTAAGATGAATTTTGGGGAGTGCAACATAATACAACCTATTTGTTTATAGACAAATGCCATTGAACCTGTCTGAAGATCCCAGTAGTAAATGTTTGTATACCACTGAGTATCTAAGTCCATTTCAAAGTCTATGTGCATATACATACATCCGCACTCTTCTCCTCTTCAGATATTATATTGATCTTCTAACTACAAAGCAACTATAAATCTCAAGGTAGTGAATCAAAAGAGAACTTTGGGAAATGTCAGTTCACCAGAATGTTAGGTTTTGCACTGTCTGCACTATTTCATTATGTTATCAGGTAGAATTGGTGAACAGATGACAATAAAATATGCTGACAAAGAAGGAACTGAAGAGTAGGAAGGGAGGGAAAGAAAAAGACAGAGAAGAAGGGAAGTGGCAATATGTGATGTTTGTGAAGACATTTTTTTTCTGCTGTCCTGAATAAGAAATCTATTTACTCTGTAAAAGCCATGCTTTTTTTTTCCTTAGACTTCACATGTCATTGAATGTTAAGCTGCAGTTAAGATCTACTTTTTTTGTCCCACTTGCTAAAGTAAAAATGTGAAAATGGCCGTCTTTAAAATGAAAGTGACATCTGTGCCACTCAGCCTTTTCCAGTAACACGCTATTAGGTTACTTCAGCTTTTTGTGAGCTTCTTCGGAGACTACTGGAAAGGTAGCCCTTCTCTATTGCATCCTTTACTGGGGCAGTTGTAAAGGGGGGGATATGGTGTTATGCCACATTACCAAGCTTCCTTTCACCTGAGCAATTGTTAAGCTTTTTCATTTCTGCTTTATGTATGCTGCTGCCTTCAACAGTATGGAGACATGGGGAGGGACATTTAGTCCTTTGCAAATGGACTTTTCAGTCACTTGCAAGCTGGTAATAAGCAGGAGGTATAATGTAGACATCAAGCTGTCTTGACTGGCTGGTGAAGAATCAAAGCGATGTAGGTACAATCCAGTAATTGGCAAGACTGAACATAATAACTGTTCTCAGTACTTTTAATTTAATTGGAATTTCCTTGCCTGCTGCAGTAAATGAGGAGTGACAAAGCACAGAAATAAAATAAAAGGTTATAAATTTTTTTTTTTCACACTAGCCTAAGTGGTGTTGGTGATATCATTTTCTGATTGGAGCTAAAATAAAAAAGCTTCAAAGTTCAGCTACAGCATTTGTTTTGAATATTTACTAAAAGGCCAGGGCTTTTTGCAGAGCAAATGCTCTTCTGTTTAAAAAAGCTGCTATTCTTCAACCTTTGCTCAGGAATGTTGTCTGTGAAGACTGCACACACAAGCCTTGGCAGCCCACTCCTGCTCTTGTAGTAGATCAAGGAGGATGGTTTGAGGTCCTAGCCCAAAAGCTCAGGTGAAAATGAATTGCTGAAAGCACTGGCAAGCTGTTGTCTGTGTGCAGTCCAACAATTGCGTGCTCTTTAAAAAGGCATAAGTACAAAATATAAAGAAACAAAAACCTAGAGATACAACAGAATATTTCAAAGCAGGAACTTAAAAGCAATATTGTTGCAATTGTAACAAATTGACTGTCCCTGAAAATCTTACTGATTTAGAAGGAATATGAAGCTGATTAGTACCTTTCAAGATCAGACATATTGCCTTTCAATTTTGTCATCCAGAAGATTTTTTTCTCTAGGAAACAGTAAATTAGTTAGGCATGATATGGACTCATTCCATATGGGCAACTGAACTGCAGAAAATCTATTTGCATATACTCAACGGGGTGTCTCTATCAGACTTTAAATAGCCATTCTACCAGAGATGTGCTTTCGTGCTTGAATTTCTGCTGTTATTTTGGATAATCCTGCTTTCTCATTAAAATCTCCATTACACTTAATACGTGACATAATTACAAAAAGATGAGTAATTTGTACGAATGCCCAATAATGACAAATAAATGATTTATCAAACTAGGTTCATGGAAAAGAAATTATCATAATAATTTTGAAATACTTGGATCATTAAATCACATGGAAACCAGATAGCTAGCAATGGCAATCTGGACAGTATTCAAATATTTCTACATTTGGAAGTCATTCTAAGTTTTAGCAAAGCTTATTATCATTTACTGGTGTTATCATTTACAAGGCCAGAGAAATCTCGGGATAAGTTTTATGCATTTTCTTGTTACACTAACTGTAATTGTCATGTTTTTCACCCTTGGCACTTCAGTTCACTCAAAGTTTGTCTGCCTCGCACTAAGTCATAGAGCAGGGAATTGAGTGGCACTTGTTTCAAAAAGGGATGTATAATTTACTGATGTGAGAAGTTATTTCAATGCCAGGAGTAGGATTTTTAGCCTTTATCTTTAATGACTGCATTTAATTATGTGGTAGCCTATGTGTAACACTGTATCCTACTTTTTCCCCGCTTTTCTTCACTTTTCATTGATGTAAAGTATAGGTAGCCCCGTGACTACAAATACTGAGGCCACAGGATATTGTGGATAATACAAAACTTAGCTCACTAAAGAGAAATGTTTGCAGTTGGGGACATTAGCAACCCAACACTCTAATGCAGATAATAATAATTTCACCTAATTGTGTAAGTTTCAGGCTTTTTCCCGCCCACCCAAACATAGCCTTCTCCGTAGCTCTCCACAGAGGGCAGAGGTGGTTGTGCTGGGATGATGGTGGGATCCAAGAACCCTTCTGTGCAGTACAGGCATTTGAGCAGCTCTACAATGGGAGCTCCCAAACTACTGCTTCAGAATACAGTCTTACTGGTGCAAAGCAGGGCCACTGCTCAGTGATCAAAATAGGGATGTGAAAGCAAGGTGTGGAACCTCAGGAGATCTTGAATGCTAGGGAGAGCTTTATGATTACAAGCAGAAAACAGGGAGCTGGGGAGTTTCACAAAACAACAAAAAGCGTGTGTATGTAGGAAAAATTGAGATACTCCATTAGAGGTTTAAACACAGTTTACAGTTGCCTCATATTAGAGAGAAAAAAGAAAAAAAAATAAATATATATATAAAATCATTTTTCTGATTATAGAAACTCTTTTGCCATTAGTAAAGAATGTCCAAAAAGCAGATTGCCAGGTATTCTTCAGACATCTTTTTGCAGTCTCTGGATATATTCACAGGCATGCAGTGTGTTTTTCTATTCTCCCACAATTTCCGATTCTCCAGAAGCCTTATATCAAAGACATTATTGCTCATTTTTGTTTTATTCCATTTTGAAAACCATCAGCAATTTTATATCAAAAGAAGAGCACAAAAATTGTTCCTATATACTTATGGTGCATTTCCAGCCCCCTGTATCTACTTTCTGTTTGCTTGCTCTTAAAAGCTGTCTAACTGCACAAAGGCCTCCTATTGATTCTGGTAGCTATAGCACTAATAATCATCTCATCAGTTCTTTTTTTCACCAGTTTCTTACCCAAATTCATCATCATCCTCGTTCTTAACTCAATTTGTCTTCCACTCCAGTTCATCTATTCCCCTTCCCAGCTTCACTTTACGTTCTCAGCCTCTTTGCTTCTGACTATCCGCTCATATGTCACTTCTTCATTTTTCAACACTTTTTGTCAAATATACCTGTCCCAAAAGTGCTCACATTTTTCTCCTTTCTAGCACAGTATTTCATAGTCCATTACTTCATTCTTGAGAATTATTTGGTGTTGTTCCTACTTTACGTTCTCCAGTGAGTCCACTGAGTTATTTGATCACTACTGTCAGCCAGCCAACTAATGCAAAATAATCCCTATAGCAGCCAGCAGCAGCACACAGACCTCCTAAATTGATCAATTCATGGATTCTCTTACCAGAATTCATCAGGTTTGCTCTTGAATGGTGCCCCACCTGTTTACTGAATGTGTCTACTGAGCAGCAAATTATTTAGAAAAACAAAAGCCATGTTAGGCCCATGCATTGTATCTTTGGATTAAAAAGAAAGACCTGGTGAGCATTTTAAAGGCACTATGCTTAAATCTTAGATTAACAAGATAGATAGAGCGATTTTTTTGGTAGCATCTTTTTAAAGCCGTGACTTAAAACAAAAGACTGATTTTTTCTTTCTCTTTTCTAACAGAATACTAAGGCTGAGAAAATCTATTTAGTCTAATCTCTGGAAAATGGATTTCAGATAATTTGCATCATGCCGAGTGTTTTGTTATGATAGAATTAACATTTAAGCTCATGGTTTTAAAATATGAACAATGCAGTATTATATAGTAATACATGTGTGGTATGAAAATATGATCAATTATGATTTATCCTTCTGATCCCTAAGTATTATAATTGGCAGGTGTTTTGTCATTTATTTCCCTTTTTAGTTTTCACTTTTTTTTTCTTCCATGAAATTTTATTATGAAACTGCTTGCAGTATGCAGGGCTATTATCAACAAAGCAGCAAGGTGTTAGTCTGTAAATACTTAATAAAAAATTCAATTTCTCACGATATTTGCAGATGTAGATGAGTGCAGCAATGAAGGAACTGTTGCCTGTGGAGATCATGCAAAATGTGAAAACGTGGATGGAGGGTTTAACTGCTCTTGTAAGGAAGGTTATCAACCATCCACGGGAAAATTGCAGTTTAAGCCAAATGATGGCACTTCCTGCCAAGGTACATGGTATTATAAAGGTTTATGTGTTATTATAGAGCTACATCTTCTGAGAAACCCACCAGTGCCTCTTTATCTTCAGTTAGATTAATCGGCAAGACATAAAAAAGAGGCAAGGCATTCGCATCTACATTTCCTGAGAATAGAATCCTTTATAAATGTATTTTCACTAAACAGTGTTAAACCCCAGTTGAAATAACGGATGTCTCCTCACAGGCACCAAATCTGTATTTCTCTGTAAATTCAAGCCATTTTTTAACTTCTCCTATAGGTGGAAGTTCCAAGGAAACGAGCCAGACTCTCTCCCAAAGCAAAGCCAAAGCTCATGGTCAGCCCATTGCTGCTTTAGTGTTGTGTGAGCAGCTAGTGTGGCCAAGGAGTTGGACCCTTGGAGGATGAAGTCTGAGGCTGGGGTGCATGTGCATGGATTCAGAATGCCAGTGTTTTGGGGAAATACTAAGACGAGCTCTTACAATGAGTGTATATTGGATATCAATTGAACTGCAATATATAATTAGATTTGTGTTTGTTTGTTGTTTTTTTTTTTTAATTTACAGAAAATCCAGAGGCCAGTTGTGAGTTATACAAAGACTGTGTAACAGAACATGTTAATAAAACTTTAGCAAAAGTAAGTAGCATTGGTTTATAGATTAATTTGCAAATCTTTTAATTGTTTCTGTCTGAAACTGTTATGTCAAGTAGAATAGTTCTTAAGGCACTCTCAACAAATGCTTAAACATGTTTACCGAAGTCTTTTAAATAATTTCAAATTATTTGAACTGAGTTATGTGTTTAAATCATGGTAACAATTTATTGGGAATCTATGTGTTCTGTTTCCGGCAGAGTCAGGATGTATGAAAAATTGAGAAGTGTGGTAAACACTCAACTATTTTTTCAATTTCTGACATTACACACTGCTTTATGTGCTAACGTGCAATTATTTGCCTGTTCAGAGTGGAAGGCAGCAAGATAGCTCACAAAAGTAATGTCAACAAGTGATAAAATATAAAATGGAATCACAGAATCACAGAATTGTAGGGATTGGAAGGGACCTCTAGAGATCAAGTGCAACCCCCTGCAAAGCAGGCCCCCTACAGCAGGCTATACAGGTAGGCATCAAGGTGGGTCTTAAATACCTCCAGAAAAGGCGAATCCAAAACCTCCCTGGGCAACCTGTTTCAGTGTTCCATCACCCTTGCTGTGAAGAAGTCCCTTCACATATTGGTATGGAACTTCCTATGCTCCAATTTATGGCAGTTTCCTCCTGTCCACAGATTGCTGAAAAGAGGTTGTCTGTGTCCTTTGACTCCCACACTTAAGATGTTTATGAACATTAATATGATTACTGAGAGAGTCTTCTTTTCTCAAGGCAGAACAATATGCCCATGTCACTCAACCTTTTCTCATAAGAAAGGTGCTCCAGACCCCTTATCATTTTTGTGGCCCTCTGATGGACACTCTTTGGGAGATCCCTGTCTTTTGTACCAGGGAGCACAGAATTGGATACCGTGCTCCAGGTGAGGCCTGACCAGGGCACAGTAGAAGGGGAGGAACATATCCCTTGACTTGCTGGCCACACACCTTTTAATGAACCCCAGGATCCCATTGGCCTTGACCACCAGGGCACACTGCTGGCTAATAGAAGACCTTCATCTAAGTATGCTAGTATACTTGCTCCTCAAAACTTAATGTGTAAATTGGCACAGACTTTATAGACTCAGACAAGACTCTAGAATTTTTTCAGTGGAAACCAAGGTTTTCTGATGCAAATAAAAGTGAATAAAGAATGAATAATAGTCTACAACTATAATCTACAACTATAATAATGATTTAAAAGGATAAATGAAACATAAGCATGAATAAATTAAAAGCAATTATATATATATTTATATCATGCAATTTGTCCAAGTTACTAGAATTAATTTAAAAGCTCTTACTTGAGTCTGTTTTCTTAAAATGCTTTCTGTTTTAATCTGCGTCACAGTATGTTATATTAACATGTTTCCAATATTTACTTGCAAAGACAGGATAAATACTAACACCAGGATGTTTCAGAGAGATGTTTTTTTTTAATATGTAGTAACACTAAAGACAAAATAAAATAATATTTCCATTTTATCTAAATAGCTTTACCAGACTTTAGCTTATTTTTTAGCCTGTGTTCTACTTCTGTTCAGAGGCAATCAAAGACAAAGTAAATTCCACAAAATCTACTCAACAGCAGAGAATACAGGTCTCACCAATCCCATATTGAGAGTTTTTCTTGAATTGATAATATCTCATTAAATTTCAGTATTGTAGAGTATGAATTCTTTTCTTATTCAACCATGACACTGCAATCTGAATGTACATCTCACCCTCTTAACCTACTGCTTTTTAAACTAACTGTGTTACATAAGTATGTTTTTGTAGCTCATAAATTCAGTTCCCCTAAACTGCATGTTTTATAATCTGCATTTGGAAAAAAAGCATTGCAAAGTACTCAAACACTGCCCATTTTCTCCCAATTCTTCAGATAAATTTGAACGGAAAAAATTCTTCTTAGTCACCATATCAATTGGCATTGAATTATTTGTGCACACTTATGAGTCCACTTTGGTGTATTATGATAAATAAAACTGAGTTGCAGTTGTGATTAAATAAATAAAAAAGGGTGTATTGATAGACTTTTTTTTTTTTTCCATATTTGCTTGTTAATGCTAAACCAGTCAAAACTCTTTTTTTTCTTTGTAAAACCATGCTTTATATGTTAAACTCTTGATTTAGGAAGTGTCTCTTTTTATGCCCTTCTGTTCTTGTTAATTCACAGAAATCCATTATTAGCATTGGGTTTATGTTCTCTCACAGCAATACGACTTTATTTGTCTCATTAATATATGAATTCCTGTATTTTTCAGATTAGACGTTTAAAAACACCCCTGGAGATGCTGCAAGAAATTAATAGGAATACTCTGGGACTACTTTTGCCTGTAGATGTGATTTCTTATGTCGAAGCATTATCTTATTCATCTCTCAATATCATGCAGTACTCAGTTCCTGACAATGAAACACTCCGTAATACAACCATTAATGTGAGCAAATCAAGCCTTAACACTGTGCTTTTCTCTTTGCAAGTAGCATATGAGTCTTTAAAATATCCTTTTATTTACAGGTTTTGGTTAACACTGTGAACAATTTTTTACAAAAAGATAAAATCACCATCTGGGAAGCGCTTCCTGTTGATAACCAAAGACAGAGCCTGACTAAGTTGCTGCATACTGCAGAACAAGCAACGCTTCTCATGTCACAAAACTTCAAAAAGACAACACAGCTAGATGCTAATGCAAGTGACATAGGTAAGATAAAGAAAATTAATCTAAGGTATACTTTAGATGTGAATTACACTGAGGAATTTTTCAGCACAATTATAGAGATTAGACATGGTGTTATGTGAAACACTCAGGTGTTAATTTGTATGAGTTTTATAACTAACACCCAACTTTTGGTGTAGGTATTGTAATTTTAAAAGATTGAACATTTGAGCCCAGAAAAAAAACTTGAAAGGCTGTAGAAAGTAATCCTTGCAGATTCTCTTTCAGTCTCTTACTATTGTTAGAGTTTTGTACTGAATCTGGATTTATCTTATATGCACAAAAGTATCCTGTATATCTTATATTCATAGAACCAGTAGCAAAATTTGAATTTGCACTTTAAAACTTTGTGGCTTTTTTTTTTTTTTTTGTTTCAGGGAAAGTAGTGTAAGTAAAGTTGGAATAAAGTTTGGAAGTTAGATATTGTGTGGCCTTATTTTTAGAAAATGTCTATTTTCAGAGAAATTTCAAAGAATTGAGTCATTCTAACTACTGTTTTTCTCTCCAACCTTCTCCCTACCAACTGACATCCTCACTCCAGCCCTAACCTATTTTTCTGTGGTTATGGGAGCTTTACTTTTATTACAAAATAAGAAGTAGAGTTGGGCGAATACCAGTCTTTCTGAAGATCTGTAATCAGGTGTTGTTGATTCCCTTGGTAAAGGTGACTCATGCATTTTTTGGTTTTGGAGTGTATCCAAACTGAATGTGACCAGATTTCTATTCTCTCACCCCTCTGAAGCTAAATTAGCAAAAGTGATTGGGGAAAACAAACATACAAAAAAACCCAAAAAAACCGAAAAAAAAACAAAAACAAGACATTTGTTCTGTGACATAAGCTCTGTAGAAAAAGTTATATTTTTGATAATAGCACCTCTGGGTCTGCAGCAGATCCAGAATGCTGCTGGAAGCTACTTGTAAAGCCCCTCTTCATCCACCACCAGGTCTGGAGGCACAGGCTCTTGTGATCATGGAATTGAGTCCATGAAGATGGAGAGGAGAGAGGAATCAGTGCAGCTTCTGGTGTTACTATAGACACCAGTCAACCTAGGTGACAAAAAGTAGCTGATTAGAAGAATGGAAAGGAATATCTACATTAAACTATGTTGATCATTTTCTGGTTTGTTATTGGTTCTTAGCATTTATATGCTTTCTATGAGTCTCATACATGCCCCACACACATGTTGTGGGACCTACAACATTACCTTTCTCTCTCCAACACTTTTTATAGTGCAAGTTCCTGAACTGTAGGCTTTTCAAAACTCCAGTCACAAAAAAATAAAAATAAAAAAAATTCTTATGTCCTGACAAACATTTTCTGACAGCTGGTCTATTGAATAGCTCATATTATTTTTGTGTGCTGTGCTATAAGCAATGCAGATGGCCTAGCTTAGTGATACTCCTCCATCAGTCAAGTTTTAGATTTGTTTGTTTTTATTTAGCTCTGTTTTCTATAAAAGACCTGATTGACTTTTTTTTGTTCCCATCCTGGCTGATGGAAACTCAGCACTATAATGAACTGAGTAAAGAGCTCAGTGTCCTCTAATGCAGTTTCCATTCTGATGGCTGATGCTTGTTTGTTTTCTTCTTGACAAAACACATCATTATTTCATGCAATGTACATTTGGTAGTATGGACAGATAACTATAAAATATATACATTTCAAAAATTGGCTTTTATCAGAAGTTACTATTCAGTAGAGAATTTTATGTTTTGCTCTTTATAATTGTGATTTGTGGTTCCTTTCAGAAATGCATTTTTAATAAAGCAATAGCTCTTCCTAAAGTAACCTACATTATTCTTTCCAGTGCCTAATTTAATGCAAGGTAAATAAAAGACTATATTTCTCATGGAAAGAATAAAAAGTATAAAAGCTAAATGTATGCATGGAAATAACAAAATCCAGAAGTCTAAGTGAACATACTGTATTAATAGCATTTTTCTTGAAATATTTGGTGCAATTATATATTCTTAAAATTTACAGTAATTATACAATTTGATGGCACATTTATTAATCCAACTGTAAACTATCTTAGACCATAATGGATAATGGGATTTTTACAGTATTTTTCTTCTTTTGCAGCACTCAAGGTTTTTGCTTTTGATTCTCACCACATGAAACACATTCACCCACATGTGTATACAGAAGGAGACTACATAAAGATCTCCCCGAAGAAGAAAGAGGAACATCAACCCAATGGTAGGAGACAGCAATTAAAGAGCAAGGGTTTTAATAAACACCTTGAATAGATTGTACAACCAGTATACTGGTGCAGTATTCTAAGACTTAGCTGCAGCCTTGCTAACTACAGAGTCAAGGCATTTTTATTGTCATCTCACCTACTCCTTTCTTGTCTCCACAAAGATTTTTCTACCATCATTTTCACAATGCCTATCTCACAGGAAGGACCAGTATATTTTAACACTGATTATTGATACCAGAGACCTGAATTTTATCCCTAAGACATAGATCTCCTTTCTGACTTTAGATCAGTCCCCATCTCTGTGTCACTCCAAAAGTTAGTGCATCTTTTCTATTTAAAGGGCAGCTCATTAATGCAAAAATACGTTCCTCAGTACCAAAACCAACAAAGTCCTGAATTTGACTTTGGACCTCAGAGTTCTATGGAAATGGCTTATAACCAGCAATAGTCCAGTACTAAAATTAAATAATGTGGTCAAAAAGCTCCACAATTAATGCACCTAAACAAAAAAACACACCAAAAAATGCTTTTAAGTCTTAATCTTCCAGCTAATCTGAGACCCACTACCTATCAGCATCCAAAAGTGTGGTTTATTGTGGTACAGGGAAGAGCATGACTTTTCAGATCAGAACTACATCCCAAAATACCTTTGGTTTCTTTTTCCCAGTGCACCTTCCCTCCTTGTCTCCACTGCAATGGAAGTCAAAGCAAGTCATGTGGTTCAGAGAGAACCAGGTCTGAGCTGTTTTGGTTTATGAGACCTGATACCACATGTAAAGCCAATTGCAGAACAGCAGCATGCATATATTAGTTTAGAAAAAATAGATATGCATGCATCTAATTAGAATTTCCAACGTGAACACATTTTTAATTCTAATGGCAGTTACATTGTTTTAAATAAAGCTATATTTCATTGTCTCTAAAACATTTATATAAGTATTCCACAAAGATTCCATCTGTTTTGCATATTTTATGCAATAACGGTAATGATATCTATTGTTTATTGTTTCCTTAATGTCTTCAATTTTGTTCTTCTATAAAAAAAACCTCAAACTACTAAATATGGTCTGTTTGATTGATAGGCACTGTTGCAGTTGTCTTTCTGCGGTACAGCAATATTGGTTCTTTGCTTTCATCGCCTAAAAACCGCTCCTCGAAAGATAGTTCAGAGCAGAGAGAGACAGTAAGCTCATCAGTTATAGCTGTTGCAATTAGCTCAAATCCACCTACGCTGTATGAGCTCGAGAAAATAACATTTACATTAAAGTACACCAAGGTAAGATTTTTATTTTTTTTTATGTTATCAACATCAAAAAAAAAATAAGAAAAAATAAAAGTAGCTAATTATTGTGTGTGATGTAACCATATCTGCAGTATATGATGTATTCAGACATAATTCTGTTTGCTATTGTGACTTTACTAGTATCAGAGAAATAAATAAGGATCTCAAATGTAGCATCCACAGAAGAACCAGTAACACAGCACCTTTGCTGTTTCTGAAATATGAATATATTCTTCTATAATCGGGAGCTTTCCTTTTACATGGATTTTGCCGGCTTCACTTGTATGTGAGGAACCATCTTACATATCGCAAGGAAACAAGAAAATGACTCTGTGCAGAGAGGTGGGAGAAGGGTGAGGTGTTAACCTTGATTATGCAGGTTTTAAATTTGTTACTTGCCTTGTAATATTTGAGATAGAGATCAGCTTTCTGTAAATTTGCATATATTTATACAGCATCTAGTACAGTGGAGAGATGATCTTTGACTAGTGTTTGTATGTTCCATCAGTAATAAGTAATATTAATGGTCTTAGTCATCACTGTCAACACACCTGATATCATACCAGGTATGATATGACCCTGACTTTCTCCCAGACTGCTTTGTAAAATGGATAGAATAAGTTTCAGGTTTTGATCTCCTTATTTGAAAGGGGCTACAAGCAATGATAGTGTAACCTTGGGGCTTAGTCCATGTTGTCCAGGTGCAGGGGTATATATAACAGTGTTTCCAGTAGGTAAAAATTCTAACACTCTGGTAAGTGCCAAATGGGTTCAGTAATCTGATTAGCCTGCATGTTTGGTAGAGTGGTAACTGTGTGAATAAAGCGCTTCCATTCTGAGCCACATTTTAATTGCTTGGAATAGGCCTTACCAATGTGCTTTTTTGTTTCCCAGCCTTCCAATGGAAACATGGAATTTTTAATGAATTGCAGTGGGTAGTGCAAGAAAGGTCTCTTGATGGGAAATATCCTGCCTTTTGCCATCAGTAAAACATCTTGTTTCTGTTCCAGACTGCAGATAAAGATATTAAATGTGCATTTTGGAACTACTCAGCTGACACAATGAATGGCAACTGGGCTACAGAAGGCTGTGAGCTGATGCATTCCAATTCCACTCATATCTCATGCAAATGTAATCATCTGACTCATTTTGCTGTTTTGATGTCCTCAGGTGGCTCTGTTGTAAGTGGTCTTTTAATTTATTGTTTTACTCAATACTTTCTTTCATCTTCATTTGTTATATTTTTATTGCAGTGCAATTTATGTACTTATTTTGCCTTTAGGTTGTTACTTTTTTTTATTCAACAAACACACAATTTATTGTGCACTGCACAAACAAAATTCTTCCCTTATATGTTTGAATTTCTGTGTGTCCTTTCTGCAGTATTGAAAAGCAGTGATGCAGCAAAGGCTCTTGTTTCAAATATACAGTCTGTTGTGCTTATTTTTGGTGCATAGCTTTTAATTTTAAATCACACTTTAAGACTGCCATGGGATTTAACTGGCCTTCGTTAGTGGTCAGTAACTATACAGCCCATAATTCCTCTTGAGCAAAGGTTTGCCACCCATTTGTGTAACCTTGGCATCTGAAAATCTCCTTTAAATGCTCTCCTGAGAGTTTGCAAGAGCATTATTGGAAAAGCATGAAGGAAGTTTATGACTATCAAACATGGATGCTCACAACTACAACAAAACTGTGAGAATGACCACTCAATTTCTATTCTTCTTACATTGAGAAGCCCCAGAGATTTCCAGTGTCCACATGGGGATCTGCAGGAGCTTGTGTCCTGTCTCAGAAAGCAGCTTTGTATGGTATCAGAACTGACAGCAAGCAGAATACTAGCATGAATATACTGTATTGAGATAGTACTCTCACACTGTGAATTTCATGCTGATAGAGGCTTTTTCCCGCTTGCTAAATAGAATCCTAAGTCTTCAGTTCACATTTAAGACCTTTGCAAGTACTTATATGGTTATTTGGAAAAGGAAGAATGGGAGGAGGATAATCTCTGGTCCTTTACTTAGGGAAAAAAATACTTCAATACATTTTCTGGTTAGCTATCCTTGTGCTGATGTGCAGTTAGGTATTTCAGAGATTCTTTGTGTGAATACCAAGCAGCAAACGTAACCGTGTTCTTATACAAAAATATTCATAACCAGTATTAAAATAGCCTGTGTTTCTTTAGAGAACATTCCTGTTACATATCTGGAATAGCATTTGTTTGAAATGATTGTTATTTCAGAGTCTTGTTTTGATCATGTTGTAAATTCAGTAAGACGGTTATTCAATTTTGCTTATCTAAGTCACTGCTGTGATAAGTCCTTTTATATTAGAAAATGTTCATGTCATATTAATATATGTTTTACTGCCACTGTGTTTGTCATTCACTAAAATGATACGATTTTAAAATCATATTCTGAGATACTGATGTTAATAAAGTTTTGCTAAGAAATACCAGAAAATATACAGTTCATTACTAATTTCCTTTAGAGTTATATCTGTCTTCCCCACCACAAAAAAAAAAAAAAAAATTAAATTAAAAAAAAATCCCCAATACTTTCAAGATTATGCAAAGTATGCATTTGCACAGTAACTCTGCAAACATTTTTATTAATATTTTGTTGAAAATAAGAAAAAAAATTGTATTATAGACTGCATTTTTCTTGAGAACATACAAAGCTATTCTTTTTAATATTATATTATAATTTTCCCCCAGGGTGTTACAAATTATAACATTCTTACAAGAATCACTCAGCTAGGAATAATTATTTCGTTGATTTGCCTCTCCATGTGCATTTTTACATTCTGGTTCTTCAGTGAAATTCAAAGCACTAGAACGACAATTCACAAAAACCTCTGCTGCAGCCTTTTCCTGGCAGAACTTATTTTCCTGATTGGAATTAATATGAACAATAATAAGGTGAGTAGTTTTCACTTGTGTCTTGAGTTTGTGTTGTAAAACAAATACACAGTATAAGATACCATCTTCTCTTACTTCCAATATTTCGTACTGTATTTACCAGTATATAGTAGTCTAGTGACACTGAATTCCTGGTCATGTAACAGGAAATATAAAATGATCACCTGGACTTGCTGTTATCTATAAAAATAGAGCTGTCATCTGAGCTGATGCAAGTTGAATTTGGTCCATGAGTTTCATTTAAACTTTCTCACTTGAGCTGAATGTGGTACCAGTGTGTTTGACATTTTCATGTCTGTTTGAATGCTGTGTAAAGCAATGTTGGTACGACAATTTTTCCTAAAAACCAGGTCAGAGGTGGAGTCCCAAGGTAGCACTTAAGACATTGCATTATTGGTTGCAGGACCTCTGCTTTCTAAATGTGAAGTCTTGACTAATCTGTGTCACTTTTTGTACAACTAGGACTATTGCTTCTTACATCTCTCAAAGAGTTTTAGGAAATTAAATAATGCATAAATTATTAAGAAAGCTATACCATAAATCGCTGAATAGGATTTAAAATTACCTGAAAAAAAAGAGTGAACTGCAATCTGTGAGGCTGCACTACAGTATTGATTGTGGAATATCATTTTAGGAATATTTCATAGTAAAAAGTTCCTTTAGAAATAATTGCTCATGAAGCTTATTTGCGTTGCTATTAAAATTGTAAAAATAGGCTTTGTCTAAATCAGCAAATTATGTAACTGTGATACTCAGATGTAGCAATGGGACCAACCTTGTCAATTTGTTAATGTAGGTTTTCTGGAAAGAAATGCATTGATTTTAAGTTGAATGCCATCTTCTTACTTTAGCAGTTGTTACAGAAAATGCTAATGAACAAGTGTGCTTGTAGGTATAGGCCAAGATCTTGTCAATCGGCCTTACTTCTGTGCTTCTGTACTGCCTGTGTTGCTGTGCATGTGCTGCAGTATTAAGAGATATATTAATAGAATTGTGACTCTTGCTTTCTCTGGTTGAATTTCTAGCTCGTCTGTTCAATTACTGCTGGATTACTCCACTATTTCCTTCTAGCTGCTTTTGCATGGATGTGCATTGAAGGCATTCATCTCTACCTTATAGTTGTGGGAGTCATCTATAACAAGGGTTTCTTGCACAAGAATTTCTATGTCTTTGGCTACGTCAGTCCAGCTGTGGTAGTTGGCATCTCTGCTGCCCTGGGATACAAGTACTACGGTACCACAGAAGTGTAAGTTGCTGTTTTTGTGTTTAAATCAACATATGTGAGGATGCAATAGTCACAATAGCTTCACACAATTTAAGATGTTTTGTGCTGTTTACTTTTCAGATGTTGGCTCAGCACAAAGAATAACTTCATATGGAGTTTTATAGGACCAGCATGCCTAATAATTCTTGTAAGTATAATTTTCATTTTTATTGTAGTACATAAAACTGATAATAAAAGGTGTTTAATAATCACCCACCCATTGCCAGCATAGCTGTGAGTGCTAATTATAGGGCAGAATTGTCTAATTTAGATTCTTTTATAGTGTCTCTAAATTATTTATATGCTGTACATCTAAATAGCCTGAAAAATGAATGTTGGACAGAAAAAAAAAAAAAAGGAAAAAACAAAAAAAGGAAAAAACAAAAAAGCTCGCATTAAGATCAGAGCTTCTTTTTTTCTCACTTGCTTTCTTCCTTTCAACCTAATGGAGAAAAGCATTTCTAGTTTGTAAGAAGTAGTATCTTTGTATGTCATTGGCATCTCAGCATGGCTCAGCAGGAGGTGTACACATACACCATCCTAGCAGACAGATAATCTGGTTTTTCAAATGCTATGTGACTTAATCTCTTATCAGTGATCGGTCATCTTTGTAAGATTAGACTGTCATCTTTATGGTTTTATCACTCGCATGTACCCTGTCATCATCAAAGCTATTTTAAACTAAATTGCGACGTCAGAGAAAAGAACCCACTATTTCACATGGGCAGACAAGTCAAGTATTGATAGGCCTATTTCAGCTGTGAAGAGGGCCTTTTTAATTCTTATTGGAAGTGGTTTCAAACCTGCAAATTTGGCAGGTATTATATGTTCCATTCTGAATCAAAACATTTTTGGTGCCTCAAGAGCATTTCTAAGTGCTATAAAGTTTACCCATTCCAACTGTAATGGGACATTATTGTGTATGTCTGGGTAGACAGTGATCAGGCAATGGCTGGTGCTAACAGAAAGAGAAGGTACAGTGGTAAGGCCTTGTGACATCTAGGGTCATGTCAGTAATAACCCTTCCCTGCTTTTTTAGCTGATAGCGATAAATGTGAGGATTTGTAAAGGGAAGTGGCAGGGCCTAACGCACACAAGATTACAGTTAAAAAGTATAAATTTTATTTCAGTGCATTAGTCATTTCAAAGCTGAATAAAGTGTTAAGTATAACTCTGTCCCAGTTCCGTCACAAGTTCCTGTTGTAGACTGGGCTGGCATGAGAGATACGACCCCAGTAATGCTCCCCACCACACCTGATGAGCATGGCAGAATTCTGTAGAGCCACAATACCACAGCTCCCCTGTTCTATGACCCTGACATCAGATGACATTGACAGTTTAATGCAGTAAAAGAAAATCATGGGGTGAAAGACCAACCTTTACTGGAAATTCTTGCAGTTCTTAGGTTTGAGTTGGCAACTTCCTTTGTCCTCTTTCTTCCAGGAAGGCAGCTTGCAGGGCTGAGATTTTTTCTTTCTGCTTTCCTTCCTATACTTACCTGCCTTCAGGTGAAGATTTATGGGCAGTGACGTATGACTGTGCTGTCAGAATGGGAAAGCTATATTACCAAAATATACAAAACAGCTCAAATGTATGCATCTACAACTTGTTTTCATCTCCAGCTGAGCTGTGCTTGATGCAAGACATTAGGCACACAGTACAGAGACAGCAGAACAGTGGTGCTTTCAATACAAGCTGGTCAAAGGGGCACATCCTGAAAGCTGGGTTTTGATCTCCTTTGCCTTTGCTTGAGCACTGTACATCTTGCAGCAGGCAACATACATGAAGTAAAAGACAAATTGGAGGTGGTAGAAGTTTATTCTCTTTGTGAAGAATATGGGAAACCTTGTGCAAAAAGGCATTTACTTCAGGAGATGATGTTGGTGTTAAATGTGTGTTTCATGGGTCACATACTTACTGCATTACATCTGTTTCCATTGTCTAGCTTTCACTCCTGAGTGCACTGCATGAGCACTATGACAAAGTCTAAATACTTCCCAAGGTAGCAGCAATCAGGAAGTTCTTATGATTAAAGATGTCTATCTACCTTTTTCAAGATATCCACTTTACCCTTAGCTAATTAAAGCAAAATGAAAATATATATATATAGTTCTTGATTCTGGAATAACCAGATAGATCACCATAACTCTAATATAGAAAGCTACAAACTCTAGCACCTTCAAGCTCACCTTTAATTCTGAGGTTCATCTACTAATGAAATGATTCTGTGGATTTTCTGAGGTAGCTTCAATACGAAAACTCTGGAGATCCACTCATCGCAAATCTGAATCTTGCACACACACAAAAATATAAATCTTATTGTCAGCACAAAAGCCCACACACCCAAAATGTGCATTTGGTTTCTGTGAATTCTGTGAAACTCAGGAAATTTGTGGTTTGAATTATACTGTAATATACCTTTGAGACAGCATGTAAATGATGAAGAATAGAACTGATTCTGTTTGAGTGGGTTTTCTGTCTCTAGGCACATTGTTTCAAATGCTTCCTTAGGCTTTACATCTGCAGTAATAATAGAGAAGCAAAAGGAGCTCAAGTGTTTATCAGAAGTATAAACTAAGTTCTCCTCTGATTGCCTAAGCAGTAGCACTACTTCTGAAGGTATTTGCTTATTAATATTACAATTCTTAAGTGTAAAGAAATGGCCTTATTGATCCCACCTAAAAATTATTATTTTTATTAGATTGGTGACTGTACATGAAAAGGAGTGGGTCAAAGGCTCTTTAGATGGAGTTAGCAAAGAAAGGGCATTTTAAACCTTTGTAAAGCAAGCTGCAAGCTGAAGATAATTTCCACAACTTATTTCTTTCTCCTAATACTTGTAATCTTTAGAACCACAACCATTTTAGCTAAAACTATGCAGTAGATTAGATCAAAGCATACAAGTGTGGAGAAATTATTTATAACAAGTATTTAAACTTTTTAATAGAAAAGTGAATTTATCACAAGCTTTAAGGGACAAACACTCCCACAAACTACAACCCATGCCTGATTGAGGCAAATACAAATATAAGTTTCAGAGATAAAAGGTAGGAAAATGAAAAGAAAGAAAAAAAAATCCCCAGAACATTTTCTTTTCCTTTGTAATACATTCTCACAATAATAATCTGTCTGTAATGAAAGTGTGTAGAATGGAAATAACCATTTTTCTGCAGGGTAATGTAGCTGCTGTTTTAATGAGTGTGTAATGTTAGCCAAGAACAGACTCCTTGCCATTGTACAGGGCCTTCTACAGGGCTTTTCCCACCTCTAGCATGGCAGCATACTCTGTCTTGAGTGGAAGCAGACCCATGTAAGGGCTTTCTTCCACATCACTGACACTTGTGAGAAGTTAATCTTTCAAACACCACAAACATAGGTTACATCATGGTACATACACTTACACCTACTGTGAGGAACAACAATAGAGTAGATGTCAAGCTGGTCATAGAAATTAAGCTGCTTGGGAGTGGTGTGAAAAGGCTATTAATGCTGTACTTACCCAAAGTCTACAAGCCATTAAAAGGAAAATTTGGAAGCGAATCACTGCAACTACAAGTGTAGCTGTAGAGGACCCTTTTAATATGCTCCTCTCCAACAACCTTCTCCCATGAAATCTGTTTAGATGAACCTTGTGCAGCAAGTTTAAGGGGACATGTGCTAATATGATTTGCAGCTTTGCAGCATGGACAGAGATGTTCAGGCTTGACTATTCCACCCATTGTTACTGCCATAATAAATTGGCATGCTTCTGTGAGGTACCAGGACTCAGAAGTGTGATGTAACATTAACAGGTGTAATTTGCCATTTAACAGTATAAATCTATCAGTATTACTGTTGAGAGTACTTCTGTAATGACAAAATACAGACTTGATTTTCAAGGTTGGAAAATTTCCAATATTACACACCATCCAAATAATCCTGCCTGCGGCTTCTATCCAAAATCCTAGCACCGTGCAGTGAAGGGGTAACTTGTGTATGCTTCTCATTGTTTTATTACACTAATGTGTGTTTTCAGGGACCTTGAAGGTGTCTGGCTCAGATTCAAGCTCCCATTTCCTGAAACAATTGGTAATTGTAGCGTTTGCAACTACAGAAATGACTTATAAATGGACCCTGCAATTTGCAGAGCACTCTTGTTGACTTGGAACATACAAAACAAGAATAGTTCTTGGGAGAAGTGTCTTCAGAAAAGCCAGATTCTTTTTATTAATCATTCCTGTATACAATAGATGCAATGAATAATCAACTTTCAAGCAAAAATATTCTAAGAATTGCTGTGATTAATTAGCCATACTGTTTTGAACTTCCCATGTATAAATGAATGGGTAAATGAATAAAATATACAGATTGCAGTTGCAAAATACAAAAATAGTGACATGTGAGTGATGAAAGCAGCCTAACAGTAGAGTAATGCTTTTCATTAAGGAACTGCCTGCATATTCATTAGGGCTTGTCAATTACTTAAAAAATATATTCACCAGATAATTTATTTGATGAATTTTACTATTATTTGTCAAATAATTTATTCAACAAAAAAGGTAAAATTAATGAAATAGTGCATTCATCAAATCTTATTGGACAGCTCTAATGCTTATTCAGTTCTGTACATTTAGGTTGATTCAGGATTCATGATACTGCTGCAATCAGCGCAGAAAAATTTCCTGGCAAATCCATTACTCTGCTTCTTTCTCAAATACTCACAAACTTCACGTACTTAATACTCTAATCTAGGCCATTCAAATTGAACATCTTTTATGTAGAGAAGTAAATATTCAAAGGGAGAAGTTTTACATTTTTCCAGACTTCAACATGGAGCATGATCTTACTGTGCATTGTTACCACTTAAACAAAAAATAGGAAAAGAAAGGACCCCCAAAGCCTATCACTCCACACTAATATGATCAGGTACACTGTATCCTTGGGCGTCTTCACATTATTATTCCTGTTCTCAATGAAGAAGGTTGTGTTCATTACTCTTGATGTGTTTTCATATTCTGCGGAGTATTATTGAAAAAGTTGTTTGACCTCTGGCCTTCATCATAACAAATCATACCTAGCATCTCCACATTTTACTGAATATTTATGCTTTGGAAAATTCTGTGTAGGTTTTCTTTTGTTTTCCTAGGGGTTATTTGAGACAAATACCTCATTATGTTTGTTAGCTAGATGAGGAAAGTTTGCTCTGTACTGTTTAGTAAAGACTTTTCAGAAAATAGCCATTTAAAACATTTTTTATATCTACTCTTGTTCCTCAGTCTGCCTTTTTTAGTGGAAATAAATTTCCTACTGGGACTAGCAATGGCTTTATTATTCTTTATGAAAAAATAATAGTCCCTTTTCATTAGTCCCTCTATGGCTTCAGTTAAATGTCTCTCCATTGCATTTTTTATGCCATTGTGGTTAAAGTGGAAATAATTAATTACACAGTGGCATTAAAGACTGAGTCTGCAACTTTGCTGGAAACAGATCATTTCAAACTGCAGCATTGTTCAGCAACCAGCAATACCTGCTGTGCTAAATAATCACTGAGTCTGAAAGTTCTGGCCCTGTTCTATGGACAGGATGAACCTTAATCTTCAAGCCATAGCTTCTATATTGCCATACCAATAGATAAAATTTCTCAGCAAGGTCAGGATCTTCAAGGGTAAGAGTTTTTTACTTCCCTCCCACTGTCCTATAAGGCTATCATCAAACTCCATGTTCTAAAACCCTTTGAAATACCCAAAGAAA
Source organism: Coturnix japonica (assembly GCF_054131305.1). Taxonomy (NCBI): domain Eukaryota; kingdom Metazoa; phylum Chordata; class Aves; order Galliformes; family Phasianidae; genus Coturnix; species Coturnix japonica. The sequence continues at coordinate 18,408,770 of NC_140673.1, forward strand.
AGGGGCCATGGCCATTTAGACTACAAAATTAACATTATTTTCTCTTATGTCATTACGCTGAAACAAACCCATCCTGTTATTCCAATCTATCCACATATCTCCATCTTCTGTGTTTTCAGTGATTATGCTACCTTGATATAAGCACAATTATCATCAACGTATATACTTATCCTAAACTGTTCACTGATACAACTCAAAAGGTTTGCTGACACAGACTGATGGTGTCTTCTGTGCTTTCTTAATAATTACATATTGACTATATATACTTCACATATTTTGTCACTCAAAGGGACTAAATCTTTTACAGGGTCTTGTGGGATGCGAAAGGTACCAGATGGCTTTCTGCCCACTATTTTTACTTCCAAAATGGCAAATGTGGTCAGACTCAAATTATGTCTTGACCATAATCTTGATGCTGCTTCCAACCTGGTAGTTCTTCCATTCACTGAAGTTATTAGTGCTAAAATATAATATGCAACTATTTCACACCTATTTACCAATAGAAAAATATTTCTCTGGTTCTCCTGCATAGAGCTTTAGGTACAATGTATGGAAGAAAACCACAACAGAGGTCTAACAAAGTCTGAATCTTTGATGTACCTGGAGTGAATGCATCAAACAGCCTTATTTATGTCACTAACAGCTTCTGAGCAAATACTTCTTTTTAGAGTTTCTAGGAAAAGGAGAAAGTGTACCTAATAATTGATTTTACTATGAGTAAGGTAGACCCTTATCCTGCTAGCTGGGCTAGGGTTTATGGCTAAGATCAGCCATGACTCTGTATTGCCTCATCCCTCCTGCTCTTGTCTGCAGAACAGAGGCTAAATAAAAATATTTAGGCCAGTATGCATTTAGCTTTTCATTTCACTAAGAAATAACACTGTACCCAGAAGAATGTGAGGATCTGTTTAATCTGATGAAAAATATAAAACCCCCTTCTCTTATTTATTTATTTATTTAGAGCTTTCTATAAGTGTTCTAAAAACATTAAAAAAAAAAAACAAGAAAAAACCTACTTATTAAATCGAATCTAAATCTACAGCTAGAGGTATGCAAAAGAACAACTCTGAAATATTCATGTATTCATATATAAAGAGCAAGTCTATGTGAAAATTATGTATTTCCCGAGAAAGGGTCTGAAAAAAAAAACCTAATTTAGCTGTGTTTTCACTTTAAACAAGTGAAAGTATTAAAATCTTAGAATCATAAAATTCTAATCCCTCATTGTTGAAACTATTTCCTGAAAATACAGCCTAGAGTGGTTTTGTTAATGTTTTTGTTATATTTTCTATTTCTAAATAAGACTGCTGTTGTATACTGAAAGTGTTTTAGGAGGTATATTCACGGGAGGCATGATAATGAGATAAATCAGTCAGGAGACAAATCCAGACTGTTTGACTGCCAGCTTGTGTCCAATTTTGAGCAATTAATATGGCATACATTTTCATTTTGAAGCTTAAACTGTTGTATCATTAATAGCTTAATTTTGTTCTCCTCTGTCTGAAGTAATGATGACCCATTGAATGTTGTCATTTTACCCAGACATTAGCCAGACAGACAGAGAGACAGAAACGTATTGCTCTCTCTGGCAGAATTCAGACCATCACAAGCTCATTAATTCAAACACTCATAATGAGGGTCATTGTAAAGACTGATACAGATACAGCTGCTCTGAACTTCAGACATTTTTTGAAAGAGCCAAATTCAATATGATATATGTAAAAAATTCAAGTATATGCCTAAGAGAGCAGCAGGAGAAATTTTCTCATTCTTTTTTGTGAGATCTGACATCAGCATATAGATGGTTTCATCAATTATTGAGACAGGGACTAAGAAAGGAAAAGGGAATGATTTGGGGGCTTCATTTTTTGAAGTTTGAATGTAAAGTGCTCAGACTGAATCAGAGCTAGTATGTCTGAATCTTTAGAATTAGCTGCTTCTTTCTTATAGTAGCTCTTCTTTGTAACACTAGAAAACCTTAAAGAGCTGGTGTTTAAAGTGTTTTAATAACTTTTGAAAGGCTGGAGTGTATCTTTTACACAAGAATATTATACGTGAAATAACCAATTCCTTTTTCATTCTATAAATATCTGTGTATTGGAAAGAGCCTTAGTACTTTGGTCTCGCATTAAATAATTACTCTCCTGTTAAAACAATAATTGCCTTTAGATAGTCCTGGATGCAGAACTGTGGGATAAGGTCTTCCTGCTCCAGTGAATGTTTAATTATCTATATGGCATGGAACAGTGCCAGCAGGGCTAATGGAGTGATAGTGGTGAATAGCTGGTATGGAGGCTGGAGGAACTAAGGGTCATATTATAGTCTGAATATTAAGTACAACAGAAAATTGTGCCCATACCTTCTACATTCTGGATAAATGCTCTATCCACAGGGATTTTTCATTGTTCAGAAATGAATGTCCTTTCTGGTTTTAATCAGAAGAATGATGCTGGTCAGTAACTTTACTGTTGAAAGTATAATTCAAATCAGTAAATATCTTAGTGCTGATGAACTGACTTTTTTTTTTTTTTCCAACAAAAAACCTGTTGGAGAAAATGTTCTTGAATGCTTATTGTCCCAGTCTCTTATTTTGCAAGTTGTTCAGGTGCTAACTGAGCTGCCTCCATTAAAGCACCACTCCCCTCTGAGTATTCAAGAGCTCTTTTGTCTTGCTTTAAAAAAGGAGGGAGGGAGGAAGGGAAAAAAGATTTCTCAGTTGCAAAACTTGACAGCTGTCAGCTACCTTGATGGGGCAAAATGATGATATATCGCTTCACTCAGTATCTTACTATTTAATTGTAATTAATTATGAAAGAAACTACAACTCTTCAACATGAGTGCAAATATTTTTATTTGCAGGCAGATGTTTTGCATGCTTTATTAAATTTTGTGTATTTCTTACCATTCAGTGCTCAACTAAAAATAGCTATCAATCTGTACTTACAAAGAGAGTGTTTCATGCAGTGTGAAGCACTAACATCATATTTATTTGAGGATAGAACATTATGTTACCCTTCCAGTATTTAAAATATGTACATTTAACAGTGGAATTAAGGATCTATTTTAAATATAGCAGTTGCTAAGCAATGTGCTAATAACAGAGCTCCAACAGCTTGGAATATTTAGCATTTTAGGACCTATGTGTTCATTTTTATATTATTATTTAGTTTGCAAAATACAGTAATCAACAGGGAAGTTTGTAATTTGCTTAAGCAATAGACAAAATTGTTTCTCAGTTCTCTTATGGATCCTCATCTTAATAATATTTACTAGGTACCTTTTTTATGTTTCGATTTGTATACAACACTATTATTTCCTTCTGCAAACTGTGTATGGGTAAAATGTTACTTTGGTGGTCCCAGAACTGCTAGGTGTTAAAGTCAAAGTAGCAGCATCTTGGTCTGCTCATGCCCACTGTTGAGCAATTTTCCTTCGCTGCAGAAGCCTAGAAAGAGGGAAGAAGGCATCAGCAAAGAGATTTACAGAACTATCCTAGTTCTGAGTGGAGGTAGACTAACACCACACAAAGTGGTGCCTATGAATCCCTTAAGATGCCCCTCTCTATCAAGTGTAGAGGAAAGGTCTTGACAACACTGGAAGCAGTGGGGGTTTTGCCATCTAACAGTTCTGCCATTAGTAAAATGAGGCCAGAAGTTACTCCAAAGTCCTAAATTTTCTTGACCCTTCACACAGATGATTTTCTAAGAAGAGATTCTCTGAGTACCTACCATCCTCCCTTTAAACATAGTTGTGCATGTACAACAAAACCTACCTTGTGCAGCTCTTTGGCTCCCTGGGGATCTTCCTGGGTAAAATATATACTCAAAATTAGTTGCCCATACCTACAAAATCCTGATTTCATGAGACCCTAGGACTTTCCCCTATTCAACTTCTATTTCACATAAATATATTCTAAGTTTCCTACCATTTGCTTATATCACAACATTTCTAGAATTTAAGCTAAAAGCACTTTTAATACAAATATCTTTAAGCAGAGTTGATTCCCTGAAGATTCTTAGAATGGAGGCTGCTCCTGTATAAGCACTTGTATTTGATTAACCACTTAGAAAAAAGGAATAGATTAATTATTAAAATGAGTCCTGTAGTGCACCTGAGCACTGAGTGAGTTCTGACTCTCACCAGCATCACAGGGGGGAGAGCTGAGGATGTTCAGCATCCTGCAGGATTGGGCTTCAATGAGAAAGCCAGAGACTTGTGGTACAATAACTCTGCTGTTTATCCAACAGCATAGAATCATGGAATTTAAACAGCAGTTTGAGGCAGTTTGTTAAAAAATGAAATAGTTCAGTCCTGGGCTTGGAATCACTGCAGTTCCCTTTTCGCCTATTAGCCTTGCCCAGCGGCCCATCTCAGGACATGCAGCAGTTTCTCTGACTGCTCAGCCATGTAATAACACTGAAACAAAGGCACAAGGACTTGCCCTGTCACGCTGTAAAATCGTTATTCACTTGATAAAACTGCAGTAGTGCCACTGTACTTCACGCCTTGGGCTTGCCCAGTGCTGCCAAGTGGCCGTACTCATTACCCAGTAACTTCCCTCACGGAGCTGATGTGCAGCAGACGCAGTCCCCAGGCTGGCCCTGGCCAGGCCTGTGCATCGCCTGCCCCAGCTCGGTGTCACAGCTGCCTGCACACAGTGCTCCGTTCTGCTTTGCTGCCTCTGTGCTTTGCTGTTCTGTTTCCATTCACCTTGCCTGTCACCTCCAGGCAGCCTTAATTATAACATCTTTGAAAGCTTAGCCAACAAGAGCTGAAAAGTGTGCTTTAATTACAAAAATCTAAAACATCATTTGCAACCAAAACACACTATTCGGCAGTATCTTCTGGAAGCTTTCTTAGGTGTTTCGGTGTCTCTTATCACCAGTTTATTCCAGCCAGAATATTAGACATCTATGGCTCCTTGTGCCTACCTATGAGGGCTGCTCCAAAGGTAATGCATCCTATTTTATTATGTTGGCTCACAATGTCAGAGATGGATGTTGGTGGCCATGCAGTAGAGGTTGAAGCTTTCCCACCAATATTCCATTACATTTTGATGCTGTGTGACGGCAGCAGTGGGGCAGTGTGACAAAATGGTGTCTGACACAGACATGCTTTTGAAGCAAAGATATGTAATGGAATTCCTCTGAGTGGAAGAAACAGCACCCATTGACATTCACCAATGCTTGCTAAACATTTATGGAGACCAAACAGTGGATGTGAGAACAGTGAGGTGGTGGGTGGTGCATTTTAGCAATGGTAACAGTGATGTGAAAGAGAAGCCACGTTCTAGATGGCCACACAGATTTTTATGAGTGCAGCATGCAGGCTCTTGTTCAGTGCTGGTAAAAATGCACAGCTAATGGTGCATGGTGGTGACTATGCTGAAATAGTATTTTGTATCTGAGAATTTGCCCTGTCTAGCAGTGTTCTCAGGCTGTTTGTATCTATTGTAGTTTCCATGGAAAAAAAATAGGAGGCATTAATTTCAGGGTGATCTTTGTATATTTTAGAAGCCTTTTGTAGCCTACCACCTGCATTTATTCATTTGAATCTCACTTATTGATGCAAAGGAAAAATGTCTTAGGTGGTTGTATCTAATGCTAGGCAATTTAGGTGTTTCACTTCTCATCCCATCTGTTGAAACACACATGGCTCTTTGAGGATATTAGGTATATGAAGTCCATTTCTCCTTTAGTCCTCAGATCAGCCATCGAACATGAACTTTTTACTTAGCATTTCCCAGAAACAGCTGAGATTACCAGCATGCCTATGGTAACAAATATGCAGGGTCTTAGGCTGAAGCATAGTGTGTTGAACTTCACACAATTGTTGTACCAGTTGTACCTTACTTGAGTACCAGTTTTCTGCACACTTGAATATTATTAGCGTTATTAACGTTGTCTGTTTTTCTCTGTGGTTTATGTATGAATTTCTGTTATTGATTTCCCTTAAGCATTGCTGAATTTTCTACATTGCAGGACAGTTACAACTACCTTACTGTTACCTATTTGAGGTCCTCCAAAGGACAAAGTGCTGTGCCAGAGGGCTGTAAGTTAGGCTGAAATAAAGTTCCCTGAAACCTACTTTTTTGTGGCACTGAACTATATATGAAACGGCCTATGCACTTGGCTATGATATTTTTTATTAATGGAGTGCTTCTAAATGGGGTAAAAACCTACTTAAGGCTTTAATAAATCTTGGGAATGAGCGGTTGTTTCAGAAGTTAAGCTCACTGCCATTACCCTGTAATGTAACCTCCGGAGAGGCTACCTGAGACATGTCAGTGCGCTGTGCCTGCACTCTGCAGCTGGCTCTGGGAACCAGTGTTAACCACTCCCACTCCCCTGACACATCCAGATTATTCCCATCAGAATGAATTGATGAATGAAAATATCATAGTTAATGGGTATTACCTCAACACAGAGGGCCAAATCCTATTATCCTGTGCTACAGACAATGTAAATAGTATTTGTGTAAAGGAGCCCCACCGGCATAAGAGAAATGGAGACCTCTACCACGAGGCCCCACATCTCCCTCTCCCCATCCCCATCCCTGCTCAGCAAAACCTACACAGTTCTGCAGCTGTTTTCCATGACCAAAGTATAATGGAGACTGGCCCAAAGAGCTTCATAAAGAGCCTATTAGCAGCAATAGGAAGGCTCTCATTGACATCAGTGATGTCGGTGACAGGCCAGCAGGGGAGGAGGCTTGGCTGCAGGGTCGTGCTGACAGCTTCAGAAGAGGTACTGGGGTGCTTTCTCCGTGCTCTTGGTACTTTGATCACTTTTCACCCTACCTTTTTTTCAGATTACTTTAATAAGTACATTAGGTGGGTTACACAGATTACAGTGTGTGTTCCAAGTTATTTGATATATTATTCACCAACAAATATAAGATAAAAAAGTAAGTCTGCATATAATTACTCACAACTGCTGACTGACTTATAATTAACTTTGAAAAATTGCTGGTTTAGGAGATATTATAGATTACAATTTTAAATACAAAGAGCTTCAGAATAGCTCTCATGATCAGTGAAAGTGCAAGGTATTCAGTGAAGGATTAAATCCCTAAACTGCTAATCAGCTCTATCTCCTGTCTTATCAAATTGTAAATACATTATGCTGTATTAAAGTATGAGCATGCAGCTAATTAAAGCAGAGCCTGAATTTAATATCAGATACTCCCACCCGACATAACAAAAATGTTCTAAAGACATACATAACAAGTGCTAACAAATGAAAGCAATTCTTTTAAAAGTGATGCTGTGTTTATATAGCAGGCTTTTGTTTTCATTTCAGAGTGTTGGGGTTTTTTTGCTTTTTTTTTTTTTTTTTTTTTTGTGTGTGTGTGTGTGTGTGTGTGTGTTGCTGTTTTTATTTTTAAGAGGAGAGAGGTAAACCACTCTGTCTTTCTGGAGAAACAAGTTGGGGAAGACATTAATTCTACTTGGTCTGCAGCTGTATGCCCACAGCAACCAACCAAGGGATTACAACCAAGGATCTACAAATAGTATCTGGATGACATCCAGATAAAATTTGGTTCAATTATTAACATTGCAAATGGATTCTGATGTTAAATGCTGCAAACCAAAAGAAGTGTTTTTTTAAAAAGCAAGAGAGCAAGCTCATCTACATTGTTAAAGTAAAGCAATAAAGGAAAGTAAATGAATATTTAGTGAAGCCTATCTGAGCAAGCAGAGGTTCAGAACCATAATTGAGCATCATTTACAAAACTACTCCCTTTAGTTGTTTTTTTGTTTGTTTCAAGCTCAAATAAAGCAATGTGATTATAAGGAAAGCAGAAAACACACACACACACACATTGTTCAATGAAACAAACATACAATGGAGGAGAGAATACCCTGCATGGAACCTTTCAGCCAAAGTTAGGATTTTTTAAAAATTGCTTTATGTAAACCTCAAAGATTTTTATGCCACTTAAAATTTTTCACACCCAAAAGAACTCAGACCATATTATGTTATTAATGTGACATTAATGTATTAATATGATATTTATGTAATAAAGACATGCATTTTGTCAAAATCTATGCAGTTCAGTATCACAGAAATTCCATGGCAGGAAGCATCTTTGGGATTCTTTGCTCTCCCTCTTCTCTCCCCCAAATTTGCTTAAACATCTCCTACTTTCAGAAAAAAAGAAAAAAAAAAAAAATGAGAGCATGAAATCAGAGACTTACCAATAAACTTTTGCAGGCTTTTGGTAGGGATGCTGTTGAGATAAGATTGAATTACTACATTGTTTGATCAGTCTTTATTATGGGGCTCGTTTTATTTTTTTAATAGACATGGATCAGAAAAGAGTTTTGTTCTCCCCACTCCAGCACTGAATACTAGGTCTAGGTTTTATATATACAGAAAGTTTATCTGATTTGTTCCATTTAAATGTGTAACAGTTACTGAAAGTCAAAATCATTCCAGTTTGAACTAAAAAAGTTCTTCTCTTTACTCTTCCCAGGTTAATTTGCTGGCATTCGGAGTGATTATTTATAAAGTATTTCGACACACTGCAATGTTAAAGCCAGAAGTTAGTTGTTATGAAAATATAAGGTAAGTTTGCCATTTAATACTATTTTAACCTTCTGTTTAGACAGAATAAAGCCAAATGTGAAATTAAGGATTCAAAAGCAATGATTTAAACTTCTGGAAGATTTGCAGAAATACCAAAGTGGTTTTTCTATTGTTGTATACATTTGAAGGTAAACTTTGCAGTCTTTACTTCCCCTGACCAATGCTTCATGCAGAAACACTGGGCTTGTGGAAGATGTATGAAAAAAAACTACATGAGGTCCATGTCAAGCAGAGGGTAAAGGCTGAGGGGAAGGTTAAAGTAGTAATCGTACCCTCCCCTCCACAGCCTGTATACAAGTCAAAACATGCCTGAATTGGGACCAAAATATTTACCTTGAAGTAACAAGGCATACAGAAATCTTATGATAAGAAAATCAGGCCATTTTTATTAGTAGTAAAAAGTCCACAGTAGGACATTGTGCTTCTATGGTGTTGAGGAGAGGGGGGTTCCTCTCCAGGATTTTTACTTTGCATGCTGTTATGATTTTTCCATCAACTCACTCTCTTTAAAACTGATTTATAGGAACCTTGAAAACCGTTTGTGCAGGAAAAACTGAAGTGTACTACAGGGAACATTGAAAACAACTTACTGTTTGTGTTGCTTAGGAACACTCCTGCAGTTTCAATGCATTGCACTAGATTTATAGTTAGGATTTAGCAATTGTTTGATTGATTACTTTCTCTTATTCCTTACCCTTCATAGCTTCATGTGGTGAGCTGGTTTTAATGAAGTTGAAAATTATTCATTTTCAGAAGAACAGTGCTAAAAATGTCTGTTGTTCAAAGGAAGTCCTGCAATGACTGGGCTAAGAATGAATAAGAAAGTAATCAGTGGTTTCATTTCCAAGACAACATGCTGCAATTTGCTTGAGTCCATGAGCAGGGCTTTATTGTTTGTTGGGAAAAAAAATAATAAAAAAAATCATACCCAATCAGTTCCTGTAATTTTAAAGCATCAATACAGTGACCCAGGAAATATTTGAGAGTGTAAGTGTTGTAAAAACAAAAATATATTTTTAAAAAGAAGAAGAATGAAAGCAGGAAAGTCTAGGTTTACAACTGGCACCATCTTCTGCAGTGAACCTGAGAGGCAGCCTAAGAACCCTTTGATGTCATGCACATGTACTGACCTAAGAGCATACTGTACATTTTTCTGGGTTATTTTTTGAGGAGGATAAGGGGGAGGAGGAAAAACGAGTGAATGCTTCATAACAGACATATGTTTTTCCTTGGGGAATTACACTAACAGTAGATTTAAATCAAATCATATGGTGCTGCAGTACACCAGAGAAAACATATCTGAAGATTAAAGAAGCCAGTGTTTTAAGGCCCTCCAGTTTTACTCTTTTGCTCTTCTACAGTTATTGTGTGAGCTTATTCATGGCACAGTGCTACAGCACACCCTAAAGAGCAAGCCATGCATTTTCACTTCTCAGGCCTTCACAGAAAAAAATAAATTGCATAGGTACTATTCCCTACACCAAGCAGCAAAGAGAGAAATGCAATGTGTTTGTGTTTGTCTGCATTTCCCTAGGTCCTGTGCCCGAGGTGCTCTTGCTCTCCTGTTCCTTCTTGGAGCTACTTGGATCTTTGGGGTCCTCCATGTCGTCCAGGGCTCTGTGGTTACAGCCTATCTGTTTACAATCTTCAATGCATTTCAGGGGATGTTCATCTTCATCTTTCTTTGTGTGCTGTCCAGAAAGGTGAGTGTCCCCATCTTCACAGGGAGCCACAGGGGTGCTCAAGCGTGCCCTGGGCAATGCCCAGCCTTGAAGCAAATCCTAGTGTAGACTGGTTGTCAAAGCAGGAAGAAACCCTTGTGCCTTTCATGGGGATGGCAAGGGAAGAGGGGAAATACTGTTATTATCTTCTGGGATGACAGAACATCTCCTCTGTTCTTACCTTTGCACCTATTTTCTTCCTGTTTTTTTTTTTTAAAAAAAAAAGGAGATGAAAAAATGAACTTGTAAAACTCATCAGTAACCAGATGTAGCAATGCAGTAAAGCTCACTTCCATTTTTTGCAGTTACTAACAGGATTCACGCTCCCAACACAGTTTTGAGATTATGCTTTTTTCAGTGTCCTGTCCTACAGTCACAATCAACCCCACCTTAACATATCTAATGTAGTGATTCATACACAATTAGTTAAAACACGTAACAATATATGAATATAAATATTTATATATAAATATATTAATTTATCTATTTATGTTTGGATTCAATTTTTTTTTCTTTCAGATTCAAGAGGAGTATTATAGATTGTTCAAAAATGTTCCTTGTTGTTTCGGCTGCTTAAGATAAATAGAAGGAAAGTCTGCATGAGCATCTTGGTGGAAAAGGGGAGCAACCTATAACATGTCATTATGGATATTACAGGAGAATGTGGTATTGTACAAGCATGAAATGACCCAGTGAGCAGGCATATCTCTTAAGTGATTTACTGACTGTTTTTGTACATATGTATGCATTCATGCAAAGCATTTATGTTACGCTGTATACAAGCAGCATACAAAACAAACTGGATTATTGCAGAACATATATTAATGAAGACCGAGGAAATAAGCAAATTTCTAAAGGAGCTCAGGACTAATCATGATTTAGGTTTCGTTTCTGATATTGGAAATATCTTCAGCTCTTGGAAGAGAAATATCAAGAACCAGCTAGCACTGCAGATTTTATGAATAACTTGCTAGTGGAAACATACTCGCTGTCTTTTTGTAGTACTGAGCTTCTTACATTCAGTTGTGTATGACCATCTGCAGGGAATGGGTTCCATTAAAAAGTCCATAGATAAAGATCTGCTTCAGCACAGACTTTTGAAAACATTTCTTTTAATTTAAAGTAGATTAAAAAAGGAATTTGTTTAATATTATTCTCTTATCACTCTGAAATATATATTTGTATATTAATCAATTCTTTATTTTTATAACTTTTAAAGAATAGTTTAGATCTAAAGGAACTGAGGTCAGATCTGATGCAAGAATGGTATCAGAATGGGACAGCCATTTTGTAAGTGAAAGATTATTTTGTGAATACTTTGAAAAAGATCTGGTTCCTGTTTTATGTAATTGCTAAAGAGACTGAGATCTGCTGAACTGGCACAATGATTTGGGAGGCACTGGGAAGGAAATACTTCATCAAGTTTGTCTCTTGGTAGGGACATTTGGAATCCAGACCACATATGAGCAAATGGAATATCAACTAAAAAATAGAGTGGTAGAATTCACCTGTGCAGAAGAGTACAGATTTAAATTCAAGGTCATGTGCCTCCATAAAATTGTAATTACAGAAGTTTTCTCTATTTGTGGCACCCTTGAGTCAACAATTTCTTTTCCTCCAAGGCTCCTGAATTTAGAACATTTATCCTGTGTTTATCCCTTAAGAGCAGACACATCTACTGAAATCAGAAAGAAGTTGTTGCAGTGCAGGCTTTGCTGCATTAGAGCATGGGTGTGTTAATCAGCATTTTCAGCTGTGCCACATACTCATATTCATTTTTAAAGTATGCTTTAATTTCATCTTTTTAGCACCTAGGTAATGTGAAGTGCTGAGCTTCATTCCATGTTGCCTTCTAAGGAAGTGTCTAGGATCTCAGAAGCCGTTTATTTTTACCAGTCAGACACTGTAAATACATAGTTGTTAATAATTCCCACTGTTGTTTTGTCTGTTAAAATAAAGTACTACTCTGAATTTTATTTATATTAAAGGAATTCTTCTTTTTTTTTTAGTAATGGTCAGATTTGTTTGGATTTTATCTTTCTTTCTGTATACACAAGGCTTCAATTTTATGTACAGCAATGATGTGCTTCATTATGTATATTCCATGTCTCTGTCAAAATTTTGGAAACCACAAGATGAATCTCTTTTTTTGTGGGAGAAAAGAAAAGAAAAGAAAAGAAAAGAAAAGAAAAGAAAAGAAAAGAAAAGAAAAGAAAAGAAAAGAAAAGAAAAGAAAAGAAAAGAAAAGAAAAGAAAAGAAAAGAAAAGAAAAGAAAAGAAAAGAAAAGAAAAGAAAAGAAAAGATGGTCCTTTGAATGTAAAATATGTGAATAAACTGAAATGCTTAGCTTTCACATTTTAACATATTTCCCTTCATTTAAATAAATACAGTAGAAAAGTTCTCATGGTTATATATTATTTGCCCTGAATTAGTTGCTGTATTTCCTTTGCTGCTCTGTATGCTCCTCCAGGTTTGCAAAAATGCAAATATTACTCACCAGAGTATTTTTAGAAGGATATCTATTAATGCATCATTTTTTAATCTCTTGCAGAAATCTGACCTATAGTAAGACTGGCTGAACAAAGTAGTATCTCTAACATAATGACTTTGGCATGCTTAGTGCAATTGAAAAAAGTTTTCTTGAAAAGAAAATATGTTATGAAGTGATTAGGTTACAATAGTCTTTTAAATGAAAGAACATCTTTTATAGGAAAACTGTGCACTCCAGTATCTGGGTCAGATCATCATTGAAACTGTTTTCCTTACATGCAAAGATGAGATTTATGTTTTAATATAGTACATAAAAGCAGATAAACTTTGCTTAGATTCTTCACCTGCAAGCCTGAAGGATACTGTAATTGTCCTCCCTAAAGCATGCATATAATACTGATGAGAAATAAAAGGGTTTATTTGTCACAGTCCTTACTAACGCAAGCCCCAGCCCAGCAGAAAGAGAGGAGAAGACGTAACAGACATAAACTGAAAAAAAAAAAAAAAACAAAAAAAAAAAAACACAAAGATTTCAACAAGGCACCAGAAAAATCTTTTTCAGCATGAAGCTAATCGAGGGTTGGAAATGGTTTTCCAGAGACATTGTGAAGTTGTGCTAAAATCTTTGGTCTTTTTAGGACAGGATAAAGCCTCTAGCAACCTGATCTCATACCTGACCCTGATTTGAGGAGGAGCGGGGATGAGATGACCTTCTGAGGTCCCTTACAGCCTGAATTATTTTATGAGTTTAGGACATTAAGTATCAAACTGGAAAAATAACAGTCGGGCATGAGTTACAGGCAAAGTAAGGAAACCTGTGCTCAAGTCATCCATCAGCTGAACAAATTACTTTCCCAAAAATAAATGTGACCTATTTGTCAGATCAAGTGGTAACTAGTTGGCTGGTTTGATGTGTTCAGCATCTTTGCAGACTGCATTATGGGGAATATGACATCTCTAGGTAGGGCCTGCAGGAAAAGACTCAAAACAGTGATTGACAAGACATATAAAAGTAAAATGTTAAGGTTTTACTCTGAAAGCAAGCGCTTGCTGAAGAGAGAAATTGTTTCCATTAAACCAATCAAAGAGAAATTTGTGTTCAGTGTTGCATTTCAAGGTGTGCTTCAGAATATAATAAGTAAGGTCTGGATTAAAAATGACTGGTTCATTCTGAAATAATTATTTCTTCAAACAATAGGATGTATATTTCAAGGAAAAGGCAACATTTTAGAGTTAATTATCATCACAGCCTTTGGGAGTTTCAGTTTGGCAGAGCTGTGCTGATGGCCAGCTGATCTTTACCTGCTGGAATTAAGTATGTAGGTACTGACTGCCCAAAGTGGCTTCAGACTTTGCTTATCAGTTTTCATAGTCCTCAGGACATGGTGGTGCCTTGAAGTCAGGAATTTGTATACTAATGCATCTTTTCAACTAGATGTTAAAAGGAATTACATACGTGGTGCCATTAGGCAGAAGGAGCAAATATTTGCAGGGCTGGCTCCACCAGCTGTATCACTCTTCTCACCAATAATACCACCTTTTACATTTTTATCTTGATATTCCTTTACAACCAGTTCAAAACCACACTCTTGGCAGGTACCTCTTAGTCCTTCATTTTTCTTTGAGAACTTCATAAGATAAGATTAAAAGCCAAACCTTAACTTTCCTTTGAGTTAACAAGAGTTAACAGGAGGAGGGGGAAGGACCTCAAGACGACATCCTTCTATGTTACTTTTTTCCTCTCAGTTCTCATGCATTCAGGACACACAGCATTACTGTGCTGTAAAATTTACAAAAGTGGAGATGTTACCTCACTGAAGTCATCCCCCAAAGCTATTTTTATATAAAATTAAGCCTGTAAGATTGATACAGACTTGGAAACAGCTGGCCATCTGTGCAGCGATACTCCATTTAACCACAACCAAAACATCAAGTGCAAATGTGTGAAAGCATTTTCACAAGTTGCCTGGCTCCCTGCCAGCCCAGCCCTTGTGGCCAATGCTGTGAGCAGCCCCACCTACAGACAGCAACGGAGTGAAAGACCGTGGTGCCTTTCTCAGACTCTCAATCTCCATGACAACCCATTGAACAAAACCATATGGAGAACCAAGAGCCCTCGAGCATCCAGGCTTTGCCAGGAGTCATATACATGGCCACACATGGTACCTGGAGGTCCTGGAACTGCTGCTTCAAAACAAGCCTCGAGATGTGACTAACTGAGAGCACCATAATTCTGTCAGCTTTACTGTTTCGCAGTGCAATTGACAGCAGCAATTTTATTAGGTTGAAAAAAAAAAACAACACCAAAAACTGAAGGGGAAAAAAAAAGAAATAAACAAAAAGTAGCAGTAAAAACAACTGCTGAGAATGTACTAATATTTTGCAATCTGAAGCCAAGTGAAAAGGTAAAATAAATAAATCACAGAAATTATCATGACACGTCAATATGATTATTGACAAATTATATTTATGATAATAACAAATTGTTTTTCTTCAGGCCCTAGTTTTAAATCTTCACAATGTAGGTCTGTCCTTTTCCAGGAAATCCTTCTCCAGAGCTGTCCCTTTAAATTTGGCAGAAGCTGTGCTTGTATAGAAGTTGCTTTACAGCTCTGTTTTTTCTCATCTTGCTGGTAAGTACTCAAATTTTATTGTGTTTACTCTTTTAGATTCCCAAGGAAATAGCATATTTTCATCAGGTTTCATAACATAGGGGAGTTTTTCTGTTTTCTGAAGCGTTGCTGGATGTTCTAATTAAAACCAGCTCTAAGATTAGCCATCAGTCTTCACTGCAGTGCAACAGGCACATCTCTGTCATGTAAGCCTTTGTATTTATCATAGCTATTTGTATAAATGCTGTAGTCAGCTCTGAATCCACGTAAACCTAACACCATTTAAATTAATTTTGGAAGAGTTTTGCGAGACACTGCTGAATAATTTAGTCAAATCCAAGATGATTACAACCAGTTCTTCTTTATAGTAACTAAGTAAGTTAGAACTCTCATGCAAAAGGTTTTTCTTGTTGCTGATTTTAAGAGGTAATTCTGTTTATACTGTAAAATTTTGTGGGAAATACTTGGATGCTAATATCCATAAATCAGTTACGTTTTAGTCAGGGTAGGGATGTATTCCTCCTGTGTTAGGCCTATTATTATTGCAACTAATGGATTGAGTTAGAAGCAGCAATCTTCAAAATCCCTTTCCTCTCTGTTTGAATGTTTCTGCAATAAGCAGGCTTCTGGCACCACCTTGGCTTCTGATGGGTTTCAGAAATAATTGTTGATGATACAGTAAATTTGTTTTCTATCCCTCGTGCTTAAATCCCAGTCTCACAAACACTCATGCATTTGCTTGGTTTTATGCACGACTAAGTCTTTGGCATTAATGAGACCGCTCATGTGCATAAAGCTAAGCATATGTGCAAGTGTTGCATGATCAGGGTCTTACGATGCCAATTTGCAGTAATAACAGATTTGCATAAACTCATGATCCCAAGCACTGGGCTCCCTGCTCATTATCAATAGTGAAATTCATTTAGCTGTTTCTCATTCAACAAAGTAGTGGGTTTTGTTAATTTTTGCTTTTTTTTAAGGTGAATTTAAGGACAGTTTTGTTGCCACTCATGAGTTATTGCTGATTTCATCTCTATTTTCTGTAACATATATAGGAGCAGTTCACCCTGTTCACATACGTACAAATGCCCACCTTCCCCATGTTATCATCAGCTCATTCATGCTAGTGTTGAAAGATCAGATCACTCTTCTTAAGCTGAAAATATGTTCCTTGCTGGATAAGAAAGGTGCAGAAATACCATGCACAAATTCCCAGCTAGGGCTCATCAAACTCCTGTGCACAAGTCATGGCTTCTGTCATCAAGGGGTTAGGCCCAAAACTAAATTAGTAGCAGCTGTAACCCATTTGGAATAGATGCCAGCCAAGGGAGAGGCAGGTTGAGCACCTCTTCAGCAGGTGGCTTGCATAGAAGCAGAGAAAAGTTCAACCCCTTATTTTCAAAATCAATGGTGCATACAGACCTTCTCTGAATGGATGGGGCAAGTACCAATGAGAATGTACACACCTTTCACAGACCTTCCCATCCGTGGTATACCCATATCATATGCAGTTGTTCTAGCCCAGAGTCTAACCTGCAGAGTCTGGAAGGAGTGCAACATTTGACTTTGCAGTGGGGAATTGAACTTAGTGCTGCAAATGGCAATGCTTGATGGGTGATAAAACAAAGGCTTGACTGTCTGCTAGCTCAAATATACGAAGTATTCAAAGGTTCATTGGGGAGAATAAATGCATGAACAAAATGGATGGCAGAAGAGTGATCATCCAGAGAATAACATGCGTATGAACAACTGAACTTGATAAAAAGTGAATAGTACAGGGGAAAAGAAGGCAGTGTCGTTTTAAGAAGGAGAAAAGGAAGAAAAAAAACCAACCCAGGTTTATGGATTATTGGGAAAATGAGAGAAGCATCAAATGGTAACAGCTTCCAAGGATGTCTCCCCTGAAGCTAAACAAAATTGAAAAGGCATCAACTGAATCTTAAAGCAACTCTCAATGATGTTCTACATGCTACCTTTTTAATGAATGATTTGTATGCAACACTTCTAGGCTACAAATATTACGGGTTAGTGAATCAGACAGCACTATCCTGAAGAAACAGCAGGAAAAAGTTTACAATAATAGAGCAAGAGAGAAAGACCCTGTGGTTCTGCTCAGCTTCCATGAAACCATGTAAGCCTCTGACATTTATGTATACTATCATTTGTTTGAATAAACTATGATATAACTATGACTTTCTTCCAAAAAAAATAAAAAATAAAAAATAAAAAAAATTATACATGTGTATGTGTATGAGATACATAGACTACAAGCTGCAAATGAATCACAGAATGGCCTTGGTTGAAAAGGACCTCAAAGATCATCTTGTTTCAACCCACCTGCTGTGGGCAGGGTCACCAACCACTAGACCAGGCTGCCCAGAGTTTCCTTCTGGATCTGATCACCTTAGGTTACAAACCTCTCGGATGCATCCTTCTCTGCATGTGTTATCTGCACTGAGAAGGATGATCAGGAGTACACTTTATGCTTATGCATAATATACAATAGTAGAGTAGCATAAAGCCTTTATTTTTTATTTTTTTCTTCCTGTGATCTGTACTTTCATGACATCAGTGACATTCCAGCTACTTGAAGGACCAAAGAGTTAGATTCTCTCAACTATGTACTGCCTACAGCCATATCAGAAATGCTTATATCTTGCATGGTTATTTCATGGCTATTTTTTCCTCCCCCAGAGCAAAGTTCAACCAGTACTGATGGAGGATGTTGCAAGTAAATTTTGCTCTGTCTTTTCTGTGTACAAGAGGTGCTGGTGAAGGGCTTTATGCAAGGACAATGAAGAAATAGTATCTTCTTCAGGGCTTGTATAGTGCTTTAAGGGAACTGTTGAATCAAGGCCTGATCACCTGAGGCAAGTGCTGAGTCAGCCCTGGGAGCACAGGTGAAGGCAAATCATATGTGTGACTTCTCCTAGACCCCATTTAAGGGCTGACTGCCACTGAGGAAGGATCTTTCTCTGGAGTTTGCTTCTTTTGGAGTTCTTCTGTGAGCCTAGGACATGGGTGAGTGTTTTCATTTATTTTTGCTTTCTACTGTGATAATCCTTCTAGCTATGTGATCTGTAGATACCAGCCTAACCACACCACTCTTGTATATTTGTTGATTATACAAGTGACAACGCGTGCTGACTTTGGAGACCTTACCTGTCAGGTTCTGCAGATGAATATTTGTGGCTGCTTGCTAAAGCAAACATCCTCTCCAAGAAAAGTCTGTGCTTGGGTCTCCCCTTTCTATAGCAGGATAACGGAAGGCAGTCCTAAACAATGCATGGAGAGAGCAGAAAATCTGCCTGCTTTTGTGGTAAAACCAATGGTTGAACCAGAATCAGGTTACTTTAGGTGTTTGCTGAAGGAAAAAGAAAATGGCTGATAACAATACTGAATTAGCATGTGGCTCCAGCTGCACACAGAAGCACACACCCCTTAAGGCAGGAAGCAGGTGCTGTGCTCTGGGAAGTTGAGCATGACTTGGTCCTGGTGGGGAGCCCTACCCAGTAGGCTACCAGTCTGCCCACTGGGCTGAGAATCTGGGTGCTGTTGTTGCCAAGCAGTACAAAGCAACCAGGAGGTCCCAGGGAAGGCTGAGATAAAGTAGAGGGGGAAAAGTGATGTTGCTTGTATAAAGCCTCTTGTTCCGTATAACATGAAAGCATGTTGTCTGTGATCTGTACCACTTGTGACTTTAAGAGCGCTTCTGTGGATTCTTGAGATTTCACAATGCTTTACTTTAGTAAACCTAAATTTCAGATTGTAACTCCCACATCTGTCACTAATGAGGGTAGCAAAACTTCAGAGATTTCTGAAAGACATATGGAACTGCAGAGAGCAAATTCTCTGGAGGCCAGCACAGGAGGAAGGTATTAACCCTCTCAGCACTGATGGAAAACCAGGAGTGCCAGCTACTCTTACTGAATAAAAGAGTCAGTGCATAGCTGGAAGTCTTACTGCAATTATTTTCAGCATAACACAGCTTCTCCACAAGCCCAAGGCCCTTCAAAGTATAATCACAAAGGTAACACGCAAAGAGGCTGCACTGTCCCTTAGCAGGCTGGAGCAAGCTGCGGCTATTAAGTACAGGGGTGGAAGTGGCAGCCCAGCTCCCATTGTGTGCTCCATCTGAACGGAGCGATTCCTGCTCCTCAGACAGCTCTGCTCTCTGCATCTGACTATCGTAGTGTCCTGGCTTCGCTTCTGCGAAGTAAGTACTTGTGACAGACAAGACCACTCGTCTACCACTTCTGTGTTTAAATGGGTTCAAAAGTTCTCCATTTCCTGACAGCTTTTTTTCCCTCTTTGTTTTATACCAATCAGTTAATTTGCTAACATCACCCTCCCTATCTCCTGATCTTAGGCAAGCTGGCTGGGTTTACTGGTGTCTTTATCGTGCATTCCAGCCAACACTGAGGAATGCAGGTCGGGAGGGAAAGGAGGAGGGGACGGCTCTTCTGAAACTGTGAAGGGAATGAGGTCGGGGCAGTGGGGCAGGCAGCAAGGGTGGAAGTGCAGAGAAGGGAGGTGCTTTAAAAACAAATTCATGCTACACAAATCCAACTGCTGTTCAGCTTTGTCCTGCTCTGCATTGCTAGAAATCTTTTTTGTCTTCCTTTCCCTCTTTTTCTTTTTTAGTTCTTGTTTTGCCTGTTATAAAATCTTCAGGACACAATCCTATTGTTCTTACATACTTTACAAAGTGGTCTGGGTATTCCACATGACATGCTTTCATTAACTTCCTATCAAGGAGTCTGTTTTGGATGGAAACGTTAGAAATACTTGGAAGTGGGAACATTTTTCATAAAAGATGATGGTTCAGTTTTGAGACCACTTTACATTTCAGGCAGAATTTCTGTCCTAACCAACTACAGAGCTCTTTAAGCTCTCTTCTCTAAGATTTACGGTTACTCCAGATTTATGGGATTGTGAATGAATACCGAATGCAACCTTTTTCTTCATTACAAAAGGAACAGATAGTTAGAAGAAAAATACTCATTGTGCAGATTTATTAAAATAAAATATTGTTGTTTTACTTTGGTATTTTGAGCTTGTTTTACATGAGAGGAATAATCAGTAATGCTCATGTATGTTTTTGGTTTTTTTTTTTCCACTGCTCTGGATGTCCTACGTGAGCAAGACAGTCCTGCTTTATCTCTTATAATGTTCTTCCAGATCATGGTTGATCACAGAGGCATGACCATGAGGAAACTTGCCTTTACCTTTGCCAGCCGCATGCCAATCGATAGAGAGAAATCCATTTTCTTTCTATCAGGCACTGAAGAAGAAGAAAGGGGCTGTCTTGTGTGCCTGTGTCAGAGTATACAAAAGTTTAAAGTAAACTCTTTCAACTAACTCTCTTTCTTGGCAAAACTTTCTCTGCCTTCTACTGGCTGAAGGGCATTGTAGCTCATGCAGTAAAAGGGGAAAAGATCTGCTGGTAGGGACTGTTTACTTTAAGCTTCTATTTGTTTTGCCTCCACTCTAGGAAAGAATGCAATATTTCTACGAAACTCTGATTATTGTTGGGTTGTTTTGTTTTGTTTTCCCTTTGTCTGACTTGAGCACTGGCAAAGATCTCAATTGACAAACAGAAAACTGAAGGGATTCTAGTCCCTGTAGGACAGAGACAGCAAGGGCTGCTGCTTTGAACTGATCCTCTGCAAGTGAATGACTGTCACCTGCCAATAATCCACTTGCTTAAGTGCAGATTTTCAAACTGTAGCCACTTAGGCTCAAGCACAGGCATTGAAATCAATGCCCTGACATTCAGAAGTTGGTAACCCACTTCAGCTGCTAATTTTAGAATAGAATAATGTACATAAATGCTGGACTGTAGGTTTAGCCAGCTGATCACTGGTCTTGGAAATACTGCAGCTAAGCAGTTCCCACTTTGAAGAGCAATGTTTAAGACTCAGTTTCCATACCACTGACAACACACTGATATAGCAGGTGCATGCCATAACCAGCACCAGCTGAGTGCAGGCACCAGGAGGCAGCAGACCCAGGACATTGCAGGTTGCAGCTATTGCTGCCTGATGCCATGACACAACACAGGCCGCTGCTTCTAACTGCCTGCCCTAAAGCAGCTGGAAACTGAGTTTCCAAATATTTCCTTTGTCACCTACTGTGGACTTTGAATGTGCATGTGTGTGCTTTTGCCCTGACATGATGAGAATGAAACTTGGAAAGGGTCATTTGGATAAAATGCTGAGTGCAGAGTGGTACTTTTCAGGGTGATGTGGTATCTGGCATTTTGTACCAGTTTTCCATACATAAGAACAAGGTTAAAAAGGGAGGCTCATCTGTCCTCTCAGCAGAGGTGACAGCAGGAAGGCAGTTGCTGTTATATGTGTTAGATCTAGTGTTTCTGAAATGTTTCCAGTTGCTTGATAATGGAGCAAGGGCTGTTTTTCCATCTTGTTTTTTGTTGTTGTTGCTTGCATTTATATTGTCCTGCCACTGGGGATTAGCAGAAAGAGCAAGAGAATAGAAATGAAGAAAAATGAAAAGCTGGGACTTCTTTCCTCCACTATCTTAGCTGTACATCTTTACAGACAGAGTCAGGTTCTCTGGTGTTCTCAGTTGCAAAGTGCTAAGGATGGGACAGGTAGCTGCTTTCTTCTCCTGTCTTCCCCTGTCTAGCTATTTTAGGAGAGTAAAGCTGATATGATGGTATTTTTGAGGCAGTTAGATTTGGTGACCATAGCTGCTTGCTGACCTTCCTCTCTAAACTACATTGCAGAGGGCTTGAGCATCACTGCAGGCCCAATGTAAAGGTTCTGCTCTATGCAGAGCTGGAGTCACCTGCATGGCCTTGGATCAGGTTGGGAGATAGCTGGAAAAGATGCTGAGGAGATTTTGGGGTCCTGATTTAGGTTTTTGGCATTTAAAGTGCTCCTTGATATGCCCCAGGCTTCTCTAAGATCTGACCCTAAATATTGATCTGGAAAGTGGTAGATTTATTTTGGCACTGCAAGCTCCATTTCTCAAGATGTTCAGGAACATAGATCTTCAGAGCCAGAAGGGATTAAAAACCTCACCTCCTGTGTAATGAAAAACTAAGAGCCTTATCCAAAAATGTCTGCCTCAAGCTCCTAGCTGGTGATGAGATATAGCAGGTCTCTTAAAATTCCAGGATCTCAAGAATTCTTGCCCATTCAGGCAAGAATTCTTACCCCTTTTCCTTTCTCAAGTTTGCTGCAGCTCTTGAATGAAAAGCTCCCAAAAATATATATGTAAATGTGGGGCATTTTACAACATGCTTGTGAAGCAGGCAAATGGGTTAGGCCTTTGAGGAAGCATGAATAGGTTAGGATTATAATTCATTGTAATGTCATGGCAAGCTACAATTTCAAAGGCTTAAGTCCTCCATTTTGTAGCCAATAAAAAATTTAAAGGGACAAAAACCCAATTTGCTTTATAATCAATAAAATGTACAACTTCTTTATCTTATTAGAAGAGGTTGTCGGTTGCAGTCAACCATTGTCAACAGACTGTTTGATCTATCAGTGAAACAAATCATTATGAGGAACACAGCTCTGCTGCTGTGGTTTTGTGGTGTTTTTAATGAGGACTGGAAATACTTCCATTACAGGACTCAAAAGTGAATTTGTGGAGTTGTACCCTTGCTCAGGGTAGAAGATTGAGATTTAAAGTGATTAAGTACACTATCCCAAGAACCTCAGTAAATTAAGGACTCATTCAGAATAGAGTGGCTCACTATCTCTATGAGTGCATTTGAGCTAAGCTGTTGTTATGTGCTGGTCTGCTTCAGCCTAACCTTGGAACTGCACAGGATTAGGGCCACACACGGCTGCTCCCAAAGGGGCTGCATAAGGGGAACCAAGATTAGGTGCTGCTAGGAAGAGAGACAGGAAAGAGAAGAATATGTGACAATGTGTGGGGGGGAGGTGAGGGGCTGCTTGGCAAGTGCTTCCCACTGTGGTTATAGCAGTCCCTTCACTTAGTGGCACTGGACCCCCACGTATGTATTTTGCGCTTTCATATTCTTTAAAGTGTTGGGCCATATGTGTGCTGAAGGTGACTTAGGACGGGCTGAAGCTACAGATATGGCTGCTTTGGGTGCGTTTCCCATTAGGAGCCCCCCAGCCCCAGAGCAGTCTTGCAGCAGCATGATCCACAGAGTCAAAGCAGGGCTTGGCTTACTTCCATCCGGAGGGGAAATGTGGATCTCACAGAGGAGGGGTGCCCTGGGGTTCAAACCTATTTGAGCTTGAGATTGGAAAATCAGAGTAAAAGCTTCTGTGAAAGATATTGTCTGAATTCAAAGGTGATGCTAATGGCAGGCATACCCTTAGGTCATATAACTCCTGAAATAAACTACAAAGTAGCCCAGTAAGTCAAGGAGAACAGACTTGCAGCTCCTCCTCCACCACAGACTGCGTTTTTGGCACTTAGCTCATAACAAAAAAAATCTCATCCACTTGGCAAAATTCGTGGGGCTGGGAAAAACAGCGCCTCCCTTGAGACCTCACTTCCTGGTGGGAGGGGGCTGCTTTGCAGAGCAGGTAGCAGTGCCTTAGGAAAGCACTGCAGGGAGGTGGCTGCGGGCAACCAACCCTGCCCCGGCTCCCCCAAGCACTAACTTTGGGATTCCCTCTGCAGCCTTTGGAGCTGCTTCAGAAGCTGCTTGAAGCTGGATGGTGCCCAGAATTGTCAACAATCTGAGTAGCCTCCCGCGGTCCTGCTGTGAACTGATTATCACATCTAACAAAATAATTTGCTGGAACAAATAACACTTCAGGCTCTGTTGTTTCAGGTGAAACTTAGTCCTAGTAAGTATAAATTTATAATACCAGCTACAGCATTATGAGTTTCCCAACAGTCAAGCTTAATTCAAATGCATATTTCAGACCCTTACGGGGACACTCTCATCTTTGTACATTGGGATTTGGAGATTTACACACATAATTCCCATTAACGCTAATAGGAGTTACAGTATGCACATATATTCCCTTCTTGATGCAGAGATTCCCCCGTGAGGATAATAAAGACGTTTTAAATTCTGGTTCCATGACTGTTTGCTGTGATATTACATATGCTCAGACAGCAGACCCTGTTCTTTCCACAAGGAATATCCCTTGCAGCCCTCACCGTCACTGCTGTGCGCCCACCTCAGCTGAGACAGTGGTTAGGGATGGACGGCATGAAAGGGCTCACAACGGATGCTGATGATTTAAGCATGGAATGCACCCGTTTGCCTCTATCCCAGATATGAAAAAGGTGTTTGCAAGCAAACACTCCATCCTTTGCCTGCCAGCTCCGTGCCCCGCAGCCTGCCGGGGCCAGCGGCAGATCCCGAGTGCCACCTGCTGGGGACAGGGCTCTGGAGGAGGGCGACAGCTGGATGCAGCTGGACAGTGTGTCCTGCACGAGAACCCGAGGCTGAGGGGCATGTGGAGGTAGAGAGAGCAGTGTGAAGTTCGTGGCGGTATAAATAAATGGTGGTGGTGATGTAGTGTGAAGCAACGTGACACTTGGTGGGAGAAGGAAATGCATATTTCCCTCTTAGTCTGCACAGAATTCATTTAAAGACTGGGGGGGCGGGGTGTGTGGAAGAAACAAAGCAAAGCAAGTAAGGTTTCTTTGGATGGTTAGCTGGAAAAGGGAAATAAAATGAGAGCTGACTGTTTTATTTCCTGACGTTTATTTTGCAGCCATTAAGTGTACTGCTGAAAAACTTCAGTAAAGTACTCGCTTACACAGGATTTAACCTGATGTTTAAATGAGCTGCCCAATCAAGGCCTGCAGGGTATCAGAGTATCCTCTCTGGAAGTGTACTCATTATACTCTGTTGCATTTGCAATGTTTTGCAAATGCCTGCTTGTCTAACAAGATATACTCACATAAAATGCATTTGTAACGTAACAGCACTAGGGAAAATAGTGCCATAAATATTGTACCTTGTCTAACCAAAACTTACTCATTGCATTCCATTCCCTTTTTAGTGAGTGTGAAGTTGACCCCATGGAAATTAATGGCTTGATACATGTACAAAACATGTGATAGAAAAGTCAGATTATGTAGCGTTTGAAGGAATTGTTGGATTTGAGAGGGATTTGAAGGGTTGTTTGGTTGGTTATTTTGTGGTGCTTTGGGTTTTTTTGTTTGGTTGGTTTTTTTATGCTGGTAGCTTTGGTGATAGGTGATATACTGGCAGCTGTGGTAGCTCCTCTGACCACCTCACTGTGTTAAGAGTCACATCTGTCTGGTCCTCAGTGTAGGAGAGCTGAGGGCAGAGTCTTGGAGAGCTCTGTGCTGTGCCTGAAGCTGAATTGCCAAGGTACCCCTTGTATATCTCTGCCTGCTGAACTGGTCCTAGCCATGCTTCTTCTGCAACTTCAGAATTGCAGTTCCATTTTATGTATGAATGTACCATCATGGTAAATATGAAGAGTTTACCTTCATGGTGAATATGATCCCAGCCCTTTTCTCCCAGAGCTGTGTTTGAGTCTAAACTAGACTGTGAAGCCACAACCACTTTATCATTTTCAGCACCTTTAAAGATCTATTTTCAAACAGTTACCAAGTGGTAGATGGAGGAGGTACATTCTCACATATGCTCACGCACCATAGTTTCATTCCCTCTTCAAGCACTGAGCTTCTCTGCTTCATTTAATCTAACAATTTGGCCTTCTATATATTTTTGTATCCGCAAACAAAAAAATTGTGTTAATAAATCTATATGCTGTGAAGTGCTGAAGTATCTCCCAGCTCATTGCAGTAATGTGTGTTTTAGATCACAGGGCTGATGGCTTATACTTGAAGACTTTGCAGAGAGTGTTGCATGCTATGCTAGCGACACAGCTTTGGCTACAAGCCCTGTTCCAAAGCCAGTTGCAATCAAACAGTCAAAGGGCATGTCTACACAGCATAAAGAAAGTGTAATTGTAATTTGTCCTAGAATTACCCTTGGTAGTTTAATCCAGCCAGCATGAAAAATAATAACAGAAGCAAATGTATAATAAGGCGCTACCAGAATCCAGAGCTCTCTAATGTGGATTGGTGGTGCCTCCTAGAGCCCATCTCCATACACAAGCAAAACCTTCCCAAGTCATGTTTGTAGCAAGCATTAGTACTACCAGTGTGCCATGCTACCTGTGTTCCTTTTTGGCAGCTCCAGTCAGGAGCAGCAGGACCTCTGGCCAGCACTCTGCTCCCAGGGCTCCATGGCCACAGCTCCTGCCTCAGTTTCCATGAATGACACAAGGCCATGAGTGCCAGAGCTAGTGTCCCAGCTGCCCCTTGTCCCATGTCAGGATAAAGCTGTCCTCATACAAACTTAAAAAAGGCTGACTGTAGGAAAACAGGGTTTACAGCATGGTGCCAGCTGCCATGAGAGGGGAGGAAAGCCTAATCTTCATACCTGGGGGGAGGGAAAAATTTGGGAACACAGAAGAAGTTTCAGGAAAAAAAAAAGAGGTGGGAGGTACTTACTTAAGAATAAAATATGTATTATTCATACTATGTACATAAAAACCTATTATATATGGGAGTGTGCACATGTATCTGTATACACATGTGCTTAAAAACACATTTACGTATAATTCAATATGATTATATATATATCTATGCTTATATGCATAAAGATGCATATATTGTGTATTAACATGTTTATAGAAATGTATTGCACTTAAATGCCTTGCATGTTTTTGTAAGCTCTGCTCCCTGTTTCTAGGCTCTGGATAATTATTTCAAAGCATGGGTCTTACTTTAACAGCACTGGCTCTCTCCTTTCAGTACTGAGAAGCAGAAAGATAAAACTAGATAACTGGCCTTCTACTCCAGTGTCCAAACTTTTGTCCTGGAGAGAAGTTACTTACTACCATTTTTCTGTTACTGTTCAGGTTGTATTTGTGTTCTTATAGCTGTGATGATGGTCTTTTTATATCATTATGCAAAATCAAAAATATCTTTGAAAAGATACAGAAAATACAATCAATTTCCATAGTACCTGCCTTAGAAATGAAAGCATTTTGCCACAGATGCTGTTTGCGAAAGCTGTTGGGTCACCCTGAAATTTGAGGGGGAAAAAAAGAGAAAGAAAACAAAGAAGAGGAATAAAAGATAGGAGAAAGAAGCTTTACACTGCTGACCCTTCTCGAAGGCAGACTTTGAGCAGATCACTTTGACCTGCCTCCTGTCTACCTGTTAAAATGATTATTTGTTCTTTCTAGAACAATTGCAGGGTAAGGGTTTATTTACTCTTTTGCATCATATTGAAATCATTTACTTTTATAATTGTGGAAAGTAGGAAAAGGGGAGTTAGAGAAATAGATAGGAGTGAAAATGAGGAGAGATGGAAAGACAAAGGACTTTTAAGACAGGGTACCAGTTGTAATGCTTGGGATCATGTAACAGATTCTTATTGAACACCAAAGCCCACCATATAGCTTCAACTGATGGAAAGAAAATTATTGTTTGAATCAAATCTCTTTCCCACTAAAACAGTAATAACCACGAGCAGATATGTTTATCATTTACCCACACTTCTGTCAGAATCAAAGGCTTAGAGGAGGGAAGTGGTTACTAACTACTGTAGGACATGTATCTGTTTAGTAAATATCTGAACATCTCATTTAACATGCTGTAATCTCCTATTCCTTTTGTGTGTTCAGTCCTGTGTAAACTATTACAATGCAAAACAAAATACCCTGACTGAAATTTAATGTGTATAAGAACTCTCCTGCAAAATCTCCTCTCCATTTCCCAGAGCTGTTTCCAGGATGCTGTTTTTTCTTCTGAGTCTTCCCTTATTGTTTTTCATTGTGTCGCATTGCTTTTAGATGAAAGATTTTTCAAGAAGTAGGATATGATGTTTAGGAATAATTACTCTGGTGTCTTACGTAGGCACTACTGTTGTTTTCCACATGTCCTTTCTGTGATAGTAAATAATTGAGAATACCTAAGAATGAGCTTAAGAAAATAAGCAACATACATCTTTTCTCATTGCTGCCTCCAGAGGCACTGGGTCTTTTTTGATCAAGGTGTGATAGCTCTGTACAGACTGTAATGGACATCTGTTTAAGAAACTTTCCAATTGCTTTTTTGTTGTTATGGAAACTTTCAATGGCCATCCGCCTCTTGAGAAGGAGCCCCAAAGCTTAATAATACATTTGGTAAAGTGTCTCTGTTTTGAAACTGCTACTTGCACTTTCATTTGATTTCCTTGTTTTCTTAATAGAATACACTGAGAAAAACTCTTTCTATCTAATCTTTCCATAATTAAAAAGTAATCAGATTGGATTATCTTTTTTTATTAGGAAAAACAGAATTCCCCCATGATGTACTTAGAGGTATTTTGTCCAGATAGCTTTTTTCCACAAGTTCCCAAGTAAATTTGCATTCAGCTGTGTTATATACTTTTATTTGAACACCTGTCTTTAATTCTCATTTAACTTCATCAGAATTGCACATTGACTAGGAGTCCTGCATCAAAGCACTAAAGTAATTTATGCCAAATTAATCTCAAAAAATGTTTAGTGCTCATTCTATTTTAAATTGTTTCTTGCTTTAGAAACACACAGAAGAAGGGAGGATTTTGCATTTCATGCTCATACGATGCTGTTTTTCTGTAGCCCCTTCCTTCAAGCTCCTGATGCTCCAATTTCTGGTTAGGCCCTTCAAAATGAATG
The DNA here is from genome assembly GCF_054131305.1 of Coturnix japonica. Taxonomy (NCBI): domain Eukaryota; kingdom Metazoa; phylum Chordata; class Aves; order Galliformes; family Phasianidae; genus Coturnix; species Coturnix japonica. The sequence goes on from NC_140673.1 coordinate 18,437,849, forward strand.
ACAAAAGTCTGCACAAATATTTCGTTTACCTTATTTACTGGGCAGGTATATGAGAACACTAAGGCTCTCTGCCCTTATTGATTGGATTTTAGTGAAATCAGAGTAAAAATTCATGTACCAGATGATTTTCAGGCAGCTGCTAGCACAGAACATTTCACTGATGGATGTCACAAAGCAGGAGGTCACACCGCAGCATATGCACTCGCTTGTGCTGTGGAGTGACTTCATTTGTATGCAGCAAGGATGGCGAAGCATGGGGCTGCCTCTGGAGGGAACAGTCAATCCTGCAAACATTTATGACACTGCAGGCTAGTCTGAGGAATTTTACCTTGCCCTTGTACATGTAAAATGTTTTGTCAATCAAGGTTATCTGGTCAGTGCTTTCCTGGAGTCTCAGCACTGCCAGTTTATGGAGTAAAGGGGTAGAGGGTCATCAGGGAGACTTTTGCAGTGTCTTGTGGAATATTTTTTCAGAAAAGCCACAGAACCCAGACTTGGGATTTCTGACCTCAGTTTTAAGAGATTGTTTCGGACAAATGAGAAACCTTTAGCCTTACTGTTTCTTTGCCACAGTATTAAAGCAGGATGCAGATCTCTCTCCATCATGTGGAGCAAGGTCATCTCTCTAATGCTGTTTATTGTACACGAGACCCTGATCTCAGCTGGGATCTATGGACATTATTTTGTAACAGGATAAATAATGAACAAGCAATCAAAATCTTGCTTACTATTTGTCTGAATAAATGACATGAGCATAGGGAAAGAAAGCTAAATTAGTGACTGTGCTACAGCGCTGGTAGAGGCAAAATTGCTTTTCTATATCCTATGCTTTCTTCCTGCTCTATTTTGTGAAAGGCACAATCATTACTTGTTCTTCTTTTTCCCCAGTTTTTGCCTAAGTCCCTGTGAATCAAGCTTTTTGTTTTCAAGTTCTTATTTTATTTTTTTAAAGTCTCAGAGAATGCCTCAAATCAAAGTTAAAAATCCAATTCATATTTAAAAAATAAAAATAAAAAATATTTTTTTATTTAACCCCAAGCAATTTTTGTTTAAATTATGGATAATTTCAGTAAGTTAAAATAAGAAATAATAATAATAAAGAAATCAGATTCAGGTGGGCATCAGTAGTGAATCAGAAAAATCAATTATTTCTAAAGATCTTTTGTTAGCTCTTTATTCATATAACCTGTACATCTATCGTTCCTTTCTCTGCCTCTTTCATTTCTGTTCTGTTCCTGTACCTTCTTCTCTTCTCCCAAGATCATTTGTAAGTAGAGTCATCTCAGGTTTATGTTTTCTGCTGTCCTGCTTGTTATCTTACCATCTGCAAACAAATAAGCATATTTTATATCTCTTTATCCCAAAGAGGTCAAGTGCTTCAGAACTGGAGCTGCAGCAGCTTCTGTTAAATATAGTTTCAATGACAGGGGAGGGCTACTTGTATAATTCTTCATTTCTTGTTTTCCTCAGAAAATAAAGTAACACTTCATTGAGTTTTACTGGGTATTGGTCACCCCCAACTTGTTGTTTTTAATGAAAGGCATTACATTTTGTGTTGTTTAAAGCAGTAGAGAGGTTTTGTTTTGCTTTTGAGTTTGATGTGCAAAGTGACATCATCAGCCATACCAAGTGTCACGATGAGAATGAACTAGAAAAAGATGAAAAGAGCATAGACAAAGAAGTACAGAATTCCGAAAAATCGTAAATATGTAGTGTGTGTCTCTTTTTAAGACTTCCTGTAAAACATAGTTTTAATGCAAAACTGGTACTAATGAGTGGAAAATCAGCCCCACGTTTTAGAAGTAATCTGTTGTGTGGTGACATTGGTAATGTTTTGCTGCATGTGTGAAGGTGCTCAGGTCCATAAAGTCGAAGTGTTAATTCTGCGTGAAGTACTGTCAGATTCCAGCCCAGGTGCAGGAAGTGAGTACCTAGGCGTGGGCTGTGTCTTACAGATGGCAAATTTTACTGGAAGGAATCCACATCAGTGAAAGGCACATGTACTCACATGCATTTGTGGAGACTGAGCAAAATATAGTCTTGTAGAGGGGAGAAATTTGCCTGAGAATGGGTACCTTCAAGGTAGGAAGTGGCATGACAGAAGTGGTTTTTACCTCCAACTCAAAGCCAGCTATCACTACACACTGGGATTAGTTTATCTCTGCAGCTTGACAGGGTAGGCTGAAGACCATATCGATTCCATTTCATACATGTAGGCTCACAGACAGACTAAGTCTGGGCATTTGGATTTCTGCCTGTGTGTTTATTACTCACTTGGGAACAAAAACACCAGGCTTGCTCGTGGAAAGATGTGAATGAACTCATTTGTGTGTGTAACCTTAACGTATTCTTAAACTGTTGTTCTGTTTGCCCTTTCCAGTTCAATTTTACAGAGGTTTTGTTTTGTTTTAAGTATGTTCCTAAACTAAGATCTCCTTCATCTCCCATAATCTTTCTGAGCTTGACTGGACTTGCCCAACACTTATAAGTGGCAAGGAGAGAGAGACAGCGGAGAAGTAAGGTGCATAGAGACCATTTGACCACTGGCATTTGGTTCCCAACCACATATCTGTATTCTTTGTTGTTTCTAGTAATGTAGCTTTCCAATCATGTAAAGCACAGCATGCCAGGAAACACTGTAACAGTTAATTTGTTTCTGTGCAGTTCCCAACTGCCAGAAGTCAAGGGAGCAAACAAGAACATAGTGTAAGCTACAGTTCATATGGCTTCGCTGTGCACCACAAAGGTTGCTGATTGATGCAGTGTGAGTTTACCCTCCAGGACACAGCTAAGGTTATTGGTGGGACAAGGAACTGGAGATTGTGTTGCAGCTATTGGCTTCATTCATGAATTGTTAATGTATAAGAATAAAAGAATTCACTCAAGGCAATCAATTCCCCTTTAAAATACAGCAATTCACCCCCAAAAAGTGAAAGAAGGCTTAAGTGATAAATTGCAGGAATATTGCTTTCACATTTGACACCCATTAACCCTGTTTTATATTGGGAAAATAGTATCATTAAGCAAAGTAGACAGTGCTTTACAACTATTAGCTTATGAAAAGATTCAACTACTACATAAAGATAACTGTTATTAAATAGGTACATTTTGCAAAGCATTTTAAGGGTAAGAAGGAAGAAAAGTTGTCTTTGGCGGTACAAGTCTTTTTCTACATGCTAAAAAGAAAAAGAAAAGGCATGTCTCACATCTTTAAGACAGAACAATCAGAGTTATTTGAGTTGAGAGGCACTTAATGGGAAGCTAGATTCCCTTAACAGTAAATGCATGTCTGTATAAACTGAAGGAATTTGCTGTCCTCCTCCAAAGGCATAAGAGTAAGGTAATTGCTGAGTGATCAGTTCTGATGGTGAAATGGTAGCGCCTATTGTTCTACCACAGAGTAGAACCAGGGTGGTCAGGATGCAGCTTGCCAGGGTGTAGGGCCAAGCTGAATAGTGCCTCCTCCATCTTTGCCAGCTTTTCAGGCATAATCTGAAACTGCTTTCACCAGCAAACTCCATGCAATAGTCCTTTTCCTCTACAGATCATAAACACTCACTCAGTCTTAAAATACACTATCTTGTAAGCTGTTGAACTAAAAATATGTGACCAAGTTTCAAAAGCTCTGCCAAACAACCCTTCCTCCTAATGTCTAGAAACTGCTGTCCCTTCTATCTACATGTCTACTTAGAGGCAGATAAAAACAACTTCTCACTATGCTTTATCCCTCCATTACATGACTTCCCACTACATTACACCCCAAAGGTCCTTAGGGAAGGAAAAGAATAAGGCTGATAGAGAGGGGGCAGTTCTTTCTCTAACCTATGCCCTCTCCATTCTGAACAAAAATCATCTACATCTGTTGAAACCATTAGACACCATCCCATGTGTCAGAAGCTGCAAAGCACAGCAGTGTTGCAGATGCAGGGATCTGTGAAAGGAAAGGATGAGTAAAAGTAGAATGGTGAGGGCTGCATGAAGCATCAAACAGAGGTACAAGAAGAGAACTCGGAGCAAGGGTTAGTTTATGTGTGGGGTGCTGGCTAGAAAAAAGTCTCACAGATCTCTTCCTTGCTGTTTCTTATGCTTTGTACCTTGCTTCTGAATTATGGGTACTTCACCCCATAATCAGTTTTCCTCTTAACAATTACCCCTATATTTTTTTTTACCTCTGAGCTGAAAACAGCCTTATCTATTCTCCTGAGAACATGCTATTCTAACTCACTCCAGGTTTTTAAATGGAAATTGCTAAGCACTCCTTACTGATTCTAAGCAAAGGAAAAAAAAGACCTGAAAAGCCTTTGTTCCTGATTTGCAAATGTGGACAAGGAAATGCCTTTCATACAGCATGTGTGATTAACTTGAGATTCTGCCTCCCATTTACCTGCACCCTATCTTCTATTTCAACACCACTGTTTCAGCCACCACTTCCCTTGTTCCAAAAGTGGTCTTCAGGAGAAGATGTTCTTCACCAGAAGCCCACTAAAATACTTTCACGATCCTGTCTGGTTCCACCAGTTCCTCCTTCTTTTTGATTTCTCTTACATCTTTGGTTCGTTTTCTTATTTTCCAGCCTTCTTCAGCAAATGTGAGCTGTCTGCTCCCAACCTTGCAACATTGCCATATGCAGAAGAAAAGCTCTGTACCCAGCCTCACATCTGAGTTAAGTTTTAATAACCAGAGCAGGTTGGGAAGAGACAGAAATGTTTATTTTTATTACTGACTGATATTTTGTATACAGGAATACTTCAGCCTCTCGGTCTAGATAGATGCTCCTTTGAGGTAGATGCTGATCCTTCACCTAGTGAGAGATTTTTCCCTGCCTTACATTTTTATAGTCCAATAGGCATGACACATTACCCACATTTTGTATTAAGAGTGATTTACTCCAAGACCAACATGGAGCCATAAATTGAAACCAGTTCTTCTCAGGCATATCTATTGCCACAACTACAAAACCAAATTTTCTAACTCCTGCAGGCTATTTAGGATTTAGAACTCAGAAATATTTCACAGTCTCTTTTTCATAGTACCTATAAATTGAGTCTTGCTGAAGCCAAAAAGGTTGTTTCTTTCTAGTGATGTTTGTAACTTTGCTGTGTTTTGTCATGTTTGAATTCAAGTTCATACACCACTAAACATATTTTCCATGCTAGATAAGAATTTTCAATATCATAGATATTTTCCTTCTTTCTATTAAAAATGTTTAAAAATTCATATCCAGAAGTAAGTGCACTTGTCCTTAAACTATACGGCATCAAATAACTCCAACATGTGTTTCTTTCCTATCTACATTAGAAATGTTAATGCATCACGTATTATGACTGCTGACAGGCATTTTCAAGCATGTCACTGTTTTGTATGAAACTTTGTATTAGAGCTTTACAGTTCTGAGGAAAGGTGCTCCTTGGACTTTCAGATGCCTGGAGTTTAGTATTGCTTATCTAGGTGATCCAGATTGTATCTTTGTATGTTATAATTGTACTCAATGTCACGTATCTACTCCTCATGCTTCATTCTGGTCACTTATCAAGTGAACAAGCACGTTTTCCCCAGCTAAGTATTCATACAGCTATGCTGCAAAGTCAAATTCTTACCTATCTCATTTTCTCATACATCATCTCCTAGTATTATTCAAGTTATCCATAGAACAGTTCTTTCCTGATCAAGGGCATATATTATATTTGCAGTTGCAATTTGATTGGCAGCAGAGATACTATTAGGTGCTAAACAACCTGAAAAGTAGGTCACATAAATTCAGAGTTTAGATTGCTGAATAACTGCACAGATTTACATATAGAACATTGTATGAACTTCTTTTGAGCATTCTTTTCCCGTGTTGTGCTTTTAGAATGATGTGGTGGATGGAAATGTTCTTCTAGCAAAACACCTTTCATATTTTCAATAGGGCTATACTGTAATTCTCCTTGAAATTTGAGCATGAGCTGGAATGAGAATGTAGATAGAGGAGTGTGACTTCAGGGCCATGAATATAGAAAAGACCATGGAAATGTAGACCAAAGATGTAAATAAATATATATATATATATTTCAGATTTGGTCCTAGTTAAGGACAAGCACAAGTCCAAACTAAGACCTAGCCTAAGACTACTGATACAGCTCCAAAATATCTGGTTACTTAACTAACGTGCAATAATCTATAGGCTGTGTTACTAAAGCCTCTAGTTTAGGAACCATAATGGTCTCTTTTGGCCTATGATCCTTTGAAATGATCATTCCACTTTTTAAAGAAGACTCTTAAGCATGTTGAGGTCATTGCATAGGCTTACAATTGCAGATACAGAATGACCAGTAGCAAACCAAACACATCTTTTCCCTTTTCTGAAACTTGCTTCTTATGTTGCAGACTCTGCTTCTCTCACTCATTATAGTGAGATCCCTTATTGCCCAGTATTGCAGTAACTCTGTCTGGTCTATTGTATTGTGATAACACTCCTTTGTCCATTGTATTAGGTTAGCACCTCCTTGGCTATAATAAGTATGAAAAAAAATTCAAGGTTTAACTTGTCAAATGGAACTTTTCAGTGACTTATTAAAAGAACCCCTGCGGTATTACAAAATGCAGCTTTTCTGTCATCTAACTAAAAGATCCCTTTAGAAACCTTCATTTTTTATGTGTGTAAAGACAATTTCTTCTACTGAAACACTTTGATTCTTCTCTGAATGAAATCAAGTGTTTTAAAACTTTTTGAGGTGCCCCAAAGGCTCACTTCTATACTATGGAATGTGAAAGACTGTGAACCTCTCACATAATCGTCACATAGACACTTTGCAGTGTGCTACTGGAAGCAATCGTTCATTACGTACTGCAGGCTTTTATAAGGGAAAGAAAAAAAAAAATGGGGAAGAAAAAACTATGAACTGTGTCTTCCTTTGTCATGAGCATCTGGGGTAAGCAAAGATGGACAGAAAGCAGTTGTCACAGACTGTTAATAAGGTTAAGACTAGCAGCTGCTGGAGGGTTCTTATTTAATGAAATAGAGAACAAAACAGAAATGTGGAGATATCTTCCCTGTTAATATCCTCCAAGCAGACATACCTTGTGTTGTCTCTTGTTCATCGGAACCAAACAGCAACGTTTATAGAAAAAGGGGCACTTCAAGCACAGATGTCAGCATTCGTTCCTCTCCCCTTCCTTCTCTGCTTGGATATCCTTTCAACCATCACAATGCATGAATTACTACCAGAAAAGCTGCTGCAAGAGAATCAGGTGCTTGGACTTTGTCTTCTGTATTTGCTATTTCTCCTTCTCTCTTGATTCCTTTTTTTTGTACTGCTGAGGTGAAGATAGATTTTTTTTCCTTTTAAGATTTCCTGAGGAATAACACAGCATATTTCTAGGGACCAGCATGTACATTTTGCTATAGAGCAGCTAACATACATCGTAATTGGTATAGCATACACACAGAGACAGGGAATATTTTATACAAATAGGTCTTATTTTATAAAAATATAGGTCTTCCAATTTTTATTTACTTATTTATTTATTTTGTATGGTAAGCAGCACCTGCCATAGACACAAGAACAGCTCTGTGAGACATTTGGGAAAAGGGTACCATACCCACCTCTGTGTAAGTGCATAAAGCAGGGAACTTACAAGGGCAAAGTTTGTGATGGTGGCATTGTCACAAACCACAAGAGGAGACAGCAGCACCTGAAGGATGGCTCAGATGGAGCTCCCTTTCCACTTTCCTGAGATAAGGAGTACTCTATGGTTTTATTCAGTCTTCTTCATAGCTAGTACAGTCCAAGTCCCTGTGAAGCAATGTAAATTACTGAGAGGTTTAGAGAACTATAGCATAGGCTCCTGGAGAGATCAAGGACCCATCTGAGGGCTATTGTTATACTGGGTTCCTTATTCAGCTTTGAGTTTGGGAAACACTTACTATGTCTGTAATGCCACAAAGCAAGAGAGATGCTGAAAATGGTGAGAAAGAATAACTTTTCCAGATAAGAAAGAAAAGCCAACTGAGAAAAGCAGGATATATGAAATTCAGGGGTCTTCCAGAAGTGCAAGATTAAGAGAAAGAAAACACCTGAAGCGTCTTATATTGTTCTGAAAGATCCAGGAAGGGATCAAAGGGAAAAAAGTTTATTCTTGGTTCCTGTTTTTTCTGCATTTTACACTTGCTCCTGGCTTCAGATAAGAGACAGGAGTAGAAACCTTTTCCAGCCTTCTCATCTGAAGAATTTTAAATGGGCTTGAGAATGGAAAGGTAGAATTTTCTATATATAGTGGTATTTTTTACTGTGTAGCTTCAAATTATTCTCAGTTTTTTTCTGGAAACATTTTTGGTGTGCATTTATTTAAACTCTCTGAAATCTCTGTTGTTTTATTTTTTGTTTACAAGAACAAGTCCAAATCATTTTTTCTTAGGACCAAGAGCCAAAAATAAACTACTTAACACTGAGGTAATAAAACAGACAAAATATCTCATGTGTTTAAGTTGAAATACCTTTTCTCCCCATATTTTTTTTTTTTCAAAGAAATGAAAGAGTCTCTGTAAAAATAGTAGGTTTCCAATTAAGCATAATTAGTGGGATAAAAACACCTTTCTTGGGTCAAAGATCTTAAATATCTCCAGAGCAAAATGAATGACAATTAATTCAACGTGCTAGGGCAAGAAATTGAACAACTCCCTCTCTGGGTAAGCCACAATCTCTTCCCTCCTCTCAGATAAATTTGAAGCTGTTGTCAGCCTCTGTTGAGTTTCCTACTCTTCAGTGATGTACACACGTTATCTCTCAGCACAGAGAAATAACCTTGGAAAAACCTGCTTACATCCCTGATTCTGCCCTTTCATGCAATTATCAAAGTTCTCCCCACCTCTTCTGCCAGCATGCCATTGCAGGCACCTCAGTGACTCTTCTACTCCTTCTGCCCCAAATTGTTATTGGTGGCAACCTTCAGAACCTTATTTCTCTCAACTTAGAGGTCCATGGGCTTAATCCAGGTCCATTTTGAAAATCTGTCCTCAGGGCTCACCCTTCTTATGAGGAAGAGTCTGATTTTAATTTACTGATTTATTGGCAACAAAACACGTTGTTTCAAGCCCATATCTGAACTACTGCTTGAAGGCAGAGAAATGTCTCTAGAAATACCTTTAACGCTCTCTTTATATACTTTGATCCCAGTACTTCAGTAATTACCGTCTTCGATGTTCCAGTAGGCCCATGTATGTACCTGTGTTTCCAAATATACTGTAGACAGTTTTATAATTTCAGAGCCTATTAACCACCAACTTGCAAGTTTATGGTAGTTTTATTTTGTGAATGCTTTGTGAGGCTTGAGCTGATAGCCTATTTGCTTGTTTTCCCTTTTTTCTTGTTTCCCAGGTGACCAGCCTGGCTTTTCAACTGTACTCTGAGATCAGTTTCTTTTCCATGGTTCATTAAAACTGAGCATTTGTTTCTCTCTCTTCAGACATTGCCTAAGTCGTGGTACATGCACTGCTGTCACTCCCTTTTATCTTTTCCTATATGTTTCCCAATGTGTTGGGTAAGTGGAAATTTACAGATGGAGCTGCTGATGTGCTTTCATGTAGAGCATATTTTCTTTTACAGCTGTATGTCTTGTATTTTAATTTCCCTTTGTTGTTACCAGCAGTTACTTTTATGCCTGGAAGACAAACTGTTCCCACGCTCTTCCATAGCTTCTCCTGGCAACATTCCTTTGTAGATTGGTTGGTGAGGAGAGCTGAAAGGTTATAGGGCTGCTACCTTCCAGAAAGACTCTGAATTATTTAGTACCAACACTTCTACCTAAAATGATAGTTTCTTTAGACTCCAAGTTCAACAACAGCACTACTATAATCCATTAGAACAATGACTTGGGCATGCTGCTACTACAGAAATCCCAAGAGCTTTCTCTAGAACCTAAACACAGGCAGATATTTAAATATCTTTGATGTTTATGAATGATAATCTCACTGAAAAAGGGATCTGAGCTTTGTATATGCAGTTTGTGTTAATGGTCAGTTCTGTTTTAACTGTATGTGAGATGGCAGCCTCAGACAACTGCATTAGAGAGTAGTTGCCAGTAGTGGCCTGAAAAAGAGCGAAAGTGATACATGATATTTGTGCCACTAGTTAGGAGTTAAAATAAAAACTTAGGTTTAAATGTATGCATTTATTATACTGTGTAGGTTATACACTATATGTATTTTTAAGTGTGCATTTGCTAGAGTTCACTTCAGGAAATGCACCAAACCATGAATCAATGTTACCTTATTAGTTGTAGGAAAGGTCTCAATCTTTAAACAGGACAGTTAATTTCTGTTTGCTTTTAGTACTTACAGTCCTTGTTTTTAGTGACAGTGTCCAAAAATTCCAAAAATATATACTATTAATGTTGGGTTAAACTGAGTTAATTCCTTGTAATGTGACTGAGTTGCATAAGTTTATCGCAGAAGAAACTTGGCCTGTGAATGAATGAATCACAAATAAATTGCTGGAGAATAAGGAAAAGTTAACAAAACAAAACTGCAGAAAACATCCATGGAATATGAATCTATTCTATTGCCTTCCCTGAAGAATTAAAAGATTATCAGCTTTCAAACCAACATTGTTCAGTGATCAATGCAAGAATTTCGTGAGAATTAAATTATATACCAAGAAAAGTAATAATCTTCCAAGTGTTTTCTTTAAGTAGCAAGAGGATCAAAAGGAAGTGAATTTAGGTAATACCGTAAATACACAAATAAATACTTACTGAACATGTAATAAACTGAATGGTTTCTGACATAAAATCTTAAAAGAATTTAGCCTGAGATGTACCTGTGATAGTGCAAATTTTTCAAACCATACTCCAGTTGAGAGCATCCTTGAACATTTACAGTGAAGTTACAGGGATTGCTCTAAGAGAGAAGCTGTGTCAGTGTGTAGTAGATATTGATGCAGATAAACTCAGTTAAAATCTTTACTGTGGAGTGGGAAGCATAGCCAGCCAGCCAGAATCTGCCTTTAACTGTTACCTATATTCAGCAACATACATTGCTGGAAAACAGTATTTATAGCATTCTGACCATGTTAAATGCCTCTTGCAGCAAAAGGTGGTCATTATTATGAGAAATTAAATTTGTAACCAGTCATATGTGTAAGAAATTTTCTGCACGAATGATAAAAATGCAGTTGTTTAAGAGCATAAGACATCAGACAGCTAAAAATGGCAGACCCAAATCAGTGACAGGACCCAAATCTCCTGGATATAGGGATTTGTTCAGTTTTCATTGTTTATATTGGAATGAGAAATTGAATTCTTCAGAGTCTTGTAGAAGGTGTGTCCAAGTATTGGTTCATCCTCTTTAAATAGGCTGGTTTGTTCAGTAATAGGGATGTTTATAGGAAATGTGTAAACAGGACTTTTGAGGGTCCAGACTTGCTTGATAAGGAGATTAGAACATCAGTGTTCCATTTAGTGTTCTAAACTGTAGCAGCCTTCTACAGAAAACAGAATTATGATTAATATGTGCTGTACGGGGAGTAATAATATAGCAACATTTCTTTCAAAGTAATGAAACATATGGTGCTCATTTTATTACTGAATTAACTTTCTCATTAACTTAAATTTGAAACTATATTGTTATTTTTGTATATTAAGACCCTTTGTAAGGATAGACTCTCTAATCTTTGGAAGTCAGTCACTGATCAAATACTGGTAGATGATTTTGCTCTGCATTTTTGGGGTTTTTTTTTCAATGTGAGAGCAAAGCCAATGCCTGTTATTTGAACTGGCAGAGTATTATCTGCTCCTTCCTTGGGAACAATACACTGCTTATCTTATCTGGCCCATGACCTAATGTCACAGTGACCCTGTGCTGTGAACCTATGGTATCACACTCATATGTTCTGTACAGAGATTAAGTTCATATTGAGTTTCCTCCTGACATCATAATCTTACCTGACACTCTTACCTCTAGAAAGTGATGATCTAGATCCATCACGTCCTTGTAACGGCTCTGTGGTGTGTAAGAGTACGTCACTAATGTGCAGGTCTAAAAAAAAACAGAAAAAGAGTCATAATTAAACATGAGAATATTGGCTTCTGGGGGGGTGGGAGAGGGAAATTCAATGTTTCCTCTTTTGCTTTTTTTCCTAAATAATTAAGTGCATTTTGGGTAGAACCACAAAATAAGTAACAATTTTCAGAATTCAGTATGTAATGGTACAACTGAGCACTTAAGAATAATAATCCCACTTCCTTTCTTATAGTCTGAATTTTTGCAGCCCTGATATATTTGGCTTGGTTTGAAGAAACAGAAAGGCTTGAGAATTTTCTTCTCCCTAAAACTCCCGCAGATGGCTCAGGTCATATTCTTCAGAGAACAGAAAAGGTTCCTCATAGAAGATTATGGAGGAAAACGGGCCTTTTTCTTAAGTGACCATCTGTCTATAGTTCACATAACCTCCTGCTAGGCCAGGTTAGGCTCCATCTTCCTGCAGTCCATCCTAAGGCTCACAGGATGGTCTGGGTCTATCTTACCTTGTAGTGACCTTTTATACGGACAGAGTACATTGAAGCAAAGATTCCAGAGGTATTTTTTCCCTCTGAAAAAGGTATTTGTCATGGTAGCTCTAACCAAGCTCACAACTGCAATCAGTTCCTCAGCCTATAGGGGAGCATTCAATGCAGTGTGCAGAGTTGTCCACTGTTCAGTTTATGCAGTCAACATTTCAACCCCAAAATGCCTGAGGTGGAGGCATGATAAGGCTAAATTTCAGGGCTACCTGATTTCTCATCTGTACCAATGCCACGGAAGGTAATCATTGCATGACCATGAAGTCTAAATTAGGGTTAAGATAAACTTGAAGTTATCTTCTAGTGCAATAGAGTTACATAGCAAACAGCAGTCCTCAGATATGATGTGACTCAAACCTCAGATGACAACTGGTCTGACGTTTAACCCTACTGAATGACTTAGGAAATGGTACACACAGAAAGGGAGGGAAAAATCCTGTAGCCACTTTATCAGTATGCAGTTAATAAGCCAGTGATGATAGTGGACTGTTATGCTTCAGAATTTGTTTTCTGTGTTTGAATGAAAACAAAACCTTTTGAACATCTCAGTTCAGTTCTGTTGTATCAAATCAGTTTGTTTTCAGGTTGAGAATTCCATAGTTTGATTCCATGCTTCTTCTTTTTCTCGCTTTCAGTCTTTGTTGTGCAAATGACAGGTAAATCTAAGCTAGACATGAAGAACAATCCCTCTGACAAGTTCATTGAAATGCACAAAAGCATGGCTTGGGTCTAACAGCATATATTAATGAAAAAAATATATATATAAAAAAATAATTTACAGATATTTTATATATCTAGATCAGCTGCATCTTTCAAACCCCAACAGCTAGACAAAATACAAATAGCATTTCTGCCTCTCATTTTACAAACATCATATCTGATTCCCACAGTTATCACACCACTGGTGGTGTGCCAGCATCAGACTGGGATAACAGCAGGGAATTAGGCCTGTTGGTTTCTTTCTAGTAAAAGGCATGCAAGTTTTTGTTGTTGTTGCTTTTTAAAAAACAAAAACAAAAACAAAAAAACAACAACCAAACCCCCCCCAAAAAACAAACAAACAAACGCCAACAAAACAAGAAAAAAGCACCTTTTAAAGCAAGAGAGTGTAATAAAATCCCTTCATTAATGTACTAGAATCAGCATATGGCAATTTAGCCCAGCCCAGAATACATTCTTATTCATTAGACACTGTCCAGAGTCTCCAGAGAGAATATCAAGCATTATCTTGGAGGCTACACGACTATAGCAAATCCTGAATATTATGAAAAAGTAAAATAAAATCAAGGAATGAATGTTAAATTTGAAACAGGTGGGAATTTTCTTTTTTCATATTTTTAAGTAAGATTTCTTCCTATGTAGAAATGAGAGAAACTGAAAGGTGAAAATCACTTAGCTTAGCAACTGATTATGTCTATTTTAACCTGCTATGGTTGCTTGGGAGCTGTTTTGCTAATCCCTGCTTTGTCAGTAGGTTATATATTAGCAGGATGGAAAAGGCATCACTGCACCATAATTCTGCTACATGAATACAGAACAAGGAGAGAGCAGAGCTATCGGCAGCAGTACAACAGCAGATAATAAGACTCTGTTATCCAAGCAGAATGTGTTATGTAAAGACAATTGCAGTGTATAAGCAATAGCTCTAATCAGGTTAATTAGGCTGTATTCATGTTTCATTTCTGGTGCAAGTGCCCTGTAAATTCAAAGCAGCCTACCTCATCTTATTGCAGCCCTTATACAGACATCATGCTCTCTCTAATGCTCAATGTCGTATACACTCTTCCTTTAAAAAAAAAAAAGATATTTCCCATCACTTTTTGAGGATTTATTTTCTTCATTGCTTATAGCTAAAAAAATAAAATACATGTTTTGTATAAAGCACATGACCATATAGAAGTTTCTTCCTCTTCAGCTAAATTAGACGCACAGAATTTGCAGGAGGTGGGCCAGTTTAATAGCATTTTGATTTTTTAAATTTTTTTTTGTATTTCATTTCTCACTATCACAGTGTGTGGAACGTGTAAGAAAACATATTGGCTTTAAAAAGTATGGCTCTCACCTTTCCCCCTTTGATTTTTTTTTTCTTAAAGTGATAGATGGCCTCTTTATTCTTTCAACACCAGCTGGAAGGTTGTGTCTCCTTTGGAGAAAGGATTAGAGACCAGTGCTGTGACCCTTAGATGGTGCTAGCTGTGTCTTCTCCACTTACTGAGTTTATTAGGTTGTCCCTTTAAAGTAATAATGGGTACAACAATTTTGAGATCATTTTATCCTAACCCTAAGCACTAAAAGCTGGGTAGAAAGGGGCTATTCAAAAGGAAGGAGACATTGCCGATATAAACACAGCAGCCTGCACAATACTATTTTAGCTAACTCTCTGGCAATCGGGTGTCTACATGCTGATTGCAAGCTTAGTCTTCTTCAATAGTTTCCATTAAAAAAAGAAATGTGGTATTTTGAGTATCCAGCTAGAATAAATCTATTCATGTTATATCTTAATTAAAAAGCTTTTTATTAAAATTGAAAAATATTATAGCTCCATATTAAATGTATGCATGTTCTTTAGTCATTATTTCAATATGCTGTTAAAAAAATCATTTAGATTAATAGCCTCTCTTACATCATTTCTTTGCTCTGTAATGTGCCAACCCAGTTCTGCACAGGGGCCAAGCAGCAGGGCAGTGGGCAGCACAGAGAAGAAGGGCAGTGAGGCAGGGAGCAGAGCATGCTGCCACTGATAGCACTGCAGTGCTGTGCTGCATTTCCTTCCAGCAGCATGGCTGGTTATAAGGCATTTCTGAGTAGGTTTGATGGTGCATTTATGCTAGCCAAGGTATGCTAGTGAATTTCACAGGGCCTGCAAGCACTGTGCATCTCATTGTTTTCCACCCATTGAGAATCAGGGCTGTTAGTTAGCACCCTGAAGGAAAATATAGGGGAAAAGCCATCTGCATTTAATTTTTCATCATTCAAGCCCACAGAGAACAAATGCACCAATTATTAATCTCTTGTAACAGTTTATATGTTTATCGTATATTTTTCAATATTTTATTAGATTCATTCCATGGAAGACCTGACTACTCATCCAGATATATGCACACCTCTCCCCTCATGAAAGAGAGCTATTGCACAGAAACTCGGGATTTCTGGAGGTGTGGGTAGCAAAGGCCCCAGTTGAGGCAGCCCTCATTCCACTGATGGCTGCTCCCCACTGTGCCCACCAGCAGGGTCTGGCCAACCAGGGGCCCATTGCAGCCTTGTCACTTTCCACCACAGACCCAGCTCAGGTGTGCTGGCGCTGCAATAATCAACTTCATTATTCCTTAGTCAGATGGCATCACTCCAAGTAAATGAAGCAATTCAGTAAAGAGACTGTTGGATGGGGCCCATAGTAAGCATATTCTCAGGCCTTGATGGTGTAAGCCTCAGGACCAAGCTCAGATTTCACCCTTCTCCTTCCTGATGAATAGCAACAACTGAGAAAGCCTTTACTCTCCTCCTGGAGGATAAAGTTCAGTTGCTTGGCAATGTGCATTACTGGCACGGATGTTATGCCTTTCACAGCCTCAAGGAAATACCAGCTACACATTCCTGCGCTATCCTTCCTGCCCCTTCAATAACCCCTTGTACCCAGGTGTGTTATATGTGATATTTAATTTACCATTTGACCAAAATTCTAAGTAAATGTTAAACATTGAAAAGAAATATGTATAACAGAGGTTAGGGAGTGGAGTTGCTCCTGAATTAGTTTTGCTAAGGATTGGTCTAAATATTAGAAGTGGGAAATTCTGGGTATATTTTCCCCAGAGACTCAGCAGCAAAAGCCCCCTGGAGAAGTCACTGAAAAGAATGTGAGGCTCCCACCTCCCTGAGATCTTTCTCTAACTGTAACCACTGTTTTATTGCATCATTTTCACAGAGAAATTAATTTCTTTGGCCAGTGGTCAGAAAGTAATGTGGAGATCACACCTCCCAGTTGTGGGCAGGAAGAAATGCATGCAAAGAGAATCCTGGAGGAAATTATGGAAAGGCTTTTTATCATTGCATGACTAGGAGGTTAGCACTACCTCAATCTTAAGTATATAAAATCAATCACAAATTCTTCTCTAAAAGCAGAGTTACAATGTGATAAAACAAAGAGTTTCTTCAAAGCTTTGATTTTGACTTGTTAGGAAGTCAAAGTTATCAGGACAACAAAGTTACAACTGGAGAAAAGGTAAATTAATTATTTCAAAGTACTATTATTTTTTATATTTTAATCATAGTTTTCCTGTATGGCTACATGTAGAGAAACTGGAAAAAAGTTGAAAGCAAGATATTTCAAAAACAAAATTTCTATTTCACATAGAAAGTTGAAATCATGGGGTGATTTGAAGTTGTCAGCATCCATGCCCTCAGAAATGTTTGTTTTTTGATTGATCAATACCCATTCTAAAATGCATTTATTTGTCAAACCAGCATGCCAAAAGGGACATGTGATAGCACATGCCTTTATAAAAGGGAACTCAGCATGTGCAACTCTACTTTATCCCCACAATGAGGGGCTTAATATTAGCCCTGGTTTTAACCCTAGTGGGTAAGTAACTTATCTGTTTTAATAAACTTAATAAAATAGTTTCAGAATCTCAGTATAATTTGCTTACAAAAGTTTTTTAGTAAAAGATACTTTTGGGTATATGTTGAATTACAACTAAAGTTAATTGGAAAGACTTATGCCATATGTACAAGATGATATATAGCCTTTAATACTAAAATACATTAACATTTGGGATTATTTTTGCTTTGTCATTTATTGCTTCTTTTTCCTTCCTTCTCTTTCAGGGTGCCAGCATCTTAATTACCGTAAGTAATTTTCCTATCAGCCACTATAATTATAATGAGTGAAATTGAAAATAGAATCTGAAAAGTATATCAATGTTTAATGTAATTTTACAACAGCTAATTTTCTTCAGGTGCAATACAAAAATGAACAAATTTATCATTTTTGTTTTACGTATTCCAATACAGGCTCTTTAATATGTTCTCTGTAATGTTTTATGGAAACCATTTCTTTGCAGAAACTGATTTTGTTGAAAATAATGTTTATACATACAAACATGAAAGCATACTTCTCAGTGGAATTCCAGAGAAAGGACTTGCAAAAGCTGGAATAAGGATAAGAAGTAGAGTGGAAATTAGTGGTATTGGATCAAAACTTTGTCTTATTAGGGTAAGACGTTTTATTCAATTTGAAAGGTAAAATTCTCTTGATATCAGTTTGTTGGTGTTTTTAAGCTTTTGGGAAGTAATTAAGTTTCATCATATGTTGTGCTTACTCAGGCAGAATGTAACTAACGCTACTGGTTTTTTTATTCGGTGCTCTCAATTCTATTTGCACTTTGCCAGGTAATTCTCAGCTCAAGCCAACCTTGGGCTTGTAGGATTTCTTCTGCTCTGTGGCCAGGGAGACAATGGAATGTAATTTGAAATGCACAGTAATTTGTTATTGGATCAATCCAATTGTTCCAAACTGTACAACCTAGGATTATTTAATCAACTGATTTCGTAGCCAGCAAATGAGAGGCAATAAAACATACGACAGTAGCTGGATGTGATTCAATATTTAGCATAATTAATGTAATCTGGTGGCTTCTTTTTCTGCAGGGTCCCAGATGACATCCTTTGTCATCCTCAATTGTATATTTTTATTGCATGCTGAGTAATTACTAAGAGTTCTGATTATGAGAAAAATGTTTTTGCCTATAACAGAAGCCTATATGAGTTTCTAATGAATGTATTGAAAAGCACCCTTCAATTGCGTTACACAAACTCAGTCTTCTGTGCATGTGGAAGAAAAATGATCTTTTTAAAAGCTTTTATTTGGCAAATTGAAAAACTGCAGATTAAAAAGACTGGTGAATGTCTGATAAATGCCTGTAAATTCTGTAGCCTTTCAGCCTGAATTAGCCTTCTGGGACTAGGTTTTTTTGTAAGTTCAAATTATAATAGAGCTAGACAGGACACATTGCTTTTCCATGACCTTTGCAAATGGTTGGATTCATATTTATTTATTTATTTAAAAGAAAAAAACAAACAGACAAAACACTACGAAATGAAAGTCACAAATCTGTACTGGTGAGTAGAAGACTTCCTTGGCACAGCGGGGACAGAAGTTTTATCTTTGCCCCCTCTCCTCCTCCATCATGCCTGTTAAGATGATGCTTAATATGCTGAGTCTTCCCCCAGAATTGACTCCTGCTCCCTATAACCTTCCAACAATGATTCATCTGCCCTAGTAAATTTGTGAAAATATTTGTTTCAAATCTAAATACTCCTGGGGAAAAAGAAGAGAAAAACAAAAGTCACAAGATTTTGGGGCAAGTTTTAAGTGAAAGGTAAAATACATTTTATTCCCTTCTGCTCCCAGAGAAGTTTATTTTGCTGCTGTTATATTTAAATTTGAGAGTTAGGAGGGACAGTTCAGGGAATTAATCTTTCATCTGTTGCCTACTAGTTCTCATTTAGCCCAAGTAAAAAGCTGTGGTCCCTGGTCCCTGCTGACAATTTTTTCATCACAAACACACAAGTATGAATTGCCAGCTGTGTTCAAAACCAAGCAGACAGCATAAGGCCTGCTTGGGCCCTGAGGGCTGGGGAAAACTACCTTGCACTGACCCTGAAGAGCAGTCCCAAATCTGCCCGAATGCAATATGCCAGAAGCATGTCCAAGAGGCAACATGAGGGATTTGCTCCATAACAGCCTCCTCTGTAAGCTTCAGTTACTGGAGCTGGCAGTGATCTCCACCAACAATAACAAAAATAAATATGAAAGCACAGTCTCCAGTGGTTTACTGTATGAAGATTTAGTTTGTGTGGCTTTTTGAGAAATTAATCCATGACTTGCATCACATTGCCTGCCTAAGGTGTCAGAGAAAAGTCTCTTTAAATTGTCAAAACATATAGGAAAGAAGGGTCCTCTGAGAAACTAAGCTAAACGTGCCCTGTTCCCATGGGGCAGAAATCATTGAGTTATGCACAGTCTAGCACAACTTTCTACTTGCTTGGATGTGCTGCAGGTTGAGGCTAGAGTGTGAAGTGTGGAGCAGGGCTGGGGCCAGTGCCTGAGCCTTCAGCTCTGCCACACTGCTGCAAAACATGTAAGAAAGGGCAATTTTTGTAATCTGCTCTTTGCTGCTCTAACTAATTATAACTATCTGGCTGGCCCAGCAGCCATGTTGTTATTAGTTTCTGACTGCTGTCTGTGCTCTGTGACCCCAACAAGGGAGATGACAGAGTTCACAACAGGAGTTAATGATGCTTTATGCAACATTAACTTTTTCCTGCAATTTCCTGCAGATCTTCTGTGCTACTTTTGAGTAGCAACCTGCTTCATGCAGCTCTTCTCTGGCTTATTTCTTCATTTACGTGGAACTTTGGCAGTACGGATTATCTCAATAAAAAAAGCAGAGTGTCATGAATGTGGAAATGTAACAGTTTTTCAGTTACTCTCTTCTATATCCTTTTAAATTTGGGAATATATATGTTTATATCAATTACTCTAAATGACAACCTCAGGTTTTCCCTTTGTAGAGACTTTATGTTATTTGAAAATGTATTTTTGAAGCAAGTAAAACTCCAGCTGCTTACATGGCTTGGCAAAAAACTAACTGAAAAAAAATTAAAAGTAACTATATTTTCCCTGTTGTTTAGATTCACTCAATTGAGGCAGCAGAGTACAATGGCATCTGGCCTACAAGCTCATTCTATAGATCACTCAAACTGACTCAGGCACTAACTGGACTACTTAGTAATCCCATCAAGTTTGAGTATAGCAATGGCCACATTGGAAACCTTATGGCTCCTGATTCTGTCTCAGATGATGGTCTGAACATCTACAGGGGGATTCTCAGTATGTTCGAGCTCAGTATGAAGAAGATGCAGCATTCTTACAGTTTACAGGAGGTAAGCATTTTTTCTGTGGTTGCTGTATGAATAAATAAAATACCATATTCTACTTTATTTTCTACATTCAACTGTGGTATAAACTTCTTATAGAAGAAGCATCTAAGCTTGGGTGATCAGCATTAGATTGTTCTCCTGGAACAATATTTGATAGAGCTGTAGCTAAAAAGGACAACAGAAGAGCAGATTTTTAATCTGTTTGATGAAAGTATTTCAGTAAACGAGTTTGTTGCACTACAATCTTAGAAAATCTGGCTTGTGATTCCAAAAGTGTATTACTGTGAAAGCTGAAGTGTACATAAAATTTGAATACAGTATTAAATACACAATACAAAATTCAAGCTAAAATAACAGCTATTTGACTTTTTAACCAATCATATATACTTTAATCTCTTTTAGCTCCTCTATTAGGAGGAAAACAGCATATGTGCTATGACATTACTATAATAGCTTTGACAGCTCAGTTGGTACTCTGTTGGAATTTCCACTCTTTTTCAGGTTTTTATATCTTAGACAAGGTGAATCATCTGATATTACTGTTCACTATAGAAATTGCAATGTGTTTAGTTTTCTTAAAACCATATTTACGCTGATTAGACTACATGCGATTCAGAGATGAGCAGAAAGCTTGAAATTACTAACCTCTCATGTTGTCCTTATTGAAAATGCAGACCAGAATAACTAACTTTTTAAAAAATGCATCTTCGTATGGATAAAGGTTTTTTTTTCTGGAAAATGAGATAGGTGACTTAATAACTTCACATTGCTTGTTGCACATTCAGAAAATGAGTCATGATGTTGCATATACTGCCATGCTATTTTCCCATATCTAGTTCTACATCTTCATTATTTTTAATTCAGATAGCAATACATACTTCTCTCGTAGCTGAACAGTATATGTGACTTCACCTCCTAAAATAGTTTCCAAATTTTCTTTCTTTTTCTTGAACAGCAACTGAACAATGAGAATTGCCACTCTCGCTTGACAATCTAAAGTCACACTGTAAAGAAAGAGAAACATTATTAGTTCCAAAATATAAGTTGCAGACTGGTTTAAAGGACTAGACTGGGTAATTCTACTTCACAGCCCACAGTGTGTAGGGCAAGTGTACCGGTGCCGCAAACTGCACAGCCCTAGAAGTCCTGTAATGCATGAGTCTTAGTTTGTCCCACCAAATTCTACGGGCTGCGTGTTCTTGTTAAAAGTTATATTGCTCTAGTTCAGCTTGCAGTCTGCAGAGGAGCCCCATTCTTGTATTTTCAGAGCTCGAGCCTTTTGGAAAACTTGAGTCTGTGTCCTAGCCTTTACTAAAGCCACTTTTTTTTTTTTTTTTTTTTTTTTTCCCCATAAATGTTGTTAAATTAAAGATAGAGTGGGTATGTCTTGCCTTGCAACTGGCATGTGACCATTTTGCTGTTCCGACATAGCCCAAAGCTGCTCTCTGGAGTCCCTAAGCTATCAATAACAATAAAAAAAAATCATGAAAATAACCCTTCCTCCTAAAATGCAATCAAATATTTCCTTCTCCAAAACCCCTGGTCTGACTGAAGTGATTTAAGAGCTCTTATAAATATATATGCTTGAAATATTATTGAAGTCTGGACTAAAACTGGAAACTCAAGAAAATCTACAATCAAAACTCTGCTATCCTGAAATTCTTTTTAATTCTTGCTGTTCAGATTGTGACAGATTATCTGATATTCCAAGGCCTGTTCCATAGGCATTTATAAACTGTCTATAAAAGCAAATTTCAAGGAAAGAATGTCATCTCTATCTTTAAAATACTTTACTGTTGAGATTTTTATTCTGAATGATCACATTATTTTGGCACTTTTTATTAATATTCCTCAAATCATATTTCATAATCAACAGCTCTAACTGGAAATCACTACCTATCTTTTCTGAGACCCAAATCGCATCTCAGGAAAACTCTCATGTGTTTTAGTTTTCTCAAGGAAGTCCCGATTTGGCTTATGGGAAACATGTGAATATAAAAAAAGAAATGAAATTATAGATCATGCCGATTTTTCTTCTGGAACCTACAGTGAATCCTTATTCACATGGCTGTACTGAGAGACTGTGTCAGGGAATGTGGTGGTAACTGTTAATCCTGGTAGAATGGACACAAAAAAAAATAACAGCTGGAATTTGGGAGGAAAAGGTCAGTTTTAATGAAGCCTTATTTCATAAGTTTTTGGTAGATCCCTGACTAATGAATAGTCTAATGAAATAATAGACTACTGAAATACAGAACTAAGCAAGAGAGTCCATGTGAGGAATTGATGGAACTTTGTAGAGAGGAAGACTTCTCTGATCACATTCTTATTTTTGACAGGCTGGGATCGGAGGTATTTGTAACACAACATATGCAGTTCAAGAAAACAAGAAAGCAAACCTACTCTATGTGACCAAATCCAAGGACCTGAACAGTTGTGAAGAGAAAGTCCAAGTGGTCACAGGTTCAGCATATACTCAGCCATGCCAGACCTGTCAGCAGGTAACTTAGGCCAGTATTTTGTTTCCATATTTTTTATTCTTATACAGAGAACAATTTGACAACCACATTATTTCTTGCTTTCTAATACATAGACTGAGAGAAGATATCAGATCAGATCTATTCCATCTAGTAACTGATTTTTTTTTCAGTGTGGAAATGAAATCCACAGGGCAACAGAGGTCCATGCTACAGACTGTTGTGTACTATAGGCATAACTCAACTGAATTCAGCTGGCTGGCTTGGAGATCATTAATTATGAGCATGAGTTAATTTACCTCTTTTGTTAGGAAAAAAAAAAAAAAAAAGAAAAGAAAAGAAAAAAAAGAAAAGAAAAGAAAGGCTAAGCATGGTGTACAATTTCTACTATTCAAGATAGATACTTCTGCATCTTATTATAATTCTCTCCTTGATGTAAAAAATTGTGTAGCTTTTTCCACTGCTTTGCTCAAAAAATGTCTCTTTCAGCAACTGACTTACATTTGGGAAAGGAAAAAAAAACAGCTAACACTTCTTAGTAGTAAAAGTGAAGGATCCAGGCAGCGTGCCTGACCTCTCTCATAGAAGTGTGCAGGCAAAACAGCACTGAAAAATAAGCAGGTTGAAGTAGGTGATGATGTAATAGCTTCTACGCATAGAATTTAAAAGGTAAATGACTTTCTGTGTTCTTTATTGTTGTTGATGTTGTTTTGTTTGTTGCATGTTTATTGTTTTTTGTTTGTTTTTGTTATAAAGAGAAACAAGAATTCCCGGGCAACTGCTACTTATAATTACAAAATTAAATACTCTCGTAATGAGGCTGTAATCACACAAGTTGATGTCGAGGAAATCCACCAGTTTGCACTTTTCCATGAGATAACAGGAGGAAATGCTGTGGTAGAAGCAAGGTACTGTACATATGCCTTTAATTCAGCAGCTAACTCAGCATCTCAGTAGTCCGGTCAAACTCCATAACTGAAATAAATTCTTTACTTCTGTGGCCAATGTTTAATTACATAAAATCCCAAACAGTTCATAAAAGCAACCTTTACTCTTTGTTGTAAATCTGAAACATGCACATCACTATCCAAATTTTGTTAGCTAAACTTCGCAAGGTTTGACTGTTTTATTTCTTGGGGATATTTGATTTATGTCATAAAAGCCAAAACAAATGTAATTCCATCTGAAAAACTGCGAACTAATATATTTGCAGTAAAATACTTTGAAAGACAGTTACTCACTGAAACAGAGTTCCCTAGAAAATAATAATGCAGTGAGAGACCCTGGAGACTAGTTCACAAGAAGGCTAGATAGGACTTTGGATTCTGAAATACTTAAGTACTGTGGCAGCTTGAAAAATTTCCACCAAAACTATTTCTTGATAGGAAATTGTATTTTATTGCAAAAAGATTGAGAACATGAAGTGTAATATGTATTGGCTTTTCCACAGCAAATTTTGCATAGATCTTGAACAGGTTTGAGGCAAAATGAGAAAGAATGCTGTTGTCTGAAACTGAAACCTCTACTAATTTTTAGCTCAAGCCCCTAGATTTTTGGTGTTTGATTTTGTTGATTTAAGCTCACTCTGCAAGCCTGCATAGACTGACATCCTATTCTTCAGGTATAGAGCCCCTAAAATTGTAGTACCATTATTCTTCCACATTTTCTCTGGCTTTCCTGCATTGCCCACCAGAAAGGGCCAAATGTAAGGTAGCTCAGAAGGTACTAATTTGTCACGTAGGTTTTCAGAAGTTAATTTTGCAATGCACTTCATGTAAAATAAGAGATAAATAAATAGTCTAGCACCAAGAATTTAAAACACTTGGAGCTGATTTTTCTATCTTTTCTGCATAAGGCTCTTCAGCATCATTTTAAGCCTATCTTTAGCATTCATTTTCTCTTCCCTTCAGTGTCTAACATTTTCCCATCTATTCTATGAAGATATATCTCTTCCCAAAACAATGAGGATGGAGACATAACAGATTCATCATGCTTCTGAAGGGGAGTTAATTCTGTCAAAATGTACCTGATATTATACTTTCTAATCCAAAGGCCCTTTTAACAATATTGTATGAAATTTCAAGAGAGAAAAAAATATCTGCTGATTTTGTAGTGATTTGTATTCAAATTCTAGTGGCTTGTCTGCAAAATGGTTCTCTGATATTTTCAGCAGCAGTTCTCTGTAATCCATATGGAAGGAGTGGATAGAAATGATACAGAAGATCATTGTAGAGATTCTAAAATAAACAAGCCAATTTTGTAGAGATTTTGAAACGCTACATAGTACAACAATATTGCTTTTGGAATATTTTCAGTTGTTAAATACAAATGCTTAACATCATGATTATGTTCTAAATGAACTATTTTAAACATAATTGATGTGATAGGATGAGTGTATTTAGCTGAAAATTCAGCACAGATAGGAACTGTTTACAAAGACATTCTCTCATCAGCATTATTCTTATTAAAGGAAAGATTTATGGTACTCTGAAAAATTTCCAGAAACTTGAGTATTTTTCTTAAAAGTAATCCTCAATGCATCTGGCCCTCTTTGAGTAGGAGATCCAAATAGAAAGTTCATGAGAGCCTTTTATCTTCTGCAATCCCCAGAGCATTCAACTTTCCAGGCAAAGTGAAGAGAGAATTGGAAGAGTACTGGTAAAAAGACAATAATGTTTCTTCTTGTATCTAACTATTTTTGATTTGTTTTAAGTTTCTAGGAGGCACAGATACGTGAAAACTTTTATGAACTTCTTAAAAGGCTTAAATTAAGTTATAATTTGTGAAAATCTTTCTCATCAGTTATTTTTCCCTAATCCTTAATTTATTAAGTCTCCACGCACAGTTCCTATTATCTTGTTCAGGCCACAATTTCTCACCTCCCACATTTTCCTTAAAAATCTCAGGTCATGTTATTTATTAAAAGTACACCTCCTCAGAGAATTTTTGAACACTGTATCCTAATTCATCAGCTTGTAAATAACCTTACCCCTCAATAATAAAAGCATTCTGAAAAAAAAAAAAAAAAGAAAGAAAAAAGAAAAAATCAGCTGCATGGCAGTGCAGCAAGGCAGAAACCATGTGCTACTTAGGGTTGGTACTGAACATCTTCTGAGGTTATCTCTCTGGTTTCCTCCATTTCAGGCAGACACTTGCATTGATTGATGTGCAAAAGCAAGTGGCAGAAGTTCCACCAAAGGAATTCCAAATACGTGGATCACTCCTGTACCAGTTTGGCAGTGAAATGCTCCAGCTTCCTGTCCACTTATTCAAAATAAAAGATGTGGAAAGCCAGGTAAAGCTTAGCCACAGATAGAATTTGGGCTGGAGTTTAGAGTCAGTAAACGTGTGAAATAATGTAAGATTAATGCAGTTGAATCTTCCCACAGATAGAGGAAAGCCTGCAAGACTTAGTAGAGACCACATATGAACAGCTTCCCAGTGATGCACCAGCAAAAGCCCTCAAGCTTTTGCACCTCTTCCGTGCTGCAAATGAGGAGAATTATGAGTCAATATGGAAACAGTGCTCAAGTCGGCCAGCATACAGGTACAAAGAATACACATGGTGATTCTTCTGCTTTATTGGATGCTGTCTGGAATGACTGTGTTCAAATGTAAAACTGGAAAATGGTCCTTGCCTTTCCCATTCTAGGCGCTACTTTTTGGATTTACTTCCTGCAGCAGCCAGTCACCGTTCACTGAGATTCTTGAGGCATAAAATGGAAAGGCAAGAGCTCACCAACTGGGAAATGGCTCAGGCAGTGCTTGTGGCTCTCCACTCTAGCTCACCAACTCAAGACGTGATGGAAGAAGCTACAGTAGGAGTCTTTAAACACTCTCAAATCACACTGATTTTAGCCTCTGCTATATTTATTCCTTTGACAAGACTGCAAGAGCTTTGGAAATACTAAGATTTTATATCCTCTAGTGGGGTTGAAATGAGTTTATTTCCTGAGTGTCTCAAGGGAAGGAGAATGCAGACAAAGAGGGCAAAAATTAATACAAATAAAACAGAAAACAGAAAAGAGGATAAAATACCTTCTAGTGACAGGTTATTGTTGTAAACTGGTTTCTAGTCTTCCTTCACCCAAATGTACTTTGTAGTTACATCAGATTGGATCTCTCACTGAGTGTTTACTAAGACTAGGGAGTAAGAAATACATATTTGTCATAACCACGGGTTTGCTCGAGTTGACCCAGCAGGATGGAAATAAATCAGAGCAAAACTATGGAAATCAAGGGAATTATGCCAATATAGAACTCATGTTGGAGAAGCTTAGTCATTTTTTTCAATTTTTCCCTCTTCTGCCATGTCTAGTTCTGCCCTCAAATGCAGGTATTTATCTCTGCCTAACCTAGGTAAAGACCATGTTCTCAGAGAAGAGTTTTGCCTGCTGTAAAAGCCATGACATCCTGGGCATGGCTGTGTGGTAATGCTATGCTTTTCACTGAAAGAGGTAGTATGTTGTTGCCTCCTGCCATCTACTTGATTTAAATGAAATACTCATGGTAGCCCAAACTAGTAAGGTCCATCCACAGTTGATCACAGTGTTCATACCTATTGCTGAGGCTTACACAGATATATCTATGAAAAACATTTTTTTTACTAATGTGTGTTCAAATAACAATCCATTCATTTAATAACTGGCTGCTTTTCCCCCTTTGGATTATAGTCCATACCAATTTTATACTTGAAATACTGTAAAAGCAACATATCTGCCTTTCAGAAGTTACTTGGAGTTACTTTAGAATTTTACTGTCAAATGTAACTCTATTCACTAATTGACTTTAAATTCATCAGTATGAAAATCTAAAAACCCTTGTACTCTCTTGTATTTGGAAGAAACAGTTTCTGATGCTGTTACTCTTCACTATAGCTGGTAACAAACAATTTTTTTCTCCCCAGCTCATTGTGAAAAAACATTGTCCACGCTCAAGTAGTGTACTTGGAAAGGTTTGCCATCTCAGCTATGCATCACTGTGCCACAAACAGTGCTCTTCATCAGACTCCTGCTCTGAATGTCTCCAGGTAACCAGATTTTTATGTATCATTTAAAAGAAAAATTAAGCCTTGAGTACTTTCTTCATTATTCAGAAATCTGTATTTCACTTCACTGCAGTGTTTCCTTGGGGGAAAAGAACCCCAGTTGGTTAAATACAGCATTTTTATCTTTAGATTAACACACGAAAGAGAGTGAGAAGCAGCAGCATATAATTCACGGCATTTTCTGAGTATATCTGCTTTATTGCTGACTATTAATGAAGTCCCACAGCACTGCTCTGAAATACCGCTAAATATAGATGCTTAAGAGATATATAAATGACACAAAAGCCCAGGGTTTTGTCCAAAGCTGTGTAGCCCAGACATTTTTCAGCCAGAAGCAGAGCCTAGTCATCTATGTAGAGTGTAAGGTTTTAATAACAGGAATATCATTCCTGTTCTGCACTACTTTTAGTCAACATGCCTGAAAACAGTTTAAATAGACAATAAATATCATTTCCGCATTTTAGAGGTGTACGTCATGGTTTACAGTGGTTGTCCACCGGGCCAGGAAAATGGAAATAGGTGTCCTCACTCTTGGTTACTGACAAGTCTGCCACCCACAGTACAAGCAGGGCATTCCCAAAATATTGTGCGTCTCCCATGCTTCTTTCGTCTGGCACTCAGACATGGCTGATGTTCCTTCATGCACAACCTGTGTTATGGTTGTCACCAATACTCTTGAGCTAATGAAATCTCAGAAACCTTGTGCCAGGAAGTGGAAATTCTTTCCCAAAATGAATGCTTATTCAACACATTTCAAAATTTCATTTGATTAGTAATATCAAATGCACTGTTTCTTCACTGACAATGAGACTCAAATGTGATATTTTAAAGCATGGGGACCATGTTTAAAATATTCTACAACAGCTTATGCTTCTTTTCTAGAGATTTTTCACAGTTTTTTTGTTTGTTTGTTTGTTTGTTGCTGTTGTTTTTGTGTTTGTTTTTTTTTTCTTTGTGAGCTTTTTTGTTTGTTCATTTGCTTGTTTTTTAGTTTGATTTTATTTATTTTTTTATTTTATTTTATTGCATTGCATTGCATTGCAAAAGGTTTCTGCTGGGATATAGTTCTTTTCCCATAATCAGAATTTAAAGACAAGTATTTCTAATGTTACCTTATAAATGCAAATGTGATCCAGTTGCGTATGAAGAAGGCTGTAAAATGACCTGATGATCCCAGCAATTAATGCATCTAAACAGGTGTTGTTAGAACACCATCCGTGACATATCTTCAGGAATCTTCTTTAAAGATCTGAAGGATTAAACTGTACACACATTTTTACATCTGCCCTTTAGCAATAGGAAGAGGTATTCAAACAACATTCAACTCACTCTGAAAGGAAGTAGGAATTATGTCCACTCCATTAATTTCATTCTTGAAAATGTTACTTGATAACTTTAAAACAGTGATGAAGAAGCAGTTCATAGCAACTTTCTTGGCTATACTTCCACAAATAAAGTGCCCAATTCATGAGGAAAAAAATAAAAAATTGGGGGGGAAAAAAAAAGGAAATAAGCGTATTGAGCAAACTGAAATTATCAAACTTCAAACATACTTGCAGTTGGAGTATGTGGAATTGGACTCAATGGATGTGTGGGTTTTCTTTCAGCTACTCCATGGCTTTGCAGGAGAGGCACTGAGCAAATCTAACACAGAAGAAATCTTGCTGGCCTTGAAAGCCCTTGGAAATGTAGGACATCCAGCCAGCATCAAGCACATCAAGAAATGTTTGCCTGGTTACGCAGCTGGTGCTTCAGATCTGCCCCTCAAGGTCCATGCAACTGCTGTGATGGCCCTGAAAAGCATAGGCATGAGAGACCCAAAAATGGTAAGGAAAGCAAAGCTTTTTCCTTTGTACTTATCATAAGTCAATAAGTTGACGCTGATTGATGATGGAGGGAGAGAGGAAAACAGTGGGTTTATTTTCAAATATAGCTGTAATATTGTGCATTTTTAAAAATCTTTCATCACTCCTGAGCTGTCATGTTTTATTCCTTTTGACATTAACCTCTAGTGTTTCAGAAAGCAGCAGAAATCCTATTAAAAGGATTAATCATCTTATTTTTGAAGACCCATTAGTATTTCCATTGCAAACCTTTATTTTCCAAGGACATTAGACAGAAAGCTGAATTATTGACCAAAATGTGTTTAGTGCTACTTCAACTTTGGTATGTGAGAGAATCAGAAAACAAGGTTTTCTGAAAATTGACACTTAATACTGAATGTCACATCTAATCGTAATTCAAGACCAGATCTTATTGAAAATAGATACTAGAAGTTTGCATCCTAATTAAAAATTTACAGACATTGTGTGGGTTTAAGTCATAAACAGAGCATTTACTAAATGTGACTTTTGTCCCTGAATGAGGTAATGATTAGACATCACATCCAGTGGTTATATGGACATAATCTCATCCACCGCAGACATCACTTTACAATCATTTTCACCTTAAAGCAAGCCACTTGTAAAAGGAAACCTTACATTTTTTTCCCTGATACATTTTTTTTATGAGACCATTCTTAGCATGAAAAGTAAAATGAAAGGCTTTCATTAACTATTCTGCTGTACTAGTTTTTTCATTGTATTAATTTTTGCATACGATGGTCATTTTGATTCCTCATATTGATCTATAGGCAGAAGCGTGCTGGTTTATGTTTTCAAGCAAAAGAATATAGAAACAATTTACTAGAGCACATGAGCTAGATGGGGAAAACGGGGTGGGAGGGTGGAAGGACAGCAAGTGTAGAAATTAGATTATTTGCTGGGGAAGGGATAAGCTGATCTGGTGTTTGAAAACAGTGCTGCGTCTCTGCTTGTCCTATGGCCTAGCTTCCCACATGTGACCCAGACTGCTGTTTTGTTCCATTTTCTATGCATTTTCTTTAGAGAAAATTGATCTGAAGCAGGTTAATGACTGTGACTGGATTTTGCATTGTTCAAAAACCAGTTAGTTTAATCCCTGGTTTACAGCTAGCTACACACCCGTATTTGCATTAAACAGACTTAATGCATGGCCTGTCATTTCTATTCTTTAATTTAAAAATGCAGTTGCATTTAGAAAAAGGCTACTGCAGAAAAATACATTAAGAATTCTCAATCATACCTTACATTAAAAAGTACAAACATTAGAGGCAGAACAGGATTTTACAGAGGATTGTGCCAAAATGGTGTTACTCCTTCCCCAATCAGTTTGAAGCTGCAGTCAAACATTTTGGTGCCTCTCATGCAAGCTGGAAATTTTCCAATAAAAAGTTAGTCTTGATGCCAAATACTGCACAAATCAAACACATAAGTTACAAGAAGTACTGTGAAAATTACATTTCTTGTATAACAGTACAATTTTGAATCACCTACGTGGCACAGATATTTTTGGAAGTAAACTGTCTGTTATTCTAGTAGAATGGGCACCAGGAGATCAAATGGCTTCAGTTAAGACATATCCTTATGGGTGGGGATTGCTGATCACTGTATTTCTTTGGTATATGATGGGTTCTTGAAATCACTTTTATTTAGATCTTGTCTTGGTTGTGTTACAGGTATCCTTTGCTATAGCTTAACAAGGGAAAGTAAATTTGATGCAGAGGTTGTTCAGTGAGGTTCCTTGGCTTTGATTGCTTAGGAATCAGGCTGTATTACCATAATTCTCCTTCCAGCCCTCAAACTCTGAAACAGGAATATTGTTGCCGTAATAAATAAATAATACAAATTTTTACAGTATAAAGTGATGAAGAGATCATTCATTGGTGATGAAAGGTTATTGACAACATGTTCAAATACAGATTAACTCTGGAAGTATCAATTATTTTCAGGTCCAGGCTATTACCCTTGAGATTTTGCTGAATCACAAAATCCATCCTCGGATCCGAATGTTAGCTGCGGTGGTTTTGCTTGAAACTAAGCCAGGTCTTCCAATCGTGATGACATTAGCTGATGCTGTGCAGAAGGAACCTAGCATGCAAGTGGCAAGTTTCATTTACTCTCACATGAGGGCCCTGGGCAGAAGCACAGCTCCAGATCTTCAAATGATGTAAGGAAAATCTACTTCCCTTCCCTAGATGAGGAACTTGTTACAAACAAACTGAGGTGTTAATGTGCTTGCTGAATTTTTTCAGGGCTTCTGCCTGCAGAATGGCTGTCAGAGCATTAAGTCCTAAATTTGACAGATCTGGTTTCCAGTTCAGCAAAGTTTTCCGCTTCAGTATGTTTAAAGGTAAGGTACATACTCCTTCCCTCCAATAGTAATCATCTGAAGATCTTCTGGGGAAACATATACAGGTTGAAGTTATATGTATGTGAATATATATATATTCATATATATATATATATGTCACAGAGTAGGAGAGTCCAGTTGCACATGGCCAGCAGCCTCCATGTTCTCCTACATTCAGTGGAAAATAAAATAAAATAATAATTAAAAACAAAACAAAACAACTAAATCTTGGGCTCCCTATTTGTAGAGCATTTCGCTTCCTGTGTATTTTGCATTGTATGCTGCCAGTATGAAATTACCAGAGGACTTATGGGGCTCTAACCATTCATTTTCATTAGCCATTGCAGCATTCAGTCCTGTATGAAATGCCATAGTCTCAGTGGTGCTTGACAATTTCCCAACACTGTTCATCATCAAACAGGAGGGAACTAAATTACTACTAAGTAGATAAATTTCTAATGGTGCTTAACGCATACAACTCTTACTGAATTCAAATATGATGCTAAATCCTCTTCGCACCAACAATAGTGCAGAGTGAAACATCGAACTCTGAAAATGGTGAGATATGACATTTCAGTGCATCCGTGAGCAGCTAACTTGGGTTTCTTGTCTGAAGGTTTTCCTACACCTTCTTACCAGGGTTATTTACTGGCATGCACAGATCCATGTGTGGAACTTTGAGGCACATCAGTTACATCTCTGGGAATCACATGTAAAAATCAAGAACGCTGGTAGCTTGAGTGAAGAGGACAAGATTAGAGGACAGACCTTGCTGGGCCAAATTGTAGCTATTTCTGTTTTCCATTTATGTAATTCTTCCCAGTAGGGATTTTTTCAGCAACTGCATGTAAATGACCATGACAGCCTCAGTGATTTGGCATATGTAGCTGACAGACTAGGGAGATTATATCTACAAACAGAGCCTCCTTACACATGCTGTTTATCTAAAGGACTTAGATGTATTTCACACTTTTGTTATTCACTGGTACATATAAAGATTCTTTTCAAAGTCATGAACAGAAAAAGACTGAAACGTCTGAAACCTGCAGTGCTAAGTGTGCAAGTACTTTTGCTTTCTTTTGGGGATGGGAGAGGGGTTTCAAAAGACTTTTGCAGATTTTATTGTTGCCTTTCTCATTTCATGTTTTTTTATATGACCATTTAGTTGGGTCTATAATAAAAATATGTATAATACATACCACAGCAGCCACAGTGCCACATGCTTGTTGCTTCAGAGACAGCAACAGAGAGTGCCCAAAGAAATTCAGTAGATAAGGTATATCTTGTGAACTTTTGTACCATTTAAAATGCATACACAGAGAGACACATTTTCCAGTAATAAGCAGCTCCATGTTTCAGGGCTTAGATACTCATTTTCTCGTCTTATTTTTGCTTTTACAATGAAGCTGCCAGATTTTTATTTTTTTTTAAACAGTGGAAAAGAAATCAGCTCTATGCATGAGGGTAGACGTCAGGGGGCTGTGTAAAATGCATTTTGTCCTGACTGTACTCTTGAAATGCAGCAGATCAATGAACTGCTGTTAATTGTTAGAGAGTACTAGTATAAGAAATTTGGCTACTACTCAGATAGGATGTTTAAGCCTGTCATCCTGATGACTAAGGAACAAGATTGCTTTCTAGCACATGCTAGACTTAGACTTGGATAACTCAATCAGCTAAATGAAGTCCATTCTCCATTACCCTTGTGTGGGAGGAGGCTCCAGCTTTCTGATTTGATTTGTTGCTACTAGCCACAGGTGAAATGTGTTTCAGTGAGTCCATTCTAGAGGAGTTACCATAGTGACAGCAGTAATGCTGTACCTATTTCCTTGCTAAAAACAAAAATGTGCCCTCAGCAATGCAGATTTCTGTGGTGCTAGGTGCTGAATTTTTAATGACAGGCACTAACATCAGATGAATATGCTTCTAATCAAGAATCTGTCATACATGTCCACCACAAACAGTGTTTCACAGTCTACACTCTACCACTGAAATCAGCTCAAGTGCTGCTCAGTATAGAGACTGACAGAATCTGACTCTCAACATACAGAGTTTTTTTTACAAATTTATATTATGATAAAACGCGTACTAATATTCATGGGTATGAAAGGTTGCTTTCTTTGATCACTTTATTTTTGCTTTCCTTCTTCCCTGAGGCAAGATGTTTAGTCAGATAGGTGCAGGTGCCCTCGTATTCTCATACTGAAGCAGCTATGATGTATCACCTGACCCTGTTAGTGGGATTCTTCTTTGGTAAATATTTTCTTACAGCATTAGAGCTACATAACATCTGAGGTATGGAAAACACGCCTGCTCTCTTCAAGCTGATGAATTTTGTATAATCATTTAATCATTTATTAGCAACACTTCTTACTAAGTATCAAGAAGTACCTTTTTTCTTTTTCTTAACTAACAGATTTCATGAGTTAGAACACAAACACACACACAGAGAAAAAAAAAAAAAAAGAAAAAAAAAAAGAAAGAAAGAAAAAAGACAGAAAAACCCTTTAATGAATTTGCTATAAGTATGATATCTCATTGTGGCTAGTCCATGTAATACCCAGGGCTGTTCTAGCTAAACTTATTCAGAGAAAAGCTAGTCTTTTTATTTCCAGATCACAAGTCAGCTCATAGTAATGACCCAGTGTGACATCACTTTGCTTTTATTTTCTGTAGAATCAGCATTAATATGTGCATTGCTTTTTTTCTTTCCCTGGTTAACTGTTGAAAGTTCTCCATTGATTCTTCTGCCATCAATCAGATGATGGCATAAATACCTGCATTTTTACTTCAGAAGCTGTTAATGAGCCGTGTAGTTTACAGGTAGTTTGTGTCTAACAATTCAGGTAGAACAGAAACTTCATACAGCACAAGAGTGAAAATGATCTAGTGAAATGCCAGACTATGTAGATTTAGCTGACAAATGGATCGCATTTCCACTAGACCAGAAAGCTGGAATCTGTCCTGAGAAATTAGAATTCAAAATTAGTTCCAGTAATCTGATAATAACATAGTGTAAGAATACAGAAGGACCCGGGACGATCCCAGCCTCAGTTAGCATGCATGAATTTGTAAGAAAATAGTAAGTTATTGACATACTCATGAGATTTTGTCTGAAATACAGAAAGTGACACCAGAATAATCACACAGGCCTATGAGTCCTCGTAAAATCCCACATCTGTGAAACAAAAATAGACTTGTCTTTAAATTTTGGCTAAGTAATTTATGAGAATGCAGTCATTCCTTTCCTGGAATGAGACTAAACTCTCACTCTCTCTCATAACAAATCCAGGAGTTGGACTTGATGGTCCCCATGGGTCCCTTCCAACTCAGGATATTCTATGATTCTATGAACACTTGAAAACATATTTCCTACAATTCAGTCATTTCTATACAGGTAATGAAATTAGTAGCCTGCTTTTTACAGGGCTCTGAAGTTATCCTGAATTTTGAAAGCTGATTTTTGGCTGTGCTGGAATTCTAGGGCCAGTTTAATCAGTATATGGTGACTATGTCTTATATAAAGATAAAAGAAATTTAATGTAGGGAATCCTAAAATCCTTCACTGTTCTCCAACTTGTATTGGAAGAAGAAGGAGTTTTGGAAGAAAGGAAGTGCAACAAGTGTAGCTGCATACTGTGTTGCCCTTGCTCCTTTTGAAATCTAAGGAAACTTAGAAAAGCTTTGGGATTACTTTAATTCAGAAAACAGAACTGTATAAAGCTGTGCCAATTTCAGGAAGAAGATATAACAATCCACTGATTATCTGTACCTCAGTACATTTTAGATGATAAATCTAAAGTACAGAAAAGAGATACAAATAAACTTTGTTCTGAGTTTGCCTGGCAGTCAACAATTACTTAAAAATTAGTGTATTTTACATTGTCACAGGTGACTTAGATTTACCTATGCCCGTGACAGGGGACGCTACCCTGTGGGCCCCCCCCTGGGGCCCGGAAAGGAGGGGGAAAAGGGGAATGGGATAAAAACAGCAGCAATCTAAGGAGGAAAAACTTATTTTACTAAATATGATATCGAAATACAAGATAACACAATATAATATAATTGAGGCTAACAAATCAAACAAAACAGAGAGAGTCCCCGAAAACCGAGAGGCCTACTGTGAACTCTAGGCAACAAGGCTGGAACGCTTCCCACTCTCCGAGCAGTTTGAGAGAAGAAGGAGGGCACTCCAGCCTGGGAACAAGATTATATAGCGTCCTGGTCCCATGACTTATCATTGCCCCTGTTGTTCTCTGGGATATGTAGTCTTCTTCTGTGGACTGCACATTCAATAGAAGTATCCATACTTTACATGATGTTATGATGTGGAATACTGATAGCAAAATTACAAAATTACAAAACCATGACATTCCACCCCTTATTCTACATTATTACATCATGGTTAAGAGTTACAGGATGTGGAATGAGACACATTAAATTGCCTCTGAGTCATCTAAGAAATAAATCTACACCACCTCACCATCTGTACTTAAAAGACATCAGTACTATTTTCCCTATAATTTTAGCAAAGGATGGTAAATCTGTTTTCATTTCTGACCCTCCCCTTTGTCAAGTTGCCTTTAACAATGTCTTGTAAAAGCATTTCATAAGTTGGTATTATAGAATCTGACCAAATGTAAGTGATATGGTAGAAGCAATTAGAAAAATAGCATAGTCACTGTGTATTAAGCAGGGGACTTATAATTTTGCTGATTAATAGTTCAGAAAGGCGAATATTCTGTTTATGTCTGTTTTATAATGTTGGTTTTGTAGCTGATTTTTCTAGCCTTTCTCATATAATCTTTTATCAGTTATGTTGTGCAATTAGTAAATCGAAACAATCTATAAATGTGACTTTAAAAACTGACTAGGCTATGTTTTACTGCCATTTTCTATACAGAGAACCTTATGAGTGGCCTGGCAGCTAAATATTTGGTACTGAATAATGCAGGAAGCTTAATTCCAACAATGGCAGTGTCCCAGCTGAGGACACATTTCCTTGGAAGAGTTGCTGATCCCATTGAGGTAATTGTGTCTATCATCTACAGTTTGCCTCTCACACCTTCCTATAATCTTTATCCAACTGGCATATCAATTTTACTTTGTCTCACAGGTGGGAATAGCAGTTGAAGGACTTCAGGAGATGTTTGCTAGAGGTTACTCTCCTGACAAGGACTGGGAGACTAACTATGACTTCAAGGAAATCCTAAAAAAGGTAAGTTATTTGGGAGGAAAACAAAATATCTCAAGTGTTGTTTCCGCAAATGTTATGAAGAAACAGATTTTCTTCCTCTTCTCATGCAGCTGTCAGACTGGAAGGCACTCCCTCATGACAAACCTTTTGCATCAGGTTACTTGAAGATGTTTGGCCAAGAGTTGATCTTTGGAGGACTTGATAAAAACACCATCCAAAATGTACTGCAGGTATCATTTCAGAAACACCACCACATAAGCATTAAAAATATTAAAATGTTATTTCTTCCACATGTTCCCTCCCTTCTCCTTAACTTTTTATT
The DNA here is from genome assembly GCF_054131305.1 of Coturnix japonica. NCBI lineage: Eukaryota > Metazoa > Chordata > Aves > Galliformes > Phasianidae > Coturnix > Coturnix japonica. Next base: position 18,475,579 of record NC_140673.1, read on the forward strand.
TCAAGTGATGTTTTTTGTTGTTAGTTTTAATCAAGGCAAATAAATTCAAACTTTGATCAGGATTAGTTATAATCATTGCTTGCAAACATCCCCCTGAGGCACAGATAGTGATGAGGATCTTGATATTCAAGTTCTGCTTGTTTAGACAAGTTGAACTCTGTAATTGCAGGCATGGTATGGACCTGATGAAAAAATCCCTTCAATAAGGAGGTTAATCAGTAGCCTTCAAAGTGGCATAGGAAGGCAATTGACCAAGGCTTTACTGTCCTCTGAGATTCGTCGTATTGTGCCTACCTGTGTTGGGTTCCCAATGGAGACCAGTTTCTATTACTCTTCTGTCACAAAAGCAGCAGGAAATGGTAATGTATTTCAAGACCTGAACAATACATATATGATTATCAGGATTTGGCAGAATTTTTAACATTTTGCTTACTTTCTTTCTAATAGTTCAAGTGCAAATTACACCTTCTCCAAGATCTGATTTCAGATTGACAGAGTTACTAAATTCCAACATTAGGCTGCGATCCAAAATGAGTCTGAGGTAAGTATTTCGAGTAAACTAAAAAAATTATATTTCTAAGTGACAGAAGCCACAACTGTTTACGTATGTATTTTTACTCTCTCTTTCTAATTTTTCAGCATGGCTAAACATATGACCTTTGTAGTTGGGATCAACACAAACTTGATTCAGGCAGGGTTGGAAGCACACACCAAAGTAAATGCTCATGTACCTGTGAATGTTGTTGCCACTATTCAAATGAAGGAAAAAAGTATCAAAGCTGAAATTCCGCCATGCAAAGAAGAGACTAATGTAATTACTGTAAGGTAAGCCATAGAACTTATCTTTCTGGGTAGTCACATCGACTCTGAATTAAGCAAAACATTTGCTTAGGGATCTTGTCTTGAATGACAGCTTGGGTAACTGGCAGTGATCAGTATAGATTGATTTAAAAGAAAGACATGTACGAAAGCTTTGCTTGAAAATATGTTTTATTTCCTGTGGTCTTGACCAGAAAATCACCATTTTTCAGTCATGAGGCTCATAAACTATTTGAAGCTCGTATGGCATAACATTTCTATCCTGACACATATATTTGGGTTGGAGACACTAGGTAAGATATAAGCCACCTGGATTCTATCAGTTTTAACAGACAACCCCATGCATTAGGTGCCTGTAAGCATAGAGTACTTGGTGTAACTTGTGTTTTTACTTTGTTTCCTGTGGCTGCCATTTGGTTTTCTTGCCTGTTAGGTCTACTTGATTTATTATCAGTGTATTCAATTACAATACGCTCTGGAAAACTATTGTAGCCAGATGCCAAACAAATGAAAACAGATGGAAATACAAGCACAAAGAGAGGGAGGAAACAGAAAGAATATGTCCAAGGAATCAAAGCAGTAGACCAAAGCCTTGAAAACCTTCACATACACATGAAAAAACAGTGAGAAAGACAAGCTAAAAATTCATAACACAGGAAAAAACACTACTGACAACAAAAATCAGCTACTATACAAGCTGCAGAAATGTTAACAAGTTTCTGCTCTAGGAATACAGACATAACAAAAGAGCTCTGTTGCTTGATCCAGCTGCAATTAGCATTCATGGCTGCAGGCCCAGAGAAGCTCTGCAGGTCTCATCAGTTTAGCCACCACAAAGGTCATTATTCCTTGCTCTTCACTGGTCACAGACCAGACAATTCAGCATTTGACATCACATCCTCCTCCCTAATATGATTCCTCAGATCCACCAATAGTGACTGTAGTCAGGTTCTCCACATAGAGAAGGGAATGTTTCAGAAGCTCAGAGAGCACCCATTTTCTGTGTGTAAGCTGCTGTGGCACACAAACCAAAATGTTTTGTTCATTTTCTTATGAAGACCAGGACAGTCACCAGGGACAATAGGCACCTTTTTTCACTTGCTCTCACTATTGGATTGGGCAACGTGGATATTAATGAACTCAATAAGGATGCTGAACTGGAATGAGGATATTGAAGATTGTGATGAATTTTAGGGCCCCAAGGTGAGCTACAAATGTTGGCAGAAGAATCCTTCTGGCAAATCAAAATAATAAATATTTTCCTCCTTTGACTGAAGATGGAATTAAATAAGAAACAAAGGTGCCAAATGCATTGAATAAGGCAAGACAGTGTAAGAAATAGAGGACTGCAGCCAAGGAGTCCATGAGTTCCTGCCCAAGCTCTCCTGTAGACCCTGCAGCGTTATCATTTATAAAGAGAAGTAGTCAGCTGGAAATAGCTCTATAATGCCAAGTATATGAGAAAGCTAATGCTCACTAGCTAACTTCTAGTACCATCAATTTTTCTCCAAAAAGCATTCCTGTTCACTCTTACAAAATAAATGCTTGGTGGGAATCACACAGAGCAATGAAACAGCAATGAGTACAAGTGAAGACAAAGCAATAACTAGAGAATGTAACAGTGTCAGTGAACCACGTCACTGAGGAGGTCAAAGAACAAGCAAAGTAAAATCTTAAAGCTATGAAGAGAAACAAGCAGGCATAATATGTTGAGAGAAAGTAGGTATAATATGTTGAGAGAAAGTGTGCATGTATGTTCTAAATAGAATGAGTCCAAAATCATAGTTAAATATAGGCTTTATCTCCCTTTTGCACAGCTCCACTAAAAAATAAGGAACCTGTTGCATGCAATAATTTAGAGGTATTTTGACACATTCCTGTGTTAGCTTTAAATGTTCTATTGAAAGAAATGGTTCTAGAAAGCCATTGCTCTTTCAGTTGTTTATAAGCTCTCTTCAAAATATTTTAGTATTAGGCATTTTGCTTTGATGGTCACTGAGTTACTGTCTATACTCCCATGTCATTACATCTGGTCAGGATGTAATATTATTTTCCTTTTCATCTCTCACACACAGACACGAGTAGTAAACAGTTTTCAATAGCATTTAGTTCAGTTATGTCCTACATGCTGTACAGGTTATAACCTGTCACAGCTGTGGGATTTATATAAATTTCCAGGAGTGGAAGGGAAACTCAAGGGGAGTTTCTGTCCTCAAAACTTCGGTGACAGAGTTTGCACATGAAGGATCCGACTTCCTTTATAGTAAAAATCAGAACACTATAATTAATCATACCATGGAGAGAATATACAACATGTGTTTCAATTCAATCCCATCAAAGTTAAATTTACTTAAAATAGTAGTTGTTTTTTAGGCTCTTTTAGTGTAATTATTTGGTATACTACAGATCACAGAATCACAGAATTATCAAGGTTGGAAAAGACCTACAAGATCATCTAGGCCAACCATTACCGATACTTCTCAGCTAAATCATATTCCTCAACACAACATCCAAACGTTTCTTGAACACTCCCATGGTCGGTGACTCCACCACCTTCCTGGGCAGTGCATTCCAATGCCTGACTACCCTTTCTGAGAAGTAATACTTCCTAATGTCCAGCCTGAATCTCCCCTGGGGCAGCTTAAAACCATTCCCTCTAGTTCTGTCACTGATTACACGAGAGAAGAGGCCAACCCCCAGCTCACTAAAACCTCCCTTCAGGAAGTTATAGAGAGCTATAAGGTCTCCCCTGAGCCTCCTCTTCTCCAGGCTGAACAATCCCAGCTCTCTGAGCCGCTCCACATAAGGCCTGTGCTCCAGACCCCTCACCATCTTTGTAGCCCTCCTCTGAACACGTTCCAGGGCCTCAATGTCTTTCTTGCAGTGAGGGGCCCAAAACTGAACACAGTACTCGAGGTGCGGCCGCACCAATGCCGAGTACAGGGGGACAATTACCTCCCTGTTCCTGCTAGTAACACTGTTTTTGATGCAAGCAAAATGGTTGCTAAAACATACTTTTAAACAAAATTTACAGGATGAAGTAAAAATCAAATAAATTTCAGGGGAAATTAAAGCCCCGTGATTAAAGTATAAATATTTAGAGCTGCCAAAGAATGCACTTTGCAAACATATCACATATTCATAATGATAGGCTACTGAAGTATCTACATCATCTTGAAGAGAGCTCCTACCATGTGGCTTTTTTGCTTGTTTTAACTGTAGGATAAGCAGAAATTGCTTCACATGGGCATCTTACTTATATGATGAATTACGAAATTAAAATGATGTATACAACATGTAATGGAAAATGCAGAACAGGAAGTGTATGTGTGTATCACATGAGCTGTGTGAGCTTTCCACACTGCTTGTCAGGGGAAAGAGGAGGGCAATGACTTGTGCTCCAAACCTCTGTTTTCATGACACATTTGCACCAAGGTCAGAAGGATATGTGCTATTTCATTTCACCACAGCAGAAAGAGAACTAAAGCTCTGGTTGTGGAATTGCCTCTTGCTTCTCATTTCTTTAGATATGATGTCATGCTGTGCTTTAAAAACCGGAAAAATAGTTTTTCAATGATCTTTTTGGTTATTATTTTTGTTTTAAACAGACACTGAGCTCTTCTGTATCTGAATTAGGGATATGTGTAAGGCCACACAACCTGAAATACCAGTGGGTCCAACACAGCTGAATTACTTGTCCCTTACCCCTGCAGTGAATTTGGCTTATACTATAGCACAGCTTCTTCTCTTATCCAAAAAATACACTAATACATATTGGAAAATCTCCCTTTTATTTTCTTCTCCCTTGTGCAGGATCAGAGAGAACACATTCTTTCATACCATAGCTTTAGGCCTTCTTTGTGACTGTTTTTCTTGTTAAAGGACCAGAGCTGGCTCTTGCAGCCTATTTTTACAGTACTGTGTGATTCTGCAGACATTGACATGTGTCACCTGTGATGCAGCTACATTTGTCGGCTCTCTGTGCTCAACAGGGAGGAATCGATCCTCTACTTTCATTAGGTGGCAGGAGTAGACTATTGGCATAAGGAAAAAAAAAAAAAAAACCCTAAAAAAAATTTTTAAAAAATTTAAAAATTGGATAAGAAACCCCAGGGCTTTCTGCTTGGAGACCCAGACTGCTGTTCAGTGGTCATTTGAATTATTGAATGGGATTAAAATAAAAACCATTTCCTTTTTTGTCCCTTTACTCAGATGAGACATCTGAAATGCAAGTTGATTTGTATTTTCTTTTATCCCCTCAGCTTGTTAGGGAGAACATTATATTTCAGATTCCATTCTTCAAGGTTCTCCTCTCACCCAGCGTGGAGCGTTGCTGTCATGTCCTTATCTAAAAAAAAGAGAGAGATGGAAAAGAAAACAAAGCCCACAGGTGACACACGTTTTATTGAGGTGTTCCACATGAAGTGCAATTGTGTGCTTTACAGTGCACACAGCACAGTAGGAGCCTTCAAGAGGAAGAGAGTGCTATCAAATGAATACAAATTTATCTTTCATATAGGTTAGATTGGAATTGCTTAGGCTAGTACAGTGTGGACCATATTAAAATAGAGACCATTTTGCAGACCGTCTTTCCATTTACTGTCACAAAGGCCACCTCCATTGACGGACCACAAAAGCCCCAGGGCAAGCAGATCAACTTCATACATAAGAAGCAGCATGTGTAGAATTGTAAGCTGGATGTTAGCTCTGATAAATGACTAATAAGGTAGAGTTAGCACAATGTTAATAGCTCAAAGAAATAGGTTTGAATCTGTCAAAAGTGTTCAATAGTCAAGACATTTGTCTGACCCAAACCAAAACTCATGGTTCTTGCAGCACTGTAACAATATCTATGAAGATATTATTATGAAGAGCACAGGACAAAGGAGTCAAGATATTTGGCCACAAGGGTCTCATGCCACTTATATCACTTGTCCTCTTAGCACGTTATATCTCTTGCCCTTGATTCTGACTAAGACTCCTGAGACCCACAGCACTCTAAACAAATAATGAAATACATTTATGTATTTCATTTATTTTCATATATATTCATATATATTATATATATATTCATATATTTATGTATGTGTTCTTCACATTCCAACATATCTCCCTGTGATGTCTTTCTAAGGCATGTGGATATACAAGTGCAGTTAGACAAAACTAGAAACATTTGTTTGATTGTCTGAGGCTAAAAATATTGCAGAGCAATTTAGAATATTAGAGCATTTAGAAGCCACTAATCCCCTGCATCTTTTCTTTTTCTTCTGAGTTATGGCAGTATGGCAGCTAAAGGAAGTGAAAACCAAGTTTAGCAGTGAAGGTTCACAAGTTTATATATATATAAAAAATTTACAAATATATATATATATATATATATATGAGATTAAAAAATTTAATAATTTAACCCACAGGCAGATTTCTAAGCAAGCTGTTCTTCAAGGCATTAGACTTACACAGATCCAATAGAGTACTGTTCTTTTAACTGATACCTGTGATTCTGAAAGCCTAACTGCAAGCCCTCTGGACTGAGATCAGTCCATATCTTTATTCATTCAGTACTTGGAAATACAACTAATAGAAAAGATGTAAATATCTACAAAGCAATTTGCAAGGCATCATACTTGTTGCTGAGTACGTGCTACATGGTATTATTCAGGTCTTTTCCTCAGCAGTGCTTTATCAATACAGGTTCCCTCTAATGTTTATTCTGCAGCTCTAAGACATTTGCTGTTACACGAAATATTGAAGACTTGGCTGCTAGTAAAATGACTCCAGTTCTTCTACCTGAAGCAGTGCCTGACATAATGAAGATGTCCTTTGACTCGGATTCTGCATCAGGCGAGACTGATAACATCAGGGTAACTGATGTACTGTCTGACTATTCTTTCTTTGGCTTTTAATCAGGAGAATACAATTTATTTTCCCCATAGGAAAATGTATAATTCATCTCTGACCAGTGTTACTTTGTACAGAATAAGTCACTTTCAATCTAACAACACAAATAGTTCTGTAGTAACATTATTTTAAAGACAGGATTGTAATCACTTCAGACTTACACCAGTTTTTCAAAAGCAATAGCACTTGCTTTAGTAATTAATTTTGCACTGCCATCTACAGGATAGGCACACAATCTTTAAAATTCTTTGCAGCCATAACGCAATCATTACATTCCTGGGACAGGCAATACTCCACAAGATGTTCCAGTATTCAGCTTGTAGAGCTAAATTTACTGCCTATAGTCACCTTGATTCAAGGATGGATGGCAGTTTGTGTGTCAAGTCAAATGACTTCCTAAACTAAAGTTTTCCATAAAAGGAACTACAAGCTTTCTATGATGGGCAGCATTGTGAAGGCCTCACTATGACATTTCATTCAATGGAAAACTGACAGAGGTGAGGAATATATTGTGCTGTTCTGGTTTCATTGTCATCCTGCAGCTCTGAAGTTTTTCAGATAAAATAAGAGACAAGGGTGAGTACAGCACTTTCCTGTGGAAAAGTCAATGGGTAAAAGTACTGTCAGTGGAACAGTTTCCAGTATCCTGGAACAAGCAAAAATCTTTGTGCCTATGTGGTCATTCTGAAAATTTATCACTCTGCAGTTATTCTTGAATGTGCAACAACTGAAAAAATGGCATAAACTTGACCATTTCCCATTATCATTAGCATTCCCTCTGGAAAGAAAGGATTAGCTTAAAAATTCCAGTTTTTCAGTGCCTTAAATACAAGTTTGGAATTTTGTGAGACATGATAAACTGAGTAAAAAATTAGCTGCAAAGTATGTGTTGCATATTAAGAGAAAATGTATGGTCATGTTTCTTTTGCCATTTGCTTTATTTCTTCAGGAAATTGTAGCTCTCATGTAATGGAATTGATTCTAATTTTAATTCATTCTTCCAAAAACATCACTTAGCACATGTACATGGCACACTTTTGAGTGAAAATTTCTAACATCTGGTATGCTTTGGACATCTAGGAAGTTTCTGTGATCTTCTAGTTGATATATTTTCAAGTCACACCACAAGTGAGACAGAATTTGCATGTACATAGATAAAGGCTCTGTGGTGAAAAGAAAAGAAAAGAAAAGAAAAGAAAAGAAAAGAAAAGAAAAGAAAAGAAAAGAAAAGAAAAGAAAAGAAAAGAAAAGAAAAGAAAAGAAAAGAAAAGAAAAGAAAAGAAAAGAAAAGAAAAAAAAAGAAAAAAAAAGAAAAGAAAAGAAAAGACTTCAGTCAGTCTAGAGCACACTCACATTGATCGTGAATCTGTTAACATAGTCTAATACTCTAGGAAAGCAAAATGAAATATTTACAATTATTTTGTGATATGGTTTTCCAGTCTTATGGCCTCAAGCACTTTTTTTTGCTCTAGTCTAGTCGAGCCATTTAGCTGAAAATTTTGTCCAGTTGAAAACCAATCTGCTATCTCCCACTGGTTAGTACCTTCTGTAGAATAAACATATCTATAAACATAATTCTGAAACAGAATTGATAGCATGTAAACATTTCTCTTACTGTTGTCTAGTTTTACTTGATGAGTATATTATCTAACAGGACAGACAGTCTGTAGAAGATGTTTCATCGGAAAATTCCTTCTCCTTTGGACATTCTTCTTCCTGGAAGGAGCCATTTGTTCAGTCCATGTGCTCTAATGCAAGTACATTTGGGGTTCAAGTGTGCATTGAGAAGAAAAGTGTACATGCAGCATTTATCAAAAATGTGCCTCTTTATTACTTTATTGGAGAACATGACCTTAGAATGAGCTTCAAGCCAGGTAAATACAATTGTGCAATGGGTGGGTAGGTGAACTGTTGTTGGTGTGTGTGTGTGTATATATATATATTTTTGTACGTACACATATGTGTCTTTTGTACCTTAAGAGCCACTAAAACTACTGTTAGAACTTTTGGCCTTGCCAGTATTGTCAGCAAACTCCATTGCAGCATGAATCCACCCCTGCTCTCTCTGCCTGAGCAGCGATTCCCAGCTCTCCTAGGAAGTGGCCATGCAATGCAGCACCTCTCAGCATGGCCAGCATCACACAGAGATGATGTGCACCTGCAGAGCATGTCTGATGCGTCCTGAATCGTTGGATTTGGGATGCAAGCACAGAGCAATTGGACATGGGCAACAGATCTAATGCAGTGTCCTGTAGCTACAGTTTAAAAACCCAGATTCTTAAAGGGAATTAAGGATTAACCCTGCCTGGATCTAGTCCTAAATGTCTTAATCCATGATCATAAAAATTTAAAACACAGCAGGCCATTGAATTTAGGTCTGGCATAACTATTGGGCCATTCTTTATAACTCAAGAGGAAAGCCTTAATTTCTGATGCCTAACTCACCCTCCTGTAGTGTTATCTAGCTAAGAAATCCAGTTCACTAGATTTGAATCTTAAACAGATTATTTTGTTTATTGACACGAAGAGGTTCTAAATTTTATTATTGCTAGTATGTATTTTAGCTCTTGCTGAAATAGTTTTTAAAAGTTACTCAATTCACAAACATTTCAACAAATAACAGCAAATAAAAATGGCTTATTCTATTATTCAATTACTACTATTAACAATAATACTAATTGTTGTGAAATTTCAGTCTACACAGATGTACCTATTGAAAAAATACAAGTCACAATTCAGGCAGGAGATCAAGCTCCTACAAAAATGGTACGTTTGGTAACATTTGAAGATCCAGAGGCACAAGCATCTTCCAGCAAAGGAGCAATCAAAAGAGTGAAAAAAATCCTTGATGACAGCGATAACCAGGTACTGCTGCAAAAACCCCCTTCTAGGCTTGTGGGAAGCTTTGTTACTTCTATTTCTTTTACTAAATAGCCTCCCCTTTTAGACAGTAAACAAGAGTTGGAAAATCAAGCCAAGCTTTGGGGTACACAAGGCTTTCTGTGGGTCTTTTGATTGAATTCATTTCTTTTGCAGTAAATATGGTAAAGGACTTTAGGGAGAGCATGTTGGTTTGGTAGGCTTCTCTGACAATAAGTCATGAAAGATACAAAATAGATGTTGTGGGTCCAGATGGTAGCTAGCACCTTTCAGTTACTACAACTGTGTCAGAAATGTATGACACCTTCCTATATATATATATATTCCTATATATATCCTATATACTCCTCTGAGGTAATCACAGTTACAGCCATATCACTACTAACACTAGTCACATATAACTGTATGATCAACAGTATCTACATGGGGATTTGGAGTATTGTTTTACTTATTTGTGTTGTTGGTACATTATTATGTGTTGACCTTATTGCAATGTATGCTATCCTTATTGCAAAGGATGCTATCCTTATTGCAAAGGATGCTATCTCAGGCTTATATCTTGCCTTTTAAGGCAGCAGAGAGATTGATAGCTCTCTGTATCTATTTTTCTGTAGAGACATAGAAAAATAGTTTTCTATTTATTTCCAATGGTTTCTAATGGTTTTCATAATGATTTCCAATCTACTAGGCAACAAGAAATTCCAGAAGCTCCTCATCCAGTGCCAGCAGCATCAGTGAGAGCGCTGAGAGTACAACGAACTCCCCCTCCAGCAGTGACTCTGACAACAGAGCATCGCAAGGAGGCACTCAAATTAATCTGAAGTCAAGGCGATCCAAAACCAAAGAAAAGAAATTCTACCCATTTGGGGACAGCAGTAGAAGTAGTAGTAGCAGCAGTAGCAGTAGTAGCAGCAGCAGCAGTAGCAGTGATAGTAGCAGTAGTAGCAGCAGCAGCAGTGATAGTAGCAGTAGTAGCAGCAGCAGCAGTGATAGTAGCAGCAGCAGCAGTAGTAGCAGTAGCCGCAGCAGTAGTAGTAGCAGCAAAAGCAGTAGTAGCAGCAGCAGCAAGAGCAAAAGCAGTAGCAGCAGTAGCAAAACCAATAGTGGTAGCAGCAGTAGCAACAGCAAAGGCAGCAGCAGTAGTAGTAGCAAAAGCAATAGCAAGGGCAGTAGCAGCAGTAGTAGCAAAGCATCTGGTACAAGGCAGAAGGCTAAGCAGCAGTCCAAGACCACATCATTTCCACATGCCAGCGCAGCTGAAGGAGAGAGAAGTGTCCATGACCAGAAACAGAAAACACAGAGTAGCAGCAGTAGCAGCAGAAGAGCCAGCAGCAACAGCAGGAGCACCAGCGGTAGCACCAGCAGCAGCAGTGAAAGCTCTGGCGTTTCCCATCGCCAGTGGAAACAGGACAGACAAGCTGAGACTAAACGTGTCAACTCCCCATTTAACAGTCACAGTAGTTACGACATTTCTAATGAATGGGTAACATTTTTAATGCTTTGACTTCTACTAGGAGGTGATCTTCACTGAGTAGGTAATAGCTTTCTTTTGGAATTTTGCAGGAAACATACCTGCCAAAAGTATACCGGCTCCACTTCAGGTCTGATCACACCCATTGGGTAGGTGCCTAATTCAATTGCACATTGCTATGGTGGCTGGAGCTGATACAATCAAGCATATTGCTGGAAGGCTTTGGTTCATTTCACTTGACCATTCCATATTGTCTAATAATATCACTCACTACTGACAAAATAAGAATAATTATTACTAAAATCCTAACTATTGTACTGCATCCCTCTGTTGCAGTTCTAGCAGCCTTTTGGTAAGGATATCTTTCAGCTAGATGCTGTAAAATACTCAGCTAACAAAGACCATTAGAGAATTATAAAATAGCAGGGCCTTCCAGCAGTATTAACTGCTTCTGTATTATTTGGGGCAGTCAAAATCATTCTGTGTCAGAAGCCAGGTTCAGTATGCATTACTGCACAGAAGTATGTTAAGTACATCTAAGGATGACAAATTTTGTAGGTGTCACCTACAAAGTTATGAGTCCTGCTTATGAAAGAGAAAGATGATTTGTAGTGTTTTTAATTAAATATTATCCTTTTTTTTCAATATATTTTCTAAATAATCACTTATTAAGTTCAAGTTTAGTTTTGTCTGACATTAGAGCTTGACAATATATTGTCACCATTTGCAATCACTGTATGCATGGCATTCCTATTTGCAGAGAGGTACAGGTGGATATAAAGCACATCCCAACCAAATTTCATGTCTGCTTCGTGATAAAAATCACATGCTGTCTATGTCTAAGTTGCCTGCACAAGGAGGCTTATAGCTCTGATTTTGATGTCTACACTAAAATTAGAGGCTATAGCATTTTTAACTTATTTGTGTTTCATAGCATTCAGGCCACAGGACTTCAAGCAGCTCATCGTCATCTTCCTCTGAGTCTGGAAGCAGCCACAGCAACAGCAGCAGCAGTGACAACAGCAGCAGGAAAAGCCACACGAGCAGCTCCAGTAGCAGTAGCAGCAGTCACCATCATGTGGAAAAGGCTACCCACAGCTCAAAGAGAAGCCCCACAAGCAGAGGAGCCAGCACTCACCACAGACATGGATCCAGCCTGACGCATGAGGTAGTATCTCAGAAGCTGCACACCTGCTTAGACAGGCAGCACCAGGAAGTAGTCAAGTTTGTAAACTGAAACTTACACTGCACTGAGGTTCATTTTCCCCCTGTAAAAATATTGTTTCCAAATTCCTTTTACCTTGGAGTTTTGTTTATTGATTTCTGTATTACACTGTCCTTCATTTCTAAAGGCATTAGCTGTACATGAAAGCCTGGGTCAGAAAATGATTGAAGAAAATAAAAGGAGATGGGATATAAATTAAAGGGGGAAAATAGTTCTTTTTTCTTATGAAACTCCAGATTTTCCTAAGTTAAAAAACTTAGAATCTAGGTAAAAATGCAAGTTAGAGGGATTTAAGGTTTATTTAAAGAACCGATAATAAACAAAACAAAACAAGAAAACCAAAACCCACCAACTTAATTCCTCCTAGTGGTTGTGAGTGCATGCTGAGTGTAAATAAAATCATAATGCCCACGGTTATTACTGATTAGGAAAGTCCCATAAGGCAGTGATCATCCTTATCTTTAATACACACTTGGTATTCCAGAACCGTGCTGAGTAACAGGTAGTTCTGCAAAGGCAGAAAATGTCTATGGGAACTCTGCCACCACAAAGAATTTCAGAATAATTTGTTTGAAGAAGCAATCGTATGGTAGAATACACTATGCATGTGTATAACTGTATGTTGATATCCAATATGTATGTAGACAGTTGTTCTGAATATCACAATAATGCACAAAATCTTAAGTGTAAAAAGATAGATAGAAGAATCTTGGATGATCTTGTATGAAAACAATTGCATCCTTGAAAATTTATCTTGTTAATGAAATAACTAAGACTGAAATCAAAATTATTCTTAATTACTGGAGATAAAGATAAGATGTACCATAAACTAAACTGCTGAAAGGTGGAGGATTCTACTTGCTATCGGCATACGTAATCCGGACTGTAGGCTCTCCAGTGAATACACTGAAATACTTAAGCACAGATGGCTGGGGGTTGTTTTTCAGCGCAACTTCCTGGGAGACGTAATTCCACCTGGCATTACGATTGTGGCACAGGCAGTAAGAAGTGACAACAAAAATCAAGGTTATCAAGCTACAGCATATGTTCGTTCCGATGCTGCCAAAGTTGATGTGCAACTAGTTGTGGTTCAGCTGGCTGAAACCAATTGGAAAGCATGTGCTGATGCTGTAATACTGCCTCTGAAAGCACAGGTAAGTACACAGGCAGCTTTGCCAAGCAAGACATTTAAAAGGCCCACGGTTTTTTAAATAAGCACAGTGCACCTGCTGATTAGAAAGTCCAAACAGGGCATAGATAAGTATTTTGAATGTGCTCCAATTTCATTAAGAAATCAGAAAACGTTCATAGATTTCACTCTCCTTTTGAATCACAACAAAAGCAAACACAAAACAAAAAACAGCCACTTCAAAATCTGACTCCCCCCAAAATTTTTATTTTCAAGATGCATCAAAATGGTATTTATAGAATTATTTTAAAAGTTTGAAAATATTTCTACCTACTTATTGTTTATCATTCAAGTTTGCTTTTCTGGGAATCAAACCGTTTTTCTCTCTATAACTCGTTTCATAAGATCAATTACTCAAAGGCATCTGAAACACTCTATTTCTTGTGATTTATATGAGATAACAGAAAAATTAAGGTTAGATAATGGGTTGAAACCTGAGAAAATGATAAATTTTTTTCCACTCCTTCCTGTGCTGTGCTTCCAGTGCACCTATAAAGGAAACAAGTCTTTGGATGACTATCTATAAATTTATATTTTTTGCAGCAACAATTAACTAATTCATCCCATTATTTCAGAATTCAAAATGTAGAGGTTCAATACAGGAAGTACTGAAGAAGACTAATAGACATTTTAGTCCAATCTTCTTCTAGAACAAAATATATACTGATCATTATCTTACCAAGTTTAAGGAAATCTCAGGAAATTATAGCAAGCCTTAGCCTATCTAGAGTGAAAGCCATGGAAACATAAAGGATCAATGTGAAGTTTCAGGAAAGAAGAAAATATTTTATTTTGGAATTACTAATGATGTTTCTATGATTCTTTTCTGAAATTTGGATGTCTGTTTTCCTGTCCATAAAGGCTAGAATGAAATGGGGCAAGGAGTGCCGAGACTACAGGATAGCAGCCTTGGCTACCACAGGCCAACTGGCAAGGAAGCCAGCCGTGCAGCTGAAGGTACAATGGGGAAATGTTCCTTCCTGGATAAAAAAGACAAGCACAGCGTATGTAGTTTGCTTTTTCCTTAACTATTGTGTTGCCTTTTTCTACATTAGTTGCCATTATAAATGCACTGGAAGAACTGAATGATTTTTTGAACAGATATTTTTTGAGAAAACACAAGTTCAGAGGCACAAGAGTATTCTTTGAATGTATTCTAGTTCCCCCACATGCTTCATATTAAAGGGCATCCTTCAATTATTTAAAATTTGACATGCTTAATTTAATTTCCCTTATTAAATGATTAGATATTTCAGTTCAAAATGCCTCTTTGTTTTGAAATGTCTTTCTATTCAGTATTAAAAAACAAACAAACAAACAAACAAAAAACTGTTAAAATGATAAAAAATAAAAACAACACATTTCCTTAAAATAAAATTAAACATTTTGTTTTAGCCAAAGTACTTTGACTTCTCAGTTTTCCCTTATTTTCCTCCAATTTTTTCAGAAATGCCAGCAATACTCACCCTCTAATACCTTTCTTTGCTTGTGGAGCTGAGTTTGTCACATCTTATTTATCTCTAGATTTATGCAGTACATTCCTGGTGCGGCACTTGTGTTGGGCTTCTCAGAGGCACATCAGAGAAACCCATCTCGTGAACTTATTGTACGGGCAGCTGCAACATCTCCACGAACAATCGATACAGTAATTAAAGCTCCTGGGGTATGTGTCAATTTTTCTTTGTCTATGTGGATTTTCAACTTACTTGTTTTCATACTTATGTATTTAAAAATAAATAAATAAATAAATTTTAAAAGTTAATCATATATTTTAGAGGAGTTGTTATATACCTGATAACATGAGTATTGAAATACGTAATCTTTGATTTTGTACTGCCTCGGTGAAATAGGACAACAAGCAAAAGCAGAAAAATCTATATTGAAATACTTTATTTCCATGCTGAGAACAGTAGTTAAGCCCAGGCCCAGGCTGCTTCAAATATGACTGCTCTATGCTTACAGCATTTTTTTACCCTATGTGACAGTTCTGTGAGATGTATATGGGCCTGAGAGCAGATAATGGAGACCCTGAGAACATCTTGCACTCTGCAGCAGCCAAGTGCAGCATCTAATGATGTTTGTGCTTCAGTCCCACAGCTGCAGTTGACTGCACTCTGTGAGACAGGTCTGAGCAAGTTAAAACAGCCACAGATAATTCTGTGGCTTTAACTCAGCTTTAACTAAACTGAAGCAGTTAGTTACAGTCTCAGAGCAGCTTGCACAGGCTGGATCTGCAGAATCCCACTGATTAATTGGTCCTTGTCCACCAAATCCCTGTGCACTGCTTTGAAAGTTTTCCCCTATGGATCTGTAGTAAATTAATAACAGCTCGCTATTCATAAACAGAGAAATTAGTGTGTCTTTAACCTTCTGCTGTGCTTCAGAATTGCAGGATCTTTATTACATGATAATGAAGGAGTAGGAACATTAGGCATTAAGTTGATGCCCTTGGTAAATGTCTTCTATATCTACAAAAATAAGAAATCTTACCACAGTGGCACATCGTGACATTTTTCAGCCTTTAATGGATGCTGCTCACTTTGACAAACACATCCATCAGATTAGTTACTTAATTTTTTCAATCATTTTTTCAAAAGTCACACAATTATCATTTAAACTTCATCTAAATAGGTTACTTTCTACTGTTCCTAACAATTTCTCATAAAAGTCAGGAATTTAGACCAGAAGAGAGAGTGACTGCTAAGAAAAACCTGGGTTTTGGGCATATCCTAGAAAGACTAACACAACTGCAATTGTGTATCTACCTTCAAGATATTTTTCCAGGATGTCTTTTTTGTTTGTCTCTTTGCAGTGATATCACAAGCAATATGGCTCAATATATCTTAATGTTTTTTTCATTTCTACTTTTTCAGGTAACGCTTTACTATCAGGGACTCCGCGTGCCATTCACTTTGCCCTTAGGGCCATCATCTTCATCATATGAGACTAGAGATATCACTGCCTGGAATTTCCTTCCTGAAATAGCTTCACAAATAGCACAAGAAGATCAATGTAAGTACTACTTATATGATTGTCTTATGAGAAAGCGATGTTTGTAGATCCATCCTCTGAGACAACTGGGACTTTTCCCATATTGGTCTTCTAGAGGGAAGCTTAGTGTCTCCAACTCTGCTTTCTCAGTGGTTCATTTTATCACTTAGAAGTACATTTACCAGCAGGTGGATGAAGAGACTTCAAACTGATGTAAATCTTCTGAGTTCAAGAATCATTTCTACCACCAAGCCATAAACATCATCTTTTGCCCCTTCTAAGAAGGTGCCATCTCTGTGTTGAGAGGCATCATCTGATGGGTGTAAGACAAATAATTAAATTTCTGCCATGTTTATTATTTTATTTAAAAAAAAAATCATAGAAGTTTTAAGTGATTGGTGTCTAACACTTCTGTGGGAAATGTGAACTAATTTCTGTAGTGGTTGCTACTTTTAGTATCTGAAGACATTAGTAAGTCAGTTTTAGTAACTATACTGTCTAAAGGTTTGCTTTTAGCATGTTAACAAAATCAATACTAATATAGTCTACATCTGTTAGCAATTGTGAAATCCTATTCTTACAGACTCTGGCAACATTAAAAGATTCTGCAAAGAAGATGCTGAAATTCTTTTCTATCTACTGTGCAGTCCAGTCACACAGAGGCGGCCTTTAGTACTTTGCAGCAATACACTATGCCATTGTCACATCCGCCATTTCTTTTCTGGTTTTGTTTTGCAGCCACATGTGAAGTCAGCAAGGGAGATTTCAAAACATTCGATCGCATGAGCTTCTCATGTTCTTTCAATAAAAGCTGCAATGTGATAGTGGCCCAAGATTGTACTGAACATCCAAAATTCATCATTACTGCAAGAAAAGTTGATCACCAGTCTTTGTCAAGAGAGATTCACATAAATACAAGTTCAGCGTAAGTGTGGTTTACTCTGAAGGCTTAAAAATGAGATACAGAACTTCAGGGAGTTAGTCTTGGAATGGAGATGTCTAGTTTGGATGCAACTAGTTTACAGTCACATGTGTGAGGATTTACAGAATCCTCATCTGACAGTCTTAGATTTCATTTTCCTCATACTCAGTGTCACAGTCAGGATCTTATAACCTGCTCCGTGAGTTCCCACAGTGTCTTTTTTGCAGAGGCTGAATCTCAGCACTCAAAGTTCCAATACATTTTGCATTTTGAAATGAAAGCAGCTCAGTCACTCATTCACAATCCAAATGACCAAATTAGCTCCCTGATAGCTTTGGTCACAAATATTTCAATCTTACATTTTAAATTCACCACTAGTTTCTTCTTTTTTTTTTTCCTTATAGGAACATCACAATCTGTCCTGCAGCAGATTCATCTCTGCTCGTGACATGCAATAAAGAATCAGTACTATCAGACAGTGGAGTTTCTGAGTATGAAAAAGGTGAGCTTTCATACCCACAACTCTAGGACTGATTCAGAAACAAAGCATCTTTAAGACTGTTTTTAATAAGCTTCACAGAAACATCACAATGTTAAGAAAACACAAATGGGATTAATTCAAAGAAAAACTAAAGATCATCTCAGTATTTGTATTGCTTAATAATTCTGTGTTTCCCATAGCAGTTACATGCTTAATTTTCCTTGCTATAACTGAGAGGTAAAGCAGTATAAGAAAAGGCTTATGTCCAAGACTGGTGCTTGTTTACAAACAGTGTACTTGTTATAGTCACAGTTAACATACTTCAGGCTAGATATTTGTCTGGAGAACCACCAATGTCATTTTCATTGCAAGATTTAATAGACTGGATACAGAAGTAAGTTCCAACTACAGGAAACCATGGTAGAATGTTTTCACAAATGAATTGAATGTTTCTTCTCTTTTTGATCTCTCACAAAACAAAACATCAACAATTCCAAACCTTCTGACTTCAGCAGAATAATGGAAACTGTGAAGGAAAATGTACTTTGTGCTACTCATTTTCTCCATTACTTTAAAATTATGATTAGATATCTTTTTGCAGACAATATTAAAATTTATAAGAATGGAACAACAGTTATTGTGGAAGCTCCAACACATGGTCTGAAGAATGTGAAGTTTGATGGTGAGATCCTTAAGGTATGGTGCTTTCTTTCAAAGTTACTGTCTTCCTTCTGTTTAGTGCCATGCAAATGTAGCAGATCATCACTTCAGTACTCACTAAAAAGATGCACTGTTTTACAGGTTACTGTTGCTTCATGGATGAGAGGAAAGACCTGTGGAGTCTGTGGAAATAATGACAGAGAAAAGCACAATGAACTCCTAATGCCAAATCATAAGCTGGCACACAGCTGTTCTGCTTTTGTTCATTCATGGGTACTGCTAGAAGAAACCTGCTCTGGTGGTGAGTAGATCTGAAAACAATTTATGCTTGGAGAGAATACAATTTCAGGTTTTCTCTGCCAATAGCTGGAAAGATTTTTTCTTTTAAAAGCAGTATTTTACTTAAAATGACAACAGCAGTATATATACATTTTAACTTCATTAACCACTGACTTTTTAAAATACTGCCTGTGAACACAGAGATTATACAATACAGCAAGTCTTTGTCTCATGTGCACTTCAATGTTAAATAATTGATTCTAACATAATTTCTTACAGTAAATAGCTTATTTCTTCGAGAGGCAAGCTCAGACCTAAACTGACCTAACTGAAGTCAGTTTGATTTTTACTGCTGAGACAACTCAGTTGTAGCCGCTGTCTGTAGGCTTAATTTAATGAAACAAACTGCATACTATGAATGTAGTAGGTCAAATCTGAAGTATATGCAGATTTTCAGAGTGCACAAAATTTGTTTTTCTTCTGCATCATCTGAGGGTGCAATTTTAGGGAAATATTTAGAAATACTACTAAAGTAAAAGCTTCCTCTCACATGGAGCTGGAAGAATAATGATGGTCTCCCATAACATCAACACAGTTTTGTTTTGTACATCTCCATTTACCTTGGACCTGAGACAACTTTGTTGAAGTTAATGGTTGCTTTCTCCTTGACTTCAGTGGCAGCAGACTTGTTCTTATCTGTATGTCAGGAAACAGAGTCATAGCTGGGATCCTGTTAAGTTTCATTATACCTTTCTAGTGAGATAATTACAGCATTATAAAAATCATCCAATACAAAAATTATCCTTGATGTTATTATATAAATGCTGCCTTTTTTTTTCCTACCCACTCACTACAGTTGACATTTTTCCTAATGCAATGAAGTAGCCATTGTGCCTGCAGTATCTATTCTTAATAGCTTCCAGATATGAGAGGTTATTTTCTGTGTATTATATGGTTCTAAAAACTGGGTATACACAGTTCCATTTGGGTTATATTGTGCAATTAGATTTTAAATATAGCTCCCCTTACAGAATCTCTCTTCAGTCCCCCAACTTATTATCATCCTATCTCGATAACCTTGCTACTGTGAAAATGGTTTGTCAGGGACCTGTGTTTTAATAAAAGCTGAAGAGAAAATATGGACCTTTATTATTGCAAGGATCGATTGGGATTTATTTCTACAATTTTAACTACCTTTCTTTTTCCTCTTAGGGTGCAAACTGCAGCGCAGTTATGTGAAGCTGAATCGAAATCCTACTATTGATGGAGAGGAATCTACATGCTACTCTGTTGACCCAGTACTGAAATGTATGAAAGACTGTACTCCAACTGAAAAAACTTCCGTTAAGGTTGGCTTCCACTGTTTCCCAAAAAGTAAGACATTTTTCTTTCTGTGTCACATACTGTAGGAGCTCTGTCAGAACACTCGAAAGAACAAAACACAGAACAGCCACACACAGAACTGCATGGCTCCAGCTCCTCTCTGAGCTGCTGTTTTTAATCCCATTACTATTTGCTATAAACATTGACAGTACTGGACAGCTAAGAGCTAGTTTAGACGATGACAGGTAGCGTCATCTGAGGAAAACTGAGGTGGTAAAAGGGGCAGAAGAGATCAATAAACTTTTTTTCACATTTTCAGGATCTCCATAAAGTTTTGATAAGCAACAGTAAGTCCTTTTATGCACATTACAGCCTGCAATTTTGTGTAGTCCAGGGCAAGCAAGGCAATTGAAAGTCAGTCAAGTAGTGTGACATGACTGCTGTGATTAGGCTGCCATGCTACGCCACTATGCAATACATCAGCAAAAAACACACTGCTGAAATGTTCTCTAGATTGCTCCCAAAATTGGTTTGTTTTTCAAAGGTACTTTATATACACAATCGTGTACCCCAGATTTTTAAAAATACTGAGTCTTTTTCTCCTTTCACTTACTTATACAAATTTACCATGAATGTAATGCATGATTACAAAACACAGCTATATACACTTGAGAATCCAGACTTGAATCTGTAGATATTTCTGGTACATTCCTTCCTAAGTCTTCTAATGGATCACTCAGTACATAGATATCATAGACAGAAATCACCGCTTGAGAGTATCTGCTAAATTGATCTGTTTTCCATGCTAACCATTATTAGCCAAAACCACAGCAGGGATGATGCAGTGTAGTTTCACTGAAACCAATGAATTTCTATATTGAGTAATACTAAAGAGAAACACTATTATATTTCTGATTTAAAACATCTATCTAGAACTTCACACTTTTTGCTCATGTTATTAATGTCTTCCATGTGCTGATTCAGCCCACAAAAGGAATGAGTATCTTTTTATAATAGTCAACATTCTATGAGTCAATTTAACAGGTACCGCAAAAAAATGCTAATAGTTTTCTGACAGTTCCCTGAGAAGTGAATAGATGAATCCTTTTATGAAAAGAACACTCTTTCAGCAACAACAAAAAACACACTTCCCAAACCTTGTCATATCCATGTTTCACAGATTTCTTTTTTGCATCCAAGTCTATATCTCTGAAATGTCATCAACCCGGGCCACTCAGTGCCTCAGAATATTAGACTATAATGAAGTTGTCTCATTCCTTCACAAAAATGTGTTAGAAAAAAAGGAAAATTAGTTAAAAAAAAAAAAAAAAGTTATGTTAGTTGTCACAGCCAGTGCTACTTTTACAGCAACTGCAGGCTTCTCTGGTTCATTTACTGAACCAGAGGCTGGGAAGTGTTCTAACAACACTCCTAATCAAGGACTTTATTTAATCTATCTGGAAAAGGAGGGGGAAGAAAAGGAGGAAGGGGAATGGTTGCCATGTGAGCTTTCTTTCTTTTTTTTTAAACCATGATGATTGTTTTTTCTCAAGCAAGAGATCAGTAGGAATACAAGGCTAACCCTTGTAATTTAGTCTTTTTATTTCTTTGTTCAATGATTTGGAGGAGAAGCATAAATAAAATCCCCATCCTTCCCAAGCAGTGAACATGTATTTGTATGCACAGAACAAAAACTTCTCCTCAGCTCTTTGTACGAGAACTCAGACTTGATAATCTATAGCATCAAAAGACAGGGACCGCTTCACTGTCACTAGTGAGGAAAGGATAAAATGAAGTTCAGGGGTACAGACTAGCCCCTGTTGTCCTCAAATCAGTGAGCTTATAGTCTTATGTTCTTGACTGAGGCAGACTTTATACCTAGCTTAAGTCCATGTGTCCGTTTGCATGTCAAACATGCCACCAGTCCTGTCCATATGGATGATAGCTTTCAGCCACAATCCAGTTTGCCCAAGGAACTATTTCCTACATGGATATCAACATGGATAGACCCACAGCTTAGCCTCATGTGTCACAAGAATCAATGCTTATAAAAAAAATAGAACTCAGACTTCTATAGCAGATTTCAGACTTCTATAGCAGATGCCATTTCACAGCTTGGAAATATGACATACTTTAAAAAATAAACACCTCAAGCACCTTTCTGGGAAATATTTGGCATCAAGATAATTATGAAAAAAATAACTGTGCCTGGGTTGAACAGTAATTCAGCCAAGGAGAGTGTCAGCATTTCAGGAGATAAGTGACCAATATAGCCTAAACACAGCAGTCTCCAGATTTTCCTGTGATGAAAGATGGCATGTCTTAAATGTATTGTCCAACTGAGGGATGAAAAAAAAATAAATAAATGGAAGTAAAATTATGAAAGCTTTACCCATTCTCATTATGCAAACTTAATCTAAATGGATGTCCTAATATTCTTCCAGATGGAACGATAAACCTCCAACTATCTAAGAATATTTATTGGGAGGATGAGTATTATTATTCCATTTAGATTATTCCAGCATTAAGGGATATGGCTTATTCAAGCTGCTGTTGATAAAGCAGTGTGGTAAGGTTAATACTGAAACTGACAATGCTCTGCCAGATTTCACAATATATGGGAAACTTTAATTAGAAGTTTATGAACCTCTGAAAATTCTCCAAAGGGCTTATACTTCAGGATGAACTTCAACAAATAGTCAGCTGAAATATGCACTGATATGCAGCAATAACATTAAAAGAGATTGCTGATGTATATCGGGACGTGGTGGTCTTACTTAGAAAGTGGTTACCTCCAGCACTTTTACTGGCTCCTGCCTGTTGTCATTTTACTTCATGAAATATTATTCATTTTGGTTTTAGGGAATTATTATAGTAATTGTATCATGGATGAAAATCCTGCTCCAAGTCAATGAGTCAGTGAGATGTCAGTTGTGGGGGCAGGATTTCTTTCTTTACTTGATGAGGGAGTTGGCAGCCATCAAAACAGGATTTCCTTGAAATGTATTAATTTGCTTGATGTTCGTTAACAATAGCTTCTCGCTTCTGACAGATACTGCTGTAAGCCTGCTGGAATGGCAGAGAAGCAGCGATAAGAAATCTGCATCTGAGGATGTTGTGGAGTCTGTGGATGCTGACATTGATTGTACCTGCACTGGTGACTGCAGTTAAGCAAAATTCTTTAGTGTTGTGCTATAGACATATTACAGAAATAATTGAATAGCTGGACAGATAAGAAGGAATGTGATAGCTGTAATAAAATATTAAGAAATGTGCTTGAAGAAAGTAAGCTTTCTCTATTGCATCCAAAGTCAAATGCATTATGTACAGTCTGCACAGCTTAATAAATATGTTGTTCATTAAATAAGTATTCATGCGGTCTCCCTCTTTATTTTTCTCTATCAACAAAACAATCAGACCAACTATAATATTATCCAGAAATTCTGCTTCTTTTTATCTGAAATATAATTATAGCAGTCCTCTCTTAAAATTATGTTCACTAGGTGATGAAAGGAAAACATGATTACAGCTACTGCTAACATTCCATTGTGTAAAGAATTTCATATTTAGCATACTAAAGACACAGTAAGCATTTGTTTTCTTTTATGTTTTCTGGTAAAGAGAAAAGTCTGTTCTTGGAACCATTCTGCAAAAAATACATTTTACTCCCAGCAAGACCATTAGCCTTAGTACATTCTACAAAGGAATGAATTGGACTGCTAGACTCCCACTGCACTTTCCAGAGAGCTATAGTGTGTGACACAGTCCACATTTTGATTTAAATTTCAATGGATGTGCTGTTACTTCGTGAGCTAAAAGTATGAATAGGATTTTTTATTTTTATTATTTTGGTTTACCATTTCTATTGTATGTCTATGAAAATGATGCCTTCAAAACCTTCAGAGAACAATAATACATCCAAATACTCCAAAAATAATATGTAGAAATGTGTAAGATCAATGGCATCATAAGGCTAAAATAAAGGAGGACAGTCATACTATGTTTAAACAGTAGACTGTCAATCCGCAAGCTTTCACTAGGCCTACACAGAAAGGCAATTCCCTCCCACCCCAGGGGAGCAGGATTAGGTGGCAACTCCACACCTCATGCAATGGCACAATATTCCTTCCCTTGTAGAGGAATCAGCCATGCAGCGAGCTGTGAGATGTGCTCCATAGCAGGCAACAGCAGCCAGCAGCCAAGTGCCTTAGTATGTGCAAGGTAGTGCTGAACCCAAATGCTGCCAGGAAACTGTCATTAAAGAAAATACTTCTCTTTCTAAGTATAAACTGAGCTATCAGAAAGAGAACTGAAGACTAAATAGCTGAACAATTACAGAATAACATTTCTCAAGGCTTTTCGTTCAAGATGAGAAACACAAGTGAAGTACTCTTACTTTCTCTCAGAAGCTTGAAACTAAATTGGAATTAGATAAGATCCAGTCTTTCTCAGTGTACTGCACCTACTTAACTACTTAATGAAGAAAATAAGCCATTATGAGTTCATCCAAGGCCAGACCCCAATGGGCTAAGCTCTGACACAGGGCAAATGCCCTATGGCAGTTTGTTTGTCTCAGCAGCTCTCGCCTCTCTGGATGACAGGGAGCAGAGCATGGCTAGAGCACACAGAGAAGGGTACCAGTTTCTTCAGCCAGCCTTTACTTAATCTATACGCTATATTTTAGAAACTTTATACACACGGACCCTTTAGTTAGATAGCTGGTACTAAAGAGCTTTTATTTTTACTTTTTTCTCAAGGAAGTTCAAATGCAGCCCAATAGCATGTGTTTTTACACTGTGTTTTCATTTGTAATAAAGCATTCATGAATTCCTTGTACAAAAGCTGCATTTTGCTAACTCACTAGAAATGCTGCACTCCAAAAAAGGCAGCTGCAAACAAGAGAGGAGATGATACATACCACTTTCCTTTAAAATCACACTAATATTGCACCTGGAGAGCCCTTCCTGGCTTTGTTTTCCCTGTGGCTTATGGAAGATTTGCCATTGACTTTCATAGGATCAGACTGGAGTCTGTCATATTTAATCCAACACCCTTCCCTTTAATCTGCTTGTTTACAAAAGAGAAACTTTTGCGAGTCAACCACTCCAGATAAGTCAAAGGTAGTGAAGAAATGCAGTGAGGGAAGAAAAAGGAACTTTCATGCTCGATGAGTAGAATAGGAATTCAATAGCAACAAAGGGCCCTTAGTAAGAGAAGTAATTCTGCCTGCTGTAAAACAGAGGCATGACACTAATTAACAATGATCAAATTGGAATGTACAGTACAAAAAATACAAGCAGTTCATAAAGTCAGAAATTATTTACAAATTGTTAAAATTATTAGGAAAAAAAAAAACTTAATCAGAAAAACTGATCAGTGGTCTTACATTAGCTTCTCCACATAATGATATATACAACGAGGATATATAATAACAGTACATCCTGTATCATGTTAAAAGTTTTAGTGTGCCATATCAGGCCTGCCCCCGGTGAAGCGCCACTTTCAGTCCTGCTCCAGCACCCCAGCAGCCAAAGGTTGCCCCTAGAAGAGCAAATTCACATCTCCTGCTAATGGCAGAAAAAGGTGACCTGCTCATGGTACACCCCTGACAGATGCCTCTCCTGCAGCAGAAGCTAATCTGTTCACACTAGCCTTGCTTTTCACAGGAAGCAAAACTCCCACCAGCAGGATACTGTCTATGCTGGCTTGAGCCCAGCAATCCTAAAGTAATGCTTAGTTCATGCACTGTCCCATACATAAGGAAGAAAAGATAAATGTGTCTCTCTACAGCAGAATTCACAATCCATCTCCTTACTAACACAGCCAGGGCTTGGGAGCAGGCCCAGCCCAAGAGACCCCAGGCACATACCATTGCCTAGTGTTCAAGCCATGGGTTAGACACAGCTCTTCTTGCTTCCATCACCAGGGAGCAGCTTTCTTCTCTGTCCCATTCCAATTTGTTGGTGCCCTCTTGCTGAGGCAGATGGATACCTGTGTCTGACTCCATTGATGTTCCATCTGTAAAATCCAAACATAATGAAAGTTAGCAAAGCCTGATGTTGGCACTGGGCACTGAGAACTGGCCCATTTTGCCAATAGAATTAAGAGCAATAGCAGTATGAGTGTGAAAAAGACCTTCTGGAGTGTCTAATGCACCACACAGACATTTCCAATCCATCTGGGAGGATATCTGGACTCCAGATTTAAAACTCATTTTGAAGTCATGCCTGTCCTATCTCATAAAGCAAAACACAGTTATGTTGCCTACTGAGTATTAAAATGTATATTTCACAGTCTGATCTCTTACACACTCAGCTTTTCATTCCCAGTACTTCCTAATGCCATGAATTAAAGAACTTCAGATTTTATTGTAGTAATCAAGGAAAATGACCACACAATTATAGCACTCCAGTATTGGGGTTTTTTTGTTGTTGTTTGGTTTTTTTTAAGTGTCAGAAAAACAATGCAGGCCTAAACATTCAGGCTCAAGTCCTAACCCTGCCTTTGTTGCTCTGTAATCTGGTTTTGCAAAGGGTTGGGGGATTTCTATGCCTTTTTTTCTGCATCAGAATGATATAACCACTTACCTACTTGATGTAGTCAGAAATGCTTATGAGTCCTATATGCCTTTTGCAAGCTTTTTTGTGATCCTAGAGATGAAAAACAATTTTTCCTCTAGATCTCGTAACCACAGGAATATGTCTTATTGCTAGATCAAAGGTTTTCATTTTCAGATTCAACTAACAGTAAAATAACAATATATTTGGAAAAAATCAAACCAATATGCTTCATTTGTTTGTGGTCAGTTTTGGTTAAACCTTAGTGGATTCACCATAAAAGCCTAGAACTGGATCCTGCTATTACAGTGGAACAGGCAAAAGGCTGCTGGAGCCTAGACAAAGGCAACCAACCCCTTGTCCATCAGACCAGGCTCTTTTGATTCACTAATTTTGAATGACACAGCGACTCTCAGCAAAGCATGGCTGTTGTGCTCCAGAGAAAGGAGCTGCGGTAAGAGAGGAAAGGATAAAACCACTAATATCAGACCCCTCCTGGAAACGAAATGCCTGCTCCCCAGTACGAGCATCAAAAAAATAACTCATACAATTCTAACCCTGCTGAATGAAGTCTGTGGTTAAACTCAGCAGAGCCAGGCTTTTACTCAGCATGTTCAAATGAGTTATTAAATGAACTTTAGTTGTCCCTAAAAATAAATGTACTATGTGGATCTGAGTGTAGCTTATGAAT
The DNA here is from genome assembly GCF_054131305.1 of Coturnix japonica. Taxonomy (NCBI): domain Eukaryota; kingdom Metazoa; phylum Chordata; class Aves; order Galliformes; family Phasianidae; genus Coturnix; species Coturnix japonica. The sequence continues at coordinate 18,502,965 of NC_140673.1, forward strand.
AAGAAGCCTTGGGAATCTAGCAAATACTGTAGCTAGGGCTAAACCCGGAGACAGCACAGGCATTGCATGAGAGAGGAGCTATTAGCAGCCATTTGAGCTGGATACTGAATACAAGGTCTCCTATGCCATCTACTGGCTATTTTATTTACTAACAACGGGTTGAATCTTCAGGGTTTATTTATAGGTCTGATACATTCCAGGCACTTTAATATAAATTCTAATCAACGTTTGAGGTGTTTTTTCCCCCACTATCCTCCATACTTGATTACTATGTGTGAGGTTTGTTTTTTTTGTTTTTTTTTTTTTCCCTGTAAGTACATTACAATTCTGTACCTTTCTGAGTACCATTTCACATTGTCTCTGGAGGAAAAAGACATTGCAAAAGACATTCTCATTTCTGTTATTGCTGGATAGGCAGTAATTATACTGCAGGGCTGAGAGAGCAGTTTGCTAAGAAAATCCAAAGATGTTCAAAAGGAGTACTTCTGGTCCTTCCTAAAGGAGCCTGAAAGGTTGTTATTATGGTACCTGAAAAGGCATTAATACACAGACAAAAAAAATACATCTGTTTTTCTTTCTTTCTCTTGCAGTTCATTTAGTTGCAATTCACACTGAACAAACATATGTCCTAACACAATTAAGTTTATTTTCAGATGGATTTTGAGAAGTAGGAATCATGATAAAAATGATAATTATAAATAAATAATAATTAATAAATAATAAAAAGATAATTATATAAAATGAAATACATGCAGGAATTTAAGCTAAATAAGCTAATGCCGGAATTCAACTTGGAATCCTTCTTATATGTCCAAAACAAAACTACTAACATAAAAAATTTGCTCATGACCATGAGACTTTGGGATTGATATACGAATTAGATTACCTGTGGAAAGACTGATGAAGACTGAGGCTGGGGCAGGAACCAGCAGAGAAATGCTTACCTTGTCATGACACTAATCTCTATTACTTCAGTAATCTCTCTTACTTCAGACTCACTGTGGACATATTAAACTCTGTAATATGGCTGTACTATTTCTATTTGATCCTAATTTGGATGTCTCCACAACATGCTTCATTGTGCACTAATTGTTTCTTATGACTTGTATTATGTGTTGTAACTTCCTTGTATCTGAACACGGTGTACAACTTGGGTTTCACATCTCAGGTGGCTGTTAAACACATTCATCATTGTAAGAAAATAGGTGGGAACCACTGTTATATTACTGGCTGTAATAACAGATCCTGCATCTTTTGTGGGTGTCACTAAATTAAAGGTGCAGAGAGAACCTTGAGTGAGTCTCCTCATCTGTCTTGTATATGAGACAGGGCTAAGACCTGTAGCTATTACAGCACTTCTGAGCAGATGCAGCGATGATCTTTACAATGGTAGAAGTTGAGAAAATCAGGCAGTTACAAACTTTGCTATTAACAGGTATAGGAGGGACTATTTGGAATTTCAGTCTTGAGTATAAGCACTGTATCCAGAATTTTTACCTTCATTTGTGAAGCTGGGCATCACTCTATACAATGCTACTGCTTCCCACTGAAAAATCTCAATACAACCAAACTGAAATGCTCCAGAGGAATTAATTGGTGACCTTGCCTGACAGACCAAAATAAATCTGGCAGGCAGGTTGCCCCTTTTGCCAAGTCCTCAGATCCCCAGCTGCAACTGCATGAATTACAGAGCTCCCAAAGCCAGGTAAGGCTGCCAGATCCCATCCAGCTCAGAGCCAGCTCCCATGCTGCCTCCAGCCTTCAGCTTGGCTCTGCAGGCTCCTAAGCATGCCCAGGGCCAGCTGGTTAGCACCAGGCAAACAGGGAACCTGGCATTCTCCCCACCTTTGGGCCAGGTGGTAGATCGACAAAATGGATTGCTCCACTCATGAGAAATGCTGTGATGCTGATATCTCCTTTCCTGCACAGAGTGAGAGGCAGAGTGACAACCCTAAAGCCCTGGGAGAGTTCCCTTGTGCAGGGATCACAAGTCACTCTGTTTCAGTCTTTTCACTTGCACAGGGGACTGCAGAAAAAATCCTGGTTTGCAGTGTAAGATGTTAGCGTACATACAAATCATAGAATCATTAAGGTTGGAAAAGGCCTGTAAGTAATCTAGTCCAACTTTTCAGCTGCCACCAGTATTGCTCAGTGACCACGTTCCTCAGTACCACATCTACACAGTTCTTGAACAAATGTAATTGAGAAGAATTTCTCTGCCCTTTTAAAGCTTCTAACACCAATTCTAAGGCTAAGTAATTTGTGGTGCAAATGTTTGAGTACCACTTTCATTCATAGACATGCTGCATGTTTTCAGCACTCCAGTGAAGAGTAGTTCATAAATGGACATTTTTGCTCCTCTCAAACCCCTGCTTTATTATTGGCATTGTTTTGGACAGCATTCAGAGAATTGTCTTGCCTAAAACCTAACCCAAACACTAAACCTAAGCCCCATATTCACATTTGTCTGCTTGTTTGTTTATTTGTTCTTCTAATACTTTATAATGCAACTGCTTCATTTTGAGATCAGCTACCCAGGACAGTATGCCTGAACTGCCACATATATATTGGCAATATAAATTTCTTTTGTAATTTTATCCACCCCTGCAGCATTGTTCCAGTCACCGGTTCTGTTTTAACTGCAGCTCTGTATCAATACTACTAGCTGCAATTGTAGTTTGTATAACTAAAGTGCCAAAACTCATATTTTAGCTCTGAAAATCTTTCATCCAATAAGGTTGTCATTACGCTCCCACAATTCAACAAGCACTTTATCCTAAGGCAGTTTGAAACTAACTGCCACAAGGCATTGGTTGTTTTGAATACAGATGAAGTGCAATCACCCACAGTCAGCCCCCTCAGAAAGACACTTGATAATAACCACATTACCTCATTCTTGAATTTCACTCTTTTCCTCAATATTTGCATTAACATCACCAAAATCATTGAGCTTCACCATTTTCCTCTACATCAGCATGTTTCAAGAAAAAAAAAAAAAGAAAATAAAAACTAAACAAATGTGGGTAAATCATTTTAAAAAGTGTATGAGAAACATAACACATGGCATAGACTGCCATACTATTCCACTGCCTCACATTTGAGAATGGCTTTCTCTGGGTGAGAGACTGAAAGTCTGGTTTCTTGGTTATCATATGGCTATTTCACAGCTCCTGGGTTTCAATACCTCTTTCCATTCCGAAAAGATTTTCTTCATATGAAAAGACCTCTCAGTTTGAGCTCAACTTTATATGTTCTACTCTTTGTCTTAATTCCTGAGTATATTTTTTGAGGACTTTTTTTCTCTTGTTCGTCAGAAAGCAGGGTTGTAATGAAAAAGCTACATAACCAAGTGTGCTTCAACCAGCTAAATGTATTCACACAGCAAAACCCCAGAAAACGTAGCTGCTGCCTCCGCCATTCCTACCAGCAGCTGTTTGGGCTTATCTCATAGACTAGAGAATTGCTGGGCTCCTCTCTGCTACCCCTTGGTACAGCAAGGAAAGCAGGCTTAAACTTCACCCTGACCTGTAGGTGAGAAAATATCTTGCCTGTACAGTTACACACTCACAGTAGATGCTGATAAATAGACTGAATCATGAATCACACAAGAGTGAAATGAAATCCATTAGCCATGCTCCCTACAGAGCACCCTTCTTGCACTGGCTTCTGGGAGTCCACAGTTTGCAAATTCTGTACCACTAGAGGGCAAACTTGACCAGGCCATTACAAAATAAATTACTGTGCATTAAGATATAAATCAGTTTTAATTGTGACTTGAAGTATGAGAAGGTGGCTTTTCATCTATCCATACCTTTGGAGAAGGTACAGTAAGTGTCTCACAGGTCTTACTTCGGCCACACTGAAAGTATTCACAGCTGTAGTTGTGCTAAAACACGTTGTCACTTCATTACATGTGACCCTAAAAATTTGATGAGTATTTAAATTCAGCACTCTTCTCAGATATTCAGGTAAGTTTTGATACACATTGTGATGATTCAAATCAGCATGGGTGAAAACAAACCATATACATAACAATTTTGAAATACATATTTCTAGCAATCCGTTTACCAGAAAATTGTTAGGCATCTTCTATTAAAGAAATGGTACAATGAAAATCTGCAGTTCTATAAATCTCTTGCTGGATTTCATCTCATTCTGAGTGAGCACATTGGCAGTTCAAGTCTGGTTCAATAGCTATTTACAGTGGTTTCAGGATCTGTTTCTGGAGCTAGTTGTTATCACATGGGCACTTAGCTATACAGGAGGTAAGTTTTAGTGCAATAAAGTCAAAGAAAGAAAGCAAAAAACATACAAAACACATAGAGAATAACTCAAGATGTCATTCAAACTACTAGGAGAAAGTAATAAGTTTATATATGTATATAATTTCTTGAAGGGTTTATGCAGGTGATTCTCTTAATGGGAAGAAATTACAGTTTTTGAAAGATCCTGCTGCCTTTTATAAGACTACAGAATTGGTATCAAAGCTCAGAAGAGGGCAATTCTCTTCTCCCCTTAGCGTGTAAGGAAGACAACATCTTTCATCAAAGGAAGGTCCAGCTTCACAAATACAATGAGATGCAGTTCTACTGATATCTCTGGGGTTGCATCTGATTGTGGTAGCAGTAAATGTGACCCCCCTCCAGTGCCAGGGTGTTATAAAGATTAGGCCAGCAAGCACATAAAATATCAAAAGCTACAGGAAATTTTCAGCACTTTCCTTCAGCTCCTCAGAAGGGAAGTTGTCAAAGTAGCTGTCTGCTAAACATATCATCTGCCTCACTATAGAAAAAAGGATGTCAACACTGCATGTCAAATCCAACCCTGAGATGTATTTTTTAATGGGCAGGATCTGACTTAGACAGATCCCAAATCTCTCTGCAATTACCTGCATCTGCAGGAAAGGCACAAAAGGATTTATCTTAAAGAGCTCTCAAACTATTTTCCAGTCTTGCTTTTTGTGACAGAAGCAAAGTAAAAATCTTAAGAAAATATTTTCAGAGGCATTGTTTGAGGACATCATACATTTCGGTTGCTCCCATACCTTCATGCCATCAGCAGTGCCATACAGGTGCAAGAGGGGTGGAGGTTCTGGCCAAGGATCACATGCCTTCAATCCTTCCTGCAGGTGAAGGAAAATCACATTGGATAGTTAAGAGAGTCACCATACTTCACATCTGGTTTCTCTTCTACTGCATATGGTCACTTCAATGTTGTATCCAGCCCATGTAGCTAATTAATTTCTCTGTATTAACACAAGAGCAGGTTCATGTAGATGAAGATCAGTAATTACATCAGTTTATGATTGTGACATCTGACACTTCACAGGCTTCATCTCTTATTTATACCTACACAAGATATGTACAGAGCCTTAATATAGCTATTTACAAAAACACTGTGAAATCCCATTAATAAAATAAATGGAGAAGCATGCTGTTATGGTTAAAAGACATTTTGGCTTATGTAACGAATCTCTGTTCTCTCCGGAGTTGCATTTGCTGAGCATATACTAAATGGGCTTAGGTCATAAAAAAAAATAAATGCCTGGACAGGTTTTTGTAAAGGCCCCTGTGTGTTCTCAGACAAGGAGCATCCAGAAACTGTTCACTGTAAAGCCAGCAGCATGCCAGTACGAAAAGATGGGATAGCACATCAGCCACTTAGCCAGCACTTACTGTTCCTTGCTATCATCTCCCTTCCCAGACACCAGAAGCTTTAAAAGGATATGTATAATTTCAGTGCATCTTAAATTTTAAGAAGGAAGAAAAAAGATTTTGAATTATCACATTAATGTTTTCAGAGTATGTTGAAATAAGACACAAGTATGGCAGAAATTGAGTAACCCTGCTTCTCAGCTACTGCACTCATGCATGCGGCCAGAGCACTTTCCTGAAAAGAGGAGAACATTCCCTTCCTTTAGAGGAAAGAACACTGTTGCCAAACAAATGTGCAACTTTCTAGGATCAGTTCCCCAGACTGCCTCCCTGCAATTGCTTCTGATTGAAGATAGCACAAGAATTCTGTTTTGCACAAAGGCATTAGGTAGAAAGGCTTTAATTATTAAAAGAGTGTGAATTAAGTAGATACTGTGCAGCACCTACAGAGTCTTGGTGAGAAGGCACTCTGTAAACAGAATTATTATTTCATCAACACAGTAGACTCCTCACTTAATGGCTCACTAACTGGGCCAGAGATGAGATTCGAGGCGAAGAAATCAATGACTCAAAGCAAGAGATTCAACAAATATGAAACACCTAGTGCTTAACTCTTAGGATTGCATACTGTCTCCAATGGAAGTGACTTGTATCATGCAGGGAGAAAATAACACTCCTGCTGCTGTGTCCAACTGTATCCATAGGAGATAACACTGAACTGGTGCTTACTAGCACTAGACACCCATACTTTAAGGGTATTTTATTTGATTTTTGGTGTTCTCCTTCTGTGCTATGGATGCTAAATAAATAAGAATTGCTACATCGTTTTTCCAAAATGTCCTTAGTGTTATTGCCTTGGCTTTTCTTTTCTTTTTTTGGGAATTCATGACATTAAAGTCAATGTGTTTCTTAGTAGTCGTAGCCTTATTTTGGTGACCATCAGATGTATACATCAATCAGGTTGCTGCTGCTGTAGTGCATGGCAGAATCACCAAAGGGCATCCTGCAAAATTTAACTGTGAGAATCATGCAATCCTTTGCAATTCCTCTGTTCTGACCATTATAACAACTTGAGAGAGCAGAGAAAAGATTTCTAACATGGCTATGGGTGCATGACTCTTCTTCAGACAGCTGGCCAGAGGGTAAATGGCAAGAGCAGCAAGTATCTCTGCTCCCCAGAAGTGAGCATAATTCATGGAAGAAGAATACTTTATTTTCCTACTCACCAGCATACTGATGCTTCACTGTGAAATTACTTCCTACATTTTCCTCTTTTCTTCAGTGCTAACTTAGGGATATAAAAACCACCACGCTGGTTCACTTTTCGCTGAAGTAATTTCATTTTCTCTTCCAGATTCCTGGGGACAATCTCAGCTTCACATTCATCAGTTCCTAATGCAAATCACTGAACCTGATTCTGCAGAGAAACATTCTCGGTGTGGTCAGGAGTATCTGCACAAAGAGGGATTTAAACTGCACAGGAAATCCTTCATTAGGAGTGCTAAAGGACTTTACAAAAGCTAAATAACTCTCTGAAGGAAAAAAGGATTAATATCCCATATTACAGAGGGGAAGAGAGATGATACACTACAGTTTCAGTTCTCTCTTCATTCCTACCAGTGGAGAGCTGGATTGGGCTAGAACCTCTGTTTGTGTACTACTTTTATTTTTGTAGCTACAGAGGGAACAGTCCATCACAATTTTCATCAATCAAGTTGTTTAGAATGTGCTGTTTCTTCTAATTTGTAATTTTTCCTATCATACACCTTTAGCAAATAGGGCTGTTACCAGTTAACGTGACAGGAAAAAAATTATAAATGACACAGAACACTGCTGAAATGAGACTGACACATTGCATGTGTTTTTGAGGATAACCTGTCTTTCTGACACATTTCTCTGGCTGCTTTTTTATCAGGAGGAATAATGCAGCACAGAAATACACTGTTGAAAAATGGCAGCTTCCAATGCCTTCCCCCCTCCACCCCCCACCCCCATTAAAAAAAAAAAAAAAAAAAAGCAATAACCTTTTTCCACAAATAATTGCTCCAAATTCAACAAGAGCACATAATGGACAGGAATACAAAATGAATCACAGCATTACTATATGAAACAGCTGTTCCATGAACTGGCCAAGATGAATTTTGACTATATGACTACAACTGCAGTTTGGAAACAATTAGCCAGAAGCAATTATTTATCTTGAGTTGTCATGCTTATTTTATCAGCTCTTTAGGGGGTTCTCATAGAACTTGCAGAGCTGAAAAAGCATGATTTCCCTGCTCCATTTGGGCCAAGAAATAAAATGCAAATCAATGACAGCAAGTTTAAATAAAATTTGTACAATCTGATTTCATCCATCATTTTCCTCCTTTCTTGTTAAGAAAAAAATATTACATCCTCTCAAACACTCAAGAGATCTCAAAATATACTTAGTAGTCACGCCAGTATACAGGATTCAGGAGAATGCAAATAAATCCCATCCTTCATTGCCTTATACTTTCCACTCCTCTTATTTGCAGTGGTAAATTTGAAATCTGGATAGTCTCATTTTTCAGAAAGCACTGAGCACTCCCCAGTGTCTTCTGCAGCCACTGGGACACACAGCTGTGACATTCAACACCTATGCAAATCTGAGCTGAGTTATCTGTAGTGAGACAACTAATGCAGCTGAGAAAAAGAGTTTCTTTGCCGTCTCATAAGGGAATTGAAATCTCTATAGTGGTCTGCTGGTTCTGTTAGAGGTAACTGAACAACATTACAATAATGTAAGCAGCCTTAGGAGTAGGCTAAAAGTCATTAGGAGGTCGGTTTTGAGAGCATATCAGGAGACAACATAAAGCACCATCATGCATTCAGGAAATCACGTTCAGGGTTTTATAAACCACAAATGCAAATAAGGCCTGGCAAGCCTTATACTGTGAACACATGAATAGATTTAGCATATGTAAGCCATTGTGTAGCTCAGCTGAACAATAAATGCTGCTGAGCAGAAGAGATGCCAACGTAATAACTTTCAGAGTAGACTGGGGTAATCACTGGCTGGGACAGTAATGTCAAGCTTTCTTATCATACATTTCTGAAACAGGAACCAAGGCACTCCTCACAGAAGTGTCTTGCCTATGCTGCTGACAATAGACATCATTTTGCAGAACATCCATAACTGCACAAAAGTACCTGGCTGCTTAGGTATTGTCCACAGTCTGTATAATCAGTTCTTTGGGCACACTTGGTTTGCAAATAAGAAGCCCCCCTGCTTGGGAAGCTGGCAAGGTTTGGACTTTAATTGGTCAAGTATGCATTAAAAGGCTATTTCCTTTCAGAGCTGAATTCAAACCATACACAACTTTCAAAAAATTTTTATTATTTTTTCTAATTTTTCCTATAAGCTTTTTTTGGTTTTGAACACACAAGCATAGTGAGGATCTGCTCATACTCTCCCTGCCAAAACAGCAGACTTCTGTGCTGAATCCTGACTCACTACGACCCACATGCTGCCAGGCCCATGCCCTCAAACTGCTACAGTGCTGTTCCTGTTTCCAACTCTCTTTTCTTTTCAGGCACAAAACCTTTTGAAAAACTGTGGCTCCACAGCCCAGGTGCTATAGTTGCACAGGACAGTCAAGCAGCTGAAAGACACCTCATTCTGGATGCCAGACATGAATGCTCTGCCTCACAGCTCAGAGAGCAATGAAAACTGAAGGCACGAAGGGATTTTGGACTAGATTTCTGAAAAATCCGAGCTGAGCTGACAATCTAAGCGCTTCTCTGTCAACAAAGGCTGTTTGGGATTTACAAACTAGCTGTCCCTCCTGAAGAGTCTGATTTATTTGGTGTGCTTTGAGCAACCTTAATGCAAGCCAAGTCTTTATTCTCAGCCTTAGCATTTTGCATAATACCCAAGTAGAGTATTTGCTTAGGAAGTGGTAGACCTGGATTCCAAGCTTTTCCCTGCTGAGAAGGACTCAAACCATGCCTACCACATCTCGCAGGAAAACACAGAGGGAGGGGGCCAGGCAAAGTCTATTAGGGCTCTGCATCTGAGTGGAACAGACCTGTGACAAAGTTTCTGCACCCTTAGGTCCTCAAACATCTAATATTAGATAGCATCTGGATTAAGAAAAAAAAAATACAAGCCAGAAATAATCAAGGACAAAGGCTTTAACCAAGAATACATTGCTCTTGACCAAGCACCATAATCAAAATATTGGACAATGATGCCAGTCCTCTTAGCAGACCTTATCTACAGTATGCTGAAGAGACTGAACTTCAGTGGCACATCATCCTGGATGCCTTTAGATATGTGTCTCTGAGTCAGCCCCTCCTCTGCACAGTTCAGACACGTTGCCCTCTTTTCTAGTGAAGACACTTGTTAAAAATTACCTTACTTCTCCCTATGTCGCAGAAGTAATAGGTAACAATGTAACATTTTTATTACTGTTGCTTCTTAAGCATTTCTAAATTGGGATTGTATCCTTGGTATCTATGGCGCAACCAGCACCTGGAGCATGAATCCATTCAAGGATGTGCTGTGATTATAGCAGGCATCCATTTGATAGAGACACCATTCCCCCATTTCTGGTACTGTTTCATTATTAACACGGTTCACCCTCCCTATGATGTGATGAAATAAACTGGATGGCTGAAATTCCAGGTCAGCACCCTAAGATCAGGCAGTGTACAAGTGGCACCAGCCCCTCATCCATCCTAGCTGTACTGGCCTTTGGTTCACAGAGTGCCGCCATGGGCTAAGCCCACCTGTGTGAAAGGATCCATATGGCCTGCTGAAACAGGTATTTTTTGCAAGTGCTCAAATATGAGATTCATAAATATTTAAGAAAAACTGGTTATTGATTCTGCAGCATTTCAGGGCACTGAAGAATTAGGTATCTCAACTCCAGGCATTAAATATCTTATATCTCATTAGGGAATCAGTCCTCAGGTTTTCAGCATGCAATCTCCAATCTTACTAAAAAAGTTTTAATGATTTAAACACACCTGTACTGAAGGCGCTTGGATTTTATATGGATGAAGTACCTGAGATTGGGGTATCACAGACAACTAGGATATCTCCAAGGAGAATGTGAATCTGCTTTAACTAGTTTTCAAGATGAGAAACTTGTGTAACAATAGTCATAAGCAGCTATTTTGAGAGTTAACTGCCAGGCACTTTTAGTGGAACTTTTAAACACTTATGAATAGCCAGGAATTCGAGCAGTGAAAAACAAGAAGTAGGTAACTACATTTTCCACAATAAATACCTCTTATTTTAACATCAACCTGTCTTTGACTCCACAATCAACAAAAGTTAGACAATTTCCAAACAAGTCAGCTATATTGAATATGCCATTTAAAATTTTTTTTGTTATTGCTATGTTACTATTGTGGAGCAGGTACTGTTTGCAAATCAAGATTAAAGATCCATTTCCAAAATTAGGCTCCAATTTACAAGCTCATATACAGAGCACTGTCTCTTATTTTAATAGGATCTTTGTCTTCCTGCTCTTTCCTGTTTAACGAAAAGAGGAATTTCATTTTATCTTCAGTAAACCTTTCAAATGAAATATAATTTTGATTTATAAATCTTCCACAATGACAGTCACTTTGATTAGGTACAACTGCATCAGTCAAACTATTGCAGAAACACTTGCCATGACTGGCAATAGCAAGGTAACCGTGGGCACTGTTCTTACAAAGAACAAATAAAAAGTGACTTCCTAGTAATTCTGAGGAGAGAAAAAAGCTATATGCAAATGCTTTCTCTTGTCCATTGCCACGCCTTCTAGGAGTTAGAGTAATATTGCCATAGTTTTAATTGTGATGCTCGGGATCACAAGCCTGAGGTCAGGGCTACTGAGGTCAGAGCGCTACCGGAACAGAAACAATGATCCCTGTCATAATAGCTCAGTCACAATAACATCAGAAAAAAACAAAAACAAACAAACAAACAAACAACCACACAATGATAACAAAAACACTAAACACAATAACAAAATTATCTTGCTGGAATCAGAAATTCATCTTACAAACACCAAGGTGACTGCATCTGCTGTCATCCCCTTTATGTTGTTATCACTCCACAATATATGTGGGTGCCACAAGCATAAGAGGGTAACCGGATGCTTGTAGTGCTCCTTCTGCTGGCACTGTGCTATTGCATAGCTTAGTCTCTTTAAATAAAGATATTACCTATTTTCTTTCATGTTCAATAATGAATCATCTTAGGCTATATAAGAAAACATGAGTTACATCACTAAGAACGCCCAATATGAAGAAACAACTGGTTTCTACATATTAATACTACCCAGTGTATATAGAATACAGAAATTTCTTTTACACATTAATTAATACCTCACTGCTGTGGAGGTAAGGGTAAGCACGACATCTTGGAAGATGAGAGTCCCTCAGGAGGATGGAGGGAGAAACCTTACACATTCAGACTCCACCAGCCCCACAGAAGAGAACAGCAACTTGCCTGATACCAACAAATCTGCAAACATGAGGATTAAATACTGATGTGACTTTCAAGCTGCTCACAGCTCTTGATATTCTGATGTCTTTGTGGCCTCATTAATAGGTTCATCCTTTTCCCTGCCCTCTGCCAGAGCATTATTCCTATAAAACAACAACTGTTGTTAACAGGGCTCAGAGAACAGAGATCACACTCCTTTGTCTCCCCAAATTAACGTTCAAAGTGAGAAATAAAAGGAGAGCCAGAAGTAAGAAAAGAAAAACAACACTTCAGTGCGGTCTGTGGAATTCACTGCCACAGGACATCAGAGACTGAAATACTGCTGATAGTTTTACTGCTCACACACTGTGCAAGCAAAAGCTAATCAGAATTCATGCCAAGCAATGTAAAATATCAGGGGTAAGAAAATGAACTTTTTGTTTTCTGTATTGTGATGGTAAATGCAGCAGCCCATGTGAAAAAGCCACTTAACCTGAAGTGCCCTGTAGTGGTCACCTCCCAAAGATATCACCAGTTTCATTGTTAGAACACGCACAGTGGTTCCTACTGCTCTGACCAACAGTTCTGCAAAAAACACAACACTGGTATAAGAAACAACCACTTGTAATGTACAGTTTAAGATTTGCTTTAATTTATACTATCATATACTATGCTTTATCATCCCAGAATTTACCAGTACACTGCAGATTGTACTGCACTTTTCTAGTGCTTTTTTTTTTTCTTTTGAAATTCATTTCAAATTCCTAAAAGTAACACAGCAAATAATACATTACAAACCATCAAACCACTAATACTATCATCAATTTAAGAAGTAGGGAAAAAATGCATTTTTTTTAATTATTATTTTTTTAAGTTTCAATAATCTACTTATGTGCACCATTAGAAAGAATAAAGTCACACCCAGCATCTCTTAGCAAAATGACTTAGAATTAATTCTTATGGTTCTTACTAATAAAAATCATAATGGAGATATGAGTTAAAACATGTTAAAACATGTCTATTGTCTTCAGTGTGTTATTATTCTGTTTTGGTAGCTGTTCTCTGAAGCTGAAATTTGCGTTTTGCAGTTTTCTCTCTGTGCTCCCATCTTTTTTCCTGAGGTTCAGATCATACCATTCCTCCATCTACTTCAGCTTTGATTTTGCCTAGGGACAGCTTTGTTCAGCAGCAGGAAGGCAATCATTTTTACCTCTTTACTTCCCTTACCCCCACTTCTCAATTAGTATTTTGCAGATATAAAGGAAACACCTTAGGTGAGTTGAGACATTATTCACAAGATCCTTCAGCCCACCCCCACTCCAATAACAATAATCAAAGACAAGGTGTCCTTGTTCTTTCCTCGCTACTAGAACATTCAGAATTGACAACTCTATGTGGAGTTGCTCCGTTAATCATACATGTTCTGGTGGAAATTATTACCTTCATTACAAAGCCTTGTATAGATAGAGCTAAATGCCCATCTTTTCAATAAAGAATGTGCTCTTGTGTAAAATAATTACTCCATTATCAGATGTGCTTTATGTATTGTGAAGTTGCTAGTCATTTTTCCTGTTCTATGAGGATTATAAAAAAAGAACTTGAATTTCCAAAGTATAGGATTTAAGACTATCAATTATTTCCCTCACAGGTCCCTCCCTTTCCGAAAGAAAATAATCTCCTCTGAAGAAGGTGTCATTTTTATGACAACAGAGGGAGTGCAATATCACACATTCAGTGAGAACTTCAGACCTGATTCAAAGCCCAGAAATCGAAGTACATGGAAGATATCCTATTAACATCAGTGAAGCTGTTCATAAAATTCCCTGAATAAAAGCTTCCACTCACTTAATGCCTTGCTGATAGCTGTCTCAAAAAGTTTTGACACCCTGGTTCCAGTTACATCAGCCCTTATTTTATTGCTCTTCTCTGCTGGTTACGTAAATGGTTAAGTAACTAAGGATAGGACAAGAGTTAATGGCTTTAAGTTGCACAAGGGAAGGTTCAGGTTGGATATTAGTAAACATCTCTTGGAAAGAGTGGTGGTGCATTGGCAAAGGCTGCCCAGGGAGGTAGTGGGGTCAGCATCCTTGCAGGCATCCATGAATCATAGGGATGTGGCACTGAGAGACATGGTTAGTGGGGATGGGTTGGGATAGGACTAGGTGATCTCAATGATCTTTTCCAACTTTAATGATCCTACAATTCGGTGCAAGTCTTTCCTTGCTTCAGAGGCACGATTAATAATGATAGTTTTTGGTATTTAGCTTTGCTTATTTTAATATCAAGCATCATGGGGACCACAACAAAAAACTAGTACCAAAGCAAAGTCATATCCTTTTCTAAATGCATAGATTTTTGAAATCAGAGTTTCCCTCATGCCTTGCAATCTATGTAATACTAAAACTTGAAAGAAATTGTATAATTATCATTTCCTGCAAATGACAATCTCTAAAATAACTTCCAGCTCTGAATATTATATGTAGCTGAACTCATTTATGTCGTCAGAAACATCAGGAAGTTCTTTGATTTGATAAACACTTTTAAGAACTGATGGGCTAAACAAGACTTCCCTGCCAGGTGTCCCCTTTCATGAAATAAAGCATCACAGGAGCAAGTAGAGAAAAAACATAATTAAGACACTTATGAGCACCAGGTGTAGACAGGAGAGAAATGAATATCACAGGCAAGTACACAAAACAGGAAATCCAGGCAGGAAAATGACAGTCAATAACAGACCTTTCAACTACAACAGATAAAAGAAAGAAAAAGAGAATAACATATGTAAGACATCAGGGAAGGTGTCTTACATCCACTCCCTCACAATCTAACTCAACTAGTACTTTTTTTATTATTCAGAACCACCAGAGTAAAGGCTATTGCCATAGAAATAGAAGCTGCACTGGAAGTACAGCAGAAAAGAGAACTGAGCTGGAAAATACTGCAGTTCAACTGAGTACAGAATATTTATCCCCAGAGAAGAAAAAGGCCCTATTCAAGACTAGTCCAAAACCCACAAACATTCAATTCTTTCTGCTAAAAGAAAACAAACAGCAATAATTCAACCTGCTTAACCCAAAGATGAAATATTTTCTCTGCCTGTGCCCAAAAAGAATTATGATAAGAGATATGGAGCATTTTCCATTAGAGATTGATCTTTTAATTACTACCACTACACTTGTCAGCAATACTGCTGCAAGCCTCTCCCCACAACCCTCACGCCCACAGCAGCTCTACAGAAATGCAGTCAAAGTCAGGGAAAAACAGGTAATTGCAGCTAAACTCAGTAAAGTCAAGCTGTAAAAGTAGCAAAAGCTGTATCATCCCCCCATTTCCATCACCAAAATAGCCAAAATAGGCCTGTCAAATTTGTCAGCGTGTTGGATTAGTCCATGCTATCATGGCTGGACTGTTTCCATTTCTTTTGTTTCGTGGTGCAGCACTGAAATTTATTCTTATGTTTTGTATGGCATTGCAGACATCAGGAAACACTCGTGTGTTTTGGAGCAAGGTGTCTTTCTGGACACATCAGCAATAGCATTCTCTGGATGGTCATCATTATCTTGAAGGACGCAACAGTATTTTCATCCCAGATGAATGCATTCTTCTCCAGCTCATTAATGCCAATCTCTTCTACAATAAATAAGCTCAGTAGCTGGTCTTCATTGGCCTTTCCTGGATGATTTATGTCATCAGCTTGCAATAAGTCATGTTGAAGTTTCCCTGCCCTAGATTCTCTCCAACACTGTAACTAGTTTGGTGACTTCTCTCCAGTTTTTCATATCCATTATTCAGCAAGCTGGTGCTGATGATGTGCTTTCAGCTAGTTTGCTTTCATCTTTCATTTTGTTAAATGCAAATTGGATTTGAAAACGAAGGTAGGCACTGTTGTAATCATACTGGCAAGTAACAGCGTTATTCAGCTGTCAACAGAATTCAGCCTAAATAGATCATGGCACAAGAAAGAAACTGTATCAATGACTTTGCTTTGCTTGTATTTAAATATTACATCAAACCTACACTGTCACAGGGGACAAAAAGGGAGTGTGAATTGCAAACATAGCATTCTTATTTCACATCCTTTCTCTTACCCCTTCTGCCTGCACCTTAGCAAATCCAAAGGGAGTTCTTACAGAGATAAATTTGCACATTGTTTGCCAAAAAGGTAGCAGGATGGTAATAAACAATGCCACAGGGTCCCACTTTATGATACTGGTTTCAATAAACCAATTAATATGCATAGTTTTAAGAGGGTTAGAAGTATATCACTAGAAAATACTACATAGATGCCAGTGGTATCAATTCTTGGTCAGTATGTCATTTATAATAGATAACAATGTTCTGTTTTTCTCAAAGTAACTATTAATTATTAATCAATTTCTGAACTATATATAACCATGTGCTTGACATAGAAAATATGCCAGTTGTGGCATAAATTTTACTACATCCTGTTGGTAGAAGCCCTCTCTGTCAGATACACAGGTTGCTTTGAAAGTAATGTCTCCTATTCATTTCCATGGATACTACAACAGATGCAAAGAGCGTAAAAGAATACTGTTTGACAGAGCAAATTCTCAGCTACAAAACACTATTCTTCAACAAGGTCACTTCCACCAACTATGCATTTCTGCAAGCAATGAAACACCTTTGCTTAATCTGCACTTCCATGTCAGAGGTCACTTTTTCTAACTGCCGTCTGTCATACAGCAACAGAATGTAATGAGATATTGATGGGAGGCTTCAACCTCTACTGCCATACCACCAACATCCACATTACTTTTGGCAGCATTACTATCAGAGCAGCCCTCATACATGACAGGACAACAAGCTGTTCTAGTGACTGCCGCTGACTTCATGACTCAGAACATCTCTCTTCTGAGAGTATTCCTTTATCATTTTAAAAGCACAACATATTTGTTAAGACAGATTGCTGACTATTTATTTATTTTGCAAAGTGTTTATTATTTCTCAAAAATGGGGAAGCAACGTAGTCACAGTCCCCACACATAACAGAGTAACCCCTCTGAAACATCATGGCACAGGCTACAACATTTAGCACAGTCATAGGTGAGGGAGGGGGGGGGACAAAACAAACAAACAAACAAAAAAAAAAAAACTTGTGATTAAAACCACTGAAGAAAAATACAATTGGTAATGCATTAAATAAAACCCCTGCATATACAAGACTCAGAGGTTACCCTGCCCATCTGTTTCCTCTGCCTTTAGCTCCAGAAGACAAATCTGCTTTTCTTAAATTTCAGCATCCTATGCGGTTCTCCCATATGGGGAGTTCTGCCTCCAGCTAAGCCCCTGTATCTGTGCATTTCAGCCATTTTTCTCATTTTGAGTTTGAATGGAAAACTCAGATTGGCAAAGTAGCAGACCCAGATCACTCAGCATCATGGGATGGAGGGCTAAACCGTTGCCCTCAGGTGGGGCAAGATGCATACACAAAATTGGGCTTGGTGATCTTCAAGGTCTTTTCCAAACTGATCTATCCTATGATCCTATGGTGTCAGATTCATTCCTTAAATCTCTCATTTATTCTGTTTCTGAACAAGTTCCAAGCCTGTTGTCAAGAATTTAAGTGTCGAATTTAAGCAAGTAGCTTTCTCACCACTAAAGATCTCGATTTGTGCTCTCACCATTCACTACAAATTCTGTCAGAGAAACAAACAAGCACAAGAAATATTTAAATACTGACACTCTTTCCATTAAATCAATAAAACAGAAAGATGTAAATGTTCCTGTTGGTGTAACTAGCCTTTAGTCCTGCTTTTCACTTGGCCAAGGCAGAATGCACAGTGGCATAGCCCCATCATGCACAGTCCCTCATAGCCAAAAGGTTTCAGAGATGACTCTTCTTCCATACACAGGACCACTGCTTCCCTATTCCTCTGCTCAGGTTCCCTCCATCTGCTAGAGAAGACTTCAACAAGGCAATAGACAAATTCAGTATGAAGCCAAGTCCAGCTTGGCACTTTGCACTCCTTGCACTCCAGTTTCTTCACACCTCCAAAAGAGAACTTTGTCAAAATGCTCCCACAAGTTCCCACATGCACCTATACTGACAGAGTCACAGGAGAGTTTGGATGCCAGTGTTTTGCAGTTCAAGGGACTTGATTGTTTCAGATACAAAGCAAGGAAGCAACAGGATTTACATATGTGTATGTGTATTAAGTATATGCAAATATATATATATCATCTTTCATTTGACAAAAAATAAATAAATCAAAATATTACTTATTGGAACCCATTCTAACCTGAAATTCTTCAGGATTTCTGTTTTATATTTTACTAGACCATTCAGGTATGCTGTGATCAGTAGCTGTATACATGCATAGTATACTTTCCACCAGACTGTGCAGTATGCCAAATGTCAGATGAAGCCTCAGAGAGTTTCAATGTCACAAGAAAAGTTATGAATACCCCTAATAAGGACTCTAATACTTGTATACTCTAACAGTGAGAGGAAAAAAAAAAAAAAAAAAAAAAAAAAAAATCACCACACTTTGATTTTTAAAAGAATTCCTAAGTACCCTGTAATGCCACAAATCACTCAGCTCAAAATCTCTCAGTTGTGCCAGAGATTTCTCTGCTCAGACATCAGTCTTTGGGTCTAAACTAATGAGAACACTTCCCCAGCTGATTTACATCAGGCAGCTCTGTTTTGATTTAAACCATGACTCTGCAGCAGAGGGCACTGTGAAAGCACCAGATGCTATATACAGACCTGCACAGAAAAAGCTGGAGAGAGTGATGGGAGATTCTACCCAGAGAACACATGTTTATCTTATTTCCACTCCTGAAAGGTGACAGCAATTTCTTTCTGGAGCAGGCACCCAAGAGGGAGGCTGCTTTATGCTCCTAACAGCTGAATCTTAATTGTACACCTGCTGTTGATGAGATTTTGTTCCAAGTGAGATCTGAGATAGTTGATGATGAGTGAAGAGAGCCCATCTCTCCAGACACCACAGCCAGTAGTACCACTAGGAAGATGGACAGAGAGCTATGGAACTGGGCAGCTAGCTTAACTTTCTAAAAGCCTTAAGGAGAGTCAACATTGTTAAATTTCAGGTTTTATAAATAGCTTATGTTCACTTGGGCATTGAAGACAGTTTTCCCTACCTTTTACATTCTGCACTATAAGGAATTCCCAAACACCCTACAAAGAGGCTAAGCCTGCAGACCAGAAACATTAGCAGCAGTGCTCGTAATACAACATCTCTGAATCTATCAACAGCCCCTAGCAGGAAGAACCAGCCCTGTCTTTCTTCCTCTGCACAATTATTCCAGTTTTAAAGAACACTTTTAGAAAGAAAATGAACTATTGCAGAGCCATTAAAAGAATTAAATAATCTGTAAGCAGAAATAAAATGGTACAATAAGGAACATTCAGTAGCATTTTAAAAAGTCAGCTTTGTGTGGACGAAAGCTGGCTGGCAAATGAGAAAATTATTTATTCACTGTCATGGATCTACCACTGCTCCAGAGCCAACTGTGCCAGATGATGGGGCTGGTTATTATAAGTACACCTCTAGAACCAAAAAAGCCCAATTAATCAACCATGGATAATGGCCTTATAAGCTAAGCAAAGCTGTGCCTGGTAAGTGTAACTCTTAACCATCAGGTAAGAGTTTCTTTAAACTCTTGTTACTGAGTTCTTCAGGAAGCATCTGGGTTCACTGGGAAGCCCCCCTAAGAAGGGGAAATGCAGTGATTCTAACTGTGGATTAGATGATACAGAAAAGATATTCAACTTTCCACATTTGAGATGGAAAATACATTTGATTTGCACAGACAGGTTTTGCTTTTAGTATGATAGCTTTGGTATTTCAGCCAGAACAGAGGTGAACAGAGCTAGGGCTATGCAGCTGAGAAAATGGCCTCACACAGAGTAGGTTTGTTGGATGATAACTATGAAAAAGACGCTGATTCTTGGTTTGAAGTACTATTTTATAATAGCTAATAGTGTTCTTTAGCACTATGGTGGTACTTAATCCATGGACTTAAAAGAGGATGAAATAACTTTCCAAAACAAATAGGCATCAAATATTCAGTAAGGGAAAGCTCTGACTGCAGTTCTTAAACTGCAAAAGCCTTTCCAACCCTTAAAATGCATCATTTCCTTATCACCTTAGCATCACAGCTAACCCTGCTGCTGATCACATGGGGATTAATGACCCAACTAACGACCAACAGCAGCACAGCTCCATTCTGATCAACAGATCAGAATAAAACTTCTAACAATTGCAATCCAGCTGACAGTATCTCCAAGTACTGTAAAATAATTTCTGGGAATATTTTTATTTTTTTCCTACACACAAAGAATAAACATTTCTGACCACAAGATGGCCCCCATAGTATATTCTCTGTGCTAAGGCCTACCTCTTTGCTGTTTTATGATTCATAGATTATTACAATCTGGCTTCACATTTTTGTTTTGGTTTGGTTTAATGAAGTTTATTTCTCAACAGACACCTTTTGCTAGTAGAAGGGAAAACAGGAAGGCTGAGTCTGTCAATTAATTCCCAGCCCCTGGGTGAGTGACATTGCCCCAGGCTGGGCTTGCAGCATGTTGTCCTGAAACATGTGACTTCACACTTTGAACCTAACACTGCCCTGAGTGCATGTTGTCCCTGCACTCTGCGACCTCCACATAGCACCAGTGTCACCTCTGTACAACTATGGCTGATAGGAAAGAGCTAGCCTGTTTTTTCTGGAAAGGACTCTTTCCAACACCTTAGTCACATATGATTTGATACAGTGAAAATATTACACAAAGTATTAGAGAAGTCCCCATAACAGTACAGTTCTGACAAGGATGAAAGAGGCATCCTTGGGCAGTATACATTTATATATGCATTTACTTAAAGGAATGCATATGTAATATAAATACACACGTGTATACAGATTCATCGTCATATTCTGTCTTCAGAGCATGGTCCTTTGTAGGAAATTAGGGCATGAAAGGGTGGGCCCGCACCCCACAGTGCACCCAGCCCTGCAGGAAAATCATTTTGACATAGCCACCCTCAAGGAGCTGCAGGTCAGGTACCCTGTGATCTTATAGCATGTGAAGCCAAATTTAAATTCTGGGAAATATCTTTAAATATTCCAGCAACACCTGTACCTATCAGTTATTTCCTTACTCTATGCCTTAAAAGTGCAACCTTGAAGCTTAGCTGTAGCCCTGAGACCATTTTCCATTTTACTCTACATTACCCTTTTTTTTGCTCCAGTGCATCTGTTATTCTCCAGTGCTATCATATTTGCTGGCTGGTGACACACCATTTTTGCTCCTGCTTTGATGCTACTGGTGCATTAGAATGGATTATGTATTTTTCTGGGAGCAAAATTTGACCTGCTATCAACCTATTACTGGTAAAGAAATAGAGAACAAGATTTTCTGCCAAAAATGTACTTGCTAGGCTGGCAGTTACAGGAAAACAAAATTCTTTTTCATTTATATACTGATGATTTTTGTTCTTAGCTCCTTGCACACAATATGAATAGACCCCTGAAACACATTTGAGATTGAAATTAGCCTTAACACAGTTAAACCATGGGGAGAAAGGAAACTTTTAGCTTCAGTATTTCAAAGGTATCTTTCCTAAATTGCAACATGTCCTAACTCTCTTTCCAGAGTAACCCTCAGAGTTCTCACATAAACCTGTTTAACTCCTTCTCAGACACTCAGTAGGTAAACGGCATCAGTTTTTTCTTGAATATTTGATCACAGTTTTCCTAGGATGAATGAATAAGAAAAAAAGTACAGCTGGCCAGAAACAGGAAGGAACATCATTCATTATGAGCATTAAGGTTTTAACTTTCTTTCTTGACAAACCTCTTCTAGGAAAAAAAAATGGTGTTAATAACATTCCAGTGATAATATGTTCACTTAGAGTGGGAGAGATCCACACTTGAGGTCCTGTTCTGCTCACTTCAGTACTGGAGTCTCATTCCTTTACAAACTCTACAGCTGTCCTCATTGGAGGGCTTCTGGTATCTCTCTGTACTATAAAAATTGTGCAGTTTTCTTAAGAAGACTTCCATGGAAAATATTCCTAAAACTGATATCCTATTTAAGTGCAACAATATTCCAAAAAAAAAGCAAAAAAAAAAAAAAAAGCACCCTACTTTTAAAGAAGAGGGTTGGGGAAGTATTTGCTGGCATGCTGAATACTTTTAATTGAAAATTTGGCAAAAACAAGAACAACAAAAAAAAAGTACAGTTCCAGATGATTTTGCTCTTCCTAAATCTTGCCTGGGAGCAAGCCAAAATGAAAAGGAAATATGGAAAATAATGTAACCACATATTTCCCACAACGCAGGTCACAATAAAATTGACTGTGTTTCCTGATAATAGATGCTCAGTCCTGCTGAACTGCACCCTGATTACGTAAAGTCCTCCCAGGAGGGAAGACTGGGAGAAGGAAGATTTCACAGGGCTCTACCCACTGCCAAAAAGAGCATCTAAAAAACAAAGAACAGCAAAACAGATGTTAGAAAATAAACTGTGCTTTATTTTTGAAATGCATCATTTCAGACCAATGTTCCTTTGAGTTTTGAAGAATAGAGATATTAGAAAAAAAACCGCATTATTAACTGTATTTAAGAATTAATTTCTATCTCAAGTTCTATTGATCTTTTTTTTTCCACGTCAAAGAAGAGGTAGATGAATGTTTTTCATGTGCATAACCAACACACATTATAGGTGAAAAATAATCATGTTACAGTGGGTTTTACTGTGGCATACTCTAAATTTAGAGGGCAGAGTCCCCCTATGCAGCCTGCATAATCATATTTATGAGGTTAATTTATATCAGTCAAAAAGACAGTGATACAAAGTTGAAGAGCAATTCAAGTTACTCAGAACTGTGAGGTGAGTGTCTAAAGGCATGTGATAGCACAGCATTCAGAGACATTCATCTCCAACCATCTCACGCATTCAAAGAGCGAATATTTGAATCATAGAAAGGCTTCAATTGGAAGTGACCTTAAAGATCACCTACTTCCAACCCCCATGGAAAGTGTGGGGGGAACGGAAACTTTGGTTCAAATACATCGGACCTGTCACTTTAAATGACAAGTACAACAAACAGCAATACCATAAAATATACTTCCTCAAATAACAACCATAAACCTCAGAGCAGGAAAGACAGAAATGGTTTCTAGCCTGAAATATTGAGCTCCAAAGCACATAGTTATGGTTAATATCTTTCCAGGAATTGCCACTTTGCTAGGAGTTCAATACCTATATTGAAGTCTTAGATAGGAACTGGGAGAAACAATTGTCAGTATTTGGGGGAAATGGGTTGTATTGTGGAAGCTCTGATTATAAAGACACTGAAAATGGGATTTCTTTTATTTATTTATTTAAAAAAAAAAAAAAGTAAATCTAGATTTACTTGATCAAGAAACTAGAGCTGAGAATACAAGAGAAAAGAGCCTTACTCTCATATTTTCTTTTTAGCAAGCTACTTTTGCTCTTTTGTGTCAGAGTAGTTTCCTGGCTCATTAAAAGGTTTAAATTGCATCATTTTTTCTCACTTAATTCTGTGCCACTGAAATTGACACTGATGCAGAATCCAATTACCAAAGCAGGGAAAGTGAAAGCTAAAACTCCTGAGATGTATGAAAGTTGGATTCAACCTCGAGTACATGATGTAACACCATACCTAGGGGAAAAATGCTGCAAGGTTTTCTTTCCTTTAAAAACTACAGGCACAGTTTCCTGAGCACTATGATATGAACACACAATTGTGAAGTATTTTCAGTCAAACCTTTGATCCCAAGCAAGACGAAGGGCAGCAGATCAGTTTGCTTCTCCAGCAAAGAAGGCAAAAAAAAAAAAAAGAAAAATGATGAAGAGTTGGAGATAGCACTGCAGTTGTCTGATCTCAAAGGCTTCTCCACTAAGCTGAACGTTTAACACTCCATTAGCTTGGGGGACAAAAAACAAAAGCACCACAAGACATCTGAAAGTCCAACAGTTTCAGTATTTCTGTTTTGTAAGAGATAAGCATTTCACAGGTCACATTAGGCCAAG
Organism: Coturnix japonica; assembly: GCF_054131305.1. Taxonomy (NCBI): domain Eukaryota; kingdom Metazoa; phylum Chordata; class Aves; order Galliformes; family Phasianidae; genus Coturnix; species Coturnix japonica. Next base: position 18,527,116 of record NC_140673.1, read on the forward strand.
TATATCTGGGACTATTCGTACACTAAGAGCTTTTCACCACTGCATTGTCCTGCAATCAGTGTAGGCCCAGAAGTGGAATCAGTGGACTATGAGCAGCACTTACACCAGCTGGGAGTCCAAATGTTACCACCTGTTAGTCATATGCCTCCAGCTGAGGAATAGGAAAAAAATCTACACTGATTTTAAGAACTCACAAGGAAGGACAAGATAAAGAACCCCCACCCCCCCCACCCCACCCCCCCACCAAAAAAAAAAAAAAAGAAAAGACAAAAAAAACTTTTTAAACATAAATAGCAGCCACTGAAAGACAATAAATATCAATATTTTAGGATCTCATCTCAATATTTTTCTTCACTGTGCCAGCACTTTGGGGTATAAAGCTATTTGTAGCAAAACAAACACCAAAACATGGAACAAACCATTTTTATCAGGAATTAGAAAGTTGGAAAAATATAACATCTCACATGGGTTCCTCTGCTAAGTAAACTACTTTTCTGGAAACAGTTCTTAAAAGCACAGCTCCAAGAAACTCTAACCATAATAAGCTATTCTGTAAATATCAGAAACAATTCATTGTAAATAAGTACAGCCATGAGTATTATCTCAATCAGAGAAGTAGTTCTGTGGTTAATAGTTTCAAGGTTTTTAATAGGTTCAGTAACTGTTCAGAGCACCTTGTGGTATGGAAGTGATTGCAGTCGCGTTTAGAAATTGATCGCATTATGTATACAATGCAAAGACCAGAAGAGATGTCAGTATCATCATCTTCCAGAAAACAGCAAAATCCACAGCTATTCCCAAAATGAAGTAAAAGTAAGCACAGCAAAAATGGACAAAGAGCAAAGTCAAAGGGTGACCTTGACTTTTGCTTATAATGATAGCAGTGACCAGAATAGAAACTGTGACACAGAAACCAGGAAGTTTTCAGACTCCTACCCACATGGCAATGAAACAGAAAGATCATCTGATACTACAGTGTTACCACTTTTAAAAATACATTTCAAGTAGGTTTCTAAAATCATTTTAAAAGGAAGCCCCTACCAAAGTCATGAATGAGATGTCACTGGCATGTGAATTCTCTAGACATTCAGAGATTAAAAAGCAGGACTTTGTTTCTAAAGATCAAGTTTAGTGATAATATCACCCCCAGAAAAGAACTGGCCACTACAGCAGACATATAACAAGTCTGTCCCAGGAATACTCTAAAGTCAGAGGTGGTTACAATGTGTTTATTCCTTGTATCATTTACCATTCCACTGCATGTAGTATTTGGAACCATTCAGCAATATAACAGACACTCCTGTACCATGACCAGGTTACTCCTTCTACCTTATTCCTAAGGGATTTGATACAAAAAGAGACAGAATATGTAATCAAACTCTTTGGCCCTATCTGTATTTATAGACTGCTGTTCTGAATGGAATAGAAAGAAGAGGCAGGTCTCTGAAAAACACTGCTAGTCATTGGGCCCAGCTACCAAACACCAGCACTGAAAATGTCACCAAGCCAGCAGGAGTGAGAGAGGTGATCCAAGCCTGTCTGTAATACACAACTATAAATTACATGTGCATTTAAACAGCAGTCAGAGAAAATAAAAAGTAAAAATCACACACAAGATATTTCCTTTGAAAAAAAAAAATCAGAGCAGGAAACAGATCTCTCACAGAAGCTCACATTGAATGGATTGGAAAAACAGATGCTGCATTACACAGCCCATTCTCTAAGAAAGTCCTGTGCATGCTATTACACCAACTACCACCAGAACTGAGGGTTTAGAATTCTCCCTCAAACTTCTGTGACAATCCTGCCATGTTGTTCACTAAGAGTGACATGAAAATGCAGTTTAACAAGTTTAACAAGCATAGCTGGCTTAAAATATATAAGTAAATAAACACACTTTTGAAGAAATTCCTGACACTACTGTGTTAATATTTGAAATCATATTTGGATAAATTTTCTTACATTTCACCATACCTTTAAAGAAATAGTAAGAAACAGAAAAGCTATCAGATTAACTCTGAGGGGCTTAACAAGGCCTTTAATAGCTGAGGAGGATGCAGGGGCTACTGGTGGTATTGGATTTCTGTTGTTTCTTTCAAGATCTTCCTAAGGCTTTGCACAGATGCCTGGAAAAATCTTTCTACTCCATCTTTATATAATGACAGTGTAGCAAAGAAAAGGGGAATGTTCTGTCATCCTCCTTCCTGAGGATGCACATCAAACAAGATAGCTTTCCTGTTCAAAATCTATTTCTCAATTTTCAGAATTAAAAACATCTGGGTTTCCCATGTCAGCTCATAACATTTTAAAACTATTCTGAAATGAAAGATCATTTTTCCACTGCTGAATTTTCTGGCCAAGACCAAAGAGTAATTTCACAGTAATTGGAAACAAAACATTATTGATTGAGGAAAAAATAAGAATTCAAAATTGAATTTTTTATTAAGTCAAAATGATTTTGGTTTCGGTTACATTTCCAGAAAAGGTCAGCCTTCTCAGCATAACTGGGCTATTTCTCCGCAGGACGCAGGACTGAGCCCTAGTAGAACAGGGCCCTATTGTACTTCAGTCTTGTACTTCAGTCTTGTACTTCAGTCCCTCTCTGTAGACCATGGATGCAGAGTCAGAAAAGGCATTGTGATAAGCAGGTGAAAAATCACTTCTTTAACACCTCTTAGACTAATTCTTACTAATTAAGGACAGAATAATTGGTTCAGTCTTTCTGATAATTAGGTTTTGATAGGTTTAATTAGTTTATGGCTTTATTGAATAGACCACTCTGAAGTTGACATCCAATAAATAGAAGTGTTTTCTTACAGAAAAGTAAAGCTTGTGTATATGGCTTTATACCACAGGCTTCACAAATATTAGGCAGAGCACTTACTTCAATCTACGTCCAACCAGTTTGTTCAGGAATGAGACATGTGAACCTTGTTATCTCAGCTCATTGACTGAGTGGAAGTGTCTCCAGCCTTAATAAATCTTAGCTTCCATTTCTCAAGCCAGTAATAAAGTACAAAACTCAGTAAACAAGTCTAGTTTCTTTGAATCCAGTGAAATTCTGCTGTTTAAAGGTTTTCATCATGCCGAAATAATCTTAAACCAATGTTATGCAAATGGAATTTGTTTCTCAATGTACAATAGGAAGAAAAAAAAAAAAAATCATGTCAGCTACAGCAAATTTACCAATAAATTAAAAGGATTTTTTTCCCAAAATAATTTGAAACTCTTTTTCTCCTACTCTGATCATAGTGAATAGAATATAAAATATGAAAAGTTATATCCCTTATCTGAATATCTTTTCTGAAATGATTTGCTATTGAATCACAGTCATCTTTGAAAATTTCTGATATAAATAGGATTTTTTTTTTAATGAAAAACAGGTGCTCCTTTAGATGTCAGTAAGTAAGAGACACAGAAATTATACTATGGCAATCAGGGCTTATAAGTGTCCTTTATCAGTTTCATATAAATGCTGTGCTTCTAAATTTTTGCTTTTGCGCACAGCAAGCTACACTAAGTTTCATTTGTGACTTTTAGACAGAAGTGTACAAAGATTTAGAGAAATATTTCTGTACTTGAATTTCAGAGAGAAATATAAGCATAAACATTCATCTGTATCCAAAACAACTCAGAATAAATGATACCACACAAGCGGTCTCTAGTCCCTAAAACACCTCCAGACAACTCTCACTTTTTTCAAGATCTGTAACAAAATGTAAAAATATAATCAAATGACTACCAAGAATCAGATGCACTGTTTCTTAAAGACTCAAGCAGAATGTGGAGCTTACTAGGTCCTTTGATGTGCATTACTATTACTGGTAGTGCTTCACTTTCCTGAAAGAAGCAAGCTCTGGATACCTGACCTTTGTGAGAGCAGAGGAGTACCAAAGCTTTCATCCAAAAATATATACCACAAATTATGTGAAAACTGTTGTGGTGAGGATACGGGTAATACAACAAACAAAATTCCACCCTCATTAAAAATTATTATGCATGGAATGATGCATCATTTCATAAAGAAGAGACTAAACGGACATAATACAGCACATAACTGAGTGTGTTAGCTATGATGTCCTATGATGCTAAAGTCTACATCTCCTACTGTACACTCAGCCAGTAGTCACAAGGTTTGTATGGATCATTAATGTACCAAGATACCAAATAAGTACCAAATAATCAATGAGACCGAACAGAAAATATTCACTGCATATGATAGTAAGAACTGGTGATCCCACCTTCACTTTGAAGAGAGAATTTGAGCACAAAGTGGGTGGATTAAACACAAACGTGGTATCAAAACACCAGAAGGTTGCTAAGTCTGCTGTATCTGTGTAATATGTATATTATATACATATTTACATAAATATGCTTTTAGTGAAAAGTTAGCACATCTTCTGTGGCTTCTTTGGTCTTGAAGGAAAATACCTTCTACTCTAACACTGAAGAAAGGGAGCTGAAAATGAAGCAGGGAAGAGGTGAGAGAGCAATGAGTAGGAAAGAGGAATAAGAAAAGATAGAATGAAAGAAGACAAAATGAAATGCAGAGGGAAAGAAGGTAGCTTATCTTGATGTTTCCATCACTGCTGTTTCATTTCATTCTGGCCCCTAGCATAAATGACAAAAATGCTAGCTCTGAAGAGGAGGGAGAAACGGTACACTCACAGATGATTTGAAGAAGTTTTAGCCAGTTTTAGTTTAGAAAGAGGAGCAAATATGGAAACCGAGCCTTGCACCACTAAGCCCAACTGAGCACACAGTATTCGCACAGATGACCTATCAAAAAGATCTATGAAAATACTTAAGTAAAATAGAAATCCTATCACCATAACAAAGTAAACAAAAGGTAATTGTTTCATCCACCTGTGTTCCACTCATTAGCTCACTGATCACACCCATGAATTTCAGTTTTGTTAGAAATCGGATGCTCTCCATGACATCAGACATTTCCTAGCAAAACCTTCACATTCAAGTGTGCTAAAGTGTTGTATTCATGCGTTAGAAAACATTTGGATTAAATTTATAATTTCAGTTTTGTGCCTTTGCCACCATTTTGCTCCTGTTGGCTTTGCCTTATTATGGTTTTACTAATACATTTTGTCCTGTAAACACTTTCAAAGATGTGTCTGACAACCTGTTCTATAGCAGAAAGTCTATTTACATGCCTTTCTACAACAATAGATTATTTATACTGAGGACAGCTTGCTCAAGGTGAATGCCTGCTCCTATTTGCATGGAGCAATTTACAGATACTTAGGCTGATATAAAGTGGCCAGCTTCTCTGCCAGTCTGTCAGCTTATGCCACTCCAACTCCTCTGTACGCTGAATGAATCAGAAAATAAAACAGAAGAGAGCAACCAAATGGGAATTACATGTTGGCAACCAGTTAGTTTAGTTTGAAGACTGAATGGTATCCTGACAACAAAAAACAAGAAAAAAAATAATCTAAATAAGGAGGCAGATAAATACAGAAATGTGAATTTCAAACTTCAAGTCCACAAAGCAAAACATAAGGGTAAAATATTACTAAACAAACCCCAGCATTTGGGGAAAGATGCAAGAACTTCAAAGGATTCTATCGTCTTGCAAGAATTCGGGTATATCAACAGAGGTTTCACAGCATAAACAGAAAGGATAACGAGTACCAGTAACTCCAAGGAATTTTTCAGAGAAATGAAGAATAATATTAGAGCAAAAGATGAAAAGACAGCATCTGAAAAGCACTACAACATATAAGTTTAAAGGCACACATTCTTGGCTTGACATTATAGCAGAATCTAATACTGAAGCCAAGGGAGTAGTCAAAAGTGCCAAGAAGTTTCCAGATTGTAGCTGTGTTTTCCACATTTCTGCCACCTCCTGTTTTCTAGAATTCATAGTATGGTTCCTATGCAAGAGATATAAACAATGAAGCTGACCAATGATGCTTTCTAACAGAGTTTTTTTAAAAAAACATTTCAAAGTCTTAGTTAAAAGAAGATTCAAAGACACGGCTCTTAAGGGGGGAAGAAAAAAAAAAAAAAAAAGAAAGAAAACGAGGGAAAAGAGATCATAAGTTCTATAGTATTTTCCTTTACCCCACGAGAAACAAATCAAAAAGACAATACAACTAAGTGCTTGCCAGATACCATAGAACACCATTATGCAGTGGCAAGATATTAAGTAGCTTTCATCAAAATATGATTTGAGACAAGTTACTCCAGGTTACCTTTAACAGAACTGATTGAATCAACTCTATTAACACACTAAAGCACACAACATTACAAACTGCAAAGTGTAGTCCTAAAGTAAATACTGTCATTCGCTAAATCCTGATTCAACTGGAATCTTAAATTAGGAATGCACTGTTTGCAAAGACTGGTAAAATTCCTGAGAAAATGCAAATGCAGAGGAAAGCAAAAATAAAATCCAAATATTAGGTGTCTGCAGTTTAATGCTACTATAGTACTGTATTGAATAGACAACAGCGAACACTACCATTGCAGATGGTAACAAAAGATTGGCATTCCAGATAGACACAGGATTAGTATATCCCTAAAACAGAGAAAGTATGAAGAAACGCGTCAGTTTGAAGGTTGTGATCTCAAATGAGGACCAGCATACTTGCTGAGCAGAAGAGCTAGAGAATTTATTTTCTCCTGACAGCTCCGAAGCTGTTTTAGGAACACCCCAGTTCCTCCCGGGAGGCAAGCATCGCAGACTGTAATTGCCCATTAACTGGTAATTCAGGTAATGGAGTGCTTGTCAGCATTGTTAGCATTATGTGAGGAAATGCTCCCTTAAAATGCTGCTGGAGGGGAGCTGTGAAGTTGGTTATGGTGGAAGAATGTGCACACTAGTTCAATAATATTTTTACTAAAATTCTCCTCCATAATGTCAGACATGATCAATGAAGTTTTAGGTATTAAGCTACCTATACCATAGTTCTGTAGACCAGGAACATGACATGCCACAAATAAAACATTGTAGTGATACATAGTTTCCAAGCTATGTAAAAGAAACCCAAAATAAAATTAGGCCAAATAAATAAATCACTTTGGAGTTTCCCATTCCTTTTCAAAAAGGAAAAAGTATTTCCTTCTAGCTGTCCTGTACAACTGCTTACACAGTACATTAAGTTTCCAAACATCCCTTCAGTTAATCTGTTGACAAAATGGCCAGCAAAATATTCTGAATCATTAACTAGACCTAAGTACTTTTTCTGATTTATTTTACACGAACAAGTGGTTGAATCATTTTATTTAATTCAAACATCCTAGAAATTGTATGTTGTGCTTAAGGTCTACTTGAGGGCAATTACAAGACAGGACTTTCCCATTCTGTGTTAAATCTATGGATCCAACGGATAGTATGACCAGCAGCTTGTTTTCTTCTGCTCTAGAGCATAACAGTCGTTTAAAAAAGAAGCTGGTTTCCCTCTTTCAAATATGTAAGGAACAGAGCACATCTCTAGCTATTACTGACATCACTCTGGCAGACATCAGCTGCTCCTCTCCACATGAGGAATATTACTGTTGAAGCAAAATAAACTAGACGAACTGATGGCCCCACCAGAGCAGCATTTTGTGATTTCATCTTCCTTCATGGATAACACTTACCCATCAGGTGCTAGCTTCATAAACCCTTATGTCTCCCTTGTACAGAGCTGGGCTTTAAGCACTGTGTCATCATTTCAAAATTTAACAGATAAAGTGATTAGTTTGTACTGACTCCATCTGTTCAGCTATGAACTTCTTCCTGCCAGGCTTGTAAAGCAGATGGGCAAGAACATCATACTCAATTGTTTTGGATTTTGCTACTGTTTTCTTAAAAACACCCAAAGCAAGCAGTAAAATTCTTGCCACCTACATCAAACACATGGGAAAGAATCTACTTATCCACTTACAGCAATCTTTGAATGTAGAATTTGAAAAGGAAAATAGTGTAAGCCATTAGCAGATAAAAGCTATAATAATTATATAGCGTGTAAAATCTAAAGATATAATCTTTCATAGACATATGTTCCAAGTCATTTTTTTCTATGTGCTTCCGCATGTCTTCAGACATAAACCTTTAGATTTCATAAACAAAAGCATTTCTGACATTGATAAAAGAGAAGTATTTGTTAGTATGACAATCCTATTATTAAAGATAGCTCAGTTAATATTGAGCTCCCAGGAATTCCACGCCACTTTCTCCTTCAGCCAGAAGGCTTTAACATGCATTAAGAAAACTGACTAAATCCCCTAAATAAGCAATCAACTCTTGTAATTTTGAAGCATTAATAAAAGTTTTACTCAATTACTAATACCAGTTCCTTTCATTATGAATATAAACCAGTTTCAGTCACTTTTTAATATATTCTTTTTAATATATTTTTAAGCATAACTAGTAAAATGCACATAGTCCACAGGCGGTCAGCCCTTAGATGAGGTCTAAGACAGGGGTAGCCAGATTCTACCCCTTCCAGTTGCACAGGTGAATTGCCTTCACATGTGCTCTCAAGGCTGACCAGATCCTTTCCCCCGGTGCTCTATCTGTGGTTCAGGCCATGACTCAGCAGCTCCCATACAAACCTTTACTATTATTCCCACCAGCTGTGAGCCAAATAACATGTCATGCCCCATCCCATCTCTACAGACAGCCAAGATTCTTCATGATCTCACTCCATGTAACACAGTCTAGTAAGAGGTCTGTATTAAATTACATGAGAAGGATTTGCAAGAAAATCCTCTCTCTCCTACAATTATTAAATCTACTACTAACTAATGTGATTGTAATATCATTTACACGATACAGCTTTAATGTGTGATTACATAAAACTGTAGTATTTTAATTCCACTAACTGTCCAGATTTTGAGTATGCTTATTCTTTCCGTGTTCATTCCAACCAGACATATTTGTTCTGAGATAATTTCTTGAATTCAAGACCATCTACTGAATTCCATTTACAGCACATGCTTACCTTACAAAGCCCCACTCTGCATTTACATTGCTTCTAGTACTTCTAATTTACGTGAAGTTATCACTCCACTTCACACTGCAACATGAAGAGCTGGCATATCCTTAAGCTATTGGATTTTGATTTTTTTTTTCCATTGAATGCTTTTATTTTTATCATTCTGAAAATGCAATCAAACTTAGTAATTTTTCTGCAGATTTAATCATGTTTCCTTTGTTTCAATGATAATTTAAAAGCATTCTAATACCTATTTACATACCTAACTTTACTGCAGCATCTCAAAAAAAAAAAACAACCAACAATTTTTTCGTCTTCAACATATCACAAAGGAGATAAAAATAATTTCCCTGCTTTATCAAGCACAGCTACAGATTCATATATGCATCCGACATCAGTCAGACAGCATCCTGTTAATGGCTTCCAGATAGTGGATCCTATTCCAGCTCCTTGTGGATTTTACAATTTGCATTCTGAATTTTTATAAACTACTGTCACACAAACTGTTCTCATCCTCCTAAGAAACCACAACTTCAATAACTGAAATACAGGTCTGAGATATATTCATTGATTTTATCTTTTAGGAAAAGTAAGTAAATAACACTTGTGAAGGCAACAAGGAGGTTAGCTTCCTCTGAAAGAAGTTAGATTTCAGACTGGATCCTGGATCTGTCCTTCAGAGCCCTGTGATTCGCTCAGGTTCTTTGCATTTCAACTGTAAAACTCCACAGGGCTCTTTTGTGGCTGAGCTTAAATCATAGTGAAAAAATTAAAACCACATGAGCCTATTTGTCTGTTTTTAGCTTTGTATCATTAAACATCTGTAGACTGATGATTGGTTTTATTGAGATACAGCTGAAGGTGGATTCCTTTGTCTTATCATCAAGAAACCAGTATTTTTTCATCACTTATTATTATATGTATATAGAATACATTATACATTGATTTTGCTGCTAATGATTAACATATACAACAGAGGAGGGGTTGAGTATTTCATAGTCCTAAGTATAAGCAGCAGAGACAGAAAGCTGGGAGAAGGAACAGTGATATGAAAGTGTACCAGAATTGTAGCACCATATGATCTGGTTATTTCTACAATAAATCCCCTTCACTGACAAGAAAAACATGAAGCAACCAGGAAGGGGAAAAAAGAGGCAGGAAGACTGGATAAAAGCTGAAAAATACGTATTAGAAGCTCTTAGCAACAGAAAGGTACTGATTAAAGTTATAGGGATATCTTTTCCTCTCTAATCATTTGCATTCCCAATCATTTCCTGTGAAATAGGCAAAAATTACAGATTAAGCTATTTTTCTATGTGAATAGAAATAATTGATTCATTCTCATTGTGGGCACCATTTGAATTTAATAACTACCAATTTGAGGAGGCACTTCTACTACTTTATGAATTGTTAAACTAAAAGAGGAGATTTAGATCAGATAAAAGAAAAAAGTTTTTTACAGTAAGGCTGGTGTAGCACAGATACAGGTTGCCTAGAGAGATGGTGGATGCCCCATCCTTAGAGACACTCAAGGTCAGGCTGGACCTAGCTCTAAGCACCTGTTCGAGCTGCAGGTGTTCCTGCTCATTGCAAGGCAATAGGACTAGTTGGCCTTTAAGCTTTTACAGTGACAATGAAAAGATGATGGTAAATACCCAAAAGATTATTTACAGGAAAAACTCACCTGTGCGGAAGCCTTCAGTCTGCTGGGAACCACTGAGGCAATCTCCACTGAGGAGCAATCTCCAAAAGATACTGCCTTAGTGGTGGTCAGCCCTTAAACGAGGTCTAGAGGACCCCTTCCAGGAGTACAGCTAAATTCCTCTCACCTGTGCTCCCACAGCTGACCCAACACTTGCCTCAGCTGATTAATCAGAGGTTCAGGCTGTGATTACCAATTTCCCATACAAAGGGTCCCTTCCAACTCGGTGATTCTTTGATACCTCAGTTTCTTCAAACACTTTTAGCATTACATTTCATCAGAAAAAGATGAAGGTCTGGAGGTGAAACAACTGATGAGACTGCTGTATTCAAAACTGCAGTTTTACTGTCCTAAAGTACCCCAGGGCAGGAAATACCAGCATCTCAAGTAAATGAAGAACTCTTGATCTTCTGAGAGCTTTAGCTACCTTCCACACAAGCTTGTTCGAGACTTGCCTGTCCTGACTGCTCAGAGGAAAAATTATTGCTCTCAAGTGGCCTCACTCTCACTTAGCAATAAGGATCATAAGAAGCATACCCTATTCTAATTGACTTCTTGGTAGCATATTCTCATAGAGTTGTATTTCAGGTGAAAAGTTTCATTATTAAAATAAGAATTATTACATTGCAGAATGTTGTATCCTTCACAATTAGAACAGTTCATATAAAATGCACCACTTCCGCTTCAGAGCCACCTTTCAGAGTATAAACAAAAAATTTTACATACCTCAGAAATCATGTAGTTAATCCACTTATCCTGGAAGCTTGCAGGGCTTTCATGTGCTCCATCCAGCCCAGTAGCTCTTCTCCCACTGGGGACAAAGCACATCATGCATTGCATGGCTGCTTAGCTTGGCAATGTCATCCTTAACAGAGCTTCCATAGTCCAGCCACTGGTACTCCCAGAGCATCACATCTTGGGCACAGCAGTGTCCACAAGAGGAACATGAGGAACACTGACAAGCAGAATGTGTCTGGGGTCTTTCCAGAGCAATCTGCAGCGTAAAGAAGATGGGGAAGAAATGCCATATTGTTTTGTGTCCCTGTGAGAGCACAATCGTGACTGGTGACTCTTGTGGTTGGGATTCTGCTGGCGTGCAGATGACAAGGATCATTTAACCTACTTTATACATTTTATCTCTAGCCAAGTTTTCTCCTTGTTTGGAGATGTGGATTAAGATATGGGGATAAGCACCAGGCTCATCCATTCAGGCTGAGGTTCTGGACTTTGCCAAAAGCCATTTTGAAATCCAAGAAGTCCAGAACTGTAACATTATCCATCTGTTCTTTGCATTATTTCCCCAGAGTTAAGTATACCAGATGACATCACACTCAAGATTTTTACCTTTTATGAAGTTATGTTGGCTTGGTTTTATCATCCAGTATTTTTCCATATGGTTCATGACCTCACTTCTTGTTAACTTACCCAGGATCTGAGCTTAGCACTAGCATTGAGATCATTCACAGACTTAAAACAGTCTAAGATCACTCTTGATTTTACTTTTTCTTAAATCTTCCAAGTTTCTGCTATGGAAGGAAACAAAAGATGCGTGCAAATAATATTTAATATCACCAGCTGTACCAATTGATCTCACTGAAATGACTGCTTTATTACATTTCACTTCTCAATGTAACAGCAAGATGGCTGTAATTCCATATTTCTATGGAAAATATGTGTTGTGCTGACACATATGCATTAGTTTTACTCCCTGCTACTGACTCTAACTCCGAATTTAGTCACTTTCTCATTTTCACAGCTAAGAAAGTGAAATGATCTAAGCCAGCTGTGGCAGAATATATGACTGCACAACACTAATTACCGTACTGACAGGAACTACTGCCCCTTCCACCATAGTTCAGATACCTTTAACATTTCCACAGCATTACACATAGTCTCTGGAGAGCAAAACAAACCAAAAAATACAAAGACCAAACCACAAAACTGTCATAACTTGTACTCCTGTGTAATCTTAAAAATACTTTTGTCTCGAAATGCTATTTTTCTGCAACACCTGAAAATCAGTCCCTTCTGATGAACTACTGATATTTTAGCACTACCAGAACTATTAACAGCACAAGCTGTATAGAGCACATATTATATAGATGTAGTAAGTGACTTTCCACCATTGTGATGTCAGTCTCACGGTATTTGGTGCTCTTGTTTGTTTGTTTCATCAAAATAGCATCCTTCTAAAGTAGTTTCAGTGGCAAGGATAATTCTTAATAAAGAAAAAGTATGCAAGGTAGAAGAATAATTACTGCTTAATTACAGTAAGAGTCTAGTTTCTGCTTGATGATCTGAAGTGTCTTAAAAAAAGGAAAGGAACATTTTTATATATGAATAACTCTAGCTTTCACTTGACAGTTGCCTTTTCTTAGTTTGAAAACACAAATACTTTAAGATTATGAAAGTTCCTGTGAGAAATCAAGTTCTCCTACATTTACTAGCAAATCATCACTTACATTAATTTCAGATCACTGAGAGCATATCAATTATTTCTTGTAAAATCAGCTTTTCCCCAAGGTATTCATGTAAGCATAAACATACCAGCCAAACATGGAAGTGAGATGAAGCAGTGAGAGATATTTATTGACATCTACCTGTGTCAAGTTGCAAGTTATTTAGTAGAAGGAAGTCATTTAGGAATATATTAGTATTTTTTCAAATACAGAGTGATTTACTGTTGCTCTGTTGAACTTTCTGGTACTGAAAACTTCCATCAAAGACATTGTGAACTCTGCCACTGAATTTGAGAAGAACAAGATTGCAGTTAGCACTCCAAATATAATGTTTGATTAAAGATTACAAACACTTTAAAAATCACTTCACTGCTCCTGTTAAACTGTACCAATAAAACACTACAGTCTAAGAATGTCAGTGTCTTACTGAAGTGGCTTAATGGTTTCTTGGAAGAGAAAATTACTGAATATACACAGAGTCTAATATTTCTGAAATATATATGTATATATATGTAAGTATTTCTTGTAAGTATTTCCCATATTTACATGGGAATAGTTTATTCAGCTTTGAAGACTAAATAATCCAAACCACTATGCTTTTTTTTTTTTTTTTTTTTTTTTACTACTTTGGTCATTACCTCTTACTTATACACAATAGAAAGCTTACCCAAAAAGCAGGTGCACAGGAAATGTTGACATAAAACAAAAAGCATATCCCTGCAACTATATTTCTTATATATTTCTTTAATCTTCCAGACTTCAAGCAGCAGAAAATAATGAAAAGTGGTCATTTCTTTTATGTAGTTTATTTTAGAATTTCTACTTTAACCTAAATTTACTTTATTGCATTTTTTCTTGTAGATTTACGTACATTGCCCAAGACTTCTTGCCATTTGCATAACATGAGGCCTTGCATGATGTTTCTGCAAAAGTGGAGTCAGAGGATCACTGCAATTGTAAGATGGTATTTATATCTTGTCAGGTTTAGACATCTCCAATTTTTTAAATGAAATGCTAAAGGACTATGTTATAAAGATCTCAGTGAGAAGACAAGTTGCAATTTTTACTGTTGCCTTTCCAAGCACTACTTGTCTGCTGGTTTACCATTCTACTGACCATAACAAAAAAGTAGAAATTATCTCCTGATTAAACATATTCACAAAGAAGCACATAAAATGTGGGCACATCAGGGAGAGAGAAATCTGAAGAAAGTTACTGTACTTTATAACACATAAAATTGCCATCATTTTCTCTTAAAAAATATTCCTCAATTTCTGGAAGATGAGACAAAATTATAAATGATGATTCTAGTGGCCTCTGTTATGTTTTAAGAACGTGCAATCAAAAAAGATGCTGGCTTTGTATCATTTAAAACTGAAATTGAAAGGGACACCTGCTGATCTCCCACAGTAGGCTGTAGGCTGGAAGTATAGAAGTTAGAAGTGATCCTGGTGGTCAACATGACCACCTCCCAGTTCAGAGTAAGCTTTTAAGCACTTCACAGCTTTCGAAATTTCATGATGTAGTATCCTGGAATTAAACACCACAGCAAAAGAACTCTTGCCCTCCACTGATAAGAGCCCAGATGGAACAAGCAAGGGTGTCTGGTGTAGTGGAAGAATATCAGAGAGCAAAAGGAGCTAATAATAACATCAAATCACATTAACACATCAAGACATCATGCTCACCAATGGATTTGGTTGGCACGAGTTAAGTAACAAGTGGACCCTAGGGCTCAGAACAGTTTTCTGTTGAGGGGTGAGCACTCCAACCATGCATTGCAGAACCATGTTCCTTCCTTACTCTGGATTCAGTCACACTGGTTTTGGCAGACCAGAACATCTTCAACACAGATACTGGATTGTCATTTTAGGAAGTGGGTGTTGAAGCAGTTCAGATACTCATGGATTAAAGGTCTGCCTTCCACATTTTCCCCTCATGACTGTTTACAAGTTCAGGCACTTGGGGAACTTAGTGGTTGATAATTAAGGCACCTTAAAAATTACAAGTCACTGTTTGTTAAGTATTACAAAAAAGAAAAAAAATTGACCCTTGATATGGAATTTAGACTTTATCACTTGCATACAGGAATTTGAAAAAAAATCACTATAGAATACAGGCTGTTTTGCCATGGTAGTTTTCCTGTTGGAGCTGTCACTTCTACACAGCTCTCATCAGTGCATCTGAAGGAAAAATACCACTGCAACATGTAATGCAATGATTTTTTTTCTCATTACAATTATATAAATTTATAGCTGATGATAATGGAACTAAATGTATTTTTCTTATGCTGCTTTCAGAAGAAACTAAAACCACAAACATTTGCATTTGCTGGGAATTGTAGCTATTTTGTAGGGATGCATTTCTGATAATAAATTTTAGCCTCAAGTACTTTAACTTGTCAAACTACTACTGGCAGTAGATTAGGAGAAAAAAAAAGGAAAAAAAAAAGAAGAAAAAATAAAGAAAGAAGTGGAATTATCTTTGCAAACTTCTGTAGCTAGTATTTATTTTGCAACCATGGTGCAGAAATTAAACAGTTAGACAGACACGTGTTTATGTTCCTGAGATCACAAGACATTTTTCTTGAAAAAAAAAAGACTCCATTGCAATTTTACTAAGAAGGAAAACCCTGATTGTATCTATAATAACTTGTAACTTGCCATAACTACAGACATGCTTTTTAAAAAAATAATGCATCTGAAATGATATTTTTCATATTTAATTATTGTTCCGTCACTACTATTGTTTACAGTAGACATTGGGGAAAAAGGAAGAAGTGAGGTACATAGATACGTTCTCAAAGTCTCATCACCTGGAGTCTCTGAAATGTCCACTGGGACTCTTCTTCCTCACAGGAAGGTCAGATTTATTCTGACAGACTGCCTGCAAAGCAATTATAATTGACGAGATGGTTTGTATTTTTGTGTTTATAATGCCTGTTCATTTTCTCATTTCTTATGTATAGATTGTACTGAGTAAGACCTAATGTTTTAAGTTTTGCAAAATATTCAGGCTCTAAAATAGACCCCGGGGTTTCCATCAGGCATATACAGATATATTTTTCAATTGCACCACATGTCCCTTCTAAATAGAAATAATCTCTAAAAAATTTTCAGGCTATGAGATCAGTAGCTCAGAACTCAGAAAGGGAATCCTGCTAGTAACAGTTTGTATTCACCCATAACATTTAAGTTACCTAAATACAGAACTGTAGGCCATAAATGCACGCTTATGCTCTGCATAAAAATGGAGCACAAGCTGTACTAAGGATCAGTTCAGAAATCTTTTCAATTCAGTGGATACTACTAAAGAGATGAAAAAGTGATTAAAAAATACAGGTTACTACTTACCATGGAAGGTGTGGTGGTAGAAGGCTCTGCTCTAACATTGCTGCTCTCTCTCTCTTGCTTCTCAAGAGCATGGGCCAAATAAAATATGGTGAAAAAATCTAACAAGTTGATATAAGGACACAGAAATAATGCACTAACTACTGTCACGGCCAAAACTCTCAGCATAAGGGAGATTAATGTGACTTATTATCAGATAAGTGTCCAGAGCAGTGAGAAACTAAAATCAAACTGAAATAATATTTTGGACAGTGGGTATTGGAACTCGTAATTACCTTTTTTCCTTGGAGCCATTCCATGCCACACAGTGGTGGGTTCACAGTTATCTCAAGAATACAGGATGCAACTACTTATAAAATAGCCCTTCCTTCCTCCATCTTTATAACAGCACTATACTGTCAGCACTTAGGTGGTTTTAGCAAGTATTAAAATTATCTCAATCCTAACAAGCCAGACAAAAGTAACAAGAAAAAACATATATATTTTAATCTACAAATATCTTAAATAAATAAATTATTTTTTTTTTAAAAAAAAAGGAAAAAAGAAAAATTAAACAGAAAAAAAAACCCAACCAAGCAATAGAAAGACGGACGCTTTGCCTTAAGAATCAGATTTTTGAAAAACATCACTGAGCCCTGTTTTCATTCTTTGTATTCGGGTAGCAAACCACAGGTCATTGCCTAATCCCAGTGATGAGCGACTTGTTACTGAGCCCTTCTTTGCTTCAGCAGGCAGTTTCAGATTAGGCTGGGAACTTGTTTTAGGATAACTTGCTTCATTATACAGCCTGCCCTTTCTTAAGCTCCCTATTAGATTATAATGTTCTCCCATTCTCCCACCCTGAAGATTTCCTCAGTCATTAATCAGAAATGAGATTCACTTTCAACCCACCAGACTGCCCCTGCCTGCTCTGGAGGCACTAATTGCTGCCCAGCAACAAGCAGGCAGCCAGCCTCTGCAGAGCTTAGTGGCACAGCACAAGGCAGCCTGCCCTGTTCTTCCTGCCTGAGCATGCTTGGATTCTACTGGGAAGGTGTCCTGGCTTTTGTTGTTGTTGCTTTTTCTATAATCTTATATTCTATAAAACATATAATTTGTAAGTCATACAACACAGCACATCTCCTATGAGACCAAACACAATGGTAATTAAATCTCTTTCAGAGGTAACAGACTCATGGATGGCTGAATCCTGAGCTGCTAATGGACAAGACAAAATAGTAACAGCAAAACTAATGTATTTTTTTCAGGACTTGTGGTGCATGTGAAACTAATCAGTATCTGTGTTACATGTTGGCAGCTATTTGAATTCAAACACTTTTACTTGCATTTTCTAAGCATGGATCTCAGAACTTGACCTTGTCCGCCTTAGACTGCTGATTACACAGGGCTATGAACATTCAGACCTACTGTTTGTGTCCTTACTGTCCTCCGTACTCCTTTCATTCTGTTGTCATTGTTGTGAATGGCACTGGTCAATTTGAATTCAGGAAGGTTGTAATAAGGCTTACTTTAGCAACTTAGGTTCCCTTCTGTTGTACAAAAATATCATAACTCTCAAGACACGGTTTGATGACTTTAATGAAGCTCTGCAATTTACAATAGTTGCAATAGTTCACAAAATATTAGAGATCACATATACATATAAACTTTTCCTGTTTTACAAGTCAACCAGTATGAACTACACAAGCTACATTTACTCATAACAAAATGAAACATTGACGAGCTTCATCCACTGATCAAACACCTCAACAATTTACAAACCAACATTTTTCTGCAGCTGCTAAAACAACAACAAATAAGTTATGTCAACAGATACACACTGGCACCACATTCTACAAAATGAAAAGGCCAAATTGAGCACTGACTGAATGTTCCTAGATTTCAGCGGAACTCTTAAGAAGCTACAGTGCTGAGCTTATACCAGCATCATATACGTACACACTTCGTAGTTTCTGTGATTGGCAAAATAAATCACAGAAAAAATCCTTAGGGTAAACGAAAGCATTTCATTTCACTACAAGCTTATTTAACCCATCAAAATTTTCTAACCACTTTAAAACAAACAAATAAAAAAATTGAAATATTTAAACTTATTGAGATTTCTTATTTTCCAACTCAGACTGTTCTCACAAACAACATGAATCTGTACTTTGTGAATAGTTTTGGTTTCTCAGACTGAATTCTCAGTGAATCAGTTTTTAACTATTTAGTCCAAATGTACAAAAATTCCATTCATTATTTGAATTTAAATAGGTAAAAATAAAAAAGCTATATCTTAAAATAATCCTTCTGTTACAAATCTTGATACTCTCATTTTTGTTTCTAAACAAAGTACATTCACAAAAGCCAATGCTTATTTTAGCAGCAATAGAAGTAAAGGGTCCCCTGTATAAAGTCCTTGAAATTTTCAGACACCTTCAAATATACTGCATTTACTCAGCACTTCAGACATGGACCCTGCAAACATCAAATAAGCAGTTTGTTTTCACAAATAAAAACCACACTCACAGTGCAGTTCCCTATACAACTGTTATAGATGAGACCTGTGAGACCTTCTACAGATTGAGCAGAGGTACCTTATGAGTGTTCTTGTTTATATATTAGGGAAACCCTTCAAGGAATTTTCTTCAGTGCGGGGGTAAAAAATAAAATAAAATAAAATAAAATAAAATAAAATAAAATAAGCCCTACTCTTGATACAGCTTTATGTCTGTTAATTTCCATAAAATTTACTGAAAAGGCTAACAACCCACCAGTAGGTCTAAAATGTAACTTGTAAGCAAGCTGAGGTCATCTGCTTCTAACTGTGTTCCCACAGGGAACCTACTATTTATCAGGGATTGGAAGGGACACATAAGCTGATGAGTTTGCAGCTCTCCCAAAAATTCATGCAGTAATTAACTGAGAGTTCAAGTCAATGAACCAAACAAACTAGATCATGTAGTAAGCTAGCCACAAACAAAATGCTTTTTATACATCCAATGGGAAAATGAATTGCTTAGATACGAAAAACACCCTTAGGAAAAGGATGGCGGATTTTATCCGAGGAAGCAATGACTTTGCAGAGGCTTTGGGAGTATCACTGGTAGATGCAGCTACCCTTTTTAAAACACTTAGAGAACATTTTCTCACCTGTATGTTTTTTTAAAGAATCCTGCTAAGGTAAAGAATTTAGAACCCTGTTATCTTTAGTACCTAGGAGAAATCTATGGAGATTTATCACTTTACAGCCAGTTTTGGCATGGATGTATACTAAAGTGAATTAAAACATTCAAGTGCATCTTCTGGAGTAGCAATATCAAACTGATAAGCAGCAGGAGAAAATCATTCACAATTTAAAACAAATGCCAAACCACCAAGCCTTAGAATTCATTGTAAAGTATTGCCCATCTACAAGCATTGCTTCCATCATCTCTTCATACGCTGTGTTTAATTTTATTGTGCTGTCGAGCTGAGCGGCTGTAGATTTATTTGTTTGGAACTTACTGGTGACTCAGATATTGCTGCAACCTTTAAGGAATTCTTGATGGAGCTGAGTTCCCACATGTGTAAGTTTATGATGGGCATGCCGCAACATCCCCTTGTGATCTTGTACAGGTTTTTAAGTACAGCTTTCCGGAGAAGAATGTACACCCAGGGATCTAAAATCTGATTCCATGTTGCCATTCGGAGAGCAAAAAGTATTGTTTCACAGTTCTCCTTTGAATGACTTGCATTTATCCCAATTCTGGCCATTGACACCTGAAAATTAAATATTTTACAATTATGCATCAAAAAAAAATACAGCAAGTGAGCATGTAAATAAGTGAAATTTTCAACAGTATCATTAAGCATTACATCGTCAAAGCACTAGTGTATCTCCATTGCAAAGTTAATACTTTCATGCATGTAACAGTTATTGTTCTAGAAATTCTCTCATGTCTTACATAGGATGAACATGTGTTTCTGCTGAACTACTTCTGCTGAAACTTAAATGGGTGATGGTGACCAGATAGAGAAGAGCCTCCAAAAACAAAAAATTGATTTGAGCAAGGAGTAAAAAATTAACCAGAACCTAAGCTAGCAAGGCATGACAGGACTTTCAGAGCTGCATTTTTTAAAGGATAGAGGATATCATTAGAACAAAACATTTTTACAAAGAGTATTTACTTTTTCATACCTCCAAAGTGAAAGTCTGCATAAAGAACACAGTACGCTGATTTCATCACAATGAATGCACAATAATGATTTATTTACCCTACAGATATAAGAGAAATAAGAGGTTACATTTCTAGGAAAATTTAAGCCATGGTGACAAAAGCCACCAATATCCTTCCTCTTGCCAGCACTGAGCGTCTCATTTGCCTTCAAAGACAAAGGAAATGCTGCACATGGACAGCCACCCACTACCATTTAGTTCCTCAGTCCAGAGAGCAGGATTGCTTCTGGCAGAGGATACCCAATGGGCACACAAGCCCAACACAGCTCTGTAAGATGTGTCTGGCCTCCAGCCTTGCAGAGCTACAGCCTAAGTGTTGAAACACCAGCCCAACTGAAACATACAGTGTTGGAGTTCCTGCCCTGCAGAGACCTCTGTAGGCTTTCCGCCTATGAGGTTTTGTAACCTGAGTTCCTGTGTGAAGAAAGCCCAACTGTTTAAAGCCAGGAATGTGACAGAGGATGGTAAATTATCTCTCTCTATTATTAATGCTAAAAGCACATGAAGACTTTTTTGGTAGAAAGATGAAACACTGTACAGCTTTCAGTTCCAAAGCATTTAAAGTGATACAGTTAAGTAACTGAGAAACACGATATTTTGTAACTGGTGCTACAAGTACACTGATTTATTGAGTGATGAGAGGTAGGGTTAGTCTGTACAAGTGCAGAGTCCTATTTTCATAGATACATTGTTTAAAATAAAAATAAAAATAAAAATAAAAATAAAAATAAAAATAAAAATAAAAATAAAAATAAAAATAAATAAAAAATGAATGAGAGGAAAAAAGCTACCGTTCAAGATTCTAGCAAACCCATTTTACTTCTTCAAGATAATCCACAATATTGCTAGGCCCTGTATGCATCTTTCAGGTCACCACACCTGGGGATAAATTTCCATGCAAAACAGAGTGAATGCATAAAATGAGATTGTGCTTGCTTGGTTAGGCATTTGGTTAAGAGTTTCTGCATGGACAACTGTGGGAGCAGAGAGGAGAGCCCACAGGAACATTCCTAGGAAAGCTGGTAAGACTGGCAGAAGCACAGCTGGGAACCAGCAAGCAGAGGGGGAGGAATGTCTGAGCACCATGCCAATACAAATAACTACAAGTCAGTTTACTGAATCTGCCTCTCACCCCACAACTGTTGGGTGCATTCCTCTCTGACATCAGCAGCCCACCCAAACTTAGACAACTCCTTTGACTTTTGCATGGGACATTTTCTCAAGACAGTCCAACATTTTATTTATTAGAGGTCCAATACAAGCCAAATTCAGATGGAGAACTCCTTATTCGTGTAAGTAGAACTGGCAGCAAAGGACAACACAACAGAGTTCAGACCAGCATTCTTATCTGATATATAGCATGTTTGGCTTAATACAGATATACAGCTTCCTAATTTGCTTCTTGATGTTTCTGTGAGTACTTCAAAATTCCATTTGTTCTTCTCCCTTATTCTGCAGAGTTACTAAGTGCCAAATCCAAATGCATTCCATGCTCAGGAAAAAGGCAGCAGAGGTGGTCACTTAAGAAGAATAGCTGCATCTGTATGTTGAAAAACTATCATTTTCTTACATGTCTAGCAAACTTGAGAGATTACTTTCTACTCGGTATTACTAACTTCTAAGTGAATAAACTCATTTGTTGTTCAACTTGCTGACTGAACACTAAGTAACTCTGTCTGGATAATGGATGTCCTTAAAGCAATATCTAACAACCAACATAATTTTATTGATGTTGATACTTGGATAAGCTTCATCTGGGGCATTTAAGTTCTGTCTTATGAACACTGGATGTACACAGAATAATGCATTTGAGTACAAGTAGCAAATAGAAGGTACATCTTGTGCACATAGCCAAATGCTTAAGCAAATCAGCTGTGAATCCCATTATTGGAAGTACTGAGATAAAGTGTTATCTACAGATTTTGTTTCATAAAATAAGTATTTTCTTAAATTATTTGGTAGTGTTATTCAGAAATAAGAAACTATACCCTTTTTTTTTTTTTATAATTTATTTTTTAATTTGGGGGGGCGGGGGGGGGGAGAACTAAAGCTATCATAAAGCAGTATACCAACTTTTTGAAGATCTGTCAGGCTGAGAATTCTACATAGGCATGGAGTAAGAATCCAGCTCCAAGCATGAGATAATCCTAAGTATTTTTACCCTAAAGCACACGCAGCAGAGTAGCAGCAGTGACAGAGATGGCTCCATCATCTCATCTCTGGGTACGAATTGAAACAGATCCACTCCTTTAAACAGTCTGCACTGCTCAGGGAGCTCTTTCGTACGTAAGACAACATGTAAGAAGGCTTCAGGCATACGAAACCAACCACACACCAACACAGAGGACAAAGAGAAGAACATAGACTAAGTTCATTATAAATTATTACTATTACACTTTAATATTCATCCTTATTTAATTTTAAATTCAAATCATTTTGAAATCATAAACAGTTAGAAGGCCTCATGCACTACCATCCCTTAAAGTTTTCAGTTGTATCAAAACCTCAGTCTGGTTTTGATCCATAGGTATGAGAAAGTCACGTCACAACTGGCACAAGTTTCCAGGTCAGGAACTGGAAGCAGAGATTGCTACAATGCTCAATCCTGGGAGCAAGACCTCTTCTGAAGGCACAGAAGTGTCAATAATCTTCTTCCTTGGCTAAGACTGCTGAATAATTAGGTCCAAGCTGAGAAACCAATTCAAAGAACAAATTGCTTTTTTTCCTTTCCTGCAGGTTTATCAGGTTAATACAATTAAGGAATTCTGTTGCCTGTAGACAGAGAGAAAGAGGGAAACGCAACATGATTGCACCCTATCTGGTTGCCTTTGATCTATACGACTGATTTTAATAGCCATGCAGATTCAGCAGCATGACTCAAAAAATTAATCCCCAGCTGCTAAATAAGAAATGTAACTCATGACATTTTCTAACATATTTAGTAATGTGAAAATCCAAATAGTGTTTTGCTGAGTTACACAATGCTTATATGGATACAGCTGTAATATGTCTCCCTGGCTTATGAAAAAAAAAAATAAAAATGAAAGTATTACTTGATATAACCAATACAATTCAAACTTTCTTTAGGAAAATAGCTCTAAAAGCATTAGTTAAAAACACTGACTTTTTAAACAAAGTTTCTCTGACTCATGTGCTGGTTTAAGTTACAACCCAAGTCCTCCATGTACCCCAGAATAAATACAGACAAGTCCAAACTTGTGCTTTGACACAATGCATTAAACTCAATTATTTTTTCCAATTTTAGGTTTCACTACAAATAAAGCTTACTTTTCAAAATCCAAAATGTCAGATGAAAAAGTTTTTAAGAACATTTTGGAATTGTTGACTTCTGCAACTGCATCTTTCATTTAGCATTAGAGAACTGTCATTTTCCTTAGGTACAGAGCTCAGTGCAAGAAAATGAAAAGAAAAACAAAAATAGCTCCAGAGCTTCACACCACTCTCCAAATATAAACAGCTTGTCTTTAATTTCTCTTCCAATTGGATCTCTAAATGGCAGTGCTGATCGGTTACATCCCTGTTAGGACTGAAGGACAGTCAGTCAAAACAAGACACAGACTCTAAAGCTAGTTAGGAAATAAGGCAAACTTTAGTATTACATTTCAGCTTGTAAACTCTAAAAACAGGTTCTATCCTTAAGTTCAAGAAACCAGATAAAATCCTGTCACCAAAAGACTGGCATGGAAAGCAGAGCAGACAGGCAAATTCCATTGTTTGTAAACAAATTTCAGAAATTCTCCTGTAGTTGGTCAACCTTTAGTCTCCATTTCTTTGTAGGAGCCTTACAGACCTTCCTAAACTTCTTTAGGATTCCACTGAAAGCATTTATGAGAATTTCCATCAAGGTAAGGAAGTCCATGTTTTTTTTTCAGTATTTGCAGAGTTGTTATATTTCATCACTGTCATGAATGCCTATGTTGAATCCAACATGCAAATCCCTTTCTCCTAAACAGCACTGGATACAAGTCAGCTTACTCAATATTCTGTTAAATGCAGTACAAGACATCTTCCCTTCCAGAGTCACAATCCCCTATGGGAGAGAAAGAACACAAATGAGGAGTAGACAGAACCTGAAAAGATTTGGCATTATCATGCTCTCTGTAAGGCAGAAATGCAATGTCTGGTGTGTGCATACTAGCAAACACTAACTAAGACCAGAGCTTTTATTTTCTGTCAGCTTTCCACTTGAATAGTACCTACAGTAACCTAAACTCAGCTTGGCTTTGAACAAAACATTCCAGGTCGTCTCTCTTTGTTTCTTCAAAAGAATCCAGATATTTCAATATTGAACTGATGGTCCCTTCTCCCTTCTCTTCTCCTCCTCAAAATTACACATACTTTTGTTCAGCTAGCTGACAATATAATTACTCTGGAACACTAGTTACTTCTTGACTTCATGCTGTCTGATTTGCTGTATTTACAAATCTGGCTGGAGGCAAAGGAAGGTGTAAAGTGTTCCCTTATTAAATAACTTATTCCATATATCACTCGAGAGAAAAGCATTCAGAAGCTATGAAATGAACTACCAGAGCTAATAAATTTATATTACATTTACAAAATTGGAATATTTAATTTAAAATATTTTTATTTCTAAGGTTGGAAAATAAATTAGAAGGGACTGCTGTGCAGTTGGATGACCTTTTAGGTGGAGAGGAAACTAAAAATCAAATCTCCACTTAAGAGTTATTTATTTCTTAGTACTTTTGCAAACCCACATTCCTGGTAAACATAAGTGACTATTACATGGATTCGCTTTTATTTCTAATACACTAATACACTGTAAATCACACAATGAATTGCTATCACTCGCATGGACTGTTTAACACCATTTTATGGAGTCAGGTACATGCGAGTGCTGGCAGCACACAGGTCTGACATGGCAAGCAGCTGGAGATCAGACATTAACTTCTGGTTCTCCAATAAGAAAGTAATTCTTGGGTTTGGGGAGTTTAGTATTCATGCACTACTCAGCAAACATGCAGAAACAGCTCCAATGCTGAAACCTGCATTTTGACACAAAAAAGTCTTCATACAGCTCATTAAGAGGAGCTCCTGAGAAAAAGCTTACTCTTCACCTCTCTCCTGTTCTGTCTGTAATAGTAACAGATAAGAAGTATCCTTCAGCAAAAGGTGGTGTATTGCCTACAGCACAACTCAGGTTCTCCTCCTCAGCTATTTCATTTCATCCAATACGAGAATGAATCTGAAAAAATAAACTGCATTTACCAAAACTTCAGCATAACTGCTTGTGTAGTGTCATTTTGGCAATGTTCTGCTACCTGATCATTATGATTTCTAGGAGCAGCATTCACAGATAAATTTAAGTCTTAAAAGCAGATGAAACGAGAATGAAAAGAACTGAATTAGAATTGCTCTATTTTAAAAGAGACTGTTTCCCAGAGGTGGAACCAAAGTATTCTCTCAGACATTAACAGATTCTACACTACTGAGATAAGTAGCTTCTGCTAACAAGCAGTATCTTTCATAGTGATTATAAATAAGAATTAACATCATAATAACACAATAATTATTTTACAAAATATATGAATATGTATTGCACACAGAAGTCTGTCCTATGAAACCTGGTGAGTTTCTGGAGTTATTCCATGTGAGTGTATTTGTCCCTGAGGCTTTTCCACCAGAAGTTTACCATTTAAAGGCTTCTGATAGACAGAAGAAAGATCTTTCCTAAAATAACAATCCAAAAATGGCTATCCAGTGTATGCCATTTTCCAAAAACGGTTATGCAGTGCACAATATTTTCAAGCAAAAAAGGCCTGAATAAGTGTCATACCTAGGAAACAGGGAGAGTCCACTCCTATCAAACAAAACTGGAAAGTACCTCAAACTTTCTATTTCTATCACAGCATACCAAGTGAACAGAGGGGAGGTAGCTTGGTTTAGGTTTTCAGAATTTGAATGGTAACTTCAAAACTGGAAAAAAAAATAAAAATAAAAATAAAAATAAAAATTTTCTGTGATAGACACTGGCATCTATCTGGAATGAAATATTGTTTCAATTTACAGACTACTATGGTTCAATTTTGTAGTTAAAATTCAAATTTAAGGAACAAGAAAGAAGAATCTGAAATAAAACCGGTAGCACATTATTTTGAAAATAAAATGTTTTCACATGGTTGAAATTCTGCCTGCCCTACTTAATCTCTCCAAAGCAAAGTCAAGTCATTGCATCCTGGTGGCACTGCATTTTCAGAAAAAGGCTTTACATAAGTTTTTCCAAGCAGCACAAGTAAACATAAATAACAAAACATATAATTATGCTTCTTCCAGTCTTTACTGGTAGAGGACAACCTGTCATCTCCAGATCTTCTTTCCTTCCTGGTTTCCATCCCTACCACAGGACAATATGCTGACTACTGTTCATTTCTTCTTCACTGTTGAGAACTGCTCAACTGCCTGACTTCTGTGAGAGGGAGGCAAACGTTTACATTTGCATTACAAACAGCCACATTTAATAGAGACTTTCTAAGTAGTCTGTGATAAACTAAGCCCTGGCTCACAGTAAAAAACATTTTTAAAAAATGAATCATATTTCTCAGAAAGGCAAAGACATTAAAAGCTCTACAAACTGCAAAAGGTGAAAACACAAACAGAATTATTCTCAACGCTAAAAGAGAGTCTTTGAAATTCAATATTATTTTAGGTGGGCTTAATCATTTCAGCATTACTCACTCAAAATCAGTGTGTTCTTTTTCTCTGTGTCTTGTTAATCTCCAAAGGAAGCAATTAATTTCATAAATCTTTCAGCCTACAAAGCATGTTAGGAATGGCATAGCGACACCTCAGCAACACAAACCTCAGTGTCAGCTGGAGGTTCCCGAGGCCAGGCTGGATGGATTACTGGGCAGCCTGATCTTGTGGGGGGCACCCAGCCCATGACAGGGGGTTGGAACAGGTCTTCAAGATCTCTTCCAACATAAGTTACTCCATGATTCTAAAATTCACAGTGCCTGTACAGTAAGCAAGCTCATGCTACCTGCAGCTTTGACTGGCAATGCCCATCAGCAGTGGCTGTGGCCAAGCAGCCACCCAGGAGAGCCAGGAGGCTGCCCTGCATTCAACTATAAGGGCTCCACTGGTGAGACATGGACCAGCATCCTGGAACTTGTGTCTACTGCATCTTTCAACTATGAAAATCACCAACCAGAGAGCACATGAGAATGTTTAAGTAACTTAAGTTCTTAAGCAATCAACAAAATTTGGAGACAAACAGCACTAAGAAAGCAATGAGAACATATAAATGATCCCCCTTGCACATATAAGCATACATTAGTATAAAGGAAAATCAGACAGCTTATAAAAGAATATGTTAAGACTCTTCAAGTGCTACTTGGGTATAAACTCCTGGCAAAGTGTTGTTATGCATGTATATATGTGAGTACGCATACAAAAACATGAAAATGACATGCACAAAGGATTGCCTTCTACAGAAAAGTGCCCTCTATTATATGCAACAACATGGCCTAGAATTTAGTTACTTTAAAAGCCTGCAATCCACCAGCCTCCTTTATCACATACCAACCGTGAGCTTGCCTCAGCACCTGAAATATCCAGTGGAACAACTGGTTCAGAGGCCAGAGAAAGGATATTGCACTAAGAGCCACCCCTTCAACACAGCACTGCCCTTCTTACCTCCTCCAGCATTGTTACCACTGGAGGGCCACTAAGACCGGAATTCTGGTTGGACTGATTCAACAATCTGGAAGCTAAGTGCAGTCCTAGATACACAAAAAGCAACCACTGAGCCTCATTGTATTTGGAGGACACCAAGTCAGAGTTCAGACACAATTAGAATAACAAATTGTTAAGGGAAGAGATGACATGAGAAGTGACTGCTAAAAATTAACCTAGGTAGTAAAAATAGCAGCTGAACAAGAGTGGATTTAATTGTATGAAATAAACAGCTGAGATCTTTTCCAACAAAAAAAAAAAAAAAAAAAAAAAAAGAATAAAATAAGAAAAATAAAAAGGAGAAGAAAAACAGAAGTGGCTATTTTCTGCAGTAAAGGAGAGGTGAAACCAGAATGAGAGGATTCAGATAACAGTGAGGAATAAAAAGATCTTAAGAAGAATAACTTAAATGTAACAGTATTTTTTTGCATTCTAACACATGTTTCACACATGAAAAGGATTAAACTTTTCTCTGTATCATAATTTGTTCCTGTAGACAAATTCTCTGTGAAATAAACCTGTCCTGTCCATAATTACAGGAAGTTCACTTTGCTTCCACAGAAATATAATTTAAAATATGTCTATCCGTTTAGCCCCAGAGAACCTGTTGTACTGAAGTCAGGATCTGCTCAAATGAACATAGCTCCAAAGCCAAGTTGTCTCACGGCAGGCCAGCTTTATAAAACAATTTATGTCATCATCAGTGCTTGTCACAAAATGCTCCAGCCCAGCTATTTACTTTGAGAATCCAAGCCCTCGGGACCAAATTTATCCAACAAAATTCACATACCCTGAGACAAGCAAGGATGAAAACCTATGACTTATTACACATAGAAGTCGACATTACTATCTTCGGAACATATATTCCTGGAATTACCCATCACAAAACAAAATGATTCGGATTGTAAGAATAAACATGTCTCTGTGAATCACTGACCACACAGATTATTGGAAAACTCATGAATTTCACTTGTTCTTTTGTGTCAGTTTCCTCACCCTTTCAGCTCCTCAAAACAACATAAATGTTGCCCCACAAAGGAATAAGCAGGTTGAAAAGTCCCAGCCAACAGAACCCTTGCTGTATATACTTAAGAATTACGGAGGAATTTAAGGAATAACATTCCTTAAATGATAAATTCCTTCTTTCCCTCACTCCCTTATGGAAGGACTCCTACACAGCTGCAGAGAATGTGAGAAAGTTGCCCATTTTTGAGGAGCTAACAAGAAAAAAAGAGAGCTTCACAGAAGAAATCAGAAGAAAGACCCTGTCCAACAGTCCCAGCTAAACAACAGTCTCTGTTTCTGCAAAACACTTCAGATCTCCAGGTGTCTTAAAATGGAGATGGTGACAGATTATATTATTAATTATTTTTCGTATACACACCTGATTTTTGTGAGCTCTTTTCCACACCAGACACTATGAAGGGTGATTTGTTTAATGCCATTTAAGGGAGATTTTAACAAAGGACAGTGACTGGATACATAACTCCACTTGAAATACACACACACAACGTGTGTGTGCACATATGTATCAAAATGCAGCATTGAAGTAAATCTGCACCAGATTACAATATTGGATAGACTTTTGTTATCCGCACTTTTGTTATCCACGCATACATGACAATTGACGTAACACCAGGCTAGATTGAAAACAGAAGAAAAATAAACCCCTGTCAGATGGCGAATCACTTTGAATAAATCCCAGCCCTGGTATTTTCAAACCACATGTGAGATAAATTATATCACCTTCCTCTGCCTTCTCTTCAAAATGTTTTTTTGGTTTCTAATTGCTTTGGTTTAGACAGGGGTGAGTCACTCTCAAATAACATTTTATCATATACACTCCACGTGTCAGAGGGCATGGGCAAAATTCTCAGCTTCAAAGGCTAATACTGACTTCCAGATTTCACCTTAATTAAACAGTCAAATGAATGCAAAACAAACATGTAATTAGATATTTTGCCAAATGATTTCATTTACGGACACGTGAATATATTAATTTCGAGATTAACTTTTGTAAGCATACGCTGCTTAAACTAAGGAATCTAAACCATACATTTCACACTGAGAGGTTTCAGATTTGAATCAGCGATTCACCATAAATCATACACATTGATAAATTCTGGATCTCTTCATTGCAGTGCTTTAGCAGTACGATCTTAGCAAAACTTTATTCCACTCTATCTGTATGCTTCACTGCTGTTCAATGAAGCTTGCCGCATTAACACAGTGCTTACAGTTCTCTTGCTGATTTCTGAGCAGAATGCTTTCAAAGCAAAGAGAAAGTTTGCAATTCAGATCGTTAATTTTGACGCATATTCTACAGTCACAATAGCTAAGTCTACACCAAGGACCAGGTCTTGTTGCACTTCCCAAACTCTCTGCCTAACACAGTAATTGTTCACTTCCTTAAAACTTACTTCCAAGAATCCTGCCTTACGCTGAATTTTAAACTTCTCATTTCTCACATTTATTTGCTCATAGTGCAAAACTCTTTTTCATACCAATGGGCTGACTTTGGTGATAGTTTGGTGCACCTCAGTTCAAGCAATGTAAAAGTAAAGCACTGAGAGCTCACAGTGCACAGAAAGCACCTGATAAATAGACCAGAATCACTTGTGCATAACCTTCACCTGCAACCCATTCTCAAAAACTACCAAGCACCGAATTTAAAGAAGAAACCATACACTCATCTGTATCACCAGCTGATGAGACCACCATGCTTTATAAAGGCTCTGAAAAAAAATTCCTGCTGGGAAGTTCATTGTAAACTGCAACCTAGATGAAGGGCAATATCTCTTTTAATGAAAAATACCTATAGCTCTCTCTTGACAAGCAAAGTAACTGCAGCCTTTAAGGAAAGTTGATTTGTATGAAAATAAATGTCATAGAAGGATAAAATATTGTTTACCCATGAAAATTAAAGCCATCCTTTCTGTTGCTCTTCTTGATAACCATTCCGTGTCTTGTTCCAAATGAATTTTTGAAGTGTTGGAAGTTACTGGAAGTAAGGTCATTATATGAGCTTGCTGGACTGCTCTGATGACTTTATGCTGCACATTCAGCAATCAGGACACTGACAAAAGCTAACATGAATTTCAACTATGTTGTAGAGCAACTCTAGAAAAATCAGCAGGGAAGCATGGGAAATTCTGTCACGGCTGAACACAAGTGACAGTGTTTGTGCATTTCAGTGAGGCATAGGCATATCTCAACACTCCCTGTGACAGCAGGTTAATTGGCTGCTATCTGCCAGATGTACCTAGCTGCTGCAGCTGTTAGAATTCTATTTAGAAGCAGCTCAGGTACCTCCACATTACACGAAAGCCAGTGAGCAGATGAGATATGACTGGATCTGATTCAGTTCTCAGATTTAAATTTCTATTTTTGTAAACTCTAACCAAATTCATTCCTTGTTCACGTCAGAGAAAAACTATCACTGTATCTAGGATACAAATTGAGCTTTAATATTAATTGTGACTTAACCTCTCACACCCTAGTGAAAAAATAGAGCAGCTTTGGTTGGGTTTACATCATTAAACACCTTCAAAAAGCCATCATAACACAGGAGCCGTCAAATTCTTTGCCACATCATAATCCCATTTCCATTGAGACCACTCACTGACAGCACACAGTACCCTGAGCACCACCGACTGCTTCAGAAGAGCCACAGCACTTATTAGCACAGAGCCCTAAGTTACAGCCTGCATAGCTGAGAAAGCCCTGAGTGCACAGGGCAGCTTTGCTAGAGATCTGTCTGGATTACAAACACAGTCTGATCGGGTCTGAATCAAATTTTTACGTTAACCTACTTCCAACTGCTGTTGTTTTTTGCATAACTCTAAAGCAAAGCCCTTAATACCCTGCTAATGGAATGGAGAATTTTTATGTTCTTAACTGTTATCTTCTGTAGCATAGTTCGCAAGTAGCAGTAAACTGTAATAATAACAAAGAACAGGCTAGCATAAATAAAAACTGACAGGAACCACAGTACAGACTAAATAGAATTGCCACTCCAAGATTTCACTGAATTTTTGGACGAGGTCAATATTTGTTTTAAATTATTCCACTACCCCTCTGCTACCACTGTCTGCTTCACAGCACCAGTATTCACAGTCCCTACACATTTTACTTGCTCAATGTATTTCACTTATGACCAGAAGTAAAGAATAATTACTAATTTTGATATAGAAGCAAATGTACATACATCACAGGCAACATGCTGTAAAATAAATACGTTAAAATACGGATGGAGTAATTATCACAGCAAAAGCACCTTTAAACCTGGAGATAAAAAGTATAAGCGTTATACAGTGATGTGCATTAAAAATTGGCAAACACATTAGGCTCTTACCAGGAATGGACTCCAGCAAATGCAAGAAACACACATTATAGCCAAGAGCTGAATGATCATTTCAAAATGATGCGATCTGCCTTGTCTTTGTTGACTTTTAAATTTGACCCTTAAGAGGGTAATTCCTGTGACAGCATTGCACAAGAATGAAATAGCAAGGGCCAGTAACCCAAGGCAAGAAAAAAGTAAGAGATAAAATCTGTCTTCCCAGTCCTCAACATGTTCTGTTTTATAGAAGCACCAGGTCCTCGATGCTTGAATTTGATAGGCTCTAAACCTAAGAATAGGCAGCAAAGCTATAAGAACAGCAAACAGACATACCATAGTCAACATCATTTTCACATGTTTAGAAGTCATTTTTGTGGAGTGAAATATTGGCTTGGTGACTCCAATGCAACGTTCAACAGCCATCACGCTGCCCAGGAAAAGTGGGCACAAACCAAAGAAAACCATGCAGATGCCAAAAACACTACAAAGAATGTTGGACTGGTTGAAACGAATCCAGTCTTTGTCCGATGCATACACAAACACTGCGATGGCTCCGTTGATGAGGTGGCCAAAGAGATCAGTGATGACCAAGCCACTAGCAAGAAGCAAAAACGAGGCTTTGGACTTCTGTCTAAATCTCTGATACGCTTTCATGAGAATTGCTATTGCGAGACTGTTGGACAAGATTCCCACGGTCATGAAAATTATTGAAAAGAAAACGGAAATCTTCTTCTCTGTGTGGCAGGTTGTGTTTTTTAAGATTCCAAATCCAGCCAGCCCTGGTGATTTTGAATTGTTCATGGTTAGGAGACGAGAGGCAGCGCTCAACACATTTCAGCAGCCTTGCAAGCAGAAGGCATCTGTAATTTAAAAATAATAAGACATATACAGTGTAAAAAGCATACCATTGTTCGAATGACATTTGAAGCAGAAATCCCATAATGTTAGTCTGTGGTACAAATCTAATTTTCCTGTTCTCTGAGTGCTACTATGTGGCATCATATTATAGTGCAGCAGCCACAGGATAAAGTAATTATCTGCATGCATTATTCAATGTAGATATACTTTACAGTACCTTGATATTTTCTGCAAGTAAAATATATTATATATGTAACGTACATGTACATCTGATCAGAGAAATAAGTATATTCTTGTGGTTAAACTATGTATATAAACAAACGTTTTTGTAACGTACTCCAAGAATGAAAGTATTCACCAACCCGAACACAGTCAAAAATGAAATACCGGATTGGGAATGTTCTGAGATGATAATCACGCTGTTTTTCTTCTCTCAAAGTGCTTATTTTCAAAACAATGTCACAACATCTTATAAGTCATTCTCCTCTCACAATCCGATGTTTTAAAGCTTTAACATAGCTGGCAGTTAAGCCTCCCGCGAATCTGTACCCTCCCTGAACTTGGACTTGAAGAGATCACTTATAGAACAGCCAATTCTGCGAGTTACTCTACACTTTATCTCCCATCTCAGGACATTCCTGATGGCAAAAACTCCCCATGCAGAAAGAACCAGTAGGCTTTAACAGCGCATAACACAAAGAGGCAGTGAAGTGCCTCGGTTACTGAAACAGATCCGTTGAAAGCAGCTGAGCCCACGCCAGCGATACTACAAGCGTTAAGGACCGCCGACGGAGAGCGCAGCCGGCACGCACCCGGACCGAGCACCGTCCTCTCCCTACCTCCCTGCCCAGGGCTGCCAGCGCGGCAGCTCCGGTACCGCGAGGCTCCGAGCGCCCGGCACGTGGAGGACAGCGGAACCGCGGGGAAGCGCAACCGAGCAGCGCCCTTAAGAGTACGGCGGTGCTGGGGGCGGAGCGCCCCACTACGCCGGGCACAAGTGCCACCGCCGCTCCGCCACCGCCGCCCCCTGCTCACCTTCGTTCTGCTGCGCCGGGAGAGGCGCGGCGGCGCAGCGCGGTACCCGGCCTGCCGCCGCCGCCCGGCCCGCTGCCACCGCCTCCCCCCGGCGACAGCCCGGCGCCGCCCGCCTCCCGTCCGCCTCCGCCTTCCCTCCCGGCCTCCCTCTCCTCCCGCTGCTGCCGGCCCCGGCGAGGGCGATATCGCTGGTGCGCCGAGCGGGCGTGCAGCACCTGCCCCAGCCCAGGGTCACCTTTTCCCAGCCCTCTTCGGGCATTCGGGCCTCGAAGACGCTGAGCATAGCCCCTACCTCTATGGCTTGGGATCGAAGACCGGCATAGGGAATGATGCAGAAGAGCATCCCTCGCATGCCAGCCGAGAGCAGGTGCTGCCTTGCTGTGCCTGCGTGCAAACCGTGGTATCTGGTAATGGAAGAGCCACGTTGCCTCTTCGCATCGCAGCATAAGGCAACAATATCACTTGGTAGGATGAGCTGTTGCCCACGGTTTTGCATCCAAAGCTGCACAGCTCTTGTGGCAATTGAGGACCTGCATCTGTTAACTGCCAGGTGCCCCTTCACTTTTCACTGCTTCTGCCCAAACACCCCTTCACAGTAGAGAGGGGGCTCAGGAACAGACAGCCCTGCGAGTGCATCATGGGATGCAAAACTTGTATTTGCTTACATTAAGAAACAGCATTCATTTATATTATTCCTAGCACTATTTAAAAATAAAATTTTAAAATGAAAATTCATGAACATTATAGTTTTGCTTACCTTCATTTATTGAATACTGTAGATACAATTTGCCTCTCCCTAATTCACCAGTGAGGTAATAAAAACCAGCTAAATCCGTTCGTTCAAACAGTACCTGAAGTCACATACAAAAAGGATTAAAAGACCTTCTGCCTGTCAGATGTCAGTGTCTTATTACACAAGAAAAATGACCATATTTTTTTCTGATTGATACCTATCATTTCCCAAAAACTCCTTTTTTTTTTTTTTTTTTAAGAACATGGTATAATATAAAACATCTCAAAACATATTATTGTCATTGAAGTTCAGAGAAAAGGGATTTATTTTATGTTTCCTCCTCCAGAAATAAAAAGAGACAGACGTTTTAACTACAAGCAGCTTGTGCCATGCCTTTCCTTTTTAGCTGGATCTCTTCACTCATCTCCCCCCTGAAATGAGGAGCAGTTCTGCTGGAAAGGAAGAAGTGAATTCAAGGCCCAGTTCCTGGCAGGCAGGAGTTACTGGGCAGCTCAAGCCAAAGAGAAAAGTCAGGAGAAGTGTGTCAACACGTGGGTTAGAGTAGGGAAGAAAAATGCAGGCTTAGAGAGTGCATGCTAAGGAAAGCATTGGTCTGCCAAAAGGAGGCAGCGTGAAATTTCAGCGTGAAATGGTGGAAAAGGATAAGAATTAGTGTTGGGAAAGTAAGTACATAATACATAAGCACCCAAGTCTTTTTTTTCAGACAGCAGGTACAGAAGATAGCCCCTGCTTCTGCACAGCATGAGGAGCAGAAAATGCCATAGCACAGATTTAAGCATTTTTGTACTGATGAGGATCAGCTTTCCTTGTTCCCTATTACAAATCAAACAGAAGCAGTGAGCAAAACAGCTGCACCTCAGTCCCTGCCATCAGTCCTGGGGGAGTTCCTGTATCCCTGGGGAGCAGTCCCTGCCCAAGCTGTGTTACAGAGCCACATTGTGAGGGTGGAGTGGAAGGGTCACTTTACTCCTAGAATCATAAAGGTTGGAAAAGACCACTAGGATCATCCAGTAGAAGTTGTGATATACCTCTTTAAAAGTGTGGTCTTGGAATCCTGAATTTGCCTGTTTTTGAAGGAAGCACATAAAATACATGCTCCCAGTATCCTATCATATTCAAAATAATCATTTTAAAATATATTAAAACACTTCTATAAGAAAGGGAAGGGAAGGGAAGGGAAGGGAAGGGAAGGGAAGGGAAGGGAAGGGAAGGGAAAAAGAAAAGAGGTGTGGTTCATCAGAATGTATTGATCAACTTAGTCGTGGCTTTGTCATTCAGTTAAATACCTCTCAGCCGATTTAGTTTCACCATTAAGAAGTTGATAAAGCAGTCGCAAATTATGGCTAAAATGTTGCCTGAATTGTGACATTGTCTCGTGCAGTTAAAGGAGGAAATTCTTAGGTAGCTAAATATAAATTAACAGTGTTTTGTAACAAGCCCTGAATCGGTCTTGGAGGTTAAAAACACCAACATCATTCATTATCAGAGTGTAATAAAAAGAAAGGTCATCAGGAATCATAACAACTGTGCATCCTTCTGCTGAGATTTCCACCTGCTGACATCTAAAAAAAGACTGTTTGCTCTTACTGGAAGTACAACTGTGGATAATGATATTTTCTAAACATTCCTATCAGCAAGGAAGTACAGTTATTTTTTGCTAGATATCAAGACATGTCTCGTCAACTGCTGAAGGAGGTGAGTGTTGTCTTGGACAGAACAAAGAGGAAAACAATGTTTCCTTGTGAAGTTTGAAGGGGGTGGAGTGGGGAATAGAGGTTCGCTACAATTTGGAACACTCATATTTGTATTGTGGATCTTCTCACCATGTGCAAAGACAGATTTTCCATCTCCATGTAGATCTTAATCCTGTCACAAGTAGCCAAGAAGTCCGTTCAGAGGCACCCGCTTCGCCAAAGAATTTGGCCATCAAATGGATGGTGAGCCTACTGATTCCAAATAAACAGATTGTTACTGAGATAGCAGCAGGCCTGCAAAGCAATTACTTGATGAGCAGACCGAACACATGAGCTGAGTTTCTGAAAGAGGTGAATTGGACCTTACTGTCACAGCCAGACCGCATTGACACAGAAGGACCGAGCTCAAGCACCTGTCATCCAGCAGTCTAATGTGGAGACAAAACTTTGCAGACAAGTGGAAAAAAATATCTAAACCCCGAAGCTTTCAGCCTAAGCCAGATTATGAAACACAAAATGAATAAATAAATGATTATTTCCAGTCTTACTCACATTTGTTCTTAGTAGCAATTGCATAAACATACAAATGAAGATGTTAGTTACTGATCAAATGATTCACTAACAGATCATGCCAGCCAGTGCAAAATATTACTATTGACTACTGAAATTAATTACACAAATTTATTGATTTATATTCATTCCCACTCACTGACAGACTTTTATCTTAATCACATACAGACACCCTAAGATTATTTGATTACTACAGACAACACCTAACTGGCTTATAACTGGAAGAACTGGAGGATAGTAATTCTCTCTTCTTCATTTACACACCTTGTGTATCTGGTACTTTCTTAACACTTTTTCTATTATATCATTGCATAAATGTGCAATGATGCAAATCCTACTGTATGAAATTCTTCCATACAGTTTTATGTATTACTTTGTACAAGTCTTTCCCTTACAAATGAGGCAAGAAGAACAAAATAACAGCAATGTGATCATAGAGAATATGTGCCACTAAACATCTTTTAACTACTTTTAAAAATTGGCTACAGGGATAATTTGAGAGTGTTGTTCCTAAAAATCAATTAATTTTGAAGCATTCCATTCAAGAATCTTGGAATCTGGTGTGCATTTTGCTCACTTTAATCAATAGTACATTTAACAATAGGAAAAATATTTTTTGAGGTCCAAAATGACAATTCAGTCATAATGGAGGAGTGTCTTTATGATTGTATGAATTATTGACTTCTCTGTGGCTCCACAGACCCATATCCTTCCATGGCCAAGGGAAACACACATCACCACTACTGAAATGACTCTTTACTCTTGAGGCTGGAGTAATTTGTAATGAGTAGGCTTAATCAAGTCTGGAACTACTGTTCTACTCACAACAACAGCATCATTTTCTTTTGTCCATCTTAAATATGGGAGACAAAATGTTCTCTCTTATGAGTCACCTCCTTAATATTCTAACACATAAGAACAAACAGTTTACAAAGTGATACAAAATACTGAAGCATTTTCTCTTCTGAACTCATTTTCTCTTCTTTTCTCCAGAAGGGAGACAGTGCAAAACCAAGCCTGAAAAGATCTTTCATCAAGTATTCTTTTCAATCATTCTGCTCAGGTCAAATTAAATAAAGAAATCATTTCCTTCAAATTGTCCTAACCTATTTTATTTATGCCATGTGACTTAATGGTCAAAGTAAGTCCATTACATAAATAAATCTCATTAGGGATATGCCAGCTGCATGCCTTCAAGATATGTGGTACTATTTATTTAGTCCTTTTCTTGTTCAAGGACATAATAGGTGATGTTTTGACAGATTAAATATTTCTAATAATATTCTGAAATGAAAGATTTTTTTCTGTCAGTGTCAAAAAGAATTTCCACTATGACTTGGGAGAAATAAAATACTGGAAATCAAAGACCCACAGTCATTAAGAGTTCCTTAAGAGGTCCAGTAGACATGCTCTTTATCCACCATTTAGTTTCTGGTCTAGCCAACTAGATAGAGAGAGAGAACTATCTCTTCAGACATTACCATGTTCTCAAACAAGTTTAAAAAATTTGGATTCTCTCAAAACTTCAATAAATAGTTGCACAGTTAGGAACCAGCATTTTTAAAGAGGCATTCTTCTTTCTAAAGCTGTGATTCTGAATGCCTTTGAGAAATGTGGTCTACATATCACTTTTGTCTATAAATAAATAAATAAATAAATAAATTATGTTTTTATGTGGAGAAAGCTTACATCTAAGGTTTATTGTAAAGGGTGATATTATTGTTATTGATAAAGGTAATTTGACTGAATGGCTAATCCAAGAGGCTTCTAATTTAGTTAATTAAGAAGAGAAGCACACTGCATTTAAAATACTATTCTATGGTTTCATTATTTATTTATTTTTAAAGGAGTAATTCCAGACTACTTGTTTTTGGTTGTTTTTTTTTTGTAATTTTTCTCCACTAACCAGCTGTAATGAGCACCTGACATATCCCTACTGTATTCATTTTTCCTCTTCTCCAAGAGCTAATTCCACCCCTAACAGGGGTGATTTACCACAAGGTTTATGAAAATTAACGAGAAAAATGCTTCTATTTTCCTTCAGCAGAACTAATTAAATTCCTGTGACATATGTCCCTCATCCAACACAGAGAAAGACTCTTCCATCCCATTTTTCTTACTACTTATGAC
This sequence comes from Coturnix japonica, assembly GCF_054131305.1. NCBI lineage: Eukaryota > Metazoa > Chordata > Aves > Galliformes > Phasianidae > Coturnix > Coturnix japonica. The sequence continues at coordinate 18,566,863 of NC_140673.1, forward strand.
AAATGTGTCCCATTAATTTTGTTAAAAGGCTGGAAAGAAAATATCAGAACCTACTGCTGGGCAAGTCCAGTGGTGTGAAGAACTTTTACAAGGGTTTCAGCAGTCTCAGCCCTACAGAAGGTACAGCTGAAGGTACATACAACTCCACAACATCCCTAATCCTGTTCCATGACAATCTGCACATGGAATAGTTTATGTATCGTAAGCTGTGTAATACCCCATCTAAAACTTCTTACTTCTTTCTAGTCAGTGAAAAGCTGAAGAATTTCGAGAAGATATTAGAGGAATACAGATAACAAGAGAAAGCTTGCAGCTTATTTCACAGCAGTGCATGATTAGGATGGTAAGAACAGTAGAACTGGCCTCACTCCTGAAGAGTTTGCAGTCAACATGAATAAATTGATAGAAGAGGCTGAAGTGATCTTCCCGGAAACATAAAAGCAGTCCTTGCACTTAACTCACTGTCAAGTATCATCATCTGCTATGCCATGCTGAGCCCTGACAAGCCAAGCATCTCTCAGGCAATTAGGATGAAATATGATGCTCTCAGTTTCAGATACATCTATTCCAATTCATTCAAGAGTAAAAAGATATTTGAAACTTATAACTCACAAAGAAATGAAAAATGTCATCTCTCATTTCTTGTGAGCAGATAGGGCAATCAAAGCCACAGCTGACTTAAATCCTTCCTTTCTGGTTAATTACATGTAATTAATGCTGCTGTTTGGAAATTACACAATTGTCTAATTTCCAATTCAGTTACAAAGTCACAATCAGAATAATATCAGTTGATTCCAGTCACCAAAAGTATCAAGAAATAGCACAGTTGCATTTAAGAACAAAATCAAAAGCATCTTTTTAACATATTATCCATTTGCATTTGTGAATGTGAAAGGAGATAAACTGATGGAGTTTTATGGGTTACTATATAAATTGTTTCATAGTTTTCTAATTGTATATTTCCTCATCTATGAAGATTTTCCAGCCGTTACATCCGCTGTCTTTGATCTTGGAATCCTGTATCTTCTATTTCCAACTCTGAGTTAGTGCTCTAATCATTTCTTCTACATCCAAAACTGAGAAGACAAATTTTGGCAGAAATAGAAATTAACATATGAAGCATACAGAAGAGTCAAAGAATTATTGTAATCATTAATCCACAAACTAATATTTTTTCATTTTTGAGACTTAATAAAAAGCTGATAGTTAAAAATTAATAGTGCCAATAAAATAATCTTTACTTACTAAGAATTTGTCTAACATAACGAGTAATACAATGAGTTAAAATAAAGCAGTAAGAAACAAGGATTTCTGAAGATGTTGTCCATTTATAAAGTTACTTTCCAGATAGAAAAAAATAAAGTTGAGATCACAACAGGAAAATTCCTATAAAAGTCAGTAAAAATGATGGAAGAGAGTTACTTGGAATCAGTCATCATTGTAACCTTCACATTTTTATACCATCAGATTTTTTCTATCCTCTTTCTTCCAAAATTCAATTTTAACAAATGTTTGAAGTGGTAAAGAAGTTATTTATGTTTTTATGATGGGGGAGAAAAAAGGATATATAAAGGTAATTATTACCCATCTGTTTTATGTTCCAGAGTATTGAGCTTCCCGGCAGTAGATGCTTGGCAAAACTCTGCAGTGTCTCCAAGAAGCTGTAGTCAAAGAAAATTAGACAATGTTACTTTCCTCAAGAAAACAGAAAGATGTTCACAAAACAAAAATGGGACTTTGAAACTGATGAAAGTTCTCACCAAGAAAATTCTCATCAAACTATGCAGTAGTGTTTTTGTGCATTTTTATTAAAGATGTTAATATAATTCTTTCAATTACAAAATAAACTAAGCATTCAGGGTGCTGTCATTTAATGTATGCCACGTGGTTAGATACTCATAAGCATTCTGTTGTAACACATTGTAAAGCATGCACTTCACTACAGATTACAGAATATTTTCAGGGAACATTTAATTATCAATGAAATTTCTCAAATCAGAACATATAATTACAAGTAGGGAGCTTCTTTCTATTTTTGGACTCACTTTTTTTTCAACCTCTCAGCATTTTTCATATTCTTAGGGGAAAAAAAAAAAAAAAGAAAAAAAACAACAAAAAAACAAAAAAACAAAAAAAAAACCCCACCTTCATTACTATTTTTATCAGAAAAAAAACCAACATTCATTAAAAAGCAATGGGAAGATTTCCATTAACTTCGGGGGGCTCTGGGTTGCAAGCAATACAAATGCTACCTGATTAGCACAAAACTCAGTCTCACATTGGATAAACATTACATTTGAGAGATGCATTTCTCTCTGAGCCATGCTACCACAGGTGCACTTCAGCAGAAACGCAGGAATACATGATTGCTACAGGGAAATGATAAAAAGTTATCCCTACACTTTATCATCAAAAAATGTTGAGAAATACTGTTTTTGTTTGCATATATCAAAGTAAACAGAAAGAAATTAAAGAAATAACTTAGGCAAGCAGATTTAATTTTGGTGAGGGCTTTATATCCCCACAACATTTTTTTCCTAAAATTACTGGTATCTTAAAGCAAAGTGTGATTTTTAAACTTTAGACTCAACAACAAACCACAGTCCTGTGCAGGAACTCAGCCTCAAGGTTTCCGACTAAATGAAAGCAGTTGGATTTCCTGGCAGAATGCAATGTTGGATGGAGAAATAGATTCCTCTTAATGAAAGTGAAAAACACTCAGTTATGATGTGAAGAAGTCTCTCTGTAGAGATATTTAATTAAGAATGATCTAATTTTATTATGAGCAATTCTCACAGTGTTGGCTTACCTCGAGTAATATCTACGCTGAAGAATGGCGGCAAACAAGTTTATATCTTTAATTAGAAGATATTTCATTTTCATTGTGATAGACAGCCATGTAGCCATAAGCTCTTACTGAATTAATAGAATCTGTAAAGATATAGCCATAAGCCAAGCAGATAATTTATCTCTGAAAACTCAATAAACCAGTCACTCCTGATAACTAGCAGGGTTTGATAAACAGTGAACTAATGAGATCATATTTCCAGGAATAGCATTGCTGGAGTTCCACTGTAGAAAAGAGAGCAGAATGCATTTGGAGAGGGACTGGACCAGCAAGTTCTGAGACAATGTTATGAAAAAGGGCATTAAAGAGAAATTACATCTACTACAAGTCCATGCGCTGATATTCTGCAACTTTATTTGCTGACAAGTAGAGAGTTGGATGTGTTACACAAAGAAAGCACTCAAGTTCACTAACAGACCTCTGCAAGACTGCATTGTCCAAAACAGTCTCAAATGCAAGGATTTAATAATCAGATGGTCACTTGTGTCTCATAGAACACAGTAACAGAGATAAAACATCTGTGAATTACAGTTTTGCAACCACACTTTCCGCATACTTATGCTTAATTGCAAAGTTTAACTTCACATATTCAGAATAGAAGCAAGTCCAGACATGTCATAGAGGACCTTAAAGGCTAACCATATGCAATTGTATGTAGATATGTGACCCAGTAGATCCCATAGCTACGTATCTTTCTGGGCACACATGGAAAGAGCAAGTCTAACTTCTTGCATTTAAAGACTAAAAAACTCGGCTTTCTCCACCAGCTTGTGACTCCATTAGTACAAGTTGTAAAAATAAAAATAAAATAAAAAAATAAAAAAGTCCAGCCTCACCTTATCACTGCTTACAATTGAATTTGACCAGCTTTAACCTCAGAATGGAGTATTTCTGAAAAGAATTTCCATGTATAAGAAACAGCAATTGACTTTAAAATAGGTTAAATTAGGCTCAAATAGCACGTAAAGAAGAAAACATCTGGCAGACAGCTGGTGGAAGAAAAGTTGAATGTGCTTAGAAATGTGAAATGAACACAAATTAAAACATATTACAGATTTTTTTCAATTCGTTACACTAATCAGTAACAAAAGCATTAGTAGCATTTAAACATTCTGATTGCCTGAAGTCATAGCTAGTTAATGATAAACTCAGGAAATGGTGTATGAGACTTCCACTCTCCAGCCCAGGAAATAGCAGCAGGAATAGAGCTATTTACTGAGTAGAAGCAAAAACAGGTGAGAAATGAAAGAAATAGAGAAATGGTACAAAATAAATACTAGTGCTAAGTAGCACAGCAATAAAAACAAGACAGACCTTAAGTAACCTGATTTGAAACAGAAAACTGCTGAACATGGATGGGTATGTACTACATGGTAAAAGTGACTAACTCTGATCAAATATCAGGATATTTAAGAGACACTACTTCTTCTCATCCAGAATAATGGCTTTGATCCCCTTATTTTCATTTTGAATATTAAGTAATTGGGCAGTGTATTCCCTTATGGGACATACTTAGCCCTTAGGATGAAGGCCAAACTTCTAGCTTTCATCACATCAGACCTTAGTGCATTTGATCTGTACCTAAACAATAGAAGCTGCCAGTGAGTTCCCATTTTGAATGGCTTGTAGCCCTTTCATTTCTTTTTCAAGAGGATCTGCCTTTGCAACTATTTTTTATAGTTTTAATAGTTAATTATTCAGTCTCTTCTGACATCCTCTAAAGAGCCCATAAAAGGTGACTGGCAGAGGAATTACCAAGGAAAATATGTTACCGTGGAACATTTACGGAAATACAAATACACATTTTGAGGAAATACTATCATGGGTAAATTAATTGACAAAAATGAAACAGGATTATCTTCTGCAGAAGTGTAATTTCCAAAGAAAGAGGGAAAGGAACTGTTTAGGGTGAAGCCCAAAGAGACATAACTGACATGCTGGAGTAAATCAAGCAATGGAAAGTTTCAGAAGAATGCACTAAAGGTGAGAGGTGAATGTAAAGTGTTCTCGTAAAAGGCACTGATGCAACCCTGCACAGGAATGCCAAGTCTGACAGCCTGGGTCAGTGAAGTGTATTCAGTAGGTTTCTTTTTTTCCCTTTTTCTTTTTCTTTTTTTAAACCACGTTTGAAGTGGGTTTTGGTTGTTTTTTGTTTGCTTGATCATTTGTTTTGTTTCATTTTGCTTTGCTGTTATATCATTGTTTTCATTTCAACGCTGGATCTTCAGCTCAAATGTCCATCAAAGTCCAGAACAAGGTATAGGCTTTGATCATGAACTGATATTCAGTTGATTAGATTGGGCATAGTCTACAAAAGTAGACTTTTTGAGTCCTCAAAACATCTTGTAGAGAAATAAAAAATAAATAGCAAGGTGCAGGCAAGATTTACACGAGATTTTTCTATGTATGAGAATAGCAGGTAACATTTGTAGAAATACAGTGAGATTCACGAATATAGCACAGACAAAAGGGGTTTTCAGAAAGATACTAGTGAGCTATAAAAGTCGAGACAAGAAACTTCAGTTCTTAAATACGTAAGAAAAAGTGGCAGATTTTTACTTCACATTTCCCTCTTCCTTATGCTAAGCTATCATTTTTTTAGAAATGTATGTTAAGCAGTAGTATCCACAACCCAAATATAAAGTGCAGTGAACACAAGCATAAATATAGCTCTATTGCGAACATATAAATCAACAAAAGCAGAACAACTCTGTTAAACTGATTATAGAAACCATATTTTTTTTCCCAAGAGAGCATGAATATAAAATTGACTATTAATTGTTTATTAAGTATGTTATGTGCCATATATTTCTCAGCAGCTCTACATTTCAAATGTACTGATTGAAACAAGCTATGTGGGTAGACAAGGGAGGTGTTTCTGAGACTATGCATCCATCATAATTTATGCAGCAACATGTTCAATAAGTGCTTTTAAAATTTCCATACCCAAATGAAAAAAAAAAAAAAAAGAAAAAAGAAAAAGAAAAAAGAAAAGAAAAGAAAAATGAGAAAACACAGCTGTATTAAATCTCTGTTTCATTACAACTTCAGAGTCGAATGGCAGAGAAAAGTTATAGTTTTCCAAACTCATGTTTCCATGTTTCATTTTGAAAATATTTTTTTTCGTAGTGTAAATATGAAAACAGCACATCCCAGCAACCTCAGTAACCGCAGTAAATGTCAGAGGCAGTGTAGTATGTATCATAAGCAATACACAATATTAGAAAAGAATAGGTCAAAGTGACTCAGGATTTTGTAAGAGTGCTAAGCACAGAATCCTTTCTTTGCCTGTGTCTACAGTGTGATCTAATATTTATCCTTGGCTTTGTAGAGCAAGTGGACTTTAAAGTTTTGATCAAGCACTCTGCCTTACACTGACAACGTAACAACAAACTGGAGATGAGTTGCTGAGGACCTATTTAACTATACAGTAATTTAGCAATATTCAGAGTTACCTGTGAATACCTGTGGAACATTAATATCTGTAAGATGCCTGTTGTTTTTCTTGGGAATACATAAACTGTAATGGAATTCAAAAAGAGAGATAAGTTTTTCTAAATGACAAAGTAAAAATAAATAAATAAATGCAGTCACAGGTAAAGGGACAACTCTCATCCTAAAGAAATCAGATAGAAAACAAAGTTAAGAAAATATTAAAGATCCTAAAACATATTGCTCATGCTCTTGCTTCATATGTTGCAAACAGCAAATTAATCTGCACATTCTACGAACAATCATAGAATCATTGGATGACCTGGGTTGAAGAGGACCTCAAATGACATGTAGGTTTCAACTCCCTGCAATCAGCAGGGTTGCCAACCATTAGACCAGGCTGCCCAGAGCCGTGTCCAGACTTGAACAAAGCCCACAGGCTGAACATAGCATTAGTCCCATGGCCTTTGGGCTATCAAGTAGCAACACATTTGTTCTGTGCATGTCACAGCTCTCATGTTTGCAAACCATCACACCTGCACTGCTGACTCACTTTTCCAGGCTAACCACCGTGGTTTTAAAAAATGCTAAAAGGAAAGAAAGAAGAAAAATATGAAAAATATGAAAATCTTTTAAGGGGTCAATTTCCTCATAATTAGTGGTTTTGATTCAGAGAAAAACAAGTTACAGATTGGAACATAGAAAACGACCATGCAACAACATCACCGTTGATTTAGGTTTTGTCAAATAAGCCATTACATTATTTATCTCTGCACAACTCAGCCCTCTTCAAAATTATAGCAAAGTTCTGCAGATAGTATTGGCACAAACTGTACCCGAGACTTTTGCTGGTGCAAAAAGTAGATGAATCAGTATTTCAGTTTTTTTTTCATTGAAACACTTGCGAGGAAGTTAACCACTACTAAATTTCAGCTGCGCATGCGGACAGTGAAACAAAGTCTACAGAAGTAACTTGTTTTCACAACACAGGACATCATCAGCTGTTTAGCAACACCAGATCATTCACATTAAACAGTAAGTCAGCAAAGAAGAGACTTAAAGCTTATAGATTATACAAAATTAATCCACCTGACCAGATTTTTTCATTTAAGAGTTCTATTATTAATCATTTCTGTAAATAATTGTTTGGCATAGTAAATTGCTTGGAATTCAATTGGCTGTCCTCTACATAATCCTGCCCTAAACTGATTAAGTTTGTTTTGTCCAATTAAAATGATTTTGTAGCAAAGCAAATACTTTCTCACAGTTTTTCACACTTTTGTGCACAACGACAACGAGGTGTCTACCTCACCGTGCCCTGATAAAACAGAGGATCACAGAAAATGGTTTGTTTTTTGTTTTTTTTTTCACTAAATTTTGGATGAGTGCTTCCCCAGGGACAGTGTCCCATCACTGCAGCTCAAATGACCCTTCTCTCATCTTACTCACAGGCCTCAGACAATGCTTTTCCTTGCATCAGATAGGTTTCACCCTATCACCAGTTCCAAAATTTGTTCCAACTCTCATTTCTTGATAGGAGCATTTTTTACTCATGTCCTTTTATGGGGACATAAAAAAACTCACCTACCTGTTATGCAACATAAGAATACTCAGAAATATTTCCTAAGGCAGGAAACTTCAGGAACAGAAAATCAGAAGTGATAGGAGCAAGAGAACCACACACTCCTGTTTGCTTTGACTATATACAGTGAAACATGATCCTGTGCAGGCTGTGTCCAGAATGCCTCTGTCACACTTAGCTATATATTCACCTGCGTTCCTATAGATCATAAATTCATGCAATCTGAAATGTTACTTCTGTTGTAGTCCACATTCTCCCAGGTGACCTAATTAAAGCAGAACTGCAAGCTACAATTATAACACTGACAGTTTGCTCTAAGTTAAGCATAAAAGCTCAAGATAAAAAATCAGAAGAAAAAAATATTTAAATCACTTAAAAGAATAAACATTTCAAAAATCCTCCTAAAATCTATCTAAAGTTATAGAGAAAACTGTATATAATATTACCTGCTTTAGTAAACTGTAAGTGCCCACTACTCATGAAAGATTACACCAAAATCAACTTATAATATTTGCAATTATGCTGAGATGTAGTTAAGCTCAGATTCATACTACTTCATACTTCTCCCACATGTATGATGTTGACAGGAGCATTTCTGCATCAGAAATTGAATTTCTGTCTTTTTTTTTTCCAAATGGGCCTGCATTTGAATGAGTAACTCAGTCAGGAAAGAAGAAATTAGAATTCCAACACAACTTTGCCACAACCAGCCACTGTTGCTAATTTATATTTCATACTCCATTTTTCCTTCATGAAAATTATTTCTCTTACACCTCTACATTAAGCTAAATCTACAGGCTACAAAGAATATAAACACTTGAATAACATTCAGCGTATTGTGAATAGGGTGCTCAGCAAAGAGCCATTAATGAATTTGGACAAGTGTAGTTCTAACAGCTTTGAATAGCAATATTTTACATCTAATCCTATTACACTAAATTTTTATTCAATGTAAAAAGGTGCATAATCTTTGTTGTTTTGTACTAACTATAAAATTAACCTCCATGGGGTTTTACAATTTAGCAGGCTATAGCTTTTGCAGTCAGAACCACTACATTGTAATATGCCAAACAGTATTTTTATTAAAACTCAAGATCTGCCATGTGAATAACTTGTATACATATAAATGTCTGATTATCCCAGGTCTGGAGAGGTTTTAGGTCTCCTTCACAAAAAAAATAACTGCAAAATTGACTTGGTTGTGTTCAGTGTTGTGTTCTTCCATTGACTTTTCTGTGTCCATATGTGACAACTTAATTCTACTAAGAATAATGAGATTATGTCCTGTGAAATTATGTTTGATAAAGAACACTTTCTTGACAAAAAAAGAGGCAAGATAATAAAATCTTTAATAACAGTCTCAGTAGGACCTCTTTTCCCATGAAATTTCTTTGAAGTTTGAAAAAGAAAATGCACCTACTCAGAGATCACCCTCAAATTGCCTGGCCTGTGTGGCTTTCTTGTGAGCTTCTTTGGCAATTGCTGCTATTTCTTTATGTGTTAATTTGGTTCTTCCAAGAGGAGATAATCCAAAGTGAGTATTCACCACTTAGCTAGAACCTGTGCTCTGGCCACTAATGCAATATAATTTCTATCATACCTGAGCAGAATCTCCATTTCTTCATCCACATTACAGCACCGAGGTAAACACACAAAATCTCCATACCAATCTAAGCAGAAAAATGAAAAACTCATTTTCAAAAGTACTTGAGTAGACTGAGTACCTGACTTTCATCATAACAGAAATAAAGCAGCAAACTCATTTAAACACTTGAAAAATCCTACTATTTTTCCAGTCCCACTCCAAGAGGTCAGCCACATCTACTTATTAAAATGGAGGTTTAATATGTGCCTACATTCATTTTATCTCCCTTCTAAGAAGAAAAATTGCAATGCATTGCATAGGAATCCACAGAAATAAGAATTACCAGGTGGTACATTCTGTTCACCAGCAAAAATTTCAGGTATTCAGTTCCTGCCCTACTTGTTTGCGGTCAGTGATGTTTTACAGCTTTACCTGCCATAGAGCACAATCTTTGTACGAACTGAAATATCCTACCACAAATGAAAATAAATTCTGCATTTCAACATCAGCATCATCATTGATAATTAATCTTTGCAATGAGCATTACTCTTCTCCTTAACAATCTAGATAAAGATCTTACATAAAAAAAAGGAACTAGACTGGATGCATTTTTCCATTTCTTCTTTTCCCCACTGATGAGGAAACATCATTTCTACTCAGAAAATAAAATTATCACCTTTAAACACAGCAGAATGCTCATCTTGGAAGACACAACAAATCTATAAACAGATCTGTATAAAACCAAGATCGATATAAAACAAGATGCTGGATAAAACTGAGAAATTACATTCTTGTATTGGAACCTATTTTACTCTTGGAGATTGATGATGCATGTCTTGAACTCTTATTTTTTTTAAAGGGCTGAGAGAGAGAAATAGTGCAAGCACTAAAACTATACATAAGAAAACAAGGAAAAATAGCTGGCCTAGAATAATCACCACCTACCTGCTGATGCATCATCCTGCCTTCGTCAAAGTATCTGTGAGAACAGTTTTAGGATACTATTCCCTTATGATATGCCCTGTCAGGACACATAAAAAAAAATATGACTATGGAGTCAAAAGCCTGGCAAAGACCAGAAAATTATTACCAAACAAAATAGGAAAGGATATTAAGAGCAAGTGGATGCACTAATATGGTGGGAGGAATCATTTTGCCTTTAAAGGCAAATGTAAAGGCAGTAAACTAACAGCACAGTCAAAACTCCTTATGCTGTGAGTGAAAAATATTAAAAATATGTGAAAAGGTAGGAAACATTTTAAAAGAGTGGAGATATCAGTTGATACCTGGATTGTATTTGTACCTAGAAAAATATAAGAGAGAAGATAGCTTGGGAGTATCTGTGCAGTTACCATATAGAATCATGGAATCACTGAGGTTGGAAAAGGCATTAAAGATCATTGAGTCCAACCATGACCTAACCATACTACCCCAACTAACAACCCTCTGCTAAATCATGTCCCTGAGCACTTCAACCAAATGTTTTTTTAATGTATTTATATGTAAATCACAACCTAAATCATGTCCCAGGACAGCTAACAGACACAAACAGAAGAGTCATTTTTCCTGGAACTGATATACAGAACACACTGTCACCCTGAAAATGAAGATCATCAATAAAGAGTTCAGAAGAAGGTAAAAAATACCTTAAAATCCATAAAATTCTACATAAAGTTTTCTTTTCTTTGTTCTAAAGGTACAGTTCTTTTCCACCAATGACTTGAGCAACATCCTTTTCAGAGGATAGGTTTTAGAAAGAACTGGGAAATGAAGGAAATGAGTAAAGTTTTTAACACTGGCAGCTTGTTTGCCTTTATATAAACAGCCCCAGGGACTTGATGAGACACAGTATTCAAACAGCAGATTTTATTTCATAATAAGTGAGCTTTAAAACTATTCTGGCATACTCAATCTCACAAACAAGTTTTTTTTACCAATACAGAAAAACTTTTCTCAGAGTTTTATCAATTATTTTTTCCTGCAACATAATTTAACCTCATTTATCTCCTCAGATAACTCTTAGTCTTGCAATCTCATTTTCATCATTAGCCAATCCTGTCTTTAGGATTTAGACATTTATTAGACATTTCACAGTAATTTTGGTGATGTATTTGTGATGTATTGAATTTGGCCTTAATTAAGTTTTGCTTTAAAGAAATATAAACTAAAGGGACTAGTTCTCTCATCTAATGCAATTTGGCAGTAGAAACTCCAACAGAGGAGAAATGAGTTCTCCCATGGATGGCATATCAGTCTGGAACTCAGAAGTTCTGGGTTTAGTTTCCTGTTCTGCTGCAGACTTCCTGGGTGACCTCAAGTAAATCTCTCTGTGCTTCTGATCCCCACTCATAAAGTGAAAGAATACCTGTTCCCTGGTAACAGATAAAGGAAAATGAAACTAAACTGTAAGGAGATCAATACCTGTTAGCTCAGTTGACACATTCTTATTCAGATTTTGTGTATGCTCACACTGTCACCTCATCTCTGCATGCAGTTTTCTTGTATGAACTAACCTTTAACCATCGGCCTTTTTCTTCCTCCTCAGTAGACTTTTTGCCTCTTTTGTCCGTTCTCTATATACCCTTGACTACCTCATCCTTGCCCATTGCATGTGTCTTCTTTCATCCCTGAACCAGCACAAATCATGGGTAACTGTATTCAGGTTCAAAACCAGGTACTTTTATAGTCTAATAATGGAAAATGGTTCGCTGCTCGTCTTTATGAGTTTCTGGGAACTATAATAAACACAAGAAAAAATCTTTTAAACTACTTTCATAAATTCAACTTAATCTACCACACACTTCATTCTTCATTATACTGTTATGCTACTTTTATAAATCCAATCACTTCTCATTCTGATTTTACAAGGGAAACAAAACAGATTCTCCAGCACCTTTTTTGTAAAAGTCAAATAGAAATCCAGACACAAGAGATGCATATTTTTCCTACAGCAGACTTTGATCCATGTCCACGTATGACTGGTATTGAGAATGTTCTTTCACATTCTTAATCCCAGCTTCAAAGCTGTTGTATCTGTCAGAACTGTTGGCCAAGGGCTCTAGGTATGCTTGCTACCAATGGAGATAATTCAGAATTATAGCAGAAAATGATGACTCAAACCCACCATTAACATTTCTAATAATCCCATCACATTAGATTCACATATTCTAACTTTACTTCAGAATGATCAGATTATTTTAACAATATATTCTTGATTAGAAAACTCCAGAGGGATCTTAAGAATAATGACTTCCAGAATCTCAACTTGTGCATTTTAAGGTGTGAACAAAAGTATCTTACCTAGTCTGGTAGAGTATTATGACTATTATTTGCCTGTAGTGTATGTAAGGACAATGAATTTTCATGTTCCATTTTCCATAAATAGTTGCATGTGTAGTAATTCTGCATTTCTATTTTCAAGGCATAAGTATTAATTTATTGTACGTCACCACTCACCCTCTTTTGATATGACTCAGTGTGCAAAAAAAACAACAAGACAAAGGCTACTAAATTAAGATCATTAAATATCATAAAGAATAACTTCAGCTTCTTTATCTGCAGTAATTAAACACACACACAAATAAATCCTGTTTATTCCTTCTGCAAAGAGACATCAGTTCTGTTACTAATCTATTATTCTGACAAAAAACCCAAAATGTATATTTTGTGCAAGGATCACTATATTATGCACAATTATTCCACTTAGAGAAAAAATTATGCTCAGTTTATTATTTAGTGTAAGATTAAAATTTCATTGCAAGAGACAAGTTTTTAGGGGAAATTATTCACATTAAATTAAAAGCATTAGGCAATTCTTTATATTGCTTGTCTTTTAAAATATTACCAGTCTCCTGCTTAGAGAAACTATTAAGCTGGACTATTACTCTGTCTTCTATACACTGAGAATAAAATCCGCTTAGAAAATGGAGAAATTATGCTTGAATAATCAAATTCTTTTCTTTAGTTTTCATGGAAAACATCAGAACACTTAAAGAAAAGTTATTGCGTCATTCCTTCAACCTATCTCTTCCTACTCATTATGTTTTACCATACTTTATAACTATGGCTGTAGTTGATCTCAAAATCCCATTTGAAGTCACCAAAGGTCGTACTGGCTTGGAAGCTGTAACTCTGATTCTGACATAAAATGTGAACCCCTAATCCAAAAAGCTATGCTGACATTTCAGAAGTTTAAAATTTGCCACAAAGCTTATATCTAAACCTGCTCCTCACATTATTTAATTCTGAGCCAGAGTAGGTGCATCACTTAAAAACAGACTAGTTTTAAAATCAAGAATTTATATTGAAGTGCTATATCTACATAAGACTAAAAGAAACTGACTCCCAAGTAATAATGACTTTTAAAGAACTCTGATAGGAATCCAGGTTGAATTCAAGTGTATCAGAAATAAATACAACTAAATGAACAGACTACACTCACTTCTCTATTCTGGGATCTTCTTTGAGCTTGCTTTGGTTTTGATCCATAGATTCACATTTCACACTGGTTCTCAGGTTCACACAAAGGCAGTTCTTCCGCAGCTGATGCTAAAACTGAAGCTACTTAAATAATTGATTTTTTTGGTTCAGTAGCCAACAGAAAAAAAGAGTTAGTGGTTATTGTTTTGGATCCATCCCAAACTGAAATGTTTCCACATATTCAGCCAATTAAAACAGATCATTTGAAATTGAACATAACATTTAATTCAAGCAAGAACAAATCAAACATTCTTAATAATGTCAAGAAGCCAGAGTCAAAAAGCAACCATGAAAATAAAGTTTTTCCCCTGACCCTGTGTACTAGAGGTGGTGGTCCTGTTGCAATTGGGCTAGAACCAACTTGTAGACAGTCCAAGGGTCATTCTGTGCCAGCCCGCAGTACGTGAGGCTGGCTTTGAAGGAACAGCGCTGGCTGCATGCACTGGACCTTTCTCTAGCAGAAGAAAGCAGCCAACATGGCCAACATTATTTGCCTGGATCGGTGACAAGTGACATGTTCAGCCTCAGGGAACTGTTGTCAGATCCTGCCTGTGAAGTTCTTTCAGTTTCCCCTCCTCAGCTTTTAAGTTACAGTGTATTGATTGCTGACTGTGAAATATGGGGCTTAACTCTCAACAATGAGTTTCACCACTCCAACTATTGGGAAAATCATCCAAAATGTGGGTGAGCTGAGAGTTAGGACTGAATTGTCATCCCAAGAAGGAATTTCAGCCTTGGTTGTCATTTCATGGGTAAACCGGGACATCATGAGAATAATCCCTGTACAACAGAACTCATTCTATGAAAGGCATCCAAAGTTCTTTGTTAATCAAGTTTAGAAATTAAATGTTACTTTTTGGATATATCATAACAGTTTCCTGGAACATACTTTTCTTCCTCTTGTGTTGTCTGAAATTGTATGTTTTGAGAAGTAAACCATTTTCCAAAAAAACCCTAAAAACAAAACAAAACAAAACCACATGAAAGTTTGTTTTTTTTTTTTTAATCACAAAAATCCTTAGTTTTTTGTGGTTTGAAGTTAACTAAAATGTGATAGCCCAGGTTTACACAAATGCTTCTTAGATGCTACTTCAATGTACAAATATTTTCATAAAATTTAGTTCATAAAAATTAAGTTCTAGGGTTTTTCAAAAATTTTGGATCATCCTGATGAAACTCCCCCTGAAAACAAAAACAAAAACAAAAAACAGCAGTTATTTAGCCTAAATATGAGATTGACCTTTTACTTTTTCCTTCCTATGCCATTGTTCCTTGAGAAGGTAAGCCTTGAATTTTAAGCAATAAATAAACACATCAAGGCCAGAAATGGAACCACTACCCACAAGAGGTGAACATTTGCAAGCCAAAAAGGAAAAATGAAAAAGAAAAGCTAGGAATAAGGAGAAAGGTTAGTACATCTGTTTTCTCAGTGCAATAAAAGACATCGCTCTTTATTGGTCACTCCTTTTAGAAGTACTTTTGACGGCCAAGTTTTGTCAACTGTTGAGTTCAATACAAGTGGTGGAAAATGGCATTTTCAAAGCTTGCTTATTTCTCAAAAAGAAACACAGATGTTCAACTCACCACAAATATCAACATTTTGTTTATTTTACAAAGAGCTTGAAAAATTCATGTCTCTTTTCTGGAGTCAGATTGCACGCTCCTTTCTGAGACAACACCCGCTGATGTCAAACTCTCCTGGCTTGTGAGTTTGGCTTGCCACTAACTGCACTGCACTAACTCAGAGAAGGGTTGTGCAGTTGCGGGGCTGTGAATAAGACAAGGTACATCTTCATGTACACAGAATTTACTAGAAAAGGAACAACAGGGGAAGAAAAGAATGAATTAGGGGCTCAGCAGGAGATTAATATTTTGATGGCATAAAAAATAATTCTTATTATTTTTTGCTTCCAATATACATTTTAGAAGCAATTCAGAGTTATTAGAATTACCCATTATTAGTTTAGGTCAAAAAGCACAAAAAAAGGTGAGAGCTGTAAAAAAGGGGGGGCAAATCTGCTATGGCATTTCACCTATTGGAAATTTTTTGTCTCTTTTCTCCCATACCTTTCCTCTCAAAGCTCTGTTGCTTTGCACTGTAGAAAAAAAGCAAATTCTAGTCCTTCCTTTGGACAAATAGCTTATGTTCTGAGGCCAGAAGTATATCAAAGGAGTATTGCAGTTTTTTTATTTATTCCCCTTGCCTATCCTCAGCCCAGAACCTTGAACAATAAAAAGTAAATTCTAAACCAAACAAAAATGAGAATGGAATTTTCATCATTTAGAATGAGCTGGTCCATGGTCAGGAAAGCCTTCAACTATCTCAAGTGCTTCTGCACTGATTAAATATTGGGTCCTGCTGAGATGTACAAGCTAAGTTATTAAATTAAGAGTGCCACTTCAATACTGGAAAGATCACTTTCCCGGATTTGGTCTTTAATCCACATTCACCTTATAAAGGAGATGAGAGTGAAACAGTCTAAGAACAGACATGTAGTTACAAGCAGCAAGTAAATGCATGCTGTAACATCACCAGATTTTGATTTTGCTTTGCACATAATGGAAAAATTGCTTAAGAGTTGTTGAGCAATCTCCTGTAAGGAAATTCCTGATTATGAAAAACCTTTTCCTAAGGGATTGTCTATGTTTAGGAATATGTTATGCACTGATCTGTGAGGTGCTTGAACTTGACATGTTTGAGGGTCAGAGGCTTTTTGTTTCAGTGCTTTTATTTTTTTATACTGTTTTGTTGTTTGGGAGATTTTTTGCATCATCAGCCCAATAAATGGTTATTTTCCTAAATTTTTTCCCCAAAGAGAGGTACTTTTGTTTTGTTTGTTTGCCTCCTTGGTTGCACTGACAGACAATTCCAAACTCAACACAAGGTGCTTATTTATATATTGCACAATTTCAGGCACTCTTGGGATGCCACCAGACCACAGCTGATTCAGAAGCAAATGAAATCAAATGCCCTCATGGGGCTTTGGAAAAGCCTGCAAAAATCATTTTATTAACCTAGTAAATCCCCCTGGAAAAACTGAAAGAATGGGAAATTAAAGCACACAGGTATTAAGACTGCACATTTCATTTCATAAGGATACTAGAAATAATACGTTCCCTGTTACAAACTCTAAGATAAAGTTAGTCTTCCAGGACCTCTCTCAAGTTCCTCACATTTGGGGATTATTTTATTTTATTTTATTTTATTTTGTTTTATTTTTTTAAATTTATTTATTGTAGTGTTATTTTAAGGTGAATCTCCATCTGGGAATTGTCTTACATAAAGCTATTTAAAAATACACAGTTCTGCTTTGTTTGGCAGGTGTCTTCTTTCAGTGTGGTTTGCTCTTTGCTTACCACATCTTAGAGTGCCCAGTTAAGGGCAGTCCTATTAAGGCACTGAGATAGCAGCTGCATTTATACAACAGTAGTGAAGTTTATTCAACTTCTCAGACTCTTTTCATCACTTGTTTTCCTCTAGCATCTTTCCTTTCCTACAACATAGCATAGTTGATAAAATAGTAAATAAACACACAGTCTAGTGCACTTAGAATATAAAATGATTGAAGTGCCATGAACTTTAGGTTCCACTCTACCATAACTGCTATCAGTTAGAGGTTGCCTTCTAAAATAAAGCCAGGACTAAAGTATTGTCAAGAAACTCAGGAGTTTGATGTTATAAAAAGAGTTACCTAAACGAATACAAATCCATAAATATTTTCTCTTAGTCACTATAGCTTCCCATAAATACAGTTGTACTTTATGAAGTATTCAACAGCCTATCTTTAAACTGTTTGACCTTCACTCACAGGCCTGACTTACTAAAAGCCTTAAATGCTGAGCGCACAGATCCATTCAAGAGAAATGGCAACACGTGGGTGGGGTTAGAGACGAAAGAGAGAATAAGCACATGCTTCCCATGGGCTTTGCCTCTACGTCAGCTAAAGAACAATTACTAAAACTGCAAGCTTCTATCAATGCTCCAGCTTTCTCAGACTGCAAGTATATTCACAGCTGTTTCATTTGGGAGACAGTAACGCAATCTATGCAGAGAATACTGTTTACAAACAATCTAGCAGCTGAACAAGTTAATCTCCCAAATTATCATGCCAGCTGGAGTGTTTCAGGAAGCGCTCAGGAAGATGTACAAAACACTACTTATTTTTCTTAATTTCAGTGAGAAATCAAAATGAAACCTCCTATTTTTTGTCAGCCCTTTGATAAGCAGCAAAAAAGATGTGGTCCCATGGGATTCTGTGATCATTCCCATAGTTCACAATATCTACACTAGAATTTCAAGATACAAGTACAGGTTCTTTTCTGCTGAAGATGCAGAATATTTTCCCTTAGAATTTACTCATACTGAGCCCTCCAGCTAGCCATCAGGTAGTTTTGATTGACCTAGAAAATACGTGTATATGTAGTATACATATACATAATACATATGTATATGTAGTATATGCATCCTAGCTACCTAGTTAAGAAAATATTGATATCAGTTGCACACATAGTCACTTCATACATCCTTTACACCCAAAAGCAGCAGAGGAAAAGCAAGTTAATATCACTCAGTTCAGAAATGCGTACCTCTCACCCACTTGTTTCTTTACTGAAATAACAGTCAAATTATGGTGATAAAAACTGTAAAGGCAAGAATGTGGGGAAGAGAAAGGAAAAGCCTAAAACATTCTGTAATTGTTACTAGTGTGGAAAAAATCAGTCTTGTGACTTTCTGAAATATATCTAGTCTCGGGTAATAGAAAATTAGCAAGAAATAGAGCTTGGGAGGACTACAGGCTAGTCACCTAGAACTTAATCCTTCCACAGAGACAAAGTTATTTCTTGTGTCAGTTTCATAGCATGGGAGGGTTTTTACATAATGCTGTAAACAAACTACAGTGACAGTTTCAAAATCACAGTTAACTCCTCTGTATCTAAAGGATACCATTAATGGGACTGTGAGATAAAAGGGAGAGAAATGAAATGACAAATGAGGAGTACACCTGCAAAACAAAGAAGGGAATGTGGAAAAACATTATTTTCTGAAGGGGAAGTATTTTGTATTAGAATATCACGTTTGTTCTCACTTGCTTCTGAGCAAAGCAAGATCATCTGTACTCTTTGGCAAAGATGCTGCAGAACTGCAATGCCTCTGTCAGAACTGGGATACTTGGTGTTGTTCCATGTTTTGGGTGCAAAAGAGAAGGGAATGTTGATCATGAGCATCTTACACTACAACAACCCAAAGTCTGTGGGCAACCACGAGCTGCCTAAAATTTGGCTGCTCCCTGGTCTTAATGTAACTCAGACCAAAGATTGCAGAAGCCTCTGGAGCAGTGTACTGACAGTCATAAGCACAAAGATTTTACTGTTACAACATGGGATTATCCCTTGCCTTCCAAAAGCACATGTGGGGCTACTACTCTCTTGTGTGCACTCTCTCAGCATTGTGTAGCAGGCTTCACTGGCATTACACTGGGAGAAGAAAACCACTCCTAACATGGAACATTGCTCAACAGAATTCCACTTCTGTAGTGATCAGATGCCAGTTATGTATCATTGACTATTGTGTTTGGATAGTAAATCGGGCAGGCTCAGCTAAAATAACACAGCTTGTTTTACTAAATCTTTATGTAAATAAAACTATTGTACCATTCTGACTCCATACTCGTTGCTTCTCCCTATGGGTCAGATTCTGCTTTTCTTCTACTGGTAAAAACCAATTTCACAAGTTTTTCATTAGTTTCACAATGTACATTTCACAATATACACTACTCACAAATCTGACCTTTCTTCAGTTATTTTCTGCAAAACTTCACTCATTCCCTCTGAGATACAGCCATTTCTTCATTATTTTCCTAAAGGTAGAATAAAAAAGACATCCATCATACATCATTCATTCCCAAATATATAAAATATTTTCCTAACTAAACACAAAGTCATGATACATCAAGGACCCAGAAGGACTGTTGGTGTTGTGGACTATCAAAGTGCAAATGGAGTTCAGAGACAGTGCAAACTGTACATACATGGTGCACCAGCAGCTCTGTAAATGAACAAGTGCAGATCAACAGCAAATTAAATACAAATTAATTCATATTAGGAAGTCACTCACTAGGAACTATTAGCAAATCAAGAACATTCTCACGCCTTCCCAAAAATAAACAGAGTTGTATATCTAATTCATTGCTAACCTCCTTCTCCAAATCTGAAAAAGCTGAAAAGCCAACATAGCTGGGTTTTGTTTTTGTTGTTGTTTGGGGGAGGGGGGATCTTGAAAGGTCTGTCTATCTTTACAGAGTTCACTAGGTAGAATCAAGTCGAAGAGTACAGGCTATTCCTTTTGACCAGAAGGTTTTCCTGGCAGATTTCAGTATGTACAGCCAACAATCAGTTAACAGAGCACGCCATATCTTGAAGACTTAGGAATGTCTTCAAGGAACAGGGCATAAAGAAGTCTAACGTTGAAAATAGCATGACTCGAATCACAAAGCAGTTGTACTGGAAGGCAGTAAAAAAGTACAAATCATTATTATATTACCCAAACTCCAGGGAGATTTACTGAGCTTCTAAACTGACACTGGTGAAAATCTCATGTGGTAGACCTAGGTAAAAATCCCATTAATGTTTGGAAAGAATATCTGTCCCTTAAATATGTTTTCATTTTGTTTAACGAATGAAACCCTCTTGCACTGTTTTGTTGTAATGTGCAAATGAAGCCTGTGAAGCAGGAGGCCCTCTTCTTTAGGAAATATGGAAAACATCCATCTGAAAAGAAGCCATTCAGCCAGCATAGTCAAAACTCCAAGAAACAGAAAAGAAATTAAAGACTAACAAGAAAATTTAGCATCTTAATGTTTAGAGTATCTATTAAATATATATAACATTCAAATGTATGTGATATTAAAATACATTAGTAGAGACTTAGTAACTGTATGTGGAAAAACTTA
This sequence comes from Coturnix japonica, assembly GCF_054131305.1. Taxonomy (NCBI): domain Eukaryota; kingdom Metazoa; phylum Chordata; class Aves; order Galliformes; family Phasianidae; genus Coturnix; species Coturnix japonica. Next base: position 18,587,739 of record NC_140673.1, read on the forward strand.
TTTTTTCTTGAGTCAAAGCATTTGTATACCAAATCCCAGACTCAGCGAAAACGTCCATCTGGATCCCACGGTGCACAAGGCTGAAGATGGAAGTTCATGATTGTGTAGGTTTCTGCAGAACAGACAATAGTACCAGGCAGAAACTGTATCCCTGAATTGGCCCTTTCAAATTAGACATTTGCTTCTCATCACAGTTGTCAAGCTGCAATAAAAGAAGAAAAATATGAGACTTTAAACAATGGAATGTGGCTTTGTAAAAGTTTTCCTTACTTCATAGAACCGTACCCTCTATTCCTCTCTGATAGGAAAAGGCAGAACAACCAGTTGTGTAAGTTTGTTCCATATAAGTCATTTTTTAATCTGTGCCGCTGGTCCCCAAACTGTAATATTTTCTCATAATATCTGTGACAGATCTGAAGAATTTCATTAATTTCATTAACTTTGTATTCTTGTGGAATAAACTTGCAATAAATTGTATGTGTAGTGAAACGTTATCTGAAGGTAACTCAAACATGAGATTCAAGACTAAGAAAGAGCATGATGATATTTGTTTAGAAAAACAACTGTAGCAGAAGAGTCAGATGACAGTTCATTTGCTCTGCCTTGTGTTGCTTACTTCTACTATCTTGTGAAGTGGTAGCAGAATTCATTCCACCAGCACATCCTAGCGCACACAGCTTCTCTCAGTATCCTCACTGCAACCACCCTGGGAATAAGTAACAACTGACTCGAACACAGAACAATTGTAAATTAACATAGAGTAGACAAGCACAGCACTAACATGCTAATCACTGTCTGTTCCCCTGCCCCAGTTACTGAATTCCTGAGGGCAAGCAAAATAGCTTACAGTTGATGAGGTCTGAAGGCTACATATGAATCATTTTTTGTCTCTTGAGCATCCTGAGTCATTGCCATTGTGAACAAAACAATGTTATTTATTTATCACCCATTACTTTTAGCATCTGAGTGCCATGCAGAGTTTGAAATTTTTATGCTGGCAGGCAGAGCAGAACAGTCCAAACTCTAGATTATGTCATATGGTTATTAGATGTCATTGTTGTTAACAGCATCTTATTCCTTTACTCTGTCATCTTCTGCTGCTGTCACTCTGGCACTTGCAGCAAATTGCCTTTCCTCTCCCATTGTCTGAGACTTTGGAAGAAGGCAATGACTGCAGAGCTGAGAGCTGAGCCTAGGAGATAAGCAGAAAGCTGGGGGATTTGCTGTTAATGTAGCTCCAAGTGCTGCCATGTTATCAGCATTTTTGTACTGTCAGTGTCAGTTGCCACTGTCTACTGTTTTTATACGTATCATTCACATGTATTTTAAATAAAACTGAGTTTTTGGCCAGTAATTCCCAATCCATTTACCTTTTACCTCATATACATGATTATTTATGTGATTAGAGCTGTTTTTTATTTAAACAAGTCCTGCATTTCCTTTGGCAACAATCCCTCCTACGTTAACAATGAAAACCACATAGAGAGCATTTTGTTTGTTAAAAACAAATCAAAACAAAAGAACAAACCAAAATATAAAACAGAAAACAAAAACAAAACCAAGCATATCGAGAAATATCTATTTCATTAGACTTTCTAAATTATTTATTTTATTAATCTGCATTTGTTGGATTTAAGCTTCTCAGCTTTCAGATTTCAAGGTAGTTAAGATGTATGCTTCAAAGATGCTCTTAAAAGATATGTTAATTATCTGCAAAAAGCAGACCCAAAGAACAAAAGGGCAGGCAATATTTCTGATGCTTATAGGAGTTTGAAACATGATAATCTCACCAGCCTTCAGTAGTGCACTCACTTGGGGGGTATATGAATTTTGGAGTGCTCTACTTGAATATTTATGGTTGGTTGTTGCTTTTTTCCCAGAACTGTTCAGTCCTGCTGAGTTTAATGGCAATCTATGAGTAGGTGTTATGTCCTAATATGTCAGCAGATATCCCACTAAAAAACAACAGCAACAAAAAGCCCACATCGTAAACACCAGAATGTCTGGAAGATAGTCAAAAAATTTGGACAGTCATACAGTCCTCAGAAAAGACACTGACAACCCACAAATATGAGGCCCTTGGAAATGCTCTATATGCAAATGATTCCTGACACAGAAAATACAAGATAAATTAGTAACTGCTCACTCAGATTGTTAAGCCTTGAAGTCTAACAACCTTTTGGCAAAACCGAAATTTCAACAACAAAAGAAAGAATCCTGGGAGGTTTTTCCTTACTTTACTTGCATGTAGAATTGCCCTCATTTGCACGTGCTTTAATTTCAGACACCTAAAACTCAGAGGTTCACAGCTTTAAAAGGGCTCCCAGAAAACTCACTGAAGGAGCACTGTGATGCCTGAGGAGCAATGGCAATAATTTGGAACAGCACTGGCAGAGAGCTGCAATCACATCTCTAATTTCTATTCCCACATGCATGTATCATTGTTCAACTTCTCCCATAGAGAGAAGCACAGGGCCTTGGTCATAGGATTTATTTGTTTTTAACAACTGCTTCTGTTTGTATTTAATTACATTGGCACAGAAATTCTACTGTCACCTGAAGCTACTGTCACACCATCTATTGATCCTAAAGGCAAAGCAGGGATAACTGGCTGTGAACAATGCTTCTGTAACAAACTATTAGGCAAGGACACGAGGAATGAAGATTTCTCAAGAAGACGGTTACATTACACAGCCTCTACCATCCACTGATCAATGTGAGCCTAGTAACTTCATCACAAAACTTAGCAGGAAATTGTGTATGTTCTCTTTACTTGAGATGCAACCATCTCCATGGTGCTATTATTCCAAAGGGTATAACAACAAATCCTCTACAAATCTACTTCCATCCAAAAAACAAATAAACAAACAAACAAAAACCAACTGATAAGTATGTAGTAAAGGGGGAAAAATATGCTGCAGGTATAAAGGAACTCAACTAAAGGCACAGACAGGGAAAACTAATGTAATAATATATTGGTTAAAAATCCAGATAATCCTGCATTTTTCATTCACTGTCAGCAGATCTTATTGATATGAGGTGAATTTTCTAGGGAAGATTTATTGTGAAGGTTACCCATGAAAATTTTCCCAGGAAAAGAGAAGACAAGGTGTTAACTTGTGATAATTTACATGTTAACTTGTGATAATTTACCAATGTTTGACAAGAATGGTAAATTTCCAGCCATGTGAAACACCTGAAGTATCTTGAGAGACTACAATGTTTTAATGGTTTAGGTTGATCTAAAATTTTCATTTTATTTTGATCTAGATTTTGTAATATACTTTACTCCTCTTCCTCTGACAAAAACAAATCTAGAACTGCCACTTCAAAAATGTTGAAAACTCAAGCAACAGGTATGCAGCCTCATTTCATGTTGGCTGCCACTGGATTATTAATTGCATGTAAATATGTGCAAAAATGCCTCATTATTAACATCTCAGTATGAAATATGTGGGTTTTAGATGGTGCATGTATTACAGCTGTGCATGGGAATGTTCAGAGAACTAAACAGCTCTACAGTAGGGTGCTCATTACTCACCAGGAAAGCGTGATATAAATCAGGCTGCACGAGCCACGTGTACTGAGAGCTTGGCTCAGACCACAACTCCCATTCAGGCACTGTTTGTACTGAAACATAATTAGTTTGTTATATTATTGGTCTTCTAAACATTGTGTCCGTTATAGAGTTATACCCTCTACACTCAGTGTTCTCTTATCTCTTGTTCTTTATTACCAAGTCCTGAGCACTGTATTCTATCTGTCAACAATGAATATTATTTGCATTATTTAAACCATAAAAACAGGTTCAGCCCTTTCTGTATTCACCCCATGATCTACAGGATTCACTCAGAAAGAAATTACCACTGATTACTTCAAAGGTTGTTGCTATAGAACCTATGATGCCTTTCAGAGTCTGAATGGATATCAGATATATAATATGCAAACTTACACATTATGGTATATCACATAAGTAATGAAGAAAAAAAAAGGAATTTAGTGGAAATATATTCTAATGTTAAATATATATATATACATATATATAAAAACAGGCTATTTACATTTTAGCCATTATTGTGCACAATAAATAAAAATTAAGCATATGTTGCTAACAGTGTATCATACATGGAATTTTATTACTTTATATATAGTATTATCATATTATGTATGTACGTCTGCCCCTTCAAATTGCTCAGGAAGTTTAAGATATATATTTTGCAATTACTGTGCAATTCAAAGTTATCTTCTCTTGTTTTGCTTTCATATGAAAAAGACAATTTTGTCAACACATCACAAATTGGGTGGAGACCTCATTAATGTGAAGGATAGAATGTTTAGGAGTTTGTAATTCTTCTTTATCTTGAATAGCATAGAGCTGAAAGCACGACTGCTTTCAGCAAAACCTCAGAAAACAAAATAGACTAATAGTTATAGAAAAAAGGTAATACAAGGTCTCATTTGCCCTTGGTGTATTCAGACTCTCTGTAGAGTTGCTTGATCCAGAATTAACAAAGTAGTGTATGGTCAGTTGATAGCACAAAAACTAATTAGGTTAGCTTTGGCAGTATTGTGAAAAGAAGTTGTAAAACACTGTTAGCATTTGTTGTGTGTTCTTAAATGAGAATGATAGAAAAGCAGGTAGGTCAGAAACAGAGACAACCCTGCCTGCTAGAACCTAACAGAAATGTCTATAATGCTACATTAACCTCAATCACACAAGGACTACGTTACCAGACCAGCCTTTCTGTAGAAGCAGAGCAGCTGTGTGCAGACCAGCCAGTGAAGACTGTGGCTATGGCCAAATAATTAGGCACAGCTGAGATGAATATGCCCAAGATGCCTGTGAAGATAGTTGCATGCACAAAAAAATGAACCTACAGCTGAGAATCCAGAGCTGGACTTCTTCTGACAGCACCCTATGATTTCCAGTTGCCACTGCTATTAGGATCAGAATGGTATATTGGGCTGGATGCCAATAGCATTAAACAGCTCTACCACTCTCATTCTGTGAGGACTTTTCCCTCACAAGTACTAACCCACAACCAAACATTTCAATTTGGAAAGCCCTTCAAAAGTATTTTAACCACGGAGGATGAACAATTACAGACTTCTTGGCGATTCATATTATTCTGCATCCAGGAATTCTCTGCAGGAATAGATGGTTTCAGACAGTGTTTTTATAAATAAGACCGAACATTACAAGAAAAGAAAAACTAACCCATAGACAGGAGGGAAATCCTTTTGTAGCTTAAAAATTGTCTCAAATTGGTTGTTTAAAGCTTATTTTCAGGACTTCTAGTATATTTTTAAAAGAAAACAGTCATCTTGTCCTATTAGCAGAAGAAGAAAGCAACCTCTTTTAATTACTTCTGAGCAAAGTACATTTGTTTAGCTTGTTCTAACATCTTAGAAAAGGGATGAGTGAATGCCAAGATGTCTGCTAACAAAAGGCAATTTTGTGTTGTATTCTGTACATAAGGCTTCATTTTAATTGGTGTAAATATTTCCAATGAAGATATTAACTTCTACAGAATCTTAGCAAACAGTTTCAGTGATTGCATGTCAGTGGTCTGTTACAGGCTTGAATTTTTGTTTCTTGACTTAAATAGATAAGATCTCTCCCCAGCTTTCACTGATTGTTTGTGGAATTTGCAATATTTCCCAAGAGTGCTCACAATGTTTTTCTTTTTTCCAGAAAGGCACAGCTTCATGCCAAATCAAAAAACAGAATCATTGAGGGACTAAGCCAACTTTTTGGATGTAAATTTCTCCACTGGCACCAATTTATACAGCACCTGCTCCTAATCATGTCAGAAGGGAAAAGCTGCACAAATGCAGAGAAATAGGCAGCATAATTGTTGCTGCACCAAGTCAATGTAGCAACAGCCCAGTGAAGAAGCTAAAGATGGGCTTTTACTTTCTCTCAAATTCATCTGGCCCAGAATAAGAGAAAACCACCCCAGCTGTGCAGCTTGGTGCTGGAGCAAGAGGTCTGAAGTAGGAGAGAAACTTCACTCTGGGTACTTCGTAGTTAGTTTCAAGGAAAATTTTCAGTTGTTAGAGTTACCTGGGCATATTTGCTTCAGTAAGATGAGACAGCAGTCACATTACCTGCTCCAATGGCAGACAAGTCAAAGCAAGAATGAAGAGTTAGGGGCCGGAGAGTTCTTTTAATGTCACAGTCAGACCAAAAAAAGAGGATTGTAGGACTAGAGGTGCCTTCAATCCCTTCAGCATTTGTTCCTGTTGAATGAGATAATAAATCCAATCTAACTCATTTTTTGGTTAGAATTTCTTGATCTAACTGCCACACCTCTGAAGATACAGCCACAAAGAGACATCAACATGTGCTGCCCACCCTGAGACAATATAAGCTCTTTGAGAGTATTGAATCCATAACCTTGGTACTGCCATGTGACAAAGGACAGGTAACCATATTTCTGTTCTTATTTTGTAATCTCTGCTAATTAGATGTATCAGCTTTGTGTACACAATGCCTTTTTACCTCACACCATTGTTTTACTGGGTACACATTCCCTGATATCTGCAGACACACAGTCTGAAGCAGTCGCAGAGTCTCATAATCTTTTCTTGATGAATGTTGCAACTCGTAGATACACTCCTTGTGTTATTAACATTGCCTCTGCTAACAAGTACAAAGCAAGAAAGTATTTGCAGGATGAGTAAGGCCAGCACAAAATGACAAAGCCATGTAATGTCATTGACTGTATTTGGTTGTACATAAAGAGAATTGCCTGATCCAATCATGGGATGTTACTGTCTTATTTTATCCACAAGCTGTGGATGTCAGAACAATGAAGAGTCTAGCAAACCCCGACTAGAGCTACTACCTGATCAGAGCAGCTTAGTCCCTCAAGATGATTTACTAAACACTTGGAAAAAATATACAAAAAAAAAAAAAAAAAAAAAAAAAAAAAAGGTTTTACCAATCCTATTTTGATTTCATTACTAAGACTTTCAAGTAATAAATTCAGCTTCCACCTGCAAATAGTATTTTGAAAATGGAACAGGTGTTGTTTTACCTCTCCATAATTGATTTGGAAGAAGGACAGTAACAGAGACTATTTGAACAGATGCTGCTTTCCATAACAGAAGGGCAAAGATGGGATTTTAATCACTGAGCTAATATATATTCCATGAAGTTTATTACCAGTATAGAAATCTGTAGGAGCACTGCACTGATTTCTGGAATGGGATGTTACATCCATTCTCACTTTTATTAACAATAATAGACCCACACATAAATTATAGAGAGAATTCAGCAACTGAGAACCATGAAATGTTGTACTTCATCTTTCTAGAAATATCATCCAGCATTTCTCATTTTTTCCTCACTTTTCCAGTTGATTATTTTCATCTTCTGGCAAATTGACTGTCTAGATACAAATCAGGCTACACCTGTCTTCCATACTAGGTTCCTGTCAGAAGGAGTATTTTCCCCTAAAATGCTTTCAAGAGTATCTACTTCAAAAACACAAATATTTCAGTATTTTTAAAGAAACAGCTCCTTTTCACATTCACAGTCAAGCTTTTACATTTTTATGTATATTTATATACCTACACATGCATTTAGTCCAGTCCAGACAATCTCCTTTATATTTCATTTAAATGCACTTGATCTTACTAAGCACAAATCAAAAAATCATGCCATGAGATCAGGGTCCTTGCAAAATATCAAAGTCAAATGAAACAAGAAAATCTAAGCTTCTTAATTTTTGTTAGCTCTTCAGTTCTCTACTTAAGTACTCTTTCAGCATCTGCAGTATGAATTGTGCAGACTCAGAAGAGGCAAGTCAGTAAGTCAAGCAGCATTTGCATATGTATTTAATTGTAATTCTGCACAAAATTTGAATGAAAACCAATATTTTTATATTTATGATATAATAATAACATCCTTAAATTAAATCAGAAGCAGGTTAAAGTGAAATATCAGACTGTACATGGAAAATTGACAGAATATATATATTACCACAGAATGCAAGTCCACACAGCTGTAAAGAAGTTAAAAAAGATTAAAATAGTACCTCTCTTAAAGAATAAAAATAACCCAGGCCATAAAACTTAGACAAGCAAGGAGCAAGATTCTTTGACTTAGAAAGCAAAAAAAAAAAAAAGCATAAAAATGCAATTTTCAACCACTGCAATCACTATAGATAATAAAATAATGGATTGCAGCTATATTCTCTTAAGTAAAACTGCAACTTAAATCGGTGGAAATTTTCTCTAGAGAAAATCTTGCAGTATTGGAACAAATTGAGAACATACTTCTGAAAAGCTCATCAAGAAAGCAAGAAGTTATTTTTTATATTAAAGTACCAACAAAATCCTTAAACAGAGCTGTCTTTAAATTGTTTTGAAATTGTTTCCAAATTACTCTTTTTATCCCTCCATCTTCACTTAATTAGTCATTATGGCCTTTGTTTTGCTAAATCCATAAGCAAACTCAGAACAGAGAAAAAACAGGCCTCAAAAGCACTTATCCCTCATGCTAGATAGAATTTCAAAATAAGGACTAACATCTGAACTCAAGTGTTGTTAAGGCAAAGTGAGAGTCACTCCCTTGAAGCAAAGGCTTAAAATAAATGTGTCCCTGAAATAGTTGCCAAAGTAAATTTAGTATTTCCGTGAATTTCAGATCCATCCATACTCCAAGGAAAGTGGATGTTATCTGTCTATGTCAGAATAGAATTAACTACAAGCAGTTACACATTCATCTCTACTTCTACCCTCTCCTCCCACTAAGCGATCACGTCCTCTGACGGACCAGCTGTGCTTCTTTCAGCTTCCATGCTGGAAATTTCCATTTCTTAAGATGCACAGATTGAGAGAAACAAATATTTGCCAAATATGGCTACAGGAAACTGAAGAAAGGAGGAGCTTCTTCACTTCTTTAGGCCTTTTTCTTTTTTTTTTTTTTTAATCTACATACAACTCCAGTGATGACTAAATCTGATCATTATATTCTATCCTGAAGAGTCTCAGTATTTACATCACCTTTTATCCACTCACTACAACAATATTAAGGGTAGAATTCCCAATTAATTAAAAAAAAGATGGTTTTGACTCCTTTTCTTTTATGACTTGATCTCTAAGAAAAATCCTCGCAAAAGAACTGAACAGCACTATCTTTTTTTGCTGTGGCATCAGGTCTCACATTCCTTTCATGACGAAAAGCAACAAAATGAACACTAGATGTCTCACACTAATTTATTTTTGAATGCTCAGGAAATCTAACAAAGAAAAGCGTTACAAATTAATATCTTTCTCAGATCTCTCTGTCTTCTCCAAGTAAACACTGCCATAAATCAGGGCAAATCTGAAATTAATGACTGCAAAGAACAATAAGTTCAGTCGATAAAAGAAGATATGTTTACATCTTTTTGAAGGAAAAGAAAAAGAGATATCTTGCAAGAGTAAAACAGGCTGTTATAGGATATGTAATGCAGGGAATCCATCTCTGACTAGCTGCTACTCAAAGGCTAATGAGAAATCAGCTGCAACTTTTATTTTCTACAAAATAATTGTGTGATGTGTAACTAACCTCAAAAATCATAAATACAAAGAGATAAGCAAGGCATACCAATACTTTACTAAAGTACATGAAGAGAAAGTTTCAATAGCCACAGTCTAAGAGAATAAAACAATTTCAAAGTCACTGCTAAGTCATCAAAGTAGACCTCAGATGAAATCTCTAGTGTGCAGCACTTCACTGAGCTCTGTCAGAGACAAGCTCACTAGGCAGGCAGACTATTAACCTAGCCAGATATGATAGAGGTTGCTCTAACTTTGTTTCACATCTTCTACAGTCTCAAGCTGATCTACATAACTTATCCATCAAAGACACTAAAATGAAGTAAAAAGATGAGTAAAGGCATTGAAATTCTATAAATGTGCATCTTTCTGATAAATAAAGATTATTAATTTAAACTTGAACTTAAAGTGGCCAACAAAGACTCCAAAAGCATTCAATCTGTTTTGCTATTACTTACATGCACATGACTTCCTTAAAGCACTCATTGTGAAGAAACCATGGCTTTTCATCTACTTTAATAAATCAGGATTTGTATTGAAATCTTTATTGTTTTTACATTTGGAACCCCATGGAAAAAAAAAAAAACACAACAAAAAACTGTAAGTATATTTACAAACTCATTCATCTTCAAGCTAGTAAAATCAGTTCCCATGTGCCTGATGTTAATTGTGTATAAAATATTTGAAACATTAGGGATTTAGGGAACAGTTGGATAATTGTAAAAATAGTTTTAACCCATAGTCAAAATGAGCTTCAGCTGCAGAGTGAAAAGGAGCAGACTAGATAATGGCTTGCTATGATAATTCCCATTATCATTTAATAAGGTAAAGATCCGATTTTTGAGAGTATAAGCCTCACATTCTAAATCTACATGATAAAACCTCATCGCTATAGCTGAGAATTTGCTTTGACTTCATCTGTATTTACATAGTGTGTTTTTTTTAAGGGAAGATTCTCATCACATCAAAATGTCTGACTTTAAAACAATTTTAGACCATGTTAAACACAAGTCTTTTTTATCTTTTACATTTTCTGTGAAGCTGTAGCTTGATAGGTACAGATTTTTTTTTTCTCCTGACACTTTTCAGAACTTATCCACTGATAAGTGGATAGAATCCCTGAAATGCTCTGTGAAATTTCTTTTTAGCACTGACCTGCCCAGGTCATCTGCTCCAACTGAGACAAATGGCATTCTCTCAGTCTAGCATTGGTTTTAAAACTATATACACAGTAATTAAGTACAGGAATGAATTAAAAATGCTTGCACCAATTTTAAAGCAGATAGCTTTAACTAGATGCATTAATTATGCACATATATCTACAAATAAAACATACTTTTGTAGCCAGTGAGATAAGAGTATCTGTTAATGGAATTAGATAAAAAAACTAAGAATACTAAGCAGACCTAGTCTCTCACTGAGAAACTTCTGCAGTAGCAGGTTGCTTCTCTCTAAAGAAACCACAGCTTAACACACTGAGCCTTACAGACCCACAAAAGGAGATTTTGGCAAAGCCAAACTGCATTCCAACAGTTGAGACGCTTTCACATTATCCCCTTGCCATGGTCCAGTTAATAAGTGTTGTGATCACCTTCGGAGTGTTCCGTACCATGGCAGATGCCTCTAAGCAATTGTTTTTTGTAGTTCCCTTTTGCAAATTCACACCAAAATGCTGTAGTAACTGCAGAAGTTATAATTTAAATGTTCTATTTTCCCACTGAAAATCTGTGGATAAGTATTTAGCTTAGTTTAATGTTTTCCAGTCTAGGTTAGTATATTCAAAAACAAAACTGACATTGAATCAGATAATATACACAAATATTGCCTTTCCTTAGGACAGTCTGGTCCTGTGTTGCTCTGTCTTATCAGACTTTTTCTTCCTCAATACTTGAAATGCCCTCTGTGATACTTCCAAAATTATACTTACAAGTTATTACTATTCTTAGTTTGTATGAACTTGTATAGCTTTTACTTGGGTACTTTCTTACTTCTCAGCAACATTTATTCAATTGTAGCTGACTGAGGTCACACAGTTGAGTCATGCTAAAAAACCATAAATCTCAGCTGAACCCTCAGGCCGAGGGTGAAGGAGGTGAGATGAAGATCCAGCTTTGTAGGAAGAAGCCTGAAATTTAGCCCAGGTTTCTGAGATATTCATGTCGCATTTGTTTGCAATACCATATGGATATTTATCAGAGATGAAGAGATAGGAAAAGTGAGGAACAGGCTAAGGAGAAAACAGATAAAATTCAAAACATTTTTCACTACTGATAATAGCTGCAGGCTCAACATCTTACAGTGAGCAGTGGTATAGCAGTAAAAATTGCATGCAGTAGAAAAACAAGAAATACAGGTTTCTTTGCAAAACAGCTTTGTTTTTGGAAAGAAAATCTGAGTGTTTCAGAAAGATGCTTCCTTTCAGTGAAGCAGTCTGAGTTCCAGATTACGCAGACCACAACTGCAGGCCTGATCCAGCCAGAAGTATATAATTAATAGTCCCAGTAATAACTGTGTCATTCAATTTATTTCTCCATGCAATTTTTATAACTAATAAGAATGTTGTCCTTTACAAATGCCAAATAGCCTTTAGAGAATTTATTAAGTTCCAACTGGAACTGGAGTCTGATAATATTGTAGATAATGCTAGTAATAATGCTGCTTCTTCTCTTGTATTAAATGAAAGTTGACATTTTTTCTTTACTCAGCCACAGAGGCAAGGCTCATGTTTCCCAGTGTTTCAATTATTCCACAAACAAAAAGTAATACTCTCTAATGCTAGTTGTACCTACTCCAAAGTCTCAGTGCTTGTCCCAATGTTGTAGTTTTCTCTCCCTTTCTCACTCATCCCACCTAACACCTGAGCTGCCTTGCTGTGGCAGAACAGGCACAGGAAGTCAGACACAGCTCAGTTTACACACAGAACATCCCTCAGCATAGGAGCAGAGGCAACAAAGAGGCCCAGACAACACCGGGAAATAAATAAACACAGCAGGCGGGGGACCAAATCTGGTCTAACCAAGATAATGCATTCTTTCATGCGCCTCTACCCATCAAAGCATCAAATGTGTATTCATTTTAAGACACAGTCAGAATTAATAATGCGCTTCAGTGCTTTGCACATAAAACAAGTCTGGAACACTGACCCCAAGTTAGGTGTCAAAGTGCCTTACACAATCACGGAAAGAATGAGGCCCATCATAGTGAATCTAAAACAACCAAATGGAGAAAGGAGCTTCTTGTGTAGCCAGCAGGAGTTCCAGGAATAGCAAACTCAAAGGAAAGTAAGCCCATCCTTACACATGGGCTGTGTAATAAAATCCATTCAAAGGAGAGGAATTCATAGGAACTGACGTTACCAGGAAGGAAAAATCATCTTAGAGGAGCAGAGTACAAGAACAGGAGGTTCGGCAGGCAAAGGCAAATGATACTTCTGATCCAATGAGAAGAGCATACAAGATGTGTATGTTCCTTCTACACTGACACAGTTTTCTGTCAGACATCAGCTTTGGTAAATTCTCCCAGAAGCTACCCTAAATCAAATTCCTGGACACATCAGTAATGTCCTACACTTGATACAGCCAAGATCCTTTGGAACCAAGCCCTGAAGTTACTCCACATGTTATCTATCGACTTACATATCCTGGATAGGAAACAGTTCTGCTTTATCTGTGCCCAATCAAACAGATTCTATCCAGAAATGAACCTAGCACAGGGTGACTGATGCCTCCTGTTTGATCAGTAAACCTGTGTGAGGAAGGAATTGAAAGATGCAGATATAGACATCTGCAGAGTTGTGAAGCAGGAACCTAGATTCCACCTCAGTCCTGTTTTAAAATGACAAATTTCTCCCAGGATTCACTCATACTGAGTAAAAACTATTCATTAAACTTGTACAATATTCCCCAGCCCCAGCTGACTCAGCAGGAGAGTTCAGTCAAACTTCTTCCAGACAAAGACCAGCCATTCCCTTTTGGCAGCATGAAAAAGATGCAGATGTTTGTGTAGTCTTCCCTCCAAATCAGTACTCTGAAGAGCCAGGTGGTACATGAGCCTTGTCCAGAAGTGTGTAAGTATTAGCTATTTGACACTACATCATAACTTCTGCTTCCTCAACCACACTTTATAAAAACATTTTCTTTCAGAAGAGCTGAGATATAAGCTGCACTGCACCAGAACAATGTATATTCCAACTTGGGAGTGGTTTCCAGGAGGCTATGTACTGGTTCTCAATGAAAATACCAGAAACATGATCAGGCTTCTCAAAGAAAGTGCAATCATGAACTTTAAACACTATTTTAAACTAATAGGCTCTAAGGGAAAACTTTCCAGAGATCCTTTAATGAAACGTCAAAGTTTTCATGTGCAGACATACACAGTACTTGTAATAGGGGCCAATATTATAGCTTCTTGGATCTTACCTCAGGATCACTCAAACACCAGACCACAGCAGCTCTGTCCATTCTCACAGTAACTCATGGACTATATCAAATTCCAGCAACACCGAGCTTCTCTGATTACAGTGTGGTGGCTAAAATGATGCATCATTTCACATTTTTCCAGGAAGCCAGGAATTGTCCTATTTAATTACTCAAAATTTTGGCTAAGCTGCTCTTCTACACACTACATTAATTTTTCCCTACCTCTCGGGTAAACTATGTATTTATTGCCTAATATAATATTGGGGGAGGGGAAGTTACTGCACACATGCTGTGACATTGGTGAAATAAAAAATGATAGAAATTCATTTGCTCATTTAAGTTCTTTCTGCATATTGTTTTAAGACATAAAAAGATCTATGCTACCCTATTCCCTTTTTGGATGATCTAACAAGTCTTATTAAAAGGGACAGCATTAGACCAGCCACTGTGACTTTTGTCAAGCATCTCTTCATTGTTTTTGAAAAGACATGGCTGTCAAGTGAAGTCCCTGGTGACTGGAAAAAGGGAAACATCACTCCTATATTTAAGAAAGGGAAAAAAGAACTGAGGAACTACAGGCCAGTGAGCCTCAGGTCTGTTCCTGGAAAGTGCATGAAATAGATAACCCTGAAACATGTATTGAAGCACATACAAGATGAGGAGGCGATCTGAGAGCCAGCCATGATCTGGAGCCAGCATGACATCACCAAGGGCTGATTGTGCCTGACCAACGTGGTGGCCTTCTATGCTGGAATGATGGCTACAGTGGACAAAAGAAGGGCAACTGACATCATCTGCTTAGACTTATACAAGGCCTTTGACATGGTCCCACACCATATTCTTACCTCTAAACTGGAAAAATATGGATTTGAAGGCTTTATAGTCATAGCCATATTTATAGTCATAGCCAGAAGGCTATCATAACAGCTCTGTGTTCAGATGGAAGCTGGTCATGAGTGGTAGCCCCCAGGGTTTGGGACTGATTGATTTCAACATCTTTATCAATGATATGATCAAGTGCACCCTCAGCAGACTGTTGATACCAAGCTGAGTGGTGCAGCTGGCAAAATAGAAGGGGGACCTGGGCAAGTTCAAAAAGTGGAGAAACAAGAACTTAATGAGGTTCAACAAGGCCAAGTGAGAGGTTTTGCACTTGGGTCAGGGTAATTCCACATATGTGCAGGCTGGATCTGTAATTAACTCTATCATCCAAGGATTTGCCATTTTACACCTGCATTAAACTAGCAGGACCTCAGTAGTCTTACACCTCTAGATGTCTGCCTGCCACAACAGTTAAACACTACAAAATAAAGCAGAGCTACCACAGGAAACATCACTTCCTGGAAGAACATTCCTCAAAGCTCTTTAAAGGATTTCATTTCATCTCAAGACCACGTAATTTGTGAGTTTTGACATGATCACTGTTCATAGCAAAAAGAATAAATGTTAAAGAAAGGATAAAAAATAAATGCCGTGATTCTGAAGGTTTAGTTGTTCATACTTAACTAAGTATAGGGAGTTTTACATGAAAGTGAGAAGTCTTTAAGCAATGTACTGTTTCCTGTACAATTTAAGGAAAAAAGCATTCTAGCAGGCTTAGCATCACCCCAGTGAAATTCAAGCTGCTGAAACACAGAGGGCAGGCCCTCAGAAAATCAGATGAAAAGCCAAATAACTGTTAGAGCAGCTTTGCAGCACCAGTGCCTAAAAGTTGTGTGAGCTCCTTTTAGGTTTTGAAAACAAATAAGTAAATAAAAGGAAAGGAGGAAGAAGAATTCCATTAAAAGAAAAACTATTCCCTTTTCTAATTTGCTCTGCTGTCTTTATCGGCACTGGTTGTTTCTTGGCAGCTGGCAGACAGACTTCAAAATATTTATCCCTTCTCATGATGAACTGGAAGTGCCAAAAGAGATCTTAAATTCCCTGACCCAGCAGGAACATGTAAGAAACAAGTAGTAGCAGAATGTTTGCTTCTCTATTTTTCCTCTCAAGAATAAGGTTACATTTCCATCACTATGGAAATTGAAGAGCTGTCTTCTAATGATTTCTAGACAAATAGAAAGCCTCTTTCCTACAGAGACACTGGAGATCGAGAGGAATCCCCCAACACATGAAGTGGCAGCACTGACTTCACCATTGCCCTCAGCTCCTCCGAGCACTTCCACAGCTCCCACTGGCTGGCCACAGCCCTTAGGAGCACAGGGAACATTTGTGAACAGGATTTTCGCACAGACCTGTGCAAAGACAGATATTGTGAAGGCAGAGCTGGTCCCCAGGGTGTAAGAGGAAAGGCTTTCCCTTGTGGTTACACTTTCTGCAAGTTGTTCTCTTGCTGAATAACGTGAAGTAGAAAGCATGCCCCTTTCATCCTTCCCAGCTCAATGAATATATCAACAACCTAATGTATTTCACATTTCTGATCTGTTTTTTCTTAAAAGAAAGTAAAAGACACATACTGTGGCTTTCAGGAACAAAGGAAGCTGTCAGTAATCACCATGCACTGTATTATATCCAAGGATTAGCCCATTTTCAGGCTTTATCAGGAACTACACAATAATTAATTGGCCATGGTACTGAGTTTTTAAATAGGGTTCAGGTCATGTTACAAGAAGAAAAACAGAGTTAGAACTTACTCCAGAAACCACTTAAGTCAGTAGGAGACTTTAGATCCTTATTCCTTAGACATAAAACTGACTTTGCACAAGTTTTATATAAAGACTGTTAATGTGAACTCTGTGGCCAGACAGAATTTATATGTACCACTGATATTTTCCAGATGTAAACTTTTACATTCCAAAAAAAAAAAAAAATTAATTAAATCGAGGTATCCTCAAAGTAAACCTCAGTGCAGTTTATTCTCTCATGTTGTACTCTTTTTGGCAATGCTAACTGCAGCACATAAACAATAGGGGTGTATCCTACTGTGCCCTTGACCACAACTGAAAGCAGTAGGAGCAGCGCATGCAGAGCACCTGGCAGAAAAAGTCCTTAATTAACACCACTTGGAAAGCTATAACATGAGATCACTCACTCCTGTCTCTTATGAAAAAATATGAGGTGGTCCAGAATGGAAAATTTACCCAAATCAAATACATGTGTAGATGTATACCATCACCCTGCTGATTTAAATAGAAAAAAGAGTTTGTTCCTGAAACCATTCTAGAACTATACTGTAACTTATAATTTATGTTCATCCTTAAGCACAGAATATGTGCAGATCAAAGCCCTGATAAAAATTCATAACTCTTATTCTATAAAAGCCATAATGAATCTGACACAATTGTACTTTTGAAGTTAATGGCACTGTTCATGCTCTTAATCATAGAAGAGCAATAAATACATAATCATTTGCAGAGTCATTCTTTACTTAGATGGAATTATCCTTTCTTGTTAAGTAGGAAAACAAAAAAACTTGAAAGAAGAAACAGTGTGTTTGTTGTCCAATTCTCCTAAGCAGGAAATAGATGTATTTAATTCAACCTATTAATACGTAGGTATTTTGTATGAAGGAAAAAGTATTTCTTCACAGTTAAGAAAACCTACGTGGACTCATTCTAAAACAATGGAATATAAATAACACATGATAACAAAGTGCTGTTAGAAAGTTGGTCTGCTGTACCTGTTAATAATAACATCTCTCTCTGATATGGGAAGCAGTCAAAAAACAATTTACATTTTCTAAAAGGAAATAGAAGACAAAACTGTCTCTTGTTGCAGTTTTGACTTCCTCAAGCCTTCAGTGCAATTCCATTTTGATGTTACTGCATTCTACTGTGATGACCACAGTTTTCCTCTGTGCACTAAAATCGTGATGTACACTTGAAGTTATGTGATAACTTTTTCATTATGATGCTTACTTTGACTGAAAGACTATAGAAGAGTCAGTTTCTTTGTAGTCTACGTGATGAACTGTTTTGTTTTGTGCAACAATTAAACAATTCATTGTACCTCTCATCTTGTACATGCTTAATTAAAAAGAAAGGAGGAGGAAAGAAGGAAAGGAGGAAACTTATCATACCGTTTCATTTTAACAGCTTAGCATTATAAATCTGGGAAAGGGCTTTGTTCAGCCTGTATAGATGCAGCCGAATTTTCCTGTTTAGGAACATTACTCTTACAACTTTACAGTCTACAAAGAGGCACAATCCAACGTCACGTCTAAGCTTTTGTCAGCTCTTCTCATTGATGTTTTCCAGTGTCCATTACAGTGCTAACACCATGAAAAGAAAATGTAAATGCATGCAAGATCTTCCTTTAAAATAAAAATGCACATAAACCTAAATTATTTTAGCAAAGCATAATTTCAAAGTCTAAAATGTAACACTCTTAAGAAACAGCTTGCTTCTGCAAAACCCCAAATCCATTCAGCTAATGACTTAGTGTTGTCCTAAGAATCCCAGCAATAAGTTCCATTCCTATTCAGAAAGCTTTTTTTAGTTAACAATTTGTATTTGATTTTTGCAAAAAATCATCAACAGCCAAGCACTGTATGATCAGTTAGGTATACTGTTGCCACTGAATCTGCCTGGGAAAGTATCATTAATAAAAATATTTTCAACCTTATCTATCATTACTATGCTATCTCAATTGACATCTACTGCATCACATGCTTCAAGAGGAAGAATAAAGTAGACCTCTTGACACCATCATCATTGCTACCTTGGAAATACTGCTTCCTTAGATATTACCATAGGCTAGTTACAGACCTAACAGTCATCTAACTACTGAACACCCTTTGAGACAGAACAGGCATACCAGATTAAATTCTGAAGGCTATGAAAGGAGGAAGAACAGGAGGAGAATGGTACATAACAGTGTATAAAGTGAAAGAAAACAGTTTTCAGATCTAAAAAGTGATCTTACTAGAGAAGTAAGGATATACTATATTCACCTAATCTCTACCACAAGCTGTGTGGGGGATCAGGGAAAAAAAAGGCTTGTAAGAATTCTTCACATTACTCTTGAATTAAAAACAAAAAAATGGCTGGTAAAATAGCTATAAGCAGTAGAGAAGTTTTACATATTAAAGCTATGCTGCTGGTCAAGTGTGACTCATCCAGGATCCTCTGGGCAACATAATGAGAAAGTCATTAAATGCTGTTAATTTTCATCTTTCCAATATAACATAGGGAGGAAACTGCGCACTGGATAGATTTAGTCCTCCCTGCTTCACTCCCAGTTGGTTCCATTAGTGTTTAATTACATGACCCATGCAGTCCTGACAGTATCATCATGGTAGAGTTCTACCGACCCCACACAAGGATCTCCCTAGATTGTTTCCACATTTACTCGCAGTAGTCTGCTCTCAGTCATTGCAACAGCACCCTTCCCAGTATGAAAAGAAAGAATTATCTCACCATGAGATCATGGCAAGGCAGTCACAAGCAGTGCCAGTACTCCTCCACGGTTATGACAGCTGAGGTTCAGATGGATGTTTCAGATTTCAGAACTATGGGTACTCAAGTCAAATGTCCAGATGTTTCACGATTTCTTTTGGATAGGCTCCCAGAGCACACAGCCTGAAAGAAGAAACTTTTTTTCTTTTTCTTGTATTTTCCATCTTTTTTTTTCTTTTTTTTTCCTTTTTTTAATAGTGGAATGTTCTTTACTACTATATCCCTTTTCTCTGACTTTCAGACTATAAAGTTGTCTGGTTGTAGTGCATGGCTTAAAGCATCCCAACAATTTATGAGAACTTACTGCAAAGTTGGCCTACATTTGCACTGACAAGGTAGTAACTGATCAGCCTTCTGAGACATAAGATGTGCTTAAGTGTGAAATAATTATTTGACTACATATTTAGTGGCCACATGTGGTTTTCCTCCAGTATCAGGCACGTCACAGTGGGAGAAAGCACAATAATGAACACTCCTCAAGTGCAGATTGAAAGAATTTGCATTTTGTTGTTCACATGGATGTTTTTCTTTCAAAGCAAAGGTGTCACTGTCAAGATGTCACAGGAGTCAAGAGAGCAGGTAAAGAAAGAATGGAGCTCAGAAGAGCTATTCTTTTCCTTAATTCTCCAAAGTTTTGATCTGGACAATACTACCTATCAAGCTTCTGTGTGATATAGCAGAAGTACACCCTAATGACCTCAGTAAAATTTCCATTGGTTTTATAGAGTGTGCATGTTTGCAATAGCACATTAAAAGAGATTATTCAACAAACCACACCATGAACAGAGACATTCCCTGAAACTAGTATTACTAATTGTAATCACTAGTTTGTCATGCAAGTTTCCCTGAGATGTGAAAGTATCTTAAAATAAGGATTAATTTAATGGCATTTTATACTTTTGTTCTTAAATGACAGAGAAATAGGCATAATGTAGACTATTAAACTAATTGTATATGTCTAAAGACATAACTGGCAGAGCTATAAGTGTAATTGTATGCCTGAAACACACGCTCTTTGGAAATAATTTATATAAATGCCTCTTTCTATAAACCAAAACACATATCTCCACTTCAGCCTCATTTATAATTTAAACAACTTGATGACTTTTATTATAGCTCACCAAAGACTGTCACTTTTCCTGTTATACAGTCCCAGTTTGAATTAATCTTGCTTAAGCAATAATTCTAAAAGCAGCAGATACTGCGATGGATGATGTCTTAACTGACATGTACAACAACTCCAGTATTTCCTTGCCTTCACCAGTAACACACCGCCCTTAGTATTTCCAAGAAAGACTTTTGCACTTCATGGCTGTACTCTATTCTTAGGTGAGTCACTGTGAGTGAAGAATAGTCAAGTTTTCCTCCAGCATGAGTGTGTCTAGATATTCCCACTTTATAAAGGAAAGTAAAGCACACAAACTTTGGCTTTGCTCTACTGGATTTCTTTCTGTCTTTATCACCTCCACACTAACGGTCTCCCAGTTCTTTTTGATAGTATTCTAGTACCCTCTTATACTACTAAGACCTCACAAATTTGCACCAGCAATATATTTCACTGACTTATTTACTTATTTCTTCTTTTTAAAGTTGTTAACAAAAACACTGTATAAAAGTAGATGCCCGTCAGTCAGTTTCAGATCCTTGTAAATAATCACTACCTTCTCCTTCTTCAGCTAATCATTTCATGTTCATATAATGCCCTACTGAAATGTGTCAGAACATGTTTTCTTTTATACCATAAAAATAACATCTAGCTCTGTATATGGAACTGATACCTTACTTAAAGGTGCCTTAGTATCTGTGCTCTATTTTTGTCTCTGTCAACTGAATTCACCTATTTGGTAGGACTAACGTTAATATGCCATCTTTGTGAATTATGACCTACTATTAACTACCTTAATCACAACCTCAGTGAATTAAAACAAAACAACTTATATAAAGCCATCACTGGTAGCAAACTCTACCTGGGACGGGACACTGCAGCTGATCTCCTCAAAAACTCAGATAATAGCAACCCAGTCTTCACACTCTGCACTTTATTGTCATAGAAAATAGAAATGAATTTTAGATCTCAGATCTCCTATTGCATGCACTCAGTCTCTCAGGACAGCTCAAGTGTGAGATTACTAAGCATCTTTGGAAATATGTTTGAAAACTGTTACTTTGGCTCCTGATTTTAAGATAATGCTTAGAGAGAGATGATGCATAAGGAAAGCCTGGAAGCTGGAACTGAAACTTCTCACAGAACTCATCATCCCTTCTCTTCAATGCAAAATGCACATCTCCAGTTCATAGTCTCTAAAAATACTCAGCAAATGTTATATTAAATATCCCCAAGAGGGTGGCTGGAGAGAAAGAAGAAAACTACACAACAGTTTTGAAATTTCATTTAGCTAGCTACTAGAAGTCTCTAGTTAAATTGGTAGACACATAATTAGTTACACAGTTAAAATTAGTTGTTGTTCTTCCTCAAAAGGATGCATCCAAATTTAAGTACATATGCACAAAATTAGCTTCATCATTACATACTACAGCGATACAGTCCAAATTCCTTAAAGCCAAAGGAAAGGTTCCTACTCATTTCAGTCAATTAAGCTTGTCCCTGAAATTCCGAAGTTTGGAAGGGATTGGAATAGAAGTGTTGAATGCAAATCATATGGTGATACCAAGGAGACTTCCAAGTCTGAAATGAAAAGCAACAGAAAATTTATCTTTTTTGGAAACTGGTGGTTCCAAAATAGTGGGAAAAACATCTGGGGTATTAGAGAAAGAACAGCCTAAACAGACTGAGGGAATCTGATTTTTTTTTTGGACCAAGAATGCCATAGAATTTATAAATCTTCCAATAGCATTTTCACATAGGACTACTAATGCACACTTTAATGAACAGAGATTAAACAATTCTGACTAATGCATCAATGCATTAGTCAAGAAATGAATCAATTAGCAAGAAATGAATAATTTTGTACATACAGTGAAAAACTTAATTCACATTACAAGCATGTAGAGCAACATAACTGTGAAGAAATTATGGGGTATATTCGTAGCAAGGCCAACTTCTTTGAGAAGCAACTCAAGCAAAGTAGCATGTTGAATAGAATTTGGCTCCAGAAACAATCCTGCATTACACAAGCTAAATCCATTCGTTGCCCTAACCCACTTCTCCATATTTCATTTCCATGTACGACATTACTAACAGCTAGTTAGCTTCAGACAAGGCAGAGGCTTAGCATTTTGTTTGAAATTAGGCAAGAGTGGAGTCAGAAAGTTTTAAATATCAGTATTGCAATCTATCTAAATGATAATTCAGACTTACTTTAATTTATAGAACAAGTTGGTTAAGAGAAACATCAAGACAGAAGGTAGCCAAGAAGAATGGAAGGAAGTCAGAGAATACAAAATTGGATATATATGAAAGAGGACAATATAGCCATAACCATTTTATGCTAGACATTGTTGTAAGTTACTACTTCATAAACTCAGTTGGATTTACTGAAAAGGACCCTAAATGTCATTTGGGGTAAGTCCCTGTTGGACCACAGTTATATTCCAGGTTCAGTGACAAAAGAAAATGAGCTACATGAAGAAGAAAAACGCTACTGAGGTTACAAAACTAAACTCAGAAGTTGAGAAATGACAAATTCCATGTTGCCTAGTAGAGTTTTAACCATATAATAACATTTTTTCCCTAGACCTCAAGACCACATAAGATGTATAGTTGTCCTGTCAGAAGCTCCTCAGTGCTGTGTTTTATAGATTTTTTTTTCCCCAAGATATTAACTCATGACTTTACTCCCTTATAATGCCTTTGAACATTTCATGAAATAATTTTTATCGCAGAAAGGAGATATATCATTTCACAGCAACAGGCACATTAGTAAGGAAAAGCAGAAAGACTAAACAGTAAGAGCCAGATCCACAAAAGTAATTTCACTGATTTAAATAAGAAGGAATTTAGGAGAGTAGTCAATCCAAAATTAAATTAGGCAAATTAAAAAAAAATACAAGTCTGTCCTGCAGGTATATTAGAGACATAACGCAGACCTTCACATTCACTTTAACTAGAGACCATATTTCCTTCTTCCTACATTGTCTACTGATCATAAACAAAGAATGAAAACGATTTTGCTTGCTGGATTCATTAATGAATCAAAACCTGAAAACCTGAAACATGGAAGCTGTAGTCTGGTGGACTGTCATCTTGCTAAATGTGATTTGTGCCTGCACGATTCTGGAGGAGATGTCATATTCTTTCATTTTCCTTCTTTCTCTCTTTCATATAAGAGCTACCTTCCCAGCAGGATTCAGTTTGTCATAATTACATCAATCCATGAGCTGTTTCTGAGAACTACTTCTGTTTTGTTGGAAGTGTGACACATCTGAAGTAGCAAGCAAGATCAACATGTGCTTTTTGGCAGGCCAAATGGTGCTGCGATCAAACAGAAGATATTCTGTTGAGATTTTGAATTTCCTTCCTTTCTTTTCCCAATGGTCAAATGTATCTTTAATAGTGTTTTGTACCTTCAACATTGAAATGCCCTTATCTTTAAAAGGCAAAGGCAGGAGAAGCAAACAGGGAATCAGTATTAGCCATTTGTTGGTATAGTGCTTCTAGGTGAGCACAGCCCAGCTGACCAAAGACAGCTGCAGAAAGCAGAGCCAGAGCAAATGGGAATAGAGCAGCATTTACCTCTTGAAAAAGCACTTTATAGCCTGTCTCCATTTATCAACTTTGAGATCCATTTTGCTTTTCAATTTTTAAAGCTTAGCAGAAGCAATTAAATAGTACTATGTTAAGCATTTACAGTGGGGGAAAACAACATTACAGATAGGAGAACCTTTTCAAATTTCTGATCTTTTTGCTGCTCATGCAAGATGAAGTTATGAAAGAAGTCGGTGTAGCAGTAGATGCTGTAAGAATTACGGAATTCATCCCAAGACTTTGTTTTCCTTTACCCAGCAGAATCTTTGCATAAAATGCTACTTAAATTGATGTCAAAAAAATCTGCACAACAGTAGTTGGTTCACAGTGCCTTTCTTCTAACACTCATTGATATTTCATTAGTTACTATCTTATCTACTACACGTCTAATTTTTTCTTTCTTTTTTTTTTTAACGCTCTAGAACTTAAGACAGGATTTGTACTTTCCTCTTATCTAATATCCCTGTCTCTACTGAGTTAGACTTCCCACATGCATTCTTAAAAGCTGAGATAACAATTGTCTCCTTCTTAATAAGACCACATTCACCTCCTAACAGGAAAGAAAAAGAAAAAAAATCTATTATGAGATATATTGTAAGTGGTTTTGAAAGATTCCACTTCTTAAGAGACCAATTGCTTCATCTCCTTGGGGCAGGATGGGGTGTTTCTTTTTTTCTTTTTTTTTTTTTTTTTCTTTATTTTCAGAGAATAAATATGGCTCAACTCTGTTTTCATATTTCACATACAAAGGCATGGATGAATTATTCTTACATCCACTTGAAAATTCATTTTCAGTTCTTACAGGTAATTGGGGTTTTTTTTTCCTTTTTTTTTTTTTTTCCCTAACTGGGAATAATAAGAAATGTCTGCTGCCGGAAAGGAAATCTACCCAAATGTTTACCACATCAAAATAAAAACATTGAGTAAAAATGACTTATGATAGAACCTAAGCACAGCTGAATACAACGACAACACAAAGACAAACACTCTGTAATGATAAATGCAAAGAGCTGTAGTTAAGGAGAATTTCTTTCAACTACTTTGACACACTCTTAAGTTCTAGTCATTAGTGTGTAGGCAGAATATCATGACAAAACTGCATGGTTTAAAGTATTTGCTCAGATTTACCAAGTCAAAAAAGAAGGGAAAAAAATAAAATAAAATAAAATAGTGAGTCCATACAAAGTGAGATAAAAATTACTTTTTTTAATATTATAATGCTGCCCTTTAAGCCCTTCCTATTCATTATATAGACGACATCTGAAATACTAAGAGGTATTGCCATCTAGCATTTGAGTTGGGTTGCTCAGATTAGAAGATCAAGCTAAGTTTCAAAAAGTTGCATATAGATTCCCAGAAAACAGTACAAAGCAAGGTATGGCATTTGTCCTACCCAATACATTGACACTGTGCTTCACATGACTGAGTGCATTCTACTCATAAATTGAGTAAATTGTGTCTATTTCCTGCATGTACCCAGAGACAATCTACAGAAATACTGAAATAAAGCTTATTTCCATAGATTACATATCTAGCTGTTGGAAAATGCAATGTAGGTGGAAAGAAACCTTCAGGGTATAGTCTTTAAAGGATTTCAAGCTGATGCTCCATTCTCCAAAAAGAAAGTATGTATCAAAAACACATCTGCATAACAGTGCCTCTGCAAATTTGGTCGTATCAGAAAATTATCTAAGAAAATCAGAGCAGAAATAGGCATACCATCTCCTTCAGTGAGGAGAAGACAAACCAAATAAACAAAACAAAGCAAAGATAGCAGTTCCAGCACAAGCAGTAACAGAAAAAGGTTTCAAAATGGCCTTTTCATTTCTGGATATTGTCTCTTATTAAAATAATTTATCAAAATCCCGGGGGCTGGACTCGATGATCTCTAAGGTCCCTTCCAACCCGCACGAAACTATGAAACTATGAAACTATGAATATTCTATAAATCGTCACTAAATATCACATAATTTTCTTCAAATGTGTTTTGCAAGAGTTAAGAAGTTAAAGATCAATGCACAGCAGTTAAATAATGCTACTTTCTTACCTTCTCCATCTCAAAAACCAAGCAAGTTTCACGGTGATCAAACTGAATCTTCACTCCAAATGTTTTTAAAAAGATGTTATAATCTGCAAGATACAAATGAAATCCAGCATTGCTTTCAATGTGTGTACAAATAACTGCAAACAATTTTACTGAGCTCTTTCATTCTCACATTTTCTTTTGTTGTTTTTTTTTTAATGCCAAACAGCCCTAATTTAACGCACCTCTTCAGCTGCTATGCTCTTCGTGACAGCACTTCGTTTCACTTGGAGCAATTATAAATGAAAACAGCAAACATTAGGTTTAAGCATATACATTACAAGTTTAAGCATGTATGTAACAATCACTCTCTCTAAGCATAGGGCCAAATGGCAGGTTTTATGCTGTTAGCATTAAACACTCAGTACTGACCAAGTCTATTTTCAGAACATACTGCTTCCTAAAATTAGTGATTTTCAATTCACATTTAGATTACCTCATCTGATGAGGCACACAATCATTTTTATTGAGTATAAAACTTTCTTAGGTCAGCAATTACTTTTCCCTTCTTATTACCATGTAATTGCCTTCAAAACTATGTGCAACATTAAAGAACGCTATTATCTACTGGATTTGCTAACTAATTCACATAAACCACAATAAAAATAAATTGTGTATTTTTTTAGAAACCTAAAGCTGAGATCCCTGTTGCTTTTCAGTATGAAAACTGGAGTCACAGATTGAAGAACAATCAAAATATCTATCTATACTCACGCCATAGATGGGGTATCTTGAATAATCCCCTCATGGAGAATGGTGAGGCATCAGAACAGTGCCCAGCAAGGTGGTCCTCATTCTGAAGAGAAATGTAGATGTGGCACATGGGGACTTGTTTAGGAGTGAACTTGCATTGCTAGGTTGGTTGCATTTAATGATGTTAAAGCTTTTTTATAACCTAAATGATTATATTATTCAAATATATTAAAACTACCGAGCCTCGTCTCAGCTTAATAAACTACATTGCAAGAACTGTCATTGTTTTCACAATTCTGAGCAAGTTTCTCTTAATACAATTGTCATCATCTTCATTTAAACACTGAGAGCATACCTTTTTTTCTAGCAGTGACCTTGTTTTTGTATCTCAACAGAGCACAGAAAAGGAGCAGAGAGGAGCAGCAATATATTAATGAAGGGCAATTCTCTGCATACATTTGCATTCTGTTAGATAACCCAGAACAGCAACCTCTACATTTCCTTTTGCTTAGCAGTGCCAGGAAGATGCTTGCTGCTGGAAGAGCACACAGGAACACAGTGAACATTACCCACAGATCAGCAGTCTGAAGCCACATTAGTATTGCCTCCAGTCAAAAGCATGAAAATTCCACTGAGGGGATTTTTTAAATTGTAAAACGAATCTAGTAATTGACTCTTTCATTATTGCTTCATAACATCTCAAGATCTATGAGCAGCAATAAATGCATTATTAGCCCATAGAATTATGATCTGATTCTATGGTGTAAAAACAAGAGCTGGAGCCACAATCATTGTTTAGTACAGATAGAAAGATCAGAATAACAGAAGAGAATTGAGAGCTCTCTATTAAATTGATGCAATTAGAGTTTGCGAAAGAAATAATCATTTTACATAGAAAAAGTCCACAGACCAACCACTGAGCAATTTTGCACAATAGAAGGATGGAATGGATTGTTACAATCTTCCCATCTGACCTCTTGAATAAAATGTGCCATAGGATTTTTTCTGGATTCATCTTGTTTGAGTTGGAGTATTTCCTTTAGAAAAGCATCCAGTTCAGATTTTTAGATGTCCAGTAAGGGGGAATTTATTACAATCTTCATTAAATCATTCCACTGGCAAATTACCCACACTATTTGTGTCTGCTTGGAATCTAAATTGCCTAACTTGAATTGCACTGCGTGGTTCTCATTACACTTCTGCCAGCCAGATAGGAGAGATGCTGTTATCAAATCACTGCTTCATATATGGTCAAGATGATCTTTAATCTTCTCCTTAATAAACTTCACTGGATCTCGTGACGTAGGAAGGGTTCCAAATCTCAGAGACCTCCCTGATCCATAAACTTCCAAACCTGCATGTGATATTCCAGTAACTGATGTACTGTGGGTAATTTTGAGTTGAATTACAGCAAAAAACCAAAAACCAAACAACCACCTTATAACATTGCGCTGCGAGCTTCCTCCCCCCAAGTCCTCTTCTGAGTCACTGCTTCCCAAGACAGCCTGCCCTCATAGAAAAACACTTACTTGGTTTGGTTCCAGAAGCATAATCTTAGCTTAACCATATTAAAAACCATGTTGTTTAGTTATACCCAGAGCAAGATGTGTTTATTATGCGTAAAACAGTCCTGGCTGTGTAGTCAGGCAGACATTCCCCTGTAACTGTGTGCACACAGCAAGAATTGGAAGCTTCTCAGCAAAGCCATGTAATCAGACTTCCATGTCACCAAAGAGCCCCCACCATCCAAACACCTACAGTCTTCAGTTCACACCTTATCTTTAGTCTTTGTGTTACCTCTGTTCATCATTTGTAATTTTTTTCTTCCCAGTCACTAATGAAAGTGTGAGAACAAAATACTAGGAAGCAATTTCTTTGGAATCATATGGCTGTTCTGTAAGAGCAATCCACCAACAAGCATACACTGTGAGCAGCCAACTTTCTATCTCCTTATTTGTGCTATGCTGATTTTCAGCTCACGCAGAAGCCTGGCTATGTTAAATCAGTCATGGTTTCCCTCTATCAAATTTAGAGATGTAAATCTACTAAGCCAGTTAAGAATACACCAAAAATGAGTTGAAAAGCATCTTCTGACAGTTTGTCAGTGCCATTTCAGGTCCACAACTTCCTAACTGTATCCAGCATCAGGAGTGCAGAGGGAGTAGGAAAGCAGCAGGCAGCCATTTGCCATGGAAAACACTTGTCCTGGTCCTTCCCCAGACACCTGGCAGAGGGGAAGTTCAGAGGTTTGGAAATCTCTCTTGTGACTATAATGACCAAGATGAATGTGATTCATTTTTGGATAAAAGAGAAGCACTTTCTTATATCTTACACAATGCTTCCTAAGCAGAAATTTTCCTGTCAGTGTTATACAAATGATTTAGAAAAAGCTGCAAGTGTTTATTACATATAAACCTAAAACAAATAATTAACTAAAGCATGAGCTCACCAAGGTTTGTCCTCAGAGCTATGGTCCTTAAAACGCTGTAGTCAAATGAAATAGAATTCTGCAGTTATGGGAAAACATCCACAGGAGGTTTAAAGAAAGAATTTGGAAGGAAAGAATTTTCATGTTGAATATTTGGAAAATTCTCTTCTCAGAAAGAGTGATCAGGCATGAGAACAGGCTGCCTGGGGAGATGGTGGAGTCACCATCCCTGGAGGTGTTAAGAAAAAGAGTAGATGTCACACTAAGTGAGATGGTTTGGTGGTATGATGGTGATGGGTTCATGGTTGGACTAAATGATCTTAGCAGCCTTTTCCAAGCATAATGATTCTGCACTTCTATAAAATTAAGTATCTGCTGTCTGTTTAGAAATTATTTACAAATTCTCAACTTAAATTACTTATTTCAGAGTTTGAAATTTATTCTGATTAACAAATAAGCACAGACTGACCTTATGGTATCACAAAATACTTATACACTCAATAACACTCAATATTTATTCTTTCAGTTTAAATAAACATAGTGCTAAGTGTAAAACTATACTAAACATAAATGTATTTATATACTGTTTTGCCTGTTCACATAAATTTTTAAAATGATAAGAAGCTTGGAAATAGGAAATAAAATATTTATTTTCCTTAACATAAGGAAGGTCTCATGAAGCAGAGATTTCTGTACATTAAAATGCCAAGAACAAGAAAAATCTCTCTTTATCTCTCCCCACTACAATTCAAGTTAAATTTAATGAGTATTCATTATCTGGTACTTACCTACAACACATTTTAATGCTTGACAGATAGTGAGACCTAAACTTCTTCATAAGTAATGGAGATTTTTCAGTGGGATAAAAATGCAACTGTAGAAATATCTTTAATATTCTTTATTTACCTGCCCATTCTGAGAACAATGTATGTATATATACATATACATATATACATACATTGTATGTGTGTGTATATATATATATATATATATATATATATATATATATATATAATGGAGAAAATATTTTCTCTTTCCATTAATTTACAAGCATAGTCCTGGAGAAAAAAAAAAAAGGACTATGCATATCTTTGAATATTTCTTGTGGAAAAGAAAAGACCAAAGGTCATGGACACTCACGTCAACAGCGAGCAGAACAGCTGCAGCCTTCACTACAACTCTTCTAAGATACGAGAGCCATTTTCCAGTGAAATATATTGACCTGTTGCTGTAAGCAAGAAGAATATAGACATATACAAGATCAGCTGCTGCTGAGCAGCCAGCACAGAACCAAAAGCTTACTCCAAGAATCACTTGGCTGGCTTTTTTTGTTTGTTTGTTTGGTTGGGTTTTTTTTTATGTTCAGACTTGGGTTTTTGAGTAGTTCATCTGATGTTACTTCATTCACACAAGATCAAGAATAAAGGCACAATCTATGCAGTAATGTAGATGAAATTAGACATAATTAGAAATATTCAAATCACATGCTCGGGTAGAAGCAGCTGTAGTTATAGTTCTGGGTACAGGAACTGATATACATAAATGTAAGACACTGACATAGCATCACTATTAATTTTAAATAATGAGACATTAGCATATGTAGGAAGATAAAACTGGGAAAGAATTTTCTTGTAACAGAAAATTGCTCAAGGAGGATTATGTTTAGAAGTTGTATTTAATCAGTCAAGAAACTGAACTTCATTTTTTCTTTAGAAATTATGAAGAGAATTAACTACTGGAAGCATCTTTCTTGGCAGTGTAGTAGTTTCTTCATCTCCTCAAGCCCTTTAAATCCTACCCATGCATTTCAGAGAGATGCTAAGAGCTCAGACAGAAATTATGGGCTTGCTGCAGGAAGTGCCAGATCAGTACTGAAATATGGAAGAGGCCAGAACTACCCAACTTTCAGAAATGATTTAAAGAAATTTTATTGCTGACTGGACCCGCTGATAGTGCTGCTCTGAAGCTGGCACATTCAGCAAAACAACTCAGAAAAAAATGGACCTTCCTTCCATTTTTCTTTTCTTTAAATTTTGTCTCTGCTCTAACAAGAGCCACACTTCTTTTTTTTTTTTTTTTTTTTTTTTTTTTTACTATTTTTTTAAGCAAGCCTTTCTGTCTCATAGGCCAATACAGACCATTCTGCAAGACAGTTGTTCAGCTTATCCAGCCCTGTTATTGAATTTGTACGTGGTTCACTTTCACACATTTGACAGCTTGCCCTTTTTCCAGAGCACATTTCTCTGACCATGCTTTGTGTTTTTGATGCTTCATATCTTTCTAATCTTTCCCTTTTTTTTCTTTCCCATTGTCAGTGGTTACTGTCCCAGCCTCTGGCTGCAGTATGTTCCTAATAGTGTTTCTCGGAAGACATCCTGATATACTTCTGGGCATATGCCCACACGGTTTTGTAACAAGATCTGGGTATGAAACTGTATCCAAAAAAAAAAAAAAAAAGGAAAGAAAATAAAAAATTTAATAGCATTTCTACTTTAAATCAAAACAAGCCCAATATCTGGTAAGGGAAACATTCACACATTCTCCACCAAAATAAACTCTTAAAATGGCCTAGGTTGGAGGCCTTAAAGATCACCTAATTCAAACCTCCTGCTGTGGGCAGACTAAATAAAATAAATTCCTGCAGTCGACTTGCTGGGGGCATGATCAACCTGCCTCAAAGTCCTCTTTTTCGTGACTATTATGATTTAAAAAATGAAACTCATTAAGTGTGAATCTGAGGTCATTCAGCCTCCCACATAATTGAGCTATTCTGCTTTTACAAGTAGTACAATATTTATTTCATCCACCTGACAATACTTCTCATTATGCAGTGACTGGCTGTCCCTTGGATGAGAGAATGCTGACTTCTTTTACAACCAGTGTATCTCTAGCTAGCCATTCAGATAAGAAGGTTCCAGGGAGAGTTTTGATTTTGACAAATCAGATTATTCTGCTGGAAATAGAAGGACCATCAGACCAGATTTATCAAAAAGAGTTCATCTGGTTTACCCATAGCCACCTCAATCACTATCATTTCAGACAGGAAGCACATTTCACACACCTTCTGAAATAGACACTGCCGTATGTGAACATGGGGAATTTCACACACACTGCACTGGAGAAGTAGGAGAAGAGGAGGATCAGGGGGCTCCTTGCTACTCTCTACAATACCCTGAAAGGAGGTTGTGATGAGATAGGTGTTGGCCTCTTCTCCCAGGTAACAGCAATAGGACAAGAGATAATGGCTTTTAGTTGCACCAGTGGAGGTTCAGGTTGGATATTAGGAACAATTTCTTCTCTGAAAAGGTGGTGAGACACTGGCACAGCTGCCCAGAGAGGGTCACCATCTCTGGAGACATTCAAGAACCGTGGGGATGTGGCACGGAAGACATGGTCAGTGGGCATTGTGGGGTGGGTTGGGGTTGGACTGGATGATCTTAGAGGTCTTTTCCAACATTAATGATTCTATGATTCTACGCACTAGCTACCCACATGCATTTTAAATAACCTGTTGCATTCACTTGAGCACTTGCAATCCATTCACAGCTCACTGCATTTTCCTCTTTGTAGTAATATATCCTTCATTTGTCAGTAAGAATGTTTTACCTGCACAGAACACAAGTAGCTTTGATCTGAGAAAGGCTGTTAGCAGATCTTTGATCCATCATCCTCAGCTGCACAACATGTAGAGCGGTGATAACATTGACTGTTGCAAAGCACTTTGAGATTTAACAGAGAAAAACATTTCAGAAGGCAAATTTTACAGTGAGAATTCACACAATCCAGTGTTAAGTAACATGCTTGTCTACAGCTTGTGAAATACCTCATGGATATTGGGCCTCTTCCCATCACCTGCTGCTTTGGCTGCTGAGTCCTAGCATGCATGGCCAGTGCCCAGCTCTCAGGTGCTGCTGAATCATAGCCCCATCAGACCCCGAGCACTGACCTCCCAGTCCAAGCTTCCTGTCCAGCTGGCTTTAGTCTCCAGACACAATGGACCACTGCAGGATCTTGGCCGCACTGCCCTCTGTGCTGACATTTCTTTCCCAAATGCTCTGGTCAGGATATTCAATGTAACCTCATGCTCCTCAGGGCACCCGAGAGCTGCAACCATATTGTTCTAGGGTTTCCATGCACAAGAAAAAAAGAATTCTGAAAAATCTCTGTTGAGCAGATATAACCTGTTATAAGATCCAAGACTGATTGCAGGTTTTTCCTTGTATGAAAAAAACAAGTGTTACTGGCTTTTCAGTTTCATTATCTGTATTTAAAATAGGTTAAGGTAAAGAGGTGGGAAAAAAAGTACTTCTGAGAGCATGAACTCTTAAAAAAATTAGTAGATAAATATTAATCCAAGCAGGACTAACCCCTATAAAAAGCAATCAATTGGCAAACAGGGCAGTGTGGAAGACACTGAAGCATTGATGCCTCTTGCACTGAGACTGAAGCTCAGAGGAAACAGTGCTATTCATTATTTGAGCCATTTTGATACTCTGTCATACACGCCTGTCAGAAAAAGAAGGGGCTATTATTTTTTTCTTTCTTTCTGCATTTAATAATGCAGCTTGACTCCTTTGCTCTTCCTGGAAGCAAGACCAATCCACTGTATTAAAAACGACATTAAAAAAAAAAACACAAAAAAAAAACAGTGAGAAATGGGATTGAGGTTGAGAGGTTGAAACAAACAGGGCCAGGAGATGTCAATGGAGATACTAGCCAAGAGATAACTGCAGATTGGCTCTAATGAGATTTTTTTTTTCCTGTGGGATATGAGTTACTCCATGAGTCAAAGGAATATTTTTAAGTGACAAATTAAATGCTGCACAGGAATTAATTGTTGCATTCTTAACTGCTGATTAGTCATAAATATCACAATATGTGGCTATGTGATGTCATCTCTCAAACTCTCATCTCAAACAAACATAACGAGTAGGTGATTACACGAAGTTGGCTGGAAGTCATCTGAGGGAAGAGGCACGAAGCTGAAGCTGCTGAAAAGGTCATTTTATCCTTGACCAGGCGTGATTTTCAAGGAGAAATCACCTTACTTGCATCTCCATGAACTCTGACAAAGCAGAGTTCACTTCTTTGTTCCCATGTTTGTGAACAAACAGCATTTTTTCCTCATAAATCATAGTGACTAACGAGAGTTGATCATACTCTGCGGAGGGAAAATGAATTATAAGGGGGGAGAAACCTCCAGAAGTGAGTGTAAAATGAGAGTTGCACTACTCACTGTCCAACATGAGCTGTGAGGGAGGTAAAATGGTGGAAATCACCATTCCCTGCAGAACTTGGATAACATTTACCACTAACAGGTAGTTTTCAGTTCCCTAGTTAAGTTGCATTATGCTTTTGTCTACATATAACTTAGTCTTGGCTTAGATTACACTCTCCTCAGGACAGATCCTTGAGTATAGATTTATGCGTTCACTCTGACATCAGAATCCTAATAAGAAAACCCAGATTTCCTACATTACAAACAAAAAAGTATTTTGCCAGATAAAGTAAATCAATTCCCATTCTATAAACTGTTTAATTAAAAGTGTATATATTTTTTTCTGCTTACTTAATCCTATCAGTAATCATTGCCACTTCATACGAATTCATATGAATTACTATTCATAATGATGGGCTATAGAAAAAAAAACTTCCAAAATTCAAAAAATCTGCATTCACTGTTTACATAAATGTATCACAGGACTTGTTTGTAATCTGCATGGTTTCAGTAGCAGTTACATGTATAAATTTGGGTTTTTCATTGCTTTCAAGACAATTGCCATGGACCCTAAAGGACATTTAAAACATAGTGTTTTAAAGAATTACTTACAACAGCTGATGTTCCCCCATATCCAGACAAGCTTAGCTTTTTAGCTGTTTTTTCGCCAGGTAAGATTTAAGAAGATAATCTCAGAACATTCATAAAGAAACAGTATGAAATCTCATATTATGGGATCCTGGATGTGAGATCATGAGAGGCACCATCACTGGGGGAAAAAAAGGAGAAGATTGCAATGCTGTTATCAAGTTCATAACATTCGTTCAAGTGTTCCCGGTAACAGAAGATTCAACTCTTTCTGCAGTAAAACAACTCACTAAAAGAAGTTTAACACTGAGAATAAAATGGTTGAATGGTATGCATGTTAATGTCTGTCTCATAGTAATCCTAGCAGCCTTTGTGCGTGTGCGCTTTTAGGCTTTGTTACTTACTCTGCATATGGGAATGAAGATTTAATAAAGCACTTCCCGAAGTACTACTTGCCTTGGAGCTGAAACAATAGTATTCATTTCATTTTTTAAATTAGCCAACTTCTATGTTCTGATATTAACAATCACCTAACAAGGAATTCCAGACTTGAGAAAGCAGTGTGATATGACCATTATTTCAGACTCACCATCAGGAACACAGATGTCCAGACTAAAAGAAAGTTAGAAGGAATAGAAAATGGGCTGCAGTGCAAAGCCTGAAAAAATAATAAATAAATAATAATAACAATAATAAATAAAATAAACTTGTGGACAGAGACCACTTTATTGTTCAGTGTTTTGGTTTTTTTTTTTTTGGCAAGCCTATGGGCACAAACAAAAGGAATGAATGCTGTAAACAAAAGAAACTCAGACATGGTTGTGATATGGAGCAAAGATGCAGAATATAAAGCATGTTGGAAAAAGCAGTTTGGAAACAAATAAGGGAAAAAAAATAAAGGAAAAACGAATCCATCATCAAAATAAAGCAGAAAGAAATTTATACTAATGCAGCAAAGCTGTGAACATGCATTCAGGCCCCTCTGAGACTGTTAACCATCTTCTTACTGAAACCAGCACAATCTACAGGCGTTTCCATCAGGTTTACAAACCTGTACTGTTATGCAATTTAGATTGTCGTCATCTAGAAATATGATAAAGTGGATGTGCTGATTATCATACATTCCACCTGCAAGTAATAAAGCAGTATGCCTGCAAATGCAGTCTCAGATATCCAGAAGTCATATAATGGAGACATCTTGAAAAATACTCTCTTCCCTATAAATACTATTGAGACAGGCTATTTTCTTGCTTATGTATTAGTGCATTTAATTGAAAACCCAAGGCAGCTGTTACACTGAGATTCATTTCATTACAGTCATAAAAATAACGGATGTTCAACACAGAGCTGAATACAGATTGCAGCCAAAGCTATTTACTAATTCCTTTTTCCCTGATGGTTGAGAGAACCAACCACAGATTTAAAAGGCCAAAAATACAAAGGAAAAAAACATCACAGTGAGTTTAGCAGGTACAAGCCTAAGACATTTTATACTAGAGACTAGCAATCAAGAGAACACAGAAATTGGTGACCCAAGCAACAGGCTGCGGCACAAGCTATGAACATTATGTGGTCTGTTCTCATTCTTCATTCAATCACAGCTAGAAGCTAAGCAGCACTTGCATCTTCATCTCATACAGCCTGAGCAATTCAGGGTCTACCCCTGACTGCCGAAGACCAGCACTAAAGCTGTTCTTGGAGATAAGACAAAGCTTCACCTGCTTCTGCTTCGGGAAAGAAGTCATACTTGTACATCTTAACATTTGGTTTTATCATAGTTAGACCCTTTATTTCTCTGTTCACTTTGTAGATAATGAAAACATACCAACGTTAAAACAAGATGCTGTTTTGATTTTGATAACATAGAAAGAACAAGGTCCATTTCTGCTTTTTCAGTCTTACAAATAGAATTTGATCACTATCGAGCTTGGTTGTGCTAATGGCAAGCAGCCATTGGGCATTTCAGATATCACAGAATCATAGAAATATATTTAGAAACATTATTAGTAAATATTTAGCTGTTCATTCCCAAAAGAAAACAGCAGAAGAAGTAAATATGAAGAATATTCAGGAATCAAAAGTTAGAACTTCATAATGAATCTCACTGTCATCCTCTCTGCCTCCATGAAAAGTTCACTCAGACGTGCAATGCCTTCAGAAACAAAATAGAAAGCCTACAGGGACCGTTGTTTACAACCTTCAGGTTCAGTCAAACTTATGTCTGTACAACAAGAAAATAATTAATTTACACTAGATTCATGAGCCCACATGCCTGGCAAACATTAACAGGGCAAAATACTGGGTACATCTCAGCAATTGCTCAAGGAGCCATAGAAGCATGTCTGTAGTGCAGAATCACTGTGGCTGAGGACTCAGCATTCACATTAATCCTGCAACAAGCTCTCTGATCTAGAGCTAGTCCAACCTGTAGGCTCAATCCATTTAGGGACTGCTCTGTGTGTTTTTTCTCTTGATCTACCACCCTGCCCACACTGCTGAAAGACCCATATAGTTCACGTATCAATTTCCAGAGACCACGCTTGGGACACAAGTCTAGGACATCAAGATTAAAACAATTTAGATAAGGATTTATTTAGGAAGAAAGATTTCGATTTGTTCCCATGGTCACTCCTGTTCTTCTTCTGAACTCTCAGGAAACACATAATGTGGGCCACAAGCTGGGGCTCTGAATATTCATTACTCTTTTTTCACATTGCTGAGTTCTGAACACTTTCCAAAGTATTCTTCCTACACTCAGCAACAGAAATGACTAAGAAGTGGAACCGGTAGATACCCTCCCCCATTTCAAAGAATAAACACTTATTATCATCAATTTTTCCTCTTTCAAATAGTATATAGTAAAATTAAGTTTACAACAATTAAACATTTTTCTGAAAGAGCTCAGGCAGCAACAGAGATCCAAACTGCCACTATTTAATGAAAACTGGAAAAGCTGCTCACAGCCTCTCTCTGATTGCTTGCTACAAAAGCCAGTTACAAGCAATTGGAGAGATCAAACGCAAAGGAAGGGAGGAAGGGAGGAAGGGAGGAAGGGAGGAAGGGAGGAAGGGAGGAAGGGAGGGAGGGAGGGAGGGAGGGAGGGAGGGAGGGAGGGAGGGAGGGAGGGAGGGAGGGAGGGAGGGAGGGAGGGAGGGAGGGAGGGAGGGAGGGAGGGAGGGAGGGAGGGAGGGAGGGAGGGATAGCAAAATTGCCATCACTATTTAAATCTCAGTTCTGCAATAAACTCCATAAATGACACAAGAGATCAGTGCATGAGTGTTTCAGAGATTGTCTAGCTATTTCAGTCAATGTAATAAGACAAACTATGGCCTAAGGATATATTTCTTTAGCATTGATTTTTCAAAATAAAATGAATAGCCAAAACACATGATGAGCTATTTACTATAGACAATGTTTTTTGTATTTTTTGTAATACAACTATATATAGTGCATTGCTCTTTAAGAAGGAATTCTTTAGTTTTTGTAATCAATATCAAATTGATTATGGTTATTAATGTATATAAACTTTTTCAAACATTTTCACAGAATTTGAAGTTTATGAAAAAGAATTTAAAGTTCATGCAGAAGCAAAACCAACTTCTAGCACTCAATTCTTGACAATTCAATTTTCTTATTCACCTAAAAGAAGTTTAGAGAGTGATACAGTCCACAATACTTAAATTCTTCATTACTAAAAGTAATGAAGTATACATTAGTTATAGGAGTCTTGTGTAAGAAAGTGTTCAACTGCATCAGGAGACTGTGAGATTAGATTCACTGTTATTAAATACAGACAGAAGCTATTCAACTCGTACTCTTTTCCCTACAACTGCATTTCTCAAAATAATACTCCCTGAACTCTTATATATGTATGTATTACCATAGAAATTCATAATTATCACACCTATTTTAAGATGCACGTTCCATCCTCGGTAACTCTAGTTTTACAAGGCACTTGTACAATGCAATTTTGACACCTATGAACTTTCTTAAATACAATAAAATGCCTGATCTCTATTCGTCTCTGTACTACTCATTTCATTAAAAAATGAACATCTGTATTATACAAAAGCTTATCCTTATATTAGAGATAGAGGAACAAAACACTCAAAGTGGCATTTATAAAATTGATGACAATCTCATCGAAAAGCATTTACACGAATCCAAGTCAGGCCACATATTTTTGTTCAATTTCATTTTGAAGGATATTAATTATGTGTTATTTGGCTAAAATGTACACTGCGTACATTTAAAAAAAAAATAAAAATCAGGATCACAATTATCTTTTGAAAATTTTGTTTTCTACATAAATTAGCAAGTACCTGACTTGATTAAAACCAAACGCATTAATAACTGAAAAAGAATACAGTTATAAATAAAAGCAAAACACTGCTCTTCATTAAACACAGAGTGAACAGGAAGATAACTGCAGACATAGCAGATTTGATAAGAGATGGTTAATTTTTAACAATCTGAGATTCATTAGTAAAACATTGTCACTTAAAGATAAACGTCTATGTACATTGTAATTTGAAATCCTCAAATATAAAATATTAATTGAAGTTTTAGACATTAACTTTCATCCAAACTGCAGCTGTGATCATACAATTACATCTGCTGATTTTGAGCACCTTCTTAAATATCTCTAAATTGCAATTCTGAAAAAAAACCAACAGACAAGATAAAGGGGGAACTTCACAGGATTTCAGGTGTTTATTAAGTGCAAAGATCAGTGAATCATTTAGTCATGTACTACAGTCCCCAGTGCCAGATCGCAGATATTATCCAAATATGTGAATAGTAATCAAAATTAACATTTGTTACTTATTATGCAGTAGCTATTGCAATAATATGGCATCTGAATAAAACAACAGATTCCTGCTCTAGGCGTTTCTACTATACCATTTCAGAAATACCTCAGCAGCGCATGTTATGACCAAAAATGAGTCATTTTCATTTTAAAGTCATAGTTTGTTTCAGTTTTTTTTCCAATTCTGCAGAGGCAGAGTGGCTTCTTCTCAGCTTTGCCTACATCCAGGCCAAACAGTACAGTTCTTGGCCTACTTGAATGCTTGAGAATGAGCAGATCAGAGAACTTCCATGTATTGGTGATTTTTTTTATTTTTTTTTTAAATCAAGCTTATAAATCTTTCTTAAAATGCAAAAAAAAAAAAAAAAAAAAATCCAAAAAAATATTGTTGCATATATCTATCACTCCTCAAAATAGATACCGAAGTACATAAAATGCACATGTAAATGCATCTACGTGACCATTCTCCTCTCAGTGATTTCTACATGTAAATTAAGTGTTCCTTTTAAATGCACAGTTTAAATCTCTCAGTTTAATTCTGTTAGAAACTTTCCTTTGTAAAATAATGTCTCTGATAGCAATACTTACATAGAGCACCCCAGATTTATATCAATAAAAATATTAGTATTCTGACATTTCAAAGTCACTTTATATTTTTGAATTGAGAATGATAATCTTCACAGTTCTCATTCCAGTCTTCCTTGCTTAGCATCCCCTATTGCTCCCCACACGTCAAAGACAAACTCGTCTGGAAATGCAAAGTCTCCAAGAGTTTCATCCAGTGCCACTGCAAATTCGTCTGGGTTTTTCTTGTCTCTTCCTGCTTCCACCATTGTTGCAGCTGAACACAAACAAAAAGTTAAAAAAAAAATAATATATATATATTATTATATATATATAAATATAAAATATATTGAGAATATAAAATTATTCTCATGAAAGGGACAGCTAACATTTGTCCAAGATATTTCTGAGAGTATTTGGAGACCAGTAATGTTAAGGGGATCTAAAGCTTACCTACTGAATCCTAAATTAATTACTATTTATATACCCATCCCCACAGTAGTTACATTATGTTCTGGTTAATGGGAGAGCTTCCTTGAAGTGTTCATTATATATTCTTTCAATTGTTTAGGGGATGTTAATTCAAGCAGCCTTAATTTTTCTCTGATTAAATTATGTTCACCATTCATTAATACACACTTGTCTAAAGGCAAGGTACAGCAAACTCCTGTGATAAGACCCATGCTAATGCACAACGAACTTCAGTGAGTTTGAAGTAGGCTCAGTGATCGAAAAGGAATACTCAAATGATGGCATGCAACGAAATCAGTATGGGTTTGCTAGAAACAGCTTCTAAGTTTAAGTGTTAAGTACAACCTGTATTTGGACATAAGTAATGAGAAGTATAGAAAAAACACTTGAATACTTCTGGAAAAAGAATTCAAATACTATGCACTATGTTCAACATATGCACAGTGTCAAAAGAAAACCCACAAAAAAGAGTAGAATGGCATTTCTATCAAACAGAGATAGACTGATGTCTTGTTCATCCAGCAATTTCTCCTGTTAAACACATGAGGATCAGTCTTTATCAAGTTTCAGACTTCAATTTGGAAATTGCTTTAGCCACTGAACAACTCTCAGATTTCCAGGAGAAATTACAAGCCTATCACAAACAGCACTCAACAGTGGCTACAGGGATTTTAGTGCAAAGGAAAGCTGTGAGGGCTCAAAGCTCTCTCTGTCACAGCACCTGCACCTCCCAAAAAGATGAAAGGTGTCAGCTCAGGAGAGAACAGCAAAGCTAAGCTAAGCCAGTAGGCTACCTTGGTTTATGGGATGCAGAAGACTGCAAAAGAGACTAAGCACTAACAGGACTGCTGAGTGAGTTTATTTTCTGAGCTGTATCTCTGCTCCACAGCCTCTGTTTATATTAACAACAACAAGATTATACTATACAATAGATGAAATCCTGA
This sequence comes from Coturnix japonica, assembly GCF_054131305.1. NCBI lineage: Eukaryota > Metazoa > Chordata > Aves > Galliformes > Phasianidae > Coturnix > Coturnix japonica. Next base: position 18,629,609 of record NC_140673.1, read on the forward strand.
ATCAAATTCTGGTTTATTTCATCACCATCTTTTACACCTTAAGCTGCAAGATGTTCTTCATCTTTTGTTATACATCAAGTAACAACCACCTTCTTCACAAACACATTAAATACTAATGTCACACATGAGGAATTTAATAACTGAGTGGAAAACATGTATTATAGTGCCTGAGAAAGGGAAGAAAATCCTGAAATCACAGAAGACCATTTTCAGTACAACAGTCTACTGCATACTTGCTATGTAATGCATGCAGTATGTGGTGTTGAAATGGTAAAATCTCACTGATCAATGTAAAATAAACTTTCCCTGTTCTAATGTGTATTTAATATTCTTTTGTTAACCTGAAAGTATTTATTGATAGTTGGAACTATCTGGAAAATAGAGCTGGTTATTATGCAAACCTTTAACAAGCTGAGAACAAATTGGAGCCACATGCCACACTGTAGACGTCAGCAACAGCAATTCTGAAGAAATTTGATGTTTCATTTTTAACTACATTCAGACGTGAGACTGCAAACAGGATCTCCATGCCAAACACCACACAGAAGCCCAAAGTCTGACGAACAAACCGCTGTGCTCAAGGAAGCTTAAGCTTTACCCAGACTCCTGGCAGCACTACAGGATTTCAAGGACTCAAGATGTCAGAAGTAACCTATCCCCATTGCATGGATTCTTTCTTCATCCACCAAGAAGTCCCTGGGATACTGACTTAGAGCAGACTAGGAGGGAAAAATTAGGTGAAGGGCTTACTTCACAGTCTTCCTGATATGAATGAGGATATGAAGCCGCTCCATAAAGAAAATGAAACAAGGTTGGAGGGAGAGAAGATATGCAAGGTGAAAGACAATTTAGACATAAGAAGTATGCCTGGATATATTTCCTTAAGATATTAAAAAGAAAGTAGTGATCAAAAGAGTGAGGATCTAGACAAGTATTCCAGTGGAAAGAGTGGCAGCAAGGAATTCTGGAGACAAACTCATACATGCAAGAGCCATATGACAGCAGAGATAACACATTCTTATATAAAAGTTCAACCATCCTAGTTAAAACTTCAGAATTACACCGTCATTAACCAAAATGCTACTTCAAACACAAGGCTTCATAAATATTGAGCTTCCCAAATCATGAAATGATGATAAGTCACAATGTCACAGCCATTTGAGAGCAGCAGTCTCAAATAAAAACATTTATAATCATATTGAACAATTGCAATCAGCACTACCACTGCACTTAATGAGCTGTACTTGTTAATGCACACTGCTCTTCCCTAATTCACCTGGTACTATAGAATACGCTTAACACAGAAAGTGCAAGATCTTCCTTTCTCCTGAATACCTTTTCAGTAGCGTGGTAACGACCTCTAGTGTCAGCAGCATTATATTACCGCTCAGCAAACGGCAATGTGAGATGCAAGCAATCCCTACTGGCGCTTGCACAATAGTTCTTATCACCGATGTATACAAACGATGAACCTATATTTTGCTAGTTTCATACACACAGAGGCACTAAGACAGACTAGTTTATCTGTCACGCAGTGTACACGTTCTTACCCCCTTGGGCAGTTACCACATGCACAGGGTGGCATCCATGCCCTCAGAGGCACAGATGGAAAACTGTGTGCAGAATATGCACACTTACATGGTGACGATCCCTCAAGGCTAATCAAAAAGTGCTTAATTCGAGGGTATTTGGTAGATATGTGGCAACTGGAAGAGAACTCTGGCTCTCAGAGAACATCTCAATGTAAATTGACTCCACTCCCCTTTCTCCCCCACTGCTTCTCATGACAGCTGCACAATAAGCGATTGCATAAATTTTATTCTAATACAGAGAATATTTTTCTTGACAGTCCAGATAGTCCCATTGTCTTCAGAAATTTGTTTTAAAATCCCACTGCTAGCAATGCTCATACTTGAGAAAATTTCATGTAAAATGTGAGAAGTTCAGTGAACTCAAAAGTGACAAAAGAAATTGTCCTCTCAGCTTTAACCGAGGAAGCTATCAGGTTTTCCAGAACACAATCACCTTACACAGCAGTTTTTGCTACTTACATCCTCTTCTGTCACTTTCAGAAAAAAGAAAAAGAAAAGCCTTTACAGACATTTCAGTATTTATTTAGATGTAATGATATCAGAGATTTTGCTTTCATCAAAAGGTAACAAATACTAGTTTAGACTTACACTTTTATCAACCACACTCCTTATCAATATGACAGAAAACAAAGTATGCCATTAAAGTTTTCACTGTTTTATATACATTGATGTTAGCTTCGTGTTGAATACTGCCACACATTAATCAATTTGAAGGGCAAAGAACAAAAACTGGACAAATATAATCCTTTGGAGGATTAAGTTTGGTGACACGAGAAGACAGCAACAGGTTCAAGGAGATACCACTTCATTCAAAGCATTTCAGAATAAAAATATCCGTCCAGCACTGCTGGGATGTACAGGTGATCAAAGAATAAAAGCTTAGGTGAGATGAAGCTTAAACTGTATGGAATATAGTCATATTTTGAGCATATGAGAAGCTGGAAAAGTAAAACCAGAAACTGAAAAGTAGATCTGAATTCTTCTAAACAGAATTAAAGAATATTATAAGGTATGTAGTGCCTGACAACACTAAAAGAACATCTGAAAGGAAATAATCATCCAAAAGCGTAAAAATAGAACAAAATATTTATGGATGAAGAGTGGCCAGAAGATGCTGGAACATCTCAACTTGGACAGGAAACCCTTTTGCAAATGTTTCCCATTGAAAGCATTCTGGGGTTGAACGCTGTAGATCCAGGCTTTCTCTCCTCCACAATCTTTGATATGAAATACAGCTCACCTCAATCCACTGATTTAAAAACAAATGCCATAAGACTTCTTCACTAACATTGCTTTCTGAGCCATCCCAATTAATCAGCTCTTCGTGTTCCTCTATCAGAAAACACAGACAAGAATTAAAATAATCTACAGCAGCCCTCACTAATGCATTTGTATTTTAAACAAAGCTCAAATCGTTGCCCAATTTCTAACACACACACGAAGCTGAGGAGTATGTTTCCAGAGCCAAATGTCTCTTCTATGAATTAAGCCTTTTTTTTTTTTCCTTCCTTCAGTAAAATAGAGGTAAAAGTGCATTCATGATGCAGGTATGTAATTCTCAACAGCGTTTAGATACCTGAAAATAATCATCTGTCTCCCACACTCCCCTCCTCACCCCTCCAAAAAAAGTGTATATGATGTTCCATTAAACAATTTCCACGCTTTTCCTCCAACTCAGGGGCTCACATGTAAATTTAGTCAGCCATTCTTGAAACTGCCAAGATACTTAGCAACACAAAAATTAAGGGCTTTATCTCATATTTAATTCTGTCTATAATTTTACATTATTTTTCTTTCTCTTCTTTTTAACTTCTGGCTCAAAATTGGGGCACTGTTTCAGAATTCAATCTCACTATGGAAGTGTCATTTTAATGGAGATGAAAAAGCAATATTAACTGACAACCAGAGCTTCTGACAAACAGAACTGCATGGGAGTGAGCAATGATTGAGATCTTAATCACTTGTCGGCTGTCGCATTGTGATGACTTGCATTTTCAACTAATCTGGCTTGAGTAATGAGTGAAATTTCTAGCTGAGCAGTGATTGGCATTCTCTGAATGAATCCTTTCCTCATATTTCATCTTCATGGGTGACTGATCACATCTCGTATATAAAAAAACCTGACATATGTTAATTGAACAGATTTGTGACAAGTGATTAGCTCTCCTTTCCTAAAGAGATCTAGAACTGTTTAATTATTTAAAAGTGATAAAACTTTTTCTTTCTTATTTGCCATCACCATTGGCCCTTGACTAAGATTTGAACTTCAAGAAACAGCTTCAAAGATCCAAACTAGAGCTAGGTAAACCTGTAGTCTTTGATTCATGACAACCTCTCTTTAACAGCCTTCTTGAGAGGAAGAGAAGAGGCAAAAGGCAAACCAACAATCCAGTTGGGAAGGATGGAGTAGCTTTGAGGACAAAGACCTGTTCATTCTTTGAGCATTTTTAAAGGCCTTCTTTAGAACTATCCATGCTGAAAGATACAAGGACATTAGATCTGTTAAAATACATATATAAAAATATCAGAGAATTCATGAAGTGCTTGGCAACCAGCAGAGCCAAACTTCAGCTACAAACTGAACTCTTCAGTCGACTTACAAGAACCATCCCGTTATGACAGTGAGAGTCAAAGAAAGGTAACAGTAGTTCCCACTGGAACTCATGATCGTGTCACATAGCAGAGCACAGAATACCCTGAAGGTCCGAAAAACAAGCCCTAGCCTACAATCTCAGGATCCTGGGCTACTGATACCAAAACAAGAGCTACTTGTTCCTATGGGGCAGGAGGCCTGGAGACCTTGTCTGTAAGTAACAAGGACAGAAGCCTTCTGAAGACTGGATCAAGCTGGGGCTTGTAACAGCTGCAGGACAAAAACAGCTCCAGAAAGGGTGACTGGCACGAGTCTTCGGAAGCTTTGAAGCCTGAGCCAGAAACTGTTCACAGTAAACCTAAACAGAGGGTCAGTCAGCACCACCCAGGTCTCCTGAGAGCATACTGCATGCCATAACCATCACGTACTAGAGTTACTGGGAATAGAATTTTTGAGAACTGTGAGTTTCCTTAGAACTGGGAGGTTAATATCTGCAAAACAGAGCTAACTAGTTTTATGCAGCTTCACTCTCACTTCCATACCAGGAAGTCCACCTTTACTTTAGGTTAAGACACAGATAGTAATTCACCTACAATTTACCTGTATAGAAATGTGTAGAGCTGCCAATAAGATACTTGCCAGAAGGAGCAGCTAGCAAAAGACTTCTGGTTATTCATATTGTTTTCTATTGTTCTCATTCCTGTCTGCTAACTGCTGACTGTCCAACCATTCTGCTTTGCCCTTAGCTACATGCCAGACCTATGACCTATTCTGCTTTGCCTTGACATGAGAGAAGCGATAAAGGCTTTCTTTCAGTATTGCTTTCCATTTAGTTTGTCCTTTCCTAATTCTTGGCTGATTTTTGATATTACGGTAACAAATAACTTCTGCCTTTGTTTCAGCGTTAATGATATCATAAGAGGACTGCACCCAGCTAATGCTCCCACACTGGCAATTCTCAGTCAGCTACACCACAAAACATGAACAGCTTCTTCCCTTACAAATGGAAGTTCATATTCAGCTGGTGTGGGATTAACAACACCAGAAACAACAGCTTCAGGGGCAAATTTAGTGCGGTTTTAAGGAATACTGATATTCAACAGTTTCTTTCATTATAATAGATTATTTTAAAGTTAACAAATATAATGGAAAATTTCCCATGTTTCTTCAGCAAACAGGCTTTAAAGACTTTGATAAATCTGCTATTACTCCATCAGTCCTGCTGCTGAAAAAGATCTCAGATTCTAACTTTAGTGACCTCCTTTAAAGCATCTGAAGCCAAGGGATGAGTGAGAGGGGGTAGGAAAAAATGGTGAATAGACATGCTTGACCTTAACAATCCCCCAACCTCACATACAAGCTTTAGTAGAAAATACATGCTGTAAAGAGCAGCCATGACAGTTAATTAACGGCAAGTAACTAAATAAATTATTCAGTGGTGTATAGATAGCATGCAGAAAGAACATTAATTACATCATAAGGCCTGAAGTGATAAATTCTCCCTTTGATAAAAGAGATATATTTGGAGAAGCAAAGGAAAGGTTTGGGTTTACATTCTAGACAGGTTTTGTTTTGCTAACATCCACAGATTGAAATACCCTATAAATTATAGGCTAGATAAAATGAAAAATTATTGAATCATGTAGTAATGCATTTGTTAAAACTCACCTAATTCAATATCTCTTATCCCCATATATGTTTCAAGAAGTTCATCCACTTTTTTTACTGCTTTTTCTTCAACTTCAGACAGCTTTATTGAAATAAAGGAAGAAAAAGTGCAAAAGTATTATTATATCCTATGCAGACTTTAAAACAAGAAATTGTCTACTGCTTATCCTCACTTTCATAGTAGCTGCTTAGACCTACAGAACCAAATGTAAATCATGTTATCCTTCCCTATTCCCTTCTTTTCACAAACTAAAATCATCCTACAAGCTTCAAACAACATAACTTTTACACTGTCCAAACAAAATACAGGCCTTTCAACTCCTGACAATACAGACCTTCATCAAAGCCTCATCAACTTTAAAGGAACCTGAAATAAGAAAAATTTCTTCTTCCAAGCACTATACCTGGTTTTACACACATTCATGTCAACATACGTTATAAGCCTCTCCTAACAACCACGCTTCAACTAGCCCAGTATACTTCCTGGTGTTAGATACAGAACCACATCTTCAGCCATTACTTTTATTTTCTCCTTCCTTCTTTTCAATGCTTCTTGGTCTAATGCACTTTAAAATCATTCACCTAGACATCTAAGTAAAGGTTCTTCATTTCCAGATTCTTCAGCCCCATCCTATCTTCCTTAGCCTTCAACTTTGTGTATACATTTCTCCTTGGAGAAAACAGACTTCATCATAAGTCCCACAAGCTTTATAACGTGGATTTTCCCTTCCTGGTTTACCAGAAAAACCTTGGGGAAGACTAAATTGGGTGCTAGAAGACTGAACTATTGAAAAGCCACAAAGTAACTATACCATTTCTTCCACAGTGGCAGGGCCTTTATTTCTCAATCGCAGTGTTTCTCTCCCTCTGGAGATTTTAGCTTCGGTCAGAGTTCCACCTTTGGACCTTGCAGACACCTTTTCTAAAGTCAAAAAGAAAACAAACAAACAAAACTAATTATATGGTATGTATACAGTGCATCTGCTTTGCTGTTACATTACCTTCAGTTTTAATTTTAACCAAGATTCAACAGGCATCTAAAATCTTAACAATAAATTAACCACATACACCATATAGATCTATAATTTCACATTCAGGATTGGCAAGGATTTAATTTACTTATTAACTCAGGAGTTCAGCAATTTAACTTGGAAAGTTCTATAAAGAGTTATGTAGAATTGTTTTCACTGTGCTATTTTATGCTCCAGACTATTCCAACTTTTAGAAGAACTTATGCTACATGCATTTTGCCTAGACTATTCTGCTAAAATATCATGAAATGTGAACTTCAGTGAAATTTAAGATATAGATATCAGTTAATTTGTCTCAAAAGGCCTGATGTAATATACATACTTTTCTAGTTCTATCACCACTAGAAGCTTAAACTATGACATTACCTGTGTTTGCAATACTTCACACCAAAGCACTCTGGCCAGCATAGAAACTATTTCTTTTTAATTTAAATCTGTGGCTTGCCTTATGCTGTCTTTGCATTGTTTCTATTAATTTTTCACTGATTCACTGAAGCATAGCTTATGATTGGTAAGGACAAATCTTCTTCAGAGAAGTCTTCAATTCTGCACTTTAAGCCTTGCCTCAGGCATCTAGTGCAGCATCTGCACACATGGTAGGAAGATTTCCAACCAGTAAATTACACTTGTATTCGCTTTCCACTAATAGGAAGGAAAATAAAAGCTGGTAATTTGACAGAGACTTGTCCCTCATTCCTACACCTTTACAAACATAAAGCAAGCAGGTTGTCTTGAAATTAACAGGAATCCTGCATCTACTTTTCCAGTAGCATCTGGATTTTGTCATCTCCTCTGTGGCTATTCTTGGCCCGCTGCAGCATAAACCATCTCATACAAATTTGTGCCTGAAGCTCAACTTGCACCTAAGGCAAAAGCCAGGATATTCTTAACCTGTCTCAAATTGGACATTGGGAGTTTTAAGCTTGTTTCTGTAGAGTAAAAAAAATATATGCAGCTTTCAAAAATCTGTCCAAAAAGATCTACTTTGCTCTTAATTTAATGTCAGATAAAAGGTATTGTCATGGAATAACAAGTTTCCTTCTCTACATCATCAGCAGACGAAGAGGTACCTTAATCATCTTTGGAAAGTAACTGTTATTAAATAATAGTTCAAGTCACCAAAATCTGATTTACCCCAGTCTTTACAGACTATGTAATAGGCTTAGCCCCAAATACCCATATTAAAAAGATATTATTATACTGCTAATTGCAACATTGAATGTATGTACATTACACTGAAGTATATTACAATATACAAAGTTACTTAACAGGATATCCAGTGATATTAGAGACATATCACATTCTGTGCAGAAGCACCAAAAGCAATCTTCAGATTTCTCTCAGTTTCAATTTCTGCTGTTATTCTGACACCAAGTGTCAAGATTGGTGTATGACAGCAGTTGTAAACTGCTAACAGATAAAAAACAAATTGGAATAAAAAAAATAAAACATTTTCCACTGTGGTGGAGACTGAGTGCACATGAAGTCATACATGCTTAAAATGCAGCAGTATTTTGTGCTTTCTTGTTAAAGAAAAATAATGCGTGGATCAGGGGCGGAAACAAATTTAAAAAACCTGAGAGAATCAAAATCTCTATTTTAGCTCCCTAAATTAACTCAACGTGTTTTTATTTATTTTTACGGCCTTTATAAACTGGATGTACTTAAGGAATAGCAGGAGGTATGTTTGTCTTATATAAGTATCACTTTCACACAGCAGTCAGGTATCAGGTAGAGACAGAGCTTTGTCCAATTCCTTTCCTTCAGTCCTAAGTATACCTGCTGTATAATAAAAGAGTGAACAAAATGTTGGGGATAGCATCCAAGGAGGAGCTTTGGGGAATCCCAGATTCTTCTCTGCTTCATCCTTCTGCATTAGAAGAGCTCAGTCCCTCCTAAAGCTCACAAATAGAAAAATCTGATACACACATGAACAGGGTTCATATATAAGAGATATAAACAAAAACAGAAAAAAAAGGTTGAGGATCACTGAAATGAACCACGCTTTAAAACCATGCCTAAACAACTCCTGAACTTGTTTTGCACTGTCATGTGGTAGCAAAGAAATCAAGCAACTGAGACCCAGTGCTGAGTCAGCCCATACCAGGAGAACTGCTGGAGAAAGCAGATGGAAGAAAATTCATTCCTAAAATTCCCACTCCAAGAAAAAGAAAATATACATATATATATATATGTATGCTATACATAGAATGTTCCTCTCTTTTTGCAGCAGTTACATTATCTTGCCTGAAAACAAACTTACAGTGCAATACAATATTGGGAGTTCAATACTCAGGGAACAAGGCAAACAGCCAAGTAACACTCACCAAATGACTTCATAGGCTCTACCAGCTTCAGCTTAAGCACCCGACCTTTCTCCAGATCTTTTAGCATTTTGGCAACTTCATAATGCCGAAGATCTGACACATCTTTTCCATTTATAGACTCTATGTGATCGCCTACGCAGATCATTTTGGTTTGGTCCATAAGGCTCCCTTCTCTGATTCGCTATTGTTTAAAAAAAAAAAACAAAAAACAAAAAAAACCCAGAAAATAATTAGAATCATTTTTTGAAATGGTAAAGAGGTGACAGATTCAAGAATGTCAGTTAAAAATATCAAATATCACTAAGTTTCTTTTACCAATGAGATATTTTGACTGTAACATTTATGTCATAAAAGACATTTTAGAAAACTATATTTAAACAAAGTAATATACATTGCATATAAAAATCAACACTAGAAAAAAAATGCAATCATACTTCAGAAGTTAAGGCTTCTGAATATATATATTTTTTTTCTTTCTTTAAAACTGTACCTAATGTGACAGTAATATTAATGTTCTCTTGACTTTTGATTTAATAGTCTGACAAGCACAGGTAAAAAACTTCTCATGTGTAGTCCTGGAACATAGAAAATAATACGTGATATACAAAAAAAAAATGGAGTGCTATGTAAGTCTGGTGTTAATAAGGCTTATCTATAGCAAGTAAACTTCTACAGTTTTCTTCACTTAGCTGTGTAACTGCATATGGTAAGCTATTTCCTGTGAAATAACAATGAAGGACAAGAAATGCTTCCAAATGGTATTTCAGGGAATAAAAGTGGCGTAGAGGCAGAGATCATAAAATGAAACAGAATTTAGTATTCATAGTTTTTCCAAAGTTCAATTTCAAGTGAGGAAAAAGCAATCATTAAAAGATCTCTATGATTTATCAAGTCAATTAAAGGACAATTAAGATTTCAGTGATTCCGTTTATTGTTGTTAAATACTGTCATATTTATCATGCTCCAGTCATGAAAGCCATTATTGTGTTTAATATAAAGCTATGACATTGTAGAATGTCTTCTGTTTTGCAGAGATACGGATTTCATTTGAAAATCTTCCTAAATAACATACATTTCAATAAAGACTGCGGCTGGCTTCAGACTGGCTTTGAGTTTACAGCAACACAAGGGAGACATTTCCACCTAATACTACAGCACTTATCCTAGCTGCTAACTGTCTTAAAAACCTGTTTCTAGTTTATGTGCACATCTAAGCCCACATATGTGCCTCCATCTGAGAGAGTAAGTGGGAAGTGTGATAGTGCTCACTGTCCTATAAGACACTGCTACAATTTTTAGCTTCACGCAGAGCTTAACTCTTTCTAGCACTTTTTGTTATTGCTGTTTAACCTAGATTAGAAACAAAAAGATGACTTATGGCAAAAGAAGAGAGGGGTGTTGTACACAAACAAGAAACCAGGCCTAAGACACATTTCTATTGCCCGGTTCACAATTGTGTCTGCCATACTTCATGTTTAAGCACCAAATCCATTCTTATTACCTTTTCTTCTTCACTTGGATCCTAATACCAAGACTTCTTTTATATTACCTGATAATATCATTCATTCCAACAATTTTTTTTATGTGACACAGCACTCCAAGTTAACTGACTCAAGGCAGTCAAACTATGATGTCACTGTAATTAAGATGCAATTGATATGCTTGTATTTCAGTTGCTCTAGAGAACATGTAGAAGCTACAATCTCTGTTTCCTATGAAAATATAAGGAAATAATTCCAAACTATTTTTTAAGTAAAGACAATTTCTGCTTAGTGATTCAGCAAGTCAACTAAATATGTAATATATGCAGCTTTTACTTTTGTGTACATATATATATATATGTATGTATATATATATATTCTGCTGTTTAAAATCAGCCATTAGCTAAATGTGCAACAGTAATAAAAGCAACCTTGTAGAAAATCTTCAAAACTGATGTGGAATTGCATTCCCATGAAGACTGCACCACATCCGTTACACCTATTACTGGACCAATACAGTGACAACATTATATTTATTCAGACAATTCCTATTTAATTTCCTGGATACTGCAGCTTGCTGATGTAGTGAAGGTTTTCCAGTTCATTCAAATTATACAGCAGTCAATGCAATTGTTGTTTCTCTCTTCCCCTATTACCATCCATGTACAGAGAAAGTTATACTCTGTACAGTGCTGCACAAGTGAACCTGAAGCACTGCTTTCAATGTCTTCTTTTAAAATGCAACGTAAGTAGCAGTGTGATGGAGTGTTATGGCTTGCATTGATACTACCACTGAAAATTCACAGTTCCCTATCTATAAACATAAAAATGAGGATACAGTTTTGCCAAACTGCTTGCTGAAGACTCCACTGCATCTCAATTTTGTCAAGAGTGATCTCTATCACATCTTTTTTGACAGCAAGCAAGCCTGCATCTAGTCCACATCCTTTTTCATATCCATGGTAGCTAAGAAATGAATAGAGAATACAAGCTCTACATACCAGAAGCTCTGTTAATAATAGTAATAAGATCAGCATTTGAGACTGAAATAATCAAAGATAATTCCCAGTATCTCACTAGTAACAGTTAATTGGAGTAAATTAAAGAAATGCACCTAGAAAGGCTGGAAAAATTGGGCAAGTTTCCTAATAAAAATAATAAAAAAAACATAGTTTAGCAGGAAAGGTGTCATAATTTCTTCCATCTTTACTTGTCTTAAAATAAACTGCCTGGAGGTCATACAGGAGGTGAGGACAAGAGCAATTATAATTAATACATTACACATGCTACTGACTATATTTTCTATGCAAGCTAACTGGGGTGAACTCAGTTAATCCATAACCTTACCACTTTTTAATCCATCCTACCTAAGGACATGCCAGTATTGGAAAGCTGAAAGTGCTTTGTACTTCACCTGCTTTTACAGAGCATTCAGGATTTTACCCCATAAACACTCAAAGACTGAGAGAGTACAGCCTTGTTACAGTGAGTGACAGATGTGCTATAAGGATCTAATCGATGATGTCAAAAACTCACTAAAAAAAATAAAAAGAGGAGGCAGAAATAAGCAGCATGCGACACTTATCATCTTGGTATTGGTTACACAGTGTAACAGTCATATCATAAAGCTCTTACACATCACAGAAACAACAAACAAATGACCTAATTTCAAAATGACATGCAGTACAGAAATAGCTGAATCTAAGGAAAAGCAACTTTTTCTGGTACTTGCCATATGCTAAATGGCTTGATAGTTCTGGAGGATCAGTAAAGTAATAATTCATCTACCACAGTAATAGAAACTTCTACAAAACAAAGCATTTAACTGGAAAATAAATTTACCTTTATAAAGGGACATCCGGCTCCATTGTCAGTAACAGTAAGCCCAAGCACATCATCGGATTTAAGAACTTCCACTTCTTTTCGTTGTCCTTTTATGTGGGCAAATATAAAATCTTCAAGGCCAATCTGTGCACCTAACAGCTTGTCCATATCAACTTTATGAGTGTTCAGAGTACAAAACATGATCTGTGCAGGAAGGAAAGAAACACGTTACCTTAAAGTATAGCAGTTTATTAGGTTCTGTGAACTTGACGGGCTGATGGGCTCTTTTAAGCAGAGCATAATACCAGCCTCTGACAGATCCCATAACTGACACAATAAAAACTCTCTTTCTCCAGCTGCCCCAGGAGAGGTGACACTCTCCATCCACGCAAATGACAAGAAGCATCAATAGCTCGGACAGCAGATAAAAGCTTGCAGGGAGCAAAGGAAAGGGATGCATCTATGCAAGCAGTCTCTTGCGGTCTGACACAGGGCACCAACCCAGACACTAGCAGCTTGAGGTTCCACTGAACAGCTTAAGGGGGGCTTGAGCATGCCACTTCAAGAGCAACCATCATTTTCTTCATTTTTGTCAAGTACCAGCCTCCAACTTGGAGTATTGCTTGCAGACAGACAAGGGGTCTGCCCACCACAGTGCTGTATGGAGGAATCAGGCCAGGCCAGGCAGGTGTTAGGCACTCTAATATAGCACATGCTCAAAGGGAAAATAGTCTAACCAAAAAATAAGAAAAAAATCCACTGCTCCACCTCACAGCTAGGACAATTTCACCTGCCAGCTGTTTACCAAGTTGAAACCAGACAAGAACAAGGCCTTACAGCTGCCCCCACACAGCTTCCTCCCAGCAGTGCCAGAGAATACAGGGCCACAGGCCAGAGAAACTCCATCCTTAATATCTATGTCTGAGGCAAATGATTCCCCCAAGACCATATTTCAAGCAGAACTGAAAGCAGGACAGGAGGAGGAGGCAGCTTAATACTGCATTTGGCAGTGCAAGCCACTGGCAAAGGACGTCATCATGTTACGTCTGCATTGCTGCCAGTGGGATGCATCTGACAAAAACAGCAGTGGGATGTCACAGTGTCCTACAGCTCTGCTACTGCTCTAGTGGCAGCCTTTTGTGGGGTCTAGCATGCTAGCCCAACTGCTCCTAGTCACAGGCATAGATCAGCACCTGCAGAGCCCCTGGTGCTCTGATGGAAGTGTGGGCTTCCCTTCTTTCCCCATCACATCTACAAAAACTACATGGATTTCAGCCCCAGGATGCTTCAAATACCCTTTTCTTAGTTATTTTCTAGTTATTTCTTAAAAACAAACAAACACACACACACACAAAAAAAAAAACAAAAAAAAACCAAACAAACAAAAAAAAAAACCACCAAACCCCCAACTACAGTCTAATTATCTGATAATTCATTAAACAAACACTCCAACCTACTGCTTTAACAACAACAGTCACAACAGCACACACTTAACAGACATCAGTTTTATTCTCTCAAGTAATGCAAAAGTTTTTCAAGTTAATGAGCACTTACAAAATAATATAACCTAGAGAAATTCATATGGCTATAATCAGAATGCTAAATTCTATTTTATTAGTATTAATCATACCTAATCATCAACATTTTTTTTTAAACCTAAAAGTTTCAATCTGAACAGATTATATAAAATTCATATATACACTCAGCTTTCTTGCAAGCTAAACTTGGCCAGTTTACAACTGCAACTCAGTTCTACTTCTTACAATGAACAACGAGCCCTATGGCTTCACACTTTAGACATTAATACCCTTCATCTGACCTTGTCAAATAGACAATCATCTAGCAATCACTGTCACACCTTCGAATAGATAAAACTGGCAACAGGGCAGAAATGTGATATTTAGAAACTCGATCCAGAGTTTCTCTTTTTAGACCTTCATCTGGATGGTATTCCCCACTGCAGCCTATAAGTCTCCAGAATTCTCAGTGAGTCAGTTCCATACTAACCACAAGGCTGAGAGAACATCAACCAGTCAAAAATAACACTTAAATCATTCTTTATCCTCTTTGGTGAACAACTGTTTTTTCTCAGAACAGATATCTTCAAAGAGTAATGCACTAAAGATGTATCCTCCCAGAATAATATACAGTTACACCATCAGTCATAGCATTGCTTTATTTGTACGTGACTGAGGACTGTCAATGGAAAATTTATATTTTTTCCTAAGTCTTATCTAAACTTAATATAGGTACCTAATATCAGCTTATATACCTAATTAAAATTAAAACAACAGCTACTATAGTACACTTTGCCATCCACTCAAAACTCCGTATAATTTTAAATAGTAATTTTCTTACCCAGAAAAGAAACAAGAGAAAAAATCAATGTGTAACTTTCATTGTAAAGGCCTTTCTTTCCTTTCTCACCCTTAACATTCATGTGCATTTGGTCTTCAGCTCAGCGTAACAGTGCTGTGACATTTCATGCCAACTGTGGCAAGGTATTATAAATCATAGCTGCTACATCAGTCCTAAAATATCTAGGATACCTCCTTCACTGAGTTATCTCACACTGCAGACAGAAGAAGGAAATTCCATTTGGCTGGCAGAGACCTCATAAAATAGATTCACCAGATAAGATTACTAACAAATTATTTCCTGCATCCATATTTTCAATAGTAAGAGACACTGGTCATCAAAGATGGTGTTACACTCTGTTATACACAGTAAGAAACTACATTAGATAAGAAAGAGGGTTGCATTATGTGTTATATAAAAGTACCTAAGCAGCACCTTATTATACATGCTTTATTAATCACATTCTTACCTTCCATTAAGGCTAAACCTTAAAAGAGTACAAAAATAAGTTGATTGAGGGATAACATGATCAGAAGCTATTAAAAGCATTTTTTGACTCATTAGAGCTCATATACCTTTACAAGGGACATCATAATCACGTTACTTAAGAAGCTGAGACATGGGACTTCTACTTTTGAGCAAAATGTAACACCCACTGACATATTTCCCTCTATATGTAGGAGTCATCTATATCAAGAAACCACCAACATGTTTTCTAGCTACCTTACTCATTTCATTCTCCCTGGGGAAAATGCAGGAGCCTCAACTTACTGCGGTGACAAAAAGAGTAACCACATCCTCATGCTTTCAGTGTGGTTTTGGTACTCTATCAAGTATGCAACTTTGTCTCCCCAGATATATTCAAAGTACTATAAAATAAGCTTTCAATGTTTTGGTTTTCTTTTAATTAAAAACAAACAAATAACTCCAGAATGTACAAGAAATAGAGTAAGTTCCTCTACAGAGCTACAAAAACACAGCAGTAGATACTTAACACAGCAAGCATCACATGCATCATGGTATCAAATACAAGCACCGCTTCAGGGAACAGCAATAAACAAATGATGCCATTGGTTTGAAAGGAGGTAGTTTGGAGACAGGGTCAGTCATCTCTGATCATTTGAATTTGCTTTGTTTCAGTCCTTAGGTGAGATTGTGATAATTCATTTCAATAGATGAGTACTCTAAAACTCCAAATATTTTAGCAACTTTCACAAACTTGATCCTTTTCTCTAATTTTTTAAACTATGTTTTAGTTCTTGTGGAAAAAGAAATGTCACATTGAAAAACTTGCACTTCAATACTATTGTTTGGCTTTGGTTATTTTTCAGCAATTTCATAAAAGTTTAAACTGAACAGGTTTAAATCAAATACATCTATGAAAGTTTAATGTGGCTGAGCCTAACTGTATACTTAACTGTTTAGCATCAGGAGGCAATGCCACAGAACAGCGGCCTGGGCACAAGCTCAGCAGCTGAGCTCCTATTGCTGGAAGAGAAAGGCAGCTGCATTTCTACTCCTGGCACTGCTGGGAAGGCTTCCCTGTTCCTCTGTTCCCCTTATGATGTAGAAGCCCTTTCACCACATTAGATATCTCAGACTTCATGAGCAGTTGCTAGACGCACCCACTAAGCATTCAGTTCACCTCACCTTACAAAGCAAACAAAATAATCAGAAGCATGAGCCATAAGTAGGCAAACTAAAAACTTGTATGGCTACCATTTACCATTCCCTTCCACCTGAACAAGAAACAGCCTTACTACAGTTAGATTTTAATATTCACTTCCAAGTGCCTGGTTAGCCATTCTGAATAATTCAAAGCCCTACAATGTACTGTCACAGGAGCACACCAGCAAATGCTTTTACAGATCTATGTTGTCCTTTGGTCAGTGCTCATTTCTCTGTCACACACGCTGCACTTCTCCCCTGTGCAAGGAATCGACTGGCAAAGCTAAGCAAGGTGGGCAGGAATGCAGGCCAAAAGCCAGGTTCAAAAAGGACAATAGGGATGTTATCTTCAGATGATGGATGAATAATAACTGGACAACAAGAGGTGAGTGTTGGGGAAGCCTCAGGAAGCCAGTGCTGGGGCTCCTGTGAAGGAGAGAGCAGCTCCTTTGAATCTAGGCCAGTGTTTTCCAATACTCATCCTACCCTACTTTCAATCAAGGTCTGCACAGAAGGTTCTGTCACTCTGCACTGATTCTTCAGTGTCTATCCAACAAAAACTGCATTTTACACAGGGTTCTCTCACAGAGCCTGGATTGTCCAGCAGAACTAAATGCAGCTGGTCCTGAAGGACATGATACGAGGAGGAAACGAGGTGCTGCAACCATGCTGAGTCAAGAGAACTGACAGCTTTCAAGTATAACTCATCCTGTACTGTGCTGAAATGCTTAAGTAGGAACTTATCCAAGAATCCATTCCCTTGCCCACATCGCAGTAAACTCACATGCTATGTTAAATGTATTCATTTCAGTGGTGGTTTGCCAACTGCTCTCTACACTGAGCTCCTCCCCTCACTCCTTCCTCCTCTATTTTCCACCTTGGTGACTGCAGGGCAGAGATCTCTGTGATAGAGCCTGTTTCCAAAGGCATTCAGGTATCACACTGTCAGGCTTCAGGGCACCTGGGTCACAGAAACTTTCCTAGACAGATAACACCTGCAAGTGGCATTTGAGTACCTCAGTCTTTCAGCTTGAAGAAGCATTGCTTCAGGCATTATGCTTTAAACTAGACTATACAAAAGCAGCACTAATTAGTAGATAATACTATTTAAAGTGTCTGGTATGCCCTTATTCCCAGCAAGTTTAGCAGCTGTCAGCAAATTCTTATGTTTCATGGCAACACTTGCCACAAATCTATTTTTCCTATCAGAATTTCATCAGGTTCAGATTTTTCACTCAGCTCTGCCAACAGGAAGTCTACTTTATTATTTTTGTTTCATACAACATCATTTCTTGAAGGCAGCTCCTTGTTCACTGCAGGGGGGGGTTGGACTAGATGGCCTTGAAAGAATCTCTTCCAACTCAAATGATTCTGTGATTTTACGTTCAGTGCTTCCTGCACCAATTCCCCATCTGTTTTTACCAATAAACCTCATTTAAAAAAATAAAACCCATATATAGGAGTGGGACAGTGAAGACAGAAAGAAAAAAAAAATCTCCAGTTTAGATCCTCTTTAGTTTAATGAAACCTGTAAAAGTGCCAGATTATCCACCTAGCAGGAGAAATGGGGAAAGCACCATTCCTCCAGAACTGAATTTCCTGGTGAATGCTATTATTTTGAGTCAGTGGAGCCACGAGATTGGTAACAAAAGTTCATTAAGAACAAAATTAAAAACAAAAGACAATCTGACAATTGGAGAACTTGAGAGTTAAAGGTACAACCGGAGATTGAACAGAAAACAAAAGGGAACAGAAGCTCGGTATGGAAAGAAAACAGAGAAGCAGAAGGTCAGAGCAGCTGGGAAGGTACTGCTTAATTACTTAATGCAACAGTGACTGGTTAAACTGTATTCACTGTTACTGACACTTCTGTAATTTACTGTGTGAAATGCTGCTGGGTCAGGGCAGCCGGCCCCAGAATAAAGTCTGCAGCGTTGGCCGTGGCACTTCAGAAGAGGCAGCCACACATGAGAGAAGCGGCACTGACACGTGGGGACCTCTGGACGCTTAAGCATTCTCTTTCGATTCGCCGCTCAGAAGTTAAGGTTCACAGAACCACGCAGGCACGGCAGAAGAACCTGATATGGCCACTGCCTTCCAGCTAAGGGAAAACAATGCGGCCGCAAAAGCAAGTGAATCATAATCTAAACCAGTGTTTAAAGCCTAGCTCGGATTAAACAAAAATTAAAAAAAGCTTCAGAGGAATTAATAAAATAAATGCTTATTAAGAGTTTAGAATAACCTCGATTAAAAGGACACTGTTTAACAATCCGGCAAACACTTCCCAGCCGCTGCTCCCAAAGGCGGTGGGCTCCCAGCCCAGCACTGCGTGTCACCCCGCTGCCTTCTCCGCGGGCACCAAGAACGGAGGCAGCCAATAACCCCTCATTGAAAATAATGAATCCACCCCACTCCGGCCCGGCCCGGCGCTGCGGAGCCCTGCTAACAACGGGAAATTCATGAAGACGGCAGGTAGACCGAAGGGAAAGTTTTTTTGTCCGTACAGAAGAACGCGAAGCCGCTCCCCGCCGCACCCCCGGCCCGGGCCCTACCTCGTTAGGGGCGATGCCGAACACCTCTGCGATCTTGGCGTACAGCTCGCGGGCGCTGCTGAACCCCTCCACGCGGCCGGTGGGGCTGCCGTGCGCCAGCTGAGTGTGGAACTGCAGCCGCGAGGCGGTCGCCGCCGGTGCAGGAACCTCCGCCGCAGCCGGTGGGGCCGCAGCCTCGCTGTCCACCAGCTTGGAGGTCTCTTTGGACTTGCCCTTCTTCCTGGTCCCCAGTCCCAGGGGCATCTTTCGTGCCTGTAGCGGGCTCCGGCCGCCGGGTCCTGGCGCTGGACTCTGCCCCCGGCGCCGCCCCGGCCCGGTGCGGCCATGCCGCCGCCAGGTGAAGCCCGGACCCTACCGCCCCGCCCCGCTCGGCCCTCCCTTGGCGTACACACGGGGGGAGGCACGGCTGGAAGAGCCGGGGAGGACAGCGACACCGGGACCTGGGACAAGAGCTATTCCTATACGTAAACAACGCTTCCTGCCCACAGGATCGATTAGGAAGGGTTTCTTTATTAGAAGGGAACTTTCAGTAAGATCACACCAGTAACACCCGTCCAAACAAAGACAGTTCACGTTACTTATACTGGCCAGCACAGCCATCTCTTCGTTTCCTGTTTGGATATTAAAAAGCATATGCTATGAAATCTATTTATATATACCTTTAAAGTCTCTAATTTATACACAAAGACATTTTGTAAGACTACCATATTTCTGATGAGCAGGCTCGTGAATTTCAACCAGGAAGAAATATATACTGAATTCTGGTCACAGAGGATTATATTCAGGTTATAAAAGAAAACACGAAGTAGGTAACACAAAGTAGGTAAGGGCTTCTGCCAACTCTTGCTTTCTCACCACAACTTACCGTACTATGAACCTCGAAGAATTAACACAGCCATAGCCATATAAGCAAAGTTTAAAGACATTGCTGTAATGGACAAGAGTTTTGCGGTGTTGAGATTTAACATGTTAGAAAACTATGTTTTCCTAACATTTAGTGGATTTAAAGTATTCCCATCACCCAGAACAGAGAAATATATTCCATATAAGGACTTAGATACTACAGAACACCTCCACCCTGCTTCAGCGTAACTACACTCACCTCAGTGGAATAACTTTATTGCAGTGGTGCACTTATTCCACATCTTGAATGGTCAAGATGTGAAGAGTGGAAGACTGATGAAACAGTATCCAGCACTTCCACAGGAATCTGCTGTAAAGTTGCAGAGAGAAGCAGCACTGCTTTATTTTATCTTCCATGTCTTGGGAAACACAAAACAACCAGAAGAAACAAAAAAAGGATTCTGCCATATGGAATCAGAGCAGACAGGCAGATTGAAGTGGATGATGAAGAGGCAGCCTGGAGTGAAACTTATAGCATAGTTTGGAGAGTATCCAGCGCTCATCAGGAAATGCATAAAATGGTTAAAATCATTTTCTTGGGAGAAGAGAAAGGTTCTGGTCAGCTGGATTTGGGTCTTTCCAGATAGCATGATATGTTTAACTGAATCATCAAACATGTCTAACTTTTATCCAGTAAATCAAAAGGAACTGATTTTCCAGCAATTCCCACCAGTGTATTTTACAGAATAAACTTACCATCACACTTTAATAGTTGACCTTCCAAAACCAGTTTGAAAACAGAAAACTGAAAATACAAGATTTCTCTGAACTTAGGAAACTGTATGCACCTTCCTTTCCAATACAGGAACAAAACTGAGAGCACATTAGAGCACATTAGCATAAACTGAGATTGTAGTGAGACAAAATTAAAAGACAGTACAAAATGGTTCATGTCTAAGCACCCCAGTATTTTGAGTTTTCACTGCTATGCTATTTTTCAATAAGGCATTTATTACAAAACATGCCTTTTCCCACTTACTCAAATGTCAATGTCACTAATTCTTTTGTAATACAATTCTCGTCCCCACCAATCCTGATCTCCTCTAACTCATTCCTTATCTTCTGAAACCATAATTGAATCAATGTTAACTGCTGTTCATTATTGTTGTTAGCAATTCAGTTAAATGGAAACAAAACCAGTCAAGTTTCTATACATAGCAGAAGATGAGCAGTTTTATTTTACAAACCTACGGACACTGATGTAACCCTAATTTAGGAATGTTGCAAAATCTCCTCTCACTGAAGTGTTACACTTCTGTGCATCGATCTATCTATAAAGGACAGATAGAAATAGGCAGCTAATCTTGTACCAGAACTAAGTTGATCCCAGTTGGAAGAACATCAGCTTTTAAGCACAGAAAGTAAAAGCAGTGAGAAACCAGAACAGCTGACCAAGTAAACTGAAGATCACATTGCACTCAACAATATGGAATACGTATATCGTATAATTATTTACATAAGAAGTAAAATTAAAGTGATGAGAGCCTTTTGGTTCTTATTTTGTCCCTTAAATCAGAAGAGAAAGTTACACACATACTATGTTTTTCTTTAAAGCCAAATCTAGGACAGTACACGTACGCTGTTACCATTAGCAGTTTCCAGCTTTGGCAATAAATCATTAGGAAACATTCAACAGCTTTCAGTTTCACATGTGCTACATGTACTTGTTTTTTTTTTTATGAGCTACAAATGCTATTTATTGGCATCATTCTGATCATGAATTAGGAACTTCAACCACTCAGATTTAACCAGTATAATAGAGTGGACAGAGTGATCTGTGGATTTAGAAATGAGTCAGACTGCTGAGCACAAAGAAAGCATACAATGTGTGCAAGACATTTCCTCCAACTACAAGCAGTTCTCAGGCTTCTTTGAATGTGTACCACCAGGAAAATATCTGCCCACAGTAAGTAGCACACATCATAACTAGATCATGAATTCAAATAAGCTTTCAGCAGCTCAGGAAAGTTGGGATCCAAAAAGAATTTAAACTGCATTTTTAGTGACAGTGCAGAAAGTTAATCATTTAAATTGTTACCCATTACTCGCCGTGCTTTTAGAGAGAAAAATCACATACTAAGAACAGAAGAATTGGTTACATACCTTTTATCCTACTAGTATATTGCACAATGGAGCTTACCACATTCCTCAGCAATAGTATTTTCGATGTAAGAACTATGGCATGCAAAAGCCGTGTCTGTCAAGAAAGTGCTATGAACAGCGCTAAGTCATACCACTAAGGAAAAATGCAAGTGTTCTAATGCAGTGTCCCATCGGCATATACAAAACTGTTTCACCACAAATGATATATGAATCTGTGACTTGAGGAGTTCTTACCTGAAAAAATATTGTCTCTGATCATTTACATTCCAAAAGGAAGTAACAGTTTAAAAGGACTCTAACTACAGAACAAAGTAAAGATCCAGTTTTGTAAGATATTATGGGACCATATCTTGCTTATTTGAATGCAAATAAAGTTGAAAGAAAACAGAGGTGTTCTTTATAAGGTAGTACCTTGAGATCTGCTATTTAAATTAAAAAAAAAATAATAATAAAAAAATGTTATAATAGAAATGAAACTGAAGTTGCCTAGTCACGCTGCAAAACAAGGCCTTTTGAGAAAACAGAGGGTAAAATACAATTTTCAAGCCAGGAGCTTGAGCAGGATTTCTTCTGTGGCAGAAAGTGAATGAACTCTATTACCAGATATTACTGACCTTCTGAGAGTATGGCCATACCACATCAAATATTTGTATTTTAGCTTTGGCACGTGAAAAATTGCAACTAGATGAGAGCATTATATGAAAGTCCACATCGTAGCAACAAACTCATTATGTGCACCGACTTCAAGTTTCAAACTGTTACTTAACAGGGGAAAAGAGCAGATCCCAGGAATTTGATCCCCACTACTTAGGATCAATTTGGTGGTGTACAAGAGAAGAAACACATGTAGTTTTCCTGGTTGGCACTGTTGTTTTTTTTTTTTAAGTTCATATTAGACTTACACCTGATTTTTTTAATCATGGAGAGCAACCAGTGTGAAGATAGCTTGTCCTTGATAAAGCAATCAGGCATGACTAATAAGACTGTTGCTTGGGTATGCTAGCACTTACAGTGGAACAAAACAAGCACACAGAGTTGCTAAACATAAGGGGAGCAACAGTAGCTCTCTGCTTTCAACATTTACACAATAAAAGAATCTTTATAAACACCAAGTCACTATGTAAAGGCTTGGGGAATTAAAACATTTTGAAGCACTCAGTGGGTATAGGTAAAGAATAAGAGAGGATGTAGATAAGTATAAGGTCATACAATCTCAGTAAAGGCCAAAGAAAACAACCTTTGGAAACCACTATTGTTTTTCTCTTACCTTAAAATGTACGTCAGCCAATTTATCACAAGATATTACTAACACAAAGCATGAGTAATTAATAGGGTAAATATGGTTTACAAAAGCACAGTGCTAGTGGCACTTATCAAGCAGAACTCATTCTTGGTAAAATACATCACCACTGTCTAGGGTGCCGATTTTATTTTTGTACATATCCTACAAAGGAAAAAAATTCATCCACCACTGATGATAAATTATCCAAAAGACAACTGGATCAAGTTGGTGACATTCTCTCCTGCAGTATTCTAAGTAAAACCATGCAAGGTTGAGAGTTTTAGGTGCACAGCTCAACCAGTGTCTTTACAACCAAGCTGGCTATAAAGTATTTCCTCATATGTGCTTTTGTTCATTGGCATTGAAAATACAACTGTTTTTAGATCTTTATTTAGTCACTGTGCTATGCATCAATCTTGGAGATGTCTCCCCATGTCTAGATTTTTGAGCACCTACTAAAAAAACCAGAACTACCACACCTGAGACTCAAAACACTGCTAACCTCATTTCACCAATTACCATAATGCACACTGCCCATTTTCAGCATTGTTTGTAGCTTTCAGACTGACGGTCATATTTAAAGTAGGTGGTGAATATTGAGAGGACATGCAAATGAAGACTAATCCCACTCCATAAAAAAATAAATGGGAGTAAGCACCCACAAAGTTAAAAATGAAGGTGGTAAAAATAATAGTAGAGAACCAACCCCAGCTACAAAGCATATTACTTCCCAAATCAAATGGGTGATTATTCAAAATCATTCCCAAACCACAGCACTTCCTCAACACAGCACAAACAGGTTTTATACAGCTTTCAGTTTTACAAGGAATACTGGAATAAACAATGGAATGCTAATATTCTCATGACATCAGAAAGTCTAAGAATGAACTTCTCTGAACTACGCAAATGCCTTTTGCTGTATATGGTACTTAACCAATCCTGAGGAGATTAAAAATATCATTGTCCTCCCAAATTCACCAATGTCAATGTATTTCCATGTATTTTAATAGATATAGCAGGTGACTGAG
This sequence comes from Coturnix japonica, assembly GCF_054131305.1. Lineage (NCBI taxonomy): Eukaryota > Metazoa > Chordata > Aves > Galliformes > Phasianidae > Coturnix > Coturnix japonica. Next base: position 18,654,019 of record NC_140673.1, read on the forward strand.
TCTCCCACGCAGCCTTCACTTAAAAAACAAGTGGTTTTTAAAACATAGCTTTCAATATTTCACTATTGAAAGTGTGCTTCTTTCTTGCAAATTCTGGACTGATGTCCTCTCTCTTTTGCAGTAATTTCATGTGCTATTTTTTGAAATGTATGCTTTGTTATCTCTCCATTAATAAAATAATTCATACCAGTTCTATGGTTCTTCTGAATCTTGAGCATGAAAATGATTAGGAAGGAAAAAAAAAGACGTTTGCTGTACATACGCCTCTAAATGCACAGGATACTGCAAAATGCTGAATTGAACGCTATTCTTCTTACCTGAAAATAGTTACAAGAGATAATGTGCTGCAACTGATTTTTTTTTCTTTTTTCTTTCTTTTTTTTTTTTTTGCAGGTTAGACTATTGTTACAAGATCCTGGATTACAAAATTTCAATGCCATTAACTTTTAAAGTAACATACATATATTTTAGAATGATACACTTCTTCAGTTATATAGATTTCAGCATCTGCCATCATAACAAAAGATGAGAGAAAATGAAAAAACAACTTTACACTTTTTACTGAAAAACCACATAAGAAATGCAATACAGAACATATTGGGAATTCTTTAAACAAACAATATATAGTGTTAACAATACACATAAACATTAAGCAGCTAAGTTTGCCCTTTGTGATACTGCTCCAGCAATTGTTTTGTTCCTTGTAGATCTACTGCAGTTGTAGGACTACAACTGACAATGTACAAAGAGATCAGCAGTTGAAAAATTATTTGAACAGTATCTCCCAGAAGTTTTATTTCTTTGAGTAACAAAAATGGAATTTTTTGTGCTCATTAAAAAGCTATCGTAACTTGAATCCCAACTTCCATATTATTTACTTTCCCACAGAAAAGCGTTTATATGAAGTTAATACTGCTATTTCTTAAGCTACCTAACAAAGCAGGTAACTACCGAGTTTCCACTGTCAAAAGGCTAACAGCAAATCCTATATATTTTCTTCTTACGAAGAAAAGCATTCTTTGAAACTGCTGCTAAAGCACTCTATTATATTTTAAAACTCAAGTAACAAGAACAAATCTGCAAGGCATTTCTTTCACCAGGGAACCAGCCCTATTACAATATTACAAAACTAGACTATTACAGAGGGCTTTCCTTTTCCCTATTCACCTTTTAACTCTAAAGATAAGTAAGTCATATTTGTGTTCAGAAAAGACTCGATGCAAGCACGTAGAAGTTTGTGGGCAATTCCTATTCTATCATGTCTTCAGCAGACTTCTCCTTAGATAGGACCTGGGATTCTCCTTCTTCAAAGTAAAAATCTGCATTATTTTCCAAGTCTGAACTTGAGATCAGCATGATCTTTAAATATCTGCTCTACTATGCAATTCTACAGTGTTCTTTATACATCTTTCCACAAAAAAACAAAACAAAACCCACAACTATTTCCTATGGATTCAAGCTGTCACATCAGCACCACCCATTTCTGGGCTAAGCCTAATTTACAGAACACGGTCCTTAACACTGTCTATTGAAAGAGGCTCTTAAGTGAGTGTACACAATCATTCAGGTTGGAAGGAACCTCTGGTGATCACCCAAATCTCCTCAAGTATGGTCACTAGACCAGGCTATGACCAGTTCAGTATTGAGGATCTCCAGGGATGGAGACCACAGTATTAAAAGAAAAAAGTGTATTAAGTTGTCTCCATGCCTTTTGTCCTTTTTGTCCTGACACTGGGTGTTATTAAGAAGAGTCTGGCTCCCTTCTTTCCATTCCCTCCTTCCAAGTACTTGTACACATTCATCAGATTCCTCTGAGCTTTCTGCATTCCAGACTGAAGAGTTCCAGTTCTCTGTCTTTCACAGACTTGTTCCATCAAGCCACTGTCTTCCTTCTACTGGCGTGACCACAACAGGACACAGTATACCAGATGCAGCCTCACCCATGAGGAGTAGGGAAAAAGGATCACCTCCCTCAATCTGCTCACAAAACTTCCCAGTGCAACCCAGGCAACCATTAGTCTGTTTTGCTGCAAGGACACATTGCTAGTTCATGGTCAGTTTGTTGTCTGCCAGAAACTCAAAGTCCTTTCTCAACAAAACTGCCTTCCAGACAGTGAGCCCAAGACTGTACTGGTGCCTGGGTAATACTTCGGGGTGCAAGATTTTTACCCATTGCCCATTGAACTCTGTTTTTTTCCTTCTGTATGGTTTTTGTTTGTTTGTTTGTTTTTGGTTTTTTTTTTGGACCACCAAAGCCCCTCTTAAGACCAGCACAATCAACACGGTGTCATCAGCCACTCCTCACATTCCTGCATGACATGCAAACTTGCTGAATGTGCATTCCATTCCATTCCCCAGGTCTTTAACAAAGATGTTGAATATTACTGTGTCTGCACACACCACTAGTGACTTACCTCCAAGTAGACTTTGTGACACTGATAACAAAACCCCTGTGCCCACTGTTCACCTATCTATCCTGTACTTTTCCAATTTGCCTGCTAAAGTCAAGGTAAAGAACACAGACTGTTTTCCCATTATCCACCAAGCTAATCACCTCACTGTAGAGTGAAATCAAGTCATGATTCCATTTTGCATGATTTCCATTTTGTAAATCTATGCTGACCTTAAATCACATTACTGTCTTCCATGTGCTTGATTATGCTTTTTGGGAAGATATTCTTTCTGATCTTCCCAGGGACTGCATTAAGGCTGACTGGCTTGTAGTTCTTCATATCTTCTCTCTAGCTTTTCTTGAAGACAGGAGTGATATTTGCTTCTTAATAGTCTATAGAAACCATTCTCAAATCAAAAGATAATTGAGAGGCCTTGCAATGGCATTAGCTTCCTCAGCGCTTCTGCATGCAACCTGCCAGGTGTCACGGACTTTTGTACATCTAGTTTAAATGCACCTCTGTGTTGGTTCACCACCACTGAGGTTACCCCTTCCTTGTTTCAGGATTTCCTTCTGGTTTCAGGAGGCTGGTAAAGACTGAGGCAAAGAAGGCACTGAGCACCTCAGCCTTCTCCACATTACTTGCCACCCAGTTTCCCTACCCCATTTAACAACCGGGGCCCACACTTGCTGTACATGTACAATCCTTTCTTGCTGTACTGTCTGAAGCATGAGGAACTACTCAACAAATGTCTACTTTCTCCTCAAGCTACATGTCCTTTCCTAGACTTGTAATGCAGATCCCTCACATTCTGATAAAATAAAGAAAATACTTTCATTTCAGTGGGGGGCAATTTAGGAGACCAAGCCAATTCTCCCAGTCTATGCTTCGTGCAGTGGAAAGCAAAAAGCCAAATAGTATTTTTACTGTTTTGTAATTTAAAATATTTGCACGTGTATATTTCTACTACCACATCCAATTTCTATATAAACCATTTCTGTTACAGATAGAGTAGGGAAATAAGGAATAAAGTACTTAGTGGCTTGAGTACTTTATCAGAAATATGCATTGGCTTTGTAAAAACTGACTACACTTCATATTAAGCAAAATACTGAGTAAGCTTTTCTGATTAGGAAGATCTAATATAAAATATGAGTGGTTTTCCCTGTAAATTATACTGCAGAAGTCATCTGTATGACTTGTACTTAACTCTTCTCATGCAGCATTACAGTATTTCCCCCCACCCAACCCACAAACAAAACAAAAAAAAACAACAAATATTCCACTAGTTGTTACACATTGCACTTTTAAAGCACAGACTTGCCAGTCTTCTGCATTTCCAGTGTCCTGCTTAAACAGTTGACATAGTCCTCGTTTTATGAAACTGGAAGATTCCGCCTAAGTACTTCTTTTGATGCTGGAGAAATGTTATCTGGAAAAATTACTTCAAACTCTATAATTAAGTCTCCACGTTGGTCAGGATTTTTGGGAAATGGCAAACCGTATCCTATAATTCTTCTTCTCATCCCAGGCTTTACAACTTCATTTACTGTCATGGGTATGGTTCTTCCTTCTATTGTTGGCACATTGATAGAGCTGCCACACAATGCCTAGAGAAAGATTGTATCATAAGAAAAATGGGTTGGTCAGAACATTGCTTGTACCTACAATTGAATTTTATTTAGAAAAGACTAGCATTGTAAACAAAATACTTCCACTGTATAGTGCAAAGATGTAATATTAGTAAGTCCAGTATATCTTGTCAAAATTCAAATAATCTTATGCAATACCCACTGAAGAGTGAGTGAGTTTATATATCTTTCCACGACTTTATCAAGTAATACGGTAATTAAGCACAGAGCAAACATACAACTCACAACTCTCCAATAACAAATCCCTATATACTGTAACATTTCTACTGGGAATTTAGAATCTTGTTCACTTTTTTGATCACAGTGCACAGGGATTTTCTCTAATACTTCCATCAACTTACGTTACATCAAATAACACAACATTTTAAATGTCTTTAAGTAGAAGCAATCAAATTTGACAGTTGTCTTAGGAGAGTATTTGTGATGGTCAAAGAAAATCAAACACTATTTTTGGAGTACCAAAATGAAAACATCAGGAAGATTAGGTTTTCTCCTGCTTTACCCAATGGTGTGTTTTCATTACTAAGACTTCTGATAAAGACTCTTCCAGCTTCACTTCATCCTATAAGCTTGGTCTATACTGATCCATGTTCACTACTACATAACAATGCAATAAATCTACATAGGCTTCTATCCATGAAGGAACTGTACTACCCACATCATCAAATAGTTCTCTTCCTCCTTTACCAAATGAATTTTCAGATAGGAATCCTTTAAGAAGGGAGCTCATGATATACACAAAGAGCTCAAAATGCAAGTAAAAACTTGCTCCTTCCACCTAATACTAATTGAAAGAAAATATAAAACATACTCAGCTATATTAAATTCTTAAATTATGGCCATTGCACAGCTTCAGATTCTGAAGAACTCTACTTGGTTGTGCGATTCTTTCCTTTTGAAAGCCAGTGTGTTTTGTTCTTGGAACAGAATTAAAAAAAGCTATAGCATTTTTGTTGTTATATATAGCTCCTATAACACCTGTTCTCAATAATTTATCCTCATGAAATCAATCTCTACCTACTTCGAAATCACACTGAAATAACGTATGACATAAAAAGGCAGGCTTAGAATTTGTTGGCACTGAAAATATTTAATAAATTTTTATTTTCTTCTATGGAAGCAGCAATCGTATACAAGAAATGAGCATACCATATTGAACGTATTTATAGATTTAGCCTAAAATGTATTTATATGGAAAGGTAAAGTAAAAAGATTTAAGCCATATCAACTTTTACTTTCACTCTTACTCCCTCATTCTCCTCCACCTCCTCTATGGTAAACAGCTTTAAACAGTACTCCATTTATATCAAAACAGCTAGCGCTTCCACTATAAATAACTACATTCTGTAGCCACGTTCTTATGAGAGAAACACTCTCTTTAGAACAGAAGAAAACACTTTATTGCTGTCATTTAGTTTTTGCTGTGCAGCTATTGTACCACATTATAATGGGGTTGAACACATAGTTCCACTAAAAGAAAAACTTACCTCCCTTAAGCTGATCTTAACAGGATAGACAACATTTGATCCATCTCTCTTGAAATGAGAGTGAGGTTTATCTTTTATGATAAAAACAATGTCAGCTGGAATTGTGTTGGGTGTTTCATCACCTTCTTTTGGAAAAGTGATTTTGGTGCCTTCTTTCCATCCTCTTTTTATTTCAATAGTGAGAATTTTGTCTTCTGTTCGGACACTTCTACCATCTGGGTTCAGCCTTTTTCGTGAAATCCTCATCCTTTTTGTGCAGCCATGATATATCTCTTCTAATGACACCTTAAGCTCATGAATTACAGGGGGATCTTGTTTACGACGTAACTGGCTACCTACTGTATTCCTTTCTCTTGGAAAACCATTCATACTGAAACTAGTGAACGATCCAAATGGATCACCATCCACCTCCATGTCTTCAGTGTCTCTACCACCAGGCATCCTCCTTCCAAAGAAGATCTCAAAAGGATTTGTGCCACCAAAGAAAGCAGCAAACGTAGCATGTGGATCACCATGGAAGGAATACCGGAAGGTACCACCCTGTCCATCAGACCCTCCAGCTCCTCCTTTCAGACCTAAAAGAGACAAATAAGCAAAATTTTATATAAGAAAGCTTATACTAATATTCCATTTATCAAAAAGTGGAAGAATAGATATCAGAACTGACAAGCAGAAAAGGTCTTTGGGGTAGAGTGGAAGGACTCCTCTTCAAAGAGGAAATACCAGGCTACTCAGTATCAACTATTACTTCAAATGGTAATTCTCTCATTCCCTATTGTTCAACTCTAAACTGTTGTTGATAAGCTTTACTTCTGTTTCCCTGCAACTAATTAACAAAAGAATAAACAAACAGAACAACACTCAAGCAGCCATACTGCTTCTTTGGCAATCAGTGCAAAAATATCAAATTTATCACAGTTAATGATGTTATGATATAACAGGGAAGAAACTTGGGAATATAACTAACTTTATCCAGTCACAAAAAAAAACCCTCAGAAGTTCTTAAGACCTATTTGTGCACAAAAATCTTCTACAAACCATCACTGTCTAAGTACAGAAAAACAAAACAAAACACAACCCACATTGTTCTCAAATAACTCTGCTCCACCTCTGTCTTCCCTAGGAAGATATCTACATTTAATGTCTTCCTGATAAGTCTTCCCTTATGATTGTGACTGACTGGTCCTTTGCACTTCCTGACTGGGTTTGCACTAAGTTCTAAAATGCCTTTCTCAACTCCTACTAGTTTTTTTTTTGGTTTTTTTTTTTCAGAAAATTTCAGAATACCATCTCAAATCTCTAAGAAAAAAAAATTGAAAGCTTTTATAGGACACTTAGTTTGTAACTCACAATGTTCAATTAGTTTTTTTGTTTGTTTGTTTGTTTGTTTGAAAAATTGTTTAAAACAATTTTCTTTTTTTTTTTTTTATTTGTTCCATTTTGCTTAGAACTTCTATGCTTAAGCCAAATACTAGTTACCAGCAGTAACCAAGAAAGTCATCAGAATAAGAACATCTTCCCCCATCTCAATGCCATGCCATTTAAAAGTACTGTACAATGTGCTATCAACACAGAACAAAACTGTTAATGGTAAACAATCAGATCAGTAGATCTAATCTATGGTAACAGTATGACACCTCCTGGAATAGCTGGTCAGACGTTTTTATTGAAGGCACATCAAGGTTCTTCACTGTAAAAAACACTGACATTTCCTGCTTACTATACCCCTCCTCCTCACCTTTTCCTCAGAACTACTAATCACACTCTTGAAGCAATGGAAAAGCTTAGAGAACAACTGAGTCATCACAAGGTATTTCCAAAGTCACCACTGCTACTTTTAACGTTTCGCTCAAAATAAACAAACATATATTTTGAACCTCTAGACTTACGTATGTATGCTAGGACACAAAAGGCTACATGTTTTACTTCAAGCTGCCTGGGAAAAGTGACATAAAAATGCATCTCTGGGACAGCCATTTGAGATGAACTACTGTACAGGAATCAAAAATTCCAAGGAATCACAAGGTAAATAGTTTTGTAGTCATATACAGAAAAGAGGTGTGGAGAATGGGAAGAAATGCAAGGAGACAGAAGACCAAGAGGCAACAAAGACCTCTGGTACCTAAAACTTTTTCCTAGAATGCTTCAGAAACAGCACTAAAGGTTTTGGACACCTGCACTATAAGATAACAAAAAAACACTGCACCGTGTGCAGGAGCTAAAGGCCTTCTACATGATTTTATAACAATTTTTTAACAAATGTATTAAGCCCCACAGATGACAGAGGGCCAAATTTCATACAAGAACTCACAACTTCCTTCACAAAACAATGCTAGGTGTCCTTTCTTGCTCTCTCAAAAAAGGGGGATGGAGGGTTGAATGAATGGCAGTGAATGAGCGGATATCCTCATTAAAACAGAAATGATGACTTCATCTGGAATTTCTGATAGTGTAACTTTAAGGGGAGGGTTGTTAATATCCTCCTCTGTTATTCAAGCATAAGACTGAGGCAAAGTCATGTTGGTCAAAAATAAATTTAAAAAAAAAAATCCTCTCCAGATAACCATTTTAGGATAAATATGACATTTCTGAGGCCTCATTCTCTTGGCATGTTATCACTGTTTACAATTAAAGCTAAAAAATTGTTCTGGTATTTCATGACATCAGCCAAATTCTTTCCTCCCTAGGCAAGAAGCCAAGGACAACTACAGACTGGACACCTGGGCTTCTGCTCAGGACTGCTGTGCTGAGATCGAGCAGAGTGCCCTTTAACAAAATCTTAAAGCAGAATTCATCTCTCCAACTGCATTTCAAAAAGTGCTAGAGTAAGGGAAGGTGGCAGTAAGATGAGATCCCAGAAAGCTATTTATGGGTCATACAAACTCTTTCAGTCCAATGACTTTCTGCCTGTGAATTAAGTATCTGGGACTTCTAAAACATAAAAACATTAACAGAAGAAATTAAAGCTAGACCATCATTAAAACCATGCAATACATTTTGCATTATAACAAAAATGAGACCAAAAAAAATCAGTGGAACAGACATATTACGCAAAACTCCACACATGCTCCTATGCATCACTCGTGCTTATTTTGTTTCTTCCATAATGAAAGTGGCCCCTCACAAACTATAACAAAGATACACATACCTTCTTCCCCAAACTGATCATAAATGTCTCTCTTCTTGGGATCACTGAGCACTTCATAAGCTTCTGCAATCTCCTTGAATTTTTCCTCTGCATGAGCAGACTTGTTCTTATCCGGATGCCATTTGAGCGCTTGTTTTCTGTAAGCCTTTTTGATATCCTCATCAGAAGCCCCTTTTTCAATTCCCAGAATAGAATAATAATCCTTCCCCATCCTCGGCGTTATAGGAATTTAGATTTTCCTCGTTATAAAGAAACTAGTATCCAGTGTCTCAGCAATGCAGAGAAGCTAGAGAAGGAAAAATAAAGATCAAATTTGGAAATTAAGTAAACAGAACAACAACAACAACAAAAATCAAACTCTGATACGGTAGAGAAACGTTAGATAGCCTATCCGTATTTCATTCCTTCCGCTGTTGCTCATTTATAAATAATTACACACACAGGGCAGGACACAGCCCTCTTTAGAGTCCTCCCATCTAAACTACGTGTCTCCGGCTCTTTCTAGAACGACAAATACTACAGGGCGTCACTTCCCAGACTGCCCGTGCTGAACAGTCTGCACAGTTCATTCGCTCTCAAGCACGCACACACACACAAACTGTTGAACTATTTCCTCCCTCCTCCAGCAACTAGAAAGTTTAAATGCTTAACAGTGCAATGCAGTGCCTTTCACCAGCAGGGATGAACCCAACCACATCTAAAAGACATAACCACTCTAACAGAAATTCAGTAGCTCATATTAAGTAATTATAGCATTTTACTTCACAGTTTATGTAGAGACAATTGTACATGCAACTGCTTTCTGAACATATAATTAACATGGATTTGTACACTTTCCAGCAAAGACTGTGAAGTTCTTGACACCTAAAGCTAACAACAAAGCTTCAGAAAGACGAATTGTATTCATTTAAGAACAAAATTAACTCACTCTCAGCTGCAGTTGACTGCAGCTGAGTACCATTAAGCAGTAAATCAAACATGAAAGAAACGTTAAAAAAAAAATAAAAACAACCAGAAGCAGATCAAATGTGTGGGATATTTTTTCCCTTTTTTTTTCCCCCCTTGACCTCTCATTCTATAGTGGCATAATCAAGACAGTTCAAGTATTGCAACATTTCCAGCCAATATTAGTGCTGTCAAATGAAAGCTAACAGAAAAATACGTAATTCCTGAACACTTCTTTTAAAACAGGTATTTGAAATTTTAATATTTAAGGTTTTCTAATGCTCTGCAGAGAGAACGATATCAAGTTTCAGACATTGATTTCTTTCAGTTGTTATGAAATTATCCTTGCTTGTCAGGATGGTAATAAACTTTAAGACTGATTAGTACAGCTAGAAAAATGCGCCTTTCTGGAAAATAAAATGATTAAAATATACCAACTTTAATCATATCTGGAACTTACACATAAGAAAGCTTCTCTCAGACTCAAACTATCTTTCCTATAGTGCTGCAAAGTTCAAGAGGGTATAAACCAGATAAAGGACCCTCAAACTTGAAAAGAGAATGCTAATCTTTAGATTAATTAGTTTTGTTCCATTAAAGAAAACAGCTTCTAAAGTTGTTTTCCAGATTCTGCTCTAACTTCAAAGGAGATGAAATACAGACTGAAAATTTCTTCTACAATATAGAGTGCTATAAAAAGAGATACCTCAGCCCCTTACATTATCACCCTATTCCCCACATCTTACCTGTTCTTTCTCACTGTGTTAGACTTGGCCTGATTCCCTCAGTGTATCTGGGATTTGCTTAGATTGTTTTTCTAATCTCCTTGGAATAGCAATAGGGATGAAAGATGACATTTCATCACAGCCATGGATTCTGCATACCTGTAATTAATATTTCAAAACCAACAGAGGTGAAAGAGCATTGAGAAGAAGAATCTAATTTGTCTATCACCAAATCTCTCAGGACTGATTTAAGTTTTTAGAACATTGGGAGCCACAAGGTTACAGAACAGCTCTTCACAGCTGAAGGAATAATTTGTTATTGAGCTCTATGTGGAACAAAGCTAGTCTTTTACTAATTACCCTTTTCTCCCTATCATTAAAAATCACTGGCTTTGTTAATTTACTGTTCCAGATAACCTCTTGTAGATCCATGTAGATCCAGCTGAGGATTTTTCTGCTATCAAATCCCTAGGGCAAGAGGGGTTTAACAGGTTGAATTAAAACAACACTGAAACCGACTTCATTCAAAACATACTACTACTCCCTTAGAAGATATTTTACTTATTTATGTTCTAGTGGCAACTTTAATTTTATTCTGCTCAAGAAACAGCTGCAAATACAACAAATCATCCAAACTCAGCAGCCACAGTCACTCTGAATAACAGTAGCAAGCAAACTTCATTGAGAAAAACAAACTATTGACAATAATAAAATTCAGCACAGGCTTAAGTCCTCTTGCAGAGCTATCACTACAAGGAATCACCATGCTCAGCAGTTCTCCCATTGCATGGCCTGAGCAAACACAGTGGGGTCACAACTTACATCACTTGCAGTGCACTGAGAAGGACCACACACTATTTGTGTGACCATGGTGACTTATCATAGAGCCGTCAGAACAGCAGTACCTCAGACCAGTCTTGGATTTATCTTTCATTAAGTTTTTCAAAATGTCTGGTCAGTGGAAGTGGAAGAGTGTGTGTGCACTAAATTTAAAAGCAATTATAAAAACTTTATTTAATATAATGTTCTCAACAGGAAAAAATTATGTATTTTTTAAAATTATCACCAGAATACCTAAGGAGATGCAATAAGCATGGCTTACACTGCCACCTACCATTCTTCACAGCACAGTAATTAATTTCCCAGGTTTAATTAAAAGATATAATAGCCAGGATTTCTCCTTAAATCAAAAGCTTCTTCCACTCAGGCATCAGAACTTAAGTCACAATGAGAAATTTTGCTGACAATCACAGTGAGTAACTGTTCAGGCATCCTTTCTGTAGGGGCCCTACAGAGAGAAACATGCTCTTCCAGCACTACTGCCAAGTTATACCCTAATTAGGCAAGTTATTCTCTAAAAATAATAAGATTGAAGACTCTGAGTGAAATACATAGCGATGACTATTGCTACTTCTACTTCCTGCCTACTTGATGGGACAAGTGAAACACAAGGTTCTATGAAGCATGATCCTTCTTTCTCTCCATACATTCTATCTTTTTTTATCATATAGTTAGAGATCTTTGTTATTTTACCTATGTTCCCCCTTCAGTGTTGTTAACAAGAAAATCCTTTGGGCACTGTCCATAACATGAACTTCTGGCACTGTAGTTCCTTCAAATAAACACAAGTGAACAGAAAACAGCTATTGAAAAACCTCCTATATTTTTTTTAATGCTATAATCTTATCTCCTCTGTTACAACACACTAGAATCACAAGTATTAAAAATAAACAAATAAATAATCAACTGTGTAAAGATTCTGCTTCCCATACGTTGAATAAGTTATGGTTCGAGTTTTTTAATACCTGAAGGAATATCCTGTGCTTCAAAAAAAAAAAAAAAAAGTAATCACCTAGTGTGGGGCAGATGAATTCATTTATGGGATCATTTAGTCCTTCACAGGTTTCTGCCTTTCTACTTCAAAACCTTTCTGTTTAGCAGTAGTATTCAGTACCATCGCTGGGCATTCTGTCAGCAAGTGCTTCCCAGAGTCCTTGCATTAGAGTAACACCTTTCTTCTGAGGTTGGTGTTTGGGTTGGAATACCAGGAGGTACCTACCCTGCTTGCATACCTGCCCACGCCCACAACTCTACATGCAGCAAACTGGGGTGCCCTCTCACCATCTATTTGGACTTTTAACTGAATTTTTAACCGAGCACATAACCTGGTAGAAATTAAGGAGCCAAGACTTGCCTTGGCTCCTTGTACATGACAAGCCAGCAGCACTGCATCCTACAACTCACTGATGCCTCCCAGAAGCAAGCCACTAAGTTAGGCAGCTATAAAAGTCAGTAAAACTGTCATCTAATGCTTTGATTCAGAATGCTCATGAACATGCACTAAGCAAATTCTCAAACATACATTTTCATTTACACTTTTGTCTATGACAGCACCACACACACACGATACAATCTGCCAGTTGGTACCATTCTTCCTCATCCTGCTGTATCAACATTTCTGAGTGATACACCATACAAAAAGCTGATGTTTGAATCTTTACACAGCCAGATACAGTAGCTGGATTCAATCACTGTCATATCAAATAGAATTTATGAAAATATTGTTTAGTCAATTCTGGAAAACCATGTTCTGCCAAACCATATATATATATATATATATATATATATGTAGGTTCTTCAGATATCCTCTACACAAATAGCTTTTACTCTAAAGCATGTAGAGACTAGGTATTAGTAATGCTTGACCACATGATTCCCTTAACACTGAATGAGGTCAGCTTCTGATGCTGTGTATATCACACTGAAGTACTAAAATGTCAAGCAAAGCAAGAAATTTACCCACTTAATCTACAAGATATACATAATAAAGATCAGATCTCTTCTTTACAGTGTATAACCACAAACGTTAGGTTTAATTTTCAAATAAAGTGTGTAGATATTCTCCTAAATCCTGTAGATATTTTCCCAAATTCTACTACAACATTGATCTAAAAGGTCTGATGGCTAAAAGCACAGTATTTCTCAAGGCTTGTTAGCTGATAACCAAGTATTCAGAAACAGCAGCTCCCAGAAAACATCTCTTCCAATTCTTACAAGCCACACTAGAGAACTCAAATTCCAGGTTAACCATAAATTAGTACCAGTACAAGGTTAGCTTAAGGAAAAGCTCCTAAACAGAACTGTAGCTTTCCTTGAAATAGCTGAAGTTGAACAAAAATACTCATATCTTCTTTCAATTATGACTTTTAAAAACAAAATAAGATATAAATTCCTCACATGTTAAAGCCTCAGACAAAACTGCAAGACAGGACTAGAGCACAGAACAAGTTAAAGAGCAAATAAAACCACAAAGGCAAATTCCAGACAGATCACAACTATAAATACACATGTACACATAAATGTCAAAGCAGAGGAGCCAAATCTCTACCCAGCAAAAACTTTCACAATTAAGTAGTATAATATTTGCAAACTCACAAGAATGAATGCAATAAATTTGTTTTGTTTAATAAATCTGTTTTAAAAGGTTTGAAGAAAGCAAATCTATATATAATAGTATGTTTTCTATAAGGCCATTATCTTCCTAGATAAAAGCATTCTGACAATGACTTTTCTCCTCACCACCTCTAACACAGCATGTTATATTCTCTGAGCTACATTTATGCTTTGGGACTGTGCATAAAACCTTAGACATATAAGCCATATTCACAAATACATTAAATATCAGTTCATGACAGAAGCATTCAGTAGTTGGTCTCATCTACAGAAATAAACTTCAGTGTCTGTAACAGAAGAGACAGCAGATACATGTAATGAAACGTGACAGAGCATGAACAGTTCTAACTAGTCAAAGGCCCCAGTTTCATTTAGTCATTCACATCACATCCAAGTAACTGCCCAGAAATTTCTTGGAATGAATCACACAATGTCTTGGGACCTCAAAGATCATTTAGTTCCAATACCCTGGTTGTCACTCATTGGATCAGGCTGCTCAGACCTCATCAAAAGTGGCCTTGAATGCTTCCAGGGCTGGAGCACCCACAGGTCTCTGAGAAACCTGTGCAAAATTTCATAATTTTACTTCTATTCATTGCAGAAATACGTTGCTGATGTGATTTAAGTAGAAAGCTCACTGTAAATAAGTATACCGGGGTCTGAGTTTACATTTAATTAATTATAAGAGAAAGTGAAACACAACACAGAAAATTTAAACTATCCATAGAATGACAAAGTTGCCATAGATAATAATACTAACTTCACTAAATAGCATACTTTAGTAATGCTTTGTATTTTTGTATGGCATGCATGGTGCCTTCAAAATACTCTGCTCAGAAAGAATTAAAAGTGAAAAGCACCATGAAGCATTAAGCACAGTTTAATGAGAAAGCAGGAGGGGGGCTGACCTGAGTCTCAGGTAGATTTTACACCAAACATGGTTGCAATGATCATCAAAAATATGAGCAGGCTGCTAGTCATACACATACTTCTTCACATAGCCAAATTATAGGTCATTAACAAAGAATTGCCTTCTCATGCCTGGAACTTGCCTTCTAAGTCACAATCTCTACTATAGTTGAAGACCAAAAATACACTTGGAAGAACTTTTCAAGTTTCACCTCCCACTGCTGTGAAGGAACAGTCAACATCTTAAAGCAGGCAAAGTTCTCAGAACTCAGTTATGATGCATTGTTTTGGCTGAATCTCAGCCAACGAGGCTTACTTCACAATGGCATGATTAACCTCTTCAGGCAACTGCACTTGAAAAAAAAAACTAAAGGAGAAACTCAAGAGTGGTTGCATAAGACAGGAAGTATTTTCATCTACTGATTAAGGATTCCCTAAATTCTTTTCAGACCCTTAGAGACAATAATCATTTCAGCTTCCACTCACGTAGAAGACTGCGAATAAGGCCTGTTCTCCAAACACAAGTTGCTAGATCAAGAACTAAAATAGCCGGTGATAAAAAACACTTAACAGATTCCTTCACGTTACTAACAACACGTTTATCACACACAGTTACAGGCTTCAGTGCACTATGATGTCATTGTCATGCTTTTGTAAATATCTACAGAGAAAAAAATGCTCTGTGTTGGTAAGGAAAAACATTTTCTTAATCTCCTTACTGTTGTTAAGGAGAAATAAAAAGGAGGAAGCTGAAGGTATACTTCACTCAAGAAAAATGTTATATGTCAACAAGTTCCACACAATCTACTACTAAGATTATCAATTTAAAAAAAAGGCAGAAAAATCTAATAGAGATATGAAAAACGTGAGAAATAACTGAGAAGGCTTGAGGTCTTCGGTCTTAAATATATATATATATATGTGTGTGTATATATATATATATATATAAGATATATTATATATATATATAGATACATAGATATAAATATACACGAGTAGAAAACAGTTCCAAAAATAAACTTAAGAAATCCTATAAGTGGTAGAATTCTCTGCCAAAGGACAGTGTAAACTCAAAAGTTCCAGGGGGATCACAGAGAGAAAAACAAGGCACAGAAGAGATCAGGCCCAAGTTAATCAACAGAGAAGCCCAACAGGAACTCTCTGCAACAGGAAGGTGGGAAAGAAAAACAACTGGGTGTTTGCTTTATTCTCACTTTGCCTAAAGCAACTATTTAAGACCACTTCTGAATGCAAATCACTGGAATAAACAGACCATTTAATGGACAAGCAGTTCAGCATTCTCAGGAGGAACAAACTCATTAGATTCATGAAAATCTCAGTGCAATGTAATTCAGCAACTTCCGTGCAAGAAATAATACTTTCCAGTTCAGAAGCTTCAGTTGCAAGCATTGGCACTTTGCAATCAATCTCACAATTGCTGTCAAAACATACAAGTTCAGCCAGGCACTGAAGTTCTGCTCCAACTAATGTATTAGTAGAAAAAAAGTGTTCGGGGACTCTATATTATAAGAAAGCATGCTAGAATAACTACAGAATAGTTTTTTGTATGAGCAGTAAACTCATATCTACGTATACTTATTTATATGCTTCAAATGTACATATACTTGCAGCGCATTGTTTAAAACCTACTTGAAACTAATAAATCCAAATATGACCAGCAACCACACTGCTTCCACATTCTCTCCCACCACCCTTCTATCTGTTCCTACAAAACAACAAATCAATTGCCTACAGGCTTTCAGTCAACTCAAACACATGAAAAAACCTTTACAAAGTATGCAAGTAGATTTGTACTCTCATTTTTCTATCTGAATGTTTATTATGCCAATGTTGGAAAACAATCAATTTATGTTGTCTTCCACCAAGTGTTGAGGGGTGTTGCTTCCAATAGCATTTGGGGGAAAAAAACAACAAGGCGTTCAATTAGACTAAATAGAGATGTCTCACTGTTAACATTTTCAAGAAAAGTAAGGCTTAAGGTAACAGTGTGACTTAGATTAAGTCCTATTCTCGCAGTACAGAAGAAACAGAAATTGCCCTACAAGCACAGAGACAGATCAGTCAACTTATACACAACCCCTTCTGTGGTCCAGCATTCACCCCAGAGATTACAGCTACCTGGCACAAGCCAAAGTAACACTTGCTTTGGGCCAGGCTGACACTGGACAAGAGACCAACCAGCTCAGAGACCCTGGGAACCATGACAGGCTCTCTGCTAGATCTTTCACCAAATGAGTCCTGTAGCAGGAGAACTGATCTAATCACAGTGGTATGTGCTGATCAACAGAAAAAGAACAGTGGAAAAACAATGTGAATTTCCACAGTACCTCTATAGCTGATTTTCTTTCGAGAAATCAGAATGGACAAAAAGATCTGAGAAGGTAATTTAAAATAGATTTCAATAACCTACACATAGTTATCGCAACTACCTTATCACCCAGGAAACCCAGGAATAGGCTATCTGAATTACAGGCTCTCTGTTTCAATGGCAGTGCTATACAACAGCTGATATTTTAGTCTTTACTTACAGAATCGGGAGGGTACACATACAAACTGCAACAATTTCTTCATGTTCATATTAACTATGGCAACAGTTCTGTCTGTCAAAGACAAACAGTCCTAAGGGGTTTCTTCCATCAAACAATAATCATTAACAAACTGTTGTCTCAACAAGGCAGCAAGTAGCACAGAATTCAGGACACCTAGACAGTAAATAGTCCTTACAGGTTAGCTCTAGCTAGAAGACTTTGGGAAGATGGTACAAGCACAACTAGGATCTGAGATTTGCTCTGAATGGTTATCAGCCTATCACACGTACTTTGATTTGTTCCATTAAAAACAACAACAAAAACACACAGTCAATTTTGAATTGCGACTGGAGGAACCAATAGCTTATACATGATAGAAATATTTTCCTAAGTGAAGAAGATGCTCTACAACTTTAAGCTGAAGACTGACAGGCCCATCTAGAATAGCATACCACCAGCTCAGAAACGTTCCACAACTAAGGAACAGAGATCATCTAATCCTACTACCCTGCAATGAACAGGGACACCCCACAGCATGATCAAATGGTTCAAAGCCCCATCTATCCTGACTTCAAATGTCTCCAGGGCCCCCAAAGCCACTTCTCTGGGCAACCTGTGCCACTGCCTCACTACTCTTGTAGCAAACAAACAAAAAACCAACACTTTTTCCTTATACCCAATTCAAATCTCCCCACTTCTAGTCTGAAACTATTTCCCCTTGTCCTATCACAGCAGATCCTGATAAAGAGTCTGTCCCGTTCTTTCTTATACCCACTCTTTAAGTACTGAAATGTCACTATCAGGTCTCCCCAGAGCCATCTCAAGCCTGTCCTCACAAGGGATGTGACGTGGGAGTTTGGCCCCACTGAAACTGTACTATTTATTAATTTCTCCAGACCCCAGTAAGAACAGAACTAAGTTTCCTTTGTTACAATTGAATAAGAGTTCAACTCAGCTTTCATTTCACACCCTTGGCTCTTGTGATTGACACAGTCTTAACAATGTCAGAGGGAAAAAAAACGTTACACATAAAAACAATAGAATTAGATACTGTTTTGCTTTTTCCTTTTTCTTTAGGAGGGTGGAAGGGTGGTTATTTGTCAGTCTCAATGAAGAGAGGAACTGCAAGACAAATAAATCCACTTGAAAACATGACTTTCTAGTACACTGTATTGTTTCTGATTGCTGTAAACAACCTTCATCTTGTTTGGCTGCAGTGCTTTACCAAATAAGGAACTACACACATTTTAACATTTTTTCTTTTTTTGCTGCAGATATGAGATCCTGCTGTTCTTACATAAGCAAAAGGAGATGGTCACACTAAATACTTTTTCCAGTGTGTGTTTGTCATGATCCCACCCAGCTGCTCAGATTCATGCGGTAGTTTCACATGTGAGGCTAAAATAGTTGTATAGAGACAAGAGTTTGATAAGGAGACATCAAGAATATTTTTTTCCCCCCTGAAGAATGTGAATATATGTCAGCATATTTAAAGTGACTTGATTTAAATTAAAACACTAAGAATATCCTGTTCACCTACAGGAGCCAAATACAGGCAGCCCGAGCTATATTTATCATAATTTGCTGTAAGAGAAGTCAAAATAGCTGTTCATTGTCTTTCAAAGGTTTCTAACACATCTCATAACTCAAACCTGGTTTCTTAGTTGCTTGTTATCCACCTCCCCGAGCTCAACCTAGAAGTTCTGAGAAAAGATGGAAGTGACAAGTCTGATAGTCCCACTGTCAGTTACCTCTTATATGGCTTTACTTCTTCAGATGAACAAATGCATGCTGCCCTAAGAAGAAAAGATGACACAACATAGAAAGATGAACAATTAAGTAAAAAACATGTCTAAATGGAGCGTGTTCTAAAGAGGTAGCAAATCCCAGCAACTGGTCTAACAGATTATTGAAATTAATGGAAGTCAAACTAAACCAATAATGGAAGATTGAATTTTCTTTCTAGGACTCGCTACTCTAGAAAGTAGCATATTTTTGTCATATTATCCCCATTCCCTCCTAGTAAAAAAAAAAACAAACCAACAAGGCAGTATATAGAATGGTGAAGATCTCAAGGATATCTGCAAATGAAGTTTATCATTTCTATATACAAACTTAAGGTAAAGCTACAGAAACTCCTGCTTCCTCACTTGTCACAGCAAGGGATGACATCCACATCACTGATCTTTTTGAGTAAGATCTGAGATTAACCCAGCAATATTTATCTCTTTCAAATTCTATGCAATGTGGTTACTGAGGCCTTTTGACCATTACAAGATGATGCTTTCAAACACCACACTAAAGTGACAGCCTCCTTTAAGAGGTCGTACAGTATTTATTGAAGAAACAATATCCACGCTCATGCACAAACTTCATTGCAAATACTTATTTCCCTAAAACCTGTATGCAATTCTTGCATTAGAGGATTTTCAGTTTAGGCAAATATTATAAATGTGGTTTCAGAGTTTTTAAATCACCTCTTCCACTTTCCCCTCCTCACCCTCAGAAAGGATTTACCATTCTATTAACTTACTTAATTACTTTATTTAGAGGCAGAGCCTTTCCAGCACTGTCATCCGTACTCAGTGTGACAGTTCATTCCCAACTCGGTGAAACAGACAAGTACACAAATCCCTTTAATTAGTATTTTTCCTACTTTCAGATGAGAAGTAGGAACACTACCGCCTATATTCAACAAAATTGGCGTTTACAATTTTATTAACAGGATCTGAATGTACTTTCTTCACAGCTCTGCTGATAGAGGAAAACCTTGAGACACTTCTGTCCCCTACAGCTACTACTGCATTGATTTTATCTTCCCTTTAGAAGTCCAACCCCAGCCCCCACCTCTGCCCTTCCTAATCCCTATTCATATGCAATTTCCATACACAGCTTTACCAGCCAATCTATTATATGTGAGGCCTTTCTCACCTCACCCCTGGGAGACGTTCTGCAGATGTTAACAAGCAAATGCTCCGGGCTCTGAAAACTTTTCTTCCCGTGACATCTACAGAAAAACATCCAAGCCTGCAAACATGTGGGACACTGATGACCACGCTACCGTGCTGACTAACATTATCCAGCAGCCTCTCTGCACTGCATTGTGCAGAGATCACTATATGCTGATCGCTGTCTCATTGCATGCTTCAGTTGTATTTAAGGAAGAACTGCATGTTCTCTGATTTATCCGTCCATATTTGTGACACACCTAACACTCTGGTGGCCAAATGCCATTTGGCTGCCTCCTGCTTGGTTTCAGTAGCAAGGCCACATCAATCTTTTGCTGCTAAACTGTCTTCAGCCCCAGAACTGGAATTGGCTGGTAGATCTTAACCCCTCACCTTGAAGCAAAGAACCCTTTTTCCCTTTAAAGTTTTTTTTTTGTTGTTTTTTGTTGTTTTTTTTTTAATTAAATATCCTTTCATCTGCCTCATCCCACTTACAATTTTAGGTAGATATACATAAACCAGATGTGGACTTAGGGAGCAAATTCACTCTTCCGCCCAGAAGCCAAGAAAGCTGTTATCATCACCAAGAGAAGACAAATGGGTTCTGCTTTCACCAAGCTGCAGCAGAGCAGGTTGTCCTTCCCCTTCCATACTTCCCATCTGTTCTCAGAAATGATTGTGGGTTTGTTTTTTTTCCCCCCATCCCATCAAACTCCTCAGAAGCAACCCATGCCTCTGCACTTGTCTGGAATGAAGCACTACAGGAATATTTGCTGAATAGGAAAATACGCTGACCATCTGTTAGATCATGCCGGGTAAGTGAATTCTGCGCAGTAATCTTCCTATTTCCATCCTAAAAACTGTTCCCCTTAACCCTCATCTCTCTCTCTTAAGAGAGAACTTAACTCTGAGCACTGAAAAGATTTTGTAGGCAATTTTAGTTAATGCTTTAATTTTATCCTCCGCCACGTTCTCTTTTGGGACTCTGAAATTCATAATTACTACTTCATTGCCCACGTGGTAAGTATGAAAGCTCACGACAAGACAAACCTTTGCCTGGATGCAGAACACGCTCCTCTCAGGAGTCACACAGGGAGTTTTCTACTGATAGTGTTGCAGATCCTGGACACCTTTTGCCAGTGCAGGAACACCAGCTGACAGTTTGGATCTGAGTCAGTTCACTTGAATCCCCTAATGTACTGAAATCAGCAGAAACCAAATGCAAGTCTCCCCAGATGAGCAATGATTTGTAGAAAGCAAACCGTGCAAAATGGTTTTAGAGACTACCATAACTTCTAATATATTTAGGCAAAGTTAAACAATGTCCCATAACTGAAGAGCTACAGGAACAAATGTACAACAAATGTAATGATTTAGCTTCTGACTCAATGAGAGGAGTCCTAGGTACACTGCTTCTTTTAGGACTACCACACCTTTAGATCTGGTCACCATGGACCAACAAAGTTGAAGCATGTTGTTTATAAGGAAAAAATTTAGAACAGAAGTGAATGGAATCATGCACTCAAGCACCCTACCATAGTATGAAATCCACGGCATATAATCCTACAACACCTGAACTACCTAATTTAGAACTTCCTCAAGTAGATTTCTGTAGAAATAGGGACCCTTTCACACACACAATATCTGATTCAGTTTTCAGAACTTTCCATTACTCAAGTCTATACTATGTATGTTAAGTTTTCTGACTTGTCAGACTATTAATAACTATTCATTATGTTCTAGTCTGATGACTACTTTAAAAGAAGAGATACCTTTGGCCGGAATACCATGAGATGCCATTAAGAAGCTGGAGGTAGATTTCTCTACTGCACAACTTTCCTTAGCAACAGAACAAGTTACTATAGAACAAAAGCTTATTTTACACGGCAAGACAGAAGTCCTCTTGCTCTAAAAGCACTATGCAAGTAGTTGTTTAACCATCTGCTGAATTTCTTAGAAGGCAGATTTTGAGAAAACACAGTGAGTAACTCTTCAAGTGTGAAACCATCACAGCTCAACATTACAATATCAAGTCATGAAGGAAACTGAAAGAATGTTGCAGTTGACACTGTTCAGGGTTAGCGTCCCCCTCCTCCCCTTTCCACAAGAACAAAAAATTAATCCCATAGTGGTAATTACCTCAACGGATGCAATATTTAACAAGGGAAAACAGGAAAGTGTGCTTCAGATGTATGAGTTCCAAGGAGATCGGCACTAAGTGTCACCAGGGGAAACAGAAGCAACTCTAGCTATTGATAAAGGTCATCAAATTAGCTTAAGAATGATGAAAATAAGAGTCTAACATTTGTACAGACTAATACTTAAGATGCTATTCCTCTCTACTTGGCTAAATTTATTGTTCCAGCTGTTTGGAAAGCCCAAGACTAAGAAAGATACTGCCTTCAAGAATGTAAAACATTGGAGACTCACATATACATTAATCATCTATTTTCATTTTTAAATGCAGCACCACCTCAAACATTACAAAAAAAAATAAGTAAAAACTCCAAAATTAGCATTCATTTATCTTTAGCTGATCATGAACAGAACTAGAAGAACACCAGTACTACACAAGAGCTTCCATTAGCCCAAGGCATTATACACACTTTGTAGACATTAGTGTTACATGCTACTGGCTTGTCTCGCAGGTTAACAAAGAATAATTATCCCATTTTATAATAAAAAGACATTAAGGACACAGACATTTAAATCTGCAAAGAAGTGGCAAAGATATGAAGGGACCAACTGAAAGGACCAGTGAGAAACCTGGAACTTCTTAAGGCAGCATGGGACTACAAGGCAAATCATAAGAAAAGACAGCAAGGCACAGTTTGTGATACAGCTTGTTCAGAGCGGCAGAGCTCAATGGATTCCCCCTTCTACACACAGCCCAAAGCCAGGCCAAGTGTAAACCAACCATCCCTCAAATAAAGAGCTTATCCACATAAATGAAATGACTTAAGGCTGAAAGAATCCAACCATCCTTCAGCTTAAAAGTACAGTTTATTTTCTTAATCACTGAGTTAACACAATCTGTTAAGAAGGTAGTTTGATGAATATAAACTACAGTAGAGCAAAGCCATCCCTTGGAAAATGTTGTACTGCTTAGTCTCCCTTTAGTCCCTAAGCTACAGTAGGTAAACAGACGTTCTATGACCTTATATGTCCCTAAGCTACAGAAACTCCTGCTTCCTCACTTGTCACAGCAAGGGATGACATCCACATCACCGATCTTTTTGAGTAAGGTCTGAGATTAACCCAGCAATATTTATCTCTTTTGAATTCTATGCAATGTGGCTACTGAGGCCTTTTGACCATTACAAGATGATGCTTTCAAACACCACACTAAAGTGACAGCTTCCTTTAAGAGGTCGTACAGTATTTATTGAAGAAATAATATCCACACTCACGCACAAACTTCATTGCAAATACTTATTTCCCTAAAACTTGTATGCAATTCTTGCATTAGAGGATTTTCAGTTTAGGCAAATATTATAAATGTGGTTTCAGAGTTTTTAAATCACCTCTTCCACTTTCCCCTCCTCACCCTCAGAAAGGATTTACCATTCTATTAATTTATTTAATTACTTTATCTAGAGGCAGATCCTTTCCAGCACCGTCATCCATACTCAGCCTGACAGTTCATTCCTAACTCAGTCACAAGACCCAAACGGTGCCCAAACAAAGCCCGCCCCGCGGTTCCGTTGCTTGGAAGAGCCCCAGAGCCGTTCAACTGAGTGACGCACCGCCCCGAACGGCCCGGCCGTGGCACCCGGCCCACAGCACAGCTGGTACCGACCAACCACCGCAAGACACCGAGGCTTCACCCCCTAAATAAGCATTTATTATTCCACGCAGCCGAACAACGGCGCACAAACAACCCTGCGGCTCGGGGCTGAGGAAAGCACCGCTGCCACCCGCACCAACCGCTTCTCCATCAGCCCAAGCTGAGGCTGCAGGGCGCTCAACATCTCCCTGGGCGCTGTTTGATGCTGTCGGGCCGCCAAGCCGCAGCGCTGCCCGCCGCCCTCCATCCTTCCCTCCCTCCCGCACTCACTCACTTACTCACCACTGACGCCGCCTCAACCGCTCCCCGGCCCAGCCCTGCTCCCAGCAACCACCGCGCGCCGCTCTTACTCACGAGCCCCGAGACCAAATCACGCGAGACTCTCCCTCCGCATCTGTCATCACGTGATGCTCCCCGCCCTATCACGTCGCTCTGTTAACACCCCGCGCTGTTCTCCCGTCCCGCTGCTCACTGGCGCCCCCTGGAGGCTCCGCCGGAAGAGCAGGGCCGCGCTTCTCCGATGAAATCTCGCCCTTCCCCTCCCCAAGTCTCGCGAGGTTCTCCCGCTCTTCCTCCCCCCCCCTCCCCGTGCACGATGCAGCGCAGGAATGTGAAAGGCTCCCGCCCGCCGCCATTTTCTTTCTTTCTTGGCAGGCAGCGGTGGCGGAGCGAGTATGGCGGACTATTCTACGGTGCCACCTCCTGCTTCGGGAGCGCCCGGAGGAGGCGGCGGTGGAGGTGGAGGAGTGAACGATGCTTTTAAAGACGCGCTGCAGAGA
Organism: Coturnix japonica; assembly: GCF_054131305.1. Lineage (NCBI taxonomy): Eukaryota > Metazoa > Chordata > Aves > Galliformes > Phasianidae > Coturnix > Coturnix japonica. Next base: position 18,678,794 of record NC_140673.1, read on the forward strand.
GCTAGGCAGGTGTGTGAGAAACGTGGATCCGCGAATCAATGGGAGCCCAATGCAGCTCCCGGCCGGGCCTTGAGCTCCGGGTTGGGCGGTGAGGAGGGGCCCCTCCGCCAGCTCCTCACCGCGGGGGGGTGGGAGGGAAGCGGCGTCCCGTCCCCACACACCTCCCTCCGAGCCGCCAGTCCGCCCTCCTCGGGGCGGTGAAAGGGCCCCCGGCCGCCTCCGCTCCGCCATTGCTCGCGGGGCCTGAGGGGAGACCAAATCTCGGCCGGGCGCCTTATCGCGGCCTGGGCTCATTGCGGGAGGGCGGCTCCGTGCTCGGCCCCGTATTGTGTCCCCTGAGGCGACCGCGCTGCCCGCCCGACCTGCTCAGACCGGTTGGGAAGGCGCGGATTGAAGGCTGCCATTCGGAAATTCTCCAGCCTCCAAGTTCCCTTTGTAGTTGTTGCGCTACGGGCGATGCTTTCATGAGTTCACGGGCACAATTTTCGTCTCGTCCGGTAATGACCGATCGTGGTTTTAGGCAACATTTGAAGAGCTGGTGTAGTCGGGACTGGCTCCAGTAGTCGAACTCTCCGACGTGCCGCAGTCTTTCTTGAAGAACGGGCAGGAAAGGAAAAGGCCCGTTTAAGGGATGGGGGTGGGGAGGGAAAGTTTTGATTATTTTAAAGGGTGAAATATATTATTTAACCGACTAAATAATATAGAAAGCTTTGGTGTTAAAGGGGTGGTCACGGTGTTATGGAATACGTAAAAAAATAAACCTCTCTTTGGAGAGCTTTTTTAGCAGCATTCTTCCATTTACTTGTTTCAGGTCGTAGTAGTTTGTGTCGTCTGAAGAGTTTAATGTCGTTCAGAATATCTGCTCTTTTTTGTTGTTGCTTTTTCCCCTCACATCTGCCTTTTGTTTAGATTGCAGCAAAGATTGGAGGAGATGCTGGTACGTCCATGAATTCCAATGACTATGGTTATGGAGGACAAAAAAGACCTCTTGAGGATGGAGGTATGCACCCGTTACTGCTGCATTTGTTTTTGTTCAGTGTGGCCATGGTGCCAGAAAGATTTCAGGTGCTTTTTTTGTTGTTGTTGGTTTGTTTTCCATAGCACAGTAGAAAAACATTTTGTTCCCTTTATAGATCATGACATGCTTTTCCATCTTCAGTTCATCGGGGAAACATACTACATAAGCCTGTTTTATAATATTTTAAAGTGTGGCTTAAAAACTGTTAAGAAAATGTGTGCTGGGGAGGGGGCAGATAATTTTGTGGCTGAGAAACGCTTGTTACAGGTATGTCATTGAAGTCTTGTGTTTCTTGCATCCGACAGTTTGCAGTTTCCAAAATGTAATTAGAATAAAAAGTGGCCACTCTGAGTTCTTTCATATACATTATGATCACATGGGTTCAATTAATAGTATTAATGCATTTTATTGTAAAAGCGTAGGACTTTAAGAAAAGACAGGAAACTACATATTTTCTACCTTGTAGACATTTTTTCTTAGTCCAATATTAAAGTATATAATATACACCAGATAATATTTAAGTCTCTTAGCTTGTTGCAGATTTTTGGATTTCCTTCATGCTATAATAAAGATTTCTCCTGAAGTGTGTGTGTGTGTCCTCTTCTGTCTCTTCCTAAGCAGCCAGTTTTAACTGAACAGGGTTTGATGTGTTTAGTAAACTCACAAAATCCTGGCTAAAATATGAAAAGACATATCTGAACTTGTTGAAATGTTCTCGTAGGTCTTACAAAAGGGCAATGCTTTCCTTTTTTTTCTTTTTCTTTTTTTTTCCTTTGAGAGGATTGAAACTCAGTCTACAGAATGTAACTAAGGCTTTATATCAGGAGTTCTTGTGTCCTGTAATAAAGTTTTTTTTCTATTGATGGTGAGGTTTTTAATATACAAAAATGAGCTAATGATGCTTCAGATGATATATGTAATGTATTCTTTTTATTTTATGTGTAGATGGCTCTTGGACAAGTCCGAGCAGTACAACACACTGGGAGGGAATGCCCTCTCCTTTTAAAGGCAGGAATTTTTATTTATTACCTGTGTTTAGTATGTAAACATGACATAAACTAGTGGATCTTTCTGGATAGACACAAATATTTCTTGGAATATGTGTCTTGAATTTTTGCTGCACATAAATCATGGTGGTTCATGTAACCTATATTTTGGGGTGGGAAGGAAGCATCTGAAGTCTGTCTTTTCAGATAAAGGTTAGTTATGCCTTTTATTCCTTTACTGTACAAAAAGGATTTGGATAGTAGTGATATAGTTGCTTTTAATCTGCTTTTTTTTTTTTTTTTTTTGTAAGTTTTATGCTATGAAATGCTTGATATTTGGATAGGAATTTAGTACCAAAATCCAGGTTGAGTTTGCATTGCTGTGTGATACTGTTGTGTTTACAAATGTTTGATCTAGACTTGTAGTTATTGTCAGATTTTATTTTATTTTTTCCTTTAAATTCGTTAGTTTTTGTGTGGATTTTTTTTTATTTACCTATAGAAGCATCATTAGCTTGAGCAGCCAATAGACATAAACTTTGTTCCTTGTCTTAGTTAAGTTTCAGTGACTGGGTATCTGAGTGATCTACAGTGTGTTCTAAGAACTCCACCTTTTGTTTAACTACTGAATAGATACGCAGAGAAACCTAACGTATTTTCAGCTGTACTAACCAAGTGCTGAGTGCTCGTGAGATTCTTTCTTCTATTCAGATGATCAACTTCCTGAAATTGGAGGAAAATAAAAAAGAAAAAATAAGAAAGGGGGACTAAAATACACTGGAAAGTTGCACTTCACACTAAAAGGTGTTAACGATTCTTGAATTTCCTGGCAAAAAAATTTAAAAAATCTTAATTTTGCAGATCAACCAGATGCTAAGAAAGTTGCTCCTCAGAATGACTGTAAGTAGTTTTTATTTTGTTGGGGAAAAAAATAAATAAAACTCCTAAACAAGTGTAGTATTTTCAGAATGACAGTTTCAAACTGTGTTCTGGTAGGTGGTACTTTAATCAGTGAGATCATAAGAATGGCTGGAGGGTTGTACCTTCCTTCTTTGAAGCTGTGCTAATCTGCTTCGTAAAACTGAAAAGGAAATGTTAGCAACAACTAAGAATAGTTTGGTTACATTTTTAAACATCTTGATAAGACTTGTTAAAAAGTCAGGTTGGATAGATGTCTGCGTGGATGAGTTTAAACAAAAATCTTAGCTGTAAATTACAGTATTTTCTTGAGTTTAATTCTCAAAACTTGTTTTACAGCTTTTGGAAATCAGCTACCACCAATGCATCAACAACAAAGGTAAGGGTTAATGCTACATCTTATGTAAAGTTTTCCACTGTACTAAAGGCATTTTCAAGAAATTATTTTGGAAAAGTGATACCGATGCATAAAACAGTTACTCCATGTTTGTGTCATAATTGAAATTTAGCTGCAGCAGTCCCACGCCAAACCTTTAAAGTGCATCTGGTAATATCTTGCTGTCTTGTCTTTTCTTGGCAGCCAATGCTGTGCATCAAAAATAGAAGGGGGAAAATGAATTGCTTTTCCTTAGTAGCGTTACCAAAAGTTGGAAGTAGAAGTAAGGGGAAAGGAGCTCAGTGCTGTCTTAAAAACAGAGAAGTAATGGATTTAAACAATAAGTAGGGGTGGACTTAAGACAGCTTATAATTTAGCCAGCTGCTTTTGGTACAACGTATATTTTTATTTGTCCCTGAACAAATGCATCCAATGTGTTCTGTCCTTTGCCTTTGAGGGACATATAGATAAAGCTTGTTAACAATACACTGTCTTTTTCTGTACCTCACATCACATAAAGAGAATAAAGGCTAGAATCAATTGATTCATGTTGAATTTGTTCCGGTCACATTTGAAGATTCCTAGTTTGCTTGCCACTATGCTTGCGTATGACTTCCTTCCTCTAGTTTAATGGGATGTTATCTCTAAATTTAGTGCTTCTTTGGTCTCTGTATGCTCACTACCTTTGTTTTAACCTTCTCTACAGGTCTGTGATGACAGAGGAGTACAAAGTTCCAGATGGAATGGTTGGATTCAGTAAGTAGTCTGCAGTATTGCATTATAGTGAGGGATTTTAGCAGATGCTGTTAATACAAGTATCATTCTCTGTTTTCTTTCTACAAGTCATCGGCAGAGGAGGAGAGCAGATCTCACGCATACAGCAAGAGTCAGGATGTAAAATACAGATTGCACCTGGTAACTATTTCTGTTTGGTTTTGGTTTTTTGTTTGTTTTTTTTTTTGTCTGATTGCCTTCATTCATAGCTTCATTTAAGGTACATTTTAATTCATGTCCTAATCATGGTTATCACAGATTAAAGAAGCACAAAGTATTGTAATAGAATTCTTCAGTGACCTTCCAGTTGTTTTTGTATTATGTCTATCTTCTTCAACTCTTTTGTGACTACTAAATTGATTTTATTTTATAATCCTAGATAGCGGGGGCCTGCCTGAAAGGTCATGCATGTTAACTGGAACCCCAGAATCTGTTCAGTAAGTAAAATAAATTCCTGATATTCATACTTAAATATGCTGCACATTTCATTTTTTACATCTAAATGTAATGTTTAGGTCGTGTTTTATTTCCATTGAAGAGATCATCTAGTGCTAAATATGTACAGAATCCCTGATACTGCAGTCAGCATACTTATGGCTTTAACATAAAAGTCTATATAGTTACTAAACTTAGAAATTTAAGTCCAACACGTGTTTTTGGTAGTGTTTATCTAACTGTACGCTTCTTGAGGATGAAATGGATAACTGAATGCTAGGAAATAACAATAAAATTCTAATATGCAAAAATGAAACTCAACTGTAATTCAAAAGATTAAGGAAAAAAAGTAATGTTTAAGAGAAGGGGTTACTCAGAGTGCAGTTTGACAGTTCTTAAGTCTGTATTTGGTGTAAACTGTGTAACCAAAGGTACACAAGTAATGCCAGTCAGCAAAATACGCTTCAGCCTTCTTGTGTTGAGAGGAGAAGGTGATAGCAAAATCATTTTTTACTGGGACAGAAGTTTTATACTTGACGACTTGCTTATCTTGGCTTGGCTAAGAGTGATCTTAGCTATGTTAGTATAGTTGGTAGTGCTTCATTAGCTCCTTCCACTTCATAGTTTCAGGTAAGGCCTACAGCTACACGTTGATGCTCTGTTAAAGTAGCATGGGCATTCACCTCGTACCTTGCAGCTAAGTATGCTGTTGTTCATAATGTCACTCCTTCATGGGAGTTTCCTTTCTAATTATAGTCTGTTCAGCTCACATGTTACAAGGAGGAGTTTGTAGCTGATGTTAGTGCTGTAATAATGATTTTACTCTGGCACTTAACTGTATGTGAGGTGTATATACTTGTTTTTATCTGCTTTTCTTGTAGTGTTTGGAAGTGCTAATACCTTTACATTTCATGCAGAATCAAAAAGCAACTATGACTGTACTGGATGTTAATGCTAGGTTTATTACAGTCTTTTTTGTTTCTTTTGCCTTGTTTGTAAGTCTTAACATCAAATGCTCTAAAATTAGCTGCTTGTAGGTTCTTTCACATTAGGCTGCCTAAACTACTGAAATTAAGAGCAAAGTTAGAATAAACTTCCATTTTTTTGTGATTTTAATGCACCGGACAAGAATAAATTGTGGCTTTGTCAACACCTCTAGTAAATTCTGAAATTTTAATAATATTTTTAAGTATGAGGTTTCCATCTTTTTTTTCCTGAATTAAGTTTTCTCTATGTAAATTCAGGCAAAATAGTTATGTTTGAGGGGGTAACAAGTTTGCTCAAAGAACTACGTTTTTTGTTGTGACATTGGGGTGCGTTTAGGCTTACCCACATTACTTTGTCTCTAGTTTCTTAAGATTCTGATATAAATTTACAGAGTTTTTCCTTATTTCTTAGAGTGATTACACTTCCTCTGCAGAAATTTTTTGGCTGATGGTGGTTTTGCAGGGAGCCTTTTGACATTCCTGGTGTTTCTCAGATTAGCTGCACATTGTGTGGTCTAGTTCTTTGTTTGTTTCTTGCACAACTGTGTATGTTGTGATTCAGTAAAACGAACAAACAAAACCCTGTGGATTTGATAACTTGGATCTGTATAACTTTCAGACCCTTCTGTGCTTGTCTCGATCAAGCAGAAGAAAAGAATTAGTTTGATAATGTAAATGAGTTGAAATTTCAGCCTCTGAGCAGTTCAAGATTAATTTGTTTGTACTATTCCTGCAGATAGTATAACTAGAACTAAAAGACAGTCTTTGCAGCCTACCTGTTGTTTGATACAGTGGAACATTTTCATAAGAAAATAAGAGAGATAATACCTTTAACTGTTAAAGAAGCTGCTGGGTGTGTTCTGCGTTTTGATGCTAGAATGCACATTGGATAGAGACCTGGGAAAAGGATTGAAAACATTTTCCTTAAGAGAACTGCATCATGGTTGATAACAGATTACTTCTTTTCTTTTCCAAGGTCTAGAAGGAAATTCCATAGGGGGGTTGCGCTCAAGGTCTTGAGAAGTGTATGTTTATGAAGTAGCAGGTGTCCTTGATGCATTTCTGAAACTTAAGTGCATAAAGGGGTCTGAGATCTTTTAACTTGATTTGTTTTACGGAGAATGGACATGGACAAGTGATAAATGCAGGAATTTATAAGCACGTATGTTCTTTTGCAGATCAGCGAAGAGATTACTTGATCAAATAGTTGAAAAGGGAAGACCTGCACCTGGCTTTCATCATGGGGATGGACCTGGAAACGCAGTGCAAGAAATAATGATTCCAGCAAGTAAAGCAGGATTAGTTATCGGTAAAGGTGGAGAGACAATTAAGCAATTACAGGTATATGTGTATCTGTTTTTGAAGTGTGTGGTAGTACTAGATCTGGATTTGAGTGAGTATTGACCTCCTTTTTGTTGAATAGGAGCGAGCAGGTGTCAAAATGGTTATGATTCAAGATGGTCCACAGAACACTGGTGCTGACAAACCCCTTAGAATAACTGGAGACCCTTATAAAGTTCAGGTAAGGAGTCATTCAGAATTCAGAGGATTCCTAAGTCTGTGATGATATTGCAGTACCTAAATGAACTTTCTTTGTGTTTTTAGCAAGCCAAGGAAATGGTGCTGGAGTTAATTCGTGATCAAGGTGGCTTTAGAGAGGTGCGCAACGAATATGGGTCAAGAATAGGAGGAAATGAAGGGATAGACGTAAGCATGGTTGAAAAACTTGTTCACTGTATTTTGAGAAGATGTTAATGTTAAAATGTTAAAGTGATTAATATTGTTGAAAGCTTTTTACTAGATTCTGCAAGTAACTGTAGTGTGTAAGTAGTATTTGTTAATTGCTTAAGTTTTGCTTTTAAATGGTGTGCAGTATTCATTTTATATTACCAACAGTTCTGAAGAGCCACAGTTAGCTGGCGAATGTAAATCTTGTAAATGAAAGCAAGTAAGTTCTATGGCTAAGTATATAATGGTATATAATGATGGAGTTGTACTTGAGTTTGGACACGAGTATTTAATTCCACCTGTTATGCAAATTTTGAACTTGTAACTTCCTCAGAGGGGAAGCTGAAAGTTACACCTACTGAACTCTGCTTTTTAGGCCTATTAAAACTTCATGCTCTTTGCTTGTGGACAGTACATTGTCCACTGCAATTTCTGCCATTATAAGAATGTGCAGTGCAGAGGATTTCCTTCTTTCTGATGCTTTCTTCCATTATTTATTGAGCTTGCGGCTTGATAGTTGATATTAAAAAAATAAAATTAAAAATCACTCTTAAAAAAACCTTAAGTGCCATAGGTCCAGCCTTAGTTTTCCATTCTAACATGTTACCCTTTCATTTTGTTTAAGGTTCCAATACCACGGTTTGCTGTAGGTATTGTAATTGGAAGAAATGGGGAGATGATAAAAAAGATACAGAATGATGCTGGTGTTAGGATCCAATTTAAGCCAGGTTGGTAATAAATCTGCATGTTTTTTTGAATAAGTTTAATGGATTACATTTACTGGAACCATTCATTTTTTATTCTAGATGATGGAACAACTCCAGATAGGATAGCCCAAATCACAGGGCCACCTGATAGATGTCAACACGCTGCAGAAATCATTACAGATCTTCTTCGAAGTGTTCAGGTTGGGTAATATTTAATGTTATTTAAAATATCCTATTTGGCTTTTAGAAACCCTGAGAATATTTAAAAATAGTGTGTAACAAGAAACCATTGTAATGCAGAGTTGTGTAAAGCATGTAAAACACGATTCAGGTGTTTTGTGAGATTCTACTTGTTAAAACATCAGATTATTTCTGAACAAATGATGTGATTATTCCAAGCAAGTAACCAGCTGGCATTAATAATTTGTCTGCAGTAACTTTCTTAAATATACTAATCTGTTGCGTTTTCTTTTTAGGCTGGTAACCCTGGTGGGCCAGGAGGACCCGGTGGTCGAGGAAGGGGTAGAGGTCAAGGCAACTGGAACATGGGGCCCCCTGGTGGATTACAGGAATTCAATTTTATTGTTCCCACTGGCAAAACTGGATTAATCATTGGCAAAGGCAATGTATCTTTTCATATACATATATATATGCAACTCTGTGTTTAAAAAAGAAAAAGTAACTTTTTTCTTTCTGTTTCTATAAACATTCATAAAGCCCCTGCATATGGTTCTGTGTGTAGCGTAGCAACACAGTCTTGCTGAATTAAAACACTCATTCTTGTCATGGAACAGCTTGATTTGGAACGAACTTTAAAGATCATCCAATTCCAACCCCCTGACATGGGCATGGTTTCCAAGCTCTATATCAGGGTGCCCAGTGCCCCATCCAGCCTGGCTTTAAATGCCTCCAGGCATCCAGAGCTTCACTGGGCAGCCTGTGCCAGTGCCTCACCATCTTCCATGAGATAAAAAAAAGAATATATATTCTTCTAACATCTAATCTAAATCTCCCATCTTTTAGTGTAGAACCATTACTCCTTGTCCTAGCACTATCAGACTTAGGTAGGAAAGATTTTCCTCAGCAAAACACACCTCAGTAGCTAAAAACCAAGTAATCAATTTTTCTAATCCATGTATTTAAAAGTGATAAATACTAAGCTACACTTGTAGTGTTTGCTACATTCTTAGATGTGTATTCTGCTTAACTTGCTTTGGAGTAATTTTCATACATAATGGTGAAGATCTTTTGCAATGGAATGCTGTGACAATTTCTTCGGTATTTATTAATATTGTCACTTCTCATAGAATTTCACTTTTTAAGTTAGTGTATGCTTTAAAGTGGTGCTCTTCTTTTGTAGTGTATTTTTCAGACAGCAAATAGGCTGACAAAGTTCAGTTCTTGACTTAGCAGGTCGATTTATTTTATTTATTTTTTTTAAATGCCAAATGACCTGTCTTGAAACACAAATATCTTCTCAGGATTCTCTGGTGGGAAGAGCTGATTTAGGGGTATTTGTATTTCTGTTGGTAGTGCACTGCAAAAAACAGACATTGCCATATGTTCATTTCTATGGGGTTTTGTAATCTGTTTTTAATGCCTGCTTTATAGGAGGATTAGGCTTTATGGTTGTGTTCAATGATATCTGCAGGTACTGTTTGTTGTTTGTGACTAATGTTATATCTTCACACGTGAGGAAAAAGAAGTAAACAGCGTAGTAGGAGTTCTTTGCTGTTTTTTGTTGTTTTTTTTAGTAACGATATTGTCTTAAATCGTATTTACTGGTTTATTGCAATCAATGCTCTAGGTACAGTGAAGACTTTTCTTATGTGTTCTTACACAACTCATGCATGTCAGTTCTTAATTTTAAACTTCCATATAGCTGATTTTTCTCTTTTTTATTGAATCTTGGTGTTTTCACTTAATACATGAATGTTATAGAAGTGTGTGTTTCATTATAGGTGGTGAAACTATTAAAAGCATAAGCCAACAGTCTGGTGCTAGAATAGAGCTTCAAAGAAATCCTCCACCTAATGCAGACCCAAACATGAAGATGTTTACTATCCGTGGAACACCCCAGCAAATAGATTATGCTCGACAACTTATAGAAGAAAAGATTGGAGTGAGTGTTCAACTGTATTTTGTTTTATAACTAAACAGAGAATATAGCTAGATTCTTGCGAGATAATTTTTTTCCCTTTTATTTCACTTCCAAATTACTTTATCATATAATAAGTTCATTGATAATGAATTGTGTCTGTGTTTACAGTAAATAATTTCTGTAATGGTAAGTTGTTGAATATGCCTGCTTAGTGCATAATGATACATTTGACAACTTCAAACATAGTCTTAATTTTCTTAGAACTAGTAAATTCCTTGCTTAGCATTACACTCAATATGCGCAGTTACAGTTCTAATTTGTAAATGATACTTTATTTTTGTATGCCTGTGTATGCGTGTAAAAAAGTTTACTGCCTGGTTTTTGTACCTGACTTTACAAACATATATAATCCTTGTGATGGCGAGATTGAGATACATTGCTATTTTAAAACATCGATGGTTTTGCTTTGTTTCTTTTTTTTTAAGCTTGTGGAATAATTGGTGTTTTTCTAAAATTCTTCTTCATCAAGGAAACTGAAATAAGTGCAACTTAAAGTGGCTGTAGAAGTAAAAACTATTTGTTAACCTAATTAAATATTACCAAAAAGACCATATTCTCCAAGGAAATTTAAGAGCCATCAGACAGACCTTTTAGACACAGTTCTTAAATTGTTCAGATTTGTTCATCTGAACTACAGACGAGTCTTTATTCTGAGTTGATTTTCATCAATGTGCTACTTCCGTTACAGGGTCCAGTAAATCCATTGGGTCCGCCTGTTCCCCATGGACCCCATGGTGTTGTTCCTGGCCCACACGGACCTCCTGGGCCACCAGGCCCCGGTGCTCCCATGGGACCATATAACCCAGCTCCTTATAATCCAGGGCCTCCTGGCCCAGCACCTCAGTAAGTATTGCTTCAGTGATATTTCTTCCTTGTAGGGTGACCCTAAGATTGGTTCTCTATTTATTTATTACTTGGTCTTTTCTAGTGGTCCTCCAGCTCCATATGCTCCACAAGGATGGGGAAATGCTTATCCACACTGGCAGCCACCAAATCCACCAGATCCAGGTAGGGAATGGAGCACAGTTTGCTGTAGCGTGGTAAACTTCGAGTGTGTTTGTTTTGTCCTTACAAGTACATGCATTCTTAATATGTGTGTTTTACTGGTAAATCTGAAAGGCTTTCTTTACAGGCGGTCAATTTATGTATGTTTTATACTTTCCCCATTTCTTGAGATGTTGAAATCTGGTTGTTAGAGCTGGAATGTGCTTCTTCATTACATGTTATTGATCTTGCATCCCAGTTTATGATGCTTCTTGTGAGGTGCTTGGTTATCTGATTTTTGTGCAAATCCATCCATTTTTTTCTTGTAATGGAATATGATTAGCTTTGTTGTTGTTGCATAAAGTTCTTTGATGAGAATGTGTTTTCTTTTTCAGTACTCAGTGAGTTCTTATCTTATTTTAAACAGCCTCCCTGATCCTGACCTTGAACAAAATGCCGTATTGTGTGTTTCTAGCTTTTGTTGTCCTATATGAGATTGCTCTTCAGAGTCTGGTACAAATGTATTTTGTTCAGTCCTTTTTGAGGAATAAAACTTCTCTTGCACAGTTTTTTTAATACAGTAAAAGTACATAGGATTATGTATTTTGAGGCTTTGTTATAACAGATTTGTATTCTCTTTGAAATGCATCTTTGTAGGATCTGTTTTTTCTGTTTCTGTTTATCTTTGTCAAAATCAGGAGTATTTTCTTAATTACAACTTCCTGAAGTTTTAGTCTCCTGCTTTTAAGTTACATCCTTTGGTTGGAATAAAGCAAGTGGGGAATCTCAACTGCAGTCGCAGAAGGCATGGTAAGGCTAGATGCTTGAGTCACTTGTACCTCATTGGTTTGAGGTAGGCGTTCTTCAGAACTTCAACTGAAAGATATCAGTTTCCTTTTTTGTTAAAACAGAATACATCATTTTCTGATAGCCACTGATCCTGGAACGAGTGGAAAAAGATAGGGCTTTGGAAGATGCCACAGTCTAGAGTTTTGTTCATATTGAAGACTTCTATATAGCTGCTCTAGGCAAAGAACCATCTGTAGATTCAGTTCCTAAGCTTATATGGTAATTTTGCATGTGTTCTGCTTTGTATTTAAAAATGCCTATTGCAAGTACTTGAAAGTGGATTGATTCGGGGTGACTGGACCTGAAATCTCAGCCTACCAATAATCATTTAATCCACAATCGCTGCCAGAAAGTTGGTCTTTTTCATTACCAGCTTTTTATGGTTTTATGATGAAAAATGGCAAATACTTGTGTTGATTATTTTATTGCTGTTTTTCAGGTTAATACTTGACTTACAAATCTAATGAAGTTTTCGTTGGTGCAGTTGAAGTTGGTGTTTTCCTTTGACTAGCTTTTACTTGAACAATTTCCATACAGGTGTCCACAGTCAGTCATTTCAACTCAACAAATGGCTCATTTTTTTGGTGTGGGTTGTTTGTTTTTTTTCCTTAGATTCTTCCTCCATGCCATGCTTGTATTGTTGTGTTGTAGTGGAGCTAGTTACTACAGTCAGATTCTTTGGCAATTCAATGAACCGCATGTTGTCTTCTCTTCTGGAGCAGTAGCTATAAAAAGCAAGGGGCGGGGGGGTGGAACCAAGCAGTCACTTGTTTGCTATTTCCAGGTAACCTTAGAATTCTATGTATTAGCCTTGTGTTAAATGAGGCTGTATAGTGTTGGCTGCATCTCTCACGAGTATACTGTTTTCTCTTTATCCAAGCAAGCTTTTCAATAGATGTTGTTCCTTCTGCTTTTATGCTTAGTAACATGTTAAGTTGAATATGCAACTCTTCTCTTGTGTGGAAACATTTCTGCAGTGAACATGTGATAGGTTGGTTATTCTTTGACAGTCTCCTCAGAAAAGTTAAGCACAGTCCCAGAGTATAATAATATTGCTTAAATCCACAGTTGTGAAAGCAAGCAGTGTAATTTAAAAGGGGAACAGCCAACTGTTAACTTTGCTTTCTATATGCTGATACTGCTGTATGCATATTGATTGGTTACATCTGATTGCTAAATGCAAAACTGCCTGAAATTTGTTGTGTTCTCGTTTTCACCTCTCTGATGTTTTTTCTCAAGGGATTTCTTTTTTCTCTTCAGTCAATTGCTTACCTATTTTTGGTTTGGGGAAAATGTATTTTCATTCTCATAGTAGTTCTCCTAAAATGTCATTTGTGTATGTGTTCTTGTGTGAAATTTTTCAGCATTTGGCCCCAGTTATTTGCAGAAATATTTATGTTCTTCATGGATGCAAATGTTACTAAATGGAGCTGGTTGTATTATAGAACATCATGGCTTCTAATAGCAGCTATGAAATTTTTGTGGATTGCCAGTGTGTTAATGTAATCAATTTTTGTGTGATTCAGCAAGAAGGAAGAAACCGTTCCTACAGGCTTTATGTGAGAAACATTAGAGAAGTAAGACCTAGAAAGCAACATCATTGGCCTACCTAGATGTAGTTAAAAATAAGGGAAGCATGGAAATAGCCACAGAAGAAACGAATGTTGCAATCATTTGTTTTACTAAAAAGCTGTAAGTAAACAGTGATGCTTTATAGCCACGTATGGGAACCCAGGTTCTAAAGTACTGTTTCTGTATTTTACTGTTTAAAAACGTTGCTGTTGTATTACTTTTGCCAGCCTTGTGGGTGCAAGGCTATGATGAGAGTGAAACCATTGAAGTTCAGCGATAGAATGATTCATTGTTGCAGCTGTTTAGTAACATGACTGCTTAAATAAATTCTAATATGTTTCTGCTTAAAAAAATAAATGGTGTTGTAGCAGCATAGTTTCTTGAAAGATACTATCTCAGCAGTTTTGTGTAAGTATGCTTTATACAGCGCACTTATATGAGACCTGATGGGAAGCTTGTGCTAGAAAGGAAAAATAGAAGGCTGACATGGTGATTTAGATGGAGTTTTCTTTGGAGGAAAATGAAGGTGCCTAGGACAGGGTTAATTGAGAGCAGTGTTTTCATAAGTGCTTGTATTTCCTTCATAGGTAAGCCAGGAACAGATCCTAATTCAGCAGCATGGGCAGCTTACTATGCTCACTACTATCAGCAGCAAGCACAGCCACCACCTGCAGCCCCTCCTGGTGGACCAGCTACAACCCAAACCAACGGACAAGGTAACTGCTCAGTAAAGTAGATAAGTTTCTCATTGCTGTGGTTGTAGATGTGCCATAATTTTCTAATTGTCTTTGTATGCTGGGTAAATGTATTTTAAGGTATGTTGTTTTCTTAGAAAAATACTGTTTACAGTCTTCAGCATTGCTGGTTATTATTTCAGCATTAATCAAGGTAGTCTGCTCTTTGTCTTGTAATTAACTCCAAACACATAATTTTCCTGCTGCTTAGGCTAGTTTAATTTGCATCTTTATAGTGTGGTCATTTAGAAGCAAAAATGGAATGAGCCAGTTAATTGCCATTTGCCTCACTTCCTGTGGTTTTGAGAAAATTATAGTTGTGATATTAAGTTGTGTGTTACAATAGTTAGAGGCTTAATGCATTTTTAATTAGCATTTTATAATGTGAGAGATGTATGCTTTTCTGAATTCTGATTGCATGATGAATAAATACATAGTTCTTGGCTTCTTTTAGTAATTGTTTATGTTTTTAGCAGCTTATTTCTTGGAGGCTTTTACTGACAGATTTGAGTAATATTGAGATTATTGCTTAAAAAATTCATATGATTCTTTGTAAGTTGTTATGGAAAAGCAAATTCAGTCATTTTATTTAAACCTTCATTCGTTGTTGCTCAATTCAGGAGATCAGCCAAACCCAGCACCAGCAGGGCAGGTTGACTATACAAAGGCATGGGAGGAATACTACAAAAAAATGGGTACGTGTGCATATTTTTCTTGTTCTGTAGTAGGATGTTGTAGGAGATCTGTGTGTCTCATTTGATGACATTTATTTTTTTATTTAAAGAAAAATGCATTATGGACTTTTCCCCTTAACAATAGTACCAAAACCTTGACCTTGGAAGAAAATAGAACAGTGAAGGCATTTAATTGTATTCATTCCAGTAATGAACTTTGGGAAAAAACTATCTGCTTAAAGATGGCTGTACTTAATCATGGGGAAAGAATCCTTGTTGTTGTATGCTTAAAATTTTAAGTATTTTAAAATATTTTCAAGTGCATTTTGAGGGTTTTTTTAATGAAAGTGTTGGTTTTGGTGTTCAGTAGATTTGCTTTCTATGCTTTCAATTACCTTCCTTTTTCTTGTTCTAACTTCTTCTTTCTGTGATCATTAAAGTCAGAACTAACTTTCATTTACATTATTGCTTTTTTAATAGTATTTGTTTTGCAGCATTTAAGTGCTGTGCTTTAAACTGAAGTTTATATGTAGTTGCAACCTTCATTAATAGTTTGATCAACCTGACTATTAAGAAGTATTGACATCTACAGTTTAAGGTTCCATCGCTGAATAAAGAGAGAATATGTGATCTTGTGCATTGGCAGAAAATGCTGTCTTTGAAATCATGGTGAAGTCTTGTATGTAAATGTTCAGACTGTACTGATCTCTCATGTTTACTATACATGATGTAGATTTGTATAAGAAGACATCTGATTTATTTGTTGGTTTTTCATTTGCTGGGGGATTGGTTTGTTTAATGTTAGTGGGACAGATTGATTTTTTTTACTATTATTGTTGGGTTTTTGTTGTTGTTTTTCTCTTTTTTCCCCTCTTTGGATGGCACCCCTTCTATTCAGTAAGATATTCTACAGAGCTTTGGAGTTAGGAATAATGACGTGCTTGATTCCTCCTACCAACTTGCAACCAACTTGATCTCAGTTTGCCAAGACATAATTACCTTCATGCTTATTGGTGTAGCATATATCAATGAAACAAAAGATAGAGTGATGTGATATTTCAAGGACTGTATATGAGATTGTAAAAACTGAACTTCGAAACACTTGGTTTTTAAGATGTAATGAACATTCTTTCTCTTCCAGTTTCATTTAACAAGGTTTTTTATTGTTTGATTGGATTTTGGTGGAGGTTTTTTGTTTTCTGACTTTGCTGTCTCTGTCATCACAGCTCACATGGTCAATGCAAGGTACTAGAGCTTTTTTACTGCCCTTAAATTAAGAGTAATTTAATTCGTTATCAAAAAGATGAGAGACCCTGCTTTGTTATCTCTGAAAGTGAGCACTGCTGTAGTGTTGCGCTTGCTCTAACTAAACATTGGCTCTAAAGGTGGTGGGTAGCTCTGGGGAGCACGTCTGGAAAGGAGTCTTAGTTCTGAGAAGAAAACATTAGGAAATGTGAAGAATTGTTCTTAAAATTCACAATGGATAAATTCTTACAAAAAACAAGAGGAAAAACAGGCAGTTCTGATCTTTTTTTTCTTTTTTCTTTTTCTTTTCCCTAGTCTTTGCCTAAGTTTGTAAGTCATAAAAACCATCTTCTGCTTTGGCATGATAAAAGCATTGAGATAGAATCTGTAATTTCTCCCGTGATCCACTTGGAGGATGAACTGAACAAGTGGGATTGAGGAGCAGGTTCCCTGTTTTGCAGTAAATAATTGGGTGTTTTTCCTTGCTTCCTTTACGATGTTAAATGGTAGAAGAGCTGACATGGGAAGGTTCTACATCAGCACATTCTTGCGGTCTCACATCTCTCAAATACAGCTGCTATTGCTTGTGCTTCCTGTTGTGCTGTAATGCTGCTGTCCCTAATTCACGCAAAAGGAGAAAATTCAGAATTAAGGGTCATTCTTGGATTCCATTTCAGATTTCTCACAGCACAGATAGTTACACAAACAGATGTTATAAAAAAATTCATACATGTGCTATTTCAGGTAATTGAACTGAAATGTGAGTGAAGAGCCCTAATGATTTTAGTTTGGCTGCTGGAGGAGACTACACTAAGCTCATAGTAGTGCTAAACTGAACAACTTTCTTGCAATACTGCAACTAGTGCTATGGATTTTTTCTCATAGTGACCTGAAAACTAAAGCGTTCTGAATATTGTAATGAAAACTGTAATGCTGTTTTCCTAAGTGACTTTCTACTTGTTTAGTAGGACGCAGCCAATCACACATTTTCTGTGTTCTGCCTATGATTTTTGAGCTTGTGATAACAGTGGCTTGAAAGTTACATGTTACCAACTCACTCACAAACACAGTGGCAAGGTCTGTCCTGTTTTTCAGACCCTTGTTTTGCTCAGGAACTATTGCTTTGAGTAGCAAATACAATTAAAAGTAAGACTGAAGAGCTAATGAAATTTCTTATGCACACCGGTAAGTTACTGTATGTGTGTCTCGTAGGTGGCTCAAGCTTTCTCCTAGTACCCTAAGTCATACATTTAAATACTTGTTTTAAACTTCAGGTTAACAAGACAGCAGGTTAATGCTTGAAGATATGTTGGTAGTGTTGTTTTGAAATGAAGTTATACTATTTTTCTTTAACTACATCAGTAAAAATCTTCCAAGGATATTGGTTCCTAAGAAACACGAAGTCACATTTCACTAACTGATCTGTATGTCATTGTAGGAGTTAATACATGTATTGCCTTGGAAACTTGGAAAAAGGGTATCCTGGGATGGTTTGTAGCGATATTTTAAAGATAGCTGTGGTTAGACTTCTTGATCAGAAGACTAAATTGTAATTTATAGCAGAAGGCTGCTCTGTGGTCTTGCAGTTGAATAAGAAGTGAGTTGATATGGGCAGTATCCAGCCTTCATCCTTTGGAAGCTCCCCACTGTTAGCAGAAGATCAGACTAGGGGCACTCTCTTAAAATTGCATAGGATAGAAGCTTGCATTTTACTTAGATTTGCTTGATGTAGTGTGATAGGATAGGGTTTGGTTTTGTTTCCTTTTGCACTAGAAAAAGTGTAACAGTTTGGCTGGGGGGGTGGGTTGTGGGTTGTGTTTCAATGGTAGTAATCTAGGCCTGACTTTTTCCACATGGAAATATTCTGACCTCTTAAGAACGTGTATTGCAGTAGTAAGAAGTGCTTTATTTCAGAAGTTAAAGAAAATATATATGGACCCCTTCTGTCTGGATGTGTGCAAGCAGTGACTGAATAGAGAAGCTTGTGTTCATAGTCAGGTATCTTCTTCAGTGGTAACTGGCAAAGAACCTTTGAGACAAAGATCTTTGAAGAACATAATGGTAATAATTGGAGTAGTTTTGCTTGTTCTGAAATAAGGGGAAAGGAAGTAAGTATGCCTGCTACAGACCTGCCTTGAAATAGTAGTATGGCTTAGGTCTTCAGTTTGGCTGTAGCATTTTTGATACATGAGAGAGTCAGTGTGTTAGTCTTATCACCTTTATAAAAATGTTTTAAAGTGTTGTTTGATGTTATGGGAAAGATCAGTTGTTCTTAGCTGTCTGTATGTATTGTTACTTACAGGCACTTGAGCAGTGGTTGAGAAGTTTCAGGGCTGTACTCTTGTGGAATAAAAGTTTACAAACATTAGTGCTCTTTTGAAAAAAGATAACTTGCAGAAATCCAGACATCACACTGAGCATACTGAAACTGGGGGAGTGCATAAATGAGGTTCTGACAAATTAAGTATTGCAGGCTGTACAGTATAAGATCAGGTCAGATTAGGTAGGTGATGGAACGTGATCTCCCCTGCTAACTTGTATTTTGGTTTAAACTGGTTGGTCAGATTGGTGTAGACCAGATGTTACAAGGACTTAAGCTTTTGGACTTTGGAAATCACTGCATTAAAGTGGTATAATGAGAAGTAAGGTAAGAAGGAGCAGCCACAAGGTTGTTCAGAAGTGTAAGCAAAGTGATGTTTGCTAGGTAATGGGATTTTGGAATTGTTTCACTTGTGTAGCAGCAGCAAAGCTATAAAACCTGAATCACTTGTAGGTCAAGCAGTTCCTGCACCTGCTGGAGCTCCGCCTGGTGGTCAGCCAGATTACAGCGCAGCATGGGCCGAGTACTACAGGCAGCAGGCAGCTTATTATGCCCAGACAAGTCCCCAGGGAATGCCACAGCATCCTCCAGCACCACAGGTATAAACTTCCTTCAGTGTGTTTTCTGGCTAGCTTCTGTTTCAGTACTTATAGATATTGTTTTGCATGTCTTCTGCTTTGCTACCTTTGGAGTATGCTTTTTTTTTTTTTCTCCTAGCACAGTACCTGTTATCAGAATAATTAATAGATGACGTTGTTTATGTGATAACTTGATTTCTGTATCTATCTGTGTGTTTGGTGATTTTAATTTAAAAAAAAAAAAAAAGAAAAAGAAAAAAACTTTCTCCTCCCAGGGTTTTGAAAACCATGCAAGAAGCCACCACCATTTACATTAACCAATTTTTCTTTCTTAAAGGCTTCACTCCTGAGTTAGCTCGATTTAATGGATTTTCTTTAACTTGTTGTGTATCTCTTATGTATCTCTTCTGCACAGGGCCAATAATAAGAAGTGGACAATACAGTATTTGCTTCATTGTGTGGGGGAAAATACCTTTGTTAAATGTATGGATGCAGACGCCTTGATGAAGATCTTAATTTTGTTTGGTTTAAAAAAAAAAAAAAAGAAAAAAAATAGTGTTTTTGAAAATGTACAAAATATCTATCACTACTGATAGGAGGTAATATTTCTGTGTAGAAATGAAAAATGGTTTGTTTTTAGTATTAGTGTAGATGTACACATTCCAGCAAATGTATTTGCAATTATGTGGTCAATGCTTTGTGATATAAATGTACTTTTTCAATGTATTCTTTATCACTTTTAAAATGCCTGTTTTGTGCTTTACAATAAATAATATGAAACCTCCTGTGTCGGTAAGTTGGATATGTGGGTATTTAAAGAATTATAGGATTGATTTACAACGCAGAATCAAGGTACCTGTACACAATTGAGATTATTTTTTTTCCCCCCCTTGGAACTTTGTTGAGTTTAAACAGTTGTCGTTAGCATGTTTTTCCCCTCTTGCAGAATAGTTGTAGATGGAGGATCTCTTTTGTTCGTTGTATTTTGCTGCCTAGCACCAGTGATCTTGATATCTTAATTTTCTTTCTATTTGATTAAAACTGCATGTGTTTATGATGATCTTTTGGCATACTTCCATTGCATTAACAGTGAAATTTCCTTTTACATGTGACCACTGTTTCAGATCTGTGCAGCTGTTACAACAGATGACTTTTGTTTTTAGTTGAATACTTCAAACCTGTTCCTGCGTAATTACTTTGAGGATTTTTTCAGGCTAGTTATAACATTTATTTTAAGTAATGTGCTTAAGCCTTCAGTTAAAAGTAGTCCACTTCAAAATTCAGTGTAGAAAAGTGAATGTGGTATGCATAGTAGTTACAGAAATTGCATCTGTCCTTGAAACGCTGTTTTGTTTGATGGGGAGTGGTTGAGAACTTCCTGCAGAGCAGATAACTTCTATTTTCATAAATACTCAAGTACTTGAATCGATTGATTTTTATTTTTTTTATATACTTGAAATTTCTTATTGCTCTAATGCTCATACTAAACATCTGATTCTCTTGAAATCCTGTTTGCTCTTTGCATATTTATTGGCTCTTTGCATATATTAGACAACATGCAATACAGTCTGTCTTGCCATTGTCTGTTGAAGTGCAGGTTTGATCCAGCCAGTATAGAACTAGCTCTGTAGGGGTGAGGAGGACTGTGCTGTGTATCATCCTTGATTGTTCCTTCAAGGAGCATTGCACTGTAAGTACATCAGAATGACAAATTGATGAACTGCAACAGTATCTTTTTGTCAATGTTCCACATAATGCAAATGCCATACTTGTGTGAATAT
Source organism: Coturnix japonica (assembly GCF_054131305.1). Lineage (NCBI taxonomy): Eukaryota > Metazoa > Chordata > Aves > Galliformes > Phasianidae > Coturnix > Coturnix japonica. The sequence goes on from NC_140673.1 coordinate 18,699,620, forward strand.
TATGTTGGAATACAGTGCTGATATCTTAGGAAACTGTAATTGCTTCTTGATTCAGAAACATAGGTTTGCGTATATACATATTACATACACATAATGTGAGCTTTGTGGGTAAGTATTCCTGAATGGTATAGCAATAGCAAAAAAAAAACAATTATGTTGCTGTTTATCTGAGTAATAGTATTTTCTTTAGTACTCGTGAGACAGCTCTATCATTCAGTGTATTAAAGTATGCATATTGTAACATTGAAGTTTTTGGAACCACTTGATAGCCAGTTGTTTTTGTCGTCAGATAGTTTGCAGATATGTAGTGATGTAGGTATGTTTTAATTCTATAACTGTTACTTTATCTTCTTGGAACAACGTATTGTTGCTTTGAGAATAAATTTTTTTTAGGGTGGCTGCACAGAGAAATAAAAGTTGAGGCTTGAAATTTGAAGTAGTCTATTCAGGTAATTAGCAATGTATGTACTGTGCTGTAGAAATGGAAGGAATTATTTTTATCCCTTTAACAATTAGGAATTATTCTGGTACCTTATAAAGGATAGGAGGGTATTTGCTATCTTTAGTGTAGGGTATGAAGTATAATAGTTGAGATATTTTGCATGGTATTTTGTAGATAATCGTAAAGAATGGTGCATTTGTTATGTACTAAACTGAGCAAAATTGAATTCACTGGATTCTTTATCATTCACAAAATGGAGGCTGTTGATTTTGATTCATTTAAGGTATAAAATCTTTATTAATTGCAAACAGTGCAATTATTTATACTTCACAGTGCCTTCCCAGACCTTCCACCTTAGGTTCTGCTGCAAAAAAGCAACAGGTAAGCACAACCTAAGGAAGTATATAAATTTAAATATTTCAGTACATTAATGTTGTCCCTGTGAGATCTTTGTGGTTGTGTATTGAAAAGCAATCTTCTGCTTTCCCAAATGCATTGTTACTCACGGTTCCATTTCAGTGGAAAGTCTTTTTTTAAGTTTTTAAACAACTGTTTATATTTCTAGGTAAATATGTATATTTTTTTTGTAAGAAAAGTTGAGTGGACTGCAGTAATTGAAGTGGAGCAGAATAAATAGTCATTCTTGTTCTTTTTCTTCCAGTAGCTACTTGTTGCAATTAAAGAATCAAAACCTTTAAAATATGCAGGAATTACTTGTGATAGAAATGTCAACAGCCTTCACAAATGTTTTTTACAGTAGGGCACTGTTGTCACTCAATCCATAAGACGTAAATACAAAGAATATAACTTCGTGTTGCCGCTGAACTTGATGACTTGTCTTAGAGTTACAGTGTGATAGTGGCATTTTTAGATAACTTAGTTTGCTAATTCATACTTGACAAGGTAGGAAAATAGAATCTGGAGTTTCAGAGATTAGTATGTTTTACTTGGAAAAGCACCAATTAAATGTTAATGATACAGCAAATGATATTTTCTCCGTATATCAGTCAGTGTATCTTGTTCCTTGATACTTAAACTGAATTGCTGTATATTTTGATAGTTGCAAATGTTTGTATGTCTTATAGATGGTCTGGTACAGGTTTTCTTTTTTATTTTTTTTAAGCTTAAAGTAAAGCAGCATCTGTTTGTTTTTTGTTGTTGATGATTCTGTTTCTGAAATGTGCTGCTCCTCTTTCAAAAGTCCTGCTTATCTGTACATTGAAGAAAAATATTCAAAAATACTGCCTTCATTTTCACACACAGTGCTGAAGATGCTGCAAGCACCAAATCATAGCTCATAGAATCAGGTCCTGAGATAGTTACTACCAGTAAAGAGGAATCCTTTGAGTGTATGCCATTGGTGAGCCGATGAGCATGGACCGTAGAAGGGCTCCATGTAGAAGGTAAAATTGGCAAAAGCATAACAGATTTGAAATGTATCCCATGGTGTAGGGTATGATTTTTGTTTTGATCACTTTTCATTCTTTAAAGTATTATTTGTTTGACCATAATTGTTCCATGATCTGTTTTTTTTTGTTTTTTTGTTTTTTTTTTTAATGTGTGATTTAATAATATTAAGCAGTTTTAATTTATATTCTTCTATATGGTCAAGCTTAGATATCTTGACTTTTTGAACTAAATCAATAGTTGTCGTTTAGTTTCTCAAGCTACTTAATATTTGATTATCTGTAGTGTAATATGCAATTTGACTTCATTTTTGACACAAGAAAAAGTTAGGTGTGTATTGTTTGGATTTTGATACTGTGAATTTAGTGGTGGGGTGAGTCATTTCTTCACTTCCTTTTACGTGGTACTTTTTTTCTTAACTACTGTTGTTCCTAAAATATTATTAACAATATTGCAGTAAGTTTTAGCCAGTGGGAGGAAATAAAGAAGAAAGTCAGTTTATTGGAATGTTGCTAGGGTGTGGAAGATGAGTTTCTTACCTCAGCATATAGCACTTGAGGTGTATTGACTTTGTGACTGCAGAGCTTACAGGCATGCTGGTTTGTACTAAATGTAGCGGTTATCATTCAGCTCTCCAAAATTGTAGTCTTAGAATTTAAAAAAAAAAAAAAAGAAAGAAAAAAAAAAAACAAACATTATCAGAGTTACTCTGATGGCAGGAGATAATTAGACTTTCTTATCCATAAGCTATGTTTATATGTTTCTTGCTTTTTTTTTCCCCTTGGAGTCTTAACAAATTAGGTAGTCGAAGGAATATGAGAAGTCACGTAAGAGAAGCATAACGTTTGAAGTAGGGGATAGAATTTCATACACCTTTCTGCAGCCTAGACTCTAGTAGGCCATGAAGTAAAATGTCAGGTGAATAATCTTCAGTCTAGCATTATCACAGGTCATGTGTTTCATTCAAGTTGAGCAGACAGAAAGGATCATTATTCACTTGCACAGCTTATCTTGACATGTTTCTCATTTTACCAGTAGTGTTTTATTGTATCAGATGATAGAAAATTTTTCTCCCCTGTTCTCTTCCAAAGTAATTTTTAAGTTTTCCATTGCATGCTAAGGGCTCTTATTTTACTTTTGTCTGGAAGTGGGGGGAGGAAGGGAGGACCGGGCCTTTCAGAAAGCCTGCAGTTGACAGGATTCCTTCTTCCCTAGTAATAGCTTATAAAACTCGTATGTATGCACAAATATTTCTCTTGCGTGCATGTGAAATGCATTTTCGTCCTGAGAAAAGTGTTCTCTGCAGAAACTACCCGTGTGTAAAAAGAAGATTGGCTTTAAAAGGCAACTGTGATGGGAACAGTGTCTTAGGGAGATGCAGCTTGGACTTGAGGTAAATCGAATGCTTTACAAAAATGTGGTTTTGAGCTTGCATTGACATTGTATGTAATATGGGTACACGTTAACTGTATAATGTTTTTTGTATGGTTTTTCTCAATAAATGTAAACTGGTGGATAATAATAGCAATGTTTTTGTCTTTCTTATGCTCCTACCCTGCCTTCGTTAGTAGGAAATTACAGATGTAGAGGAAAAATATCACAACATCCAAGTCTCATGTGAATGAACATCACCCCCATGGAAGTCTATATGGCTATTAAAATACTCACTGAAAACATCATGCAGCTTATATTTTTTTCCCAAGATTTCTCTGAATTTTACAACTATTTTATTGAGGCAAAAGAGTGACTTCCATAGTGACTGTTCTGAGGGCAGTCAGCACATTTGACCGTAGTAAAATTTCTTAGTAATTTTTAAATGTTTCCATAATCTAATCTAGCTTTACTGTGTTTTATGCTAAGGTTCTGCCAGTGCTCTTCAGTTGAAAATGTGACTTATTTGTAAAGTAATTCTTAAAGAAGCTTATGCTGAAAAATTCACAAGGGTTTAGCACAATGACTTAAGCACTGACACCAAGGAGATTCTATTGAAAAATAGTGTGCTTGTCTCGAGCAGGCATCGTTTAGAGATGCAACTATAAATTCATTGCATCAAAAAAAATGGAGGTTGAAAAACGATGTACTTCCTGAAAGTAATTGTTTACTTCTATCAACGTAACTGTTGGTTCATATTTTTCTCTGTCTTTTAAAGAGTGAAAAAATAGAATTTTTACAAGCAAATGGTGATGTTCTTACGGTAGCTACAGGCCTTACTGAGATTATTCTTACTATTTGGATTACCGACTGCATAGGTTGATAAGAGCATAAGAGTTTAAATGCAAGCCTGTTTAAAGAATCATGACCACCAAACTAATGCTCTTTGAACCACAGAGCAACAGAGTGAGCAGTTATGTAATCTTTTATTGTTTAAAAATAGTACACTGGAGTTCTTGAAAAATCATTGATAAGTATTTCCTTTTGCCAGTTCTGTGCCTCTGGGATAAAGTAAAACAGCTTAAATATTCAGTGCTCATGCAAAACTATACCAGTAGATTTACACTACTACAAAAGTTTCCAGATTGTGTATTTAGCTTTATACTATTACACAACGGTTGGTCTTCAAATATGGGAGCGCTACTATCATTCCATTTTTCCTTTTAGTTGATCTTTCACACATTGATTCCTTTTTTTTTAGCCTGCAATACTAAATTCTGTACTGAGCAAGGAACCCGGACACTCACACAACTTGAAGGTTATTCATATCTGATGCAGGAATGACAATGCATATCTTTGCTTTCTTTAGTTGGCCCCATCAGAAAAAGAGATGATGCAGTAAGAAAGTTTTGAGGGGAAGAAAGATTCCAGCTAAAGTAGAGCATTAGTAGTCATCAGCTAGAAAATAAAAAGGTTAAGAGAAAGAGATTAATAGATTTCTCACAATAGGAAAGATACAAGAGTATGTGAGATTTAAGCAAATTAAAATACTAACTCTTACTTTCAATGGTGAGAATACAGGTGCTAGCAGATGTGCCTCTGTTGTTGACTGCTTTACACATATATTCACCTTCATCTTCTGGGAAGGTTTCAGGCAAGTAAAGGCAGTAGGTTTCTCCTCTTTCAATATATTGATAGTCCTCAGAGTCCTGCAACATTTCCCCCTCAAACCACCATGTGACTTGAGGTTTCGGTTCTCCAGTAATTTTAACTGTAAATCTCACTGGCTCACCATCAACAACTGATGTGTTTTTCAGTGACTTCTTAAACCAGGGAGCTCCAGATCGGGCTTGGTCTTCCTCATCTTCATAAGTAGAACCATTAATGATGCTTCCCTCGTCATCTTCTTCCTCTTCCCTTTTCTGTTTTAAAATAATTCAGTTTAGAATTTTCAGAGTAGCAATAGCTGCTTGACTGCTAGTTTACATATAGTTGAATACAGAAAAGCTGTTGTTTTTAAGAAGGGGAAATGCCTATCCATGCTAGAAAACAATGTTCAGAACATGGGACAGGCAGTAAATGCTGTCTAAACTTTTGTTTTAATGAAGCTGGTATGGCTGGTGTCTTAGGGGAAAGTATAAGCGTGAACAGTGTTTCCTTGTTCAGAATATTCAAAGGAAACTGCTGTTTTCTTGCAGTATATTTCTCATGCTCTTCAAAGTAATAAAAATTCAAAAGTAATTGATTACACAAATGTAATAATTTATATAATACTCCTTTTATACTTCTGGCATTGTTGCCATCAGTGGTAATCAGAGGCCAAGTTAAAAGACAGTACTTTAGAAAAGGTACTTTGTAATCTCTACCTTCTGTAATGCAGCATCAATTTCTTTTTGTTCGAACTGCATGCGTAGTAATTTTTGTTCTTCAATCCTCCTCTGTTCTTCTTCTTCCCTAGCCCTTGCCATTTGCTCAAAACGTGCCTTCATATTTACTTTATGAGTAAATGGAGCCTCGGATTTCTTGGCTGGTCTCACATCTACCTCATCATCCTTGGGAAAGAAAAAGAATAGGATTTAATTTTTAAATGCTCATAGCAATTGTACCGGTTTAATTTTTAACTGCAAAGCCACCTTGAGTCCTCTTGGTTATTTTTCTCCCCACAGATTTGTTTAATGTTGGATGTAAAGTGGAGTCTCATAATAATTCCTCATATTCTGAGATGGGAGTTTTTTCCCCTTAGAAGTTACCAAGGACATTTCAGTTGAACCTTAGTCTAATACTTCAACAATACATTTTTCTAAAGAAATAAATTGCTTATCAAGTCTGCAAGGCGTGGATTCAAGAAATAACGTATTGCACAGCTACAAGTATATACTGTGAATTCACATGTCCCCTGTAACGTCTCACTCTTAATTGCACTTTGTTAGTGGTATGTTGTAGTAACATTGTAGAAGTAACTTTGGCTACAGCTGTAGCTCTGGATTAGAGGTGATAAACTATTAAGCTAAGGGAAAAAAGAGCAGAGCTATTGGAAACTGTATTCAGTCTTTCTCTAAGGACAGTTGTAAAGCACTGAAGTGAATCATCACTGCAGTCTTACATTGGGGAGCCAAGTAAATGTTCTTAGCAGTGGCCCAACTAAGTACGTGTCCTTCCTTGTTTTGAGAAGAGACATTGATTTTTATTAGTTTCTTTCCTCAAAAAGAATACTTAGACTTTTTTTGCAACTCCTCATGCTCAGATTTTGGGTTGTTGAGGTTTTTTTTCTGTGCATTTTGGTTGATTTTGGTTGGTTTTCCCTGCAGCTAATTTTGCAGAGATTTAAATTCTTTTTTCACCTCAAATGAGAATAAATCCTACTGCACTTATGCTGTAATTCTCCATATTCCTGTCCAAGGAAAATCCTATTTTCCCAAGAATCCATGAAGTATAGAAAAGATAATGGGAGTGTTTGCTTTCTGTTACTGTCACGTACTAGAGATACAGAACCTTTCTTCACGTTGCCATGCAACCAGCTGGTGTGTTAGAAGTCACTGCTGATTTGCTTGTACAAGTTCTTTTATTTGTGCTATTGGCCTTTTTATTTGTGGACTTTAAAAGCAGACCTTCCCAATTAAGTCATCTTCTCTGTGGGCTGTTTTTTAGCTGGGCTTATCTATTTTTTTGGAAAATAATCAACTTAATGATCATAGAAAATGATTGTAGAGTAGATGTGGGAAGGGAGAAGATTAGGGAGAGAAATACAGAGTATTTGCATAAATCATCTCAAGTGTATTAGAAAAATATCTTCTAAAGATTTTACTTCCAGGTGTAAGTTGTAGTGCTCTTGTGGCAGTGGTACATCCCCAGTCACTTTGCTTCAGCGCTCAGGCAGGTTGTTGACCTTACAGAAATGTTAGTGTTACTCATTCAATGGGAAGTTTAAAAAGTTCTGAGCTGACATTGAAGTGAATGATTGTGGATACTAAAGCCTCAGTGTGAGGCTTTAATTTATATGGTGGGAATGAATTAGAGTTCAGAAGGAGCAGCAACATGTGTGACCACTAGTAGAACAGACTCAAAAACCAGCATGTTTCAGCACCTCAGGCCAACAGGTTATTAATGATGTATGAGCAGATAAACAGATCCTGCTTGAGTGCAAATGATTGATGAATAAACTAGTGCTGTTTCTCTTAGAGATGCCAACATCATACATCCAAAGAAGGGAACAGAGAAGCAGGGACAGAAACATGTTGGAAATACGGCAAATTTTGGTGAAAGCAGTAGTATTGCCCTGTACTATCAGCTGTGCTAGTTGAGTAAATCATTACCATGCAGAATACAAATTACCTCCTGAAACTTCTCAGCTTCCCTTTCTCTTATTTCTTCATCCATTGCTCTTCTTTTGGCTCGTTCTTCTTCAATCTTCTTCTGTATTTCTTCTTGAGACAATTGTCCTATTTTCTCAAACTTGCTTTTCAGATTCTTTGCTTGGATAGAACCACTTCTTTTTAGCTTTATTAATTCTTCATATTCTTTGCTTAGCTCAAAAGTTTCAGATTCCTCTTCCAGCTGTTTAGAAATAACAGAACATATAAGATAGAAAATACCTTGGTTATTGTCACTACCCGTTCTGCCCACAGATTGGTGTAACTTTGAGTGCTTGAACAACTCTTTTAGCTTGGAGTTATTTCAAGTCAAAGACCTTTTCCTTCTAATGACTTTTCTCTCAGTGTGGTCTGGATTCTACTGAGTTCACAGCATCATTAAGCTTTAATTTTAAAATATTTTTGCTCTGGTTTTACAGATCAAACAAATGAGATTTCAGGATGTCACAGCTGGAAAAGAAGTAATTGTTTATATTCTGCTCTATCACTTCATGACCTCTGATGGCAATAAGGGAATGCATTTCAGTTGTATCTCTTCTTCCCCAGTGTGCATTTCAAAATGTACTTGCAAAGCTCGCAAGCTGTAGGCTTTTATTACTCGCTCTAGCTTTGCTTACAAAAATAAAGTCATTCTAATATTCAAAATTGAATCATATTCTGAAAATTACCACCCACAACCAAATCAAATTGGTGTGCACTTCTTGAATGTGCTGTTCTAGTCATCTGGTATGCAAGGCAAATTCTGGGTGTGATTCTTAACATCAGCTGTGACAGCCTTCAAATCCTTGATACACTAGAAACAACTCAAGGTCACTATAATTCCTTCCAAATTATTTAATAGGGCATTTCTGTGAGGAGGGCAGGAATTTTGCTCTTTTTTCCTTTTATCTTTGAATTTTGAATCTAGGTGTTTGTTTTCCACATATTGGAAAGATGTTGTATTTGTTTTATTAACGCAGTAGAATTTGCAGGTAACTTAATTGAAATGCTAAAACAACAAATTGGAAGTTGTTTATACTTCAAGGGTAGCAAGGGGATACAGGCGTTTTCCTGGTAGGTTAGAAATTAAATGCATGCAATATTATAAAAAGATATTTTGGATTTTCATTCTTCTCACGTGATACAGGAAGTATTGATTTAAAATCCCTTAAAAAGGAACTTCCAGTTAAAATCTTATACTCTGAAGTCTGAATGTTGTATTTTTCTTTGGAGCATGCATAACACATCTCTGGATATACAAACCTCTCCCATTTCTTGTCTTAGCTGTTGGAATTCTTGCTTTTCCATTTCCAGTTTTTGCCTGCGTTCCTCTTCTGTGCGTCTCTTTTCTTCTTCCATCTTTTGTCTCAGCATCTCCTCAAAATTAATTTCCAGTTTACCAGGGATGAGAGATTCTTGAGAAAATGTCTTAAACATTTCTGGTGGTTCATCATCATCCAGCACCTGCTGGAAATTCACATCGTTAATGCTGCATCCTGAAGGTACCTGGGATTAAATATCCAAGTATTCTGCCACAGAGCAGTAAGGTGCAGTAGGGTTTTGCTTTGGTGTTTTGAGATGGAATGTGTCTGGGGGATTTGTTTGATTTTAGCCCTTTCTTATTACAGCTCTAAACATTTTATAATGGAGATGAAGGTGTGCATACAAATGCAGCCTTTTCTACAAGATGATGGGAGAGCATGTCCTCTGAAAGCAGCTTTGGGACTCAAAGCTGTCAACTCTTGTTCATTCCACAGATTGTCCTTATATTAAGTATTTGTGTCTAAGTGGCATTGCCCTATATGCTGAAATATCCGTAGTCTTTCTTGTAGGCAATCTGTGTTATATTATTTGATATCAGTATTGCTAATATGCAATATTAGAAGAATTTTCTAGAAGACACATGCAAATGGAAGATATGAAATCATGTTGCCAGTTCATTGATTTCCTTCTTTCCCTGTCCTTAGGCTGCACAGCTTGGCTGGGCATTAATGGTCATTCTTTATGAGGTGATTGCTTGTTTTTCTGATCAGTTCATAAGAGGATAGTATGGCCTCAGAGAAGCACTGCTTAACTACTTCCAAAAGCTGGAAATCTAGAAACAAATATTTAATCCAACTGCATTTGTTAAAGCAGAGCATTACTATGACATTGAAGGGTGATAACCCAGTCATCTGAATTGCACAGGAAAGTAAATTCTAGATAAAAACCTATGTGAGTCTACTTTTGCGTGTAACTATGTGGACTTATTTTGTCACACTGATAGAGACTGTCTCAACAAAAGCAGTCTAAGGTGTGCAATGAGGTCAATTACTGATCTAGAACTGCACAAAGATAACGGCTTTTGGCACTGTTCAGTCAGTGCATGTTTGAAAAGCCTTGTGGCAAACACTGAGGAATGCCCAGAATTTCAGGCAGACTGCGCTCCAAACAGGAGCCATCATCCAAATTCTATAAGGGATCAAAGCTTCCATTTGAGAAAGTGTTTTAACTTTATATATATATATGCAAATGCTTTAGTACTCCACTTTTTCTGTTATTCGTGGTTACTGCTGTTATAATTTGTGCCTTTTACTGCTGCTTGTGCCATCCTTGTTCATGCCTGCTTCTGTTTTTATTTGTTTCTTCAATAGCATTTTGGTTTGGTTTGGGGTTTTTTTTTTGGCTCAATCAAATACTCTTAGTCACTATAGATTTCCTTCAAATTTTCCCCGTGAGTAAGCTTTCAGCTGGACTGCAGCCCCACCATTCCTTCCATTCTTCATTCGTTTTGCATAATACCAGCTTTAGTTGTAGAAACTGTGTCATGGAGAAGTGGAATCAAAAAATGAAGCTGTAAACTATTTCCTTCAGTGAGAACAGTGCAGAGCTGCGTATTTGCTAGGAGCTAACTGCAGCTAAGTCAGTAAAGAGCCGTTCAAGTCTTTCTGATGATGTATGAGTTCATATGCTCATGAAAGGAGAAATGTTAATTCAAAATGTATTAATGTATTTGTGTATGAAAACAAAAAGTGCATATGACCAAATTACTGCATCTGTTTGTATTTTTGAGTCAGTAATAAAAAGATAGAAAGCCAACCTATTCCTGATTTAAGGGGAAAAAAAGAGAAAGGCAAATATCAGCTGAATTGTGTGATACACAAAACCCTTGTGGTTAGCTTGGTTATTATTATTTCAGCTCTGTTTTGTGAAGTGAGCCTGTGGCTTTGTCTGGTTTGATTTCTACAAACTGGGAACAGACAGTTGTGGGAAACAGCCCTGTAATGGCAGTGGTGTGCAGCTCTGCCAGCCAATTTTCAGTGGGCGAACAGTGATTGATACAAAATAGAACGGCTTTTTGTTCATACTAAGACAGGTTCTTCACATAGTTGCTAATGGAAAGCGATCGACAGCAGAGAAATGAATGCTCGAGTCTGAAAGGGATCATGTTGATAGTGGGAGATGTGGAAGTTTAAATATAGCAGAAGAAAATGTGAAACAGGGAGGTTCTTGCAAAAGGAGGTGGAGGCAGCATTGATGGTTTTCAGCAACAGCATCTGTTTGTGTGTATTTTGTCAAAATTGAATTAAAATGGGTAAGCGTGAATAAGTTCTAAGACAACAATTTAAACACTTAAAAATGAATATGCGGTTTTAGTAATTCTGAGTGAGATCACTTGTGTTCTTAAAGTGCTTAAAACACATCAAATTGTTGCTGCTATATTGTGTAGGTGTGGAAAACAGGCTTGTGTTTTCTATTTCAAGTAAAGGAAACTCTTAACTCTTTCAGAATAGTAATTAACAGAAAATTGTTCTAGCACGTATATGCTGAAAACATCTTCAATTAATTTTTTAGACCAGAGAACATCTTTACAGCGCTGTTACAGTTGCAGGCTGTGCTGCATCAAATGGATTAAGCCTTGATTAATCAATGAGACTTTTCTTGCCTGGATGTTTAAGCTTTTGTTACACAGAGGCAGAAAACAATATTCTGAAGAAAGCAGTAAAAAACAGAAGGCAGTGAGTTGTTGGTGTCCTTGCTTTACTTTCTTTGAATTATCTGCTGGCTTTTCATTAAGATTATAGTGGCAGAAGTCCAGTAGCACTCCTTTTCTAGAGGTTTAAGGTTCTTTGCTCCCACTTCAGAGTTGTGGACAGGCCATACACATTATTTTCAATATTTGCTTTCCAATACAAAACCTGGTATAAATTTACATTGTAATTTTGTGGGTGGCCATGCAGAGTAGAGGTCTGGTCTTCAGCCCAATTTTCAGCCAGAGGGAGCACTGCTAACAGTACTAGAAGCCATACAAAGTGTTCTGTTGCTTCACAAGCATCACTTTGAATTATGAAGAAAAAAGAGAATTAGACATGCAGATGGTCTTTCCTAGTAAAGCCACACAAGGGAACATAGGAAGAGACTGCTGGATAAATGAGTTATCCCACAGTTCTTCATGGTATGTCTTGCCCTTCGTTTTGAATAATACAATACTTGTATTTTAGCTGGTGTTAAATTTAACTCTGTATTTCCTAACATCCACCAGTAAGTAGTTGGTTTATATCCAAAAGCCTGCTGAAACTTGAACTTAGTGGAAAAAGCAATGAAAGACTCTGTGCTATTTTGTGTACAAACTACTGCTCCGACCCTCAGATGTCGGGCATCTGTCTTTATTTCCAAATAATGTAGCTGTCAGTCTTTGCTCCCTAAAAATTCATCTTTGATATAATCTTAATTCAGATTTTATCATTGCATATTACAGGGATCGATTCCAGTTCGATGTTCTGTATAAAGAATTGTAACAGTAAATTCCACAAGTTGCCTTTTCTGTTTCTCCAAACAAGTAATGAAATACAATAAAAACCTCAATTAGCTGACTTCAGCTTCTTCATTTTTTCCATGCTCAAGGGCCACGGATTAGCTCAGAATATGCACTTGCACTGAGCATTCTTCTAGTATGGCGTGAATTACACTTAAGTGAGTGAGAAACGTAGGGAGCTTGACTTGGAAAACTGCAGCTAAAGACACAGGAATTTCTCCCTTGCCCCCAGCCAAACACAAAACCTTCCTTCTGAAGATACTTTGCTTTGCATTTTTGCACCTACCATAGTACTGGCAGTTGGAAACAGTATCTGCTTTTCATTTGATATCTTTTCTAGGTTTGTTGTGAGGAAGGATAGTTTCCTGATAATTTTTTATGGGGAGCCCTAAGTAGTTTGCCTTCCAATAAGTAGTAGGGTAAACTAATAAATGAAGAAATTGAAGCATACACTTAACTGCAGTTAAAACTTTTCCCTTTCATTGTGGAGATTGAGGGAAAATAATAAACTAAATACTAAACAAAGTATCATACCATGTTCTTCCGTGCTTCAGCAAATGCCCTTTTCTCTTCTTCTATGCGTCTCCTTGCATCTTGTTCTGCTCTCCTCTTTTCCTCTTCTCTCCTCAGTCTTTCCATCTCCTCAAAACTGAGCCTAAGTTTACCAGGACGGAATTCTCTACCAGAATTTTCAGATTCTCCATGGCCACCTTCATTTATCTTCAGAAAAAAATGGAGAGGGGGAAAAATATAATGTTTGGATAAGGTTTTTTGTTGCTTTTTTTTTATGTATCTTTTCTGAATAACAAACAAGTACTCCATTAATTCCTTTCTGATCCTTTATAATTGCTTTTTTTTCTCCCGGAGAAAAAATAGAGACTTTCAAGGTGAGGCTGGATCAGGCTCTGGGCAGCCTGATGTAGCTGTGGCGTCCCTGTTTATTGCAGGGGAGTGGGGCTAGTTGGCCTTCAGAGGCCCCTTCCAACTCTTAAGGATTCTATAATTCTATACTGATGATTCGTTTCCCATAAGAACCTTTTTTAACCAGAAGAGAGAGAGAGGAAATGTATTTCAGAATCCCATATTGAACTTCTGTATTTATTGAAATTGCTTCAGGGTGTAATTTGGAGCAGGATGCCTTATCAGGAAAAAGATAAAAAAATTAAGTATCTATTTCATAGTTTCAGGGTTGGATTATTTCCTGTAAACAAGCACTTCCTATTCACTTTCTTCACATCATTTCCATTGACTTTTATACCATTGAGTTATCACCAGTGCATTTAGCAGCTTAAAGGAAGGCTGTAGTTTTATAGCAAAACTAAATTAATATTTTTAATTAATCCAGACTGACATTTTTGTTTCTTTTCTTTTTAGACATTTAATCATCACTGAAGAAAGGGAACTGAGATATTTCAATATTTCTTATCTCCAGTAAACATTATCTGCTAAGAGAAACCCACTGTTTGCAAACTACAAAGAAGAGCAAAATGAATGAACCATCTTCAGAACATGTCACGGAGTACCTCAGTTGTTAATGGTGGAAATTGACTGGGGACTGTCAAGAGTATTAATGCTCCAGCTATCTGCATACTGCAAGCAAGCCTGGTATGTTGGGTAGACATCTGAGGGAATTACAGAGGTCTCATAAGGGGGGGAAAAAAAGCAAGAAAGAATTGAAGGAGTTGAACTACTGAACTCTTCCGTAAAGGAAACTTTTTACACCAGGTTTTGACAACCACTGATAGCAGATATAACCGCAAAATAGAAAAGTACCACATGGGTGATTTGCTTTTCTTTTGAATTTGTGAATTCCGTTGTCACGCTTTTATATTACTTGGTTACTAAATGTAGGTATATAAGGGTGGGAGATGTGAAGAAAACTTCAATTGGAATGGCTATGGTGGCTTCACAAAGTTCGCTCTCCTTCATTTTCTTTTCTCTTTCACTTATATCCCTACTCCAAAAGAAAACAAAAATGAGCATTATTCACATAATGCCAAGGTTATCGGTAGGGAATAACCATTCCATAAGGTGATTTTTTTCAAGGGCACAGGGAGGACAAGAGGTGGGGACAAGGGGGTATTAACTTCAGTTTTGGCATCTGTCTGAGCCTCGAACCTTCCCAGTTTGGACCAATTGGGAATTTCAGAAGTTCAGCTTTCTGGAGGTTCTGTGTTGTGCTGGTTTTTGGTTTATTTTGTTTTTCCATCAAGTAGCAAATTGCTTTTGAAATATAGGCAATATAACGATCTTGTTTGTTTAAGAATGGTAATTTATATTTACACTGTTCTTTTAAAGTTAAAATTAGCAAATTCATAGAAATAATATGTTTAAAGTTCTCAAGAAATATGAAAAAACATGACTCATTAAACTTCTTTGTATGTGAATGAACAAAGTCACAATGTTTGAGATGGTATAGAGGAAGGATACTTAAATACAGAACTTCAAAATAAAGCTTTTGCAAATAGAGAATAGTAAAATAGGAAATACAGTACTCAAGTATCTGGTGTTATCTTATCCTAGTGCCAAATGCACGATTCCCTTAGTATGATTAAAGAGCAAATTATAGTGAGGTCTGTTTATAGCTGAACTAAAATAAGTCTGGCTCTTGATAATGGAAATAGTTTTGCAAATAATATAAAACAAGTTGTGAGCAACAATTTGGTGTCAAATCTCGTAATTTCTAGTATGTTGTTCTTTACGCCACTGCCTATAAGACGGCTGACCTGTCTTTATTTTCTTCACAAAAACAAGTTTAAAAAACCAACACAATGTATCATGTTTATAAAGATAAGTGTGGGAATAAGAAGGAGCATTTTCCTATACTGATTGTCTTCATAAAAATTGGTTACTTAAACATACAAAGTATTTTTCATGATCCAAACAGAAAAGTAATTTTCTTCCTGAGGATTTAAAGCTTAAGTGCAAAGTCCTACAAAGTGCAGATGTGAAAACTGATAATACTGACAACAAACATTTTATTTTAATATGAGAGTTATACCTACATGGGTAATGAGTTAGAACCAAGATGAGAAGCATCTATTTCAAAACTTCATGGTGACTGAATTGTCAGCTTGAAATCAAGCTAAGCAATGAGAATCAGGTTCAGGAGTGAATGTAAAGGCATATCCTCTATCAGAATTCTATAGCAGCATGCACAAAACATGTACTTACCATCTGCTGTCTGGCTTCTTCAAAGGCACGTTTTTCCTCTTCTAAACGCTGCTTTGCTTCTATCTCTGCTTGCCGCCTTTGGTTTTCCTGTCTTTGTCTTTCAAGTTCTTCAAAAGTTACCTTCAGCTTACCGGGAGACACTTGTGTTTCATTGTCCTGATTTTCACCCTGCATAAGAAAAATGAAATAGTTACCTTTTAAGTAACACACAGGTTTATTGCTTAGGCATTCTTAGATGTGCGGTTTACCGTGAGAAATGAAAGGCACTTGGTTTCCTTAAAGAATTCCTTTTGTTCCTCATATATAAGCTTCATTTCTTCATCCAGTCTGCCTTTTTGTTCTGCTCTTTCTTTTCCTGTGTTATCAAAGTTTACTTTCATCTTCCCAGGTGTTTTGTTGGGCTTTACGGGCACTACCGTAACCAGTAGAGAAGCATCCCCTTCCTGTCCAAAAAGATATTTATTATATTTTCATAAAGCTTCACTTCTAGGCAACTTCTTAAGCTGTTGTTTTGTTACCTGTGTGCACCAAAAGTCCCAAAATAATTACTTGCACTGAGTATTAACAACAAAAAATCTGTCTGCCTCTGACAGTCACTAATTTTCTTGTCATATCTGAAAGCATCAAGACTGAATTATACTTTAAACATAATTGCTGGCAAGGTGTCATTTCTTTACATATTTTCAATAACTATTTCTTATAAATATTCATTATTTGGATTAGGTAAGAACAGGTGGAATTTCGAATATGTAGAAGTTGCAGTGGCAGTCTACTTCTTACTATGTAAGGGAGATACGGTAGTTGGAACAAGGTAGTAGGTCCAGAAGTATGTTCTTTGTCAAGCAGATCAATTTGCTTTTGAGGGATGTCTCTGCTTCAAAATTATTTTCATCAATTATTTTGCCAAAATACGCTTCTCCCTTTCTTTTTTTAAGTTAGATACCATGATAACAAGGACACTGTTCAAGAACTTGATAGGTTTTGGTGGTGAGTTGTTATCTTTTTATAACTGTAATATGAATGTGCTTCTGTGTTACTGACAGAAGACTGGACCTTCAAGCCTAGATTTTTGAGATGATATATTTGTTTGCAAGATTTGAAATAGAAACCCATACGTTAAATGAGTTCATTTGAGGGACAAAAGTTACCAAGAAGTTGAGACCAGTGTTCAAACGTCAGTATATTGACAGAACCCCCTTTTATCGACAAGCTTAAGGCAAAGAGCTTTATGGATTTAGTGGATCATTGTCAGTAACCTGAAATCATTGTGGTGGCTTTGAATATTTGCAATTGAATTGTTCTGAACCCTTCAACATATTATTCATGCTTCAGACTCTAAAACTTAAATAAATTGAGTTTTAAGTGCAGGTAAACACTTCTGTATGCTTTAAAAAACTGTTACCTCCTTGGTTGAACAGCAGTGAATACCTGTGCCCTTTTGGAACTTCTCCCAGCCCATATAACAATAATAAAGCAAAGTGAATAAAAATGTAGGTGAACATTTCTTTAAAAAAAAAGCTGATTACCTCTGCTGCTGATTCAGTTCCCGTATTGTTAAAGTCATCAATCTATTAAATAAGAATTTCATAGGATTACATTAATTTGGCTCTTTGCCTTAGATTTTCAAACAAAGAACTGGAAATTTTTTTGTGTGTGTCAGTTTTATGTATGTAGCACTTAAATTCACAGAGATGGTAACGACTGAACCTTTGGTGGAGTATTTCAGACAGGTTAGCAAGCTGAGGAACAGGAAACGTGACATGGTAGACAAAGCATGCTTCAGCATTCTGAACACTTCAGTGATGAACCGAGGAAAGTGCTATAGATGTTCATTCTTCATGTGAGCATTCCATAATTGCATTTAAAATCAAACAAAAAGCCATGACAGCAAAAGTATTTCTGATCTAAGTGACATCGTCTTCCCTTCAACTCCCTGCAAAAAGTCAGTTCTATTTGGTGTCTTGATAGTGTTAGTTTTATACAGGAATGTTCTTTCTAGAATTCTCCATGATATATAATTCTGCCTTTCAAAGTAAACTAAATATTTGCTGGATAAAAGTGTACTTTTAGCAGGAAAGGTAACAATATTGAAAGTAGAAAATACTGTATAAGTTCCTATTGAAAACCGAGTTCTCCTGCAGCACTTTTCCTCTTTTCTTACAAAAAGCCAAAGCACTTTTCATAAGAAAAACCTAAATTAAATATTCCTATCTTTTTGTAAAACACATGAAAAATAAATCTTATAGTCCTATCATCTCAGTGTTTACTTGTACTGCAGTGTTTGCAGCACTGAGGAAAACTTACAGATGGAATTTAATATGATGCTCCAGTGCAAAATCTTACAAATGACTAGATTTTCTCCTTTGGCACAGTTAGAGTCTGTTCACATGTAGGTGCAGGAACAGCTCACAAAGTGACAAAGGAATTAAACATGAATTATTGTGATTTTTAGTTTACTTGCATCCTCATACATTTGCCTGATGAGGTCATTTTCACACTTCTTAGTGCCTCAGTTCATCTGTCACTGAACTGCATTCACTGATTTGTAAGCAAAAAATAGCCCAAAGTAAGGGTTCAGAAATAAATACTTTCAGATTAGTTTAGTAATTTCTATAAACACTTACAAACCCCGGGTTGTGCCTGGTTTCTACTCCTACCACATTTATGTTTGCCTGCTTTTGTCTGTAACTCAAGCTTTAAAAGTGGTTACCCTAAAGATTATTTAGATAATATTCATCTTCACTTTCTTCCTAAATTCAATCCCATTCAGTATCTCTCTCACGTAAACCACTACGATCAGAAACCTTAGAGTCAAATACTTTTGCTGAATACAAAGCTTTTTCTAATTTGTTGATAATTATACCTTATTTTGGTTAGATCACCATACCTCCTGTGCTTTTTTGGCTAATTCTCTTTGAATTTTTCTTTTCTCAATCATATCCTGCTCAATTCTGCGCTTTCTTTCTTCTTCCGTTCTTTTTCTTTCTTCTTCTTGTCTTTGCTTCTCCATTTCTGCAAACTTGCCTTTAACAGTTCCTGTGATATGAAACACACAAATCAGTAAGGAGATGTGATGCCTACATTGTGGATTATGTGGCCTTTAAACTTCAGCCTTTCTTACCTATTAGCTTTGGAACGTAACCTTTATCTGTCTTAGGTGACTTTGAATCGTCATCTTCATCAGACGCAAGCAGTTCTTTCATCTGGTTGATGAAATATAGAAAAAGTAAACTTTTTACACCTTAAATACGGTTCCAATAATATTGTCTTAAAATAACGTGAAAATACTTTCACGTGCAAAACTGAATATTAAAATAACATAAAATATTTGCAAAGAAAAATAACCTCCTGCTTTCTCCTGTTCCATTCTCTCTCTCTAACATATTGTTCTTTTCTTCTTTGCTTTTCATCTCTAGATCTCCTTTGATTTCTTTCTTCCCTTGCTTTCTGCATAGCTTCAAATTTATCCTTTACATCACCCTTGTGAAGCTTGGGCACATAGGACTTTTGGACGGGTTTAGATGAAGAAAGCAGAATCTTGATGAAGATATAGAAGAAATGAAGATAAGAAAAAGAAAGTTGAAACAGATGAACAGAAGCAGTCAGGCTGGATTAGAAAGAATGTAAGAACATAAAAGTACATTCAGGGTTATGAACTTTGTGCCATTAGCCATCATCTATGAAGTATTTGTTCATAGCTAAACAGTAATAAATACTGAAATATCCTAAACGAGTTTTGGCACTGTATTAAACTTAAAAACTGTGATGATGAATGCCACGTAACTAAGTATATGAGCAACACAAATGTACACTTGTTTTTATTTATTAAACATTATATATAGATTTATACTGTTGCACTGAAATTGTAAGCACTAAAAGAGGTCTTGTGCCCCTAACACCACATTTAAAACAAATGTAAGTAGGCAGACATGTAATAGAACATGTCTGTGTTCTGCAACTCTTCCACATCTGTAAATGGTTTTAAATACATGGCACTATCAGTTCATTTACAACTTCCAATATGATATATACTTATTTTTTTTCTTAATATTCAGAGAAACTCATCCAGTGATTTTATGGTGTAAAGGGTCCAAGGTCCTGGCTGGCAGGAATCTGGTACTAATAAAGGTAACAAACACATCTTTGCCAATACTTAAGTAAGAGAAGTACCTACTTTGCAGTATGATGTTTTCCATCTTTTTACTGCAGTGACTGCAGAAATGTGTCAGTGCAGTTATGCCGAGAAAACTGGCTGAAAGAAAGTTTGTTTCATATTTTCCACCTAAACCAACAGCAGATACTCTAATGATGTTTTGCTTTTGTTCCTGGCACTCAGCGTATCACGGCATAAGTAGAAATATTTCAAGTAGCCTGAATTGTCCCCAACATTACAAGTCTCTTCATTCATTTTCAATACCAATATGAACATGTCTAAAGCTGCTCTCAATTATCCTTCCATTGTCTTAAAATCGACAGTAGCCAGACTTATGCTATAAGTGTATTTTACAATGGCTTTTTAACTGCCCTATTTTCAAGCATCAGTTGTAAATTACTATATTACTTTGACTGCTCTAAAATTGGTACATACCTCTGTTTTCTGTGCGATGTCATTCATGGTTACAGTATTCTGCTCTGCACCTGGTACGTTTGATTGCTTTCAGTTTCTACCTGAAAGAAACAGTTCTAGTTATATTCCTTTCTTTTCCTTTTAAATGATGCTTTGACCATCTTCCTGTAAATAAGTTTGCATGGGCTGAAACTGATGTATCACAATTTCATTTGGTCCTTTGAGGCTCACAAAGAAATGAATAGGTTCTAAGTATGCAACAGTAATTAAAAGAACAAGCTTATGATTCACTATTCATGCTCATACCCCCCTTACATAGTCCCAGATATTGGTTTTTAATTTCCATTTTAAAAAGAAAGTCAGAGCTCTCAGCCAAGCTCTGGCTGCCTGTTACGAAACTGTTTTTCTCAATACTGTGCTAGCAGAAAGGAATGTGCTCTGCACCTCTGCCACTCCGCTTCAGGCTGAGGTCTGAGCCAGTGAGCTCAGGTTGCAAGAAGTCTGCAGAACGCTCAGGCCAAACACAGCCTGCTGGAGATGCTGCCTTGCCTTTGTACGGCTTTGCTTTCTTCCTACTGCTGCTGAGTGTGTGAGAGAATGAAGCTGGGCTTCAGGTAGGTTTGGCATCTTGACTTATCTTGTGAGGTTACTTGTAAAATCCATAAAAGTAGAAAAATCACAGTCAAAACCTTTTTTCCCTTTGCTCTATACCACATGTACGCAGTTCTAAGGGGATCAAACGTGGGATGTGATCGTTCAGTTAGAAGAATTCCACATGAAAACTATTAAGTCGAGAGAAACGTTTCAGGAGCAACTAAAGATTATCTGGTACTATAGATAGCATACGTGCCATGTGACACAAGGATGTGACCAAAAATGGCAGCATTCCCTGTTCTAGAGACCAAACTGTCACTTTATGAATGAACTGAATGTGACTGGGGTGTAATGAAAGCACAAGTTGTATCATGGTTTAATCATGGTTTAATCAAACGCACAAGAAGAGTCCATGGAGGGTACTCAGTAAGTAATCCTAATTGTAACTGTGCTTCTAGGAAGTGAATCTTCACAGAACTATGCTTTGATTCTATCAGTTCTCAGACTCCATAATTACTCATTGGAAAAAAAACAAACAAATGTGTTTCGTATGAGCTGATGTAAACATTTTTCACTTAGCGTTCTGAAGTTGTAAAACAGAAGTCTTCCAGTAGGCACTAAGCTGACTTTGAAGCTTTGTAGTTAAGACTTAAAGATTTCTGGCAAAACCATAAGCAAGCAGTTCCCAGAAGACAGTTGGTTTCCTGAGTCAGGATGATGATCATGGCTGATGTCCGTGAAAATCAAATTTATTTGAATAGAAGCATAATGATTTTTATCACAAGAAACGTGTTAATGGCTCAGTTACACCTTGGGTTGGCAGTGTGGAACAGAATCTGTTTTGCTTTAATGTATGACAGCTTATTCCTGACTCCCTTTCTCCTGCTGCATCAAGGAAAGCCCCAACTTTACAATGAGGTCAGTATGAGTTCCAAACTCTTCCTAAGCACATTACATTGTTGAATTGACACCCCCACCAGCCAGTGTTAGGAACGTACAATTAAAAATATTACGACTCTGTGAAATAATTACAAAAAGACTTTGTCACGTGAGCGTGATACGAACCTGGATGTACTGATGTAGAAATGACACTTCTTGAAACATTAAACGAATGTATTTTATGAGCTCTAATCTTTGTCTATAGTAACTTTGGGAGAAAAAAAAGGGGGGGGGAGGGGGGGAGGGAACAGAGAAAAAGCTCAAGATGAGTCAGGGTAGTTGTTTATTTTTCCAAAAGAAAATAGAGAAATATGCAAAACAGAGAAAATACATTGCAATCCCAATGATGTAAGGAATGAAGGCATTTTGATTCTTTTTTTGTTACATTTTTCCCCTGAAATTAGACGGGAATGGCAGGGTATGTTATGTTTTATTAAGTTCCTGCTTAGTTTCAGGTAAGCAATAGCATATGACAATCCTCTTGTGTCTGGAAATGGAGATGACTTTATGAGCATTATGAGTTTTAAGGTCTCTATATGCCATGGACATCCAAACTTTTGTCTTGCCTGGGCTGCATTGAGTGAAGAGGGAATTGTCCTGGGCTGCTGCAATTCTTAGTGAGCTCTGAAGGTGTTCATCAGAGATGACTGATGACATTTTACTCTTCCTGTGTTTCATCCTCTGAAACAGCTGCTCACAAACGTACGTACTGCCTAAAAGCAATGGCGTGAGGAAGGCATGACTATGAAGTGAGGGTTATAAAAGTCTGGTAAAGAGAAATGGCCAATTTTTTTATTGCAGCTCTATACTTGTGAATTTTCAGATGGAATGTGTTTATGGTGACTGAAAATGGACTCACAATCTTGAAACTTGTTCTCAAATTCCTGTATCAAAATGGAAAGCGTGGCTGCATGTTTTTCAAGGTTCACAGGACCGTGTTCAGCCAGTGCATCAAAATCTATAAACAAATTTTGCATAACATGAGCTGGCACTGCACTGTGCCCCATGCCCTGCTTTCAGCCCAGGACAGCAGGTTGGACGTGCCTGCTGTATGCTTCAATGTACATTTGTCTATTGTGCTGTTGAGTTTGAACGTCTTAAGAGCTTATCATACTTCACACATGTAAGTGATATCCCATAATAATCAGTATGACTTAAAACTAATTAAGACCCTTTGACTTCCTCATTCTTCTCTGCAGGTCTGAGAGAAGCCTTAATATAGGGCTGGAGCAGAAAAGTAAGCCCCAAAGTTAATCTCTTGTGAGAAATGACTCCATTTCACCTAAAGTGCTCCTGTGAGGATTGCTGCTGACCTTCACCGTAACAACATAACCCATCCATCTTAAAGTCACTTAAAAACCATGGCTGATTGAAAATCTGATTCACTTATGTGGATGCCCTGCCCCTGATACAGAGAGCAGAGCTCAGCGCTGCCCTTCGCTCCCTGTGAGGAGCTGCTTGCCATGAGGCCTCTCCTCAGCTCTGCACTGAACAAACCACTGGACCTCAGTTGCTCCTCATATTTATCTTGCCCTGCAGACCCTTCACTGTCTTCACAAAGCTCCTTCGGATGCTCTCTAACAATTTTACATCCTTATATTGTGGTGACCGAACATGCACACAGTGCTTGAGGTGAGGACACATCAGCATGGAGAAGAGTGGGACAATCCCTTCCTTCACCCGCTGTCAGTGCTGGGCCTGGTGCACCACAACCTTGTAAATTCCTGCTCTTTGAACTTCCAATAATGTGCCAGTCTAACTTGTTGTGGTCCATCAAGATGGCAGATACTGCCATTTGGAATACTGCCACATCTCCTCTTACTTTAGGTCACTTTCCAATCCTTTTGGCATCACCTAACTATTAATGTGCTTGAAGGTTAGCCAGCTGGCTCCAAGGCATTTTGCAGCTGTAAGTCATTCTGCCTCCACCTTTGATGCTAACTGATACGGATGTAAAGCAGTAGGTCCTCACTACACATGATACAGCCCATGTTTGCCCCCTCATCCCTCTTCATGCCATTTAGACCTCAAACATGAACAGCAGCAGGACCTTGCCTCAGGGACCCCTCGAGTGGTTTCCTTCAGGGTCAGGAAGCCCTGTAGCCTGCAAATTGTGGAAGAATAGCTCCCTCATCATCTACCAATAGCTATACAAAAAGCAGGTACTTATTTTCCAACCCAAGAAACTTTGACATGCTATTTTCTAACAATAGCAACTTTTATCTAAGATAGTATTTAATACAAGTAATGCTTATTCTTTAGCACAACAAGGGTCTGCTTGTTTGTGTGCTTACTTCAGAAGACATTTGTCCTACTATTACGAAGCTGTCTAAAAACTTAAGATTCCCTAAAACACTCTAAAGCTGAAAAAATTAAAACCATTCGTGGGACACAGGAGGTTTGATGGCTCCTAAGTCCCCAAACAAACCTCCTTAATTGTAATTTATTTCAGTGGAGTCATTAACACCCCCACGTGAGAGACGCAGTGAAATACAAGTGTTTTCCTACTCTTTACAAACAGGAGTACGATGCAGGGACTTAAAATAACCATCGAGTTGCTCTGTGATTCCTCCTTTCAAGAGGCCCCCCTGCCGTCTTCCTGGCTACTGTGAGTTATAAATAAGCCCTCTGCAGCACGGTCTAAGTTACGGTTACCATCTGTCTCTCTTTGTGATCCACTTGCAGGGAAGACTCCGTTATATAGGAAAACCATATTGTGAGACTTGGAAACTTAGCACTTGCAGCCAAAGCACTTAAGAGAGGAAAACACGGTCCGTAATGCTAAAGTATTTAAAGGAGGATTAAATAGAACTGGAAAGAGGAGGGGAAGGTGAGCAAGGCTCACCATTTCTGTCCTTACTGCAACTTCTCTGGTATGACTCTACCAGCTGTTGTACTAAATTACAGATAGTGAAGTAGATTCTAAAATTAACGGGCATGGGGGAAGGTCCTGAGCTGGTATAAACTGTCAGCTCCTCTGCAGCCAACGAGCTCTGACAATTAGCACCAGCTGCCCAGCCATTACATCTTGTAGAATACAAAACTACTTGCACTCAGTTGTATTTAATTCATGATATCTTTACAATTAAAGATTTACCAGGACCTTCCAAAAACTGACCCAGGACTTCATATACAACCTTCTCTTCCCTCTTTCAATTCATTGCACTTCAAGTCTTCTGTTACAGCAGCATGGCCTTTGCAGACATTGTGCTGTTTATACAGATCTACTTTGTGGAAGCTATTTTGAATATGTTTACACAGCTCTAAATACTCCTAATGTGACGGTGCCACACAGCCCAGCTTCTGTGTTAGAAAAATAAAGTCACCCCTCTCTGTGGAAGAGATCTGCCCCTTAATTCCTTGCTCCCTTCAGGTGCTATTATGGGGTAGGCATACTCCTGAACAAAGCGGGGCCCAGGGAAGTGCTGGTGAGATCTTCAGGCCTGTGATTCCGTGCTCCAAGACATCTGCTGATCCTGATTACGAGACGCAGTAAAATGTGAACTCAGACCCCTAAGAGGAAAACGCATGTTTTGCCCCATGCCACAGTTCCTCCAGCCTCTGCTGTGTCCCAGAAGCTGAAGAGGAACCTTAAGATTTGAGCTCAGCTCCTGTTGTCACTGCCAGGCTTGGAGAGCGGGCACTGAAATGTGGGACGAAATGCTGTGTGTGAGGTAGGGCTGCAGTTTGCCTCTTCCCATCTCATATGACAGCAGGCAGCCTACGTGCTGCTTCCCTGACACATGGACCCTTCACTGCATGGAGGGAGCTCCATTGACCATCTCCACTCTACTGAGCGTTGGGGCCGATGTCTGAGGGCAATGCCTTGGCCATCCCAGCGCACAGCAGGGCTCACCCTCAGCAGCTCCACTTCAGCTTTCCCCATCTCGTTTCCAGTTCAGCTGAGGCACTGTTCCTTGCTAAGGGCGCTACAAAGTGGAATGTCCACACGTTGTAAATTATGGATTATCTGATGGAGGAAAACACCCATGTATGGCATTCCAGACATGGCTGGAGAAAGCATTTCTTGGGGATACGTCCAGAACTGTCTGCCCAGTTCTTGTGTTTTGCTGAGGGTTTTCTGCACACACCAGATATGTTCCCATGTTAATGTGTATTCCTCAGTGCACGTGGCCCTCCTATAGGGCTAATTATTATTTCAGAATTTCGTTCCAAAGGGCATTTTTCTAAGAGACCTGAAGGTAACGGCACAGCTCTGTAACACCACAGCTCTGTAACACCACAGCTCTGTAACACCACAGCTCTGTAACACCACAGCACTGTAACACCACAGCACTGTAACACCACAGCTCTGTAACACCACAGCTCTGTAACACCACAGCTCTGTAACACCACAGCACTGTAACACCACAGCTCTGTAACACCACAGCACTGTAACACCACAGCACTGTAACACCACAGCTCTGTAACACCACAGCTCTGTAACACCACAGCACTGTAACACCACAGCTCTGTAACACCACAGCACTGTAACACACAGCCACGCGCCGGCTGGCTCCAGCACAGCGCTGCGTTCTCCTCAGCATTTCCTTCGCGAATGTTCATTATACCGACAGCAGCTCTTATATACCCAGACCAAACCCGGTAACAAATCGCTAGGAAGCTGTCAGAAGACCGCACTATTCCCCCCGAGTCGCTGCGTTGCAGCGGCACAATCACAATCACAGCAGCATCTACCAAACATCCCGGCGCTCACCAACAGCCCGGCGCTGGCGCGGAGACGCGGCGGCTCTTGTCCGCACGGATTCGTGCCGTAGCCCCCGCGGTGCCCGCTGCCGCTCTGCGGGACCCGCCGCCCCTTCCCGAGGGGACGCGACGAACCCCGTCCCGGCGGGTGGTGGGGGCGGCCGGGATCCCCTCCGCTCCTTACCTGGGAGCGCTGCCCCGCCGCTGCGTCTCGGCGTAGTCCCGGCGGAGCGGGCGGTAGCGCTGCGGGCTGCGGACGCCCCTTGGCTGCGGCCGCGGCTCCAACGCTGCAACTTTCCATAAAAGTCTCGGCTCGCGGCCGTCGCCCGCATTCCAGGCGAGCCCCGCGGCGCGGCAGCTGTCCCGCCTCAGCCTCAGCCTCAGCCCCGACCCGCGGCGGCTCGATGTGCCCGGCCCCTCGGCGCGGCGGGGTGCTCGGCCCGGCCGCCCTGTCAGCTCCCAGTCAGCTCACAGCCACCTCCCGACCCTCCCCCCCTCGTCCACCCCGCACAGCCGTCCCGGCCAACGGGCTTATTTTGGGCTGGAAGCGCCACGGAGCCATAAATAACCGGCCAGGGGGGGCCGCGCATTCCTGGCCGAGGGGCAGCGGCAGAGCCCCGGGGCCGACAGAAGTTCGGGCCTCGTCCCCAGGTCCCCGCCGCAGGGAGCCCGGCCCCGCACCGCACCGCACACTCACCCCCGGCTGCGGAGCGCTGCTGGCAGCGGCTGCTTCATGCTCCGCTTACGGAGCGGCTTTATAACCTGCCGCCGTCAGCTCCTCGGTCGCTTTATGGCACACGAGGAGCAATCGCCTAATAATAGTGCTGTGACAGTTCGCTGATGGAGCGGACAGGAATCCGGCCCGTGCCAGAACACAGAGCGCGTTCAGCCTCAAGCAGCGCCTTGCTCTGGAAACTTCACTAAGCACAGGCAGGAGTGTGGTTACATTACATCTGAATGCATTCCTTTTCCCCCTCGTTTCCTACCTTTCCAATTGCACCGTCCCCAGCTCAGAACTTTTCTATCTCCCTTGTATTTTGTCTGCCAGACTGGAGCCAAGGGGCAGCCAGAATCACAGACATGGGGATGATAACCACACGCCATCAGCCTCTGCCAATCTGAACAACAGATATCACTGCTAGAACACAGTATGTATTTCAAAGGACAGCGCAGAACTTTCCCCCAATGCCACGCTCAGAACAGCTGTATTGCCGAAGTCAGGGCACACACACTGAATTAAGGGCAGGAAGCATTCAGTTAGCAGCTTCCAGCAGACATACACCCAAATTTACTCATATCAAAGCATTTATGCACCACTGTTGTGCAGGAGTGAGGACTGGACACCTCCCTTAAGTGCTGCAGTTCATTACCTGCCCCCCTGGGAAGCCTTAGTTTTCAGCCAGAGCTCAGTGTAGTGGGACTGAAAAACAAAAAACCAAATAACAAACAAAAAAAACCAGCTCCTAAAACCAAGAAAAGAGATAACTTGACAGAAATAGAAGAATGCAATTACAGCACACCGGTTAGATAGATAGAGATCTCAGCAGCAGAACAGCCGCTGCCCTTGTCACACCTCTGATACCTGCTGTGTCTGCAGCCACGACAGCCCTCCTTTGGGGCAGTGTTCTCATTTATAAGGTGTCTGCCTGAGCCACCTGTTGGACTTCAGGGCT
Source organism: Coturnix japonica (assembly GCF_054131305.1). Classification (NCBI taxonomy): domain Eukaryota; kingdom Metazoa; phylum Chordata; class Aves; order Galliformes; family Phasianidae; genus Coturnix; species Coturnix japonica. The sequence continues at coordinate 18,727,638 of NC_140673.1, forward strand.
AAAAGCTCCACTCTTCATGTTTGGTGGATCACTGGCCAACGTGTTGAAAAGTGATCACTGCTTTGTACAGGAGAAGCAGAATGAAACGGGTCTACAAAACCAACACTCTCTATTGTCATATGTTTGTTGGATTCTAAGAAGCACATTTAAATTCCAGTTCAGATGGATAACTGGTACTAAAGCTGCTCCCATATTAAATATTTTCACATTAGATGTCAAGAATTGTGCAAACTCCAGTTTTAGACAGTTATCCAAACGAGCAGCGTCACGGTATTGTTTTATTGAGTAACACAACTGCAGTTCATTTTGGCAATAAGAAGTTCACAGATATGCTTAACCAAGCACTTGATTTAACACATTTAGTTTGACAGAAACCAAGGGCTACAAAAGTGAAGTATAATAACCATTAAGAACGCATTAGAAGTGAGATGATTATTACAACCAAATTGCAAATGATGTAAATACTTGATTCTTCTACGGTCCTCACGCATTCAACATTTCTGATCTCAGCCATAGTTATGACAGAAGAGGACGGCTTTTAAATTTAGCTTGCTCTTATTAGCACAGAAAGGAGCATTCACAACTGTTTAAAAAGAGGTTATGAACTACATTCTTACTTCAGTTCTGAATTCAATACAGCCACATCAGTCTATCACTGCTTTGCTGCAGCTCTGGCATTTTGAGTTCTCAGAGGTGGAAGACGTGGAATTCTTCAGCTGTGTGGCAGTTATTAACAGATACTCCTTATGTCCCTTTGAGCTCGGTTGTATAAACCTCAGCAAGAAAGCAGCTCCCTCCTACCTCAATTCACAGCTCTGCTTTTGGAGCTAGGAAGGGCAGAATATGCAGATGCTTCCAGGGAGAAGGTCCAAAAGGTCCTGAAGGTATCTGCACATGCACATTTCTCTGTTTCCCCTTTCCCCCCCCCCCTCCCTTCTTCTCCCTCTCCTTTTCTTTCTTCCTTACTTTCTTTTTCCTTCCCCCTCCCACAAAGTTCACATAAACAGAAGCCAAAGTCTGAAAGAAATACCTATTGTTGATACCTCTCTGCAACCGGATGCTGTAACTCTTATTCTGGATGGGAAACATCAGCCTCATTTCTGACCTGATTCTATGGACTTCTGAGAGCTCTGTGATGTCATGGAAGCGCTCCTGACCTAAAGGGGACACATTGTTTGAACCAGAAATATCAGGTACTTAAACCAGTTTCTACATATTTTGGCATAATATATTGGGTTTTGGTTTTTTGTTTTAAATCCTTTCATTCCTGACAGACCACAGAACTAAATCCTTGGGAAACAGCCTCATCTCAGCACTGTTGAATAACATTTGGGCTGTACTCTCTTCAGAAGTATTTTATAAATACAAGAATTGGTCATTTAGACAGGAATTTACTACTGTAAAAACGTGCATTTCTGCTTTCCTGTGATGACTGCTAAGGTCTCACTTTCTCAACACTTTATCGGACCAGACAAACCACAGCTTCCTGTGACACAGTGCCCAGGTGTTATATTTGATGTGGAATACAACATTTACTCTCTTACTGATTCTGAATCCAGTTCGACACCTATAAAATTCCATTCACAGACTACAGAAAGCTGCCAACACACAGGAATTTTAGAGCACTGCAATGAGAGGAGATGATGCTTAAGATACATGACACAGACTTCACATTCTGGTATTGCAGATATTATTAACTGAGAGAAAAAGAATAGCAGGGTGCCAAGTTCAGCCACCTGAATGTTGGAAACAGGGCAACAGCAGCATTTGGAACTTATATTTTATTACACATAGAATCATACTATTTTATTTATTTATTTTTAATATAATCAGTTGGCATTTCACACCAGTCATATGACACTTTTTCACAGTCTTTATCATATGTACACGACAAAATGTTGGCTTCAGTAAAACCTATGGGAAGACACAGGTCGTCATCTTCAAGTACCATCAGTTTGGGCTGTGTGCAACACGAGTTGAAATGTTTCTAATCAAAGTTTGCTTCAATGTGCTACATTACAACAACATGCTCCTGAATATCTGAATGTTCAGAATTAGTCTGTAATTAGTCTTATTTCTTAACACAGGCTGGATTCTTGTAGGCTGGCTTTCTGTGGCCAAGAATACATCAGTGTAGTTTAAAAGCTAACTAGGAAACGCTGTTTCAATTTATAGGAATTCGAGATTATGGATGATTATTAGCTCTTGCACAGTCAAAATGTTGCCTCACATTTTCTCATGCCACATTACAGTGTTGCCCCCTACACAAAGCTCAGGTTTCCATATCCTGAGCCACCACACTTTTGCATGTGCCCATTTATGGCTCAAATCACCACATTTCCTCCTAAACAGGTAATTGACCTCCTTACAAGGAAGGCAGGAAGACGTAAAAACTTTTAATTCCAAAATGCTGCCCTTGATTCTCTTTCATGATTTAAAAATTATCATGATTTTAAAATGTATTTTGAAATGCTACAAAAGAACTAAGAACATGGTGGTGATGGATATAATTAAGTCTTTACAGTTTTAAAAAAGAAAAATATATATATATATTGGCAAACTAGCATAGCTGTTTGGATATAAAAGTGGTCTGATACAAACAACTCCATGATTATTAGATTTCACACACAAAAATAAAGCAAAAGATGCATACTGGAAGTTGTTACTGCCCAAGTGGTGCCTGCATCACTCTTACTATACTGTAGTACAGAATGACTGCTTACATCCACACAAACATAACTGCAGGGCAGTGGCAACATGTTCAGTTTTGTGACTGTGATTACTTTATTGCACGTGTCACATGAATCAGAGACTGTATAACTGCATATACACCCACTGAAACACCTCCCTGCTCTAGACACATCATGACTTTGAGACTCTGTAGTGAACATTTTGTACTATAAGCCTTTACATGAGACACATCCATCAGCTCCACTTACAAATTATCTGTGGCAAAAGTACAGTATTTCATAAATAAACTTTACCAAAATATTACAGAAAAAAAGCTTTGGGATACATTAAGTATAAATACGATATCAGCTGAGCTGCAAATTTAATTTAGATATATACAACAGTACGCTCACCAGTTCTTTTTGTATCCTCCCTGAGTCCTTTTCCTTACTTAGCAACATGGTACATTTTCAGATGTTTGCTCATTAACAGCAATGAAAGCTTTGGGGTTAGAAAGAAAGGTGGGAAGGAGCATGTCAAAGTGCACTCCATTTCACATCTCATGGATTTTAAGCTTACTGTACCTTTGCTTCTAAGAGCCCACTGGTCATCACATGCCCATGACCACTTACACAAGCACTGGCATGTCTCAATGAATCTGCTCCAAGATAGGCCATTAAAAGTTCAGTGCGTCGCATTAATAATTGCATAAGGTCTTCAGCCAAACTCTCCATAGTTGAGTATCGTACCTTTTCAAAGTCAAAGATGTCTTTGAGGAAGAAAAGCACTTGATCCTAGTGGGGGAAAAAAACAACAAAAAAGGAAAAACGTGTATTTACTTATGAGAAGAAAAAAGAAGAAGCATGCAATGTTACTTCTATAGCAATCCAATGTAATTCCATAGGATTTCTTTTTTAAACTAAGATAAGCGGTAATTAAGAAGAAGGTGCAAACCTTGAAGAAGCAGCATAAGTCATAAAGGGAATTTCTAGGACCCAAAAAACCCCATGCCAAAACAGGGCTGATATGTTCACATATAGCATAGAAATGAGCAAAAAATCCATCAGGTACCTGGGGGTGTAAGAATGGGAGACAAAAGTTACACAGTACATTTAATATAAGACCCTATTATATAAAATCACATGTTTAAAAAAGCCTAACAAACTGACTGCTGCAGAGTTGGGGCAACCTGAACTCCTTTAAATAACAGGTAACTCTACCAAGCAACTCTTGTTTTAGAAAAGTGGTGGTGTTGGTTTTGTTTGTTTGTTTGTTTTAAACTTCTCTGGTATTTTGTGTTATTAGGCGTAAGGCCAAAAAGTTCATGACCAGCCTACTCTGATTCTCCCATATGACAGATCAAATAAATTTATTCAGTTACTCCTGTTTGAGATCCTATGCTGTGTATGGCTGAATCTTGTAAAAAGAAAAAAAGCTGCATTTGAAGCTATCAAGAAATTCAAGCGCTTTCTTTCAATTCCATTCTAAAAGTCAACTTCTGCTACTGGAAGTTAGGAATGAAGTGCAGATCTAAATATCCTTTCCAGTTATCCCCTTCTTCACAATGTTAAAAGCTTTGCTAATATTAGGCTCTTCCTCTACAGACACTCAAATACAACAGTTTAATTGTTTCCTGATTTTCTTTTCCATCCTTTTTGTCCAGGCACGCAGTTTTGAATCACTGAAGTTGTGCTTCCTCAGCTGTGGTATGCAAAATCACTTCCAATGGCAATGGATGTTCAGCAGTAAAGCTCAATTCCAATTACAAAGTGGTTAGATATTAGAGATGGGGGCATTTGCCTTCAGGTCTCATAAAAGCCCCTAAAAGTGGAGCTGCTGGCACAGAGGAGTACTGCTTCACAATCTGCAGAGTTTTCTCCATGAAAGCCAGGATGATGAAGGGCACTGAGAGAGGCAGCAGCACAGATCCTGCAGTCCTTGAGGGCAGAGCTGCTCCAGGTAGGTAAAGAAATGGGACTGAGTTATAGTTAGCTGTGGAGATGGTGCAGAGACATTGGATTGAGAATGTCCCCAATTAGCGACCTCGGTCTGCAAAAATCTGAAGTACGTGTGTGGACCCAGAAATCAGAGATTCTACTGTCAGCTATGTTTCTGGCCTAAACTGCTTTGAGAATTTTTCAGGTAAGACTTTTTGCTAAAAAATTCATAGTAAGTCCTCACAAGAACTTCTTCAGGTGACAGTCTTGTTTAAACTAATATGTATACAGGAATAAGGCTTGATTTATAATTAATTTTTCCAAAGCTACAAGGCAGAACTACACATTCTTTGGAGTAACTTTGGTACATACAATTCGCAAAGCAACTAACCTTCATTTGCTGTCTTTTCTGCTTCAGTACAGACCAACAGCTTGAAGCCACAGCCTAAAAGGAAAGCAGAGTGTTGTATTTCTGTATGTTCTTCTAGTTGCAATCTTGGGATAACATGAAATTTTCAACTATAAAGAATCAGCTGATGCAAACAACTACTTTCATCAAGTGTTCATATTTGCTATTTTGAAATCATTCGTTGTTACACTTTCCGTATATTAGTTCAAATGTGATTTGATAATCACTGTTGGTTTGAGGTTTTTTTTTACAGTTGAACTGTTAGCAACATCTATTCAGTTTAACTGAGCATCAGTCCATTATATACCAGAGAGTGTGCTCAGACATCAGTAGCTATTTTAGATACTAAATAGCATGTGAACACATTGTAATGTCCTTTTTTACTTTTAGCAAAAACATTCCTGCAATAGCTTCAGATTCAGCGAAGTACTTTTGTCCAAATATGGGTCTGTATAATACAATATACCCATATCAGAACTCCTCTATTTTCCCCCTCGTAGCTTCTAACAGAATTCTATCCTCATCTGATTCTCCATTCATACTTGATGATAAATTTACTATTCTTGAAGTGCTGTAATTGCATACTTACAATATGTGTGTCTGTGTGATGGTATTGTATTCCTTTACCTGTAGCAGGAGCTGTTTGTGTCTTATTGCTGACCCTTTGGTTTATGTACCAGAATCTGGATCTAATATCTAAGATGGGGCTAACAGAAAATTCCCTTGTAAAATTTTACTTCCTTAGAACAAATGTATTTCTGCAGTCAAGGCTAAAGTATTTTCTCCAGCATATTCAATCATCCTATATATTTTTGGCAGAGATAATACAGTATTTTTTTCTGCTGAAGATACTTCAGGTGTATATTCAATATATATAATTGTTGTGGAAGCTGAATTAGTCTTTACACCGAAGGAGCACGTAGATTCTTTATTTCAAAATTAAATGCTTTTATCAAGATGATACCCATAGCCTTTATTATGGAGTTGATGGATTTATTCTTATTCTTGAGAATTCACACTAATAATATAAAGCACAGATCACCAGAAGAACTATTTCATGTCAGAATGCTCTCACCATTGTTATATTCACCATAGCATCTACTTATTGTAATGTACTGCAACAACACCATGACTATGAAAACAACAAATACTTACCGTTTCTTTAAAGGAGGAATTTAGCCAGCGGTTGTTTACTACATTCTGTATAGATATTGGTGGATTTTCTAAATCTTCAAATGAATCCATCAATATGAAGTCCAGAACAACATCATAAAAATTCAAGTTTTTTACCTATATTAAATCAGAACATGATCTAAGTAACTTAGTTTCTCTTTCAGCAGTGGAATTCAACATGCATCATATTCTAATTGTTTTAACATACAGATGTAAAGAGTAGCAGAAAAAAAGACGTAAATGTTTTCTGGTATTGAAGTACACTGGTGGATGCCATTTCTCTAAGTCAAGAATACCAGGCACAGCAGAGCTGACTTTCCCACAATTCTGAACTATACAGAATTATTTTTGGCTGTTACAGTTGGCACAATTAAGGGTAAAAACACTTCAAAAAGTCACACTCACTCCTCTAGCAGCAAGTTCCATTTCAGTATTATCCCAGTGATCCGTTTGTTCCAAGAAATATATCATTTCATCAAAGACATCTTCAAATTTCTTTGGATTCTGCAAAGTAAAAGCAATGAATGTCAAGCAAACCTAACACAAGAGATGGTTTATTTACATTATAAAATGAATTATGGTAGAAGTTACTTTAGCAGTGAAACATTAGTTGAAAAAAGGCTTTTACCTTTCGTGCTCTCACAATTAGGGCAGATAAAATTTTTCTTCCACTTTCAGCAAGAAATATTCTGTTTGCTGTTTCTGAAAGAATTATCTAGAAAAGGTTTTAGAAAATATAGACATATTCAGAGATTATAGCAAGTGAACCTTAATTAGTTCAATCAAATGTAATAAAGTTTTCTTCATTATAACCACTAGTAGAGCAGGCAAGTTCCCAAGAAGTCTTTGGTGTAAATATTCCAAATTTTGTTAATCGCAAGAGTGGGATGCCCCATTTTAGAATTACAGAAATGGAGAAATTATAGCAATAATTAAGAATATGCTTAATTACAGGATATATTATTAAAGCATGTGCATAAGTACTGCACTGATGGTGGCACTTCATAGTCACACGTCTTAGGCTTAAGAAGACAGATCACTTTGCTTTCTGCTTACCTGGAAAGCTTGTCGAATACAATGAAGCTTAGCAAGGAAGTCGCTGTCTCCGAGACATTCAAACATTTCAGTCCTACGAAAAATAAAGACATCAAATAGAGAAGCACAAGAAAATTCAACTAAAAAAATACCCAGTATGAGAATCTTGTATTCTGTGCAGAACATTTAACTTTATTGTTTTCTTTTCTTGCAAATTAATAATTAATTATTAATTAGACAAATCAATACATCAATACCTTAACACTCGTGAATAAATTTTGCCTTCTTCTGCTAAGTGCATTGCTTCTTCATACAGTGGACAATGGCAAAGGGAATCTAGACCATAGGTATTACGAGCTTCTCTGTGCTCTGTAAGCTGGGAGAAAAAAAAAGTAACATTCATTAAAGAATTTGCTGAAGTTTTTCTGATCCTTTAAGAAATCTACTCAAAACTACTTCTCATAGTGATTGAAGTGTGTACATGTAGTTACTCACATCTTAGAAATACTTAAAAACAAACAAACCCCCCAACTTTACGTTAAACTTCAACTAAAATTACTAAATAAAACTACGCTAAGAAGTTACTCATATCACTGAGCACCTACCAACAAGTACAAGCATGAGACTTGATAAGGACATTAATTGCTAGATATGCTTCCAGCATGCCTTCTCCACAGACACCAACCTATTTTCTACAGACAGTTTGGCTTTACCTGCTAGCAATGAGTCAATGAAACAAATGTAAAATATCAAACCTTTGGAATTCACAATAGCTTTTCAACTCAGTATTTCTTAACTGCTCTGGTCTAACAAACAGCCTCAGTGCTTTTGTTTGCCAACCACAAGTTGTTTCTTAATAAATAGAAAAAATTCTCAGCTGTGCAGTAGGATCTTTTTGACTACCAAAATAACCACCTACATGGAAGTACCAAAAATACACAGTGCTGGCCCTTTTAGGAATTCTTGCTTGCTCCCCATAATAAAAAGGTCAATTTACTGGTGAAGTCAGCTTTCCTTGCATTCTGAGAAATGATGCTTATCCTGTATTAAGAAGATCAATGAATTATTTCTCTGGGTATCTGCATCTCTAAAAAGATTTTTCTTTTACATATGAATCCTTCCCTCCCTTTCTCCATGTGTTTTATGAAGTTGTTAAAATATGTAGCTCCTCGCAGTTTTGCATGGAGAGCGTGCTGGACTGCAAGACATGTTCTGAGATAAAGCAATAATCCATATGAAATTGGATGGACTAAATGAACATGTGAGGAGTGACCAGGATGGGAATGATGAGTCCTGAGAAGATCAGAGCAGCAATAATAGCCACAATTCTGAAGTCAGATGGAAAACAGGAAGGCACATCTTGAATTTTTGTAATGAAGAAGGAAAGACAAGTCATTAATAAAAGCTACAGGAATATATATTGCTATTACTTGCTAACACCATTCCCTCTGGTATTCTCTGTTTTAGGAAATGATTAAAACTTCTGTTGGGAAACCAGAAAAAAGGCAACACTGTGTTTCAGTGACAGTTTTGCTTCCTGCACTGCTTTGTTTTTAACTGATTTGAAGTAAAGAAGACAACCTTCATCAAATAATTATGTGGGGAGCGGACAGGAAAGCACAGCTAAGGATTTTCTCACTAGTCTTAAAAATTTTCTAAGCTCTGGGCTAAACTGACATTTCCACAAACAAAGAAAAGTTTATTTCCTAACAGAAATACAAATTCAATTGTAATCAACATATGAAAGTAAGACATCATAAACACAAGTGTGCCAACAATGGAGAGGCTGCAATAAAACTCACTGTCAGGGAGACAGGAAAAGAAGAAAAATGGAAAAGAAGCCAGGAAAGAGGAGGTGGAGACCTTTTTCTGGCACACTCACTGTTGTACACTTGCCAAAGGAGGCAGCTATTTTGATCACACAGTAGGTGAGAGCACAAGAATACGAAAAGGATCCTAACTCTCATAAATGCAAGAGGATAACAGACGGTCCCAAATAAGGATGAAAACACCATTATTTATCACAGTAAGTAAACAGTATCAATAACTTAAGACAAATAATTATATTTACTGTCCCTCCTGCAGTGTTTTGGAGAGGCCTATGTGTGTTTGGGAACAGAAGTCTGGCTGGGTTTGGAGATGGCTTCTTTATGAGGATTTGAGCACCTGTAAACTGCAGGTGTCCAGATTGGCACAATTCTCTATGAGAAGTCATCAGGTACATGATCCTCAGAATCAGTCATAGCCACGATGAAATTTTAGCATACCCTACTGAACTGCAGCGTTCATCAAATGGGGATGTGATAATACACACATCCCCATTTGTCAGTTTAATCCTTGCCAACTGTTCCAGTTTTGTACATTTATTTTATTGAAAACTGTCCTCCTGTGTTTTGTCCTAATGTGATGCAGCACAATGCCTTGTTACCTCCTAAGCAGTGTACATATCAGTTTGCAGCAAAATATCTACCTGCGTCTTGTTTTAGGATTCTCCATGCCTTTGCTTGTATTCTTCCTGAGGGCAGTGAGCTACATCTGACTTGTGTCAGCACAGAAACATGGATATAGCTTCCAGTCTTTAAAACTAGAGCCTTGGAAAACACTAAGTACTACTGCTTTGGACAGGATGCAATGCAGAAAGAAAATGAGTAACTGTCAATACAGCCCGTGGCAAGATGTGAACAGAAAAAATTCTACTACTATACAGTTTCCCAGAAGGTGAAATTACTGATGATTCCAGTAGGCAAAAATGTATATGCACTTATTACAGTCTATGGAACATTTCTAAGACAGTTTGGGATGGCTGCTAAAACTGTAACTGCAATCATGGAGCACAGGATGAAAGGACAAATGTCCATTTGCTGAAAGAACATTGAAAGCTGAAAGAAACGCAGCCCCTTAAACTGCAACCTTCCTCTTCTTTCCATCTGCAAGAACAATACATGGGGATTTGATAAGCAAGATGAATCTATATGACACCATCATGTCTAGAATATCCATTATCTGGTATGTCAGTTCTAATCCAGTTACTTCTAAGTGATCGCTGTTCTCTATCTCCAGCTGACACACACTGAGAAGCAGTAGTTACCCCTTCTAATTGCAGCAGTTATTTTCAGTGTTAATTTTAAACATTTTTTCTTGCCCAGGATGAAAATCTTTTAAAATCCTTCAGTAAAATTTGACAAAGGAGATCAGAGAGCACGTTCTATCAGTAAAGGCTAGAACAGCTGAAAAGGAAGGAACATGGTCATAACTTTCTTTTGATAACAAAGAGCTGACGGAAGCTTATTTGTAGTGCATATATGATAGTAATATCTAGCACAGAATATGCCCAGAGACCAATTGCTTTCTCTGTAATTTGGAGAAGAGCACTATTCAGCTCATGAGAGACCATAAACTGAGATGTTCCTCATTCAGTGCTGTATACTAAATGCTTTCAAATACTCCAAGGGAGCTGTAGCACATAAGAGCTAACAGGCAATATTCTCTTATCCAAAGATTCTTTCATTATGTATACTTTGCAGTCTTATCCAAGAAGGTGAGGGGAAGTCAGATGAAGAATACAGCATACTAAAAGAATACCCATCAATTACCAATAATTTCTTACAAAAAGAAAAATAGATAAATAAAAAGACTTCAAAGAAAGCAAAGACTGCTTCATATATATTCATATTATCTAAGAAAATAGAAAAACAGATCTATTATAGCCTCCAATTGGTTATGCCTCTCAATCACAAAAATCTGAAATACTTTTAAAAGCAACTACTTTTAAGATGGACTTGTGAAAACATACTGCCAAGTAACCATGTTCCTTCTACCAACCTCCTCTCCCCCTCAAAAAACAAACAAACAAACAAAAAAAGCCACCAAAGACAGATAATAAGCAGACTGATTCCCATTTCATTACTGCAGCTATTAAGGAAGCTAGTTACAAGCAAGCAAAATAATGCTTGTTTGGCTTTTTTTTTTTCCTTTCTCCATAGAAGAAACAAGCTTCCCTTACAGTAATTTCGAGTAATTATTATTTTCACTGTTGAAATAGATCCATTAATCTTTCAAGAATCGGTCTTCCAGAGTCTTACCTCAGCTGTGGAAACAAAAGAGTCCGTCGACGCGATGCTTAATGTATCTCGAAGGCAAAAATCATCCGTGTTATCCTTTACAGTAATGTCTGTATTTTTATCTATAAAACAAATTAAAAAAGAAGAAAAGATAAATAGAATTTTCTGATAGCTTAATAGCTTTAAGTCTTAAGTCTATTTCATGTACATTTTCATGTAGTAGTTCTCTTGGAAGGCACAACAGCATATTACCATGAGAATATATGCTTCTATGACCTGCTAATATACAAGTATGAGTGCATTTCTTTCTGCTTTTAAAATGGACTTAAGAACATCATCTGCATAAACAGAGAAAAAAAGTTTTCCAGGGGTTGTGCTTTTTTCTTTGATAAACCTCTGAAGATCCTTCTACCTAAATATTCTACTTTGCTATATTGATCTAAATCCTTCATTGAGGTTTTAACTTGGCTGCACCATGTAACAAAGGCTCGATGTTTTAGTATCGGGAAGTACTATTAAAAAAAAAAAAAGGCTACTAATAAAAAAACAGGTTTCAGCTTCACTTGAGTTTTGTTTCGTTGTCCAGTTCTTATGCCATTTTCTGCTTGATGGTTTTCCAGCAGAGCCAGAGAAGTTTTTAATCTTCATTGTATCCCCTTTTTCCTCTTTTCCACTGTGACAACATATCCAGCAGTACTTCCTATTGCACTACAACTCTTGCCTCGAAAATAACTGATGTTCTATTCTTAAAATCACCTGCAATACAGTGTCTCTCAGTTTTCCTTTATTTTATTCCCAGATGTCAACTGCAGCACATATTGCTAGCATACATGGCTTTGTTTTCTGTACAGAAACACTTTCACTGAAGGATTAAATTCATGAGCCAGTAAGTCAGACTTTGGCTTGATGTGCCCCGCGCTGCATTCTCAATAGAGCACAGGCATTTATTTTGGGTTACTTTACCTTCAGACATTACACATGTGTTGCTAAAAGTCTGTTTTATTTCCAGCAGTCAACAGCAACCAGCTACCCAATATCATCCAGATCTGTTGCTATGGCAATACTTTATAAAAAATGCTATTACATCGCAAGTGGCCTCATGCCAACTTACTGGAATGGTTTACTCATCAACTGAAGTGCTACAATCCACATATCTTAACTATTATTTCAGTGGTTGTTAGGGTTGTTGGTTTTTTTTGCTTGGAATGACAGGTCAAAAAGTGTACATAACAATAAGTCTCTGTCTTTGAGACTATTCACCAAGGGGAAAAATTGGTAAAAGTTTGGCCACAGACTTCACTGGATGCTGCTGCACTACACTGAGTTAGGCAGACTCCAACTTCTAATCACAACTTCACAAACTTTCATTTTAATATCTTTGACTCTCAAATCCTTCTTAACCGTTTAGTCTCTCTTCTAATCTCTTACAGAGGAAAAGTACAGCAGCATCTGAATTGACTGAGAGTCAGTTGTGTGCTGGAATCTGAAGAGCTGGAACAGAAAACCAAACTGTGGTCTGTAAAGCGTTTGCCTGCTGTCTGGTAAGAGCAGACAGGTAAAATGATGTTTCCTCCTCATTTCTACCCATAACTTGCATTAGTATCCCTCTGATAACATTAAAAGCTTTTCTAATACCTCTTTTTCACATTAGCAGTTCCTGAAATTGCAATAATACTTTTAAACACAGGGCTGCACAGGGGTGTACAGCCCGGCCATGGATTTTCTACTGGGCCTCTCATTTTGGTTAAGATGTTCTCCATAATAAATCTGCAATTAAAACTAGAGTTTATACATCTCATAATTAGAAAAGCTCTCTAACACCTGGTTCAAGTGCAATCCAAAGAAATACTGTTTTCCTAACATTTCCAGCCTACAAGCAATATGCAACACTTACTTCATGAGAAGTAAACAGCTCTATTCATAAATAGCAACATAAATTATGAACTCTTACAAGTATGTATGTGCAATACTGTTAATGATGTTACTGATGGCTTTAATCAAGATGTTAAGATAAGGACCCAGGCTCTTATGTACACGAAGAGCAGCTGTCAAACAGTCTCATGTGTCAACCTAGTCTCAATCCCATGAAGTCTTTGCCACCCTCATAGGGAAGACCCAAGTCCCAGCTACAGTTAAATTGGTGGTTTCATACCAACTTTACAAAGTACAATGGACAGAAATGTAATGCACATCGTGTTAGAAGAATGGAAGAAAACACCCTGCTATGTCAGTGAAGGATTAGATTCCAGATCAAATGTGTTTTTTGACAGTGTAAGAGGATGTCCAAACACATATCTAACTCCAAGCTGATTCGTTACCCTAACCATAAGGATGCAGTAATGGGGAAACAGGATGAGTAAAAGGAAAAAAAGAAGAATTACTCTAAAATTTTTCCTCTAGTGATCATTTATAATTAACTTTTTAACTAAGGCTGTATAACTGACTGTAGTAACATTAGGCTGTTTGGGTTTTTTCATTTAAAATCAGAATATAAATAATTTACATTTGCTGAAGGAGTCATAATTCCAGTTTTCCTAATATGGGTCTGAAACTTTCACCTAGCCAAAATCTTTTTAAGTGTTTGCTGAATATGGATAATTTTCCCTCCTACACACATCCAAAAAATCCTTCTGTTGCCAAAATGCACAATATTTGCAGGCTCTGAAAAAACAGTTATTCTTAAAAGATTGCAAATAATACTGATACTTGGACAAGCCCATATAAATACACATTTAACCAAAACAAACAAACAGTCCTGGTCAGCTACTGATGGCTGCCACAGCCCTGATACTGTAAAATACCCTCAGCCTTGCAGGTGCTCACTGGACCCACACTGCACGGAAAACACACTGTTGTTAAAATGGTGGGGTGAAAACTCAGTTGCAGCTGGAGTACATACCATACAAGTACCAGGAGAGCATTCTTAGACACAAGAACATGAAAAAAGAGACAGCAGCACAATGAGAATCCTGGAATGAACAGCTGAAGGAGGAACCCACCCACCCGTGGCTGCATCTGCTGGTACAGTCATCCCAAGTTATAACATAGACTCGTATCTTAAAGAAAGGAATACTAGCGACTGTGTGAGCTTCAAATACACTTTACTTAATTGAGAAGCCAGGGAGTTATTTAGGGTTCATTTATATTTGTAAAGAGGATGAAGTGGAATTTCAGATGCGATACTGACAACAGTAATTGCCATAAAGACTCTAAGCCGTAGAGCTTTAAAATACCTAACTGCATCTCAAGATAGATTAAGGGGATTCCAGAATGCTAAGTATACAGAATATGGCTAAAACTTGTGAAATTAACCCCAGCTTTATAAGATTATGCAAATAAAGATAATGATAACAATAAATAATAATGTTTAAATATATATATTTTAAAAAATCAAACCAAAAAAGCCACTACCACAAAACAAATGAACAAGAATAAAAAACACATACACAAAAACCAAACACTTCATACCTATAGGGTGCTACTCTGAGATATTTCTTTGTTTGGTCTCTGGTAGTTTCCCAAGCTATGGCAGACCAAAAACTTAAATACCTCAACATTCCAAACAGCATTTGACCTTAGAGATGGAAATGCACAGAAATCAGCTTTTTAGTATTCATTTGTCAAGAATTCACCTAAAAATAATGTTTTAAATTCTGGACAGTGTATACATGTTATCTTCTCTATTACCCCAAGTGAAAAGTGGTACGAGTTTGCAAGTGAGCTTTACACTTGCATGCAGCAGCTAAAAAAGGAAAGCACTTATCTGCTGACAAAGAATTCACTGAGAGTTAAGGAATCTAGTTCTGAATGCCACCAGTAAAGCCATGGCTTCCTATTGTCCCCAACCACTTGCTTCAACAGAACAAAATGGGTGGGAAAGCAGAATGGGGAAGGAAAACCCCTTCTACAAAATACCTACAGTGAGCTCCCGGGATAGACTCTGGAAAGGAGAAAACTTCACAGAGAAATTCACCTATGAAAAGTCAGGGTACACCAAAAATAACACGTTCCCCCTGCTCTGCCACGCTACCCCAAACAGCTACTGTGTTTTGCAGCAGTCAGATCCCTTGGGTGTGTGGCTTCACACCTAAACAAAGGAATTACAATAGTCAAGTTGAGAGAGCACAGCAGCATGAATTACACACAATCCAATTTCAAAAGAACGTGTTGCTGTCTTCTCGCTGGGTCACATGCAGCAGTGTTTTGTCAACACTGTTGCTGAAGCATCCAGAAGCAGCTTTATTTACATTTATAAATAGTCATAATGCTGACAGTGTTGACTGAGTATTCTTTAAAAAGTCATCAGTCCTATCAAGTAGTTACTAATGTATTACATGAAGTCTTCCAGGATGCGCCTAGAAAGCAGTGGATTTTCTACTCATTTTAAAAACATGACACAAAGTAATCTCTACCTTCAGATGGTAGTAGTTCAGCAGTAGTTAAAGTTTGGCCAAGGACAGAGTAGGGTGACCACAGACCACTCTTGCCTTAACACCTATCATTAGGTTCCTCATTTGCATTCACCAGTAACACAGATATCTGCATTCAAGAAGGCGCTTATAGCTGGGGGGATCTCACTTTACTGTATAGAAAAAAAGCGGTTACTGCCTAAAACACACACCTAGGTGCAGTCACTGTCCCTGGAGGTTTTCAAGAGATGTGGCAGTGAGAGACACAGTGAATGGGCATGGTGGAGCAGGGTTGATGGCTGGACTAGGTGTTCTTAGTGCTCTCTTCCAAACTTAATGATTCTGTAACTCTATATACTAGATCAGAGTTTTCTGAAAACATCTAACCTACTCCTGTACCCTACCAGTATGCCAGCATGCATCGGCAAAACACTTCTTGCCATTCTTTTGTCAGGATGCAGACTCAAGCACGCTAAGCAAGAGCTGATCAGAGATCCATTTAAAATAAAAAAGTAAAAAATGTCACACTCTAGTGCTGTTGGCTGCTCAGTTTGACTGCTGGTTTGTGCCTCCACCTCCAGCAGGCCCTGTGGTGAACATACAACTTCTGCCCACCAGTGCCTGACAAGGAGCTCAGCCACCAGAGCAGTGGTTCAATGGAAAGGAACAGCTTGGACATGGGATAGCACTGAGTACTGAGCATTCACTATTTCACTTTCCTTTTCATACCCATAAATCTACATAGGCTTCTAAAGGCAATCTTTGGTCAAGCTAACTAGTCGTCCAATTATACCCTTCTTAACAAATGCCTCAGTAGTTTTCAAGCAGACAACTGTCTGGAAAAAGATGAAACTTGCCTAAAATAACCTTGTAATCTTTAAGAGATTTTCCACATACTTCAGAAAGAAATAAAAGCAGTTTCCTGAATGTCTGAAATAATTTGGTTATTTTCAGACCTTTGTGATATTGACTTTGTCCATGAAGTTCTATTATCTACTGACCATCACATGCTTACTGATGTATAAAACAGAGCGAGTTGGCTGCTGCTTGTACATTCTAAAAGAGTAAAATCAAGCACCTTGAATGTTCTCATCTAGCAAAGGAAAAAACAGCACAAAATGCCTGTCTGAAAGTAATCATTTCAGTCTAAGTAAACATCAAGTGTACCTAAAACAAGAATGCTAGTATGGTTTATTTCTGGTCTATCAGACACAGCTACATTAACACGAGTCTGATATTCTGAATTGCTGATAAATGAAATTATTCTTTCAAAATTTAGATTTGTTAGACAAGCCTTCCACAGATTTAGTAACTGAGTTGGAAAATTTTTATAGTGATTTTATTTTACTTTTTAAAGGTCAGAAATTAATCAAATTTCTTGTTGTAAAGAATGCGACCTCTGAAAACGTTCTGAATCATCGTGGCATGCTTTATTTTAAAA
The DNA here is from genome assembly GCF_054131305.1 of Coturnix japonica. Lineage (NCBI taxonomy): Eukaryota > Metazoa > Chordata > Aves > Galliformes > Phasianidae > Coturnix > Coturnix japonica. The sequence continues at coordinate 18,744,773 of NC_140673.1, forward strand.
CCCAAATCTCAAAACAAAAAGCCTTCAGCATTAGAAGCTCTCCAAGTCTCAAAGAAGAGGCAAGATAAACACAGTTGGTGCTAAATCATTGAAATCTGAACTCAATGAAAATATAGCAGCTAATCTAATGTGTACTTGATAACCTGAACTAATGCATCATACGTGCTGACAGCTCAGAAATCAGCTTAGTAAATACAAAACAAATGCTTTACTACTGGTTTATTGCTCTGATTCTCTGCCTAATGTGAATCTAAGAGTCTGAAACAAATTTGAGATTTATATTCTGTGTAAACTACATCCCACTGTTAAGAAACCCTCCGTAAAACAGTTTTTTTTTCATTTCTTTGAAAATGTAGACTTTGAAAACGAGAAACAGAGTTGTCACCACATCCCCTTCATAGGAGCACTCCTGGAGTTCAGCAAGTGTAACATCTATTCTGGCCATAGCAAAGTCTAGTCTGAATTCACATGATGCTTATTTTAAAACGTGGGCTGTCCACTGGGGATTTATAGCACAGCACTGTGAAGACTGCCAGATGCCTTAGTCATCAGATTTGAACGTCACTGCCTTTTCTTAGTTCTTCACATCTTAAAAACAAGCACAACCTGCCACTATTTTTGCACATGCACTTTCTACTGACAATAGAATGGTCTGTTCAGTCACATACAGTGTGATAGCACATTAACTCACTGTGATGCAGAGCAGATTCAAAATGCAGCACCACGTTTAAAGGAGAAGAAAATACAAGGTTAACTTCAAGGTTTATACATCTAGAATTAGTTCACTTAATGTGATTCCTACATCAGAGGCATCCATAAGCACATTAGGTAGAAAAACCTTTGCACCAGACTTGAAAGCAATCTCAAATGTAATTGAACTTGTCCATTTGGCCAAACATGCCTGGGTAAGCCTAATAAAATTCTAAAAAAGAAAAACCTCGACAAGATCTCTGAGATCTCTGCACAGGTTCATTTCTAATGGTACCTCTCACTCCTTTCCCTCACTGAAACTTTGAAACTTTCTGCCTTATGACGCTCATTACATAGTTTATATAAATATATAATTTTGTATCCTAGAACATAGACTATTTTACTGGACAGTGGAAGAATATGGGATCATCCAACATGTTCTCTTTGAAGTGACATTTTAAACACAAGGTTGCTAGAAAGGTTTTTCTTTAGCCAGAGTATTACGCTTCAGGGATATTTGCATTTCAAAGTAAGAAGAGATAGACTGACAAAAGGAACCCACGTATTCATTTGTTCTTACATTGAAAGAAAATTGTACTGTCTAGCAGTTGGTAATAAGAATGCATTTTAAAGGCACAGAACACTTTACTCTTGAAACATTGTATGGGAAACTCTTAATCACAGCCTGAAACTCTGATTAACCACCTGAGGCAAGTGATGGGTCAGCTGTGGGAGCACAGGTGAAGGTAATTCAGCTGTGCTCCTGGAAGAGGGTGAAGCCTGACTCCACCTCTCCTAGATCCCATTTAAGGGCTGAGGTAGCATCTCTTTTTGGAGATTTTTTCTTGTGTGGGGTTTTTGTGCCAAGTCTCAATATTGGAGAGCATCCATCTCAACTGTGAGCCTCAGCACTGGTGAGTCTTTTCCTTATATACCCTATGGCTATCCATTCACTTTGTAATTACAGCTATACATTTGTATAATTACAACTATACAAGCATGATAAAGTCAACACACGTGTGATCAGCTTGCAATGCAGGTCTGAAGGCAGTGATAAGAAAGACAGGTAGGTATGTTTTTATCCCAGGAACAGGCCTTAAGTTAGGAAGACAGAACCAACCATTGCTGACACTCAGTCAAGTAAGCATCAAAAAAACCAAACCAAACAAACAAAAAAACCAAACACTGTGAATATGTATTTTCTTTTTTTATTTGGAGTAACAGATTCTTTTTTAAAAAGCAGACTACTTCAGGGAAGAAAAATGTTACAGTATTATGCAGACTGCAGTGAATCTGTTCTGGAGTGCAACTGGCTTCTGCCAACCCAGTTTCACACAGCATTCACTTTAGGAACCTAAATTAGCAAGATACATGTGTAACTTTAAGCACTAAGACTTAAATAATATCTTAAGTGCCCTATGGAGTAGGGCCTGTTTGTCTTCCTCTTGCCCTTGACAATGTGACAGAGATAAATAAAAATCCTTTAAAGTTAATACTGAGTAAAAGTTTTTCCTCTGAATTACTGAGACTGTTAGATGCATTAGAAACAACACATTAATACCTGAATTATATTTAACAATCAGTGTACCCTGACCTGTGACACTTGACAATGCTTATCAGTTACTCCAGCATATGTAGTTCAAGCTGCAATCTAGTCAATATGTTATTTATCCATTGTTAATTGAAAATAAAGTCTAAATTACATTTGTTCTTTACTATCTGGAAATACTTACAGGTTTGCCTTTAAACATTTGCAGGCATTTCAGCATGTAGAACAAGGACAGCTTTAAATAGCAGTAGAGAGAACAAAACCTCGTGTGATCAGCATGTGCTCCTGAATCAGATACTGCACAGCACTTTGCTACAAACAGGATTATCAGGTAAGGTGGGACATAGTGTACAGACCAGACATACCATCAAGTAAGACTGACTGATTTCCCTTCTGATAGTTGAATCTCATGGGTTAAGAAGAATAGTTGGCTCTTGCATGTGTGCACATGATGTTTTCGGTCTAAACCCTTGAAGGTAAAATTTGATTTATTTTAGCATCAATTACCTATTGAGCTGATAAAGGAACTATAGTGCTGAGAACTGAATTTGCTGATTTTGTTTGGTTCTGTCAATATCTGATCTTCACATTATGCATTTTTAAGATTAAATTAGCAAACTAACAGATCTGATGTCTTCATAGTCACTAAACTATCGTTCTGTCTGTATCTCTCTTGCCCCATTCTGGCTCTCCTTTCATTTTCCCCAAGAATGTTTCAGACAAGCCTCTCTTAAAATAGAATTTAATGCAACAATAAATTACTTCTAGTTGAAGTTCTGAAGCAGGAATTAGGCCTATGGGCCAAAACATGTTCTTGATCATCAGTTTATATAACCTCACACTGCAGTACTCCAGCCAGAAAAATAAACACTTCTCCCACCCCCACAGTTTGCCATTTGTCTGGTATGATTTTTTCCTGCCTCTGGAACATTTATATTCAGAATGTATATAAACATACAGACTTTAAGTGTATATACATCCTCTTTAGTAAGAAGAAGAATTTGTAAATTCTTAGCTTGTTAAGAATATACCAGAGGAGAAGTGGTATATAAAAAAGAAATAAAAAATAAAAAAAACAACCAACAATGTAACTTCCTGCCTTTGGAAAGCTGTTTCAAAAGTAAAGGCAAAATTTAAGGAAATCCAGCCCTGATGTGGGGGGGAAAATGATCACCTTCCTTTAGGCAAAGAGTAGGTAGATATGTGTAAGAAGGTGAAAAACAAATATAAGCACCAAAGACAAGCAGTTTTTAAGAAAGATTAAGTATAAAAGTGCTCAGCTACTGACTGTTGCTCACAGCTTTTCACCACAGCTGGTGACACAAATTAAAGGCAGCTTAATGGAAACTATTAGTAAGGGCTTCATTGCTATCTAATTACAGACAGCAGGTATGAATCCTGCAACAAACAACTGATAAAGAATAGCTTGTTGATAAGTGATTTAATTTATATTTTGTCCTAAATTTAAATTATCCTATAAGCTTTCAAAAAACTCACCTGCCAAAGTTCCTAAAGAAATTATAGCTCTTATCAGAGGGAAACACCAACAGCAAATAAAAACAAAGTGAGCATTTATTGAGAGATTCCCACAAAAAATGTGGGCTGAGATACAAGGCAACATTTTCTTTAAAATAAATACACAGCTTAAAAATATATATATATAAGGAAAAAATGAAGGGATAACAAGGGAACAGAGTTGGCTACAGAAGCAGGATATTTAAGCTAGCTGAATTTAAGTTTAAAAAAAATGAGCAACAAAGAAGCTTATTAAGTGCCTCATTTGTTTCACCAATTGATTTCCATTTAGTAACAGCAAATGAACGCACAAGAACAGCCTGAGCTATAGGAACCCAACAACAGGAACAGCTCATAGAAAATATGTGAAGTGACTGTTCTTAGGTTGTATAGTAGAAAACACAACCAGAAAGCCAGAAGCTATCAGGAGATAGAAACTGTGTCACTATAAGCCTTTATTTTGTCTTCATCATGTGAACTTTATATAATAAATTTTGGCCAAAATATTCAGAAAGAGTATACACTAAAGCTTGGAAAGTTATACAGAAAACTATCCAGTATAAACACAAGTACACAATGGCTTTCTCACAAAGAGAGATGTGAGGGACTAGAGTTCAACTGAAATGAGAAGCAATAAATAACAGTCACGAAGATTTTGTATATGCACAAGGTTGATATGAGAAGAGGGAAAGGAACCTATCAAGAGATTTAATTATAAATAGCAAGGAGAAAGATTTATTACATTTCATAGCAACTGTCCTGTTCTAAGTGGATTTCTTTTTCCTTTCATTATTTTAAAATGATAAAGGTATGGCAAGTCATAGCTATAAGACACTGTGAAAGCTGAAAGCATAAAATGATTCGAAGGGATGTTCAGAGGTCTGAAAACAGATGGTCAGAGGTAAACTTGGCTACGGCAGCCTCTAGCCATTGTCTGGAAGCCAAGAGTTCTGCTAAAGGAAGGCTCTTTTATATGCAGTCTATTCTTAAACTCCTTTTAAATCTACTGCCAACAACTATTGGAAACTGAATATTAGACTATGCGTACCCATAATCTGACCTGTTCAGCTGTTTTGATGCTTTGAATTGTGACACTCCTTACTGTTCAGCAGTATGTACTTACCTTAAAAGCAATGCCACAATGTTCCACTCTATATGTCCCCATCAAGGAATATCTATACATTTATATATATTTCAGCATGTTGTGGGTTTTAATTCAAGCTTCACTGTAGGGTGGATGATGAACTTTGCCCCTGCTGCAAACCAGCTTTTAATTTCCAATACCCTTCTGTTTATATCATCGTTTCATTTCTGTCTATGGAGCAATATCTAGTCTAATCCTTGACTATATGAATAATGGTGCTGACAGTCATCACTGACTTTCATGGTTTGCTCTTCTCACAAAATGAAAAGAAATACTTAACTAAATATTAAAAATATTTTGTTTCAATATTTGTAAAAAGCCAATCTAATATTTGTTTTGCTGTTTACTTTAATTACACTATGCTCTTCATTAATTACAAGCTGATTTGTAATTTCATTGAATAAGTTCTGAATGAAGATGAAAGGCTGTAAGAGATGAAGCACAGCCTGGAAAACCAGAAGGAGGCAGGAAGAAAGGAGAGACATTGGGAAAGAAATTACTGTAGTTGTTCTCATGTTGTCAGGAACAAGGAGAAACAATGGAGATAGGTGATCTCCAATGCTGGCTCTAGCCCAGTAAAAAAGATTATTCTGAGCCACTGCTAAGATTGCAACTAATCTATTTCCTATGCAATGAAAAGGCATCTGAGTTTCCACTTGTAAAAGAAACACAAGCATACACTCCAGGTTATCAAACGTCAACACAGATACAGATTATCAAACATTAACTTTTTCAATACTGATAACTTCTGTGCAGATCCATGCAAAACTGTTCCGACTTCCAAAAGTTTCTGCTAAAAGAGACAGAATATTGCTGAGAAAACCAAGCATTGGTTTTGATACATGTAAAGCTTGCAGAAATACTACTGTTTTCAGTTTTAAATGGAACCTTTAACTAGCAGTTTCACAGTCCTCTGCATCCTGCCTTTGGGGACTTTGGGGTAAAGAATTTTGCCAAATTCAATTTGGAGAGGAAGTATTACTACTACCGGCCAACTATGCCTTTAGAGCTAAGTCTACTACTGATATTACTGATAATTGAAGAACATCCTCTGCAATTCAGATATCTGTCATTTCATGCATCTGAAATGACAAGTTAGTTGCAGCACTGGATTGTACTACAGGAGACGTCAGAGCAGCAAGCTTCAGCAGTTACTGAACTTCCACAAACTATGAGTGCTAAATTAAATTCAAAATCTGCCTTTTTTAAAAATAAGACTGAAGTAACTTTTCTGGGCTCTTGCTTTTAGTAATATTACTTTCATTTATAAAAGACTGAAAGAAGAAGAAGAGAAGAAAGCTTCTCCATAATTATAAGTGTTTTCTTTTGTTTAAAATACCCGCATCCCAGCTCTGCTTCAGCCACCAGAAAAAAAAAAAAATTGCATTTCTCCAAGAAATGAAGAAATCATTTAATGTAAATTTATCTTCAGGGAACACACAGCAAACAAAACGTTCAAGTGGTGATAAAAAGTTAAACCCTGAAAATGACTTGATGGTATGTGCTACTAGGCAGCATGACTAAGTGAACTGTTAAAAACTGCTGGCCTTCTAATTGGTGCCTATCTGAGAATTAGAAGCAGAAATATTTCTTGTGTGCAACCACATAAAGCGTGGCACTCTCAAACTAATTATTTTCCATTTATGTTTTCTAAGCAGGAAGGAAAAAACAGACCTCATGCATTCACTAACAACAAAACACTACAGAAATCTGTGCTGATTAAATATATAACAAATGATCCTTCAATAGCTTTGTTGATTATGCAAAGGCTTTCTTATTTAAGAGCAGCTAGAGAAAAGGGTTCTAATACACAGGTTCTCCCAGGCGTTTTGTCACTAGGTTAAAGGCTGTGCTCATTCTCTCCCAAATGCCAGGCATATCTTGGAGCGTGAGGAGAAAATTAAAAAAAGAAACAGACATACCTATCATCCAGCAGCACAGACCTTCGTCACAGATCTTTTATTTGGCGTAAATGGTATAAACAAAAAATTAAATAAGCAAGTATTTTAAAGTTAAAAAGTAACTACTATTAATAAAAATACATACGTTGTCATAAAGTTTAGGGGACAGTACACATACAAGTTGCCATTAGCTTGAGTGTCAGCATTTCTTTTCACAGCTAGAATCAAAATAATAATTGTAAGAATTAGGAATGAAGTACTGACAAGGAGCACTACGATGATGTGAGTTTTCTGTCAAGTGCCTCCTTCCCGATTCAGAGTTGCTTATGCCTGCTCCAGGAAAGCCTGTTTCTAGGTCTTCTAGTCCCAGGCTTCAGTCCTAAGAGAATCAATCAGCACAAAACCAACAGCAGCTTCGCCCTATGTATTTCTTTTAATTTTACACCCAGGAATTCTCCTTTTTAGCTTGCTGGTTTCTATGATAATTCTAAAAGTCCAGTAGGGAATGTGAACACAATTACGTTCCATTATTTTATCTTTTTAAAGTGTAAGTCTTTTCCAGGGCTGTATTCATTTCTAACTCAACAATAGGTTACTGAGTCAAAAGAGATGATTTGCAATTAATAACAACAGCAATAACAGCCTGGCAGAATCCTACCCCCAAGAGGTATTTATGTAGCAGGTGTAAAGATGAATATTTGACTAGAGCACGCAACCACTTCAAGTGCTGATTGCTGGCTCTGACAAGCCATCTTTTACCTGTCACAGCAAGCAGCAGAGAAGTGCTTCAGCCACATAATGAAAGAGACTAGTTGCAGTGACAAGTGACTGTATTCTAGCAGTATCCCAGGTAACTTGTTCCTGTCTCTCCCACATTGCTTATTACCAATATCTTCCTCCAGAAGTTTATCTCTCAAAGCACGTTGGCAAATTGTTTATTGTGTCAAACAACTTCAACTAGTAAATGCAATCACAAAAAGAAAAGCAAGCCTGTGGTCTGAGACAATGTCAGCAATGTGTCCCTGCTTGCAGCACTCATTCCTCAGTCTTCCACACTGAAATGTGATGATGATATGCAGAGCTACTCAGCAATGGAGACCTCGGGAGACTGGTACAGCTCACATAACAGTCAAACTATTGGGCTTGGAAAGTAAGCAGCATGGAATTTAGAAGAACATCAGTCAACAGCAGCACTAACATCTTACTTAGAGAAAATTAGAACCTGGGAAGAACAGCATTTCAAGATGTTGGAAGGAGCAATATCTCTCATGAGTAAACAAGTAGGGAGAAGAGTGGTTTCAGGAGCCCCAGAGGTTTGATCAAATATTTTACAGAGAAAACTGAAAAATTAGAAAACAGTGGGTGACTTTAACTTTGAAAATTTCCTTCCTGGCCAGATTTGGAGCTCACTGTAACTGAGGCTGTTGTAATAAGGAAAGTCAGATGTTTTGTAGCAAGTATTTTGATAACACTTGATAGCATCTGCCCCACTGTCAGAGCCCTGTCTCCAGCTGTGGTTAATCACAAGCACTAAAGATGGAGAAAACTGAAGAAAAAATCATGAAATATATCTAACCAGAGGGGGGAAAGATACAACCAAGGAAACCAACATGGCAAAGCATTTTCTGGTTACCTATTAAAGGGAACAAAGGCTTTTTTTCAAATGTGTATGAATAAATAAAAAGCAGCAGTCACAATGCTGGACACTTCAATGCCAGAAAGACTACAGTGACCATCTAAGCCCTTGCTCTCAAAAGGACGTAAATCCTCCCTCAAAACACTATTTAATAATAATAATAATAAAGGAACAGCAAAACACCTTTATCTAAAACTCTGGAATACCCTCAGCACACTTTAAGACAAGCTTAATTCGGAATTTAATTTGTTTCACTTGAACAAGCAGAAACTGGATATAGTTACGACTTTGACAACCAGGCCTAAATATTCCCCAATATCACGTAACTTTTCCACGTGTAAGTAGCTATTCAGAAGAAGCAAGTCTCCTCTCAGTATATTCTTCAGTGAAGAGTTAAACATACACAACTTAAGCCATATATGAGCTTGTCTCTTCAAAACATGCATCATTTTTATGGTTTGTTTTGAGCTGTCCAGTATTTCCGTATCTTCTGAAGTATGAAGAACAGAACTGGTACACAGTATCCTAAAACCATACAGAAACAAGATTGTATCTCTGTAAATATGCTGATACTGTTCTTGTCACGTAGTCAAAGATTAGAAGTAATTTGTGTTTATTTTTTCCCCTGCAGCACTGTACTGATAACTTACATTGTGGGGCATAATTTTCCTATTTATTTTTTAAAATCTCCCATCTCTATGTATAATCCATACCTGGTCATATTCAAACAATCAAAAAGATAATTCATATCAGTATTACTAACCCTTTCCTTTCATTACTCCATGCTTTTAATGACCTCAATTATTATTTTTCATCAGCTTCAAGACATGCGAACAATTTTATCAACAACTACATAGTGGATAAAATTACAGTGTTTGACCACAAATTGTTCTAAAATACTTTAATAGTGGGGCAGAGCATCAACAAACATTCAAGTCAGCAAGCGAATACTTATCATCTAATGTATGCGGTATCAAAACCACACATCTCTCACAAAACCCTACAGTTTGAGAAGTGCTAGTTCCCAAGAAATCATATCGACTGGCACTAATTACAGCTTTTATCACCTGAGGTAACAGAACAGTGAATTATTAACTCCACTATTTCATTGGCGTGACATTTTGGTTTGTGATTTTTCTTTCACCATCCCCCCTCCCCTTTTTTTTCCTTCCTCATTAGTAATTCTATTGGCAACTTCTCTATCATTTGCTGCATTTTCCTCTTTCCAAGACTAATGATCAGTAAGTGATGGATTAAGGTGCTTTCTTTATCCAGCTTCTTTTGTAAGTTATAGATGTGAATTATCCATACTACCATTTTGTAAGAGACTTATACAAAGCTTCGAAGAGAAGCGAAATAAAATGAGCATTATTTGTTAACATATACATTTTAGGGGTAGTAAGGGCAAGTCTGTTGAGAGCTCTTTTCCTTTCACTGGGTTACCAAGTAAAAATTAAAGGAAAAACATAAACATAAGAAAGCTTTGATGATTCTCCCAAACACATTTTTCTTTCTCTTCCCAGAAAAGTTACCAAAAAACACTGATCTCAGAAATACCCTTCTTCAAACATTCACACATATCTATTAGTCATATTTTACAGGTAAGAAAATTATCTATGAAATTGTGAATGAATAAATACTTCTGTATCTAACAAATACGGGACAAAAACATTCTCTGTATTAAATCTTTTAAGCACTGCAGTGCTTGATGAGATGATGTTCTTCTGTTTACATCCTAAAATAACCTTCAGCAAAAGTGATGCATTTTCAGCTATTATATTTGCTGTTCAAGTCATGAATTTACAGTAATGATGAAAAACCCAAATCCAGAACAGTGAAGCACAGCTCTCTAAATAAATTCTTTACTTTTTTGCCCTTACACATCCAGGCCAGCACAAATACAATTCATAATGAAGAAACAGACAACATCTACTCAGGAGATCACAAATGATTTCTACTAAGAACACTTGAGAAAACAGGCTTGGAAAGTAAGGAGCTTTTTTTAAGATGCATCACATCTTTAGAAGGCTTCCAGGGAAACACAACAAATCAACAACTGAATATAGTGAGCCCCTTGAATTCCATTTTATTAATCTTGCCTGGGGACAAAAGCTACAGATAAGTTTCTATTTAAAAAAGGATACACGCTGCAACTTTATTTATGGCTTATGGCTTCAGACATCCAAACACTTTTCTGCTTATGTATGTTTGCAAGTGTACATAGACATAGCAGAAAGCCAGCTTTGACCTAATTCTCACCTTACTCAGATCTGTATTTAGAAGTTGCAGAATGATGTGAAGGCTGGGAGATGAGAGCACTGCCACCTTGTGCCAGCAAAATCAAATCTGAAGCCTAACAAATAAGACTACAAACTAAAACTAATCCCAGAACATGTTCTGCCTTTGAAGTCTGACTGTTATTTGAGATCAGATGCTTGATACTGAATTATGAAAAGGTGCAGTGGTATAAGGCTTTAGGAACATCTTAAACCAATTATTTAAACAAAATCAGCATGTCTCGCAGCAGTTACTCTTATTAGACTTGCCATTACAACATCCCAGGTTTAATCACTCATACCTATCATAACATTCAATCTCTAAAGTTGAGAGCTTTGCAAATAGCTATCTTCTGACCTTCTGGTTTCATTTTGTTATGGGCCAGGCTATTTATTTATTTAAAGTTACACTGGGCCACACACAATTGTGGATTGACATTTATACAGGAAATGCTAAGTCACAGCCTGAAGCAGAGACTGAGCACCTGGTAGGAAGGCAGGGCCAAACCAGAGGAGCACAGATGTAAGCAATGCACCTGAGTAATCAGAAGGGGTTGAGCCAGGATCCACCCCTACCCAGACCTCATTTAAGGGTTGGCAGAGGAGGTGAGAGCATCTCTTGTAGGAGGTTCCTACCTACCTGAGGCCTTCCAAGGTAAGCAGCTCTTTTTCTTCATTTCTGCAGCTGCTGTGTTTGGGCTCACATGCTGTAGCCAAAGACTTACCACCCTGTTATTATCACTGTACTTTCCATCCCATTATCACATTATAATGTATGAAGCTCTCTTTTGAAATGCTTTCATACAGCCATGCTGTAAGAAAAGGGATGTACAGTTTTTACTGTGTAATTATTTAAATACCTGAGTCAAGATAAACTTTAGAAAGCTGTGAAGAATTCTGAAGATACTTATATATACCTACAGTCTATGGGGTTTGGGGGAGAAAATCCTCTCAGCAGTTCATTCTAACTTAAAGTACAAATACTATATTGAGCTTTAAATAATAATGTGGAAGACCTGGACTTTATTCTGTTTACTTACTGATTAAAATACAGCTTCCTCAGTGATGTTTCCATGAATTTCCTTCATAAGACGTATTAATACAAGCAATAAAAACAAAATAGTAGTACTCACCAATATCATTAGCTAGAGAAGCAGGATCAGAGGTCCCAAGGGTGGCCTCAAACTCCTCCTGAAGACGATAAGCTCTTTGAAGCAGGGACTCGAGCTTATGGATGAATTCAGCACTAATGATATCCTGCAAGAAGACATAGATTTTCCATTTATTTACAATTTATGTTCTTGGATTTTACAAAGAAATCTTACTCGGTCTTTAAAGAGCTCGCTGTGCCACAGTAGTGTCCTACAAGCAGCATGAATACATATGCATTTCTAAAGATATGTATGTTTTACTAAGTATAACAAAACTAAGATCAAAATCTATAAATTTTTGATGCTTACTGCACTAGAGTGAAATCTGTACAGGTGTATTTTTATTTCAAAATATTTAATCATTTAGTTTATGAGAACAAAGAGATACAGATAAAGTTCAAACATATTATTTTTTAATGTTCACAAGTGCCATATCATATTCACAAATAATCATCTTTTCTAAGACTTGTATCTTTGCTAAGCAGATATTCTCTCACAGCTGTACAAGAGAGGGAAGTGGTTAAAGAAATGCTTGGTAACTTGATAACAGTAATGCTGTCCAGAAGTAAACATTGATGCAGCAGCAACTGACAAGAAATAAAACTCTTTCCCCCACACTAACTAATAAAATAAAGGGGAGGAAAAAATTAGATATCCTTCAAATGCATGTTCTTTGAATTTGCTCTTGGCTTTGGCAAATACGTTTAGAAGTTTATAACATTCAGGTAGCAAAAGGCAATGGATTGCAAGGACAGCAAAAGTAGATTAAATATACTCACTTCTACACTTTCTTCTGCAATTGCATCTCCTGCTCCCAGCTTGATGGAACTACAGCTTGATTCATCTTCCACTTGCCTGTTACGGAACGTTAATGCCTGCTCCCATCGACGCAGTGCTTCTTCAAAGAGCTCCATACCTACAGTATGATCAAGAGTGCCTCCATTCCATCAGACACAGCTTTGGTATGTATTCATATTTTAGTGTCAAAGGAAAGTATACAGATAACATGCATGATTGCAGCAGAAATACAAGTTTTTTAAAACAGCTGTCTGTCTTTTTTAGATGAAGAAGCTCACAATATGGTTAAATCAAAAAGGACAGTAGTATTTTTTTCCTATTTACTTTTTAAAAAGAAAACCTAGAGCTTACTACTACAAACATAGGAGTCAAAATTCTATGTTTTCAAAACCTAACACTAGATTAAGTAGGTTTTCATAACTTTATGGATATGTTCTTAGGTGCCCACAGGACACTGGGGAAAAAATACTTTTAATAATATTGTGCACGTGCCACTTTGTCATAAAAACAATTATCTACTTTTATTGCTGGTAGATGCTGCATATTCTTATGATAACTTACCCATCAAATATAAATTTTCAGGCGTAGTCACTGGAATATTAACAAGCTTAATATCCTCTTCATCTGCTTTATCCCAGGAATTAGAATTGGCACAAGCACAACTGTGACAAGAGGTGGCACTCTGAACCTAGAAATAAATACAATTTAAAAACAAGATTTAGAAGTGTTATACAGAGTATCCTTAAGATTACATTCCTACTGGAGTATGTTATGGTTAAAGTCTTACCTACAGATCACCTCTTAAAAGATTTTAGGGAAGTGTAGTTATTATCAGGCCAATTAGAATTGTTCCTTTTTTTAAAACACACCCTACTATTAACAGCAATGTTTTGGAAGTCTGTGTTGCTCCTTTTCTGAAATATGAAAGTAATCACTGATCTACAATGTTGTTCTCCCAGTAAATCTGACCATAGATTGTTAAAAAGTAGGAAAGTCTCAAAAATAAAAAGCTGTCTAGACTGATGTAAACCTACTTTCTAGGAACACCACTGAAGATATACTGTATTAAACTTCTTGCTCTGTAAACAGTTTCCAATTAGAGCTGTTGATCACTGAAACAAAGATAATCTGCAGTCTGAAGACTCCAAACCATAGCATCTACAATGTAGCTGAGGAGCACAAGGAACCTTCATTTATTTTAGTATACTGACTAAGGGTTCTTAAGTTCTTACTTTTCTTCTCTTTCTGTCATCTTTGAAACATACTAAGCTATTTTTCTGATGGCATTTGTGCCAGTGAGTTATACAACTTTGGAAGTTTTTGAGCATCCTCAAGACCTGTTGTTCCAGACTCGAAGTCTAGGAGGAGCTGATGTGGCTGAGAAGGTCTCACTACCTCTCTCTGTTCAGGTTTTTCTGGTACTCATGTGTGAATTCTAATGTTTGGAGATTGAATCCAGATCACTAACCTAACAAGAAAGCGTTCAATCTTGATTTATTACAAGTGATTTACTGCTAAGTCAGTGAACTAACTTGGCTCACTAAAAGGTCTAAAATGCATTGAAGCTGTGTATGTATATTTATATTACCTTTATTTATACACGCGTACACATAAGAATGCACAACTGAGTGCAAGATACAAGGGGAATCCTGCTTTTGGCTGCACTGAGTAGCATAGTTTTGGCTCATTCCATCTCACGGAACTGGATTCTTATGAAGTTGTTAAATGCAAGACATGAAAGGTCAGAGGGACAGAATCAGTGGGCCGTTCCATTTGCTTTACAGTTATATAAAAATCTCTGAAAAGCTATTTTCACAATGTAGAAGGTATCGTAGCTTCTTCCACAAGGAGGTCATCTGCTCAGTCAGACCCTCCAGCTTTCAGAGGTGGTGAACACACCTTATTCAGGAAAGTTATTTCAGCTCAGTGAAACCATTACATGTGCACCCAATGCAGGTTAACGGACACTGAAATGCCTTAAAACGCTTTTACTTACGGAGACCAGGCTCTGAACTGAACCAGAGTATTTACTGAAAAGCCCTCCATTTGCATAGATACATGACTGTGATCCTTTTTCCTTGGCAGAACTCAGGGAAAGAGTCAAGTTTTGTCGGCTACTGGAACAACTTGAACCTATTAGATACAACATCTTCAGTTTGTAGAAGTTTTAAAACTAGCAAATCTTATGTTAGCAAGAACTAGCAAGGAATTGTTTCTGAGCTTTTCAATAAAATCCAATTCAGAAGCAAACAATCATGTACATGGATGTACATCCATGAGAACTGCAAATCCAATTGTTAGTATCCTATTGACAATATATATATATTGTTTCAAATTTACAGTTGAAACATTAACATCAAGAAGACTAACTTATAAAACAATAATTCTGTTTTTAAGTTTCTACTTCAAACAGTTCAAACCTTCTCAATGTTAAAGGAAAATTGCTTCATATACTGTTACATACACCTACCCCTTCACATCCCTTTCTTCCCCCCAAGACAAAAAGACTTTGAGGTTTCTTCATGTACCTTTTTCTGATGCAGCTGCTTTGGTACATTCTAATAGTAGATGACCTGGCTCCCATTGTGATGCTTGCTTGTTTTTCCTTCCACGTTTTCTTTTGAAATGATGGGCCAGAAAAATGACAGATATTGCACTCACTGCTGTGACTGTGAACAGCTTCTTTAAACCAGGGGAAAGTTTTATCTGAAAATTAAAGAATATGACTTCATTGGAATCCCATGCTTCTTAACTCTTGCCTTTCCCCTTTGACTCCTTTTGGTGTGCTCAGCCTGGGTAACTAAGAGATTCTGTTCTCACATACCCTGAGAAACTATTATTATTATTGACAAATTACTTCTCAAATTTTGTGATGGCCAGGTGAGAGCCAAAGGGATTAGTAGGACGTCCATGTGGCTTACTCTTCAACATACTTATTCTCTGAGGTTAATATTTTCAAGTAATTCTGATGTTTTTCGCTCTGTTGCTTATCAAATGTGGTTACAGGCAACTAGCACCTCTTCTCTCTGGATCTCTACAATGTAATGACAGCACCTTCCCCCTGCCTGTGTCATGAGGATGCTCCAGGGACACATCTTACTATTCCCTGCATACAAGGAGCGTCAGCTTCACAACACTCACAGCCTTCCATCTTGAAAACAAAGGTCAGAATAAATGTGGTCTTTACCCAAATACGAGGGACTGCTATCCACGCTGCTATTTATACAGCACAGTATCAATGAAATAAATCATGTAAGGTCTATTTATGAAAGCAAATCCTGTAGTTAATAACACAAACAGCAAAAAATAATAACAACAAAAGGATCTGGTTCTATATTTCATAAGAATCACTGCCTTGTTTTAGTAATTTGTCACTTATTTAATCAAGCAGAAGATCAGAAAAGCGAGTACGATATTACAATTAAACTTTAACAATGTATCACAAGTTACAATGCTCAGATAATGTGCGTATTACCTGTGTGAGAGAGTGATACCAGGACACAGGAAGGTGAAATGCCCGTAGAGCCACTGTCTTCAGAGAAAAGCGTGCTTCAGTAACAGCCTCCTCTGACATGGCTCCTTCTTTCCCATCAATTCATTAAGTTGAATCACGTTGAAAACATCAGCTGCAGATGTCCTCTGAGTACTGTCAAACGAAGGATGAAGAATTATGCAATGCAAGCCCAGGACAACTTTCTTTTACAGGCTTGCTGCCCCCAGATAACAGGTCCATAACTTGTCAGAGATGCTCGTGCATAGGGATTAGTGCTTAGTGAAAAAAACAGTGCACTGCTAGCTCAGCTCCAGCCCATTGTAACTGCTCTCTGCAAAGGGCTGTGTGCGTGAGCAGGGACCTGCAGAGGGCCGTCTGCTTTATTACCTAAAAGCTCATTGCTAATATCCTTCAAATTATACACAAGCCAGCTCTACGATCGCTACTGTCAGCAGGACCGTATCCACCAGCTCAAAGAGTTCGTGGGCAGACAGGAAGGCTCTCGCTGAGAGAAGCATCGTTTCTACAGACACTCGACAAGGAATAAATACCACAGCCTGACGTAACCTCACTCGGTGAGGAGCACCACCCTTCCCCGATGCCCAACGCAGCGCAAACCTCCAACCGCAGCCCCAGCGCAGGGTGACAGCGGGAGCTCCCTCCTGCCCCAAAGCCGGGCTACGAGCCGAGCCCCGCCCTCGGTTACCTGTAGCTGCAGCCACGAGCCCCGCGGGCGGCTCCCTGCCCGCTCCCGCCGCTGCTAGGAGACGACAACGATCTGCTTCCGGGCGGAGCGGCCGAGGTCGGTCGTGAGGCGGCCTCTACACGTCAGGACAGCCCGCCCCGCTCGGATCCCGCGCCGGCCATCTTTTGGCAGGGCAGCTTCCCCTGCAGGCGGCCGGGCGGGGCGAGAGCCTGCGGCCGCCATCTTTGTGCGGGGCAGCGCTCCCGCCGCCATCTTTGTCCGGTGGGCGCTGGTCCGCCTGTGCAGGGGGCGCTGTGCCGGCCCGGTGCGGCGCTGTGCGGTCACCTTCTGCGCCGCGGCCTGCGGGGTGTGGAAGCGATATCCATGGAGCCTGAGGCGCGTCCTTAGCGGAGTGGCCGCGACTCGGCTGTAGGATCGGTAAGAGGTAAGAGGAGGAACGGGGGCGGTCTGTGCGCCCCAAGGGGGATGGGAGGCGGGGGAGCGGGCGGTGGCTGCGTCCGGACTGGGAGTGTGAGGCAGCCTGGCCCCAGCCATCGCTGTGACCGTGCTCACGGCACGACGGGACGGGCTGGGCCTTCCCCGCGGGTTCGGTGCTCCGGGTCTGTCTGCTGGGCAGTGTGTGGGGAGAGAAGGGGATGGGCAGGCTGTAGGCTTTAGAAAGCAACATAACGTAAGTATTGTGTAACCTTATAAGCGGGTTAACTCCCAGTTTGAGCTGGGCAACCTGATCTAGTAAAGGTGTATGTTTGGTGGCCCTGCTAGGCAGGGGGGTTGGAACTACATGATCCTTGGGGTCCCATCCAACTCGGCTCATTCTGTGATTCTGTGAGCTTTTTTTAATGTATTTTCGACGATTTAGCGCTCCAGTACTCAGTTAATCAGTTATGACTTAATTTTCGGTGTAATGCTTGTACTCTGTCATTAGCTCGCCTGCTTTCAAGCTTAATTCTAAAGATACGCTTCCCAGAGAAAAAATGAATTTTTTAAACTGTCATGGGTGATACTGTAGAATCATGTTAATCAGGATTCTAAGAATCATGTAAAAAAGAAGAACGATGTTAATATATCTATATCTATCTATCTATATAGATATATAGATATTTAGTTTCTTGGTTAAGTTTCTTGGTTAAGTTGTAGGCCATAGCCATATGCATGATAGTGCAAGTGTGTAGGTGTAGACACACATTTTCCTTCCTTACGTTTCAGATCTCGTATTGGTTGTGTATTACAAAACAATTATTCTCAGAAAGAGCAGTGATACAGTGGCACAGCTGCCCGGTGAGGTGGTGGGGTCACCATCCCTGGAGGTGTTCCAGATACGTGGGGATGTGGCACATAGGGACACGATTTAATGGACAGTATTGGTGGTAGATTACAGTCTGACAGGATGGTCTTAGAGAACTTTTCCAACCTTAATGATTGTATGAAACAATACAAGGCAAAACATATAATGAAAGTGACTTGGTGAGTAACTCTTGTTGCCTGGATCCAGGGACAAGGTATCAAAACCATGGACTGGATAACAGAATAGAAAGTAGGATGTGAAACTAAGGAGCGATCTTCCTTAGGTCCTTTTGATCAGATTTGTTTTATTACCAAACCTTTTCAAGATTAATAAAAAAGAAGATGTTTTGTTTTGTGTTGCACGCATTGTTGTTGCAAAGTAATAGGTTGTCGCAGAATTATTTAGAATGTTGATTAAAAAAATGTGCATCTTTAACTTCTGATTACATACATCTGAGGCAAAGGGCGTGTGCAGTTTGCAGGGGATGGTGGTGTTGGTTGTGTAGCAGTTAATTACTGAAAGCTACAGAGCTCTTTACTGATTATGTAATTAAACACCCAGATACAGAATCGCGTCCCTGTACCACTCTTCTTGCTTATTAGTATTGAAAGAGAAAATAAACATGACTGTTCCAGTGTGTCAGTAGTGAAATAACCCCAAGTGTAGATGGAGAGCCCTGAGCTTAGTGCTAACTGGCTAAATACACTGTTATTCAGAGATGAATCCTCACAGTAATTAAAGCCTATAATGAAGATACAATTACTGCTTGAGGCAGCTGTTGTCTTCAGAATAATCCTTTTGTTCTGTTTTCCCCCAACGTTCCACAATTGAGTTCTGTTTTGTTTACAAAATGTACGATTTATTTGGCTGGGATTTATGTAAGATTAGGTTTTTTACAATTATCTTTGATTTCTCAAATTAGTTTATTTATATAGTTCATAGGACGAGTATTCAGGTGTGTGGGAGCAGCCCTGTATAATGATCTGATTAAAAGGCTCCGGGGACATCAGCTGAATGGAAATATTTGTTAATTTCAACATTGTTACAGTGTTAACTACTGTGATTAGATGAATGGAAACACTGATTTCTAGCTTCAATTAAAAAATTACAAACAAGTAATTACAATATTATATATAATTATAAATAAATATTATATATAAATAAAAATTACAATCTATTGTTTCTTAAGAAATTCTGTGGTAAGCTTTCAAGGTTACTTGAACTCTTAGTGTTTAATGTTTTTTCTATGTGTATATGACAGGCCTTCCCTGCTAGTCAGCACACAAGTCTTACAATGCCATGGAATTATGCTGAATAACTAATAACTTGATAATATTTAAAATATTGTTCATGCTTTTGTGATGGTTTACATGATTTTTTATTTGTGTTGGTTTTGCAGTTCTGATAGTGAGCAATTGAATAGATACCTGGTAGTATGAGATGAAGTTCATCCTTCATTCATTGCTCTGTATTGATTGGAATATTTCATTCAGAAATATACTTCTGTAAAGTAATGAAGCCAAGGTTTTAGTAAGCTATTATACCAAGCCTTCTAAGGCATTTGTGTTAAATCAGCTTTAATTCACCGTGACGTCTTTTAAGATAAGACTTTATTTGAAACTCACTCATCCATTTTTAACACTTGTGTAGACATTGTGAAACGTACAAGACGAAATGTGCATAAATCTTTCTGTTTCCTTTCCGGAAAGGAACTTTACAGTTCAAACCAGAATTTCCAGTATGACAAAGTCAATGAGTTTTTTGCTTGGAAAACTGTTGTTTTTGTATTTGAAGTCTTTCAGCAATGCTGCAAATGGACACAAGCTGAGAAAATATTTTTTCATCTGCAACTTATATTCAATAACAGTGTCCTTTAAAGGTTCTTCCGTTAATCAGGGAAAAGAATTTAGACCTTATTTGGTCTAAAATCCCAAATTATTTACTGTTGTCTTTCTAGCATTGTGATCTCAGGTATTTTATCATAAAGCTGTTGATGTGCAAAAAGATTGAAAGATGTTGAATATATGTACGCATATATATATAAAAATATACACTCATATATATATGACATATATATCTTCATATGCCTTACATTATTTTTATAGGTATAATATATAATCACGGTACATAAAGCATTCATATAGTATGCTAAGAACACAAAAAAGCTGTCTTCAGTAATCAGAGGAAGCTGAAATGACAAATGTCTTATTATGGGAGAGTAGAAATGAAGACCAAGTAAAAGGTAAAAAGCTGGAAGTTTACTAGGAAGTGTGTATGCGATGCTTAGCAGAGTTTTGTTCCCAGTCTCTGCTGCCAGAGCCTTGGATTACCTAGCACTGAAAGCAGTGATTGGTCATGCAGGTGAAGAAACAGGTCTAGAGCTGCCAGAGCAAATGAGAAATATAAGGTTGCAGACAGAATAAAGTGCATTAGTGAGTTAGGTTGGAAGTTTACCTGCTTGCCTTGGTAAAGGAGAGCAAGATTGGATGGATAATTGGGCAATGAAAGTGTAAGACTTCTTGGGCTTAAGAGATCAGCGCATCAATAGCAATTGTTCAAGTGGCAAAACGGGAGTGAGAGTTCACTGAGTGCTTATGTGAACATAATGTAGCCATGTTCAGTTTTTAAAATTGAAATAATGATGGAAAAGTGAATGTATTGAGCATTGCTTGTTTCTGATAAGTTTGTGTGTCTGCATCAGGGTTGTTGGATGGACAGGAAGAACTCAAGCAAGAGAGAAGTTTGCTGGGCAGTTGGTACTACATGTGAGTTACAAGTTTCAGCTTGCTTTTGATATATCGTGTACCTGCTATCTAGAATGTGTCTGTGTAAATAAATAAAAGCAAGATAAAGTTTCCTTCTGCCTTGACAAGTAGGTCATGTGGCATCAGCACACTTGAACAGTGTTGTGTAATAACACTTTCCAAACATACAGCCCTGGGTAGGCCTGAAAGCTGTCACTTTCATTTTTTGCCTTTTGAGTGCCATGGTTGAAGGCAGGAAGATGAGCAGATCAGCCAGACTGACTTTGCTCCACTCATTTAGGTTTATACCCTAAAACTCAGAAAAATAGTGTTTTGCATTTTTTACAACTCAGTTGTATTTAGTTTGGACTGCTGATTCCCGCAGTTTTGATAAGTTATTTATTTTAACATTTTTAAAAGGCATATTCTTGTAAAGATTGTATATTAGATTTCTACTATTGCTGCACACTGTAAGGAATTGGGTTTTGCTTATTCTCGCTCCTGTTGAAAAGTGCCTTCTTGGTTGTAGAAATCCCAGCGTCTGGATCTTGGAAAAGAAAGCATCAGAAAATGTCATCGCTCAGCAGCAATTGTCCACACCTGGAGTCGGTTGGAGAGATAACAAAAGAGGAATTGATACAGAAGTCTCATGTGAGTTGTAGCACATTCCTTCCTTCCTTCCTATCTCAGTTAAGCATCCTTATGAATTTAGTTGCACAGTTCATCTTGTATTACTGGGCATTAAATGCAAAAAAAAAAACCAAAAAAAAAAAACCAACAAGCAACTAAATATGCAGTAAAATCTTTTTTGCACTGCTGTAATAATGTTTAAACTAAATATGGTACAAATAATGGACTTTAAAGCTGAAAGCCCTTTTTCATACTTGATATTTAAAAGTAATATTTCCCATCAGTGTTTTTAAAAGCAAGCGATATTGCTTTAATGGATATATCACTTAAAACAGATAAGCGGAACTTCTTCAGGTGATTCTGTTGTGGCAATTAGTTACTTAGAATGTGGAAGCGTAGCTATAGAGTAGGTACTACTGTAGGTAGTATTACTGATGTTTTGAGTGAAATGGAGGAATATATACTTTGGTTTTTGTTGGATCACAGTTTACTTTCTGATAAAGGAGCCACAGGTTGAAAACCTGTCTGAACTCTTGGTTTCTAGCTAGTATTAATAAAGAGATCAAAAGACTTTGTAACTCATTTTAATAATGGGGAGGTGATGAAAAATTAAACCTTTTCTGTCCACGGTTGTAGAAGGGGAGCAGTTGTTTGCTGCTGAGGGGAATAGCTTTTCTCCAGTGTCATATTTTCTTTGGAAACCTTTGTAGGGAGTGTTGAATGTATGGAAATAGGAATGTGCAGGTGTTATAAGTTCCATTTTCATTTCTCTGGGTTTTAAATTGATGAGCAAGACTGACTGATTTTGATGATAATGTGACATGAAATGTATTTATGTTTTATTTAGAGGAACATTTCTTCAGATGAAATCTCAGAGCTGTAAGATTTTACTAGATACACAGAGATTAAAATTGGGTTAAGAGAAACAAAAATTGTCAAATGTTATTTTTTGTTTCACCTTAAGAATTACCTGATGGTTGAAACACAGTTAATAGTTGGTCTTGCATTATTTTTCTCAGTTCATCTTGAGGTTGTGGTTTACTGATGACCGTAACTAAAAATCATTCTTTGCTTGTGTTTTTAACTGAACAGGGCACTTGTCAGGACTGTAAAGTTAGAGGACCCAACCTTTGGGCATGCTTGGAGGTAAGTAGCTCAATTGTAATCTTTTTCTAGAAGAATACAGCTAAAGGTTGGTAGTGTTTATGTTGTTGGAAGGAAAAGCTTTATTGAAGTTCTTTTTCTTGTAACTTATTGTGTTTGAAATGAGTTTTTTTTATAAGAAGCCAGCATATTAAGGGTTCTTCCTGTTTAATAGGTTTAAAAATTAAAAAGTAACTCCTTCCAATATGTCTGTAGACCCTAAGATAATATATTGTACCTGAATAAATTAAGCTACTTTTTCTAACCTTCTCTTACGATTTTTAATACTAATACCTGGCAGTATACGCTGGCTTCCTACAGCTTTCAAAACAGATACTCTGAATTTTGATTCTTAAAAATAAGTAACACTCTCATACTTTTTTTTAAACATGTAGAAACAAACATTCTTCAAACTTATCTGGATTCCTGTACTGTATTTAAGCCATGTATAGTTATATCTAAAATATGTTGTTACCTTGTTCTTCTTTCTCTCTGCTTCTGATCCATACCAACAGGAGATTGTGAAGCTGCTTTAGTTTTTAAAATGTCTTCTGAGCTCTTAAAGCCTAGAGCTGTTTCCCAAGTTTGATATTTTACTGTAAAGGCTTGGCTTCATTTCTTGACAGCCTCTGTTTAAGTCCTGTTAGGAAGACTTCTAGGCTGAGATGGAAACCTATAGGTGCATGTATGAATACTTTTAAAAATATACATCATTATTTACCTTTTAAATGTATTGTAATGGTGAAGAGATCAGATTTTGTTCCTTCTGTCAATAGAAGATAGAAAGGAGGGGGAAAAACAGCCACATTTTATGTCTTTTTCTTAAATGATTTGAAGTTTAATTACATATAAAAATTCTCTTGGCAATAGGAAGACAAATAGGAAGAGGTGTTGAGGGATGCATGAACCTGGCAGGTGGGGAAATGCTGTGAAGCTTAAAGCTTGTTTTTTATTTCTCACTTAGAGCTCTTGGACTCTTATTGAAAAACTTAATTTCATACCAACAGTTCCAGTTAAGTTTTCTGATTACAGTAGTACATTTAAAGTTTCATGCTGTGATACATCTCCTCTTGGATGAATTAACATCTTGTCTTCACCTTTTGTGCATAGAAAAGCAGCCAGCACATGGTGAGATCCCAGCATGTTAACTATCTGTAACCTAACCATCACCTGTGATAATTTAATGCAGAAATTTGACTGTGTCCAGCTGCAGTTTGATTGCATAAATTAACATGCTTAGAGCACTATACAGATAATATGCCGTACCCTCATAAAGGATTGTCTTGACTCATGCAAATGAGGAATTAATGAAGATTGACAACTGCGAGATTTCATATTCAACTCAGCCAAATATGTTTTGAAATTAGCACAGCTAAACTCAATAATTAAAATCAAAAACTGCTTTAGATCTTTTAAGTAAAATGTAGTGAGCGCCTAACCACATAGTGCCAGAAACCTTTATTTCAAGGTAAATAATCAATGAACAGTGAGATAATTCTATGAAGAATAGGCCTTGTATATAAGGATATAAAGGCATTTTTATATACACATGTCCTGCTTCTAGTCTGTTGTGATTCAGTGTTTTGGACACTGAGCTAACTTAATGTTTTCTGTTACAGTCTCTGTCAAATAATGAATTGTAAAAATGTACTTTGACTTTAATCTGAACTAAAATATCAAAATGGCAAAAAATATGTACGTTCTAGAAATACTAAATGTTTTATGCTCTCCACCAGGTTAAGGAGTTGAGTTAAATCTTGCAGCATTCTGGCTTAGCTTTAGGTAATATTTATTTTAACACTTAGCGTGCATGTCTCTTGGTTTCTGTAGGAACCTGAAAGTTTGAAATATTAGTGCATTTGAAGTGGACTGGCTGTGTGCTCCTATTCTGTAAACCTGTTTGGTGCCACTTTTTAATTCTGTGTACTTCTTCATATCTTGTTCAACAGAACAGATGTACGTATGTTGGCTGTGGCGAGTCCCATGTCGATCACAGTACCATCCATTCCCAGGTAAGTGCATTTGTTAGTAACTCAGTAGCTTGAAGCATTGAAGTAGAATTACGGAACTTTCTTACCCTGTTTAATGAAGTTGATAATATATATTGGCATAATCCCTTATTTTTGCTTTTCTTTCACTTACAGGATCATGTTTCATTAGCTTAGGGATGTGTGAATAAAATCTTTCTGCAGCTGTGTAATTATTTATGTAATTCTGACCCTAGAGCTTCTATAAAGACTATGGTGAAAATTGAAAGGAATAGTAAAATAAACACCAAAAAAACCCCACCCAAATAAACAGTGATAATTTTCAAGATCTATAGACAAAAGTCTTCTTGAGTACCTCAAGTTTTATGCTATGCTTTCATCTGCCTTCATGGGATTGTGGCTGCCTGATGAATGAGAGGAGGGAAGTTGTGTTGATGAAGATAGAGAATAAAGAATGTTAAAACTAGTGATTCTTAATTCATGAAACTGGTGCTTTGTTTCTGCATTATGGTCCCTGTTGTAGTGGCTTCAGATAAAAACCCTGTAAATCAAGCTGAACACGTCCTCCTGCTAGATTTTGATTTTAGATCCAGGTTGGTAGAGCAGTGGTGTGTGTGTGCTGTGTTTGACAACGTGCTGAGTTCTGGCTGGGCTGACCAGCTTGAGTGCATCTGTTTGGATCTTAAACTCGTGGTTTCTTCAGTGCACATACATGTGTGACTGGAACCTTTGCCAAAATGGAACAAATAAGCTATGTCACTTTTTCTTATCAATATGAGGAGCATTTGAGAATCCTGATAAAAAGCTGGACATGAGCCAGCAGTGTGCTCCTGCAGTCCAGAAGGCCAGCTGTACCCTGAGCTGCATCAACAGAGGGGTGGCCAGCAAGGTGAGAGGTGTTTGTCCCCCTCTGCTCTGCCCTTGTGAGGCCCCATCTGGAGTACTGTGTCTGGGCCTGGGGCACCCAGCACAGGAGGAGAGCCCTGGAGATGATCAAAGGGCTGCAGCAGCTTTCCTATGAAGAAAGACTGAAGGATTTTGGCTTGTTTAGCTTGGAGAAGGCTCTGGTGAGACCTAGGTTGGATGGGATTCTGGGCAGCCTAATCTAGTGGCTGGCAACCTTACCCATGGCAAGGCCGGAACTAGAAGATCTTTACGGTCCCCTCCAACCTATGCCATTCTATGAATATACTAGGAACAGAGGTTGCTTTATTAACATCCTACTCACTGGCTTTCTGATTAAATTTTTGCCGCCAATTTGCAATTCATCTGTCACAGAAAATAAATTGAGGGCTGCACACTGTGATATTTTTGGTTTTTAATCATACTGAGGAAGAAAACAAACAACCAAGTGATGATTATTAATGAACAAATAGGATGCTTGCTCCTAAAAGTATGTTTTGATTGCATTTCACCCCCACTCCTGTCTTTTTTTTTTCCTCTGATGCAGTGTCGACTGCATGTCTATGGACATCAGTGTTGGATTGATGTAAATCTGTATACAAGTGTACCTCTTTAACAAGCTTTTTAAGTGGATCCTAGTTCTAAAGCCCTCATTTAAAGTCTTATAAAGAAGTCACAGTGCAGTTAGAGGGCTATTTAATGAAGCTATAGTCCACATCTAATGTTACAAAACGTTATTTTACACAGCCTTATTAAGTGAGGGTACTTGGAAATCAGACATCCTTGCAGCTGTGGTATTGTTTTCCTAACTGGTAGAAAATTTCTTATCTAAAGCTGGTCAGTGCTGCCACATACAGCGAAGGATGGTGGAAATCTTTGGAGTTTAATAGCAGTTATGTGCGTGATCTTACAGTAGGAAAAGAAATTCATGAAAGAAAGGTGGAAGTTACAACAGTGGAGATATTGTCCCTCAAAAATTTGTGTGTCCATAATGTTATATAAAGAATTAATTGGGTCTAGAATTTGATAAGAGCAACTGTTACAATAAATGGACTAAAGATCTTGTATTACTCTTCTAATTGCTTGTTAAGCGACCAATGGCTTGAATTTTATACAGCAAACCAGTAGAATAAAACATCATCCTTACTGTGTGGGAGGAGACTGCTCTTACAACCAATGGCAGACCTGGAAAATGAGTTTAATGCAAAATGTAATTCTTCTGACTACAGTCAGTCTTTTTGCTTTTATAACTACGCTGAAGCATTTCACACACGTATGACAGCAGCTTGGAGACTGATTATATGTTGTTTCTACTTTGACTGGCTTATGCTAATAATGTGTTGCCGCATGTGCTAAAACTGTACTAACCAAATTGCTATAAATACTATGTATCTTAACATGCACAATTATTTCATTATTGAAAGATCTAGTATTTTAATACTTCTGTTATTTAATTAAGCTAAATCTCTGAATCACATTCTTGTTTTTTTTGCCTGTTTTAGGAGACAAAGCACTGTCTAACTGTCAACCTTACTACGCTCCGTGTTTGGTGTTACGCCTGTAGTAAGGAAGTATTCCTGGATAGAAAATTAGGATCTCATTCTCCATTGCCCAATGCAAGGCTGACTCAAACACAAGAAAATAGCGTGCAGGTATTCTTTTTTTAACCCAGTGAAATGATCAGCTGTATCTTTACAATAAACTTTGTGACTTCTCTTGTGAATCTGACTTTTCTTATTTCTTGTGACTATACTTTCTGCTTGTTTCTCTGTTCTGATAAGTTTTTTTCTGGAGACAATGCCAGCCTTATATTTTCAGATTCTGTAATCTATACTTCCTGAGAATGCTGTTTTCATCTTATAGCCTGATTGTTTTTTAATCAGTAATAAACTCTGAAGGTACAGAAAAAGCACTGGGTTAAATTTGACTACAAGATGGGAATGGTTCACCTATGCTTCCCATTCTTTCTTCTAAAAGTATGGTTGTTCATCATATGTCTGGAAAATGGGTGTTATTTCTTTATTGTGTTTAATGTGCTTTCATAAAACTGAGGAGTGGCTTGGTTAAAACTGATAGAAGTGCAGTATTTCTAAGAATATCTTGTCTGGGGAATTGAGTATTGGGAAAGATGATATGTAAGTTGTGTGCAGTGTTTTACTATTGAAGATGGAAGTGGGACAGAAAGATGAGTAGTTTCTTCAGTACACGCCAGCATCCCAATTGCACTTGTACTGCTGGATTCTATTGTAACATCTGTTAACTAGAACTTCTAGTGAATTGATACAGAGCAAAGTCTAGACTTCTTAACTTGTGCCCTGTGACAATTAAACCTGCTTTAGTCTGCTAAAGAAATGGGTATGATGTACAGAAAAATCATCAGGGCTTTGTCTGTGTCATACTCTGTGTAGAGTTTTTATGAGCTCACAAAAGGAGCTTGTCACGCAGTAATTGTTTGCTGAATAATCTGTTCATGCATTTGTATATTTTTGTTGCTAGCAGTTTAATTTCTTTCTTAAATGTAGTGAGCCATCTGGTGGCAGATCAAAACCAGAAACCGTGGTTTTGATGTGATAACTGTTCTGTCAAGGGAAAAAACCTCTATAGCTTGCTTTGTTTCAGTTCTTCTGCTATTGTACAAAAACATGCAATATTGTAGCTACTAATGTGAAAACAAAGATGTATTATTTCATGATAAAATCTATTAATTGTGAAATCCTCACTTTACAGAGAGTAAGATTTTGAAATTCATTAAGTCACTTTTAGTTACTCATTGGCAAAGTTATGAGGGAAATGGGTAGATACAAATACATATACTTTTTTCTTTTTCTCCTTATAAGGATTTTAAAATACCCAGTATTCCCACGCTGAAGATTCCATTATCAGCAGTATTTGATGACCTTGATATAGAAGTGGAAGAGGATGAGTTAAAGACAAGAGGTAATGAAAGTGAAATGCAGTGCTTTATTGATCTTTACTGCATGTGTCCATCTCCCAAGTCCATTTTCCAGCTATATGTTAGTTCTGTTCTGACTGGAATTGTTTCATTACATTCAACTGATATCACAAAGGATATGCATATTTGTTAGAAAGTATTTCTAAGTATCATTTTCTTTATAGTACCTGACCAGTAAACTTTTAAGGTGTCACTTTTGAGAACCTATTGCATATTGTAAGGCAGTTTGTTTTCCATCAGTGATGGTAGGAGTTATTCTGATATATGGATCTTATTTCTCCTTTACTCATGTGCTACTAGCTTTCTCTCCAGCAAATCTGCTGGCATTGACCAAAAAGCCTGCTTTGCCCCTTCTGTTGTCTGGCACAGTCTTTATGGATATATCACTACCCCACTAATTTGCCATCTGCCCTAAACTCATTAAACTATATATTTTATTCCTAGTTATTTTTTTTTTGCCAATGTGCATATACGAGTTTATAATCCTATGAATGTTTCTGGAAATGTAAATTGTATGGAAATAATATACAAATAGAAAGTGCTATATTTCCCTGTAATATTTATGTGATTATGTCCATACACCTCAAATTTGAAGGAAAAACAACTAAAAATTCTTTCTGTGTGTTTTTGATGAATTAAGCATTGGAGTGTTTCATCGTAAGGAAAGAAATCTCTTCAAAAACTTCACTTCTAACATTGCAGGCTGGAAGACTTTGTTAGAGTATTGTTTTATTTCTTTTAAATTCTTTTTTTTTTATATTCTTTTAAATAGCTGCAGATATTTCAACAGCTCAGTTCAGGATTATTTTTACTTTCACGTTTAAGTAAGAATGACTGCCCTTTCTGTAGTACATCTTTGAAGGGACTAAAAGTATGCAGGCTCAGATAATGGGATGCAGGACTGTATTTCTTCTCAGGCAGACACCCTTTACCAACTTAGTGAATAAATCCATTTAATTAAAAAAAAATACTTTTCATTGAATTTTCTAATATACATAAATCCATTTTTAAGTTTTACTTTTCTGACATGGACCAGATCAGGGTTAGTCTTGTGCTTAAAGGATTCTGTTGGAATCACTGATGTTGATTGCTATATATAACATCATCTGTCTCATTGATTCTGTGCTTGTGTTATTATTTTCCCACACAACAGCACATTTATTTTGAGGTGAATTAGTTTATTAATTTAACACTTCAGTAGCTCTGAATAGCAAACGGTTCCAATGAATTTTTTCCTGAATTGGGATTGTATGATAATTATGACTTCTTTGAATAGCTTCTCCTCAAATTAGAGGGCATTTTTGCTTGCCTCTGCAATCGCTGAAAGAATGTTAGTTGTAGCTTTTATGTGTGTGGGAAAACTATATGTGGATATCAGTCAAGAGAGTAGACAAGCTGGGCTTGAAAACATTCTTTGTGGTAATCTAAATTGAGCAGTCTGTGTATAACAATAAGGGTATGTAATTGGCATAGGAAAAATTTGGTTGTAAGTTAATTATGGCTCTGTAATGGGTAGTCACATGGCAAGTACATTTTGAGCATTTAATATCATATTTGAATGTTAACATGTATTTGACAAAAGAGTTAAATCTTCATTTTGATTATTTTGGTCCTGTGATTAACTGTTTTGAGCACAGCATAGAAACGATGTAACTGAATGGGCAAATTGTTAAGTTCTACTAATGTATAAATGTTTGACAACTGTATTTTAAAATGACAATCTGCATCTGTCACAAAACAGGAAAAATTAAAATAAAACATAATTTGCTTTTCTGAAGTGTTTTACCCAATACCAAAACACTAATTACTTTTTCAATAGAGTAATCTAGATGCAGGAGTTAGGAGTCCTGTTTTTCTTGTGGTTAAAAATCTACATTATACTGGGCTTTATAACTGTGACACAGGCATCCTAATCAGCACATTTTTATTATGAAGTGCTTTTCTTAATATGCCTTAGATTACCATTCTTGCTGAATGTGGTTTGTTTTTTTGTTTTTGTTTTTTTCAGGTCTAACAGGATTAAAAAATATTGGTAACACTTGTTACATGAATGCAGCTTTACAAGCTCTTTCCAACTGGTACGTAGGATAGTTGTAAATGAATTTTTCTATTTGCTTGTGCACATATTTTCTGCAGTTGTGCTATTAGGAAATGTTTGGCTAAAGTATCTAAGGATGTAGGAAATTGAATTGTTCAGTTATGTAGCAATATTGCTCTTCTTTTAATAGTATTTTATGAAATGTGGATTTACTCTTCTATTTCGACTTTAAAAATTATATATGTTTCTCTTTTTAACTCAGCCCACCTTTAACACATTTCTTTCTTGACTGTGGAGGC
Source organism: Coturnix japonica (assembly GCF_054131305.1). Taxonomy (NCBI): domain Eukaryota; kingdom Metazoa; phylum Chordata; class Aves; order Galliformes; family Phasianidae; genus Coturnix; species Coturnix japonica. The sequence continues at coordinate 18,775,615 of NC_140673.1, forward strand.
TTAGCCCGAACAGATAAAAAACCAGCAATTTGTAAAAGTTACCTCAAGCTGATGACAGAACTCTGGCACAAAAACAGGTATTGCATCACTTTGATGATAAAATGGTTATAAATATATTCTGGAGTCATAAAGGGTGGATTAATCTGTCCTGCATGTCTAACTTCTGTTTTGTAGATATCAGAAAATTACTCTCCGAAAGAAGGAACTTTATCTTGCTTGATTTTCACCCCTCTTACAGGCAGTTATCTGTATCCATCAGTGACAGGACAAAAATCGATGTAATTTGCAGTAAAGAAGATATGACAAGAAATAAACAATAAACACTAAAGAAAAGTGGCAGTAAACTTTTAATAATAGATGAATTTCAGATAGATGTAAACTAAATATTTGATTTATCATTTCTCTGTCCTTAAATCTGTATCAAATATCAATTGCTTCCAACTCCTTATGTGGTAATTTCTGTTATCGCCATCTAAGAAAATACAGGTATGCATAGAATGTTAAAGAAATAATTGCACTTAATGTCAAGACCGTGTGATCCAGCATCTGATTCTTTGACAAGAAACATAGGCCTGATACAGTCTTTGTCAGTTGTTTTTTTTGTATAGTTAATTCAATACTAAAGTTATGTTTAGTTAATATTATGGATACAGTAAATGCCATACTTCAGTTGCAGATTAAGTTATTATCCCAGTAAATTTGGAGAATTCTACCTGAATGTAGGCTTTAAATTACATAAATACCCATATTTTAAACTTTTTTTTTAGGCCTGGTTCTGTTGTTCCAACTGGTTTATTTCAAGGAATTAAAAGTGTTAATCCCACTTTTAGAGGCTACTCTCAACAGGTAAAACTTTCTTACGTGTTTTAAATCACCAAAGCTGTAAAATTGTCTTTTATTTTTTTATGTAAAGCTTGAACTACCATACTTTTTATATCTACTTAAAGCAAATTCAAAATATACATTAATTCGCTTTCAAGTTATGTTTTCTTAATTTGAATTTTCAGTTAATTTTTAAAAAATAAGGTGTATTTTACAAGCAGCCTTGTAGGAACTGTAAGTTGGTAACCTATTAAATAGGCATGGATTATTTTATAATAAGAGGCTGAATAATTCAGTTGATCCTTCAGATAGTGTCTTGCTGCACTGATGCTGTTTGTAGTACCTTATTAAAAACAGTTGGGCTAGAGGAGAGGTTTAAGCCTTGTAGTTAGAAAAGCTTACTAGTATCTTCACCAGATTTCAGGAGCCAGCTATTACTCAAAGGAGTTTTGCTGTTTCAATTATCCTGTTTTATATTGGTGGATCAGAGCATTAGAACGTGTTTTAATGTCCCATTGCAGTGTGAAGCTTTCAAGTATATGTTTACTCATTAAATTTTTTACTCTTTAGTCTCAGTGTTTTTTAATTTAAATATTTTATTTTATTTTTTAAGAGTTGCATGAGTTCCTGAAAAAGTAGAAAATTAGTCTTGGTAACTTAAAGGAATCTATAGGGAAACTTGATTCTTGCAGCTTTGAGTGCTGACGAGAATCATTATTTGGGTAGTAGTGCTTAAAGTGATATTTTTAGGTTCTGCCTGGATCACACTATAAACTTTACTTGTAGGTTTCATGGCAACATGTAAAGTTGGGTAGGTCGTAGATGACCAGCACTCTTCTATTGTTCATCCTCACAAGTTGGGTAAACAGTCATTTTGCTAAAGGAAGAATGGTTATCAGTTTATCTGCACTTGGTGTTTTGAGTCTTGTTTTCTTGGAAAAGGATTCCCGGCAACTAAGCATTGATTTTTGGGTAGAAGAAAAAGATATGTAATAGCTGTAATTTTAAAGAAAATAACAAAATTTGTTTTATACCAAAAAATCTGTGGAAGAATGTTTTTTGGTCAGCAACTGTGAGCTTAATAACTAATGGCTCTGATGTGTGGGAATGGTGGTTGTTATGAAAATGATTATTATAAAATACAACAGGAAAAATGCAAGCTGTTGTAGTTGCCAGGAAAAAGAGGTTTTCTCCTGTGGTTACTTTTGGTAGATATTCTCTGCTGTCAGGAAACAAGCTGTTGCACAGATTTTTGAGATTTAGTGGTTTTGAAAGAAGCATTTCCGAACATGGATTAGGCTTGTGATAATACTTTACAGCTCTTAGTGGAAACAGCGATGGTTCTTGAGGAATCCTGCCTAGGCTTGAGAATAAAAATTAAGATCTTACTGACAGTTTGATGAAATTGGAAAGATGTGCTAATCAGATTGTAAGGCTTTTAATAAAATGCTTCCTTGCCCAGCGAAAGCAAGGCACTGATTGCTTTGCAGAAGGCACAGCATAAAAAAAACTATCCTAAAATATTCCATTACTAGTAAAGCTGGAACCTGACCATACTGTTGGTGGTTACTTGAATTATATTCATTGTACATGTAAACTATGAAAGTATTTTTGTTAAAAGTTGTTGAAATAAGCTTTCTGGGAATTGGAGTGTTGGGGAAGCAATTTGTATGACGAGAGGCCTTGTGATGTTCAAGAAATGGCTATAGGAAGCAAATAAGTGGTCTGGAACAGCAGACCTGGACAAAGGAGTTTACCTTATTCATTAATTTTTTTTAGGCCAGCAGTTGGTTTTGTTCTCATTAATCAGTATCCTTTCATGATTCAATGTAAATGTTTTCTAGATGTAATGGAATGATATTGTAAAACTTGTTTAAAATCCTAGGATGCACAAGAATTTTTGCGTTGCTTAATGGATTTGCTTCATGAAGAACTTAAAGAACCCATTGTGGAAGTGGAAGATGCACAGACTATGAGTTCTGAAGAGAGTATGGAAGTAGACAAGAGCCAGTCAGATGTAGGCTTTCAGTCTTGTGAGTCCTGTGGTACCTGTGATAAAATAGAAAATGATGCTGTTTTCAAACCGGTCTTGGAGGATCCTGCAGAGACAGCCATGTTAATTCAGGATGATGACAACAACTCAATCACATCCAAAGACTGGCAGAAAGAAAAAATATCAAGCAACAAACTTAACAGAGCAGATTCTATGGAGGATCTGGAAAAAGACACAAACAGTACTTCAGAAGCAAATGAATTTTTAAATAATCAAGGAACTGTCAAAGTACAGATACACAGCAGATTCTCAGGTAATGCATGAATAAAGTGTAACAGTCAAATTCTTAGCTGGAATACCTGCACAAGTGGAAGAGAGTTGTAGGATACAGTAGAGATGGGCGAAGCCAGCTGACTGGATTTGTTTGTAAACAATGCACTTCCTTAACTTATTTTTTTCAGTATTCATATCCTGAATTCAATTTGAATTCCTCTGGAAAACTAAAGATTTGTACTGGATAAGGTCTCAGATAACTCAGAGTGGAGGATTTGTTTTGTTTTGACTTTGACATGTGTGAATTGAAATTGTTTCACTCCTAAATGTCCTATGACCTGACAGCGTGGTTAAATAAATTACATAACCTATTGTGTCACTTTATTCTGCTGTGACTTTTTTGCTAGAATTTATGAAATAATGCAAATGTGAATTGCAGAGTACATCAATGATGTCCACATGAATGATGTATCTGGAGGCCAAACTGTGTCATCAAATGAAGGGATGAACACACGCTTGTCAAGCAGTCCTCCAAAGTCATGCACATCATGCTCTTCATCGACACCAATACACAAAAAAGGTAAATGCCCTTTTTTTCCCCCCTTCTTTCCTTGTGTCAATGAATTGCTGTATTTTACAGTATTTGTTTTGTTTCTTCTATCTTTACAGCAGACTTCCAGGCTTGGATGACTTTACTCTGATTTCACGTTTCTTGTGTAGCAATACTGTATTGCTCATAATGGTTGTAGAATATGATCAGGGGCCTGGAGGTCTATGCAAAGAGGCTGAGAGAGAGTTGGGATTGTTGGGTCCTGTTGAAATCCTATAGTGGCATTCAAGTACCTAAAGGGGGGGCTATAAGGAAGCTAGAGAGAGATCTTTATCAGTGATTGTAGTGGTATGGTGAGGATAAAAGCTTTAAACTTTATTAGTGATATGGAGATACAAAGATTTAGATTTTGGTAGAAACTCTTCTTAGTGAAGCACTGTTATAGGCTACCAAGAGAAGCTGTTGATGCCACATCCCTGGAAGTGTTTGAGGCAGGGTGAGGGGTGTTCCTGGCAGAGGGATTGAAGGTTGTGATCTTTGACTTGCTTTTCAACACAAACTATTCAGTGATTCTAACTACTTGAGGAACCTATGTGGATTGTTGGGTAGTAATAGAAAATCTCATTGTGTAATTTCTAGGAAGTAGTTAGTAAATAGAAATGGAGCCTTAGTCCGTAATGGAATCCAAAATAGATGTGGCCTTTGATTATGTTGTTCAAAGTTGAGGGGAGAGTACAATCAGTGTGTCTTGCATTAATTTCCTTATTTTATTTCTGTTCTACAGCCTCAACTGTATCATCACCAAAAAGGAAGAAGTGCAAGAAGTACAGGAGTGTTATCTCTGATATATTTGATGGGACTATAATAAGCTCAGTACAGTGCTTGACTTGTGATCGGGTGAGTAAAGAAGGGGAATTTCTTTAATGTGTTTTGTTCTCAATGTATACAGCTATGGTTTTACAGATGCAGTTGTTTTCTGGTAACTATTCTCATGTGGCAGACATTCCTCAGAGGATAAGGCTGTTGATGCTTGTTTACTCAAATGCTAATAGCTGCTACTATAAGCACCTTTTGTTTAAGCTAACTTTCTTTCATTGAAGTGGAAACTTACTCAGGGAGAAATAATAACGTTCTAAGAATTGGTTTACTGCAAAGATGAAGGAAAAACTTTAACAACTTTTAGATATGATTTATTCCCAATTAAGTTCTGAATATGTTAATAGTCACACCTGCTGTTGTGGTAACTTCACAACCACATCATGATAAAAATAAAAGTGAAAGGCAGAAGTCCGGTCATGTTTCTTTAAGTCTTACTGGCAGATTGAGGCTGAGAAAATGTATCTGTGACAAAATCTAAGTAAGACATTTACAAGTAATATGGGTCACTAACTGCTTTTTGCTGTTGTCTTCTACTGCAAGATGTGTATTAGAAGAACAGCTGATTTTCTTGCATTATTTCGAACAGCACAGATGATCACTTAAAAATAACTTTTAAAAAAATCAATTAAAATGTACAGTAGGCCCCTAGAGTTTCAAAGTAGTAGTACCAAGTAGTGGATGTCCACGTCTTTGCATTGAGGGCAAGTTTCTCGGACACTGGAACAGGATCTCCAGGGCTGTGATGACAGCAACAGGCTGCTGCTAGAGGTCAAGAATCGTTTGGACACTACTCTCAGAAATAGGATTTTTTAATTTTTTTTTTTTTTTTTTTGTGGTCCCGTGTGTAGCCACGAGTTGGACTGTGATCCCTGTGGTTCCATTCCAGTTCAGGATGTTCTATGAAGGTTTAAACGAAACCTCGCTCTAATGCAGATTCATGTCTTTATGACTCCCTGCGTTTGGGTTGAGCAAATTCAACAACAGCAGCAAAGTTCTGTTTGTGTATAGTTGATGCTTTTACTCTATAACTACATAATCATTAAATCCAGAATGTTCTTTTTTTACCTTTTTTTTTTTAAATGAACTTTTCCTTTAAGTGGTTAACTTGCCACCAAGTGTAATCTGTGTCTATACAATGATTTAGTTACTGATAATCTTCATTGAAAGCAATTGCTGTTTCTGTTAAAGCTTAACTCTGTTTTATATCATTTGTTTTCTCCTTTAGTTGTCTGTAACCTTGGAGACTTTTCAGGATCTGTCCTTGCCAATTCCAGGTAAGGAAGATCTTGCTAAACTCCATTCTGCAAGTCATCAGACATCTCTAGTCAAAACAGGGTCGTGTGGAGAAGCATATGCCCCCCAGGGCTGGATAGCTTTTTTTATGGAATATTTCAAAAGGTAAATGATTCTTACCTTGATTTATTTATCTGTTTATTTTGAAATCCCCGTTTCTGCTCTTCCAGCAGAACATTTGTTGGTTTTCTTTCTTTTCTGTCAATGATGTTTCAGGTTTGTTGTCTCATGTGTTCCTAGCTGGTTTTGGGGTCCAGTTGTAACCTTACAAGATTGTCTTGCTGCCTTTTTCGCCAGAGATGAGCTGAAGGGTAAGAGGTTAATTACATGAACATGCTGCTTTTTCCTCCAGTTGCAATTTTAAATAAATAAATAGTATATTTTTTGCTTTATGCAATTAAGAAAAGGCTACCTATTAAACTCTAATACAGTCATGCCTTTCTTTAGTGCGGTCAAGGTAAGCTGCTCAGTTATTGGAATATTTAGGCAAGAAATTCTGATAAAAGCTGCTTTAGGAATGTGAAGTGAATCTCAGTTTACTATGATTAAGTGATACCAACTGAAGGTTCATAAGTATTTAAAAAAATATTGTTGTCATTCTTATAACCTTAATTTGGTCTGGGAAATTTTTTTTCCTTTTAAATTATATAGCATCATCTCTTCAGACAGCATACGCTGTGTTACTTTATAGTTAAAAGCATAAAATGTAGGACCTTTCTACTTAATTGATGTGTCAACACTCTTATAGCAGTTAAATATCAGATGCAACTGAAAGACAAATTCTCTTGAAGCTTTTATGTGTCCAGTGTTTGCACTTGAAGGATAGACGTGTGGATCTAGAGAATAATGGCTGTTTTTCTTCTTTCTGATGTTTGCAGGTGATAACATGTACAGCTGTGGAAGGTGTAAAAAGTAAGCTAGCTTTTATCTCTGTTTGTTTTAACTTGTTTTAATTTGAGAGCTTTATTGTTTCTGTTAATCTGGAGAAATTTGTTTTCTTTGGTTATGTCACAGCACTTCTGATCTTTTTATACTACTTTGTTCTGCCAGAAGTTTAGTATTACAAAGGTGCTGTAGCTGGGAAACAAGAATTCATTGTACTGTGTTGTAAACCAGTGTGGTAAATTCATTTTTGTTTCTTACAATTTGAGACCAATCTAATGATAAGTCTAATTTTTATTTTTTTTTTAATTAATGAAATAAAAAGCTTTTAGCTCTGTATTACTGAGAAACTTCCATTGAGATGTAATAAATGATAATGATAATAAATGAATATCTATATTGATAGAAATATACTCGTGCACTTTCAGTGGTCCAAAGGCTGTTCAGAGCCTTGTATGAAAAAGGAGCACTCTTCCTTGCTATGTAACTGGTGATCTGCTCTAGCTAACTTCTTTAAAATAAACTTAGTAGGTTTCTTTTTTTCCGTTTGCTGAATAATCAGCTTGAAGTTCCTTTATGCGAAGACAAACTGTTAGAAGGATGTTGGTTATTTGTAGTTACTGCTTTGAATTTTTCAGCAGTACAGTTTGTCCTTTTCTTCTGGAACATTGTTCTTTGTCATTTTTGCTATTTCATGTCTAGCCTAAACTCTAGAAATATTTTGTCTTACTAATGCTCAGCTTAGATTTTCATTGTCTTTTGCTGGTCTAACACACACACAGACAGAAAAAACCTTCTCAGAAATAAGTGTGGATTAATCTTTTCTTTATGTAGGTTAAGAAATGGAGTGAAGTTCTGCAAAGTGCAAAAATTTCCAGAGGTACTGTTACCACTTACACTTCAAAACACTTTTTCGTCACAATTAGTAGTGTGGTAAGATTAATGAGTTGTTTGTGGAAAATTGTGTTTATAATGTGGCATGATGAAAGTGTATCTTTGTGAGGTGAGAAACATTACATTGTTTGCCTTGGAAGAATGTGAATTTGGTGCTTAAAATTAAATTAGGAAAAAGATACGTTAGGTTTTATTCCTCTTGTTGTCATCAGCCTGCAGAACTTAATACTCTGATCCAGTCTGGCTGTGCTCTTTAACTTATGCTGTAGAAGTCTTTTTCAGTAAGTCATATATGTAACTTTATGTACTAAAAGTAATCCAACCCTTCACCTAAAAATATGAGTTAATGGCTGCAATAATCAAGAAGAATGAATGTCCCTCATGGTGAGATTGAAAATATTTCCATTAAGGAAGAGGAAAGGTATGTCTTTCATTGCTGCATCAGTGTAAGTATCAGTTCAGGACTGTCTAATTATACTGATAGTAAAATAAGTCTAATAAAATTACAAATTAATTTGGAATTTCTTGAGCTTCATTTGATTAAAATAATGTATCTGTGGAACACAGAGCTTGTGATCAATTTTCTCAGACTGCAGAGGAAAGGGATCCTTTTGGGATGATAAAAGAAGAGGACATGATAAATTATAGTTATTAAAAATCAAATAGTAGCAGTGAGTGAGTGAATGTACTGATCCTTCTTGCAGATACTCTGTATTCATCTCAAAAGATTTAGACATGAACTTATGTTTTCCACAAAAATTGGAACCCACGTGTCCTTTCCATTGGAAGGCCTTGATCTTCAGCCTTTCCTTGCGAAGGACAGTCCAGCTCAGATAGTGACTTATGATCTCCTATCTGTCATCTGCCATCATGGAACTGCCAGCAGTAAGTATGAGGTCAATTGTTTTGCATTTGTTGTTCACATCAGCACTTTTGTTTAAAAATAACGTTTATGTACTGAGGAGTTAAACAGTTGAGAGTGGTTAATTTTAATGCTAGAGTTGAATTCTGTAAAAAATTGTATTTAAAAAAAAAAAAGTTTCTGAAATAGTACATGCAAAACTCCATATCCTAATGAAAATAAATAGTATAAATAACGATAGATACCAGCAGTTAGTTGGTTACCTATTCTACTTAACTATTTGTCTAGAGGTTTTGATGCTTTGTATGCCTTACTTTCTTTGAAATTAATTTCCCAAAGCACCACAAAGATGACCATTCTTTTGGATGATCTCTGTCAGTTAACCCTGCAGTAGGAAGTGGGTTGTGATGAGAGTATCATTAGCTTCTTAATGCTTTCTGTTGGGTTTATTTCTAGCACTTTCAGCACCTTTAAGATACAGATAATCAGGACAAGAAAGGTTTAAAGCCAGAAGCCTTAAACTTAAGAGGTTTTTGTAAAAGTTACCTTCTGTAACTTTTCTTACAGAACTTACCCTTCTGTTCCCCAAACTTGAGGTGTACAGAAGGTTGGCTTTTTTTGTAGCTAATCTGCTTAGCATGAAAATGAGATAAAATGGCAACTTTGCACGCTACCTGGTAACTCTTGGTTCTAATATTCTAGGTGGACATTATATAGCATATTGTCGAAACAATTTAAATAATTTGTGGTATGAATTTGATGACCAAAGTGTCACAGAGGTTTCAGAATCCACAGTGCAAAATGCGGAAGCCTATGTTCTCTTCTACAGGTAAGAAATTAAAAATATGATGATATAAATATTAGTCAGTTATGTTAAAAAAAAAAAGAAAATAATAATTAAGCAATTAAGTCTTTTCATTCAGCTTCCAGAAATTAGCTGCTCTCCAAGAATCATTAGAGAAGAATTAGACCAATTAGAAAAGCCTGTACTGGAGAGAGATGTAATTCTTTGATTATGTCCTTAACACTTGCTCGATCACTTCTAAAATGTGTACACAAGTTAAAATGAAAACTGAATCTGCATAAATAAAAACATGTTAAGATGAGTAGAAAGAGCTCTAAATAATTCATTACTAGTTCTAAGAGCTGTGTAGTTTTCAATGAGCAGAAAAGAGGTCTGCATTAGAGATTTAGCACTCTGACTCTTTGAGCTCTAAAGGGAATCATGGAAACTCTTTAGCAGATGGGATATGGAACAACAGGGATTTTACTGTGTTATAATTTAATTTCAGGGAGTTTATAGGCTAGCATTTTCCTGAAAGTCAAAATGAAAGGCGAGAAGTCATGTTATAATAATCTTCATTCTAGGGCATTTTGGTAGTTGAGTTAATAAAAGCAACTTACCAGAAATTCGGAATTTGAAAATTGAATTATTAGCATCAAATTTCCCTGGATAGCTGACTGCAAAACAGCTTGTGTCAGAGGTGCAGAAGAAATAAAATGTGTTCTGATAAAATTTCTACTTCTACTAGGGTTGTGCGTGTCTGCCACCATCTGAGCTATGCCTTTGAGTCCGACTCAGAAGGTGTTCTAAAAGAAATGTTGAAGTTGTGCTGCACTGCCAAGAGAGAACACTTGTTCTCTCATGGGCAAATGCATTAAAATAAGATAATGAAAGAACACTGTTCTTAAAGTTTGTTTTTAAAAAAGAATGAAGCCACAAAATTCTGCTGTGCATTTCAAATAGCAAAGTGCTGAAAAAATATCTAAAAGGCTTGTTGGCAGTATGTATGCTTTTTAAAAGTATATCTGGAAAATATTTGTGGCATGTAATTCTGTAACATGACCATCTAAGTTCTTTGAGATCAGTTTTGATGGTGGCTTTAACTACATAAGAACAGTATGAGAGATTTTTCAAGTTAAGTAAACTAAATCACACTAGTAAAACTTTGAAGTACGTCTGTAGCCCTGGTAAGTACTTCAACGTCTGTTTTCTTTATCCACAAAGTAAACCGTCTGCACTTTATGTAAGAATGTATCTTTATGTAATGATTATTATTTCTGCAATAGAAAGAGTAATGAAGAAGCTCAAAGAGAGAGACGGAGAATATCAAGTCTACTGAATATGATGGAACCAAGTCTTCTGCAGTTCTATGTTTCAAGACAGTGGTTAAATAAATTCAAGACTTTTGCAGAGCCAGGACCAATTTCTAATAATGACTTCCTTTGTATGCATGGAGGTGAGACAGTAACAGCATAATTTAAGAAGGATTTTCCTGTTGACTTGTAGTGATGTATATTTCTTTCAATAAAGTAAATTATCATAGAATGGCTTGGGTTGGAAGGGACCTCCATGATAATGAAGTTCCAACCCCCCTCCCACAGGCAGGGCCACCAACCTTCCCATTTAATACTAGACCAGGTTGCCCAAGGCTTCATCCAACCTAATCTTGAACACAGAGCATCCACAGCCTCTCTTGGCAGCCTTTTCCAGCACCTCAGCACTCTCATAGTAAAGAACTTCCCCCTGATATCCTTCCAACCTAAATCTTCCCTCCTTCAACTTAATGGCAGAATATATGGAATTGGTTTTATCTACTCTTGTAAAGAGTTGACTCCCCTCCTGTTTGTAAGCTCCTGTTAGGTACTGGAAGGCTGCAATGAGGTTACCCCATCAGTACCAAACTATGTAATTAAGTAATTTAGCAAGTTTACATTACAGCTACTTATTCTTAATTCCTAGGTAACTTTTACTTCTGTTTTTTGTTTGTTTGTTTTGTTTTTAGTAGATGTCTAATTGGAAATCATACTGTATGAAGTCCTATTTTTTTTTCTCTACACGCTTCATTTTGTAATTAAGCATTTCGTATGTAAGCTTTCTTGTTCCTCTTAGAGAGGAACGATTTGCCTTATCTGCTCTTTTTCAGTAAGCAGTTATATTCCCATTTTAAAAATCCTGTCATTTTGACATCATGCACAATGTTTAGGTCTGCCAATATTTTTCTTAGCTATGTGCTAGAAGCAATGGAAAGATTTTAAATTGATCCATTGGAGAGTGTCCAATAGATAGAAGTGTTGTAAATAAAGTAGTAGATGTAATATTTTTTTATGGGAGAAAAAAAATTTTACTTTGTGCTAAGGGCTAATAAAGATTAAATATTACAACAAAACCTATTTTATTCTTATACCTATTCTCTAATATAAAATGCACCTGTGTTAGAATAGCATCCAGAGATGCTGCCCCTGCTGCTGAACCAAACTTCTAATGTAGGGATATTGTGCCCCTGTAGCCATTCATAGTATGTGTGTATGGGAGCCATTGTGGCTGTGCTTTTCCTTCTGCCTGATTACAGCAGATGACTCTTCTTGTACTAGTGCTATAGCTACTACATTTTCCCCTAATCAAAGAATTTTGTTGCTGCTTACAATATGCTTCAGCTCAACATTTCTGATTCTGCAAGCCCCTCTATTTCTTCCTGCCTCAAAATTTCAGTGCTTGAAGGATTTGTGTTGTTTGCAGTAATTAAAAAAATGCCTATTGCAAGTAAATTTTGAGTAGACTCTTATGTAACTTGTTTACTCACATAAACATTAATTCAGCACTTGTACCATTGTAACTGTACCTGAAGAAGCATTTTGCAATCAGTATTTTAAGGATTCTAGCCTTTTAATTTCTCCTGCAGTTTGCTTCTGCTTTTTTAATTAACTTTTTAACCTCATAAAAACCTGCAGTTAGAGTGGTCTTACTGAATGCAGTAATGTGTTTCAGTGTGATACAACTTTTTTACATGATTTCTTTGAATTCATTGAAAGCAGGTACTGATATAGTAAGCTGTAAACTCTCTCCAAAAATGTCTTAACATGGAATTTGTATAACTTGTCTTTTCTGCTTCTGCAGGTGTTCCTCCCCACAAAGCAGGCTTCATAGAGGACCTGGTTGTAATGCTACCTCAAAATATATGGGATAATCTGTACAGCAGGTAAGTTTTGTAGTGCAACTGAAAAGGTCAGTGATAGTTTGAGAGAAAATACGTGCCAGATAGCATGGTAAGAGTTCTACAGTTAGTGCAATTAGTATCTCAGGAAACTTGTGGACTCATCAACATGCAGTCTTAGTTGAAGAGCAAATATGTTCCACGCAGCACAATCAGACTTGAGAGTTAGTGGCTCAGAAAAATACACGTACTCTAAGCACAAAGCTAAGTGAAGGGATGGCAAACTGCCAATTTATATAATTTGCTTGTGCAAGGTAATTCTAGAAGCCAACATAGAGTGGTACTGGGATAATGCTTGAGCTTTAAAACTAATAAACATGTATGGTATGTGCAAAATGATTCAAAGTAGGTCAGAAGAAGTATGCTTTCACGAGGTGTTCTGAAAGAACTCTCTGTATCAGCTTAATGATCTCTTATTGACTGGAAACAACTGTTTCTTCTATGTTGGCTTTGAACGTATGGCTTCAGCTGCCAGTACTGATGGTTCACATTGGAATATTCTTATCTCGACAAGTTTTTCAGCGTAACCTTTGTGCAGCAGAAATGCGTCTCTTAATGCTGCTGGACATTTGTGGGTATTTTCTTCATTGGATTTGTAGTTTCCAGACCAGTCAGTGCTGCCTGTGTTCCTAACAGTGCATATATACTTACATTTCTATATTCTGCGCTTCTCTGTAGCAGCAGCCCTGAAAACTTTCATGTATGCAGATGTGCACAAAAAATTAAAAGGAGAAGAGATGTGTGGAGAATAAATTCTTAAGAACAAAGCTTAAAAAATGTTGGACACCAGTGTTGGGATAGTAGTGAACTGATGAAGAGCTTGTCGTGGAAACGAGAAACAGACTACTTCCATAAGCGGTTTCTTAGAGTTTTTAATAAAATCATGCATGGTGTGTGTATATGTATAAAACAGAGTACTTGCTCACCAACATGTTTTTCCATAGTGATATAGTGATACCTTTAGAAATGTATGATACGCCAAGATGGTTTAACTGGCCTTAGGTAGTAAGAAATTGGAATACAGCTGTCTTAGGGTTAAGTACAAAATAGTACTAGGGAGATAAATTATGGCAATTGCCATGCATCGGAATTCAAATAGATGTTGAAAGAAGCTGATGCTTGTGATGTCTACAGGTACATGATCCTACTTACACATTTTCCACAATGTTAATATTGTTTTCTTGTTTGGTGATTATTTTTTTTTTGTGTAATTAATTTATTTTACTGTCACTGCAGGTATGGAGGAGGACCAGCTGTTAACCATCTGTATGTTTGTCATACCTGCCAAATAGAGTCTGAACGACTTGAAAAAAGAAGGAAAAATGAATTGGAGATGTTTATTCGGGTAAAAAAGTAAACAATTCTTATTTCTGCTTTTCAGCATCATCTGATATTCGTCACTTGACACAAGGAGTTGTCAAAATTTCATAGGCAATTTCTGTAACAAATGAACTTTGCAAAGTGTGTGTATACCTGTACAGAATCCTTATCTTTCTGTTAGTAACCATGTTCTTATGCTGTCGCACACAATTGTTTGTACAGAAATACGCTTTAATAAAAAAGCAATTTAAAAACATGAAATATTTTGTCAATAGTGTGGAAACTGAGCACAGCCCTATAAGTAACTTCATACGCTGGCAGTGATCTGTTCTGTGCAAGGAATTAATCTACAGTTTCTAAAAAAATATAATTAAAAAAAAAAAGTTTTAGGAAATACGAGGCTTTAAGAAACAATTTTTTATTAAAGAAACATTTTTTTTTCCACTTACGCGATTAAGTCTGAGACTCTGCCTGTAGCTGTTTTTTGTGATGTTGCCTTGCAAGAAAAACTTGAACAATTCAAACTGATATATATATAATATATATTATTATTATTATATATTATTATTATTATTATTATTATTATTATATTATTTGTTTACTTTAATTGGAAAAAGAATCTTAATGTGTTTTCACAACTTTTTATTTGCTCTAGATTAAAAGTCCCAGCGCATGAGTTCATTGGGCCTGTTCAGAGAATTGGTAGAAAAACAAACATGACAATATAGTTTATCTTGTTGTTTTCAGGAGAAAGAAAGTTCTTGAGTAGGGAACAAATCATTTTGTTCAGATGAAGGCTACCACTGCATCAATCTCACCTCAGGATTTCACTGAGGAGTTACTGTCCTAATGGCCTGTAGTTCTTCAAAGTGTTCTGTAGCAGTATAATACTATGTTGTTAATAGTTTAGAGTGGTTGAAAGGGTTTAAAGAAACAGAAGCTAGAAAAACAAAGCTCCTTTTTCCTTCCAGCTTTACAGGGCATTCCAAGAAGAAGAATCTCCATCAACTTTTTACTGCATCAGTATGCAGTGGTTCAGAGAATGGGAGGAATTTGTGAAAGGAAAAGACAGTGGTAAGCTGTGCTTCATTTCAAAATACCAGTTCTTTTCTTATTTCTTGCTGTGCAGTGGTGATGTTTTTGCAGGTTGTTTCTACTTTGGTAGAAAGATGGAGGAATAGCAGCAAGAGAAGGCAACAAAGGTTCTTAGAACAAGCATCTAAGAAATTGGTTTCATGGGTTGTAAATATGCCCAGGAATTAAATTACAAAGTACAGTCAAATGTTGGTTATTAACAGGAATGGATAATGGGATAGCCGTGGAAAGAACATTATGTTTATGCTGGTGTGGAGGGCGGTGGTTGTTGGCAGCAGCAGAGATACAGATGTGAGGGAGGATGTATTTTGCAGTACAAACTGATAAATAATGCTGCAGCTTCTGCAGGAAAAGAGATCTCACTGGCACAGCAAAAACATATAGATAACGGAGTAACAACCATAACAGTACAACTTGAGTATTCTTCAGGTGCCTCTCAAGATCTGAAATGGAAGTGTTGATAAAATATTCTACAATCATATCTGAGTCTGCTTTAAAACAGTTTTGCTAGGGGTAAAAATTTGTGCTTGATGTTGCTTGAAGACTTACTGTAATCATGAATATTTTGGAGAACTTCCTCTTAATTAAAATTCTGGTTATCTGTTAACAACTTAAAACATACTGTGAGGCAGTACAAAAAGCAAGCAGTAGGCAAACTAGCTATTTCTCTTTTCATTTGAAAATAAAAACTCCAATCTGCCTTTTGTTTTTTGCACTCTTCCTAACCATCCTTTCCATCCTAATAGATCCCCCTGGTCCTATTGATAATGCTAAGATTGCAATAACAAAATGTGGAAATACTGTGCTAAAACAAGGTAGGTGTCTCATATTAGTGCAATGTTGGGCTCCTTGTGATACATTTGCCCAAGTTCAGTGAACTTATTATGAATTCTTATCTTTAATTGTTATGGTGAAGTGGTGATACCTAATGAATCTGTATTCTGTTTGTTTTCAGAACTAAAAGCTCAATTAGGAGTAAAGTTGAGAAATGTGCAGTTATTCAAGTGTTTGTTTGTTTGTTTGTTTTTTAGAGAGTGAGAAATAAGCTCTCAAAGAATGAATTTCTGTAATAGGCTAATCCAAGTGCAGATGAGAGTTTAAAAGGAGATCTACAGTAACTTTAAAATGGGCAAATTTTGCTTTTGCCTTTGTATCACTTTTGTTTTTGTTGGGTTTCTCTTCTCTCAGAGTTGCTTGGCTTTTTTAGATTGCCATTTATCCGTATATAGTTGAGTCTTGAAATTAATTTGAAATGAGAGCTGCTTCTGATAGAAGTTAATAATACTTAAATGTTGTTGCTCTTTTTTTATTTATTTATTTTTGAGAGCTACCACTGCATGTTACAAATGTTCTCTAACATACAAAGATATGTTTTCTTTATTATTCTTCAGTCAAATGGTTAAAACCAACCATCTACTTGAAAAATTGTGGGTACAGAGGAAAATGTCTAACGTGGTCATCTTTATAAGAAAGATTTCAGACTTCCTATGGATGCATAATATCAATATATTATACATCAATATTTAAACTGCTCAACTATTGCAGTGTTAAAATTGTGGAAAAAATCCAGCTACCAAGTAAAAGTCAATTTAACATAATGCTTCAGCATATAGAAAGGACCTACAGGTGACAATCGCTGGAGGTCAGTAGGTTCAACACACATGTTGCCAATTGCGAAATGTAAAGGGCATACTGAAAACAGAATGGATTTTTGCACCCATGAGTTTTTGTTGTACGTCTTAGTGGTATAAGCTCTTAACACAGAAATTAAACATAAGTCTTCAGACGTCTGACTGATGTTCAGTAGCAACATAAAATCAGATTAGAATTCATAGTAAAATAGGCAGTTATTGACTCTGAACTAAAGCTATTTTGGTTCATATTAGGTAGAACTGGGGTAGAGATTAAGAGGAATAGGCTGTGGAAAAATTCCAATTTGTGAATGAAAACAGAGGAGTGCTACTAAATAGTATTCTGTGGTCCTGATCCCAGTTCTAATGAGTTGGCATTCACTGTGTCTGTTCAATTACACCTGGCTGCTGGAATCTTTATAAGGGAGTGAGATTGATCTACCCCTGTGCCTGTGGAGGCCGACTTGTTTTCTGAGTACATGAAAAATATAAAACTCAAACATACCTTCATTAGTTCTGGCACAGGATCTGCATCCATATGAAGCTTCGCATGGCTGAGTTGGTGTGGATAAACAAACATAAGCTCTTTGCACCTTTTATTTTTGGAAGTTTATTAGATGTTTGTCACAGCAGGAGGCCTGCTAGAGCAGGTGGCAAGGAGAGAAATTATAGGAGACAGGGAGAGAAGGCTTGCTGTTCCTTTTTTTCTAAAGTAGAAATTAGGCTCATTGAAACATTAATAGTATGTAATGAAAGGACATTGGGAGAAACTTGCCATAGTGCAAGTTTCTAAAGAGTTGCTTAAAGAAAAGATGTTTATTCAGGTAGAATAGAAGTTTGTCCTCTGTTATGTAAGTTAACGTGAAGATACGCTACAATTTTGTCAGACAGGATCACTCTGGTAGAACATAGAGGGGTGAGATGCTGATCTGCCCTTGCTCTTCTAAAAGTTTTGGAGAATCAGACAAGACTGTTGGATGCTGACCTGGGATGGCAGAGAAACCTTTAGCCAGAAGAGATTGTAGACAGAGACTTAAATGAATAGAAGCCAGGCTGACTCATTACACTGCCATGTGCTTTTATTCTTTATGATCACTATTATTTATTTGACGCACAAACCTTGAATACTTGCAGTTTACACAGTAATGAATGGGAATTTTTGTTAATGTGAATCCCTCCATACCAGGAAGCAGCGTCACAACTCTGAGATCTATCAGTTATTAGCTTGATGGGTGCATTTCAGATAAAATGCTTCACATGTCTTATATCTGGGGTATGTTAAGTACTGGATAGTTTTGAGAGCAGGTAGGTTGTAAGAATGAAGAAATATGTTAATACAGAAAAGCCCTTAGGTTTGGTAGCTGGCATAGGAAAAAGTGCAAATTAGATTATTGTTAAATTTGAAATACATTCTTCTTTCTTTTTGTATCTATTACAAGCTTCAAAGAGTTGTGGAAATAACTGTTTTAAATAGAAGTTAATACTTTTAAAATGTTTGCAGGTGCAGATTCTGGACAGATATCTGAAGAAACGTGGAATTTTCTTCAGTCAATCTATGGTGGAGGCCCAGAGATTATACACAGGCCACCTGTTCCTACAGTAGAACCTGATATCTTGCAAACAGAAGAGAAGATTGAGTTAGAAACTCATTGTCTGTAGCTACTGAGGAAGGGATGAATTTGTAAGGACTCCAGCTTCCTTACAAAATGCCCAAAATACATTCCTAAAAGTTTTATTCTCTTGTCTATTGGAGGCACATCTCACTGGGCATTACATTAACTACAGAAGTGTAAGTTGAAATATACATTGCAATTTGTTTAAATGAAGACTGTTTCTCTGTTTTGGAAAGTGTGTAGTTTGTTCTTCTTGGAGTGTTTGGTGAGTGGAAAACACTGTCATTTCTGGACTTTTCAGTGTAAGTCAAAATCCTGTTATATCCTTAGACTTGAAAAATGGGAGCAAAGTTCTAGAGATGTATGTAACCTTCCTGATTGGGCTTCTGATACCCACAAGTGTCTGCCTTCTTAATTGTAAAGTCTTGACAATGCTAGGTATAAGGAGAGTATATTCTAAATGGATTGCAATCAATGATAAAGAAAAAGGATTTTTATGTCTTAAATGCTCAGGAAAAAAATTCTCACTTATTTTGCACTGTAAGTATATATAAAATGAGTGACATCCAAATACTTAACATATTTGAATGGATCAAACATTAACGTAGATTGAATATTGTTTTAGTCAGCGAATGTCATAAGTTATTACCTGCTCAATTTTGCATCGTTAGGCTTCTGTAACTCTATAAACCTGCTAGCGTTAATAATATTTGTGAGAAAAAAGATGTAGTCTTCTCTAGGGTAATGTTTGAGAGCATGAAATGTGAAATGTAAAATGATTATGGACATGAGTGATATAAATTTTGGAAGTTAAATTGTCTGGTCTCTTGAATTATATTCACAGATAGTTGCTTTTGAAGAATTTTATTGTATTGTTCATTAGCATGATGACCTATAATGTGAAAAGCTGGATAAAATGTATATATTGCAAAATTTCACTAAATGAATCAGATCGGAACGCAGAATGGCACTTAGTCTTTTCTTTGCCTGATAGTTACCAAATAAGCAGCGGTACTCAAGGCTACTTGTTTGGTTGTTTGTTTTAAAAAAACAAAAGAGAGAAAAGGGGCTGGATGGGGGCAACCAACCTTAATGTGGGGAGGGGTTGGGAGCCTTCTCAAATTTTTTTCATTTATTACATCACTGTGAAAACCTTGGAGTAATGCTGTGATATTGTCCCCATGCCCATATATTTTCTGGCTACTTTACATTGAGGCGATGGCATGGTCAGTTGCATGGCTTGCATGAAAAATACTGATATAATGCTCTTCTGGCTGGTTTTACATCTAGTATAAAATGACACTTGTGTTGTATTTCAGAAAGTACTTAGAGCCATTGTGGTTAGAAAGCCGCCTATAAGAGTCCCAGTGTTCTATAACCTAAAGTACTTGACCATGTTGCTGATGTGTTGTATAATAGGTTCTGTCTGAAATCCCATCTGTAAATCCCAGTGTTTTCCTCAGCCTACCTGAGAAGTAGAGCTAAAGCCAGAACACAGTAGGGTGAATGAGAGGGGTAGATGAACAGCAGTACAAAGCCAATGATTATATCCCTAGAATGTAAGTAAAACATTCCCAATTTTAAACTTCATTAAACTTTATCACAGATATCAGTTGGCCAGCCCATGAAATGTCTGGATAAGTAGTAAGACTGCCCCAGTAAAATCTGCAAAGGAAGAAAAGCATCAGATACAAGGCACAGAAGGTCATTATTTTGCTCTTCTAGGTGTTGTGCTTAATTGTGAGGTTTCATATGTATGGCTCCCGGTTTTGGATTTTACTTGATAATAAATGCAAGTTGGGTAGAGATGATCTCAAAGAAGAGCTGCAAGACTCAGTACTGAAAAATAGGTTCTCTTGCTTAAAAGAATGCTGGAGGGAGATTCAAGGAAGAAAACAGTTTTATTAGATGAGTAGGAGTATCTGCCTCAGTTTCAGTAATGGTGACTTGGGTTTAGATAGAAATATTTCTAGATTTCTAATAGTCTGGCAGTTCTGCAGATTGTTTTTTCCACTGCAGTCCTGAACTGTGCTGTGCTTAAACCAGTAATGAGATGCTTCAAACTAGCTGAGTTGTGAAGTGCCTCTATCACCTCAGTGACAGGCATCCTCACACTGCAACTGTTTGTCGTGCTTAACAGCAAAGGAAATTCCCAAGTTTGCAGAGATGAAATGTGTTTGTGTTTAAGATGGTTCCAAAAAGATGACTGCCTTGTTTTTAGCCCTTTGAGGGCTTTATGAAGGATTTTATGCCACAGAAATGGAAATAGCCTTTTAAAATAAGACAGTGTGGGAGAACTCCAGATGGATTGCTTGTGTATAGTGGAAGGCAGGCAATGGTGCAGTGCTTAAAGGAGAAAAACCTGCTCTGTGAAGAGAGATCTGATTAATAGCAGGGGAAGAATGTATCTCGGAAAGGGGCCACGGAAATGATTTTTCTCTTTAAGATTTTAACCAGACTTCTTAAGATTGTTTTTTTCCTTTGTTTCCAATTGAGGAAAGACAGCAGTGTATTTGGGTGCCAGGGAAGATGGCATTTCAAGAAGGGACAATTCCTTATTTGAGGCTTGGGAGTCTAGATTTGAGCTATTGAAAGTTCACTCTGGTCACTTCAGCGCTCTCCTCTGGAGAGAACTGCATGGGAGTAATTGAAAATTTGCTCTCTGCATTTTTCAGGGGTTGTTGTTGTTGTCATCTATTTATTTATTACAAGTAGTTTAGCTAAATGTTTATTGGAACCTCCAGCATCCAGAAGGATGCTTCAGATATTGTGTGAAGTAAGTGAACGGTATAATTGGAGGGGAAAAGATGAACCAAAGAGCTGCTGAATTAGTAGCAAAACAAGGCACTTCTACAATATACTTGAGAGCACGGAGCTAAGTAGCGTGCTTAATGAAGCACATTAGTTGAAAAATTATTCCTTGTCAGTGGGGTGTTTTACTGACTAACAAGCCAGTCTTCTCCTTGTTTCTGGAATATTAGGAAATGGAGGAAGTTTTTGAGATGATTATGATGAGAATTCATTTTTTTTTTTGTTCAGAAAACTGTTTCTGCAGGTTGTATCTGTACTAGTCCTGTGTCTAAGGTTGGTGACGTGTATCAATTTGTATTTGAAATGCACAGTCTATTTCTTCTGTTCTTCAATTGGCTGGAGGCAGTACAGTAACTATTTTTTGTTCTTCTCTGGAATAGTGATCTTGAGTAGGTGCATCAGATACAGTTTTATGTTTCTAAACAGATAAATGGCTCTGGGATGCTGTAATGGGTGTCAGTCTTTCTGTCAGCCTGAAAGCTTGCTAGGAAAGTTATAGATTCTATGCACTTTTCAATAACTCTACCAAGAGATGATTAAATGGAGCAAAAGGCTGTTTTTACTAATTTGTATCACAAAAGACAAGATCGCAGTCAATTTTGGTAGCTGTATATTTTAGTAGCGTTGTCATTGTCAGCTGCTGAAATGCCTGAATGCAGCAAAAACATGTTTGTATGCATCTAACAAAAACTGCTGTAGGGTAACATCTCTGTGGTATGAAATCTGCCAAATCTGAATTGATGAGAGAACAGAAACACCCTTTGTTGTCACATGTCCCTGGCTGTGATAAGGAGATGTTGCTATAGAACTTTACTGCTCTATCTAGATGCTGTACTATGACTTGCAACCTACTGTATGCAGTTGCATGGATGCTAATTTATTTATTTCTTTCAATTTAATCTCTTTTCCCCCACAAAACTGCTATTTCACGTGGAAGTTCTAGTCTTTTTTGCTTTGCCAGGGAGTTAGTTGCATAGTTAATTCTGACTGTTCTACCAATAGAGCTATGCTGATTGAAGTTACCTTCAGACTGGGCTATCAAAATGGGGATGTCTGAAGATTGGAGCCAACAAGCAGTAGTGTTGGACCCTAATTTGGAAGCACAGAATGCTCAAAGAAGTCTGTCCTTTCAGCATAGCACAACATTCAGTGATATCTGCAAGAACTTCTATTTAGAGCCTTCTGTGAGTGTGTATGATCCTGTATTTTTTCAACCCTAGAGTGGGGTAGTTTCTTATAACTAGATGTTCAGTTTGCAGCTTGTCCTACTGGCAGTGGGGATATCAGCATAAAGAGTAAGAAGTTAAATATGGCTGACTTTTTCTTATGGAATCTGGTGTAATTTAATGTGCAGTGCTAATGCATTATGTAAGAATCCTGCTTTTCTGAATCAAAGTTCATAAAGTAACTGGCTTTAAGTAACACAAGATATCCTATATTTCTCAAAAGGAATGAATCCAAGGAGCTTCTTTCCATTCAGTATCACAGACGAATGTTTCTAATCAATATTCATCACATAAGCTACTTTTGAAAAGCAAACCTGAGATTTGGAAAATATACAAAAAAAATCAGATTATCTGATTGAAGAAACAAGTAGATTCTTCTTATTTGCCATACAACCATTTTACACCAAACTAAGAAAATCCTGTCCCATTTATTCCTTTTGAATTCCCTGTGTACATCTGGCTTAGTGCAGTCTAAGCAGTTTTCTCACTGAAAACCTTTCAGCTCTTCGTTTTGCCCAGGAAATGAGTAAAACAAGTAGGCTTTTTCATTCTCCCAAACAGATGGCTTTTCTGGCTTCCCTCTATACTTAAGCCATCCAGAGCTGACAATTAATAGCAGGAAGCAAAGTAAGAATTCTAGACTTCAGAAGTGTCACAAAGAAGGACAAATCGCTTTCAATGTTATTTCACCATGACTGTCTATTTACAAACTCCATTTACCTTAACTGGATAATAAAATATCCTTTTGGAGTTGGGGTAGGAAAAAAGAGGAAAAACATCACTTATTTTCTTGCATACGTTCTGTATTAGTTACTGCTATTTAAAACACATGTCTGGTCCTAAATTAATAGCTTTAGCTTAGCTTTCAATGATTCAACAAGGCAATAAAGCTTTTTTCCTCTGTAAACGTGTGAGCGCTGCCACGTGGTAAGATAAAAATGTCCCTGTCTATAATGCATCTAAAATTACAGGTGTTTGCTTACAATAGCTGAGTCATACTTTTCATTTAAAAAAAAGCTGGTGTCACCACAAAATGTTTCTCTCCCAAAGCTGTGTCAGCTGAGATATGCAGATTAAAAATCAAAGTCCATTTGTGAGAAACAGATCGCTCATAGGTTTTAGGGATTCTCGTGAGACTACAAGCAAGCCAAGTCATTGGGTGACTGGTTTAGGGTTGTAGATGTGAGAAAATGCAACAGGATCTTGATAGTTCAATAGGAAAATCATCAGCTGAATGAATATGATTTCTGAATTGTTTAAGACTGAGTTGATTAGCTAAGAGTAACGCTGAGTTGTGGCTGAGTTAGTTCTCATCCATTCCAAGATGGTTTATTAAGTTTGGGCTCTGCTGGCTTCAGGCAGTCTCTGCTCTTGACCAGGACTTACTGTGCAGCCACCAAAGCAGTTCTACACAAACCAGTCAGTCCAATACAGTTGTCCTCGAATCAGAGCAAATAAGCCTGAGCTGAACTCCAGAGAAGAATTCAGCTGTAATCTCCCTCCTGCATGACCGTGTAGAGCCAGTGTAGATCTTGGAGCAGTGGCTGAGACCATAAACTCTGTGTTTAATAGCAGCATCAGGCAGGGAATCAGGAGTAGCTTGCAAATGCCCTTCTTGGAGCACGCTGGAAAGATACCAGAACTAAGCTAGCTGTCCTTCAGATCAGTTTCTCAATTGTGCTGAATTGTGCAGTGAGCATCATTTTGACCAATGATAGAAAATAAATAATAAAAAATAACACATTTGCTTTAATAATGGAAAAGCAGAGATGCTATTTGTTGGTTTTTAAAGGTTGAAACAGTGATGCTACCATCATGAGCCCTGTAACAGCTGTCAGTGATGGACCTTATGGTCTTAGGCACCTCTATGCACAAATATGAGTTGGGGCTCCAGCAAATTGGTGCAGATAAAACAGTTCAAGTTGTAGCAAATAGTGACTTTAGATCTCTTCTGATCTCTTGCTTTAGCTTTGTCCTGCTCTAACATGAGGAAAAACTGTCATTAACACTGTTTTCCCTTGATCCGGATGTTGTTTGTTTGCTTGTTTCCTACCACAGGTGGCAAGGCCAGAAAGGTTACCTTCTGCAATATGAATTACTTGAGGCTGCCCACAACAAAATATAGCTACCAGTTATTGGTGTACAACATAACTTGCTGTGCAGAGAAAATGGTTGTGCCAAGACTTAGGGTTTGGGTGGGTTATAGGAGTAGCTGGGGAAGGGGAGGTGTATTACAGGACCATATTCCTGTAGGCTTAGGAATTATGTAGAAGCTACTACAGCATCCTGCAGGGAAAAGGCTACCGGATAGCATGAACAAATGGGAGAAATCTGAATCGTGAGGACAACAGTCAAAGTAGAGCCCCATCCAACCAGCTTCAAACAAAGCAGGTTTCTCAGGGTTTAAATGGAAATTTTCTTGGGTGGAGACAAGAAGTGTAATAAGAATAAGCGCAGTGAGTATACCTGATACTTTGCATGGCTTGGTTTTTTCCCCTCTTTGCATATAGTTATTTTCTCTAGTAGGCCTGCTGAGCCAAAGTGCCCCGTGGGTATGGAATTGCTGGATTCATTCCAGCCAAAGCAGGAGCATATGGAGGTGGAGCACAGCCCAGGAGCCATTACCAAAACCACTGCGCCATTAACAACAACGGTTGCTCTGTTATCGTCCCATCACTCGACATTATTGCTTCTTAAGGAAGAAAGCAGAGCGTTGCATTTGGGCACTCCTCAGTGAATTCAAAGCAAATCCTGGGCTGGGGTGTGGTTAGGCGCTATGGTTCAACTGGTTCAAACTTGTTGCCAAAAATCTTCTGCCAAGAGAGACTAGTCCTGCTCCTCTGCACCTTTGGCCCCACGTGCTGCCCCTACTGTCCATCATCCAAAGCAGTTTATTTCTTAGTGGGAAATTAACACCCCAGAAATAGGAGCAGCTCCTTGGTCTCTTTAGGTCTGATTTACTGGGTATTCAGATTAGCACCAGCGTGGTTACGAGGGGAGTGCGTGGGGAAAGGGTGCTGCTTTGTGTCAGCAGGCCGGCAGATCAGCTCTGCTGTATTGCTCAACTGCGCCCTTCCTCAGCCATGGGAACTTGAACAAAATACAATAGATTTTGCTGTGAGAAAACTCAGTCCTACTGTGAAAGCACCAGCACTTGGCTGCAACGCAATAACGTCTTCAACTGCTGCAGCTGTTGAGCTGAGCAAACATATTTCGGCACTGCTCACTTACAGGTGCTTCTGCAGTAACACCACAAAAGGCTCCGTTGCTCTTTAAGATTTGGGCATACAACAAAAATTTCCTTCTCTTGTGGGATTTTTGTTGTTTTGATTCCCTTCGCAGGTTTTCCAAGTCAGCAAGAAGGGGAAAGTGGAAAAGCAACTGAGGTTTCAATGCAGACTGCGGGACTGCATGGCCAGACTGGTAATTGGGAGCAATTATGGTGTTGTTAAATGGGAAAGATCCGTTCTGTACAGAAACACAATTGGTCTGACCACTACAGCGCTTGTCTTTAAATGCAATTGAAAATACTTATCTCTAGGTAACCTTCTATTCCAGAAAGCTGATTTAATTTAGGATTTTTCAACAATTTGCAGTTTCCAGGGGCTCATTATGTTTTTATTGCCTTTCATAAGCACTTACATAGAAAACTTGAATCTATCGATACTTGTTACCTGCAGCTCTCCAGATAAATAAAAAAACAAACAAAAAACAGTGGGGTTAGAGGAGAACGAGAGACACGTGGTAGATCCTCTCCCATTGGGAAGAGGCATCAGTAAATAAAGTCCCAGCACATAAGTGACTCGCAGGGCACGAGGAGGATGCCAAAATAAGACGTATAAGGTTCATTTGAAGCCACCGGCCACACAACGCCGGATCCCGGACTGAGGAGGGACCTCCCGGCAGCGCGCCCTGTGACAACCCGCCGCCGTGTGAGCCGAGCGGCTCCCAGCCCTTCCCGGCCGCCTCCCTGGGTCGCCGATCGCACCGCCCGGCTCAGCCCCCAGCCGGGGGGCAGCGTTCAGGCCGTGCCGCCGCCCCCGCCCTCTGCCAGCAGGCGGAGCTGCAGGGAGCGGGTCCCCGCCGCAGTGGCTGGAGGGGGAGGGGAAGGAAGCGGAAGGAGCCGCCGCCGCCGAGCTGAGGGGAGCAGGCGCTGTGCGGAGCCGCCGCCGCCGCCTGGTGCGGGCAGCACGGAGGGAGCGAGCAGCGCGCAGGGCTGAGCGGGGCCGGCAGCGCCGAGGAGCGGGAGCCAGGTGAGGGCTCGGCCCCGGGGAAACGGGGACCCGGATGGTGCCGAGTTCGGAACCCGCGAGGGGAGGGGGAAGGAGGAGGAGGAGGAGGGAAGGAGCGGGGGGAAGCCCCCACGTG
The DNA here is from genome assembly GCF_054131305.1 of Coturnix japonica. Taxonomy (NCBI): domain Eukaryota; kingdom Metazoa; phylum Chordata; class Aves; order Galliformes; family Phasianidae; genus Coturnix; species Coturnix japonica. The sequence goes on from NC_140673.1 coordinate 18,802,122, forward strand.
ACCAGCGCGTGCGGGAGGAGGTGGCGGCTCGCGCGCCCCGTTCGAATCAGCTGGGCCGGCAGCGGCGCCCACTGCGCGTGCGCGGCGGCTCCGCCTCTCCCCGCGCTCCCTCCCTCCCGGCGTTACGTGTGTGCGCGCTCCCGCTCCGACACCGCGCGGCTGGGGACACGTGCGCGGCACCGCGGCCGCCATGTTGGGTCTGAGCGAGCGAGCGTGAGCGCGCGGGGCCGGGGCGGGAGAGGAGGAGGAACCAGGGGAATCTCGCGAGGTCGCGCGGTTCCTGCGGGATCGGGCCGGCTGCGGGATGGCGGCGCAGCGCTGTGCGTGCTGGGTAATGGTAACGGGGCCGGGGGGCGGGGACCCTGCCGGCTGCCTCCTCCCCGGCCGCGTGTGCCGGGACCCGGGACCAGCGGGGAGCGGGGCGGGGTCGGGCGCCCCGGGGAAGCGCTACTGGCTCCGCTCCCGGCCCTCCTCCCTCCTCCCTCCATCCCTCCCTTCCCCCGCCCCGGCCCGGCCCCGCCTCACCTCAGCTCACCTCGCGCAATCAGGGGTTGTGGGCTTGGGGTTAAATGCTTCTTGTTACTAGTATAGGCTGATGAATAACGATAAGAAAACTAACATTAAAAAGTGTGTTCTTGGGGTTGAGATCTCCAGCTGTTATTCAGAATTATGTTTGCAGTCGTTATTAGATGCACTGTAGTAGCTGCTTGGCGGTTGTAGGCGTGTTTGTGTATTTTCCATTGATATTGCTATTACTACTAAACTAATAAGATAGAAATCATTTAGAGATCAAAACTTTAAGTGTGGTCTGTATTTTGTATTAAATACTAACTCATACAGCCAATAAGGACGTGTCTTTTTCATGTATTTCTACCATACATTTAGTTACAACCCCTCCAGTCTGTTGCAAGGACTGGAACCACGTTGGTTGAAGAAGTGCTCTAGAGGAGGAAAGCTCAATTCTTTAAAGGAAAAGTGTATGTAGTAAAATGTTATTAGTCAGGTGACATTTTCACTCAGTTGGAGCCACTGATGAAGCTCCCTTGCTGTACAAGGAGTTAGGGAGCAGTTTTCTTCAGCACGTGGCTTCTAGGAAGTCATTCAGGACATGGACAACTTTGCGTGCAGATTTTCTGCTTGTTTCATAGAAATATGGTGTGTCCTAAAATTACAGCGAAGGCTCTTTGTGGAGGATTGTTTCACAGTGTGGCCATATATGTTGATAAGGAGCAGTTATGACCTGAAGCTGAAATTCTGCTGGGTCTATTTGTTATGTTGTCCAGTAAAGGTACTTCCTGCAGCTCTCATCTGTACTGCTGTAAACTGAAAGGATTTTTCTTTCCATTGCATACCACAAATGTCTAATTAATAAGAGGAAGGCAGAACTAAGTGTCTTTTTTTGGGCTGTTTAATGATTAAGTTCAATCCCCTGTTTTTTTCTCTGGAAAGTGAGAACTAGTAAATGGGATTTTTGAATGCAGTATTACACAGTTAGTATGCCAAAATAACTAGATCTCTCTTTCACAGTGTTTAGCAGGATATCCTGTGGCCTTCTGTTCTATTGCTAAGCAGTACCTGGCTGCTTTGACATCTATTGGCATTTCGAATGTAGTGTGATCCCCCTTGCTGTCTGCCATGTACAGAATGGAGACTTACCCAGTATTTCTGGGAGACCAGAGGAAATGCTGGGTTCTGGTTCTGTGTACTGGAAGTAGATTGGCATCTTGTCAGTCAGTGATAGTTGCCCGGTGGCCGCAAGGTAATAAGTCTTTTGCTTTGCTCTTCTGCCACCGTGTTGGGTAAATGAAATAAGGAACAGTTTCTTCATGTTTCAAAGTGTACTCAGGAAGTTGGAATAGAAATCTTGGCAGTCTGACCCATTTCCAGTTGTTTATTATCATTTTTTTTAAGTTAGTCTTTCACATTTGCAAAGCTCTCTTTCAGGTCTTTGCAGCTGATCTCAGTGGTTCCTTTCTTAGGGCTTTCCCCAGCATGGAATGCTTTGCATTTGGGGGGAGCTGTTGTTACAGGTCTCTTCAGTTGTAAAGAACCATATTTGCGTGGTTCAAAGCTTGCTGTGCAGGTATTTAGCATTTGCCTGTATCACAGAATCACAGAATTATCAAGGTTGGAAAAGACCTAGAAGATCATCTAGTCCAACCATTACCAATACTTCCCGGCTAAATCATATTCATCAACACAACATGATCCATAGCTTTACAACAGTATCCATAGCTTTACGTTGTACTGGCATGAGTTCTAGGAATGCAGTACTGGAAGACCCGTTGTTCTCTGTCTTTTGGGTTGGTTCAAATATAATTGAATGATTCCAGGCAGATGTTTATAAAAGTTGTCCTTAAAATCTTGGAACAAGAAAAAAAAATCTTCCACCTGTGTAGGTGGGAGAGAAGGTTCAGAAGGGGGAAACTTTGTCATTTCTGGAGTGAGAAAGGTCTTAGTTTCCAAATTAAGTGGACTTTGCTGGAGATCAGGGGATCAGGCTGCTTTCTATAAGAACTTGCTTCTCATAAACGTTACACTGAAGTCTGGTATTGTTCCAGCTATAACAACACTGTAAATGTGGCTGGTGCTTTGAAAACCGCCTTTGGTGTAGAAAAACTTTTCTAAACATTTATTTTAGTGTTGTGAAAACCTGTTGAAATATTATTAAGAAAAGCATTAAGTAGCATTTTTCTTATTGGACATTGTTCTTAAAACAAAAAGCTTTTTGAAAGGTTATTGTGCATTTTCATCATCAAAGCAAAGTACTCCGTTGTGGTTTTGTAGCATAGCGGGCTGATAACCTGTACAGTCTGTGGCTCAGTCCTGTGTATTAGTTACAAGCTTGTATTTAATTACTTCTGCTTATGCTGACAATTATCATAGAGGAGTTTTTTTTATATCTTCAGACCAAAAGCTTAAATTACAGCAACTGTTCTCAAAAGTTACTTTAGGCTTTTAATGCTTATAATGATTTCAGTTAAATGTGGTAATGCCATAAGATCAGCTGTTCCAATCCTCAGCCCTTTGGAAGTAGAGCAGGACCATTCTCTCTAATGACCAAGTTCCTTTTTGGCTAAACATTTCAGCAGCTCGTGGGCCCTTGGTTAAAGTTTGATGTGATGCTCCATTTAAATATTTTTGCTTTGCATTAAGCTGATCGCTTTCTGTCTTGTTGCTTCTGAAAACAGCAGACTCCCCTTGTAACAATGTTTTCTCTGTTCCATTAGGTGCTCTCTGTTTCTGTGTATCAAACTTCATCATAAGACGTAGAATATGAATGTTGGCAAGATAGAAAATCTAATTGTCCAAGATCTTTTTACTAGTTCAGTTAACGCTGTGTGAACACAAATATTTGGTTTGATTAATTGGGTGCGTATGTGCCAGACAAACTGCTGTAAGAAGGATCAGAGCAAAAGCTTCCCCTTAGAGCATCTGGCTGGTAGCAGGGTGGTGGGATTTTGCCTTTTCCAGCTCTGTCCTGAGACACGTCTGGTTCTGTCCATAAAGTGCCGTGATTTGAGCTTGATTTATAACAGTTAGAAAATAGAAAGGTCCAAAAGCAACTGTGTGTTCTTGACAGTTTTCATGTTGATGTATAAATGTTAGTATCCTGCTTTTCGGTTTTGCCTTTGTTGTTGTTATTGGCTGATGTATTTACTCATAGATCTGTTATGAATTTTTCAGACCTAGAGATTTCTTGGGGTGACTGTGCCATTTTAGTGTCTCTGTTACAGGCAAGAAAAACAGGAGTATGGCCCAAATTCGGAACTGGAAGAGCTGTGCATCTAGGTTACTTTGCCACTAATACTTTAAAGGAGGAAGAGAGTGCTGGAGGGCTCCCCTGTGTGTTTGTGTCTGAAGGTTTTCCAGCACAGTGACAAAACACAGCAGTGCTGAAGTTAGAAGTTTTATCTCCACAGATAAAGAATCCAGAAACACCAAAAATAGATGCTGTCAGAGAAGATTTGCCATGCTGGTTTCTACTTGTTAATTAAATGCTCCAAGGATGTTTCAGATTGGAGGAGTGCAGTGAGTGGAATTTAGAGGTGTATTTTGTGAGTTTAATCCTGTTTAGTCTTTCAGTTTGTGAGTTGGATGATAGAACAGAGGTTTACTAATTGCTACAGCAGAGCTCAGGGCTGGAGGAATACAGGCACTTCAGTGTGAAATGATCTCAACAAAATGGTCAGATGATCAAAGGAAATACATGGGATGCATTTCAGTAAGGGGAAATGTAAAATAATATGTTTGTGTAGCAACAATAAACTTAAAATGAGAAACAACTGACTTGACTCTGCAAATAAGTGGCTGTGTCACAAAATGAACACAAATGAGTCATGCCAGCTTTAAAAAGACACCGGGAGTCACTCTGGGGTTATAGGAGCTGAATTGTTGTTGTGTGTAAGATACACGTTTCTTCTGCAGCACTCAGCGTTAGGCCTCAGGTGATGCAGTCTCTGCTTTTTGTTACTGCGCTTCAAACACATTTGGGCCAATCAAAGAGTATTTTAGGAAGGTTGCAGTAATGGCCTCTGAGGAAGGACCAGAAAGTCTGAAATTGTTTAGACTGTAGCAGAGATGGGGAAGTATAATAACAGGCTTTAAGTATGGGAAGGATCGCTGCGGAGAGGAATGTAATAAACTGTTCTCTCCAGGTAGGACAAGAAATAATGGTCCTAAATAGCACAAAAGAACGTTTTGATCCTACAAAAAGCTTTCCAGCTCTGTGGATAGATAAAAAGAGGGTCGAATGTCTGAGGGAGGTAATGGGATATCTGTAGCTGAAAATGTTCTAGAAGAGATGAAATAGCCTTCTTTTAGAGGTGAGCTGGGTGTAGTTGGCCTGTCCTTGGAGCAGGGGCTGGGGTGATGTGTCACCATAAGATCACCACATTTTTATGATTTTTGTAACGTTACTGGCCATGAGCAAACCAAACAAATGAAAACGCAAAACCGAACCAAGCAAAGAATATGGACCGTGTGGTAGAGAAAAATCTGGTGTGACAGTCTGAAAGATTTAGTTTGAAGAGGTGCATCAAATATGGTCATTAAAGTGTTGCTTTATAAAGCATTTATTTAAGACCCGTGTAATGTAATATTGAAAATCACTTGAATAGGCATCTTTTTTTTTTTAATCTTTGACTTCCTTTTGTGTGGTGGTTTATTGTTTGTGTTTGCTTTTGTATTTATGAACCATCAGAAATAAACTGAGCTGGAGTCAAAGTCTGTCAGAAAACGTCACTGGCAAAAAGCAAAATTAAAAGGATTAATCCTAGGGAGGAACGGGATGGGATGTAGTGTAGGCTTTAATGCTGAGCTGATCATGCAGCTTCTACTCCTCACTGAAACAGAGATAACAGCTGTTATCTGAGAGATGGATGTTGAACAACGATCTTCAGGTTCTTGAGGAGTTTATTTTATAAGAAGCTTTCTTCAAAACCTGTTTGTGTTCCTTAAATTAGGACTGGATTTTAGTCTTTCATCCCCATTGCTGTGTAATAGTAATAACATTGATGAGGTTGAATAGAAATGCATGCTTTCTACTGCCGCCTGTTTCTAAACAAAATCTCTCCTTTGAGGGTTTTTTAGGTAATCGGAAAAGCTTTGATTAAATGAAGGCACTACCTTTGGAACAGAAGCGTTGTGAGAGCATTTAGGATTAGAAGTACCAGGCAGTTTGACAGAACTGTTTTGAACCAAATCCATTTGAATAATTCATTGTGAAATTTTCCTGCTCAAACCCACCTGAGTGCTTTTCCTGTGCCCTTGTTCAGGCTTTTCTAATTATTAAAATTTGACAAAGCTGTCTTGGGCTTAATGAATAATGAAGGCCAATCTCTGTGCTGTGTAGGTCTATGCTCTGCAATTAGAAAAAGGGTTCAGTGAATTCTTCGACATTCTTGGCGTTCAGAGAGAGTTGAGGGCTGAGATGAAATGATGCTTTCGGTCCACTTCTTCCTAATTGAAATTAAGCTTCTGTTGCGTTTTTCCATCTGATGAGCAGTATGAATTAAACTTTATATACACTTCAGCTACAGGATATTGTCGTTCTGCTTGTTCTGGTTGATGAGAAATTGCTCACTAGATCATTCAGGAACAAGGTTTTGGTCAAGGATGTGGCACTAATTTTAGGTGCTGATGTGATATTTGGACAAGGTGAAAGTTAATTCTGAGGGTTTCTTATAATTTAGTTAAATAAATTTGCCCTCAAAGCTGTTACTGCTTCTGTAAAACTGGGAAAAGGAAGAAAGCGCTGTCTGCTATATTAGAATGATGTAAAGCAGGAATTTATTGCTTCCCTCAAACATTTTAAGTCTTCCATGGATTTTTTTCTTATATGTATCAGTACAGAACAAAGGCTTTCTTGTAGAGGACTGTGAAGGGGTCACGGTGTCTCAGAGGAAGGGCTCAGAGGCTTAAGTCTTGGGCAAAGGCAAATGTACCTATTCCTTAAGCTGCACCTGATGAGTGAGCTGTTACTGAGAAGGAGTTGTCAGGACGGCCTGGCAGCTGAACAGTGTGTGGGGGGGAAGATGTTCTTACTGGGGTTTGGAGAAGTATTTCTTGTCGAGTGGTCTGGGGGACCATGTAGGCTGTGACTGACAAAAGGATTTGTAGTGGGAAGCCATTAGTGTTGTGACAGATTGTTGCTGTTTTATTTCTGCTTGTTTTTTTTTCTTTTCTTTCTTTCTTTTTCTTTTTTTTCTCTCCAGTTTTCAAGTGTATAAAATGTCTTTGGCAACTTTTGAAATTGTATTTTGCAAATCATTCTAAAGTTAGAATGTATTCGTACATGTTTTCTCTGCCGCCTACTGCCTTTTTGTTATTTACTTGCACTTTCTCTGTGCATGTGTCTGTGAAAGTCAGAGTGTAACAAGCAGCAAGTCTTACTTGTTATTTATCCGTGATCAGATTGCTTTTGATAGTAACTGCTCTATCTAAATTGCCCCTTGAAGGGATCTGACAGGGTGTCTGTGTTCTGCGAAGCTGCCAGCGCTGTTGTCTGGGTGTTTCCTCAAAAGCAAAGTTCTGGGACAAAGGAAGCTCATCAAAACTTCTCTGTTCTTTCCAGTCTGCAACTTGTCTGCAAATGTTTTGTCCTTCAAAAAACTAAAGTAGGCGAAGTAGAAAGCTGCTGCGGCTTTATACATACATACACACATACACACACATACATACACATATATATATAATTTTTCAGATCTTAGCAAATTCGTGGTCAGTTTACCAGAAATTCTGCTATGTCCCATGCATTGCAAAAAATGCCAAAAGGATGAAGAATTATTATTCAAAGTGTCAGTGCAGTGTCTGCAGTAGTGTGATTCCTTTTCCTACATGCTTGCATAGTTCTAAGTCCATCTGGGAGAAAATGGGTTTCTAACAGAACAGAGTGCAGTTATCTCATTTCTCTTCACTGAGATGAGCTGTAAATTTCTCTGGATCATGTAATTGGGAATCTGCTGATCCTTTGTTAAGAGGATTCCTGAGATACTTTAGATAGAAAAGGTTCCTCTCATAGTTGCTGCCATTTCACAGCCTGTGCTGGAAAGGACAATGCGAAGCACTGACTTTTTGTATCATGTCTGAATTCACACAAAGTTCTCCTTCACCCCAAAGTGAATTCAGCCTTTTCAGAGTTTTGTTTCCTACTTCGTGTTTCATTTCAAGATGTTTTTGTTGCTGTTTCTTATAATGGTGAGGTTACTGACCTGTAGTGTGATTGCTCTTTGTGTTGAAACAAATTGAATCTTGCAAATCCTCAAGAATCCTCTGTATTTATTCTCTTAAATGGATTACTGTGTGGAGAAGCCCGTTTTGCTGTCAGGACCTTCCAAATTCTCCAGGTGTGTGGAGGAATTAGTTTCCTGTTTTTAAGATCTGAAAGATCTTTCCATTTTTATTCCCCCTGCTCCCTCCACCGGAAACCACCCAACCCACCAGCAGTAGAGGTTGTTTATTTCTTGTTAATATTTATGATTTTCAGTTATATTACTTATAAACTGAAAATACCCCTGGTTAGTTACATCTCAGAAGTGATTTTATTGAAGCTTCCTATATTACATGAGAGGTTATTATTATTATTTTTCCTACTGTCAGAATTCAGAATGCAGAGAGGGAATGTTTAACCTGAGAAATTCTTATAAGAAGAGTCAGGGGCTTCTCTATGAGAATCAGCAGAGCTCTGGGAAGGATTACTCTGTGATATTCTCAGTACCCTTTTCAGCCTGATTCATGTGTCACTATGGCTTTCTTTTATGATGTGTACCAGGTGATCACGTGGACATTTCTTCTTGTCCTGTCTGTTCTCACAGCAGGCCTGACTTGCAGAAGTTGTGTGAGTGAAATTTAAGGTTTCTACATATCCTCCCTCGAATGGCTCCTTTACTGTATACAGGGTATCCCTGCAGCTTCCCTGGTGGATTAGCTGGTGCTCCTGCTTTGAAACATTTGCTTTTCTTACACTTCTACTGTTGTACTACTTCTGTGTGAAGTCTGGTGACTGTTTCTACTCTCACTATTTTCCATAATGAGAAGATGTTGAAAAGAGCCCGAGGGCTTGAATCAGTTACAAATAAGAATACAGAAAGTCTTATTTCTTCTTCTCTGTTACCTCCTTTGTGTACCTCAGGTTCTGCCGGTGAAGATGTGCATCAGCTGCATTTTAGTTGTTTTCCAAATAATTTTAGCAGTTTTATATTCAAACCAACTGTAAAATAGAATGAGAATAAAGTGAAGTAAAGCAGCTACTGTGACCCCTGCTTGGCAGAAGCAGATGTGGAGAACATTTCCCCCCAGGGAGTTCTCAACTCCAATGTAATTTAGGTTATAGCTGGTCAGTACAGATAGAAACCATGAGGTTGTTGAGTTGCTTTCTGTGCATCACTTATCAAATATTTGTATCCTCATCATGGAAACTTTGAGTTCTAAGTTAAACGAAGTAACTGTGCTCCTAATGCTTGTAAGGAGCTAAGGATAAGGGGCAGCCTGTGAGTAGGGCTTCATGTTACAGCTAACCTGATCCAGTGGCTATCTGTCACCAACATACGTAGGTCTGGCCCCTGCTTTCTGGTAGCACCTGTGCTTGTCTGACCATTACTGTAAGCTTGTTCAGGGAGCTAACCCAGCAGAAAAATAATGGCTCTTTTGTAGGATGTGTATTTTCTAAATCAGCTCATTGTGAGATCAAATTGAATACTAAGGCAAATGCATAGGAAAAATCGGGATGGTGCGCCGGGGTCATGGGGAGTGGGATTGCCTCTGTTTGTAGATTAAATCACTTAACTGTAAAGTGAAACCTCACCTGGGAAGTCGTGTTGAAAAATTAAATAGAGAATGACTGAAGGCTCACCAGAGTATGTGTCAGTTCTTTTGGTAAGGAGTGAGATGATGGGTAGATGCAGCTTTGTGTGCTGTATTAGAAGTATAGTGGGAAGTGGAGACTAGAATAGAGCAAAGTGGAGACTAGGATACAGCAATGAACTAGGAAAAAGCTCCTGCAATAGTATCTAAGTAGATACAGGTGGAGCAGGGGTAGGAAAAAGAGGGTTGCATTAATTCAGGTACAGAATGATCCTCATGGAAGTTACCTGCTTGGCACAACATTGGAAACCTGTTTAAACTAAGACATATTCTGATAGGAGTTCAGCTGCCAAAAAAAAAAAATAGGTGTGTTTGCATTGAATCATAGCATCCGCTGCTGATGAAAATGCTGTAGTCTCCTGAACTGGCCAAATGTATTTTTAATTATTCTGCTAACTTGCACTTATGTTTACATTGTACTTCTTCAGTTTAAATACATAGATGCTGTAGAGTTACTTTGACTGAGAGTGAATACAAATGTTTCTAGTGTTTCCTCGATTAAGCAGGAGCATCCAAACAGTCTGAATATAACATTCCTAGGAAGAAGTAGCACCCGAAATCCAGAGGGATTTGTCAGTCAGGGGACTTGAAATTTATCATCAGTCCAAACATTTTGCAAACCCACTGGGCAAAGTTTGGTAGCGTTTGTGTTAATAGAGCATTAGTTTCATTGCAAATAGTGGTTTGCAATTTTAATGTCAGGGTTTAATCTAAGACTTGTTGAACTGATTTTATGTGCTTTTCCTGCAGTTCCTATAGGCATAATTGTAAAAAGTTGGATTTAACCCGTGCTTTGTTGAGAGAATGCCTGTATTCCTTTGGGCAGCGCGTTAAGTTGTTTTGATTTGATTGAAGTTTTGATTGATGCCATGAAAGGTTTGGGTGTTTTTCTTTTCTGCACTGTACAAAATGTACAGGTGTTTGAAATGTTATCATACGGTTAGAATTGTTCAATCAAATACTTCTAGAGTAGTGATATGTTGATAACATTATCTCAGCGATGACAGAAAAAAAAACCTGATAATAATCTAGAGCTGATATAAGTCTGATGACTTGATTTCATCACTGTCTAAAGGCAGAGTTATAGAAGGATCTCACAAAACTTGAGTGAATGGGGGATAAAATAGAAGCAGAATCTCATTTTCAGAAATGTGAGGTAATGCATAAGAATGAAAAAAGAGCTCTCTGACTTTGTCAGCTATTACTGCTCAGGAAAGTGTTCTGACAGATGCTTCTGTAAAAGCATAATTCAGTTTTCAGAAGCTGACAGAGAATGTAAACAGTGTTGCCTGTTATTAAGGAGCGTAAAACATTTCTGTTCTGTGATTAAAAAAATAAAAAATCTATGGAATATAATGTAGCCCATCCTTTGGATGTTTTATTCAGCACTGATACATCTGCCTGGGTTAGGATGGAAAAGTGCAGCAGGAATGATCAGAGGTTTGGGACAGATTGTCTGTGCAGAACAGCAGGGCACTCAGCCAAGTAAAATACCCATTAATTCAGCGAACATACAGCAGGTAAATCCTCAGGTCTGCTATGCCCTGTATGATCACTGTATTTCAGTACATCTTGTGTTTCTAGAAACAGTAAAACTAGTTATTAAAGGTCTGGGGTTTTCACGTATTTTCTTCTCATGTTATCAAGAAAAGAATGTAATTAATTGCTTATTGCTGTAGGAGAGAATACGTCACTTGAGTTATGAACACTTTGTGTATTCAAAGGTATAGCAAAAGCCGCTCCTAGGAGCTGTATTCTTCATGTGTTTCTGTTTCCTCTTTTATGGCTGCTGCATTGTGCTGTAGGTAATGCAGTTATTCATAGAGAAGTGCTTTCATATTAGACAGTAATTGTAGATGTCCTGTAAGAACTGGCAGGGTTTTGGTAATATTTTAAATCATAAAGCTAAGCAGTTTTATGGATGGCATGTAAATTAGATTTGTCAGGTTAATCCTTGCTTAATACTTGATGTCAGCTCTTCAGAGGCACTAAGAAAGGAATAAGTATAGTGTTTGGTTTGACATAACTCTCTTAAATTTCTTACAGTAGTTTGAAAAACACTGTGCTTTAGAAAGGATCAGAAAGGCTTTTCTGGGACACCACTGGCAAATAATAAACTGTAAGCAGTTTATTATTAAAAGAGAGTAACATAGTCTTCTGCTTGATATCTGTTCTGTGTAAATGCAGATGTGAATATGTATGTCAGATTGAATGAAAGTGACTTCTAGTATCGTTTTCAAATTTGTACTGTAAAGATTCCAAGCTGTGTCTGTGGCATTTGAGAGAGATGCTGATCACATAGTTTTCAGTCTTGTAAGAAATAAGCATTTTAACTAATTAAGTCAGTGCAACTGAATGATACACTGGGAGAACAATAAGAAATTTTTTGCTTTACAACATCCTTGCACAAGTTAATCTAAGTTCAACATAAATCATCTTCCACTTTAGTCTAAGATTTCTGCAGTTTCTTAAGATGGGGTTTTCAGAGTGCTGTATCAAGGTACAGTCAAGTGTGTGTAGCGCAGGGGGCAAAGGCTGTACATGAGAGCAAGAACTTAACTGCAAGCACACATTTTGCATTTTTGTGATGGACTAGCCATTTAGAAAGGTATCTGAGCTCTGACAATCCATTTGCATTTGCTTAGGATAGATATGGAAACTATATAACTCACACTCTTTAACCCAGCTGCTGACAGCTCCTTCCTGTTGCCTCAGTCCGGTAAAATATGCTGAAGGTTGACTGTAGCTCTTCCCCTTTGTTCTTGTGCTTTGAGAAACTCTCTAGTGGCTGAATCTGGAACTTGAATCATCTTTTTATATTTCTTCAGGCCTTTCACCTGCTGTTACATGGTAATTGTGAGGAACCGTAGGATGAATGTCCTTCTTTCTTGCGAACTCACTAAGAATTGTAGACGATATATTCAGACGTTCTTCTGTATAAGGTTAAGTTCTTGACTTCTTACCTTACTGAGTGTGATCACAGTGCACAGTGTAATTGAATTAAAAATGCATGAAATATGAAAACAATAAAATACTCCTCTAGTCATGAGTTTTCTCAACTGAAAATCAAACCTATCCTAACCTAAGAAATGACGTTCAGGAAAATACAATGAGAAAAGCCAGGGTATCACTGAAAACCTTGAGGTCTTTTATTCTATTAGAGGAGATAAAACTGAAAGCATATAATAATAGTACTGGTACTCACTGTATTCATTTGAAACATCTATGCCTTTGTAGTATAGGTGTACTTAGTTTATGCAGCAGCTTTCCATCCTTTTATAATACTATGAATCTTTTCTTCTTTATTCCTGAAAACACGTATCCAGACAAAGTCAAAAAGTGAAGCTGATGGTAAAACTGAGTAAAACAGCAAAGTGTCATCCCATAAAATGGAAATTGTCATGTGGCTGCCTGTATTGGATATCTAATCTTTCATCATTACTTCTTTCTTTTTGCCAGATTATGGATCTTGATATCCATTTAAAAAAGAAATGGAACATTAAATTTCTCTTTTACAAACACATTGGTGCATTAGCTTGAATGCTAACAAATTATGGGAGCTCAAGGAAAAACAGGGAAAAAATAGAGAAGAGAAATGCACTGATGTTCATTACACAGATAGAAATGACACGTGACTTGGAGGACTCTGAACTGAAAGTAGTTGGTAGTGGGAAAGGTGGTGTGTATGCAGTTCTTCCCTAGTTACATCTGTCCTTGGAGACAAGGTACTGACTGCACAGACCTGCAATCTCTCGCAGTGTGAGGAAAGATGTTTGAAATTAAATATACATATATATATATATACATATATATATATATATACACACATAAAATATATATATATATATATATATATATAAAGAATAGACTTGCTTCTAAGGAAATGGATAGTCAATTATCATAAAAGGGAACTGCATACCTATGCGCACAGATAACAGATACGTCCATGTGCTCAGTCAGTCACAAGCAAGTCTTTTTTGCTTAGTAAATGTAGTGCAGTTTCTCAGTATGTGGAAGAGGTATTTAGAAAGCACACGATAAAGTATTTGAAGTATTTATAAAGTGGGAAGGAATAATGCAGCTGGGAGGAATTTGGTACTTTGTAGGCAGTCTTTCATTTTATGCTTGAGCAATGAGCAGAATTTTGAAAGTGAATTCCTCTTTGCAGGTACAGGAAATAATAAACTGGGTATTGCAAAGCAAAACAACTCTGGAGAACAATAATAATTAAGGCAGGATACCTGGGTATTCCTTGTATCACAAAGGAAAAAATAAACTATTTCAGAAACATGTTGGCAGTTTAATGGTAGGTTTAGAAAAACGATATATAATCTTAGAAAGGCTTAGAAATGCATTTTTAATCTATAAAATATATCTATTTTGCAAGTTAATAAGCTACCAGGAAAAAAACAAAAACAAAACTACAAAACAGCTGATAAATGGTTGTATTGTGCAAAAACGTCGACTCTTTTGGCTGAGCCTTTCATGGTAGCTGATTTCATACTGAGATTGAAGCAGAAGGAGGCTGGAGGCTGAGATGTTAAATGTGAATACATTCCAGAGAAACTTTTTATGTGTTTCCAATTAATACTGTGAGCAGAGGAAAGGCAGGACACAGAAAATTCAGGAAATTAAACACTGTGTTGTTCATCAGATGAATGTACTGGTCTACCAACAGAGCAAGAGAAAGCAAAATTGCAGTCAAGCTAAACAAAATTACACAACTCAGTTCTATTGGAGTTATGTATGTTGGGATAGAAAGGGAAAATAGACTTCTATTGTACTATTAAATCAAGGAAATTCTGACTAGCTATGCTATGTGGAAGCAGTTGGATGTGGACAGAAGCAGCTACACATAGTCACATACTAGCTGAACTGGAACCATTCCTGTTTTATATATGTGTGTATGTAAAATCAAGACCAATTCAGAATTGAGAAGAAAAGATATGTAATAATGTTCATATTGATAGGTTTTTCAGTGACCAGATGTGGAGCAACAATGAAACGAGAAGCTTTAAAATGCAGTTATTAATGCCCTTAAAATACCTTCAAGCACTTTTCAGTGGAAATTTCAGGAATCCACGTAGACTGGAATATGCACATTGATCTTATTCTAGAGGCTTATGTTCAGACCTGAGCAAGGATGAGAATGTCAAACTTTCTATGGCTATGAAACCCATCTGCTTAATAAGCTAATAGTCAGTTGCAAAACAGGATTTCAAAAGAATAAGAGTAAGGTGTTGTTTATAAGTGCTGGTATCTGTTATTTGCTCAGGATGCTCGGGCACTGAGAGAAAATGTCTTTTTGCTTTGCAGCACTCTTGGGGCTGCTGAAATGAGCCAGGCTTGTTCTCAGGGTAACTGATACATTCAGCTCATGAAGAACATTGCTTTGAGAGACTATTTGCAAAGGCAAACCTGTTGTATGTAGTGAAGTGTAGCCAGCAGTTGTGATTTGTATTAGACCAAACAGCAAGAGGCAGTGAAAGTCAATTCTGTTCTATCTGTCTAGAGCAAAAAAGATTTTCTGCCACGAATCACTATTTTGAGAAGTGCAGCAGTGGTAAGGTTCTACACAGAGCCGTATCAGCAAAGTGTTTGAACAGATGCACTGTCTCAGACTTTTTCTGCATAAAACAGACATTTCTGTGTTTTCTGTGGGCCACAGGCTTGATTTGATATATTTGATTGTACTCTACAATTTGTTTAATCACAGAGTAGAATCATGGAATCACTGAGTGGTTTGGGTTGGAAGGGACCTCCAAGTTCCAACCCCCTACCATGGTCATGGACACCCTGTCAGCTCAGGGCCTCATCCAGCCTAGCTTTGAGCACCTCTAAGGTTGTGGCACCCACAGCTTCTATGGGCAGCATGTGCCTGTGCCTCGCTGCCCTCACAGTGAAGAATTTCATCTTCTATCTAATCTAAATCTTCCTTCTTTTAGTTATACATTATGTGTTGTCTTGTACTTCTGTCTTTGTCATTATGGTGGCTTTCTGAGGCTTATGTAGCTGATGCTGTAATAGTCTGTATTAAAAATACATATGTATATATTTACTGATGTACTTCAGATACCTTTGAGTGAAAATCGTTTGGCTAAAAATACAGTTTTGTGCAGTGTAAGCATCACAGTGTACTTCGTAAGGTAGCATGCTTGGAATTATTTTGAAAGTGAATCAGAGTGGCTATTTGTGGTGTAATATTCTGTACATAGGAGGAATGGTGCTACAACTTGCCTTGGGGCTTTCAAGAAAGTCAGACAACACTGTATTCCTTCAACTTCCTTTTCATAAATAAACTATTAGCACTATTAGTAACTTCTTGATGACTTCTGTCAATAGCAGGGAAATGTGGGAAATAATGTCTTGTTATGATTAGTATTTTTTGCATGTTATAGAAATAACTTAATTAGAAAATAAAACACATTTTTCTTGCTTATAAGTATGTGGTTAAGAAATTAAGTGCTGTTGGAGTCTATTCTACTAGAATAATATTTTGATAAAAGGTTGTTATAACCAAATTACTGTTACTGATTTTTCTTAATGAGCTGCTTTCCAAGAACCTTTTTAATTTATTACATCTGAGATATTAATCGCACAGCTGGTCTCCTTTGGGTAACAGCAAATTCATGTAGGAGCTGAAAGGTTTTACAAGAAAAGCAGTGAGAGTTTCATTGGGATGGTATCATGAAACAGATAGATGGAGTGGGAAGGATATTCGGTGATAACCAAGAAATGTGGTTAAGTATATGATTTTCTTTACACTACACTGAAATTAATTTTGTAGTCTGTTTTTTATTCCTAGAGAAGTTAATTGTATTATATAAAAGTTACTGAACTTACCAATCAATAAAGTAAGAATGTTTAGTTAAGGCTACTGTCTTTAATCATGCTGAATGCATTTTTTTTTTATTAATTTGCAAACTTGCATTAAATGACTTCATAGTAGTTGAACTTTTTCACCGTAAATGAAGATGAAGCAGTCGTAGGTGTGTTAGTGTAGAATCTAGTTTATTGTTCCTATGGCTTTGGTAGCACCTTCCAGAGCTCACGTCTTTCCATTTTATCATCTAGACACATCTGAGAAGCTAGAAGAGAAGCTGATACTTTCATCTTTGAGCTGTTGTTAGAGGTGTTTCATGATACAATTCTACAAATATTTGTGTTGACAGAGTTGTCACAAATGTATGTGGCCAATCCTCGGGGTGACGTGCTGAGCTGGTGCGTGTGGAGCTCTAAGTGGGTGAGCTCCTTGTCTGCCTATAGTTACTCCCAGTTCTGGTTTCTCTCCCACCCTGTTGAAGCTTTCTGTCTTCTTTAAGTTCTTGGTGATTTCCAGTCTCTCTCTCTCCTAGTTGTCAATATCCACTTGCTTTGCTGATCTAACTGCTCTCCTTCTGTGTCCATTTAACATTTCCCATCACTTGCGCTCTTCCCACTTCCACCAAGCATGGAGGTAGACAAATTCCTATAGCAAAAGGTCAGCAGTCTCTTAACCAGTAGCAGGGTTGTTTTTGTGTTTGTTTCTGCACAGAAATGACTAATTATTTTGACTGAAAATTGAGGTGAAAGGCAGCAGGGTGGGAATAGCAGTCCAAGGCAGAAGCCTCAGTGTGTGATTTCAGCTCGAAATCTAATTTGGCCAAGGTACAAGAAACTGAAAGCTTCTCAGGGCTTGTCTATAAGGAGAAGATATCTGATAGAGTGCTTTCTTTTCTCGAGTTCTGCTGTGTAGTTACACCTGCATAATTTATACTTGCTTTTATATAAATTAGCAACCTTATCTTGGAATTTGCCTAGGAAAGGGATTACGCCTTTGTCGTATCTGTCCTCCCTAATGCGGGTAACAGCCTTTAGATAAAGTACTGCAGACTGGAAGAATTACAAAGGACAGATGGGCATTGCTAGTCATTCACATATAACTTGCGGTTTTGACCTTTCTCTTTATTTTGTGGTTTAAAACAAGAAGGTTCAATGTAAAACAGTGCAAATAAAAAAGCTGCTTATGTGGTAGAGAAGAGGAGGTTAAGCTCTTGCTTGTTTTTCACGCATTCTGTAATTTAAGTACTGGATTCAGCTTACTTTTCCTCGATACAGTTTGCTTTCAGAAATAACTGCATATGTTTTTTTTCGGTCAGACTCTTCCTATTGATTCCAGTCTTGTCTAAGAATAGGATTGTCTGTCCCGGTGAACCCTTCTATTCTGAGAAAGAAAATGAGCCTGTTCATCTATTCACTACACTAGTTGATTCCCAGTTTAGGGTGTTTTTGGTAAGACCCACCCCTGCTGCTTTGAGGTGATACAAGCTTGATGTTTTTTTACACTTCTAAGTTTTTCCTTTTCCTTTATTTCGTCTTGCTGTCCTGTTATGGGGTATGAGTAACTAGAAATAGGCCTATTCTGACAATGATATTTGACCATATATAATGTAACTTTGTGTCAGAGGTGGTTGAAATCTGAGGATAATTCCAGACTGTGGGGCCTCATGACAGTTATTTATTTTTACTTCTTTTAGACTTACAATATTGCTTTATGCATCTTATTGTTATATATTATCTGTGTAGATTGTTTCTGTAGTTTAAAAATATTGCTTGTGTTTGATACAGTGTAAATCAGAAATATATAATGAGTTCTTCTGAAAACTAATGTCTTGCTAATGCAGTTATGTGTGGGAAAAGATGCTGGCGTACTTAGTTTTGATAGACTGGTGAATGTAACTTGTTAAATGGAATTCGTCCCTAATTTGATAATACCGCTTTGCTAGGAGGTGAAAAGCTTTATTTTTGAAGAGAAACTGAAGTCCTGATAATCTGAGGTCATTGAATGTTCTGTTCAAAGATGTTTCTAGTCTTGGGTAAATACTTCTGTAAGTGATTAGAATCTATTTAGATGAATAGCTCCTGTGTTTTTCATTTGATACAATAAACTTTTCATTTAAAAAAAATGTTCTAAATAACATGCTGCTGCTCTACAGAGAATGTAAGAATTGCTGTTTTATAGCACAAAGGTGCCCCAACAATAAATACAATGTAAATAAATACAATACCATATTGTATTTATTGGCTGAGATGATCCTTCAGTATTCTTTACTTCTGAGATGCGCTGGCTCTCAGCTGTGCTATGCAAGCTTAAAACTTATAGTCTGTTTGCTTTTTCTGTCTCTGAATCTGTGTTTTGGAATGTGTAGATGATGAGAAGAAAGCAAATGGTGTATTCATGGGGGACATGTAGCCAGTGAGAACGCAGAAGCCAGTTTCTGATGTGCATGTAATTGACTGTATTCACAGAAAGGATATTCGTGATAAATGTTATGCTTTATTAACCACTTTAAGACTGAGTTACACATGCTTGGTCAGATTAAACTCAGTTTTTGTTAGTTCTGTTTTCTATCTTGACAGAAGACTTAGGAATGAGATTTGCAAAAGGCCACTTCTGGCAGCCGGTTTCATATCGTCACTGCAATACAGCAGTGGGAAGTTCTTGGTGTATTGCTCTGTCCTAACATGTGAATAGCGGCCATTAAATCCAGAGTGATTAATGAGAGATTCTGGGTAAATGAGACTTTTATAGGTTGAGAAATATGGCAGACTTTTCTTCACTCCTGTGTAAAAGTCAGTTATTTCAATAGTTCTGTATGCCGTAGCACCATGCTAGAAAAATACCAGGTCAGTGGAAGTAGCATTTCAAAATTAGGGAAGTAGACATTATATACAATTATATACATTAAGGACTCCCAAGTTCTTATGACAGAAAGAAATGTGATCAAAGGGTGTTAGAACTGAAATAGAAATTTCTGCCATCTTCCTTTAAGGCAGAGGAAAGCAAGATCCCACAAATCTGGAACAGAAGGAAACTGAAACAGAAGAGGGTGATTATATGTGTGTCAGTTTGTTCTTGTAAACAAGAAATACAAATAATGGATTTGGTTTCTGAAGTCATTTTGGAATTTACTGCAGTGTGGGACATGGAGCCCTACTGCCAGCAGGAATTCACCGTTGTGATATCCAAGCACTTGAAAACGTCTTTGGTCGTTATCACCATGCACGCAGTGTTACGGTTGTGCAACTGTTGCAGCTTTTTGTTTTGCTCTACCACCCAGGGATGAGTTGTTTAGTTTTTTGTTTTTTAAGACACTGTGTGTAATGTTAATGTATCCGGATATATAAAGCGTTACCACACGATAAAAGAAGCTTAGGTTGCTTTGCTCCTTTTTGGGCCTGTTTGCTTACGTAGCCCATATTTTTTCATGTCAACCTCTTTTCATTAATATTGATATAATATAATTTAACTGTGTGTGTTTCTTAGTACTTGGGATTCCTTTAAACTACTGACTTGTCCTAGGATCCCACATTCCAAGTGCTCGTACAACCCAGTTAAGAAATGGTTTATTCTACATATTTAGGAAGAAATTTCTTCATTCCGCTTTCCTCGGCTGTCAGTATCCATCTGTGTGTAAATTTGTGTCCTCTGTTGCTGGAGGCTTTCATACACACAGCTCGCACCTTTACTAAGTAGGATTCTGGTTAATTCAAATAATAATAACTGTCTAACTAGGACTTGTATCAGTAAAGTCCACATAAATCTGTGTAACACTTTAGAGGTTCTCAAATATCAAAACACATATCCAGAAGTGCCATCCTGTGTTCTTATCAAATCGTTAATTGTACATTGTATATTAATTTCTGTAAGCAAATTAGAGTCTCGCTGTGTCCGAGTGCTGCACTGATGAATGTATGACCATTCCTTGTGATGTTTCAGCAGCAGCACTTGCTGTCTGACTTTTACCCATTCTTCCCAGTAAGGGACAAATTCAGTCTTTTTCTTACTTTAAAGCCTTGTCTCCATCTTCATGATATTCCACGTTCATCTGTGATTTCTCAGTTGTTCATCATAGTAGGCTGCACATACCAGTCTGTGTTGTTCTTAGCTGATTCTCAGTTTTTTGAGTTTTTATTCCAATATTTATATAAAGTAATTAAGTTGTAGCCATTTCAGTCTACTTTGCCTGTTTAAAGTTTTACTTCCTGCCGCCCGTAGCAGATTAAAAAAAAAAAGAAATCCCAAATGAGTAAAACCTTTTTTGTTCCCCACCTCAGTTTCTCTTCATGTGATATTTGGGTTCTTTTTGCTGTTTGAAAAATCCTCTTTTCTTCCTCAAGGCAACGGGACACAGCAGGGATGGTTTCCTTCCTGCAGTGAGTAAAATAGGGTTGTTTTAGAGGAAAGTAAATTGGAGGGGTTATGAAGTATACAAATGTGTGGAAAGCCTGGCATTGCTTGTTCAGCCGTTCCTGAAACAGCTTATACAAATGTTCTCTATGGGCTGATAAAGTAATTACATTTTTTGAGATTAGGCCTTCTTCTGTTTGACTCAACACTTGTGTGTTGTCTCATGCTATTCCTGTATTTTGTATTTTACCAAACTCAGTGAGCTGTGGGATTTTTGTTTGGGGATGATAATTATTTTCTGTGAAAGTCTGCCAAAACCTGTCTGCACTTTGGTACTAAGGTGTCTTTCCAGTCACTTAGAGGGATCTGTAGGAAAGCCTTGTTCTGAATGTGTTCCTTCTATGGGTAGGTGGCAACTGTTTCTTTTTGCTCATTCCTTTCAGTAATTTGTCTATTGTGTTTTTAAATATTTTTCCTTCTTTCTTGTTTCTCCATTCTTTATTCATTTTTTTTTTTTGTTTGACAGTTCCTTACTGTTTGTTGAATTCAGAAGTTCAACTGAATAATTGAAATCTCATTTAATTTAGTTATCCAGATAGAAGAATTGGTGATACTTATGTAATATCTCTGTAGAAGTATCTTCCATTACTTAATTTCTCAGTAACTAGAAACAATTCTGTATATACAAATAGATACTCATTTTTATTTGTATATACAAATAGATACTCTTCTGCACTTCCTTTGACAAATTTATGTTTTGAATTGTCAACTTAATAGAGAATTCATTTTATACTCTGACCGATAGAAATGATAATTAGGCACAAAGTAAACGAGTCCATTTCACAAAGCTTTGTACATTTATCATCCAAATGTAATAGTGTTGTAGAAAGAAAATTGTGGAACTGCTTGTAAGCTTGTGTTTTTCACCATGAAGTTTCTGCAGTGTGTGAAAGGAAGTTTACTTTTATGAGGTCAGTGGAATATGAAGAAAAAATTCATTAATCTCTGTTCTGTAGTGAGCCTATAGCATCTCCAGAGTACTAGATTTTCTTAAATGTGATTCCAGTTTTGTTTTTTTCCTCATTAGAAATAATTATTTTTCACTGTGTGTCTAGTTACATTTGACTAAATATTCAGAATTTGTTATAATAAACTGTATTTTTTTACTGCTTGCTTTCCTGTGTCTCTCAAAGTATGCTTTGAGGTTTGAACACGCTAACATGGGGCTCTGTTGTGAATTCTTTCTTTCACATCTTTGATGAGCTGTACTGAATCACTTAATCCAGAAAAGTTATTTTACATTTGAAACTTGAATTAGCATTTCACATTCTTAATTACTTTATTACATACTCTTCTGTATGTGGGACACTCTTAAAGCTGGTAATTGCTTCTTTAAAAATGAGTTCTTACTCTCTATTTAAGTACCGTGGCATTGTTTTCTTAATTTAAATAAAGTAATTTACATGTTTTATTGATGTCCTTTTCTCAACAGTTTTCAAAATCTTGCTAATGTGATGGCGTAAACTTGTAAAAAGACACTTGGATTACATCATGGATGTCGGCAGTGGTGTGTGATATTACTGGGGTGGCGCAGTGAGAGTCTGCTGTGTGAAACATCAGAAGTTTATACTACTTCTAGTTCTGCAATGGTAAGATGTGTGTTTTGTTTTAAGTAACAAAGTGTTCCATATGGTTTATTTTTTTAGAAAGTAATAATGGCAAAACAGTTAATATTTTGGTCTTGTCAGAAATAATATGCAAGTTTGGCAGTAAGTACTTGCCAAAATGTACATTGACATGTTATTCATTATACTATATTGGTATCCATTTCTAACATCAGTTACTAATCCTCAAGTATACTGGTAGGGCAGTGTAGGTGGAGTATCTAAATGACCTTCTCTTTCATGTTTGTGTTTATCCACAAATGAGAATGCACTCTAGAAAGCATTGAGCTTTCTAGAAGTTGTTAAAAGGGAGTATATAAGGACAAATTTATGCATGTAGAGAATAAGTATGAATCACCATTGTAGACACAATAGGAACGCTGAAGCAGATAGCATTGTTAGTTAAATGTCAAAGTTAATTGCTTAAGAGGTGTACCCTTCTTGTCCCACTCTCTCTTTTCTGCTCTAAGACTTTGTGACACTAAGTAGTAGAATTTTGAGAATTTGTACTATCTTGTCTCTTCTTGCTGAAGATGAAAATAACTTCATGAAACAGGTTTCCTCCACTTGTCATTTCAGCCTTCCTAAAAAACATGGAAAAGGTTGATTCTGTACTTAAAATTTTAACTTTTCACATCATATGGCAGTTGAGCAGGTTTCTGAAATCTGGGATTTGGCTATATGGAGAAGGAAAGCAGTACCATTAAGCACAAATGTGAATCTACTCATGATCATGTATTTTATGACAGACTTGTGGTGAAGTGCTGTTTGACATGTTGACTTTTTAAAGATGAAGTGAACAGAAGAGGTATAAGACTAAACTGATGTTATGAAGAATGTTATTTTGAGTTTGGGCAAATTGAGTACTCGTGCTTTTCACCCAGAAGGCTCAAATACATACACTCTCAAACAGGTTGTTTTAAATTTAGTGTTGAGATTGAATTTACTTTAATGTAGGTAATGATTCATCCAATCAATTGCATGAAAAGTTTGAAAATGGAGATGGCTTGGTAGATGGCATTTTGGTACCTCTGAGGAAATTACTGAGAGTATAGCCAGGCTTTTTATTGATGTAAATGAAGGAAAAACTGGAGACAGTGATCATAAATTGAAACAGAGGAGGCCTGACCTGTATGTGAGGAAAAAATACTTTCTTTGAAGGACATACTCTGGCACAGGTTAGCCAGAGAAGCCATGGAATATCTGTACTCAGTGGTTTTCAATACCCAACTGGATAAAGTGTTATGTAACCTCATTTGAATTTTATTTGAGCAGGAGGCTAGACTTCATTGCTTCTTAAAGTCCCTGCCAACCAATGAATGATTTTATGATTCTGATTCTGACATCAGTGAACGTAACTAGTATTTTACAGGTTCAGTTTCTTGGCATAGGGGTATCAGTGCATTGCATAGCCATGTTTATATTGACACTAGATAGATGTGATGAGATATTCTTCAGAACTGCTTTGTCTGTAGATGTTCTCTGTAATTTTTTTTTTTCTTTTTAAGGTTTCCTAATGAGTGGATCACGATGAACATACGTTAGGGACTTGCCATAGTATGGCTGCTTCTCGATCTACTCGTGTTACAAGATCAACAGTAGGTTTAAATGGCTTGGATGAAAACTTTTGTGGTCGAACATTAAGAAATCGTAGTATTGCTCATCCAGAGGACGTTTCACCCCATCCTCAAGTACGGTCAAGGTCACCAAAGAAGAGGCCAGATTCTGTGCAAACTCAGAAGGGAAGCAATGGTGGAAGAACTACTGATTTGAAACAACAGAGTGCTCGGGAATCGTGGGTGAGCCCTAGAAAGAGAGGACTCTCTACTTCAGAAAAAGACAATGTTGATAAACAGACTGTGGAAAATTGTGAGAAAAGACAAGGAGAACCTGTGTCACCAGTTTTGAAAAGAATTAAACGCTGTCTACGTTCAGAGGCACCCAACAGTTCAGAAGAAGACTTGCCTACTAAAACAGATAAGGAATCTTTGGAGCGTAAAAGCTTAGTGTCGGACAATGATGCAGTCTCTCCTGGGACTAAGAGAGCTTGTCGATGTCTTATATTGGATGATTGTGACAAAAGGGAAGTTAAAAAGGTGAATATCTGTGCAGAGGGATTTAATAATTCTGCAATAGTTGAAGAAATCACAGGCTATCAGACTGTCAATGGAGTTGGTGAGAGAGACCCAAATTCTCTCAACTGTGATGACTGTCAGTTTGATGGGAACTCTAAGCAAAACAGTGCTGGCTCCTGTATATCCAAGGACAAAACAGTAGCAGAAAATGGAAACTCTTTAGTCCATTCTTCTTTGTTGCTTAATAGCAGCAAGGAGGACAGTGTTGTAGACCATTATGTGCCTTGCACAAACTCTCAAGAACAGGTAAAGTTAGAGGACCACAAAATAATAAGTGACTGTTTGCCTGAGGAGCATGCTAATCAGGCAGATGAGCCAGCTACTGGGTCCTTTTCTGAAATCCAGTCATCTTTGTTGAGGGATTCTGAGGAGGAAGTAGATGTAGTAGGGGATAGCAGTGCCTCTAAGGAACAGTGTGCTGAAAACACCAATAACAACCCGAATACTCATCGTGACAGTACATCAATCTCAGGTGAACCTGAACCACATTCTTCAGTGCTGGACTGTGTTTCAGCTCAAATGACATCTATTTCAGAACTTCAAGAACACAGATACACATTGAGAACTTCACCACGAAGGGCTGCTCCTGCCAGAAGTAGCCCTACTAAAAATAACTCTCCGTGTAGAGAAAATGGGCAGGTTGAGGAAAATAATATTAGTCCCACTGAAAAGAATGTACCTGTATGTATTAATAATATCAATGGATCTCCCAAAAATTCTGAAGAAATTAAACAGAATGAAAAAGAGAGAAATTGTAATACAGATAATGGGAGTGATGGACTAAGAAAGCCTGTTTCGGAGGCTAGGCTTGTTGCTGGATACGTACCATCTGCCAAAGAGAGTGCCAACAGCCACACTGCAGAGGATGAGGAGGAAGAGCCTGATGTGTATTACTTTGAGTCAGATCATGTGGCATTGAAACACAACAAAGAGTATGTGTAACTATGGTAACCATGAATTCTGCTTTTGTCTTATAAAAATACATAATAAGTATTTAAAGTACTTTCAGAAAAACATAACTGCTTTATAATTTTCAGATTCTTCAGTATTCATTTTTCTTTCTTGCTTCAAACAAAATTAAACTATTTAATATGCAGTGTGGTACAGCAATGTGGTTTATACATTTCTCACTATCTGAGTTCTTTGGACAGAAATTGGTTTTGGAAACACATCTGTTATTTCTTTTCTAGAAAACTAGCTGGAAGCAAAACCAAAGGATTAATAACCCTCTTTCTAATTAAAAAGTTCAGTTACGTATCATTGCCTCTGATGGAAAACACAGGCAGTTTGTAGATTTGTCATTCTACTGTACGTAGAATTTAAGGTTAGATACCTTGTTTTCTTGCTCATGGGAAAGAGCATGATTGTATTAAGGAAGGTGAATTTACTAACTGCTGCAGTTCGAGAACTTCCTCCAGAATAAGTTACACCTGCATTTTTCTTCATTTAAAAGTAATTGTACACATTCTAATTATTAGAAAAGAGCCCTGACTTGTTTTTATATTTCTGTAGATGTCTGTAAGTAGGATTGTGGTAATTGTAAATATATGATAACTGTGACAATCAGGCTTAAAACAAGCTTATTTCTCTCGGTGAAGAAAGTTTACATAGAATATTACTGTCTTCAAACAGTAAATCAGTCCAGATTTTACTGAACGATTTTTGTACCGCTCTTCTGAGTTCTGTGTTTTGCTGTTTAGTTGCAACGTTTGCTCCTCTCCCTGTTGTGAGTACTGAAAGGCCAAGTGCAGGTAAACTTAGTTTGCTCCATAGTTAAGAGCTAAAGTTACTGCTTTAGATTCTGTAAAAAGCACAATTATAATGAATAAGTGATAGTTCCTTCTGTTTGGGGAGGATAGTAGTTGTATTATTTTCATGATGAAATTTTGCTCTGGTTGATTCAGGCACAGTGACACGTTAAAACAATGGTGAAAGATCTGCACCTTCATGCATGTGCATCTTGTATCTGTGTATAGAATGATTTTCTAGTTTTGTTAGTGAAAGTTACAGTCATCTCGTATCCACATATTTGGTATATATTAGAAAAAGAATAATGAAGATCAGATCAGATTTTTACATGTAGCCTTGATTTTAACTTCTTCTGAAATAAACACATCCAAGACACAAGAGTTCTGAAATGAAAATCTGCAACTAAATGTAAATGCTGTAAAGAAAAAAAAAAAGTGGGGGGAGGGTTGTTATTTTGTTATTAAATAAAACAGATGTCTAAACTGTTCATGAAGAAAATTCAGGAATGTGCTCTGGTGTCAACTCTTGAGTATATACGATTGCTCTTAAAAGTTTGACTCCTTGTTGTTCGTACTGGCAGATAGTTTGTGAGAGCTGGTCAGGGGCCTTTTGAAGTTGTATGTTTAAGTAGACTGCCTGCAGCTTGGCCCTGCTACTAACTTGCTGAATGCCTATTATCTAAAGAAAGTGCTATGGTTTTTATCTTACCTTTTATTGATTTTTGGTGGAAGAAAAATGGAATGTAGAAGTCTGTTCTAGATCAAAAATCTCTAGTTTTTACTTTTCAAAAGGGAAGCGCTTTTGGAGGTAGTGTTACTTAGCTGGGTATTTTTTTCCCCTTTAAAAAAATGTTATTAATGCTGGAAAATTTTGGATGGAAATGTGTTGTTTAGTTCTTTTTTTTTAGTGTGGGGTAGAGGTTATATTTGTAAGAAAGTAAGTCTGGTGTTCTAATGGTTTCTCTTGATAATATGATATGAAAGATCTGAAGCCTATATTTGGCAATTTTGAATGCCTCATCAAAATAAGTTGTCTTTTATCTGGAACTTCATAGCCCAAGAATTAATAAAAAATACAGTGCAATGTATTCACTTTTACAGACCTAGAAATAAGTGTTCACTACAGGCTACTCTTAGTTTATGTATTACAGTTTTTCAGTGGTGTGTTGGATTATTCCTGTTCAGTCTCACTTGATGCTTATTTTTGAAAACGTTAAATTCAAAAGTGTTGGCAGAAGTGTTTTCTTAGATTAGTGAGATGCAAGAGAAATTCCAGTGTTCCTGTGCTATCAGGTAAAGGCTGTATTCATTTTGCCTTCAATATTTTTAGCTTAGCAAAGTGTGCTGCTGGTCTTATGCTTATTAGGTCTACAAATGGTATACCATTTTGTTTTTCTGTCTTTTGTTAGTTTCTGATTAAACTTGTCTTCATGGATGATATTTCCTCTTTGCTTATGTTTCTGTTCACTTCTGAAAGCAAATTTGGGGAGAGATTTTGAGAGTCATTTTGAGTAGAGTCAGGAGGTAGATTTTGCAAGACAGTAATATTGTTCTTTACATCTTCCATACAGGGGAAAAAAAGGCTCTTCCTCCATACTAAATAATCCGTTTTTTTCTAATTTAATTACATAGCTTGATTACATACACATTCATACAGCTGATTTTCACTCTCCAAGGAAGTGTTGCAACATTGATAAAACATGAATATAGCAAAACTTCTAGCAGCTAGAGATGCAGCTTGCATATGGAAAACAAGTAAAAGTATATTGTGATGCTCTTGTGTGAGTATCTATTGTTTTTTCAGTGTTGTCATCTTTAAGCAATGTTCATACATATTTTGAGAAAACTGGCGATGCATTAGGGAAATTAATCACAGAAAGCAAAGTATGGAATATTACTATTCTGAGAGAAGGTTGAAGTGGTGGGTGCTCCACAACCCTCTGACAGGAGATTCCGTCCTACAAAGAAGGATCCAGGATCTCTGAACGAAAATTTTGTTGTAACGTTAGATGTTCATATCGACACTAACAGGCTGATTTAGAGGCTTGTAAAATGTTAATGTAATTTTGCTGTTATTACATGCCCAGTTTGAATTCTTGTGTATTGTTGTAATCAGAAAAATTGTTGTTTCAGAAAAATATGGTTTGGTGAATATTTGAGAACTTTGCTGATATTTTCTAGCTCGGAAGTGCTTGTGTTTTCTCTTGAGATAATTTCAGACATTTTTATTTAATTTTAAATGGCTGAATTTTATATGCTGCTCTCAGTGTTTTGCAGTTGTCTTTTATCAATAGCATCTGATATCTCTTTGCACTTTTTCCATTATAATTCTCTCTTATAGTGCACAAGCTTACTTTAGTTTTCTACCTTTGCATCAACTTCTCAGTATATTTTTCCCTTTGTCCTGCATTTCTGTTTCATTTAATGTTCTTTTTTTAAATTATTTTTTCCTCTCCCTTTACTGTTTTTGGAGGTTTGTATTGCTTGGCAGGCATTAGGGTTGTATGAGGGGAAAAAATTCTGCTCAACACTTTTCTCTGGAGCTACTGAAGATTTTTGGTGAAAATGTGATTAAGGAATTGAGTTTCCATGTACATATAAGGCATTGTGTGGTGTGTTTCTGAGATCATGTAATTGCTGGTTACAGTGGGAGGGGATTGCTTAGGCCTGTAGATACAGACGCAGTGCAAGAATTGTGCATCAGCACTTGCCTGCGAGCATTAAGTTGCAAGAGCCAGTACTTTGTGCTTATTTGGTGAATAAATATTCTCCTATCTTTGTTTTTATTTCTTTGTAACATGTAAAATCTTTGTACCAGCTTTTAATCAGATTAGAATGAATTATTTTAATACGTTTCTTAAAACCCCATTATTATGAATTCTTACTATGGATTTTATTGTTGCAGAAACCATGGAAAGAGAGAGAGGAAAATTTTGGATATCCCAGTAAGATCTGATATTTAATTGACTAATCACAGAAATGTTTATTTGTTGCTGTGTTTGACTTCCAATATTATACTCATGTGACAAACAAAAGAAGCATCTCTGGCATCTTTTCCTATGTTACAAGTTCTGTATTTTATTCAGTTGGTCACAAATGTTTCAACCTAATAAATCAGATTTTAGAAGTTCTCTGTAGAATTTCATCACATTGCAGTTGCTAGAAGGCAGCCAGGTGCATCTCGGCATGGTAGTTGTTTATTTGTTATTACCAGTCCTTGAAGTGCAACTCTAATACAGTTCTTCAGCAGCATTTTTCACTAATATCCCTGCACTACCTTTTTTTTTTTTCCTTAACTGGATCAGTATTAAAAATCAGACTACTATTCGCTGATTATATTTTATGATAAAAGCTCTATATCTGTCTTCATATGTAAATACTATTTAAGAATATATATATTGCAACAGTACTTATCTCCATATTTTCAGATATGTTCAGATATATATGTGAGAGTATAGATCAAATTTATCACACAGTACAGATTAACCTTAGTGTGTGGATAAGGCTGTAACATTCCTTTGTAGTGAGGTTTGTAGCTACGTGTAACCAGTACTGCAGAATGAACTACCCTACTTATTATTTTTCAAGACACCTTTGTCCCATTTTTCTTTGCAACATACGTGCAGTTTTATTGTGAGGAGATTGGCTGGCAGATTTTCAGATCTTCAGTAATACAGTGAATTCGTGCAAATAAAAAAATCAAGTTACTTTTCAGTGGCAGTTCTTGTCCTTACTGAGGTGGAGAATATTGGAAGAAAGCAGTTACATATTTACAAATTAACCTCTGCTGATTTCTTTATAGAGAAATATTTTCCAGCATTGATAAAGTATAAAATTCAGTGTTGAAGAATAGTAGAAGTTAATGGCTATTTTATTATTATTATTTTTTTTAAAGGCATACATGCCGTATGTATTAGATTGGAATGTGTTTTGATTCATGCTTAGTCTGCTCCGTGGCACTGTAATATGGCATACAGTGATATATTTTCCTTAAACTATGTACTAATGCAAAATTTAAGCGTAGATTTCTTTTTCTCATGGAGCAGGTTCTGTCCTTTGATAGATAGATCCATATTCTCAGTAAGTACAAAAACATTGGCTTTAAGTAAAAATCTCATTTAATGTAGATCTTGAAGCTGCACCTAGTTCATCTGCAAAGCAGAAAAATAAGAGAAATCAATTAGAAACTTGTAACAGGAGTTTCTGATCAATTGCAGAGTGGTAGTGCAGATAATTGCGTTACTAAATCATGTTATGCTACTATAATGGGCTCGAGATCTATTAATTAAGTTCTGATCATGTTTTATACCAGTATAAGGTAGTCAGGATTTTGATTTCTTTAAAAATTGTTACTGCTAGCATTATTATTTTTTATAGTGTACCTACTCATCAGTGAAAAAGTAGTAAATGATAAAAATTATTGCAAGATCAAAGCAAGGTTTAGTAAGGGTATTTTCAAAATCAGAACATGTTTAGTAATTACATAAACTATCCAATAATCACTGAATAATGGAGCTCTTAATTTGCAGGAGGTAATGCCTTGGGCCTGTGCTCCATCTGCTTTTTTCACACTAGTAATAGGTTTATTCTGGGAAATATTAAATCTCAAATACATTTGTCAAGTTCACTTTTCTGTCTTGGAATACATTTATCTTGCTGTACTGTTCTGTCCTAGTGAACAGTGCTATCAACCACAGAGCACTCCTCATTTAAATAATGCATCCTTTGCTCCTTGAATTCTCTTCCATTCTGATTTGTCTGGTTCCTCTTTTTCTCCATTTTTCATTCTGCACTTCCAAGAGTCCTCTCTTGTCTCTTCCTTTCCTGGAAGAGAGCTCAAGCTCGGTGGTGCAGAGTAGTATGTCTGCATTTATTTTCCTTTCCCTTAGTGGAGAGACAGTAATTGTGATCTCTCCCACTTCCAAACTGCCAGATAGAGAACATTCAGGGACTCATTTACATTTTAAACTTCTTTGATCACCATGGTTCAGAAATCAAAGAGAAAAAAATGCACAAATTAAAAACAAAATGCCCACCAACTTAATATTTTAATACAGAACAGTGGTAGGAATTCATTTTCCTACCTGGTCATAAAAACCACTAAATTACTGCAGGATCTTCATAGCAAATCAGGTCCTGTATTAATTTATAAACTCGGCACATCCACTATTTTGGTTGTGTTTTTGGCTATACAGAAGTAACACTTCTAACAAAAGCAGAAGTATATATGATGACGTTTAAGAGTTTTGTGAAGCCAAGCACAAGCTGTGTTTGTCCATGGTTTATTTTCATAGTGGTTGTTAATAAAAAGGATGTTGAACTTTATTCTTTCATCCTTCTCTTTCCTCCTTTATCCAAAAATGTACATTTTGTTCCTACAGCAAGAACATGCACCTAAATGTTTTGAGGTTTTTTTTGTCATATTTTAGTGAACACCTTCATCTTGACACAGAGTGAGTTGAATGAGTTCGGTAATAAGTACTGTCAGCTTTATCTGATTTTTTTAATGAGGTGGGGTTTCTGTTCAGCTGGGTGAGTCTTGTAGTAACATGGGATGCTCACATTCTGTCTCTCTTAGAAAGCCCCCTGGCTGCTTTCCCACTATCTTTTAAGAGAAGAATATCCAAGGGGAGACAATGAAGAAATCAAAGTGGCGTTTTCTCTTACTGAAGGAATTGGAACTGTTTTCATTAGAGATGAGAAGGAAGGGGCAATAGTTGGGGGTGTGCTGTTGGTATTCCTTTGTGTGCCTCTTGTGAGAAAAACAGTTCTTCTGAAGTTTCTGCATGCTGCTCCAAGCCTTGAAAACAGAGGAATGACAGAGACCTACAGCATCTTTCCCATTCTCGTGACACAGGGAAATACTTTCATGTTACAGAAGGATCAGCAGGCTGTATTTATGTGTTAACTTGGGGAGAGCTAATGGTTGATGTTTTAAGCTTTCATATTGACAAGATTGAAATAATTTACACATTTATTCAGAGATGCAGAGATATAAATGCTACTAAAAAGTTTGAAAACTAGCTGGAAATGCAGTTGTTTACTAAGGATGGTTTGGTGTGGCTAATACTAAGTACTGTTGAGTGTGGTGGGCAGCTCTTGACAAGAACAAAGCCTGCAGAAATACATAGGTGTGGATGTTCTGTTTCTGAGCCGAAGATAAAGTCTTCAGAAAGAAATGTACATCACAGGTTCAGAACCAACAAAATATTGTTCAAATGCTTAAAATAGGAAGGCAGGAAGTTAGAAGCATGGAACTGTTTCCTTGGGCTGCCTTTGGAATAAGTTTGATATGATTTTGCTTTAGCATCCAGGTAAAATGTTGCAGTAAGGATTTTTGGTTTAGTGATGGTGTTGTGTTTTGTTGTGTATTTGTTGTTGTTTACTTGTTTTTTAAGTCTCCCTTCAAAAAGAATTATTTCTGTCGTATTTCTTGACTATATATTGCTTTAATTGAGTGCTTATTACAGCTTCATCCTGGCATTCAAAAATAGCATTTTTATTGTTACCAGCAGGGTAATCATGGAGAACTGGCTTTGTGTGTGTACACATTGTTGTTGTTTCTTACATAAAATGGAGATATGTGTTAATTATTTAGTTATAAAGACTTTTAAGTGCCCTAAAATAGAAATATTATTTATGGATATAGAAAGTACCATAAATTACTGTATATATAAAGAGATCAAGTTGTAGAAGAAGAAAAAATTCATTGTGGATTGCAAAGTTGGCCATAAGTCAGTTACCATAGTCATAGCATCTTAGCACTATTAAGGAAAAACACACTATGTGCTGCTTTCTTCAGGTAAAGGTGCTTTTGTCCTGACAGGAGTCGATATATGCCTGCATTGATGATGTGCTTTTCTGTTTCTGAAGGGCTGACAGAAAAGTGCTGCTCTTCATCAGTCTCTTGGCAAAGATTTTCAGACGAAGCTTAAAAGCTGGGGGCTTTGTCTGCTGTTTCTGAACTAAAAATCAAACAACAACAAAACCATATTTTATTATTTTTTTTAAGAGAAGATTCTGTTTGATCTGACTAGAATTTTTTCCAGGAAGCTGCCTTGGGCTAAATTGGAGATACTAAATATATTTTCAAGAACTTAGACTAATACTAGAGTACACTTGCTT
This sequence comes from Coturnix japonica, assembly GCF_054131305.1. Taxonomy (NCBI): domain Eukaryota; kingdom Metazoa; phylum Chordata; class Aves; order Galliformes; family Phasianidae; genus Coturnix; species Coturnix japonica. The sequence goes on from NC_140673.1 coordinate 18,835,327, forward strand.
TTTCTGCATTAGTCTTCACTCCTCTAATGCAACCTGGTTAATATACCAATCCTTTCTTAGTTTAGCTTCTGATAAGGATTTTTTTCTGAACTGCTGATACTGCCACAATTCAAAGTGATCAACTGAATAGAACATGTTAATGTGTATTTTGCTAGGGTGCCAGTAGATGGCACTAAAACAAAGACTTACTCAAAGCTTCCCAATGAATGATAGATAATTGATAGTTCTTGAAAATACAAATTTCAGTGTTTGCAATTATAGTCTAACAGTGATAAATATATTTAAACAGTCAGGAGGTAACTTTGTGATAACATATGAAATGTTTAAAATCTGCAACTGATTGTACTAGAAAGAAGTGGTAAGCAATAAGTGTTCGCCTCTATGACTGTAAGGTAGCCTGTGAATGCTGTGAAATTGGGGTGGTCAAAGTTACATCTGTTTAAAAGGATAAGCAAATATGAGAATATTTATTGTATCATTGGAAGGTGTTATGTTATTTTTCTTCAAATGTTGAAGAAAATAAAATAGTTAATGCTGGGAGTAGGGACTAAAACTTGGAATTGAGGTGATTTCATTCTATAAGTTCCATTTATTTTCATGAAGGGAAAATGGATTTAATACATCTGTCTCCACCTTAAAGATGAGAAAATGCCTTCAGATTATGTTTCATTATATCATGATGAAAACTCAGCAGATAGTGCACTGTAGCATACTGAGTTAATGTGTAAATTTATTTGGATAAAGATACTTGAAATAGAACTCCCTCGTTAGCAACTTTTTTGTTGTTGTTTGGAAGTGTCATGGAAATTATGAGCACACACTGTGTTTTTTGGTAACGTGGTAAAAATGTTGTGTCAGAACAGACAGGATTCAAGCAAATGCTGACTGTGTTATTTCATGTAGTATTTTTGCAGAGAAATGCTTGGCTCCGTTGTGGTTGTGTGGGATCACAGAACTAAAAGCCTGCACAAACATATGAAAACAGTCATGATTTGAAATGTAAAGGACTTGTGCAGTGTTACACAGTTGGTTAAAAACTTGCGTTGGAATTTCAAAGGATGGTTCAGTACTTAGCAAATATGATGTACCAATATATGGAAAATGTTAATTATTGTCAGTGTTTTCCTTGGAAAATAAGACCCAAGATGCACATTTTCCCTCATTTAAACTGTTCTGATATTCATGTAAGAAACCCACACTCCTATTTCAGTGCTTTAGAAAATAACCACTCATTAAAAAACAAATGTAAAAGATTGAGTAGCTTTGAAGTAAATACATTTCTTTAGCAGGCGTATAGAAAAAGTACTGGGAACTGTATTTACTCAAAACCCCCTTCCCTCCTGAAGTATTTTATGGTAGTGCTGTGTTATGGCAGATCAGCATCATGTGAAAGGCTTTTGATTGATTCTGACATTGTAGCATTTTATGTATTTCCATGTAGACCAGAGGGATCATGTTTGAGCCTTTGAACTTTTCATCAGTGATAACTGCAGTCACCTGAATTCTGTAATAAGAAGCAGTAGTTGGGTTTTTGTTTTGTTTGTTACTCATCACAATTTCTTCTTCCATTCAGACTTAATTATTGAACGCTACCTCATTAAGATCATTTCTTCTATGCCACGTGAATCCTCATTAAAACCAGCACTTGTAAAATGTATTTGATTGCCTTTTGCCTTGTATATATATGTAACTGTGCTGAATATAATGATTACTTTCCTTCCATTCCATTTGGAAAGCAATCAAATACAATTTGAATAAATAAGGTAATTAAATATCTGCCTTTCATTTCTTGAGCCATTCTAACAGCATTTTAAATGCAAGATTTTGACTGGAGTTAACTCCAAAGGGAGTTAACAAATGCAGAAGTTGCATTACTTGGTAGCAGAGAAAAGGCTTTTTGTTGTCCTTCATCTCCCTGAGTATTTTTATTAGCCTGCTTTTGTTTCATCTCTGTGGAGCACACAGGGCGATCTTATACATGAGAAGTACTGTCAGTGCACGTGAGCGTGGACAGAGGTTGCCCAGCACAAAGATAAGCAGTAATCAGAAGTTATTGGTAAAAACTTCAGTGGAGGTTTTGTGATTATCCTTGTGAGCCCATAACAGCTTGAATTGCAGTATTGTCTCGGGCCAATCTTGATGTATACCATCACAAAATGTATTTCTGAAATCATTTTGCATGTTCAAATATAACCTCACTAGCTACTAAATGAACATTTCAGGTGTTGATTAAATGTAACCTGAATGTGTGAGGGCTAACTTAAATAAGAAATATATAAGAGATTGGTGTCGTGCTGTTTTTAAATAAACTCAGCACTTTAGTTTCAAGCTGAAAAACGTACGGCTGTAGTTTGTGTTTTCAGCTATTACACTGAAGTGGAAAAAACATTACCTTCTCTGGGGTGATGCAGTGTCTAGGTAGAAACTGAAACTCCTGGTGGTATGAAGCCTGTATTTTGCCTCAAAGCTGTTTACTTCCCTCCACTTAAAGCCCTACCCAACTACCAGTATGGTGGATTGGAAATCTTGCATTAGCTCTGTAACCTCTGGATCCTTTTTATAGCATGCGTAGAAATGATTGCTTTAAGATTCTTTTTACTTTATCAATGAGGGAACAGAAGGAAAATTTTACTGGAATTGTTTAGTAGTAAATAGATCTTACCTGATTTTAGTACGCAGTAGGCTGTGTCTTGCATTGAACTAAAATACAATTGTAATACTAAATGTCAGAAAGCATTTTCCTGAAAGTGTTGGTTTGTAGTAATTTGTAACAACAGGGGCCACAGGTAGTTGCGTGGTTTGTGATCTGAAGTGGACAACCATACCTATAAAGCTAATAAAAGCAATTGCTAATTTATTGTAAGGCTGTGTTATTGTATGGTGTGATTTCCTAGTCCCAAGTTAGCTTTACAGAAGGCATTCTGGGCAGCCTCCATTAACCAGGTGCAGATGTGAGTGTCCTACAAGTGACTGTTTAGCATCTCTGTTAGATAGATTTGCATGAGGGTCAAGCATGGTGTATTTGAGGGAACACTGACATTTCAATTAACTTCTGTATTCTTAGAGAAATCTCTCCTGTGTGTATTTGTTTTGTAAATTGATTTCATCAGTCTATTGTCACATTTGCCAATGGTTGTTCTGTTCTCTGAAATGAAGTTTCTCTGAAATGTGTAGCTGCAGAGTTTTTAAGAGTCACTTCTATACATCCTGTAGGTGGTTGAGTGCAATGTTGAATTTTTGCAGTAGAATCACTTGTAGTTTATTTTGGAGTGAGTGAAATTGCATCATTCTGTTTGTTTTTATTTTTTTTTCCCTTGTAAGTAAAGGATATAGAGCACAACTGTTGAGAATATGAGAAACGTGTCCCTGGTAGCACTGTTTTAGCTAGTATAGGATTTAGGTTTAAGAAAACTCAATGTATTAGTAGTAATAGTAGTATTGTGGTTTGTTGTTGTTGTTTTTTTACTGGTTTATATAAATTCATCTACTTAAAATAGTTTTGATGCAGTTATTTATATAATTCAGTAAAAATGCCTATCATCTGTTTCAAATATAAGGTAGTGTTTAGACTTGGGGGTTCACTCTTAAAGACAAATTTAGTGAGATGTTTTCCTTTGTCTCTGTAGTTATCAGAGACTGTTACAGACGATTGCTGTACTCGAGGCTCAACGTACTCAAGCAGTTCAAGACCTTGAAAGTTTAGGCAGACACCAGAGAGAAGCACTGAAAGATCCTATTGGATTTGTGGAAAGACTCCAGAAGAAGGTATTTCAATGGGCATTTCTTAAGTCTTACTCAGATTTTTTTTTTTAATAACTAGTGATTCATCATCTGTAGAAATTGGAATTCTTTATATATTTGCATAAGCATTAGGAGTTTAAAGCCCTTTCTCTGCTGAGCAAAAAATGGCCCGTTGTTTACTTATTAAATCTGTGAGAGAGAGCGCTTCAGATATTTAATTAGATATATTTTCTTTCATTTTTTTCTTGTTAGAAATGTAATTTTAAAATTTCTAATTGTAATATGAGTATTTTAAGGCAATCTGGAATCTACAATACCTAACACTTCAGATCAAGAATTTAGGACTTTTCTGATGGGAGAAATTCAGTCTTGTTCTATGAGTGAGTTTGAGGGTAATTTTTAAAAAGCAGGAAATACAGTTCATAAAACCAAAATGAATGATAGAAAACATGTCTAGAAGAGTGCTGGATAACATAACTAAAATGTTGTCTGAGAGAGGAGAATGAATTTTGATAAGGGTCGGCTTTACAAGTGAAAAAAGCCAACAACCAAAAACACTGACAGAGATGTTAGAAAGGGTTTAAAGGTTGAATATTTTTTCACTCCTACATCTGCCAGTGACAAACATGCCTCACCTTCTAGTCTGGCACCAACATTCTGTATTTCAGAGGAAAATGAAATAGATGCTTTATTATGCCCTTACCCTAAGTTTGTAGAGACAAAGATTTAGAGAGGTCTGCTCTAAGCCCATTGGTTTCAGTAGTTGTTATCCATTACATTTAGAGATGAGTTTATAGAATGCAAGATTTAGTAGGTTGCATTTGATAATGGTTGTATCATGTAGAAAATAGCAATGCTAGCTGAAAGTATCTGATGCATATGAGTGTCTGAACCCAAGGAACGATAGATACTCTTAAGCCTTACCTTCAAATAAATTGGTGACACTTGCAACTGTTCTATATAGAAGACAGTAAAATCAGTGTAAAACATATGTTGAATTCCTTGATGGATGTGTTTAGGTTTCTCAGATGATAAAACTTGAAGTCGTGTGGTTTCTTGTGTTTTCTTAATCTTCAGAAAGGTACAGATCCTAGGCAAACAGTACATCTGAACAATAGTCAGATAGACAGCAATGAGAAATTGAAGTCAGGAGCACCTTATTTCAACTGCGAAACACACATTTTTCAAGTCTTATGCTTAATAAGCCATCATTGTCCGTGCCGCTGCATATTTTATATGCACTGTTGTGTATTACTCTTGAAAGATACCTCCTCCTTAAAAAACTGTGTGCTGCATGGCACTTCAAAAATACTGGTTTTCAATTTTGCTGTTAGCTAAAAGGCAGCATCAGGTTTTCATGACTTTTTAGAATTTGTAGCTATTTGTTTGGATATATAACAAATACATTAAATATTGCTTTTCAATGTTTACTTTCTTTTTTCAGGTTGATATGGGTCTTCCATATCCTCAGAGAGTTGTTCAACTCCCTGAGATCGCCTGGGACCAATACACCACTAGCCTTGGAAACTTTGAGAGAGAATTCAAAAACCGAAAACGTAACAGTAGAAGAGCAAAGCTGATTTTTGACAAAGGTAAAAGGAGAAAAATCTTAACATTACAAAAAGCAAGAGATGGGTATGGAGATTTAATAAATCCTTTCCTCTGTTATGCCCAGTAGGTATACCTGCAAGACCAAAAAGTCCTTTGGATCCCAAGAAGGATGGAGAGTCAGTTTCATACTCTGTCTTGCCTTTAAGTGATGGTCCAGAAGGTTCTACAAGCAGTCGTCCACAGGTAGTTATCACAAAAGGAAATTTTTATAAAATAGTAACTTTTTAAACTACTGTGAGTGTGTGGATATTTCAAACTTATACCTCAGATGCTTCAGTTGCTCATGAAATTGATGCATGTATTGAAATCTGTTAACTTTCCATTTTTATTTAGGCAAACCTTATTTCAAATTTCCCTGCATTTATTTAGTCTGTGTTTGGTTTTACTTAGGTAGGAAGAGGATCAGAGTATCCTAGCCATATGTTTTTTAAACACCTTTTCCATTTTATGTACTCTGTTTGAACAGATGATAAGAGGGCGACTCTGCGATGAGACCAAACCTGAAACTTTTAACCAACTGTGGACTGTAGAGGAACAGGTAATGGGAAACATTTCTATTTATTTTATAGCAGTGATAACATACATGATAATAATAAAAACAAACTGTGTAATAATATTTAATTAATTAAAAGTTAAAGTCACATATATGTAGATACTCATACTTTGACAACTCATGCCTATATTAAAATCATTTTATTTTTATTTTTTAACTCTTGATTTTTGTTTGATTTAGAAAAAACTCGAGCAGTTGCTTCTGAAGTATCCACCAGAGGAAGTAGAGTCCCGAAGGTGGCAGAAGATAGCTGATGAACTGGGAAATAGAACAGCTAAGCAGGTAACGAGTAAAACACTTAGAGAAGTAATCCCTCTCATTGATAATATTTTTTACTGCTTTTTAGAAAGCATGATAAGAATTTGTATCTGGATTTATTCTCACCTTTTGAATCATTTATTTCTCACCTTAATAATTGGCAGACATTTTAATACTTGTAGATCAAAGAATTGGTTCTATATTGATGTCCACATCCACAAAGGAAGCCAAAAGTGGAGACGCTGAGTGTTTCTGTATCTGACTTCTAGGAGCTTTTTCAGTAAAACAGTGTAATTTCTCCTGTTTGACTGGGAGAAAAAACACTGATGTCTTTTTTTTTTTTTTTTACAGTATTTTATTTCTTCTATTTAGCTAGCGTACTTTCACATAAAGGAATACTTAGTATTTCTTCAGTATAAAAGATTACTTAATTTCTAGCAATACCTGTATTTATATGTATGTTTTTTCCATAGTGGAAAATTAAAATGTATGAAGCTCATTTCATAAATAAAATGTGGAAGTACTTTCTGTATGGTACCAATGTATAATATATGTGTTACTGTTCACTGTTAAGACAGAAAAAGTTTAACTTCAGCAGGTAAGAAGCTGCTCAAGTTCTTTATCACTGTTTTTGATAGATTTCCTGTGTATTTTTGAACAGGATGATTTTTTTTCTATGACAGACTTCAGAGCATCTGGAAGTACGACAAATTTAGCATTACAGGATACATAACTGATAGAGTAGTTGTTAAGTGTTGGAAGTGATAGTTTAGAGTCTTTATATTGAGCCAGTGTAATGATACTGGCAAAAATTTGATGTGAAAGCCTGTCATATTTCATTTGACATTCAATTGTTGCATGTTGGGTTTTTTTCTAGGTCGCCAGTAGAGTGCAAAAATATTTTATTAAACTGACTAAAGCTGGTATTCCAGTTCCAGGAAGAACTCCAAATTTATATTTATACTCAAAAAAGGTGAGACAATATTATAGCAGAAATTCCATTTTTTACATTTGCATGCAAATTGAAATGTAATCATTAATATTTCAATGGATTTGTTTAGTCTTGATTACAACTTTCTTACTCGCTGGCTCCACCAGTGTATTTCTTAATCTATTATTTTGACATAAGCAATGTAGAATGAATTGGGTGTTATTCTAATTTCACATCAACATCTGTTAATTGAATAATCTTCGGGAGATGAAGTGTCAGAAAAGAGAACACTGCATTTAGATTGCAGGCAGAGCTAATGGGGCTGAAAGATTGGTCTTGGGTGTATTTTTTTCCTTATTTGTAATGAAATTGGTCTATAAAAGGATGGTGAGAGCTGTACAGGAAGAAAATAAGGAGACAAATACTTGAAAAAATGTAACAAAAAGCATATGTGGGGGATTTGATTTCTCAGTCTGCTAACAGCTGTCTACTTACAGTACAGATTGTATTAGACTGTAGTTATTCCCGGTAGAAAAGAAGATATTATGTCAGAAGGGAAGTGCAAGGGGTATTGAAAGCCTAGATTGTGCTTATGCTGTGGTCATGTTTATTTTGATTCTGACTATATACATACACTATAAATGGCAGTATCTTCTTTACTGACAGTAAGTATTGGATGCTGATTCTTAAAATACACCTTTCTGAGGGACTAAAAAACATTGTTATATTTAATGTAAATACTGGTGTCAAAAGAGATTTTTCCACACAAGGAGGTACTTCTGTTTCTCCATGGGGATCACCTAACTTGCTGTTTTGAAATGGTTACTGGGGAGGTGAGAATCCTATTTCATTCTTGAACATCTTGTTGAACTTAATTATATGACATAATGTTTCTTCAGATAAATGATGATGTGGCACAGAGGGACACAGTGTAATGGACAGTATTGGTGGTTTGACATGATTATTTTAGAGGTCTTTTCCATCCTTAATGATTCTGTGATTCTTTGTATGCAGGTCTGTTTTCCTTATATTAGTAGAATATTTAAATCATTGTGTCAGCTCAAACTGAAATACAGCCTAACTTTTACAAACGGGATTGTTCTGGTGCATATCTTAAAGGAAACCAGAAAGGAAGCAAAAGATAGTAAGTCAGTGATCTTAAGGCAGGTGGAAAAAATCAGCACAAGTGATTCAACAACAGTCTTAAAGTGTTTGGTTTTATTCTGTGCATTTTAATCCTCCTGCATAAATGAGGTACCAGTTTCCAACCATTATTACTTCATATCTTTCCTTACAAGTAAATAGGGCCAGACTTGGTTCCTTTGGCATTTATTTTTGCTCAGCTACGTTTCATCCAGTATAGTTTTTTTGCCTTTTTAATCTATACACAGTATTAAAGTAATGTTATATGTTGAATCCCTCTTCAAATAAATAGTTTTGTTACAGTGGTATGGATTTGCAACTGGTTTTAGGAACCTCTGGGATACAGATTCTTGGTAAACAAGAAAGTAGTATTTATGTTATTTATTATGCTTTATCTATATGACAGAATCCTAGACAGAGAGCAAGACAGTCCTCTTTTCTATAATAACAAAAATCAACAACAACACAAAGCTTTTCATGCTTAGAGTTTTTGATTCACACTGTTTTCTTTAACTTATGGAATATATTCAAGATTCCTAAAAGGTAGTCTGGACAGGAGCTAAGTAAAAAGTTGAGTCAGATTCATTCACCGAATATTCTTCTATTTGGTATTAAATATTCCTCCATGGGGAATATGTAATAAGGGCTAAGTGCTTTTAAGTAATCTACTTTGAAATTGCTGTACATTCTACACCTTCAGACAGCATTACAGTTGAAAGGTTTCAGATGCACACTAATGGAGTAATTTATCTCTTCTGACATTTCTTGGGTTCCTTTTCCAGTCAATGCCAATGAAAAAGAACCTTCAGAGAGCATTTATTCCTAACTTGTAGAAGTGTCTTTTGTAGCGCAACGAACTGCTTTTAGCAATAGCTTTTTCTCTCCCTAGACTAGAAAAGAAATCTGAACAAAATTCGTCTAGACTTATATTAATTTGGTTCTTAGAAAATCTAAGAATTTGATGCTGTGTCAAGCGTGTGGATTTGTGCAAAAGATTTTGTTGTCCACACTGGACTAAAAAGATTTAGTCCCACACTGGTGATGTCCACAGAGATTTGGAAGTCATTAATATCTTTGCACTTTGGTTCTCAGTCTTTATAATCATGGCAATTTTCTGTTTTCCTATTATCTCATTTGTTTAGGTGTCTGGGTTTTTATGATGAGAGCATTTTCTTGATAGGTTTTTACCAGAGCAGCATTCCACTGTTTGTCTCTTTCACTTCCTGTTGGGAAAAAAAACTCCACAATATGAGGCTATACAAAGCTCTGATACAGAGATATAAGTAAATCTAATGGGAAAGATGATGCACTGTTGTTCAGTGCAGGAAGGACTTTTTAACAAGGTTGTATTTGATAAGGATTGCTTAAATGATAATCAAGTAATGCCTTGTAAAATATATCATTTCTCCACTGTAGTCATCAAGTAGACGGCAACACCCTTTAAATAAACATCTTTTCAAACCTTCAACTTTTATGACATCTCATGAACCTCCGGTTTATATGGATGAAGATGATGACAGATCCAGTTTTCACAGCCATATGGATATTGCAGCAGAAGAGGAAGTATCGGTATGTCATTTAAATCAGTCAGAGAATATATTCTTTACTTTCATCTAAACTTTTCAAATGAATAGTATGAGGATTAAGCATCTGTCATAAAATGAATATCACGTAAGTATTATAGTCAGATTGATGAGCCATTTTGAATTGCAGACACATTACTATAAGGATCCGCAATTGCAGAAAATTCAGACCAAATCAGAAAGGAAGAAAAGGAAGTAATATAGAGTTCTGTGGTGAAACAGTTTCTAAAATGATTTAGTTATATAGTTTCAAAAAGTCATCTGACAGACAGTCTTAAAATCACATAAACTGTATAGATGTGATTCTAGGTCAAGCTGTGTTGTATTGCATACAGTCCTGGTAAAATTTGAATTCTATTGGCATTGTTGCTTTTTGCCTTCTTTCACTGGCAGAATTAATTATGGATTTTTTTTTCAATCTGCTTCAAAGCATGAACTAACAGACTTGAGTCGTCAAGCAGCAAACTCCAGTAGATATCCTATCCCAGAGTGTCATTAGATCATGTGGTGTTCTAGTTTACTAATTTGTCATATGCAGTAAGGCACATCTAAATTCTGGTGATTTTACATCCATACAGTAGTACTGTATTCTTCTACTCAGATGTTCAGCAAGGTTCACAGCTGGTGTGAATCACTGTGACTTTACTGTGCTTAGACCAAAGGACATGGCTTGTGACTTTTTTGTGAGCCTAGTGACATCTTGTGTGTGAAAAACCTGTTGAGTAATAGAAGTATTGAGGCCACCCAGAAAAGTCCATTCTTTTACTTTGCAGACTTCTTTTCTTAAGTGCGCTGCAGTCTTAAATTCTTAAATTTCCTTGTCTATTAGTCAATCTTAAATTGCACCTTCGCTCATATTCTGCCTTCTCTCTGTGATGGTCTTTTTGTTTGTCTGCAGGCATTTCCAGTATTTTTAAATTCCAATACGTACCTTTAGAAGGCATGGGAAGAAAAATGCAGATTAGAAGAGCTGCAGATTGCTATTTTTTTATTACTATTATTAATCTCATTTGAACTGGTTTTGATCAAACATTCTTTTCTCCGGTATTATTTTTTTAAATAGTTATTTTAATTATTATTTTAATATTATTTTTAATATTTTTAATTATTATTTTTAAATATTATTTTAATATTTTCCTAAAACATTTTGTTTTCTTTCCCGTGGTATCCTAACTCTAGTAAATAGGGACCAACTACAATTTATTTTAATTGCTTTGATAGAAATTGCTGTTTTACTTTCTTGCAGTGATAATGGTGGATGTTTGCTCCCCTCTCCCTGGTTTCTTTTTTTCTTTCTTTTTTGCTTCCCCTCAGATTTGGCTTAATCTTTTCTTTCTTCACTAGTGCAGCATTTCCAGATGGATATATTTCTGGCTTGCAGTAATGTAGAAAGACACAGGTGAGCTCAGTTATCAGAAGGATCCCCATTATCAATGCAAAATAGAAGCAATTTAGAAGGAAAAAGAGATAATGAGCTATAATCAAAGAATCAAGTATAGTGGAGTCTGCTTTAATCTTAAAAAATCATAATCCTGGAATATCTGAGTTGGAAGGAACCCTCAGGGATCACTGAGTCCAACAAATCAGGTCTTTTAGTGACAGCTGGTTTCTCAGGGAAAAATGCAGTGCATTGGCGTGGTCAAGAAGATATTTGGTCTAGCTAGAAAATTATAGGGAAAGTTTTCTCTGAGTTCTTCACAACAGAAGTACCAGGTGATGTTTTCTTGTAAAAACAAAAGATTTTGTCTGGACATTACCAGCTGATTGACATAACCATTCCTCAAACACCCTTATAGTGTGAATTAATTATTCTCCAGTGAAGACCCTCTGTTATCAAAAGAGAGAATTCAACTTTCAGTTAAAATTACTTCATGGTGTGAATGGTCTAATTATTCTAGAATACAATGTACTAATCCAGAATCAAGTGTCCACACAAGGAGTTGTTGTATTTTATTCAATATGTGATTATATTATTCCAGGCATTATTTCTTAATGAAACTTACATTTGCATAAAAGGTCATTATTATTATTATTTTATGGGAAAAAGTGGAGTTTATCACAACAAAATGTACAAAATGTAATTGTGTCATTTAACCTTGTTGAGGTTTTTTTCAGAGCATTTGCAGTCTAGACTTTAAATATTTTAAGAATTACAATTAAATATTTGATATGACCCTTAGAAAAATACTTAACACTAAGAGCATGCCTTTTTCATTAAATAATGCAGACATTTCAAGCTTCATAAATTTTTAAAAGGGAATTGAAATAATGTGTGTAGGCAACATTCAGAGAACTATTACTTGTAATTCTTTGTTGTAACTGAACGAGCCTACCAGTATAGCCCATACATACGGACTATGCATCTTTGAAGATATCTGACATCTACCAAGTACAGCTGCTGCAATTAAATAGCCATCTTGAAGTAGGCATCTGAATTAGATTGAGAATTTCTGTCTTCTCATCACAAACAGGTCTTCAATCTTTGCTAAGAAAATTGGATGAGAAAAATCAGAAATTGTTTTTTATTTAAAAAGAGAATTTTGTGTTATAAGTCTTTGTCAAAATTTTATGGGATATAAATTGGTTTTGTAATTTAGGAAAATAAAAATCATTTTCTCAAGCTGTTAAAAGACAGCATGAGGTTAAGGAAATTAGGAGTGGTCACAAGATGAAATAACTTGGAAAATTCTGCTCTTATCATCATGGAATGACATTTCTCAACACTTTTTATTCTTACAGGTAAAGGTGAGAATCTAATACTGTTAAGATTGGCTTTATTGATTGAGAAGTACATATCACTAAAGCTTGGTACTGTCTTGATATATGGGTCTTTTAAAAATATAAATGTAGGATTTAACAAGATAAATATAGATCTTACAGTTAGGCACTGCTGTCTTCTTTACCCTACAGCAAATCTGTTCATCAGAGGAAACTTGTTTGCATGGTAACATTTTGGTATAATGCAAATAATTATTAATTGCAGAAAATAAAATGTAAGTTAGTTGTTTGTACTGATTTGCTGTGTTTTTAAGTATAATTTCCCAGTTTCTCTCAGAATACATTGCCAGCTTTTTCTCAGAAGATAGTTATACTTAGTGCTTTGTGAAATATATCTCTCTAGTTATGTTCCTAAAGTAAATAGTATTTCTCTTTTTTAACCATGAACAGGACGAAGAGAGTATTCCAATAACATATCGTGAGTTACCTGAATACAAAGAACTGTTAGAGTTTAAAAAATTGAAGAGACAGAAACTACAGCAGATGCATGCAGAGAGTGGATTTGTGCAGCATGTGGGATTCAAGGTAAGCTGATGCTCTGCACTCTGCCGAGTGAAGAAGTTTTCAAAGATAACGTGGTTGGAATTTCCTAAAAAGGCTTTGTTTAGTTCGCCAACTGTGGTTTTATGATTCTTGTTCACAGTGTCTGCTTTTCCTCATCTTTAATCAGAACAACCCAGGTAATTCACTCCTTCCAATTCCTCAGGTTTCACAGAATATGTAGAATGCTGTATTAAAATTAATAAGCATGCTAACTTTTCCTCATTTATAGAATGAAAATTCAACTCTACAGCTAGGTTATATCACTACAGAATTCTGTTTTGGCATTGCACTCTGTCTTGCCAGTGATTCCCTGAAAATAATTCTCCAATTTTTGAGATCTTTTTCCTTCACCTCAGGCCAAGGAAAGGACAGTGTGAGTGTGACTGTTTTAATTGGTTTTCACTACAGAGAAAAGGTAGCAGCTTCTTATTCCTGTCAAGTAATGCTTGCAGAAGTTGAAACAGTTTTGTAAGATAATGTTTATGTGAAATTAAAAAAATAAACTCACTGTTAAAATACTGTGTTGTCCCAGTGTCAGCCATGTCATGCACCATATGAAAGAAAAGATTCTCTAGATAAGCTTTTCTGGTTTGCAGGGTTTTTGTTGTGACTGTTTGCTATGTTGGAGCAGCTTCTTCACCTTATTAAAAGCATTAGGCCAGCTACATTTATTTTCTGCTAACCATCTATATAAGAATGCAAAAATTTACAGTTTAAAGTTCAGTTCAAAACAACTGGAATATTGAGGTAGCCTCATTAGTTGACACCGACAGACTTAATGGTGTTGTTAGGTTGCCAAGGCTTCCTCCTCTCTCGGCTCTCTCCTTCAGTTACTGTTTTTGTTCCAAAAGATACATTAAAACTTTGGTCAGGTAGAGCAGCCTTCTAGGCAACAAACTAAGTCCTTTCTTCTGCATTATGTTTTATATGAAATAATACTGAAAAGTAAATTGGCATTATATACTGTCAAGCATTAAAAGTTTGAAAGTTTCTTTGCAACTCCAATTTGATTTTATTATGCAGTATAGTCTATGAAATTACATCATTATATGCAGTTTTCCCTCAGGAGTGCTGCCTTGCTTAGTGTACAGGCTGGACAATAGTCACCTAGTAAACATCTCTTCAGAACACTTAGCTCTGCATGGCCTTCAACTTCATTTAGAACACATTATTTGATTTCTACTTTGAATATTGAATTATTGAATCACATGTGATTATTATGGCTTTTGTTGCTTTAATATCAAAATACTTTGCAAATAGTATTTTTTTTTTAATAAAATGAGAGGTATGGTATTATTTCTGATTCACGGATGGGCAAGATATTGGGGCACAGAAGGGCTAAGGGTTTCCATTTTTTTGGCTCTGAACTTGGGACAACTGAAACTGGATTTTTAATTTTTTATTATAATAGAGTATTATATTGAATTCTGTATTTTCTGAGAAAAGCCCTAAGTATGCTTACAACTTCTTTCTTATTAGCCCTCACACTGTGAAAGATGTCTTTGTGAAGGTGTGGGGTACAGCTGTGACAAAGTTTCTTAGTAAGGTGTTCAGAACCCTGAGTCGATGGTTTGTGCTCAGGGGCAAATTACTGTGCAAGTGAGTTTCACAGGTGGTGCCCAAAGCTCTCTCAGAGCTCTTCATGTCCTGAAGGACGGAGAATAAGCTATATGGACACAAGCTTGTTTCCACATTTTTCTTTCCTTTTCTGTCCTGTCCCTGCAGCACTCTCCTGGTTTAGATTTTGAAAAGTTCTGTTTCCTAAATTTTATCATTTTTTATCAAATCTCTTTGCATTTCTTGCTTCAGTTCTAGTTTCTCTTCTCTTGTTCCATTTACCTGCTCTTAATGTGGGCGATTCCTCTGAGGGGAAATAGTTCTTACTTTCTCATTCAGCTTAAGGTTCAGGTTTGTCTTCCTTTATCTGAACCTGCTGTCCCACTTGCTTTTCAACCACCGCTGCTTTCTTCTGTCCTGGAAAGTGGATCTGTGTTAAGGTATTTCATGTGGTTGGACTGCAGCTACAGAAACATCTTTCAGCTATATGAGGATAAGCAGTGACTACAGGCAGGACTGGGTGCGCTTTTGTCGAGCAGAAGGACAATGTCAATGTGTGTGGATCATTCAGGTAGTGGGAAGCAAAGCCGAGAGAAATGTTGATCAGCCTCAGGGAGAATGACCTGTCTCCAAGTATGAGGACTTCTTTATCCATGAACACATTATGGTCTGCGAGAAGAATTCAGCTGTGCATGCAAGCAGTAATCAACTTACATATGTGCCTTCATATATGGCATATTGATATATACTGTTACTGGCTGACGCGAATACAGTTGGTTTTCTTCAGTACTCTTCAATCTGCTTCACAGTGTGATAACTGCGGAATTGAACCTATTCAGGGTGTTCGGTGGCACTGCCAAGACTGTCCTCAAGAAATGTCTTTGGATTTCTGTGACTCTTGTTCTGACTGGTGAGTAGTATTCTTCTCTACTTGTTATTTGTAATCAACATGAATATATGCATGGCTTAATTGAAGTGCATGTTGGGTATCTACTCAAGCATAGGATACATATCTGGTGTTGAGTGAAGTGAAAGAATCTTTAGCATATGTATGTGGGAGATACGCATCCAGGACATGCTTAAGTAATATTAAAAAAAAATAACAATGCAGTAGTCAGGTTCACTTTAGTGCTGTTACTCTGGGGGGGAAATTGTGTTTTGTGAAATAATTTTTCAGTGTCAAATTTGGTACTATGCTGTAAATGTGATCAGTGTTTCTGAAAGTTAAGAATAACAAAAGTATTTAACTTTTAAACTGTTATCTTTTTCTTTCCCTTGCAGTCTGCATGAAACAGAGATTCATAAGGAGGATCATCAGTTAGAACCTATTTACAGAGCAGAGACGTTTTTAGACAGAGACTACTGCATGTCCCAGGGCACCAGTTACAATTATCTTGACCCAAACTACTTTCCAGCAAATAGATGACATGGGAAGCAGATCTGCAATCTTGGGCTTACTATACTATTTGAAAAATAACAATGGCACCATTGTTAATACTGTGCACATTTTGGAAAGACTGTCTGCTTTCCCTGAAATGTCGCTCACAGCATGACAGCTTCCTGGGTGTACTTGTCAAACTACAGCTTTGAGCTGTCATGGTCCTAGATCACTGAACAGCAGCTGAACATTCCTAGTGTGCAGAAGGTTTCACTGGGAGATTTTTCTTTCACCACATTAGTCATTTTTAGGTGGTGAGTCTAAACACAGAAGAAAAACATACAAAAGGGTGAGCCAGAAATGAGAGCACACATTGAAGATAGAGTAAATTCCAAAGGCATTGAAGAACTCGGTTATAATGAGATCCAGAGGAGATGAAGTATTTATATAAAAACAGTTTAGTAGCTTGCAGTTTTGTTGTGAACTAGTTTTCAGCACAGTAACTGACTTCTTTAGGCAAGGTTTTAACCAATGACAGTGTTTGCTTATAGGATGTACTCTAAAAAATGCTCACTGTCTCAGCGATGGTTGGTTACAGGCCTTTATTAAATCGGAGCTGCTTAATCACATTGACTTTCAATTTTTTTTTATTTTATTTTTTATTTTTAAACCACGATGAACTCTATTTACCAACAGTGAAGCACTATGGGAGGCAACCGTGGCATTGCTTCCTTAACCAGCTCATGGTGTGTGAATGTTATAAAATTATCACTCAGATATATTTTTTAAATGTAATGTTATATAAGATGATCATGTGATGTGTACAAAATATGGTGAAAAGTGCCAGTGGTAGTAACTGTGTAAAGTCTCTAATACTCAACATTAACTCCTTTCAAATAAAATACACAGCCTTCTGCCTCTGTATTTGGAGTTGTTAGTGCAACTCATCAAAGAAAACTGCCTAATATAAATCATATATATGGTAATAATTTTTCCTCTTTTGTAGTCTGCACAAGATCCATGAAAGATTGTATTTTTATTACTATTTAAACAGTGATTAAATTTAGCCTGAGCAGTGAGCAAGGGTTCACATGCATTCTTTTATACTGCTGGATTTTGTTGTGCATCATTTAAAACATTTTGTATGTTTCTTCTTATCTGTGTATACAGTATGTTCTTAAATAATGTTCAATTGTCAGGAGAACTGTGAGAAATAAACTATGTGGATACAGTCTGTTTATATATAGAATGCTTGCTGTGACTTCCTTTCTGTGTAGTTTTGACTTTTTAATCAGAATTGAGAAAACATGAAAAGGATGTTTTAATATGTCGTACGAATATTCACTATGCAGACCTGCAGAGATGACAGACCTGCGAGATGACAGAGCCTTCCTCTGCTGTGAGTTCAGTGGGAAGCGGTGGTGTTCTGCGCCCACTGATGTGTGTGCTTTGCCTTTTGCAGGATTAGCATCTTAGTTTCCTCCTGTCTTATTCATACTTGGTTCTTTCAGATTTCAGCAAATCAGACTTAACGTAGCTTTGGTACACTGTATACCATTGTCTGAGGAGCTTTGTAATTACTGTGACATATTTTTTAGTTAATATATTTTTTATTGAAATGTATAGCTGGTGATTCAGAAATACTTGATTATTTTATAACTGTAGTAGGCATTCGGTTGCTTTAAAACTTGAATATTCCAAGTAATTAGCTATAAAGGAAAGAAATTTGACTTAAAAGTGGCAATAAGAAGGGTAATTGGCTGGCTGCACCTAAGAACTTTAATTATAGCCTGATCAGTGTTAACTTTCGCAGTGACATGTGGGTGTAATCATTTTCTGCTTCAGAGGAAAGTAAGTTTAAGCATTTAATCTATTTAGAAGGTAATAGAGTACGGTTACTAGAACACTGAGCAAGCATCCTGTGTAAACATCTCACATATCTTGTATGCTTAGATAAATTTAATAAACCTTAGGAAATACAACAGAAACGTTCACGAGATGTATTTCAGTTTCCTCTCTAATTCAGATGAAGCTCTGAAAATCTCTCGTGCAGTGAGGGAATGTGAGAGACCATTTATGCTGTTTGTAAGAAGGTGGATTTGGTGAAGATGTTATCAGGGAGAAGACCTGCAATATTCTGTTTGTTTTCTGTTGATAGCCTGAAAAAATTAATTGGAAGGAAGTTGCAGAAATTAGTGAGCATGTGATTAAATGCAAATATCCAGGCATTGGTTTGGATAGCTTAGGAAGAATAAAATCAGTATTGTGCTTTGAATGAGATTGGAAGCAGGAGGAGAATTCGAAATCTGAATCACTTAACAAAGAAGCGTCTTGAATAAGAAGTCCTTTTCTAATTGAATGTGTATAAATATTTATATTTCCATATGCATGCGTATACAGCTATTTCTCTTGCATACGTTATGGGCAAATGCAAGTAGATTTCTAATGCACATATGCCTGATCGAGCATGGGATTCTTTGGGCGGGTTTTCCCACAGTAAAGACCAGAAAAGGCAGAAAGAAGAATTAAACTGTATGTTAAATAATCTTGATATTTATTTATTTTCTAATTAGCAGCTGATTCTGGCTTTTATTCCTGTCCTGGCAATGATGATATGCTCCACATGTTTCAACCCGTGTTGTCATTACAAGTAACAAAAAAAATTACTCCAAAAATTTACCCAAACAAATCTGCAGCTTCAGGGTAACTGCAGATTTTTTAATCTTCTTTGTCTTAAGTACTGCACAATACAGCTGCTGGTGCTTCGAGGCTCGGTGTAGAAAAACCTGCCTTTTTCCAACTGATGAATTATGAAAGTCACTTGCTTAAAGCTGTTGTACTGCAGATGTTACTGGTCACGTAACGCCTCTGTTCTGGAGCTGGAAAAGCACTTCCTAGAGCATCAGAGGTAAAATGTAGTCTATAAAAGGACCCAGGGAAGGAGGAACATCCTGGATGTGAAGGATAAGAACATATTTAACACACTCCTTTGAAAAATAATTGAATTAGCATTTACAGGGCAAAACGAAAGAAAACAGAAGAACCTGCCCTGTGTGGAAAAAGGACATACTTTGTAAGCATGCTAATTTGAGCTATATTTTCAAGTTATGTACCGTGCTTTTAAAAGGATTAAACCCACATAAATTATAACAAATGATCACTTCTCATTTTTGTATGTTTTATTTGTATTATGTCCTCGTTACAAGAAAAGTGACTTTAAAAATACAAATCTGCCGCATCGAGTACAACTTTGACAGAGAGAGCAGTCATGCAACCCGCTTCAACTGGGTGTGACCAGCGGTTTTGGTCAGAGGATGCAGTCTTACAGGAGAGTCAAACAAGCTTTTATTTTAGCTATCAGTAAACCAAAGAAATGCTACAATATTTCAGTTAATGGAAATATGACAGGATATTTACAGGTTTGTTTTTTTGCACATATTATGGATATAGTCTACTAAAAAAGCAAGCAATGTGAATCAAATAATTCTTGATCACCCAATGACTATTATTTTTTTACCCCTCTTCTCTGTTTTCAGAGGTTTGGCAATATGAATACAGGACAACAGATGACGAGCTGAATTTTGCATGTGTAATCTTTTTGTAGATTAAGAGCATCTTCATACACTGGTTCATGGTCAGCTTTCTGTGTAGACTTCAATACATTGAAAACTCCGTTATTGTGAATATTAACCCAATTGTATGTTGAGTGATGCTACACAGGCATAATTTGCAACTCAGCCTACAAAATTAGGAAGCCATCACTCAGCACCCTGTGGTTTCTCACAGAAGATGGGTCTGTCTCTAACATGGTGTCTGCTCTGTGGCAGTGGATCAACAGACTGATGCCATAGTCAGTTATATCTTCACTTTCATTATTTCTTTTCCTACTCCTGTTGCAACAGTGTTCTGGGGATGTTTGGAAACTGCATTTAAGCATCTAGCTTGACTAATTCCAGCTGTCTTACAGCAGGATGGAACAGAGACTTCAGTCACTAGAAACCAAGAACAAGCTAAGTGATACCACAAAAATTTAAC
This sequence comes from Coturnix japonica, assembly GCF_054131305.1. Lineage (NCBI taxonomy): Eukaryota > Metazoa > Chordata > Aves > Galliformes > Phasianidae > Coturnix > Coturnix japonica. Next base: position 18,855,438 of record NC_140673.1, read on the forward strand.
ACTGTTAATTAAAGTAATAACCAATGGGAGAATTGTATGCACTGCTCTTGATGTACAATACGGTGAGTAATGTGGTTGAAGAGCTCACTGCTGATCAGGCAACGTGTCTTGACTTCCAATCACACAAGATGATGAAATACAAACCCAAGTGCTGTTCACCATGCTGCTTTTAGCCTGTGAACAGCAAACAACCAATGAAACATACGGCTCTTAATGCAACTTAGCATACAGGCCGCTTCCTATTAAGTGTGTTGTCTGAACAGAGGAGAAGATTTCGTCCAAAATAACAAACCACATGCACAAATTCCAGATAACCTCCCAAGAAAGCAGTATTGCTTTGAGGAGTGTTTTATTCATGGCTGCCACGTGCTCATGTGAAGCTGTGTGCTCAGCTACTGCGTTTCTGCTGAAAAATCTGCTTCTTCCTTTTTCATTAAAGAGTCAATTGCCTTACAGACTTCCAGAAAAACCTCCTCTGCTGTTCCTTCTGCATCAACCTGTCAAGGAGACACAAAGCAATGGTTTTGATTAAGTTACAAAGGATTATCTTAACACAAAGGAAAAACAAACTAACTAAAAGAAAACCAACATCCACAAAACAGGTCCAGTATAAAAGAGAAGTTCTGTTTCATGGTATAAACAGTGTAGAGGAAGAACGTCCATAAAAATCAGAGACCAGTTGTACAGATGGACGTGAGAAAAATCTAAAGGTTCTCTTGTCTGGTGTAAAGTGCATTGATCAAATGAGGGAGGTTAAGCTCTTGATCCAGAGTACTCATTTTAAAGTAAAATGAAACCTCTGATATACAGAAAACTTTCAAAGATCATCGGAAGCTATTTTAACATGTAATATCCTCCAAAAGAACCTGAATTGAATAACTGTGAAGCTATACCATTAATTAAATGAATAGCATTGGCTTGTTAATTTATTTCTTGTCGTCTGAAGCGTCATAGTGTGAAATGCTGCATCTGACCCAAGGACAGTGAGCTGCCTGTTGGTCTTTTTCTGGGTCTTTGTATTTTCATATTTGCTGAATTGATGCTGGTTCTCTTAGGCCCTTGAGCGTGTTTTGCAGCAGCACTCAATTTGTCGAATGCCCACAACTTTTGTTGAAAATGTTTGGGTTTTTTTTACAATGCAAAGATTCTGTTTGACCTGAAGTTCTCCAGGACATTGATGTTATTTTCTTGTGAACTGAGTCCAACAAAAACAAGGCCAAATTGTTATTCTGTTCAGAGGAACAGCGTGCTGCGCTGTCGTACCAGGGAACATCACTTGCAGCCATTAATGATTCTGTGTGCTACCTTCAAAACGTAATATTGCATCAGGATTTTTGAGCAATGAGTTTCATGCCCATCCTATACAAGTAATTAGTGCTTGGGGATGGTGAACTTTTGCCTTCACCATAGTGGCAGAAGCAGCTTTCCTGCTGGCTGTGCACACCAAGCTCATTGCACCCAGTGGGTGTTCAGTTCTTCCCAGATGGAACAGTTCCTCCCTGGTGAGGATCTGGCAATTCCGTACCCCAAATTTTGTTTCCCCTCTGCTTTGCTGTGCGTGGTGTTCCATCATGCAGGCCATCATTTGCACACATTCTGTAGATCCACAAGTTTCCTGAAACCTGTTTTTCTGAGCTTTGTGCTGCGTTTTTATCTCCAAGGTGCTGACTAGGATGCCAGACAACTGTTGTGTTCGAAGAGAACATTCCGGCCCACTTCTGCCACCTTTATGTTCTGCAGAGGAAAAGGAACTTCAAACTCCAAGGAGAGTATTTTTGAAATAGGCAGTGAAATCCCCCTCAGATACAGTGTTGTCCTGCAGCCAGCTCCTCTATAGCCTGTCTGCACTCAACCTACATGCTTCTGGTCTGATGACAACCAGGTGAGACTAATCCTCTGAGGGCAGTGTGAACCTGATGGCAGACAGCCTGTTCCCTGCCAGTCTAACCAGGTCAGCCTGGGCAGATTCTTTGTTCCTGAGATGAGCGGCTCAGTCACGCCTGTGTAGCACAGCAAAACGTAGCTGCCATACAGGTGGATGAATAGAGTGGGATTATGGTTTGATAACTGGTACATCATGCAGGCATTCTTCAAGATGTTATCCCCACATCTGTGGAAACGGCTGCCCTCCTCTTCCTCTGATTCCTCCCAGAAACCTGACATAATGGGGCTGTAGCTTGCAGGGAATTAAACAGCACTGCGTGAACACTGCCTTGAACAGACAGCTCTGAGCCCGAGGCAGTAAAATATGTGAACATATTCTCTACAGCTCCTGCAAGGAACGGATATCTGTGCTGGAGCTGCAGGGTGCGTGCCAGCCTGTTGTGAGCAGTTGGTGGCTCCTTCTCCTAAACAGCTCAAATAGTGAAGGAAAAAACAGAAAAGTGTTTAGTACTAAATGTGATACTTTGCTTCTATATATCTAAGCTTATATAGATTATCAAATACTCTCATTTACATGTATACATACAATTTCTATGTACTTTTACATTTATGTATATAAATGTATGCGTATTTGATGAATCCTTTCCTCTCTTAATATGTTGGATTCTTTTTTGATCTTTATTCTGTAAATGCAGCTGAATTAGATAACCAATTCAGCCTCATCAGTGCAGCTGCATTGCCACAGGTGTCTCAGTGCCCTTTTCTAGATCTGGGATTGATACTCAGGTCTAGGTCTAAGCAGCTGTGGGGAAGAATCAGGTTTATGAGCTTGGAAATTGCTGCCCTCTTATGACTGACTGAAATTCTGCCTTCCTGACAGTCACAGTAGAATATGGACAAGTTTGACAAATGACAGCCCGGTGCTTCCTGTGATGGCCTCCCAAATAACAAAGGTCCAATTCATAAAGCTAATGTAACGTTGTAGCACAAAAGTAACCTAATGTGATGCTACTTCACAGCCAGTACAGCATCAGCAGCACTCTGCAGCTCCAGGGGAGAAAACTGTATTCTTCAGATTATAAGACAACTCATGAACTAGGACTGTTTTCGAAGTTGGTCAAGGCCATGTTCTTATGTTAAAAGCAAGATCTACACAGTTTTATATAGTGCTTCTTGTTCTGAAATGTCAATATGGCTCTAGATAACTTCTGATATCTAACAATGTAATGTGCTTATATGAAATGATTGAAACAATCATCTTCATAATACAGTGTTGCTCGTTCTAGGATTAAAATCAGCTTCTTACATTTACTGCCATTAAATCTCCACTTACTGTAGGTTTGGGAGTCTAGAACCCTACACATATACTGCTACTGAGAAGAAACTGCCTGAGGACTGTGGTTGTCACAAAGTCAGACCAAGTCTAGAATAAACTCAGTGGTTAGAAGCTTCTTGTTGCAGTTAGTTCAGGTCAGCTGTGTTGTTGCTAACTTTTTTATCTTTGTCATTAAGTAAGAAATCCAGGGGAGACATGTTGCTGCCCTGATTCGTGTTTGGGGTGAACTTACCTCTGTCTATTATCAATAACTCTACTAGTGATGTTTCTGATGTACTTTTCCATACTGATTTCTCATCTAATGGGTCGAACCATCAAGGGGAGTGACAAATGCATATTATTTTTGTTCCTCAAGTATTTATCTGTTAGGGTTAATGACTTTGGCAACCCTTCAAAGATGGAACTAAATTAAATATCTACTGTCACTATGACCATTGATCCACCCTTCTCTAAAGGGAAATTTTCACATTTGCCCCTTCCTACAGGAACTTCTAATAGGAGACATTAGCATGAGAAGGTTCAGAAAATGGAAGATGATGAGGTGGTGGGTGCTGGCTGATTCAGTGTGGCCATCTGCTTACAGCTGTGTTTGTTTCATAAGGGTTACGAAATGTTTGTGACAGGAATCGAATGGTTTCTACTTAACCAGTATGAAAATTCACCTCATTTTAGGAAGAGCAAAAACCCAACACCGTAACAACATCACAAGGAAGAAGAAAAGGAGAAAAAGAAGAAAAAGGCTTATTTCTTACAGTAATATTTCTTTTCCTCAGATGACTGCTTGAATTGGGAACTTGTATCTAAGACACCTATTCTGATGTTAGGTACATAGGATCAGTCTTGTCTTGCTTGACTAGCAAAGCATCACTCTCCTGTATTACTTATTACCCTCCTACCTACTGTCACTTGAAAAAAGCTTTGAAGTATGAGTCAAACATTAAAAGCAATCATCTTATTTCCTTTCTTCTCAATTGACAGAGTGCTATACATTCAAAGATATTTAAATCTAGGCATGTGAAAGCAGAAGTACATGCCTACTAAATTTTCAAACACACTTTTCTGTCCAGCTGCCTTTGAAGTTGCTGAGAAATAAACTTTAAAACAACAATATCTACCTGCTTACTACAGCTGTCATAATACAGTTCATTCATCTGAAACATCTGCTTCCCACAGAATTGGGTAGCTTGCAACTGTTGTTTTTGTGAGCAGCACTTTCAGCACTTCGATTCCCAGCAAGCTTCTTGTGAAAAAGCATCTACGTGTCATTAGCAGCAGGTGGATGTTCTGTAACTGACCATTAAAGCAATTATGAAAAACTAAGCTATATCTCCTAAACGTGATTAGTTTTTAAATTAATTGGAAATATCCTAACTCATAGTCACAACTGCTTTGCCTTCCAGAAGGTGATTTAGAATCTTGATGCCTCAGCAGAAAAGGGTGCAGAGGACACTGTCATTCTTTGCCCTTTATTTTGTCAGTTCCCCCCTTTCCTTGTAAGTACATCCTGATTCAGACTGCAGGTCTGCGATGAGCGGCTGGAAGACCCACCAGTGTTTATTCCTGTCAGGTTCACAGGTATTTCATCTGCATACAAAGGTGCATATCTTGTACTTGCGCTGCTGTGTAGAAACACTGACAGGTAATCTTGGTAAAAGGGAAATTTGAAACAGTTCTGATCTTGTGGTAGCTTTGTCGTGTCACCGTTCTTGTTCAGAGATCAGCAGAATGGAAAAATGCTCCATTCCCATGTATCAGATTAGTTATTTATTGTGCATCAACGCACAATAACTCTGGGTTTAGAGAATGTCATAAAATTCTCATTGCTTAAAATGAAAATGCTGTTGCAACCACATACCTTTGTCTTTTCCAAGTAAATAGAGCGAAGAGACAGCAGACTGCAGACAAAGCTCAGCCAGACCTGAATTTTTCTGTCTCCACTGGGTTGAGGAGGTTCCTGCCACTCATGCGTAAGGCTATTTTGCCTGCTAAGAATGAGCAAGCTAATTTGACAGCGTGGTCTCAAGCACACCTTGATGTGGCACAACAAACCAGTTTCTCCACTGAGTGCATATCAAGCCTTTAATTTCCATGTCAAACCCTTTACTGGCCTTATGCCCAGGTCTGAATTTTACATTTGCATATTTAATTTCCTGCCTGTTTCAGGACTGAAAACTTCTAGGCTGGATTGGACAAGTTAAACACATACCACCGTTGTGCCACCTACCACCAATCCATGGAAAACTGCCCAACTCTAAATACACTTCAAATGGAGCAATCAAATCATACCAATACGCCAGAGCAATTTTCTTGTTAATTCAATCTATTTAACAATTCTAACAAAAGAACACCATTTAGAATTATTACTGTGCTTCGTCACACGTTGCAGTGAGGTGGCTAAAAAAGGCTGATGCTGAATTTCAATGGTAGTCAGGTGGGATTTAGGTTCTTAAGATTCCTCTAAAAATCTCAGCATCCACTCAAGTCTTTCCTTCCTAAGAAAGACCCTGACTGAAATCACCAGGGACACACAGCTCACATAGGCCCTCCACAAAGGCAGGGCAGTGGAAGGATGTAATTACACCACACACAGTGTTTGAGTTGTGTGACTGACCAAGTCAGACTGTATGAGTAAACTATCTGGGATCTCTTATCCACAAAAATTATCATGCAGGATTTCTTATACAGACATTCCTTCAAGAAGAAAATTGCTTTGTTTCACAATATTTGGTGCATTTACAAAATTGAATTCTTTTTATTATTATTTTTTTATTTATTCTAACAATACACCCATGGTGAGGAGTATCTGAACCAGAATAGTTAATGAAGTCAGCTGCACAGTGTGAGTAAGTGCTTGTACCTACTCCTTGACTTTGACTATATGTGGAAATTAAACTGCAGAATGGATTCCCACAACTGTTCAACACAGAATCATAAAATCATAGAATCATTTGAGTTGGATGGGATCTCTAAAGTCCATCTAGACCAACTCCTCTGCAGTGAGCAGGGATATCTGCAGCTTGATCAGGTGCAGTGAGCCTGGGCCGAATGTCTCCAAGGACAGGGCTTCCATCATATCTGGGAAATCAGTTCCAATGCCTCACCACCCTAATTGTAGAAAACTTTCTTATATCTAGTCTAAGATCACTTACACTTGGTTAAAAAAAATCACATCCTTTTCCCATAAACAATAAAGTGTTACATGTGTCTTGTATGTAAGCTACACTGACTTCCACTCCTTGCTGCACACATACCAGAGCTGCTGGCATCTACATGATTCTGTCTGAGGGTGACAAGAATAATCTGGGAGGACTCATTTTAGAAGCTGACTTTTGCTGAGTATTTTTGCAGTGTTCTCCAAGTGCTGATAAATAGCTGAACTTGTACACATCATAAGGCTTTGGTGTGTGGGGGAGGTCTCTCTCCTTACATTTAAAATGGATGCACATCTTTCATAGCAGATGTGTATTTTTCAGATTAGTAAAAAGGAATGAGGTGGACATTTCTATATGGAGTATCTGTGTTCAAGAAAATAGAACACATTTTTCAACCTTAAAAGGACATATTACATAGTGGTGTTTATAAAGCTGATTTGACAGAGCTTTCATTTTGACAGAGCTTTCATACCCAACGGTTCCACTCAGAAGATGGAAGTATGCTAACACCTACATTCATCAGAAGGAGCTACAGACAGTGTGCAGACACTGTAAGAGAAAACAGGGTATGCACTGTTCAGGCAAAGCATAATTACTTTTTGACATGCAAACACATGATGTCACTCCCCACAAAAGTAATGGTAAAAGTACAAAGCACACATCCAGTTCTGACCCATAGACTAGACAAGTCCCTTGAGGAACTAGTGAGCTATGAACTTAAAAGACTGCATGTTTTGTGATTGCATAGATTGCATAAAGAAGGAACATACGGCAGAAGTATGGGTTGGGATTGGGATTGGTGATTTGCAGATTTGCTACATCCTCTGGAAAAAAACTTCCATAATATTTCAAAAAGTATTTTTGGCTGCTACACATTTCAGGACAAGAAGAATCAGCAGAACGAGTTTTCTCCAGTTGATCATAAGGGACAGTTTACTGTGATAGAGAAGGGAAATATATAAAAATAAATGTAGACTTCCCATATAAATGAGATTACAGATGTGCCAACATATCCATCAGTTAATTGCACTGACGTAAGCTTTCTTGCTCCTCTGCAAAGTATTGATTAGAGAATATAAAAATGCCTTAAATATAACATTCTCAGCAGAATAAACTGAAGTAATTAACTGAAATTAATATAACTACGTCATTTATTCCAGCTGAAAGGTATTTCTTGTGTGCGGTTCTGTTTTACTTCAGGATATACACTGTCAGTTGTGTAAATGTAACTGAGGGACTTTAGATTAACATAATCTTGCAACCTAATCACGAAAGCCTTTATAGAGAAACAAATCCTAATACCTAAAGAAAAGCTTTCAGCATTAACATTAAGTAAGAGATTCTGTACAGATGAGGCAGTGATTCAGGATGCATCGTCGGATTCAGGATAAAGCCGTGTTTTTATTCTTTCAAGTTGTACCACGGAACTCAGAAGTTTGCAGAAATTGCAAACGAGCCATGGAGGTGGAAGGTGAGATCAAAGTGCAAAAACTTACACAGTTCATAAGTGGTGTGCCAGTGTTTCCTGAATATTGCTTATTACAATGGAAGGCAGAAGCAATAATTAATAATTAATTCAGAGTTTCAATCAATTTACCTTGCATAGCTGTGTTTTTCTCTCATAGTATGCAGCCAGAGGCTGTGCTGCTTGGCAATAGTCTTCAATTCTTTCCTTGATGGTTTCAGCACTATCAAACTGCTGACTGGTCTGATTTCTCATCGAAAAGCGACTATTCATGGTTTCTGCAGAGCAGTCCAGACAGAACACGAGTTTTGGTTCCCCAATCTAGAAACAAAGAAAAAAAACCATAAGTATTCAAACCAGTGGTCTGGCAAAACCTATTTTATTTGGAAATTCTACCAAAAGAGACTTCAAGAAAATTATTACTAAACTACTTATTAGTGAAGGCAGAAATAATGCTTATTAACACCAATTATTGTAGCAGCATTTAAAGATCTTAGTTCTCAGGATCAATACTTGATTGGGCTGTACGCATGCACAGAAAAAGAGATATGATCTGAAAATTCTAGCTGCTTGTCTTGAAGCTCATCAGTATGTTCATTATTTGCAATTGTTTGACTCATGGTCAGGAGTTGGACTCCGTGATCTTTAAGAGTCCCTTCCAACTCAGGGTATTCTGACTGTATTTGATTCGTATGGTTGTATTGGGATTTGATATCTTGCTTTGCATTTTCAAATTGCTGAATCATTTCCAAACTCAATGAGAAGCCCACCACTTAGCGTTTTATGGCTACTGTCAGACTCATCTGGAAAGAAAGTCTGCCTTTTTCTACATAAACAACATAAGTAAAGATTCATTTATTTTTATTCTCAGGCCTTGGCAAAGCTAGTAACTAACTGTCTCTATCTACATTTGATAGCATATACTTCAGTACTTCATGGATGAAAAATAACTTGCAGGAAAGAACAATACATTTCTGATAATATTTTAGGAGACAGCCAAAAGCTCTGAACACAAATCTCTATCATTCTTTCTCTAAGCTGATGAAAAATATGGATATCATTTAGAATAAATCTTGCAGTACACTCTGACATGCCCTGCTCAGGCACAGCTCTGTCTGACACAAGGTTTTATCTGAGCAACAACTGTTGGCCTGAGTGTACAGCGATAAACTCCACTCTAACAAGTAAAACAAAGGTGTTCTAGGATTGGAGATAAGTCACGTAATAATTCTTCTGTGCAGTTATGTACTGAAGACTTCAATTATGCTCTCAGGCTTTTTCTCACTCCTTCCAGCAGGGATTGGAAAACATCTTATTAAGAAAAACTGATACAGAAGTAGTTAGAAAAAATGGCTGTTCTTCCCACTAATGACAATTAGAAATTCATGGTTTTTCCATGGTTACAGCAAAGTAAATCTCAATTACTGATGCACGGAAATCATTGTCACTGCCCTAGTTTGCATTTCATAGAAGAATAAATATTATATAGGTAAATATGTTAGAATTTAACTGGGGATAGCTGGATTGTGCTGACCTTTTACTACCATAATGTCTTTCTAAGAGGCAGCTGAATCGAAGGGATTATTTTGGACAGTTCAATGACAGGCTTTTTTCCAAGCATTTTTTTTTTTTTTCCACACAGCTCAGAGAACATTAATTCCATTAGCATTAGCTGCACTGTTGGGTTTGGGGATTTAAAAAGTGAGCAAGGCAGTTTTAGCAGTGCAGAGATTGGAATTGGGAAGTTAAAAAGAGATGTGGACTTGATCAGTGATTTCAACAAATGCTCTTCTGTCTAATTGGTGGAAATTTATTCCCCCCCGACTCCTCATAAGGAGTTCCACAATCTTGTCTAATTTATAATGGTATAAATGAGGAACAATAGTATCTTGTTTGACTGATTTGCTATTGCAAAACCTATGTGGTTCTCATAAAGGTTTCAATACTCGTATTCTCTTGATTTCAACACATTACAGAAACGTCATTCTCAAGTGTTAGAAACTGCACAGGGTAGAAGTAATGGCCCTATCAAATTAATAGCTATTTTTATCGCTTTCTTTTTTTTTTCTTAAAGAAGCTACTTGACCTGGAAATGTGGAACTTGTATTTTAATACTGTTTTCTACTTCTCACATATAATAGAAAAATTGAGGAGAAATCAAAGGATTGCAAACTTTTGCTTATCTAGAATTATGGATAGTAAAACAAAATCATCTATTTCTTAGAAAGGCACTGGGCAGAACTTATGAGAGAATAAGCTCTTTCTATGTAGATAATTCTAATTACAGCTGTCAAGCTTTTAAGTAGAAGCACTATTTCCAAAGTCTTCTAAACAGAATATCTCTTTGTTAACAATTAAAATGCTTTTCATACATCATGCAGATATGCAGCATTATTCATATGCACTTTGACACCATTAATATATAAAGCCTTATGCTCCAACTAATGTCATTCAATTGCAGTGTAGGAAGAGTTTCTGACCACTCTTCAGAAAGAACTGCACAGCATTATCTCAATAATGACTCATTTTAAAAAACATCATAGACTTTCTGAGCAGGCAAATTTAGCTTGTAAAGGCTGAAGTGAATGCACTGCTTCACTGCAGGTATGACAGCACATTCAACAATAAACTTTGGGTTCTTTGTGTTTTACTGAAAATATCAAAGAAGGCTTAGGACTATGAGATATTTTGCTATGTCCCAGTGTCTACTGGAACTGGTAATCAGCTCAATAAAGCAGATATTTTTGAGAAGAAAATAGATGATTCATTCAGGAAGTTTGTATAGAGTATTTTCTGCAGATTTAGAAATGGACAGCTGAGATTTCTAAGTCTTTGTACATACCAAGGAAATCAATAACTCTCTGAACTGCCACACAGCCACTTGCAAAACACTCTTTCTATGACTGTTGCCTGTTACTCATCACGAGAACTTTATCAGTGTTTGCTGATTCCAAGTGGCAGAAGCTTTAGCAGAGGTCACTCAATAGTGAGAAATTAGCTGTGGTGACACAGACCCTCATGTGCCTTTCACAAGAAGAGTAGCCCCAGTCCAGTAGAAGTAGAAGACAGATGTTAAAAATCATAATTTCCACTACATGGCATTTGCTCTTTGTTTTTATTACATCACTTGAAATTAGCCTTTACTTCCATAGGCAAGTTCAAAAGCCCTAGGCACCGTGTTGGTGATGTGATCAGCATCAAAACTATTCTTTGTTAGATTGGCTCTTTACAAGTCCCCATTGCAATCAATTGAAGGTGGCTTCCCAAGCAGCACCTGAAGTATAATTGTATCTTAACTTAACAGGAGTATTAACAGAACTACGACTGCACATTCACCTTGCTCTCAAACTCTTCTGCTTCTTTCAACTCACGGGGATAACCATCAATCAGAAATCCTTTTGTGTCTCCTAAACTGGTGATCATGGCTTCTTTCAGTAGCTCTAAGACAATACCCTGCATAGGAAAGAAACGGAGTTACTTGATTAATTGATTAATAAGAATAGCTGGTATCTTTATTTGCTACACTGACTTATGGCCTCGAGAATCACCCTGATCTGGCTTGCTAAAACCACATCCTGTGATTGCAGGTGTTTTTCTTTGGTACCTGCACATGTTTTGCAATCCTAGCACTGCAACCTATCCTTAAGCTTCCAAAGTATCCTCTAAATAGCTGGGGATATTTTGAAGTTTCAAAATTAATTTTAGTATCTGCAAAACTTTGCTGGCTCTGCTACATTTTCTAATTTAATTGCATTTGCTATGTCATTGTTATAATTATATTACATGGAAAGTGTTAAGAGACCCCATCTGATCAATCACACTGAGGAGCAAAGCAATCAAAATCAAGCCTCAGCATAGCTTTTAGTTTCCCCTGAGCAGCACTTCCCTTTCATTAGTAAACACACTCCACAATCTAACTGCACTTGTTGAAGACCCATCAAGAGTTCAGGCTGCAGACCTGCCATATAAAAGTCAAGTCCAGCTGAGAACAACACCGTCTTCATGGTCTCCACTAAACCGCAGTCCAGCTGCTCTGGGATGTCAGCCAGCTCTGCAGGGAACCACTGCAGGTATTGTAAATTAGAATAGCTGCTAGTAGGACCAGCTCTGAATCTGAAATGCGAAGCTATAAAATGTTCATAAAGTTTCTGTTTCCTGTACTTATTCCTACATTTTGCAATGCATAGCACAGCATCTGTCTCACTGTACTTCATGATTCATTTATGTCGTGTATGGAACTCAAATGTAAATTGCTCCTGGCACAGAAGAAGGAAACAAGTGTCACGTATCTGGCAACAAGGAAGATTCTCTCTCAAGTTGAAGATTCCTTTTCCTTTAGTAGGAATCATCTCTTATTCTCTTATTTCCACCCTTCTAGACAATCTACATACTACTGTAAACTGTTAGGACCCCACATAAAATTGTATCTTACTCCAGGCACAGGTTCACCACATTCCACGATGTCTTTGATAAATTTACTTCTCTCTGATAGTGTTGATAACTCATTTTGGAGGAGGTCAGCAGTGGAAAGATGAGTAAATCCATATTTCTTGGCTAACTGTTCACACTGGCTGCTTTTGCCAGACCCAGGGCCACCTTTGTGAGGAAGAACATCAAGAATTACAAAGGAATAAATATCTTCCTTTTCTCAAATTATAGCAGCTAAGAAAATTGAACGAAATTGATAACTGCCTACTTTCCTTTATTATTATTATTTTAAAAGCACAGAGACATAGGGACAAGTCGTGTATTTCCCCTCTAATACCCACAATGTTGACTCAAGTGTGCTGAAATCAAGGAGTCAAAACAAGGAAATGTTTTGCAGAAGAGAACTTGTTACTAAAACACAATTACCATGTCACTGAAAACCATTAAACACAGAGCAGGGGAGTGTATTTGATTCAGTACACATTCAGGCTTGCTTATTACAACAAACATTAGCAAACTGATCTTGCTAGTGTTGCAAAACACAGTGAAATTCTTGCAAGGGAAATATTTTGCCCCCGCTTGTGGAATGGAAAGATATAAGCAGAGATGTCGACACCTGTCTGTGTTACAGGGCACACATATGGAAGTGCAGCAACCAAACCTGTTTGCACTATGGCATATAAAAGAGCAAGGCTTCCCTGTGCTGGCCACCTTTACCTCTAGCCAGATGGCTCCCACAGGTGCTGGTACACCAGCTGAATGCAGGTGGAGGCCTAGTCCTACTGCTCCTGCAGTTGCAGATCTGACTTACTCTGTGCACACACTGCAGGGTGCTGTGCGGGCCCAGTGCTCTGCATGGCACCTTGTCACCCCTCACTCTCATTGTATTTAGCCGGGAGCTGGAAAACCACCTTGAGTCCGAGCAGATTCCATGACTCGGGTGAGGCTGCTAAGGTGATTTTTCCCCTGGCTGAACAGAGGGTGCCTGCTGCTCACCACAGCTGTGCACTGGGCTCCCTTCCCCCCCACCCAGAGGCCCACAGGTGACAGCAAATATGAGCTGGGTAGGTGCTGCTGAAAGAAATAACTCCGTAGATACATCTGTGTCCTTCATCAAGCCAGCTGCCACTGCACCGAGTCCTCAAACACTGCCTCTCTGCACGTGCCCATTCTGGGGGCTGCTCAGAGATGGTGGATACCTCGTGCCCTATGTGCTAGTACTGCCCCATCCCATTTCCTTGCAGGGGGTGGCTGCTCCTCCCCCCTCAGCACGTTCCTTAGCTGCCTGCTGAGCAGCCATAGCTGCCCCACTCCTGCTGGAGAGTTCGATAAAATGGAGGATATTTCTCATGGATTCTGCTCCTGTGGTGGTGATTTCCAGAGCTGCTGGATGAGCTGAGGTGAGTACTTGTGGGGGGAGCAGAGGGGCCATGTTGGTGCCCAGAGTTGGGGGGAAGTATGGAGACTAAATTCGCATCAGAAAAGAGAGATTGTGGCGAGAAATTATCTGGGTGTGTAGCAATTGGGAGTGCTTTTATGATCTTTGTTGGATCTATTCAGAAGAACTGCTGTAGTAGGAGGTAATTATACCCTTGCAGGTAGACAGTGCTCAAAATTAAGAAGTAGAGCCAAGACTGAAGAACAAAACAAAAGGTACAAGTGTGCTTTACTAAACGGTTGTGGTTTTTTTTAAAGTGTATGACTAGTATGTGTTTCAAGACTCAGAACTGTGGTTACCTGGATCCATTGTGTGCATTTAAGATGCTAGAAAACATGCAGTGTTGAGCAATGTGATTTTCCTTTTTGTTCATCTTAATGTGAACAAACATAGGAATAACACTTCCACCATGTACTGAATTTGGCATCATCTCATACTGATCAGGAAGTTTTAACTTTGGTGTTCAATTTAAGGAATAATTGCACTGAGAACATAATCTTCAGAGTTCTTACAGTAGTGTAGCTGAGAATAAAATTTGGGTTATAAGGTAGTAAGTTAGGAAGGAACAGTTTTGTCTAGAGTAAGTTGCAGTCTGCTACTTCACATTTGCAAACATAATTATCAACTTGCGGCGTGAGATTCACACTTGCACTACGATTTTATCTAGAAGTGTCTGTGTCACAGTTATTTTCTTCTCAGTGTAGGTTATATGTTGTTTTTCTGTTGCTTCAAGATGAAACAAACTTTTCCTTTGTAAAAGCAGTCATTGGAGGAGAATAAGGTCTTTGTAAAACTAGCTGCTAATATGCAGTCATAACGGGCAAATCACCTGTAAGTGTTTGTAATGATAAATTATTTCTGGTCTTTTTTGTTTTCAGATTGGTAAGTTTGTGTGTGCACGTGTGCTTGATTACATATTCTGTCTTCTGGCTTTAATTGACTAGCAGAGCTGTAGGTTCATGCTACCTATTTGGTGTATATCCAGGATTAAGCTTAAAAAAAAAAAACCCTATAAAAATGACTTTATTCTTCTTTTAATGCAACTTCTCTTCAGTGTCTCTTCACATACTAAATCTCGATCTCTTGCAGAAATGACAATATGAGAGCAATTTTAGGTTATTTAGCTTGAAGATAAATACTTATAAAAGCTAGTACATTTCTGTAATACCTTTGTCTTCCTAGTATTTTAAAATAGAATGCTATTGAAAATGCAGGACATACGCCAAAATAAGCATTACTATTCTGCCAAAACATTCAAGTTGCCCGTATTTATTTTCATAGAAAAATTCCAGCAAAGCTGAAATTAAAGTGCTGAGCCCTTTAAAGAACAAAAGTTGTAATTAAATAACAGCTATGTGGTGAAAGTGATAATGTTTATGGCCACTACTTTTAATTTTGCATCATTTGATGAGAAGCAAAGCATCCTATTGCTTGACGAATGTATGTGACCCACTTTGCATACTTGTGAGTGACAAAGGAACTCACAACTCTTCCCTGATTGAAAAAGAGATTGAATATCCCTGGGCATTTCCTCATTCCTGAGGTATCAATGTGTGCTCAGTGCTTATGCCAGCATTAATTTATCTAGCTGAAATCCAAGTATTAGTTAACATTTTAATTCCTTCTGAAGGTTGGAATGCAGCATTATTTCAGAAGAGTTATCAATGTGGGAAAGGATGGTAACGAACATTTCCTTGCTAATTAGAACTTTCTTACTGCTCAGGGTATGTGCTTAAAGGAGTGCTATATATGGAGTTTCAACAACAAACAAACTCTGCAATTACAAGGCTTATCAACCTGTAATATTGTACTTCATTCTTTCAGGAAGTCTTTTTATTGAATCTATGTGCGTTTCTAAGAAATATGAGAAAAACAGTCTAATTTATGAGAATCTATAATGAACAACAGCTGTGTAGTATGTGTAACAAAAGCCATTGCAAAGACAAGAAGCCTTCACTAGAACTTATTACACTGTTTTTCAAACATAAAAATACTTGTGGTGAAGTTTCCACAATAGCTTGGCTGTCCAGAAAACAGGCCCACATTTTTGTTGTGAAGGCATATGACTCTTTGTGAACCCTATTGATTTTCTGGAATGCTGTCGTCTTTCACTCTGCCTGCCTCTATTTCGGACAAAGCTCGCGTTAACCTGTGGCAGACTGATTCACAGTAACTTGCTATTCAGGGTTAGTCATGTTCTTTCCTGATTTTTTTTATTTTTTTTTTTAATATGATATGAAGTTAGAAAAGGAAAGTGTAGAAAATACTGAGAAACTGAAGGTACTGTGACCTATAGTAAAATATGAAATTAGTGTGCAAGCTTGAACTTGAGCTGTGATAAGCTTGGGCACAGTTCCTGTAAGCACCTGATCATGGGGAGCTAATGACCAATGGTGACCCAACTGTTCCACATGGAGGCCTGAGGTTGCCAGGGCTGGGGCGACCTGGGTAGACCTTGATGAGGTAATGGAGGTCTTCCACTAGTTCTCAGTTTTTCTGGTCAGGGTCACAGCTGTATTAGTGCTGTCGGGGAGCTCTGTTGGCTGCGTGACAGCCATAAGCTCTGCAGACTCCTGCTGGAGCTTCCTCCATAGCAGCAAGGCAATGGGATAGTGAGGCATGTGTGAGCTGCTTCAGGGAGGGACTTGAGGCCTCCCTTGAGCCAAAGGCATAATTGTGATGGTCAAACGCAAGTTATTACTGAGTTTGCTCTCAGGGTGTGTTTTATTAACTCCAAAACTGCAAACCACTTCTTGTTGGCCTTTACTTACAGGGTCAACTACTAACAGTACTTCAGTGCTAGCATGCTTGTCTATGTGTTATTACTGCTGTGTACTGCACATACTGCTTCAGAGCTCATTAATTAACTTATTTTAAAAAAAAATAATTGTAAATTCAGAAATTAGGCAGGTGGCATCACTCAGTGAGATAAACCTTGGAATCCTCTATATCTCTCTCTGATATGAAAAGTGAGTAAATACTCAGAACTCATGTGCTTCACAGAGCCTAAAATTACATGTCATTCTGCATGTTGTTCTTCCTATAGACAAGGCTGAGATTTAAAGGTCTGCACACCATCTTAGCGCAGGTTTCTGTTTCATATTATATTGATTCAGCTGCCTGTGAAATTGTATAAAAAGATCTTGGGATAAATAACTTTCTGGCAGCACTGCTGACTTAGGTGTCCACCTTTCCCAATTTAATTATCAGCTGCAGAAGTGCTTCACGGAGAATGGTTCAAAGGCAGAAAAAGAGGTCTCGGTGGGTAGGGAGAAATGACAGCTGCCTGAGCAGCACTTCTCAGTTTTTCACTGCAGTCTGCAGGTCTTGGTTTAAGAAGTCAAGCCTTACACTTGCTCTGAGGCCCCGATCACCCCCAGACTATGAAAGACTATAATTCCATGGTTGCAATTCAAGTGTAACTGAACTTTATTACAAGTATCATAGAATAATTTAGGTTGGATGGGACTTCAACTGATAAGTTAGATAAGGTTGTTCAAGGTCTTTGGACAATGATGTATCTTGGACAAATGGTGTTTTGTTGTTGTTCTCCCTCCCCACAACCCCTATGCAGAAGCTAGTGTTGGCAGCTGGTATCTGCATATGTAGGTGGGGATAATGTCTTCAGAGTGCCAGCTGGAAAGCTGGTCTTATTTATCCTGACCTTAAAACTTTATGTTAAAGAGTTAGTGGGGAGTTTGCCTCTGATCCAAAATGAAGTAAAATTCCTGGAAATGTTCTACTTAAGTTTCAGCTTCAGCCAAAGCCAAATGTGGCTGTGTCTTACAGGACTCCTGTAAGAGGATGGGCAGAGATAATGTACCCACTAATGCTGTTAAGAAAGACAATTTTCTGGATGTGCTGTTGTGTGCTGCGTTAGCTAAGTATGATAAAGTCATGAATTGATCATTGTGGTCAAGTCTACTTTTCATGTTGCTCTGATGAGAGAGTGGAGTTTTGTTCTTGTTTGAAGAACTCTGCTTGATCTTAAAGGAAGCAATGTTTCTCTCCAGGTAACTTGTACTAAGCTTTCAGGTGAAACTTGTTAATCTTCTAGTTTTACTGTGTTTTTTTTTTAAAAAAAGGTTCTTCCATGTATCTGTGGCTTACATTAGTCCCATCTGTATAATACTGAGCATTAATATGGTGTTCTTTCCTCTGTGAACTTCCAGAATACAAGTATATTGTAGTCCTTGAGTCTGCAAAGCCTCAGTGCATGCTAAGCATTGTGCAAGGTAATGGCATGCTAAGGAAATGCACAAGTGAAATCTATGTTTACAAAAGATGTTTCATGAAGAGGTAAAGAGACCTGATTTTATTATTTTTCAATTGAATTTATTAATAACACCTTAACTAAAGCTGGTGAGTCAGCTTTGTCGTGAGGTCACTCAGCAGTGCTGTCACTGCACAAGAACTATGATTGTTTTGAATTAGTTTGCACTTCAGCCTATCTTCTGTTCTGAACTTCACGTGTGATTGTTAGCATGGTCAGTCACAGCTGTGATCTGGGATCCTCACTACAAAAAATAGACATTGAGGCCTTGGAGCATGTCCAGAGAGGGGCAATGGGGCTTTGAAATGCCTTATGAGGACTGGCTGAGGGAACTGGGAGCTTGGAGGTGTCATTGGTGGGCATGGTGGTGGTGAGTTGGCTGTTGAACTAGATGACCTTACAGGCCTATTCCAATCTTACTGATTCTATAATTGCTCTGTAAATACTCAGCTAAACGCTTCTGCTAATCTTTAGAAGAAATCACATACCTATAATCAATGCTTTTTTAAAAAAAAAAAACACAAAACACATGGATTTTTAAATACAATAAGAAAAAAATTCTACTTACCGACTATAAAAAAGATGTTTGATTTCTTCAGTTCTTCTGAAAAATCTAAGATAAAAAATAAAAGTCATTCTATTGAAAACACCTACTCATATCAGTCTTGCTGACTTTTCACATAGCGAAGTGATCTATTCTTTTTTAAACTGGATTTGCTTTCTGCTCTGCGTTGCAGAAGAAATGCTCACCCTGCTCATTTATCCCCACCCTTGTTGCTGTCACTGAAGATATGATTTAAAAAACAACACAAAAAAACCTTTACTTGAAAGCTAGATGTTGCATATAGAAATCATCCTCAAAACAAAACAAAAAAACTGAAAAAAAAAAAAATTTAAAAAAAAAAAATGAGCACATGCACCTTGATGTAGTAATTTGCTTCCCAACCCATTGCATCTTTCTTTGAATATATAATTAGGTCATGGATAGTACAGAAATTGGTCCACAACCCATTCAGGTGTTATTTGGCATATCAGAGATATAGCCTAAAATTCCCCTGAATCTCAAATTCAGCTAAATAATAGTAATCTCAATTGAAATCCAGGCATCTTTTTATTTCCTACCAGAATTCTGGTGCTACAACACTACCTTTTGCTTAAATTGTTGGGTTCTTAGTTTGTTTCTGTCTACCCTGTTTATACCAAAATAGGGGGGTGGTTCTGCACCATGGGATGTCTGATGGAAGTTTGTCTTTGAGTTAACTACTTGCAACACACACTCATTTACCTCACTTAATTTTGGTTGTTATGTTGCATAAAAGTATCTACATCTCTTGTTATTTATTGTTAAAAGGTTTAAAAGGTAAATGAACTCACCTCCCGTGCTTTCATAACCAGAAAAACTTGACTGATCCTCCTCCTGTTAATTAAGCAATTAAAAAATTGAAATGGATTTTTCTTGCAGAGTGGTTTGTATTTCTTCTTCTATTTACTTATATCTACGTCTAACCTCTGAGCCTTAATCCATGATGACAGATGGTTTACAGTGTCGCAGGAATGGTGTTTGAGTGTAGAATGTGAACCTGGAAAACCCGAGGTAAATGGGGATTCACTGACTCCATCTGTTTTATTTCTTTGTAAGGAACACTTTAGTGTGTTCCAGTTTCCAGCTGTGCAGTTCCAGTCTATCATGTAAGCAGACCAGGTGCATGTTGAATTGGTTTTTAAGTGTGGCATGATAAGCTATAAGTGATGGAAAGGCAACACTGGAGCTGCACTAGAAGTGAACTACAATGAAAAGGCAAAATTAGTCTTTAGTCTGAAACAGTTTGAATTTGTTGACCTTCAGAATACACTTCAAAATGCAACTTGTTACAGAGGCTGCTGAACTACAAAGAGGGATCAGGCCAGGGAAATGGAGAACTTGGTATGTTTGTTTTTTTTCCTGATGCTTGATCATTTGGAATTATTTTGCCATGTACTGCATATATATATGTGTATATATATATGTATAATAATATAATAAATATATAATATATATAACGACTGAAGAATTATGGATACTGATCAGCAAGAGAGTTAGAGCAGGAACTGTTTGCTGTCCTTGTTTATGAGAATTATATACATATATGCAGGACAAGGACATAGTCTGGATTATGTAGTGTCAATACATTCACACCATCACTGCCATAATATATAGTCCATAAAATAATCATAACCTTGACATTAACATGTGTATCTTATGTGACTGGTGTCTAATATCAGCATAGTACACATTACTCTGGTTCTCTCAAAATAAACATATTTAGAGCGGACAAGGTTATGTCCAACACTAGCATAGAGTTCACAAGCTGCAGTCGTTTGCAGTTCTGCATCAATATGGTGTCAGAAATCGCCACCATCAGAAACGTGTATTGCTGTGTGAGCACATTAAGTGGAATGAGCATTGTTGTGACCAGAACTACTGGCTGCTCTGATTCACGGGGCTCCTGTGCTGCACTTGTGGATTTTTCCCTGTCTTCCCATTATCACTGAAACATAAGCACTCTTCATTAGGCTGAAGAGCCATTACGTTGACCACGGTGAACTCTTTCTTTCTGTGATTCTCAATCTATTACACTGCAGTGGAACTGCTTTAAATTTGCCTTTTTAAAACCTACTACTAATAAAAGAAAGTTTGGAGGGAGGTATTTCAGGGAAGTAAAGTAAAAGCAAAAGATTAATTTCTTCCCTGCAATTCCAGTGATGGTATTAATCATGCACACTTTTTCTTTGAAGTAATAATACAATAATACTTTAGACCTTGCAGAGGGTATATTACATACAGAAAGCCTAGTCTGAGATTCAGCCTTTTATCATACCTTTAAGTTTATAAGTGCAAATGGATTTAGGTACAAAGTTTAAAGTTCCTTTAAAAATCAAGATCGCAGTTGCGAAGTTTACCTACAATCAAATGAACTGCAGTACTCCTTGCAAATAATGGAGTTTCAAATAATGTATTTCGTTCTACCCTATAATTGCAGAATGGAACTAACTCAGTAACCCCACTGGGCTGCTCAGAGCAGCAGGTGATAATAAAGGTCTGTTTAAGCCAGGAACAGATCTCATTTTGTAGAGCTGAAATATGTAGGAACTAGAGATAGAGGTGAAGCAAAATAAACTTTCAGCTTTTTTTAATTGTTGTTTGACCAACCTTATTTGTTTGAATAGACCAAGAGGTTAACTAGGCAGCCAGCCATGTTCACATACAGAATAAATTCTATGAAAGGTCAAAAGTGTGAACTGTAATTACAACTCAAAGTCAGGTAAACAAGAACATCAAAATAATTCATTATATCGGTACCTGCTCATTTTTCAGGTACAGAAATACTGTCTATGAAAGAATCTGTTTCATCCCTATTTTTTTTTCCAAAGGGAACCTGTTCTGTGACTCTGGGAGTGGATCCACCAGCCTGGGCCAGAACAAGCTCCTCATATTCAGAGAACATATTGCTGTCAATATTTCATTTTCACAGATATTTCAGTGACACCCAGCTCAGAGTGGAAAGAGTTCCTGACAGTTTGTCTCTTGGGGAGTTGTGAGAAAAGTCAGGAGGAAGAAGAGTAAGGCCACAGTTAATCTGGCTCTGAATACAAGGTATTCCTCCACAGCTCAGAACCAGGCTTCTTCCCAGCCTCCCCAAAAGTACAGCCACTTTGCCTGCTGATCTGGGTGAAGAGAGCCGCACTGCCTTCATAGCCTGTACTCCTTTTTAGAGAGCAGCAGAGACTGGTTAATTCCAGTCTGCTTGTGTTACATTTGACAAGATCTAACTGTGTGTTTCCAGCAGTAGGTCTCTAAACTTGTGAACAACTTCATCTCTGTTGGCTTGAAAGCACTGTTCTGCCTAGTTGCCAAAGTGCTATGGAACAGAGCTGTTGGATTTAGTGTTACCCGTTCCTGAAATATAAATTGGCTATTGCTATCACGGATATAGCAACAGTGTAGCAGAATAGTTTCAATATTCTCAATATAGATGCTTGTGTTTAATTGAAAGCCAGGTGAGAAACAGAACTTTTGTTAATGAGCTCTAGAGAAAGGTGTAATTTCAGCTACTTTTAAAGCCAGGTAACATCTTCAACTATTATCTGGAAACGTATCAGTCAGTGGGGCACAGCTGGTCACATAACTGCTTTGTCAGTGTAAACAGTATATTGGATTCTGTGCAGCCAGCAGACTTCTCCATCTGTCTCTAGCTGACATTTGCCTTCAGAGTTGGAAAACACAAGCTTCTGGCTTGTCATGTAACTGGTTATCAGTAAATAACTGAATGGCAGTAGGTACATACAGGTTGTGCCTATAATTGCTGGATCTGAGGTTACTTCCATAATAGAATGCATTGACAGGTAGTCACAGTTTGCAATAAGGAGATGATACAGAATTATCCAAATAGTTGAGTTCTGCTATTAGCGAACTAGGACGCTTACAAAATATCACTTCAGAGAAAGCAATAAAGCTTTCTTTTTTTCTAATGGGACTTTTTTGTTAGGATTTAAATATGATTGCTTTGAATATTTGTTCCTTGAGGTGAGAGGTTTTCTGTTTCAGTCTCTGTTCCAGTCTTTTTTTCCCCACCCACATTACTAAGTTCTTATTGCCCTTTTGTTGCTGCATGCTTTGTGAAAATAGTGGTATAAAGTGCCTGATATATTTTGTTTGATTCTTAACAGATATAACAGAGTTCCTCCTAGAAACTTTTTAAAAGTGCACAAATAACTGTGGGTTAAGGAGAATGGAGGCAAAGAAACAAAACAATTATGAATAAATATTCAATTTGCATCGGGAAAAGAGAAAAGAAAATGTGAGTAGTGTAACAGAGAAAGGGAGGGAAGTTGCTTTCATTAGTCAGTGCTAAACAGGATTATTTAGAGGCTCTTAACAACACAATAGTGTAGAAAGCTCTATATCAATAAAAGCAATGACATTTTCAGGGGAAAAGCAATAGTACAGCTCCTTCACAGCACTGCATCAGTTCTCAGAAAAGAAAGAGTTTATCATCTTTCAGCCAACCAGTTCAGGAGGAATGTGACTTTGGATATATTTTGAAGTTATGAGTCTGATTACATAGGGAGAAGAAAAAGCTTGTGTGAATAACATTGGAATTGTGCAGAAGGTGGGCATTTATATCTTTCCTGTGGTGTAAATCATTACGGAGTATGAATCAAGTGACAGGTAGTCACAAGGGGATGAGCTCCACAGGGTCAGCTAAGAAAGCAGCGTTCAGTGAAACAGGGACACAGTACACATTGAAATATTGAACAGGAATGTATCTTTACATACCAGGAGGAATTCAACTAAAAACTGACAGCTGAAGTTACCAAGGGCAAAAATACACTAAGATTAAAAAGGAAGCTAAGCTATATATGGAAAGATCATTCAGTTCTAATCATTGCTGGGGGAGAATTCCTTCCAGGATTTGCTATCTGATGCTTCAGCAAGTCAACCAGTCTTTATTACAGATCTGGATAATATTGAACTTGGAAGTAACTTCATGTTTTTCTTCTGCAAGATCTTCCACCCCTCTTTGAGTTATTTGGCAGAAGATTTAAAGAAATAAATAGTGGCAGGACTCTAAATAAGGCTGATCTGAGTCTGAAGGCAATCTGTGCGTTACTAGCTGAATATTTTCCACATGCGTGTCTGTCATACTGTGCAATACTGGCAGTTCAGTGAGCAAATCCAAATATATGATCAAAAAAAGAGGGGGAGTGGTGTGGGGAGGAACAAGACCTATCTATATATATATATACGTGTGTGTGTGTATAAGGCAGAACTTTTCAAGTAAACCCTTCTACACCTTTGACTTTGTAAGTTTCAAATTTAAATGTATATTTTTCAACTGTCTCTGTGAAGTCCTTGGAGAAGAAAATGAACATTCAGTGTTTCTATAACACGTTGATACATTTCAATCAAATTCAAGCACAACTCAAAATAGACTAAGAGAATAGCAGTAAATACATACTGCTTCTGAATCCTGCTGCTTATTTTCTTTATTTTTGAGCTCCCCATATTCTCTTTTTATCAACCGACTCAATTTGGCAATAGAGTGAGACTGAACTGAAATTGCATCATGACTTCTGACTAAAATTATGCATAATTTTAAAGATTAAATTTAAGAATGTAAATATTCAATGGAACATATCAAACAAATGAAAACAGCATGTTTCTCTGTGTAGGAAATATCTGTTGAGAATAGAACTTAACATGTAAGTAAATAGAAAAGAATATATACAAGTACAGCTAATACAGATGACATTGTGTATACAGTCCAAGCAAGAAGTGAGTATGCAGCTTTAGTTAAGTGATCTCATTATCATTCTTTCCATGTGGTGTAGGTGGATATAACCATCAATTTTTCAGCATGCTGTAATGCTGTAGGTCTCCTTTTGCTATGTTATGAGTACAAGTGTAGCTTTTTACTTTTTCAAGGAATTCTGCAATTCCACATAAATCTTCCTTGTGATTCCTTTAGGTAAGGGCATTATCTGCACTTCAGAAGAGATATTAAGTGATATCAATAAGAACATAATTATACATGGAAGAAAAGACAGATCTAGGGATTAGATTTCCACTTTCACCTGTTTATATTGCAGTATTTTTGCTTTGAATTCTTAATCCTTAATAACATGATATGAAATTCAGTTTCAGATGTTTGCAAGTGATGCTTCTAAAGCATCATTTACCTTAAAATCAACTTCAGCCGTCAATTAAGTAAACTCACTGATTAAGAATGCTCAAGGGAATCAGAAAGCAGTGTGAGGTGTCTGTCAAGCATCACCTGGATGTACAAGTTTTCTGCTTAGGCCAGTCCAGTCTGTCACAATCTGTGTGGTTTTAGTTTGACATGTGTTTGCAACTGAGCTTAACAGGCATGTGCCTAATCCTAGGGGATGGTCTTTCAGATTAGATGTATGCAGTCTCTGCTCATCAAAACTGGAATGGACCCTTACAGGTGCAGTTCATCCGCATTCACAAGACTCTGAGCAAGCATTTGTTAGGTGAAGCTGAGCATCTTAAGAAATTGGGTGCAGTCAGCACTGAGCTGTGGAATTTGTCTTCTAAATTCCCGTTTTCCTGTAAGAGCAAATGTTTGGTTTTGATGAGATACACTGGGTTAGTTGTAAGTTTTATGTATGGGCAATGGTCTCTGGGAGCAGATTTTATGAGCTGTATTGTTCTTTGCCTTTAAATTTGATTTAAGACTCAAATAGCTTTCTGAAGCTGAGCTGCTTTCTGCACACTTTATGTTGAAATATGGCTCTGGAAAAAAGAGGCTGCTGTGCTCTGACCTTCCCTGGTCCAGAACTAATGAATGTGTGTAAATGAGATACAGTATAAATACACCCTGACTTGGAGGTTTTTCTTCCCCCAGCGGTGTATTTTCTTACACAGTTCATACTGTTCAGAGGAGTAGAGTTACTTGCGGCAAAAGAGATGAATAGTAATTAAGATGAGAGAACAGTGCTAATGTTATTTGAGGTGATTTTTGTTTGTTTGTCATGCATGCAACAAGGAAGTGCAGACCAAATGGTTTTTTGTAATAACATCTACAGAAAGCATTTCCCTTTTGCCCCTGGGATATTAGACAGACAAGCATTTCTATGCTATTTCCCTTGTAAAATAAACCTTACAGTACCTATACAGTAATGTTAAAAACAAATTGATTTCCTCTTGCAAACCAAGATCATATATATCTTGATTTAAAGGACAATGCAAGACATAAAATGCGTGTGAGTATTAAACAAGAAAAATGCATTAGCTTCGTATTGATTTCCAGACACTATCATGCTAGGAAAAGGAATTACAGAAATGATCTTTTAAAGGGCAAACCTAGCAACCAGGGTTTGGGGCAAGAACATATTTTCCAGTAGGGTAGCAGCAATTGGCATGGTCAGAGCAGTGTGAGAGTGTTCTGGTAAACTGGACACTGAATTTGGGGTGAAAACCTGTCTTGAAGAACTGAGGCTTTTTCAAGATGATGTGCAGCTTGATCTTTGTGATTTGATGGCAGTGGATTCCTCACATTGGCACTATCTGCAGAACTGGAAGGCAGTTCTATTTGCTTTTTACTTTAGAGGACAAATGCAATCTCAATTAATTTCCAGTAAGACTGTGTTACAAAGATATGAATGCTTTGTCAAGGAACATATAAAGTGGAATTCAGTAATAGCTTCTTTTGGAAGAACTAAAACTTCATGAGTTAATTTCCATAGATAACCTACTGTTATGCTTCTGATTGCACGCATCATCATCACCACTCATTTGTTTTTGTTAGCATCAGCTCCATTACTTTAAGAAAATGAAACTCCAGGACAGGTGAGGTAAGCTGTAAAAAGTAACTTGTCTTTAGTCTTTAAGAAGTTTAACCAATTAAAATAATCTTTAAGAACAAAGACAGCAAAGGAGTCAAGGGCAGAATGTGCCTTTCGCTTGCAATCTCCTGAGTTTTCTAAGGATGTTTTGTTTTTGTTTCCTTTGTATCATACTTTAAGATGAAAGTATTTGTCCTTTGCTAGTGAAGTCTACAACAGGCAGTAAGCTCAGAAATGTCTTTTCTCTTTCTCCCTTCTAAGCTCTTTCTAACCCACACACAGTGTCACATGCTGCAGCACTTGTTCAAGATGCACAGTAACACATTTTGCTATAAAGCTCTGTTCTTCAAACTGCCAGTCCTAATTCAGTACTGCGTGGTGGGGGAGAGGCAGTTTTATTTCAGGATAGCACTGCAAAAGTTAGCAGGCGTCTTTCCCTTGTGTGGCAGGTGATCGGGTCTGGAGGCAGCAAGTGTTGCTATGCCCTGATTACATCTGCCATTTACAGAAAAGCAGATGCTTACACAGGCACATTACATGCAGAATTACAGCAGGGAGAAAGAGGAAAGAAGTGTAGACCCAGGAAATGTAGCTAATGAGAACAGACCTTTTAAAATATGGAAGTAAAGCACTGCCTGGAATAACTTGGCATGGAGAAGGACGTGAACAGGGTGTTGTAAAATAAGAGCAGCGTGTGGCCTCACATCTATGATTTGCTGCTACTGTTTACAGCTGTGCTCAATTTTTTCTCCTTCAAAGACCTTTGAGACCAGCTTAACTTTTGAACAGGCCTGTTGTAGGTTTACTGGAACACCCATTTATGTTTTATTAGGTACTTTATAGCTTACAACAAAAATCTTCTACAGAATTTATAAAGAACTAATCTGTTGAGAAAGATTTTAACTGTGAGAACTCCACAGATCCATGATGGCCTATTATGAAGGAACTAAAAATAGGTCAGTTCTTCCTCTTTATGACCAGCATGTAAGCCCAAATTACTAAAGATGACTGCATAATCATTGTGTACATAAGGAGAAAAAAATAAACCAAATAGGAAACATATGGTTTCAAGAGGATACACTGAGTGTTTTTTCAGTATTGCTACTGTACCCAGAGAAGTCATTCTGCTGCTTTGAAATAATGCAAATGAGTTAAAGAGCAGTTCTCTATCCATTAAAGTAAAATAGTATCCTTGTAATCACTACAGATTAAAACAGAAAAGTAAAAATGAGAGTGATTAGTAAATATTTTCTATGAAGAATGTGCTGCTTCTTCAATGCTTTAAAGTACAGGAATTGTTGCTGAATTACTTCGAGGGAAGGGCTTTGGTAGAGGTCTCCTGGGGTGCTGGATGATGTGAACAGAACCTGCCCACCACCCTGACTGATGTGCCTAAGTATAGGAGAATACAGAAATGTGTGTGTTTCTCTATCAGCTTTAGGAGCAATGTGAAACATAAAGGCAGGTGTGTAATTGGTAGACTCATAAATTCAGCTGCAAAGTTGTTTGTATGTTCAAGAAGGCCCTTAGTTTTGCCAGCAGAGAAGCAAGCTGGTATGAGGAAGGAAAGTATGTTATCCTGATGCTATTTCCAGAAAAATGCAGGTGAAACATGGTAAATTGTAACGCTTTGTTGTACAGACATCTTACACAAGTCACGGAACTGCCTGAATTGCTGCAGAAATATTCAGTAGAGCATAAATGTGGCACATCTTGAAGAACAGTGCTGTCAATGTGTTTAAATCTCCAGTAACTTGTATGAGCTTGTTGTACCTCACTGAGGGGTAATCATGCCCTGTCCTGAGCACAACTGCAGGTAACTGCTTTGGGTTCAAATGCAGAAAAGAAATGGAGACACAAAGATTTCATCTGTCCTGCACAGTTCACTCTCCTAACACATGCAGCTTCAGAAAATAAAGCTGAATAATTTCTGAGAGGGAAGAACAACTATTTCCAGATTAAATGCAAATTGAGCTCATGGCAGTTTTTCTTGTCCATTTTGCTATGGTTTGCATGGGGGAAAACAAAGAAGTTGGCTTTATTTCTTGTGCCTTTAGTACAGTGCACCATGGTGATTTTGAAAGACAGAAATCTTCAAGCTAACCAAATGATACAGAAATGCCAAATATACTTACTTTGATCTTATTAAGGGAACACTTTGTAACAGGCAAACAGTAGTACTTTGTTTCTAAAGCTGATTTTTTTTTTAAGCATTTAATAGAGTAGTTTCCATGGCAACTTGAACTGAACAGATTGTTCATTGACTTCAGTACATTTCTATTAAGCATCTTTTCTCTGTAGTTAGGCCTGCCTGTCCAGCTCTTTCGTCTATTTGGATGCTTTTGCATTATCATTGTTTTGTAGATATCCCTAAAGATTAGATTCTGCCTTTCTCTGCTCTTCATCAAAAACAAACATTGAAGGACAGAGTTTCTCAACTGTCCTCTGAGTTTTCAAAAGTCTGTTTTCTTTTCTGTGCCACAGTCCAGTTTTTAAACAGTTTCTCTCTAAAACAAGTTTTAATTCTACTTGATTCCTCTGTCAAAGGAAAAGGAAAATGCACACAAGTGATATTCAACATTAGAAACCCAGAGGGATTTATCATAAGGATACTTATGATCATTTTACTCAGATGTGCAGTGATTAATGCTGTGCAGTACATATGAATGAAGCTGCTGTTATACCAGATGTTCCCTATATTCTCAAAGGTAAAGCAGATGATTAATATAGTATCCTGTACGTCTGGCTGCTTTAAATATTTTAATCAATGTTTGCCCAGTTCTGAAATGCAGCAGTCCCAATCAAAACTACCCCGCTAATGTGGATGTGCCATTTGCTCTTTGTCACATTTTACTAGAATTGCTTGGAGCACTGTATCTGAAATCTTAACTCTTGGATTAAATCTTCAGGATGTAGAGAAAGTGGAGTCAAAGTGCAGGTACAAAACATAGTAAATGCTGCACAGTGACTTTCCGGTTTAATCCAGAGGGTTTTAATTAAAGTGAGCTTCAAATGCACTGTTGCTTTTCCACTTTAGGAATATTTGAGTTTTGCTTTTGTATAGGCTTTTGGGGCATTTTCATCACCCTTGAATTTAGGTTTTGTGCTCTGATAATCATTCAGGCTGGAAATGTTGTTATAATCCTGGTAGCAAGAGTCTGCTTTTCTTCACTGTGCTTAAAGCTTCCTGTTCCTCAGCAGCCCAGATTTGTCCATTTGCTCTGGGTGGGAAGTGATAGCAAGCTGCAAGCAGAATTGTCACTGCATGGCAACAACTTTTAATCAAGAGCTTGTTTCCTCTCATTATAATGAGAGTAGATCTCTTTGAGGGCCTTTTTTCCCTCCATTAAACTTTGGTTTTGCTTGTTGCTTTTCAAGTGAGCTGTCACATTTTCTAATTATAAAACATCCTGCATTTGCAGCAAAGATTGGGTTATGCAATTTACTTAATTCAATAGATTGCTTGTCACTGCTGATCAGAAACACCTTTATCTTTCAGTATTTTTTACATCTATTTTTCGTACATTTTTGGCATACCAGAGTGGAGCAGGGGCAAGCAATCTTTTCTTTGTATGAGCCACTGCATTTACTGAAGTCTGGTCTAACAGTGGAAGGATATGGAAGAAATACCTTGGTTATGAACTTGTGGTTTCCCTTGAGGCACAAAATTATGATTTCATGTTTTGTAGATTTGAGATATACTTTCTTTCCAACCAACCCATTGTATGACTCAATGAAAACCTCAGAAGAAGATAAGTATATTTTTTAAGGAATTTACTTGAAGCTTACCTGCTGTTATTACATTTTATAGGTATCAGTTTAATAATGACTTGTTCTGGGTTGTATTCACTTCACAGCTGTATACCCTCTTCATTAATTAGTTTAAGTATTCCTCGGACTAGCTAAGGCTGTCTCGAAGGCCTTGTTTTCACAAGAAAATAATTGGCTGCTCTTTTGTTCTGTAAGTCTTTGATAGGATTCACTGAAGCCAATTTTTCAATACTCCCTTTTAGCCTGAATGCACTTGAAATACGCCAAATGGCAGGTTTCTAATTAAAAACCCAATTCTTAAAGATAAGACTTGTCTGATCTCTGGAAACAAGTGGTATTTTATTAACAGCCTCTCTGGCAAAGCTGAGAAATTGAATGACAAATATAGAAGAATGCCACAGTGAACAGTGAGAACCTGTATCGCACTTGAGAGCATTCCAGCAACAAAAGGCAATTGTTATTAGACCAAACAGACACTAGACACCACAGCAAGTGCTGTAAACCTTTAGAAGCCACGATGTTGTACCCAAAAATGAGTGGCCAGAAAGATATTTCCTGAGTCTCAATCCACTTGAAAACATCTGAAACTTATCAGCTTACTGTACTTTGTTTCTCAATTGAGTCATGAGTGGGATAATTGCTGCTCCAGCAAAGGCAATGGAGAACACAACCATATTTAAACTTTGGTAGGTTCTTCTACAAGGCATTCTCACCAGGAAGTACTGATGGCCTTTTTTCTTTGTTTTTCTTTTTTAAATAATGTTTTTGGTCAGTCATTCTAAATAGCTAGCTTATTTGTTCTTTAATAGAGTATTTGCTTGCTATAGATCTGAGAAGAAAAATAGTTATTAGTGATTTGGAATAATGATGTTTTTCTTATTTTAAGAAGAAAACACACTAGTGGGTATTTTCCCTGGTATTTCCCTCTTACCTTATAGTGCTGTAGGGACTTAGTGACTACAAGTGTTCTGCTTCCTGAAGCATTCATGAATAGCCAGCAGGAAACAATCACTTTGTTTTTTGAATTGTTACATGAATTCAAATGAAAAACAACTCAAAAAAAGCTTGAGCTTTGTATTATATATTTTATAAATGAAAGTTTAGTGTCCCCAGTGCTCTCTTCAAGAAAAGCCAGATCTTAACCTGCAGTAGTATTGTTTTGCACTGTTTCACTGATAGGTACAGAGTGTTTCTCAAAGCACTTCCCTGTGTTTTGGAGCACTCCTTGGTGAGGTGATGAGTGTGTAGGTGGGTGGAACCACACCACTTGTTCTCCTTGTTCCTGCCTGCTGGCAGGAAAGGTTATTTTGGAAGAAGCTGTGTATGTCTGAAGAATTCAAGTGATTCTTCATTGGCTTAGTTTACACTGCAGAGTTTCCTACCTCATTCCAGGAACAAATGAATGCAGAGGTATCTGTGTATGTCTGCTCCAGTTATGTTGAGTGCTACTCATCCCCAGCAATGCCTTTGCCTTCAGTACATGCTGTGTACTGCTGTAACCTCCAGCTCCTCTTGTTAAGAGACTACCAAGATGTTCTGCTAAAAAAACATTTTTAGCAGCTCAGCTGTGTAAGGTTGCTTAGAAACAAGCCTTCTTATCCCCCACATTCTCATGACAGATTTCCTATGTAATAACATCACTGCATGACACATTTGTATCCAGACAAGCATTCCTTTTCCACTTGAAATTCTCATTGTAAAGGTTGTTGATGCTTCACACAATTCGTAAACAGCATGTGGTAAATAGCTGGAGTATTAAATCACTGCCACAATCAAAACGAGCTTAAGTTTGAGTATAAGCAGTTCTTCGCTCCTGAATTGAGTTATTGATCTTTTCTTCCTGAGAATAGTATCTAATTTTGTTTTTCACAGTAGGTAACTGGGATGACTGTATGATAGTAATGGGTAACTGGGATGACTGTATGATAATTTCTCCCTTCTATGTTCCTGTATAGAATATTCGTCATTATCATACCAAATTTACTTGTTGTCCTTACAAGCATTTAAGCTGAGCTATACTTAAAGATCAGCCACTCTGCTCAGACAAATTATAAAACACAGAATATATATCATCTAGAATATTGTCTAGAAAGAGGTCATATATACAAAATTACCTGATCTTCAAAGTCAAATTCTGTATAAGCAGTATCTCCAGAATCCATAATCAGGCTGCAATCAAGTTCATTTGTCCCTAAAAAAAGGAAAGAAAATTAGACTTCAGAAATGTTGAAAATCTTCAATCCATGTGGTAGGATGCTGTAGTATTTCCAGCTGTCTCCATGTATGCAAAAACTCTGATCCAAGGAATCATTCAGATGTGCTAAAATACCTGAACTAAATGTATTCCATTAATAAGCTTTTTAAAAATCTTCCATAAATCTTCAGTAATGATTACACTAAATAGTGAAAATTGTGAATTTTTTGGGCTGTGTGTTCTGTGTGCTTTGATGTGCTATCATAAAATTGCTACAAGAATCTTAGTGGAGAACATGAGTCATAGTTTGGAAAGAGAAAGGAAATACTAATTAGTGATTAGCAGATATGGATCTTGGAGAGATGCTGATGGGGACCAAAGCAGCATGCATCCAGCAACTGCACTCTTTGTTCCTCTCCCATCCCTTTCCTAGATGACAGCCCAACTCTGTCCCTTGTTCTTGTGTCAGGTTTAGCAAGTTGTGAGCCTCTTCCACTGGGGATGACAAAGTTCACTTGCTGAGAAGTCTTGGGCTGGTTTAGCTTTATTAAATGACTTTAAGCTGAAGGTGCTGGATAACAAAATCAGGAGTCATGTGGGTGGGTGGTGACTGCTTAGCAAGAATGGGAGGATTAACCACCATTCTTCTAAGTACAGCAAGGATGTAGCATGGACATCACCATCATTTTATGGCATCACTTTCTCATTTAGATTATCTCACTCCTGGGCAGTGAGGAAGGAAACATTCTCCTGTACTTACCAGATGTGCAGCCCTAAACCTAGTCCTACAAGTACTGACACACTAAAAAATAGGCATGTGACTGCAGGAGAGTATTTCCTAGCATTATTAAAACTATGCAAGAAAATACTGTGAGGACATACAGGGTTCAAAGCATTGTAACAAGTCAGCAGCCACAGGTAGGCCCAGTCACTTGTCTTCCCAAAGGAAGCAGTAGGAGACAGCAAGGGGTGTATAAGATATGATTAGTGCTGCGTATGTAGATTGCCTGAATAAGGGTCCACAGAGACCTGATAGCAGCCTTTCAGTATGTAAAAGTGGTCTGTAAGAAAGAAAGGTTTGTTGTGGTAGGACAAGGGGAAAAGATTTCAGACTAAAAGAGATAAGATTCAAATTGGATATGATAAAAATGTTTATACGGTAAGGGTAGTGGAAGCACTGGAACAGGTTGCCCAGATGGACACTCAAGGTCAGGCTGGACCTGGCTCTGAGAACCTGACAGATGTCTGCTTATTGCTGGTGAGCTGGACTAGATGGCCTTTAAATGTCCCTTCCAATTCAAATAATTCTATGATTAGATGGTGAGCTAAGCATCACTAGGACAGAAAACAGCAAAGAAAAACTGGATGTCATTCTGACTAAAGCTGTAACTCCTTGACAGAGATGATGATTCCAGAGTATCTTGATTTGCAATCCATATTAAAACTGCTGCCAAATTCATCTTTCATGCAACCATTCAGACTAAGTAAAAACACCAAGGAAAGTCTTAGACCTACCATCTGCTGGTGCTTTGTTGTTATTTATTTCCCCTCCTAATGTTCATATATACTTCAAAAGATTGTTATAGAAAACCCAAAAACAAAACAGAAAGTGGTAGTACTTTTTCATTCATTGATTGCTGCATTTATACAGGCATTGTGTTCTCTGGTGTATACGCTTTATGGTCTTTTGAAAATACCTGTCTGTAAAAGGTATATACAATCAAACAGAATTACAGCTACCAAGAGAAGCTTAATTTTTTGATTTATTTTACACAGCTGACGCATTGCTATTAATATTGTTATTGTTGATAATATGATTTAAGTAAGACTGAACTGCTACTAGCACTGGCTTACCTGGACTCATCAATCACTTTTAAAAGCACTTATGTAAGTATTTGATTAACTGTCACATAGCTACCACGAGCAGTATGTGTCCCTAGCTAGGAAAGTTAAGATGAAATATGATGCTGGAAACTTAAACTTAAATGATCAGGCTGAAAATGAGTACTCATATATAATGTATCTTAAGTGACAACAGCCATAATGGTTATACAATTTTAATGTAGTCAAGCATCTTAAGGGCCTTTTTCTTGATCTAGGACACCGATTTCCTTGGGGAAGCATAACTCTTCCAGAGAATATTCAAGGAAGGTCAGGAAACTTGAAAATACATCTCTACTTTCCTGATTTAATGAAATCTAGCAAAAACCATAACCATTTGTCACTGACCAGAGTGCAGAATGCTCCATCCCACTCAACCTGTCAAAATGCAAACCTAGCAGAAACATATTGAAGCAATTGGCTACTTCCAGGATTTATCCCAAGATAAAGCAGAGGGAGAACATAGCTATGATACTCCTGTATGCGTAAGCATGAATTGCTTGCTGTATTCCAGCTCAGTTTTTTATTGGATGGGACTATATTTTGGTGAGTTAACAAGCTTTAGTCTAAAACAAGGCTTCTATGGGAGGAAAGCAGGCTCACTAACAAACCCGTGCAAACAAGTGGCAGCAAAATTGTACCAGTTAGCTTCGTAGCAACAAATTGGAAGACTGTAATCTAAAGACAAAGCAAGACTAAAGCTGAGAGGAGGATGTTAGGAAGAGTTTAAAACTCAGCAAAATCTTATATAGTGGCTAACAAAGGAGAAACAGAAAATGCTGGCTTAAGAAAAGGAAAAAGCTTTGTTAAAGCCTTTGTAAGTGAACACACCCTGTTGCTTTAAATGAGTCTGCAAGCTGCAGATCTTGCAGTCGTGCAACAAAACAATCAGAATAAGTTTCATTGTGCTTTCTTTGTGAGTTGTTTTTCCATTGATAGCTTTGTAGACTGAGAACAAGGCTATGAAAAAAAACCCCAACACTTGTTTACCACTAAAAGGAAAGTACTCTAGTCCAAGCTGTCCTCATCCTCTTGGATGGATGTCCCGTTACATCTGATAACCTCAGCTATGGTTAACTTAGAGCTTTTGTGTGCTTGTATGAACTGATCACAAATGATGAGCAACTACCAGCCTTCTGAAAGAAGAAACTCTACAGTTAAAAATAAACACAGTGCATGAAAGCTCCACTGCCAGAGAGCAATAACTTGCGTCTGATCTGAAAAGACAGGTTTGTGACTTGAAATATGCTTCCTCAATTTCAGTGCATGAATAAAGTGGATGTAA
Organism: Coturnix japonica; assembly: GCF_054131305.1. NCBI lineage: Eukaryota > Metazoa > Chordata > Aves > Galliformes > Phasianidae > Coturnix > Coturnix japonica. Next base: position 18,890,894 of record NC_140673.1, read on the forward strand.
GGCCAACCTGTTAATTATGTGCTCCATGTTTTCCTTAGGGAAAAAAACAAAGGATTTTATTATGTGCAGTACCACACAATTAAAAAATAAATCAGTTGGAAGTTTTTATTAAATCCCTGTTAACTGAATAATCAGCTCTCCAGGGAGAAGGGGCCACTGAAAAAGAAACAGCACGTTAGCAAAAATGCACTCCCTTTTTTTTTTGCTAGGTTTTGCATTTGATACTGAAAGCATCATTCATAAAGGTTTCTCTTGCTGGGGACCCGAGAGGACATAGAAACACAGCAGTGGAAAAACAGTTGAATTAGTGAGTCTGCAGTTGTACAAGGTGTGCTGACAGGCCAGGTCTAAAGGTGAGGAGAATAGGTCCTTTGCACCTAGAAGGGGTGTTGGGGCACTGCTCAGTTGCTTCATTCACCATGAAACTGTACTTCTGAAATTGTTGCTCTGTTTCAGGTATTGCTTATTACACCTAAGCAGAACTGTACAGGATTGGTAATGTTAAGCTAAGAGGATATGGTTGTTATGGGCTGATTGGTAATGTTAAGCTGAGAAGATATGCTCATTTTGGGCTGCTGTGTGGCTCCTACCAAAAGAAAATGTACCCCGGAACCCAGAGCCATAGTGGACATAAATATCTCTGGTCCCAGAAAATCAGTCAGTGCTCTGAAGCTAAGCATGTCACTTTCTCCAAAAGCATATTCACCCTTAAGTTTTCACAAATACAAACATCAGGCATTGCTTTTTCACAGTTCACTAAATTCATTTTTACAAAGAAGCTCAACTGTACTCAACTGTCTATATTTAACAGCAGTTGATTAAACATCTCATTACAAGCCAGCTTTGTGCCATCATGTGAAGTAATTATGCCCCTTGGATCATTTGTGTTTTGGCAAATCAGTTAATGTATTTCCAATCCTGTTACTTATAGGAGGTCCTAGTAGCAATAGTATTCAATATGGTTTGCTGGCTCTACTATGCCCATACTCGTGTTTTAATGACTGCAGTATTTGCACTGTCTAACGCTGTCATAAATTAAGATCATCCTGTGAAATATGTCTTTTTATGTTATGAGATGTGCTATGAAGCTCTGTCTTATAACTTAGCTAACATATGTGATATGGAAGAACTTGAGCAAAGACATGATTAGAAGATAAATTTTTGGTGTGATAGAACACTATTTACTCAAGGACTGATCAGCATTAAAATGATTACAGTGTCATTTGGCTCTCAGTAAGATGCTTCTAATACCAATTTTAATGCAACCTTACAGTGTTGAATTTCATGTCAGTTTGTTGCTATTAGCAACAGTCTTAATATGTCATAGGAGGCCACAAAGAGAAAAATTGTATTATAATCCATAAAAACAAATGTTTTCTTTCAGTGCATACGCTTATGTGGTTACAACTAGGTCTTATCAGAACGTGAATTAAATTGATGCAGATATATTAAAATATTATGTCTCCATTAACCAGCAGGAATCAAATGGATTAAAAGACAAGAAGTGGTTAAGTCTGTGGAATTAAGTGAAATTAAGTCCTTTAGAAATTAAAAACCTGTTCTCATGGGATTACTAGAAATCACACTTTGAATCTTTTTTAAATGTTGTTGGTGCTTAACTTGAGAACTAATTAAATTGTTGTGGCATGATTTCTGTCTGGGTTTGGTGAGGACTTAAGCAGATCAGACTTTCAAGGAACTGACCAGAACTCATCCAGAATCACAGTTCAGTGGAAATAGTTTTGCTTTTGCCATTTTGTTAGTCAGTGCTAATACCTTATGTCACATCTTTCCTCTTACTGTCATTGAGTGTTTAGCACATTTTATTAGGAAATCCACTGGTAATTATCAATTAACAATTAATAACTGTCAATTAACAATACCATACAGTGGGAATATCATTTTAGATTTGTAGTCAACCTTTTCTCTCTAAGAAAAAGGATATGCACAAAGGGGAATGAGAGGTATCTTTTAACAAAGAGAGCTAGTGGCCTTTAGTGTCCTGTATATCTTATCTTGCAAATTACCACTGGAAACCTGTAGGTTAGGTAATGCACTTTTCTCAACCTTTTTCACTCTTCATCGACAGTTACTCTTTATCTCTTTTTGAACGTTATCAAAGCCAGCCTTCTGGGTGGGCTTTGTAGGTCGACTAGCTTGGAACCCATTTTCACATCATCAAAATATGAGCTAATCTTTCTGTCTGAAGCAACTGCTCTTCACATATGTCCTGTTAGTAGATAAGAAGTAATCTCTCCTTTGTCAAAAAGAGCACCTTGGTAGACCTCACGTGATTGTTCATGATTACAAATGACTGAAGCCATCTTGTCTATCAGTTTAGGGCAGATGAGTTTTCACTTAAGCAGAGGAGAGATCAGATTGATGGATGTAGTAGAGAAAATCATATACTTGTTTTAATAATGAAGCAAGTATATTTTACAGAAAAGCATTTTGCCTAGAATTTCTTTTTTTGTGTGTGTGTGCTCCTTTGCAAGACAACATTTCTGACACCTCCTTATATAACTCAAAATTTACTTGGAAGGAGGCCAAACATGCTATCTGTAGAAAAAAAGTGGTGAAGTTACCAAGGAAGTTTTCCTGTAAGCCTCCAACAAAATATTTCTGACAGATGTCACAGATTTTTAATGCTTTGATTTTCAGCTGCTGTTTCTTTCTGTCTGTTTTTTGTTTTTTTTTTTTGTTTTGTTTTTTTTCCAGTTCTTTGTACCTCACAGGCTTTTTCTTTGAAGATGTTCAAGCCTCAGTAAGCACAAATAATAAAAGTGACAGTAGCAATAAACCTTAAAAAAAACCCAAAAAAAACAACTTTGCAGCCTTAAGCTTGCATTCAGTTTCCAAATTAGTACCAATTTTTAGGGAGGGTGTAAGATCGTTAATCTCTTAGGCTTTCAGGTTACACTGAGATAACATCTGGAATTGAAACAGTTGTATCTGGCATCAATCAATATATACAATTTTTATTAATGATATATTTGTTTAAGGTACTGTAGACAATCCACTGAAGTGAGCCTGTAGAAAAGCAGGATGATAGCTGGGTTGTATGAATTTATCAAGTGTAAAGAGATCTGCCCTCAATTGTGGAGATATTTGAATTGGGTAAAGACTTTTGCTGTAGTGTATACTCATACTTGAAGAATATGAAAAAAGTGTCCCACCACTGTCAAGTGCAGTAGAAAAAATGTGGTTCTTTAGTCTTGTATTAACTCACCTGCTGCAGCCTCTTTGTTAGCAAATAGCTTATTGTCAACTGCTGAACTTATATCAGAGAACACTTCTTCTTCATCTCTGTCTGCATCAAACTATTAAGGAAAAGAAAAGATGACAATCAGACACTACTTCCTACTTGGCTGATCATCAGTGTGTAATCTCAAGATTTATTAATTCATAAGGAATATTTAACAAGATTCATTTATTTTGATCATTGTTTGCTGAGCTTTACTGGAAGAATAACTAAGTACTTTTTATTACTCTTGCTTTTAAATTTTTCTTATTTCTTGAAATTGAGGACAGTTACACGACTATGGAAGGGAATCGCACAACCTTCTGTTACTGGAGCAACCAAACTTTTCTGATTGATTTTGTGGCTGTGACCCTGAGGACCACTCAGAAAATTCATCCTGTGATGAAGCATGATTGTCTGCCTGTCTGGGCAGACATATATCTCTAATTTTGAGGAGGAGTTTTGCCATTTTGTTTATTGTTAATTGAAGCACAAAGTATTTTTTTAAACTTGCTTGTATTTTCCTACTAGATTTCATCTTCGTTTCTGTCAGAGCTGAGGCTTGTGGAAGAAGAGGTCTTAAGTGAATTTTTTGGCCACTGTTGGGTAATTTATTGTCAATGCAGAAAGAGCATCTTAGGAATTTCCTCCTTCACGAGGAAAGTATTATCTCTGTCAATTCTTTTATACTGGCTTTCTCTAAGGAAGCAAGGGTGTATGCTTTTCTGTAACTTCTCAGTTAAAAATAAAAAGCATGCACTTCATTAAATATGCTAAGGAAGATAAGTCATATAATATTTGTTGATATGTATAGGCACAAAACCCAGTAATCAGGTTGTGTTTGATCCTTACTGTGCTGGTCACATCACACTTGGAGAGATGACTGACTTACTTTCTCATTAGTAGCATTCCTTTGAGTAATTCAGTTTACCATGAAAAAAAAAAAAAAATCATTCTCAATATGTTCTGAAGGTTCCTAGAACATGAAACGGCAACTTTGCCACTCAAAGAACACCAGCTGTGCTCCAGCGCTGTTAAAATTTGAGCTTTGTACTGAAATTTTATATTGTGACCTAAAGAAAACCAATTATTTGAAGCTTGCACATAGGCTCATTTTTCTGCTTGCAAAATAAGAATTATAATACCCTGAGCCACAGGAAGGCAAGGAAGCATTCACAGAAAAAATGTTTTTGAAAGAAAATAGGTAACTGTGTGAGTTCTGTACTTCATTGAAATGCTAAACATTTTAAAAAGAAATCCTTTGATAATTATTGGAGTTCTCAGTAAAACATAAAGGGTATTCAAACAACACTATTCACAAAGAACAAGCAGCAGCAAAACTATTTTTAATGCAACATGTCTAAATCAATAGGTTGATTTCCTTACTGAAAACAAAACCCTACCTGCTTCAAAACACAGCTCTTTATCTACTGGGATCTTTATAGGTGACTCTTCTTTCTTCTCTATGAAGTCAGTGAAGTTTGAAGTCTGGTCTCGCTCTACAGTTTCCCCCTTAATAAGGCATTAATGAGGTTTTTGTACCTATCAGTTTTGCTGAGGCAGGCAAAGAGGGAGGAGCTCAGAGGACAGGGGAGACCTGGCCAAAACTCTGAGCCAACAGGATTTGTCTGAAAAATTTCCAAAGCATGTTTGGTGGCTGTACTTGGTAAGAACCTAGAGAAGTATTTGTCCATACTAACACACACACACACGCAAGTAGGAACAGCAGAGCAGCAATCCCTACATCACTTCTACAGAGTGGTCTTGCTTCCAAGATGTATCTCCCTGTGATTAAGGACAGTATATGAGGCTTTTTCTACCAGTCTCCATCATTTCAGTACTGTTGTATTATCTCTTCTTCCCATTCCTTTTATAACAAAGCTAACAATCTTAACATAGAAATACCTTTATTTTGTAGGATCTGATTTTACATTTTCATCTATGTTTTAAATAACTGGTCTAGGGAAAGCAGTTTGTGAGAGCAGCATATACAGACTAAATGAGTAGTGTTTCTAAATCCTGGCCATCCGAAGGAGCCTCCAAGGAAAATTGTCTGAGTTGTCCAACATTATGAGTTGCAGTAGTCAAGGATAAATAGTGTTGAGCTCAAGAAGAAAGTTCACAGCCATCTCCTCACAGGTTACTAGGGGCAAAGCCCTGGTACTACTGCTGTGTGAAGGTGAAGCCATTCAATATGTCACTGGCCCTCATGGACTGATTCATCTTAAGTGACACTACTGGTCTTCACAGCTGGTTTATTTAAAATAACAGCCCTCCCTCTCCCCCCCTCAAAAAAAGGAAGATCATAACAGGCCTTCATATTGTAGTAGAAGAAAACAAGCTGCAGGCAATGTTTGTGCACTTTGAAATAAAGTTAGAAATCAGGAAAACATAAACCAAATCAAGGTAGTTAAATAACATTTGCGACAGTAGATGAAAATCTATTCTATTTTAGAACATGACAGATGTCGGTGAGAAGAAAATAAGCCATGTTCCAATTAAAATAATAACAGCAGGCTAATTGCTCTATGGCAAAATTCCCATCCACCTCAAAAAGAATTTCAGGAGTTGAACGATCTATGATTTATTTGATTGGCAGGCAACCATTCCAACAAAAATGCAATTCATACATGCTCAATTTTTTTCTCTTGAATCATGTAATATGCCACTTGAAGAAATAGTTGAAAATATTAAACATTTCAAGGTACTGGTGATCTGATTATTAGACCTAGCTGCTGCAAGCAAGATAGCATTCGCATGTACTCTTTTAAACTCTTGATCTTGCCTCAGTAGGGAGCTATTCATCACCTGTCTTCAAAAGCCTGAGTGAGTATAGGGTGCTAAGCCACTGAATGTGGTCAGAGAGGGGAAAAAAAACCAAACAGATACTTTGAGTTGCTCTTTTAAGGCATATCCTCGTCTACAAACATAGTATTAGTGGGAGAGTGGATGTTTTCTTGATTAAACCAAACTCTGAAGGGAAATTTTTAGTGAACAATTAAGAAAACAGGACTCAAGTTGTGCTGGTTAGTCATAGAGTATAATTACATAAGTGTATGCACAGGCATATAAGCCCAGAGATGACATTACATCTTGGTGTTTGGTTCAGAAGTGATAGCTTTTGGATGCCACATGCTGGGCTGGGATCCCCAGCTGCTGAACTGAAGGGGCTTCTAGATGGGCAATGAGAATGATGACTTGACTGTTGTGTGATCTGGCTCTACATAAACACTGCAATTATTACAAAAGGCAGCCTTTAGCTTAATTGTTCTTAAAGTGAACTTTCAACATTCCAAGTTAAGAGAATATAGTGCCATGGCACACAAAAAGTGTGGAATGTTCTGGCAGTTTTAATTGCTTTCACAGTAAAATGATGTGAAGCCAGGATCCATGTGTGTGTAATATGGAACAGCAGGATGCCAAGTAAATGGCATGTCTTATTTGAGGAAACAATGAACAATTAGCATTAGTAATATGCTGTCTTTACAGGTTTATTCTGAGCAATAGTTTTTGATAGAGAGAAAAAAAAAAAAAAAAGGAGAAATCCTGTCTTTTTGCTGTGATTATGTTGAGCACCACTGTGACTTGTATCAGTTTTCAGCTGTTAAAAATGAATACAGTTGGGAGGCAAGAGCTAATGGGAATGACACCATGCAATTATGGTCCTTGTAGAGTGAAAAATGGGTAAACTGATGGACAGCTAGACTTTATCAGGAGAGAAGGGAGAAATAAATAATTTGGTGGCATGGGAGGTTGAAAATAAATGAGCTGGGGGATAAAGCTATTATATGTTTGATCGGGAAGTTGATGAAGGCAGAGTGTCACAGAGTGGGCTTGGTATATACGTACTGTTAATAACAATAAAAGGCAAAGCCTTTATGTCTGAGAAGATATTTAAGAGCTGTGGCTTATTATTTATTTATAATTTTTTCACCAGTAAGGGTATGAAACATGATTGCTTGTGATTGTTACGTGAAAATCAAAGCTATTGCTGCTTTATTTCTGAATTTATTTTTGCATCGTGCGCTACTGTAGTAATTTTCACTACTTAATTAATTTCAAGGAAACTGCCTTTGTAGAGGCAAATAGTGTTCAAAAAGACTGAGTAGTGTTGTCCAGCACAAAGACAGATCACTACTGAAGAGCTTGAATGGAAAACTGAGTTAGGAGATGCTCCATGATATATTTGTTACTCTGTCTCTATAGAACTCAGGAAAACATTCAGCCTGAGGGTGAGATCACCTTAGTTTCACCTCTACTGGGTCTAGAAGAAATTGTATTTTTATTGTACTGCACCTAACCCTAAAGGAAGGGACAAACTGGATTAAAGACTCAAGTGTGGTCAGATGCTGTCCAAATTCCTGTAGCATTAATAACTTATTTCTCAATCTTCAGTATTTTTTTTTTTTCTAACCTCTTATAGTACTGGATTTCACAGTGATACTGCAAATTCTGAAGTATTTGTGTAAAATGCAGTATTTTGAAACCTAGAAAAAGGCCAGAGCTGTACAAACAAGTAGTGTGAAGCCCAGTCAACAACAGCTGTTGTTGGCAGTTTGCTATATACATCTCAGTGACATTACAGGAAGATCTAGAATCACTTGACTCTTCTCCAAATACCTCCCGTGCTGCATTAGATAAATTCTTAAATGTTACTATTCCCACAGCCCCCAGCTCAGTGAAACAGCTCTTATTACAAACACTTGATTTCGTAGAAAAAGTCATATATTCAACAAATGGAACTCACATAAGGCAATGAAAACAAATTTTAAAAAAAATCAGAGAAATAAAATACATTCCTGCCTGCAAATAGTATCTTCTTCCTGTGATACTTTGTACTTTGGTTTAGTGAAAAGCATTGATATTGCTGCGAAATGCCTCAAATGTTTCCCTTTCAAGATCAACAGTATTTATTCTGTTGGCTTTTGTAGCAGAGTTTCTGAATGAAACTACTAAAATATTGCAGACTGGTCTTTTTGCATTAAATAAGCTCAAAACGAATATTAAAATATGATTTTTTGCCCACACATTGTCACATCTTTCTAAGGAGGAATGCTACCAAATGAAAGCTAACATGAGAAGTCCTCCTTAATCTCAACTGCATATTAAAGTATATGAAATTGACTTGGATCCAAGGACAAGCATGGAATGTATTTATTTGGTGAAATATTTTGATGATTGTAGGTGTCCAAAACACTGGGAAGTATAGATGGTTTGATCGGAAGTTGTTCAAGGCCATGTTGTCTGTATGGGGCAGCCTGATCTAGTTAGTATCTGATTCAGCAGTTGGCAACACTGTTTGGGGCAATGGGGTTGGAACTTTGAGGAGTTCCAAGCCATTCTGTGATTCTATGATTCCAAGTGGAATTTCAGATTGCAAGAACTAGAACATTTGAACATTACTAACTTTTCCTTGGAAGAAAAAAGAAAAAGCTACTTCTCAGCCAAATATTTCCTGTGTATGTAAATAAATTCTGATCTAGGATAAGCAGCATTTCCAGTAGTGATCTCTATACCAATCAACTTCATAAAAATCACTGGAATTATTGATAACAAAAGCCTTTCCCTGTTCTTCTTGAGGTGGGGAGCACTGCATTTTGATCAAGTGTTATTGTTTGTCTGTAGGAGCATGACTTGTACCAAATTTAGGGTAATGTTGAGCAAATGTCAGTTTGAGTTTAGGACTGGCTTGTAAAGCCAGCTTCCAATTGTGCTGCCTCAGGAAGGACATGAACTTGTTTCCTGCAGCAATAAGCGAGCCTACTGCTATTTTAATTTCTGTACCAGAAAGTTCTGTTTAGTTGTCTAAATTATTGGAGCGTGTTGTTTCAGAGCACTAAGGAGACTATTTGATTTATAAATGAAAGCTGGCAAGCTAAGGAGATAAAGACAGAAACTATTGCTTTAGTCATCCTGGAATGACAGTCTTGTGCATTTTTTGAAAATGAATGCAGAACAAAATCCCACATGATTATGTAGGTTGAAAGCAATTTTTTAAATACCATAACTAGAAAAGTGGACAAAGTGGACTCGAATGACATGATTTATTTAACTTTTCAAAAGCTTATGACAATATTTCTACTCTGAGGCTATGAAATGAAGCAACTATAGGGAAACACTACATAATATATATATTATATATATATATATATACACATATATTACATATATATATAATGAATTTTGAAATGAGCAAGACAAGATGACAAATGTCTGAGGGATGCCTTGTCAACAAGGTAGCAGGCAGAATGGCCACTGCTTTGATCAGGGAAACTGAAAACACAAATCAGAAAACTAGAGCAGCTTGCTTCGGGTAGGAAAATGAAGTCTGAGAAGGAGTAGGGATACTGGCAAGAAAAGCATTTAATGTGGCTACAGTGTAAGCCAACAGAGAAAGATGAAAAATTATGCAGGGTTTATTTGAATCTTACTGATTTCTTGACTTTTTGGGGGTGGTCATTTGAGCTAATTGAATTATAGAATACAGAAATACATAATACAGAAACTCTAGCACTTGAGATATAAAATCACAGGTTAATAGACTGAGATATAGCTTACTGCAGAGAAAACAAGCCAAGTAACCTGTATTGTGTATTTATACATCACTACTCTTTTTCTTCATTTTATACAGAAAATTATAACTTTTGATATGCTAAAGAAGAACCTACTGCTTTACTCTTTCTAAACATTAGTTATTTTATAAGCTTTGGGTCTTCTCTGTATTACAACAGCTTCTGGGTAGTATTCACTCTCAATACAGTTATTTTAGCATTGCTGTATTTGTTGGATGACACTACATCATGGAGCTTCTTATATTGCTGTTGATGTCACTGTCATGTTGTGAAATGGCAGATGAAGGACTATCTGTGAAGCTTCTAGCTTTGTATTTTCTAAGGGCTTTTCTTTCCTGACTGTTTCTTTAAAAATGTTTAAGTTGAATAATCTCAGTCCTACAGCTGTGCAATGATATTCATTTCTCCTGTGACTCAGAAAAAACATGGGCAGCAAACTGCAGAATCAGAAGTGTAATCAAAGAGTCTGTTTCTATTGCATGTCAGCTCAGAGTTCATGAAAGGCATCTCTTCCCTCCAGCCTTCACCACTGCTGTAGTACTGACTTCAGTTCAAATGCTGGCTAGAAATAATGGCAATTTAGAACATTTTTAAATTAGCCTTTGCTTTTGATTTATTTTTTTCCTTTATTATTAAAATAATTATTAAATTAATAAATAGTTCATGTTATCCAGAAATGGCATAAGCTCTGGCATGCTTACGGACCCTGAAAAACAGGACAGACTTGGATGCAGGTTAGGCTTTGGGAGAAACCCTATATTTGATTGTATTTTGTGCTTCTAAGTACTTGACAAACAGCTATACAATTATAACTATGAATTAATGCATGTTTATATTTAGAATTGAGAGCAATAACAATTGAAAACTTCAGTACAAGCTTATGGAAGCACTGTGAAAGCAACTCAAAGTGCAAATGGGTATTTCTGCATGCTTCTGAGATAAAGGACTTATAGAATGTATGAGACAAATTCTAAATTACCTGTATCTTATATTGCCAAGATTTAGGTAACGTGAACCAAATATTTCTTCCTTGTCTGTACCTCTGTGTTACTGCATACGCATTGTGAAGCCTACATGACATATTTCAATGCTAATCTGTAGACGTTCTTTTTGGACACCTGGTGACTATATTTGCTCAGAGCAGTATTAGTGACAGAGCTCCCACTGACACTGGTGAGAAAAAGCTAAAACAAAACATCAGATGGAGGGTTTCAAAATCCAGCCATAAATTCCTGGGTGAGATAACAGTAATGATCCCTGCCCTTATAACTTGATGCAGTTTTGTGTATTTTATATTCATTTGACTGGGAAAGCCAATAACAAATCCTCAAGCAAAAGGAGGCATAAAATAATCTCTAGGATTATTATATTGCCTTCAAAAAATCACTGATAACTGTATAAAGTAAACCACCTTAACAATGCAGAAGCAGGCTAAACATGTAGAAGCTGAGGTAAATGACTGGGAACAACAGTACATGTGCCTGTGAAATCTTGGCTCTCTGATTTTTAGCCCACGTTTATTTTACCTCAATTATCAGTTAGTAGGATTGAAGCTCCCACTTCTCCATAGCAGATTTTTAAACAATTAACTGGTCTCACATGTGTGCTGTGAAAAGCGGTGCATGCCCAAGCCAGAAGCAATGACACTGCAAATGCCAGGCAATCTGGCCACTCCTTTCTTAAAACAGAGCATTAGCAACTGCTCAAGATCCCAGCAGCTACACTAATGGGCAGTAGTTGAATCAAAATTCCTTGTTTACATTGTGATTTATTTATTTTTTTTTTAATGCATATAGCTATGCATTAAAAGCCTTTCAGTTAGTAACTTTGAAGAGTGCTGCAGCACCTCATCAGTGGATACCTGTGGGAGATAATGTGAATATCAGTCCGATGAGTTTTTATCACCTGTTTTTCATAAGAACAATATGGAAGTTCTGAAATCAGGCCATCAGTTAATTTCATGCTCTTTGGTTGTTGTTTGTTTTTTTGTTTGTTTGTTTGTTTGCTTTAATCCTGCTATGAAACTGTTATCTGGTAAATAAGTTAAGAAAAACAGGTTCTGATAGCTGTACATATCTGAACATCACGTTCGGAATGTTTGTCCCTGACTCAAACACCACCAGAGATGACGGAGAAGGCCCTCTGTTTTTATTTGTTCTGCCCGTGACTTGTCTAATTATCATTGCTTCATAAGCTTGCTCAGTTAAATACAAATTCTCATTGTAAAACATAACACTGCATTCAATCTAGACAGTAAACAACTTTTTTTCCAAATGATGAAAAAAAAAAAATCGACTAGAAGGGTATGTTTGTGCAATTAACCTCATGTAGCAGCAATATTTCTAACAGAAGTTCACTTGTCTCTTCATGGGTGAGGGGTGTGCTGTGGGATGTGTCAGATGTTTTTGTTTTCAAGTGTTTTTCTGAGTGCATTGTTGCACTGACTGAAGCTGGTGACTGCATTCCATGCTGTCATTATTGTCAAGGAAGAAAGCCTACAGTTTTTATTAGCTTGGGCTCCAGTCATCCAGCTCCCAGTAACTTTTGAAACTCACTGTTTCAGCTTCTAGAGAGCTGTAATCTTTTACTTAATTCTTGTAGTTCTGAGGCTGGTCTATACTGTAAAACAAGAGGAAGATCCTAATTATTTGTAAAGCTTACCCTGTACTAAAATTATACCAGGGGAACAGGAGAGCTAACTAAATATGTATCCCCTGACAGGAAATTCTGCATGACCCTATTCACACTAACCAAATTCCAACTTCTGTTAATAGCCCTCCATCTGGAATGTTGACTTCTGCCTTTTTCCAGGGCAGAAGGCAAAAGCCTGCAGAGAGCCCCTTTATCTGTGTTCCCTGTGCAAGCAATTGATTTCACACACCAGCTGATTTTTAACAGATTCCCTGATGTGAACTCAAGCACTATTTTTACCTTAAATAGTGAGAAGCCTGAACACTTGCCTATGATTTATTTTGCAGAAGGTTTTCTACATACTCTCCTCTGAAAGCTGTACCATTTTTATAAATGCATAAATTATGTTACCAGAGTGGGGTTACAACAAATTGTTATGCTCCCTCAATACTAGGCTATCAACTAAATTCCATTGGAAGTTATTTCTAGCAAAGCTGCCTGTTGAACTGAGGGTCAGAGATCACCTGAGACATCTGTCAAAAAAAATACTGGTATTGCTTCTTTCACCAAGTCCTACCCTAAACTATGAGAGAACATCTAGATCTGTACAAATTATTCTGTATAACTTATTCTGTATAACTCTCATCCTACAAAATTTAGTGCTTTTCTAAGAGATGCTCTCCTGCACATAGTTAAAGATATAACAAATGGTTTTCAGAACTAAAACCAGACTGCTTTTAGAATTCACGTGGCTCTTTGACCCTCTTTCTAAATTCAAAAGATATGAGAGAATATGAATTGTAATAGATGAAGAAAAGCTTCTGTTCGCACTACAGGTCTTCAACTCATTTGTGTCTTGTACCCATGACTGGAAGGGATCAAAGCTGAAAGCCAATGTACTCACAAAACCTTTGATGAACATTACAGTGGGCTGAGGCAGAGCGCAAAGCATGGAGAAGAAAACTGTGATAGCATTCTTGTAAAAAGAAAACAAAAAACAGAGATAAGCAGTACTGAATATAAGTGAAATAGGTAGAATATTTCTAGCAAAATTTTTAGGGTAAGACTTTCAGAATCAAAGAGGATTACTGAAACTGTTTTCAGTGTATTACAGAGTGAGAAATTTAATAAGTAACCTGAATGGAAGCTGCATTGCCCACGTTCTAGGTTCCTTTTCTCTAAGAACTCAGTGCTCGCACATGATTTTGTTCATTTTAGTAGAGAAGACCAAAAGAGCACAGAAGGTGGAATGTAGTAGGAAACTAGTGAAAAGAGTATTTTTACATTGCCTAATTGGCCTTTTGCAGTGTTAGGAGACAGAGATGACATAGGCATTATAAAAGGTACATTATTACTGAAATACAGTGGATGCAGTTTAATATAGGAACATTTGCTCATGGATGCCAGATACTCTTGATCCAACTCAAAAAGTCTTTCCAGAGATGAAGTATTTTTTCCAAGCTGATTTCTTAGCATGAGGCTTTTCTAAATAAATAAATAAAATAATAATAATAAAAAAGAATCTTCTGTAAATCTCACTTTAGCTTCTAATTTCCTACTTGTAGTTAATATTCACCCAAAGGACCCAGCTTAATTACCTTAACATGAATGGTTTAAAATGACTTGAAGAGTATATAGAGCATGATATTTTAAACATCTTTTGCAGTTCATTTCTCTGCATGATAACTTGGCTTAATTGCTTAGCTTTAGCTCCAGATCTGTAAAAACAGCCCTGTTAATTTTAAGCATGTATTGGTATTCACTGTGCCAGAAATGGATAAAATCTGGGACAGTGTGCATGTCAGAAACAGCATTCCCTCTCTCTTGTATTCCTAAATCAGTTTTAGACCATGTGCTCATCTATGACCAACCAAATAGACAGAATTTTTATTTTTGTTTGTTTTTTTTTCTTTCTTTAACATCTACTGATGTTTAAGCTTTCTTTACTTTCTTTACTGTATATGGTGCACATAGTTCTGCATATATGCAAATTCATCATCTCCCCCCCATATACAATGTGTATATAAATATAAACAGTTTGCTTAGGAACGTTTCTACATATGCTTCATTCATATACATACCTTGGTACGTTTTTCAAAATATCTTGCTAAGTAGTAATACACGAATAGTGTTGAGACTCCGTGTAAAACCTAGCAGCAATGACAGCGTGTATATGCATGCTCTAGATCTGCAGTTCCACTGGAAACAGCAGTTACAGAGACAAGCTCGCTCTTCTGTCCCAGTTTTTCTGCAGAAGAGCCATCAAACACAGCAGAGGTGCATAGGCTCTTCATTAGCAGTGGCAGCTGGGTGACTATCCATGTCTGCTGAGATCTGGTTACCTGTTCTAAGCTTCAGCTTCTTTTTCATTGCTTTGAATCACCAAAAAGAATGAAAGTGATTGTAATTATTTCCCGTCCAACATCTCATTCTCCCTGCACAGAATTTTTTCTTATGATTACATAAGGATATACATTCAGGAATCTGCAAAAAAAACTTAGGAACTATGCAGTAAACCACAAGATGTCTCCAGAACTGCAAAGAAAACCTATGGTCTCAAGGTTCCCACAGAAAGGTGCCCACATTCTATATAAGAATTGAGAAGTTCCAAAACTATTAGTATTTGGCTGACTCTCTTTCCACCACCAAGAAACAAGAAGTGTCCTGAAAAGCCAGCATGGTAATCACGGTGAAAGCAGACCTAATGTGCTTCTGCAGGACTGCACTCATGACTACTGTATTTTTAAAAGACCTGAAAAGTAATTGAGAACATATTAGTTCACTGGGACAGTCAATGGGAAACTTCAACTCAATGTGCTCTGCAAAGCAAAGCTCATATTTCTGACTTCTGTGGAGAAGGGCTATGCTGAGGTATGGACAAGTCTAGATCTGAGTGAAACTATCTGTAATATTAGAGTTTGTATTACTTTGCTGCAAAAATAAATAAATAAATAGCAAGATTCAAGGCATCAGATGGCATGTGAGTGAGTTCCTGAGCCTCTGGTGGAGACGTGAGATCATGCAGGGGAGGTGGTGGCTAGCAGTCTCTATTCCTGGAACTATTTCAGGGAAGGGAGTGTGGCACTTCTAAAAATTATTTAATGTGAAACTGCATGGAGAAGTACCACTACCACAAAATCAACTGCAACTAATTGATCTGCTTTCAAAAAGGATGCAAATGCCTTCAATGAAGAGAGGATTCTCGGAGCTGGGTTGGCACTTGGGAGAGGTGCCCAGCAATGGCTCTCATCAGATCTGCAAGCTGAGTGGAGGTTCAGATCAGTCATTTGCTTACCCCTTCCTGTCGGTAAGATCTGCATTGACCCTGAGAGCTACTGGCAGGACCACAGGACACATGCTTCTCAGAGGGAAGCAGGGCAATTTAAAGGGAATGAGTAACTGAAAGTCCTTTGAACACATAATTCAGAGCTAGTGAAAGAAAGAAGGAAAACAAAAGGCCTAAACCAAAATCTGGAGATGGACAGCTATATGATAGCACAGGAACTTCAGAAATGGATTATAACTTATACTTTCACTAGTGTATTGGTAAATCACAGCCTGGAGCTAAAGTTCATGTCAGTGTGCAATGCTATTGAAAAACGCTTTTTATAACCAAATCCAGAGAAAAAATTATATAATACTGTTCCATGGGGAATTTTTCTATGACAGTTGACAGCCATTAGGCTTGTTTGATGCTAATGAGGGCAGACAGCTCTATAAGCTATTTCCCTCACCCGCAACTATTTCACTTCTAAATTTGTGCTCAAAAGCTGGTCTCCAGCTTCAGCTGCTTTTTTTCATTTTTCTTCATTTCTCTGCCTAGTCTGAAAGTCATTTTAATGTTTTGCATAGCCATAATAGATTCCCTAAACAGACAAGTGAGATACAAAGACATTGGTAAAAGCAAGGCTTTTCGAGATAGGATGCAGCCCTGTCTTGCCTGTTTAAATAAGGTCCTCAGCCTTCCTTTAATGCATAATGTTTCACTCTCATTACAGACAGTCTTCTTTCTTTTCTTTTAGAACACACAGACTCACTAACATAACAAGACTGAAACTGAAGTACTAGACTTATACAGATTTTTTTAGAAATAACGGTATTATATCCATTTATACATACCATATAATATTCCAGTTAAAGCGGTGACTTAATCATCTTCCAGAAAATAACCAGTAGCTGAGTGAATGTATATCACTGGAGTAGGAATACCAGAGATTTAAAATGCATGTCTGAATAAGGCAAAGTAAAGACCCAGATTCTCTTCTAACCTACCATCTTCCCACAATTAACTTTGGACTGGTACAAATCGCTAGTTTCTAAAATACAGGTTCTTCCAGTAGGATGAATTATGTCTGATGGGGTGTACGTGAAAAAAAGTTTTCTAGTTAGGATAATTACACATTATAGTGATTTATTCAGAGGTCAAATCATGTAGTTACTTGAACCTTATGCTAGAGTTCTTAAGAGCTAAGTAGTTCACTGCAGAAGTCTAATGATGATGAAATATCAGTATAATGTCTGGAAAAGAAATACATCTTAACACTAAGAAACCATTTTCAGCTGTATTTTTTTAAATGTTTCTTAAGGAACCCTCTTACTAGATATCTAACAGCAAGCTCTAAGCAGACAACAGTGATATGCTGGTCTAGACCTTCAGCTAATCCATATCAGCTTTATCCTGGGGAGCCAAAGGTGGAGGGGAGAAGGATTAACCTTTTATTATTTGTAACAAGAAAGTATTTTTTCAGAGCATGGTAGGTGTAAGGACAGCAACCACATTAAAAGCATTAGAACATAACAGTCCCATAGTTTTTAGGGTTGGAATTTTTTTTCCCCTATATTTCTTTTATTTACATATTCTATCTTCAGTATTGTGGTATTAATACTATTATCTTTCTACTCTTCAGAAGTGGCAATTAGTAAGGTCAGATTTTCACGGTAGATCTACCAACATATTGCTAAACAGAATTTTAAGCAGAGATTACATGCAGTTGTAAACAAATCAGGTATTTTCTACTTAATTATAATGATATTTACAGATCTGTTAAATTTGAGCTACAGTCCAAAATGTTGGATATTCCAACTTTATTGTTCCAAAGAAGGACTTTTTCAAAAGTAACAGTTAGACCTTCCTGTTTCTTAGAAGTAATTGAGGTGGGGCCCTCATTTTCTTCCTTAAAAACAGAAAACAGGATTAACCTATGAAAGTAGGGATAGCCTTATCTGAAAAGATAAAGCATACAGAGCAGCAAAGAGATATATAAGATATATATTGTATAATATTTACAAAGGCCAAGGGCAGGGTGTGGAGATGTGGAGAATGAATTACACCTAAGCAACTTAAACGATAAGATCTGAAACTAGAAGATTGTGGTTTTCTATTAACATGACCAAAAATATGTCAATTATAGTGTGAAATATCTGTTGGAGCAGCCTTTCCTTTTTCTGGTTGACCTTGCATCAAGTATTAATTCCTTCAGAAATTAGGTTAGTGTAATTCTATTTTATGCTTTTCAAATTCTTACCCTGCTCTCCTCATAATATTTCAGTGCCTTGCAGGTTCAACACTGTAATCAGAAGGATAAATGTAATACTTTTTCTTGCTTCCTTTTCCTGAAGGGTGTGTGCAGATGTCTCCAATGTAGGTTGAAATGTTAGTATTACAGATATAAGACTTCTGCCAGGAGAAGTTGATGAGTCTTTCACTGGTATTAGTTGGATCCTATAGCTTTGAAAAAAACTTTTTTCTTTTCCACTGATGAAAGGCTATGTAAAATTGTAGAGAATTTTATTTTATTTTTTTTATTTTCCAAAATGAAAAGAAAGATCAAGTTCATCAGCAAAGGAGGAAATGGGATTTTTGAGTGAGAGCAAACATGATGCAATGTAAGAAAACATCTGTTATGTCCATTGATGTTTGATTAAAGGAATAGGACAGGAAGCTGGCAGAAACACAAACAGATTTCCCATTGGGCAAAATAATTTCCAACAAAATGAACACATTAAAAGTAGCTGTTGTCAAAACTCATAAATAATGCTGGTTTCTAAATAGAGCACTAAGAAAAGGAACAAATGATGGCAAAATAAGAAAATGTTGAAGTTTCAAACTTTCTGTAGAAGTGTGTAGTTTTTTATGTGGACTTTGAATATGTCTCTGTTTCAAAGTCCTGTGCTTTTAAAAATTCCTTTTTGTAGGAATTTTTACTTCCTTACTTGTTCTGAAGTATGCACATTTAATCTGTTTCTTAATCTATTTTCACTACTTCTTTCCTGGGTACTTCTTTTACTCATTTATTCCCTACCAACTTGGTTGCCCTAACAATCTGCAAAGTAGGTTTTCCATATGCAATGAAACTTATAAAAATATCTTATGAAATGAGATATTCCATATGTATTCTTTATCATCTACTGGAAAAGATATCTTCATCTTCTGGCCATAAAACTTGCATTGCATCTAACTCCCAAGGCTCAGCACCACTGCATTCTGTTTTGCTACAAGGAAAAAGCAGCTGCCCTGGAGCAGCTCTAATAAGACATGCAAACTACAGTTTCAATTCCAGTTCTAGCCAAATGCCCCACATAATTTCTGAACAAAAGACAAATCTTCTCTGAAGAACTACACAGGTTTTGTAGGAAAAGTACTTGAAAAGGCTATAGAAATATTACAAAACACATGCTTCCCTAATAATGTAAAGCAACTCCCAAGACCTCCAGTCCTCTGGAGTCCTCCTCTCCATTGTCAGTGACAGTCCTCAAATAGGACAGATATTCTCTAGAGAAAACAATTGAAGTATTTATTGGGATTATCATTCTAAAATTACAAAAGGTACTGAATTGCGTTATTAGACTACCAACACCATTAGATGACTTTACAGCTAAAGACACTCTGACCAGCACATAGAATTTGTGATATCTGCCATGAGGATATGTATCATAATTATTTAGGCTATTATAAGAAACAGAAGCAAACTGTGCTCCTATAGTACCATATGTACTACCAAGTTACACACACTGTTACAAAAAGACTCAGTTTGTAATTTAGAACTTTTCACTAATTCAACTATTGTTGACTGCTCGTTGAATTAACCACAATTAAGCACTTATGTACTTCAGGAGCACTTAGTAGCCCTACTCCCATTGTCCTCATGTAGCTTTATTTATGCATGCAGCTTCTAGTTTGTTTTGTGGTTAGAAGTAGTCTTTATTGCACTGAGTACTGCAGAAGTCTGTATTCTCACTAATTTCCCAGTGGTCAATTTACATCCCAGTATTCTCATCACCAAAATTTTAATTTAAAATGATAAAATTTCTAGGACACATAATGAGGCATATTTAAATCATGGTAAGATAATCTGTGGACTTTTTAGTTACTAGTGTATTTACATTTTGTAACTGTATGTGATGTGTATATATACCCATATATATAGTTACTGGTGTAAATATTATACACGCTTTACAACCCCATGCAAAAGGTATCTAATAACTTCTTTGACAACCTGTATTAATTTACTCCAAGCTGAGATCCACTTTCTTTTAGAATTTACTTTTTTCTTCTTTTCTCACTTCCCAAGACAAGCATTCAGGAAGTACGTAACTATTTGAATGACTATGAGACTGCTGCACTGAAACAAAGGAATATAGACTTCATAGCAGCCTAAGCCAGTTTAAAGGTTTCACAACCTTTTATCTCCACACCTTCAGAAAGTATAAAATGAATGGCTAAATCTGGTACCACCATCTTGAAAATACATAGCTAGGAAGATGGCATAAGTCCTTGCCAATATTACCTCTTATACATACTTAAATATATCTACAAGCACACGCCCTTTGACTCTCATGTACCTTTTCTAGCATAGCAGTTAGGAACTGCTATAGATTTCATACACCTTCATTTCATAGATAGTCAGAATAAAAAGGTTTGTTTTCAGTCAACATGGTTATGAATACTTAGAACATAATTTGAGTTATTTAATCTATCTTAAAAAAAAAGGAAACCAAAGAAATCAAATGTAACCACAACAGTTTTCAGAGGTATATACTAGAGGACTTACTGTAACAATTAGCCCTTTTTCCTGGAAATATTTAACCAGTGGAACTGCGTTTTGCTTGAAATTCATTAGTCTTCTTTGAGTAGCTTTCAGGTTATCATCAGGTCTCCCTTGCTGCTCAGCACGCTTCAGTAACCTTTCTTTGAGCCTTTGATTGGAACATGCCAAGAACACCACCAAGTCTGGGGTACAGATCTGTGGAAAAAAGCAATTAAAGAAGCCTGTGAATAAGTAAGTTGACTGCTCTGGAAAACAGGACTCAGCAAATCCATTACTAGATAAGACTCAGTTATGCAACATTTGCATAAAGTGGATCTTAATTAAGTAATTTTCTATTGTATCTTTTGGTGAGGATTAGAATTCATAGGGTTGAGAAAGAGCTACTTTTTCTTATTTGAAGGCCTGCCTATTTGTCTCATGTGAAACTATAAGGAAAATTTTGAAGGATTTTTTTAACCTCACCCCAGAAAACTTGTTTAGCCTTACTTGCTATTTTCTCTATCAGAAGGTTCCTGCAGCTAAAATTCAGATCTTTATAAAGAGGAAAATATAATATATCATGTATATATTTATTCTCATGCACAAGCATGAAATCATTTCTGCTGTACATACTTATCTAAGAAAAAAGTCTTTTTTATATTAGTAAAAAAAATTAGCTTACTACTCTTGAAATGACATAATCTAATTACATTAAAATTTATGGTGGATGATCAAGAGCACCAAATAGATGCACTTTACACGATGTTTCCAATGCACAGAATATACTTCTTTGTTCTTTTGTTAATTTGAGGCATACAAGTATATCACCAAAACATCTACATGTGTTCTAAAGGAATAAAGAAGGAATTTATATGTTCTTTACACAAGTTGTTACCAATATATTAGTGTTGAGGAACAGAACAAAAGCGTGTTTCTGAATATGCTTTCTCTGTAGGTCCCTCTGTCCAGTGATCTCTAATTGCATAAGAATAGCCATACACTACACTGAACAGTGGAGACTAGCAGGAGTTCTGTCATTTGAGGGAATACAACATGAAGTACAGTCTGGCCTTTTCTATTGGCAGTGTAGGCGCAGAAAGGCTCCTCTGGAGTCAAAAGAAACAAATACAACTTTTCAAAATTGGAGTGATGGTCATTAGTCCTTGCTTACAAAGCAGTTCACTAAAAGAGCAGGATATGGAGGAAGTAGAAAGCAAAGCCATTTTCCAACCACAAAAGACATTCTGATAAGCAGGAGTAGCAAGTAGAATGGTGGCCTCTTTATCATTACTGAAAACTAAACGAGATCTCAAAGAAAATCAATTTATATTTTATTCACATTGTAGATGATTGGAGACATGAGGACTGAAACTAAAACCTAAATCCTAAAATATTTTTATGAGTATACATCAGAATTTCACTGTGACTGAGAGAGATGCCATGTCCTGTTTCCAGGTACTTCAACTTTAATAAATAAATACATAATTTCCCTGTCTTTTTAGCCTGCTTTAATTGATGGGGCTATTTCATCCTTTTATGGGATGAATTAATTATGACAGTTAATCTTATTACCATGCAGTAGCTTTAGGGATTCATAATTATTCATGTGAAAGACTATGAAAGTAAACTTCTGCGTTAGTTTATGCAACACAGAATTAAAGTGAATAGCTTGATTTAGTATTTCTACTTCTGCAGGTTCCAACAGCCATAAGAAAAGATGGTAAGAAATCTTCAGTTGAAGCTGTAGCTTCAAGCTGTAGTTGGCCTTCTTTCCACTTTCAACACTTACTCCCAAACATCTTCAGGACTACCACCTACCACTTATAGACCACATACTTAGGTCTATGAAGTCTCACTAGACCTCTGGTGTAGAACCTAAGGTCTTGCTTATCATAGAATTTCTCATACAGCATCATATCTCCTGTTAAATGAGTAGCCCTAAAAGAAAAAGAGACAAGGGAAAGGTCTCCTCTTTGACACAAACCTGGGACTGCAGCTTTCTTTAAAGAAACTGTGGCTGAGTAATTGCAACCTCACAGTGAGGGAAGGATCTGAAAGTCATCGTGACCCATCAGGTGTGTCAGTTCTCATCTGCTTAAATCCAGCCAACAAGACAGATTGCAGCAGACAGTTCTTTTCTAAGAAAACAGGGAAGCATACTCTGGGCCTATATTTTTTTTTTTTAAGTTTCTAACTGTAAAATGAAGATAATAATGAGGTACAACATAGTAATTGCTGTGGAAAATTAATTAATTAGGCTTTAATTAGTCCCTATTGCTTTTCAAAATGGAAAGTTCTCTATGGTAACTAAGTATTGTTCTTAATTTTCTGATTAGTAATGGTAACAATACAAAAGGCAATATCAGAATCCCAAGAATTAAAGTTATTTATTCTGACAGTCTGGCTTTTGTAATTTGAAATACATTTCATTCACTGAAATAAAATGTCACCAAGAACAATGGCTTAAAATGCTTAGTTCAAAAAGCCTAGTTTTAAAGGAAGAATTGTTCAAAACTTTTTTGGAAGTGGAAAACAAAGTTAATTCAAGCCTATTTGAGATAGGAATACAAAATAGTCTGATTGTGTGATGCCTTCATGAATTCCTCTGTGCCTTGTAGAATATTCATCTTCATCATCAGAAAGTAGCTGGAAATCATTTAATAAACACATCTCTGCTTGGTTTTTGATGCATGAAATAGTAATTTCTATATCCACATGGAAACAGACTTAATAGTGTTTACTATATTTCTCCTACATGCATTTATAACCTGCAGGATAAACCCTTGAAAGGCTATTGGTATTTCATTCCTGTTTTCATAAAATGCTCTGCTTTCATGTACTTTAACTATACCCATTTGCAAAGCATGCTTATAAATAAGGTGGAATATAACAGATGAGTGTGAACGTACGAGCATCTGAGGTTACTCCTCTGGCAGCACAGCTAGCTCTATAAATTTGAGTAGAAAACTACTTTTTTCTTTCTTTTTTAACTGAGGAAATAATTTTTTATGACTCATGTGAAAACAAGCCTAATTCAGAATTAACCACTGTTGAGTATTTTGACTAGGCAATAAGGTTTATTCTTAGACTGAGCTTACAGAAATGGTCTTCTGCGTATAGATCCAGCAGAGATGGGAGAACTGCATCCCTTCATGCTCGTTCCCCCTGACACACTCATCTTATGCTGAAGGTCTTACTCACATCCAGGGGAACCAAATTTAACGACTTACAAATTGGGATTTGGCAGAAGGGAAAATCTTGGTTTATGGGAACAGATACAGTTCTGGTTATTCACAACTTTCTGAATTTTAACTGATACAAAGAACATATGGCAATAACTTAAAATATCACTGGTAGGAAATGTTCAGTCCTCTCATTCTTTTAGAATAGTATTTAATAGTAAGTAAATCGTACTCTCTTTGGTTCTAAATCTCCTTCCTTAAAGTGGGACAAAGAGTAAGTTAAGAGTATTCCACAGTCAAGTCAGTGATTGATGTAAAGCAGTGTAAGTATGCAAGATGGTCATCTCTCTTTGGATATTTTCTACATCTCCTCTTGTTAGTGAAAGTAGAGTGATTATTTGCTAGAAATTAGGTGATTACACTCTGTTTACATTCTCTGTTATTGTTTCTCATTAGGCAAGAGATGAAAATAATTTGCTTGTTAATTCCTGGTATGTTCCATTAGACACTCACAAGAAACTTAACCCACAGCTCATGAAAAATCATCATTAATTCAACAGTGCATTTTATTTCAGTTGGTGAAGGTTACAAGCAAGTTTATTTATGCCAATTCTAAGAATGCTCTCAGTTGTAATTCCTGATCTGATTTTACAGTTCCATCTCTGCTGGGTTACCAGACTACATAGTTTCTTCTTTCTTAGGAAAATAAATCACGAACTTTCTTGTCAAAGAATGAATCCTGAAAATAGGATTCTTCCTGGCAAATGCTTCTGAACCAAACACACTTTGCCTGACAATATGCTTCCAGCAAATTGCCCAGACTAGGTGATTAGGCTAATTGCTAAGTGATGAAAAGAGCCAGGTGCCTTTAGGGAGGACTAATACAGATTTTTTCCTGTGTAGAAGAGCTAACCAGTTGAAATCCCTAGCTGTAAAAACAGTACTTCTACAAAGAAGCCTAAGCAGACCTCAAATTCAGAATTGCTCAGCAGGCATCTTAAGCCTTTTTGAACACAGACTGTTAGGTTATTCCCTGAGAGATAAGGGTCAGCAGTGGATGAGTTTTCCTTTGGAAAGCAGGGAAAAGTCTTTGCACAGGAAAAGAGAAAACATGAGGTCTTACCCAGCAGAAACTTGAATCACTGCTTGTCTTTCTCAGGAGATTGCTTTAACTACTTGGGGAGAAGACAGACAATGATAAGGCCATTCTACAGGCTTCCTGTTCTTGCTTGACTTTTTCTTGCAGAAAAATAGCTTTACAGTTACAAGAATATTGCAACTGTATTCTTTACTATTGCAAAGAATAGATTCTTTCCCCTTCGATGGATTATCAGAAGGATTGCAGTCATTTTATTACTTGTTCTGGAGCTCATATTCTTGATGGAGCAGGTTTTCCATGGGAAGCTCTTTGTGGACTGATCTTAGCAGTCAGGCCAGGTGAACAGTCAGCCATAGGTGAGTTGGCCATTAACATGTACATCAAGCTTATGAAGGGATTGCAGGCATTACTTTTGCTTGGAAGTTTAAGCATCAGACTGTTTTCTTGGCACTGTGAGAGGAAGTCAGCTCTTCCTCAACAGCCTACACTGCCTCTTCTACATGGCCTGCTTTACTTTACCACAATTAATTTACATAGTATTTTCCATAAGGAATGTATCTAGGAGATAAAAAGTAAACTGGAAGATGAACTAGTTATTCTTTGTCAAAGTAGTACATTTATTAATAATATACTTTGGAACATTTTAAACTAATAATGAGATAGTATAAGTAACAGAAGTAGTAAATTTTAGCATTTTACATCTTCAAATATATCCTTGTCATCCAAGGAGCTAAGAGTATGTTATTTTATAAATTATTTCTCTATATCAAAGAATTAAATGATATTCATTAATGAATATCTGTTAATTCTAATAATTGTTCCCAATTTCATTAAACAATTAACGAAACAAAGCATTTTAAACAAACTCCATCAGTACTTAATGAAATCAAAAGCATCAATATTGGTGAAGAAATTACTGAAATCAGAAGGAAAGTTACTCATGAATAAATGAAAAAGGGAGGAGGAAAAAAAAAAATCCCAAAGCAGTAACTGAAATTAATTGGTAAATAATAGCACGATAAATTGTTTCTCCTGGGAATGGTAAGAACATATTGCCATGTGAGTGAGAGTCTACACACAAAGTCAAACTGCAGTTTCTTCTTCACAAGTCATTTGAGTTCAATACATCAGTCAGAGCATTTCATTGCAGTGTTAGTGGAGATGAAGATATTCAGAATGCTTGAGCATGCTGGTACTCTAGGTGACGTGCTGAATTTCAAACTGACAGGTTAATGGTAAGTAAACCATTTTCTCCTTGGCATTTTCGAAAGCGTGCTTTGAATCTAAACACCTTGTTTTATTTGCACTCAGCACAGATAATTGATGCCTTAGGAATTTCTGCTTTAGGTTTACTATATGTCTGTGACTGAAAAGCTAAATAAATGAGTACTGAAGCAGCATAATGCTGGTCGGAAGGAATTTTAAAATGTCCAGTATCCAGAAATAATCAGATATTTAAAATAAGGATGTAAACTGGAAGTTCTATTTGCTTTCAGTCTACTAAAACTCATCTCTTCATTTTTTTCTCTATAATCACGAGTACTTGAAACTTAGTTTGCTTTGTAGTGAGAGCTGACATTCTCATAATCATGTGACTGAGAGAATGTCATAAAATATCCTGAGTAGGAAGGGACCCATAAATATCATTGAGTCCAACTCCTGCAGTCTTCAAAGGCAGAATAAAAAGGAAAAAATATAGGCTTTATTTCAACTCCAGTAAGAAGTTCACAGAAAACTGACTGACTTCTCCAGTACTCACAGCTATGAGGTCTGACAAGCTGAAATGGATAACTGGCCATTAAGAAATTAAGCTGGTGTAACTAAGTGAACAGAATGGCAGAGTTGCTGCTGGCCTGTAAGCATTGATGAAGATCTGCAGTTATCACTGATGACATCTTAAGACATTTTCCTGCTCAAAACATATAGATGACAGGAACAGTGATGTTAAAATGCTCAAAATAATAACAAAGAAAGTTTGAATTCTAATTTTAAATTCCTCGTATCTGTTAAGTGCGTTTCATTCACTTACTCCAGATTGACAGTATTGCTTGGAAACAGAGTGAGTTCCTTCTGGCTTTAAGATCTGAGCAGGAAGAGAAATACTGTGATTCTGTGAATGTTGCAAGTGATACAGTGACTTATCTTAGACACTTTAGTCACTGATATATGATGCGTTTTAATACAGTTCTGCCTAGCAACACCATGAGTACTTACTGTCCACATCAGAGCCTAGCAACATAATAAGAAAAAAGTTGTAATCTTTTTTATCTATACCTATGTCTGGGAATGTTAGCATAAGCTGGTATGGCTTCTCTTGTTTACTAACATTTTTACTAGAGCAGAGTTTAGTTCTGGATTGGTTAATGGGATAAAAACATGCAAGACCAATTGCAATTGAAGTTTAATGAGAGTTTTTTAACACTGTATATTTCTGTACCACGTATCATATAGGATGGGTATATTAAACAGAGTTCAGACATATATGTGTTCATTTAACTTTTTCACAAAATAAAGAGATAATGAAAACTAAAATGATATCAGATCTCAGTAACAGCTATGTCAGTCATAAAACCAAAGGAATTATTTTAGCAAAAATAATTTATGTTGCAGCTATCTGCAGATGCAGCACAGTTTGATTTCTATGTGTGCTTGCAAAAGAAACCAGGTGCCTTAGCTGACTTTATCCTTTTCCGCTGGCTATTAATATGGTGAACCACTTCCAAAATAAATTAGTTTATCTTCGCAATATCTCAGCGCAGTTCTTAATAGTGAGAGCAATGTAATAACATACAAAACATTTGGTAAATAGAGTTCAAGGAATTACAGTGTTCTTGGGAGCAGTTCAGATTTTATACCTTCCAGTTCTTTAGCATCCATAATACAAGAGGCAGAGAAAGGGGAGTTGGTCTGGCTTAAATTAAAATTACATAAAGCATATGGATAACGTAACAATATAGATTTCTTATGATTAATAAAGACCAGATATGCTCACTTGAGCTGTAATTATTCTTAGTTTTTGCAGACCGCTTTGTTTGTAAACCTCTTATTTTCCTTACATTTGTCCAGTCTGTCTTTGAACCTTACCTATTCTCTCAGTATCTTGTATTACTCACCTCTAGTTCCATACAGTATAATAATTTGTCCTTCACATTCTCCCCTTGCAATTTATTTTTAGTATTATTAACTATATGCTTGGAGTGTGTTTTCTGTCTGTGTAAATAAGGGCAAAGGAGAAAGGCTGTATAGTGGAAAATGCTTCTTTGCTTATTTGAAACTTTCATGGCATTACTGATGAATATACATTCCAGTACATTAAAAGGATGAAGATAAACTAATACTCACCCTGGTCCTCACTGCATATTCCTACTCTATATCATATATGACTGAAAGCACTGAGAAGGCCAGCATATCCTACTTAACCACATATACAATTACCATCATTATTTTAATTTACACCATAAATTCCATAAGTGTTCTAGATGCTTCACAGAACAAATAACACAGTAAAATCACTGTTGTAAAATTGTGATTTCATTACAGAACACTTGCAATCAAAACAATTAGCTACAGTGAAGAGATCATGTAATAAGGGAAAACAATTATACTTCAAGTATCTCTTGACAGTTCCCTTAAAAATAACCTTCATAACAGCTTGTGTCTTATGAAATGTTCTCCATTTTTCAGGAATATAAACCTGAAATGGTCCTAAAGTGACCACTGGAGTGTATTGAATAATCTTAAAGTGACCATCTGTAAAAAAAAGCATTAGTCCCTGAGTAAGCTGATGATAACAAGAATGAGAATTGATTTTTATTCAGTACTTTTTAAAAATACATTTCAGTATTATACAGGTGAAGTATTTTTAAGAATTGGGTATAATAACATGATTTGTCTGTTTGCATTTTGTGGGATTTCACTATATTCTTTACAAGGATGTTCCATTGCTTAATAGTTCTTCTAATTAGAAAGTGTCTTTCTATTTAATCAAAACTTTCTTTCCTGAAATTTCAACTAATTATTTCTCATATTGTCAGTTTTGGATAATGAGAACAATTCTGCTTCTTCCTCATTATAAGTTATGAGTGGCTTCTACACACTGTGCACAAGAAAGCGATAACATTTCTAAGCTGTGAAAAACACCTGCTGAATCTTTAATTGCAGACCTACACAAATCATCACAACAGTTAATCACTGAATCCTCCACAACTTAATTACACTTCTCATTGAGGGATCTCTGAGTTGCTTAAAAACGTTAACATGTTTAATGTAAACAATTTGACATGCCATGGATCGTGTCAGCCTCACACAATGGGCTGGAAAGACGACTACGTTGTCTGCTGGTAGTTTCCTTGCCTAATCACAAGACCATCTGTATGTGAGCAACATTATGGCTTACTAAACAAAGGATTTTAAAAACAGCAAACATTTTTGTAACATATGAAGTCAATACAAAACACTGAACATATTCCACTGGATTAAAAAAAGTGTATGTTGAAATATGTACATTCTTTTTCTGTATTTACTTCTATGGCCTTAGATATATTCATATACAAGGTCAGCTGTAAGGACAGATTAAATCAAGAGATAGTCCAAAAAGACCAAATTTTCTTTCCTTATTTATTTCCTTATTGATTTCAGAGCAGGTAAGACTGAAAGGTGACCCTTTATGAAGTGCTGTGGGATTTTCTTATAGAGACACTCAGTCATCTATCTTTCAGGAAGAATCAGACCTTGAGGAGGATGATTTAACAAATCCCATTAGACTAAAAGTGAACAAACTGAGAATATAATCAAGTCTAAAATGACTATGTGCACTCTCTCTTGTCTCTAGAAAAATAAAACCAATCTACGACATCCTTGAAGAAATGGAACATACTAAAAAGGAGCAAAAGTCAGGCTTTCTATCTTTCCATCACTCTTTTATAAAGTTGTCTTATACAATCAACAGGGGCTAACCAAATCTGTAGAGAGGAATCTTTCAAATTAAATTAGGAAATACTGGAAAACAATTTTTGAATGATGCAGTGATAGAGTCCAAGCATACACTAAACAGTTTTAATCTTTCCCCCCTTCCATGGTGTGGTTTGCAAGAGCTTTTTCTATTACATTCTGGATTCCATTTGTTAGTTGGTTTTCTAATGATGGGTGCTCAACTGATGTTTAACTGGTTTTCCTTTGTAGAGATAGAATTTAATAAGCTAAAGAACTTAATAATATAGATCCTGTCAGTTCTTCCACTTTCACCCCTCCCCCATGTTCTTTCATCAACTACAAAGTCAGCACAAAACTAGAGTACCAAGAAATACACTTCAGTCATGCTGTCACAAAATATACTGGAGATGAAAATGGGACAAGGAAATGCCTAAATTTATGCTCTATGTTTCGTTTATAAAATAATCATCTCTTTCACTAATTATAAGGAGATATAGCTGGCAGTCATTGGCTCTTTTCTGTAATAACTATTTTATGTATTTCCCTTAATTTCCTCAAATCAGTCTTCTAAATTTTGCCCAGAACGCTACCTTATAAAAGCATTAATGAAATGCCTCATTAACTGCTTCCTTTTGTTACTTCTGTCCTGGCAATGCCACTTAGAATTCAAAGTACAGAACTGGTCATATGCTAGCAATTGTGAAGTACTTTGAAATGCTCTGCTTGAAAGGCACTCTGAAAATACAGCACTGAAACTGCAACCATTGCTTTTGACCATAACTGTCACGTTAATAGCACTTAGTAAGAAAATTAGATGGCCTGTTTTTTCTCCATTGAATTTAAGTATTTTTAGATGAGTTTAAAATATGCACATAAAAACAACATCTGAATAGAATTCAACATACACTTTTAGCTGACTAAATCCTATAAGCATAATATATAATAACCAAAGTGACTTTAAAAAAAGCATATCATTTCTGGTTCAGAAAACCTGCAAAACAGGCAATTTTATTCCAGTCTTTTCAATGCACAGTAGTACTATGTGATTAAATGCATTGAGAATATATGCATTGATTTAAGTATGTTTCTCTTAATGTAGACTAAATAGAACAATTAGATATGGAAATACATTCTCCCCCTTAGAAAATCACTAGTATGTATAAAAAAAATAATTGTTAGATCTTATGTAATTTTCTTCATCGTGAGAGGATTTTAATTACTGAGGCAGGAGACTTAGATTATTCATGATGTTACTATGCTTTCTTTTTAGAAGTACTTTTTCTTCATGCTCTACAGCATTAAACAAAAGAATGACTTTCTTTTAGTCTGTAATTACATACTTGCAAAGATTTAAAGAGCAATGCTCAATGAGAAATAACAGCTAGTCTTCCCAGGAATTTCAAGGAGCCTGTTAAAGAAATACAGATTAAATAAACAAAAACAATATCTTACTTGGTCCTCAAAGGAGATTGCCTGGGCAACATCTCTGGGAAATCCATCGATCACTATACCCTCTTCATCAGGGATCTGCATTAATCTCTGTTTGATTTCAGTTATGGTTGTTTCCTTTCGCAGAGAAAAGAAGTTTATTCAGTATTTTGAAGTAGATTTTCTTGATGGTGCACATTAAGACAGCATGTACAAATCCTTAGAAAGTAAATATTAACAGAGGATAGGCTTAACTCTGCTGTACCTGAGGGGCTAGTTCTCCAGTAGTAATTATTTTAGCAATTAGACTCCATTTTCTATTGCTGCTTGTGCTGTGGATCTTCTTTCTTAACAATTCACCAACTGATATGTAGTTAAATCCATAGCGTTCTGCTATTTTCAAACTCTGTGTTCCTTTACCACTTCCTGGGCCACCTATTGTTAAGAATAAGCAAAACATTAAATTAAAACATCATCTGAAGTACTCAGTCATATGGGAAATCTCTGCTGCCACCACCAATCCTCCAGTACCAGAACACACCTTGCAGCTGCATAATTAGTTACCAGTCATTAGAAATGGGTCTGATCTACCCAGTTATAAAGGTAACAGTTTTTAAAACTACACAGAAATACAAATTACTTATGAAGAAAAAATAAATATCCTCTTTTGGGCTTGACCTCATCTGAAAACTGTTCCTGCAAAGGAATTCTTCCTGATTTGTGGTAAGGGAGAGACAAATGAACCAGTCACCTCTGGACTCTTTGGTTCCAAAGGTAGAGTCAAATAGTCCTGTTTACTCATGGCAGAATACCTGTTTGAATAAAGCATCCAAGAAACTGAACTAATAAAATCTGCTCCTAAATAGGAGTTTCTGAGGTTTTGAAATTATAAAATACAGAGAAATATTAAATAATCAGCTGAGATGTTTCCACAGTAATTTGGTAGATGGATTCTCATTGAACCATGCGTACTTCTGGTATTGATGCTCAAAGCATCTGATAGAGAAGCAGTTTGGTGGGTTCAGCTTTACGGACAACTTGAAGAATAAAGAGACCCTTCAGGCAGAATAGGTATCAAAATCACAGCCACATTAGACAATAGGGAATGCTGAGGTGAGGGTCATTTGGACAGCAGAAGCATGAACAGACCTGAACTAATAGAATGTGATAAGATGTGAATAACAGAGAAACTGGAACCCGGTGTGTAAAAATAGGGAATGGTTTTGACAGAAATAAATATTTACTTACAGAAAGATGTATATTACTAAATAGTATGCAAAATCAAAACCAAAATGAATGCTTTGATATTAACTCCCAACACTAGTTAATTATTTTGGGAGCACTTTTGCGTGAGAGCATTGAATTTTACTTCACAGATTTGGAATTAGTCTTACTAAAAGCATAACACACATTTTCTGTGGACATTAAAGAAATGCAGCAATGTGGTAAAAGTAAATATGGATACAATGAGTTGTTTTCTAGTAATAATAGAACTCTTGCTTATCGTTGTCTGCATAATTCCCATAAATAGCTTTTAGACATTTATACAATTAATACAGATCTGGCTGTAGAATAAGATTTCCAGGATTTCTTCCTACACAGTTATGACACTCTGTATACCCAGGCTCAAACCTGTACCGTAGCGTTACACGGCAGAAGGCTTTCAGTGCCACCAGCAGCCATGAGCAATGTTTCTGCACGCCGAATGTGCTGGTAACTCTGCCTTGCCGTTGCAACTTAAATCAGGTCATTCCTTCACCTAACAAGGCACAAGCTTTCTCTCTTCTTTTTGGAGATTAAATTAGGCTTTGCAGCTATTATTGAATATCAAGTGTAGTAGGTCATCTAGTTTTTTCAGCTTTCCTCTTTGTTAGAATAAAGAATGTTTCCCTTTTGTAGATATACAAGCTTTTGTTGTACCAGGAATCAGGTATAACAATCTGCCCAGGTGGCTACAAAGCAGCTCTGCCTTGGCTCTCTTCAGTTCCTTCTGGTGGCATGCTCAGCCTTCTCCATGAAAGCTACATTCCACCAAACCTTATGCTCTATTTTGCTCCTGTAACAAAACCATACCTGATACAGATGTTCTAACGAGATAATACTATATTGTTTACAATTTATTACAGGCTCTTGGTAATCTGGAACAATAGTGGGTTTGCAGTAGTGGATTCCCAGTGTGCTTTTCCTTAGATAGATGAAAAGCCCAGCACAGAGAAGTGCTGCTAATTGCCAGCTGATTGCTGATGGTTTGCACGGAGTAGATACTACCATAATATGTACGTCTATTCTTAATTACAATATCTACTCACTCTGTGTAAAGATTTCTTTAAGCTATATATATAAAGCCACACACTGCAATCTAATGTGCATAACATAAATAATGCATACAATATATTCTATGTATTATGTGTTTATTCTTGTATACCAGTTATTTGTATTAATTTATGTGGCTGTTGTTTTTTTTTTTTCAATACTCCTAGCTACCAGATATAAGCAGCAGTAGGTTGTGACTGCCTTAAAGCAAAGGGTTTGTAGAACATTCTGGATCCAATGCTGTGCATAATCCTTGCATATATAAAACTTTCTTTCAGTTTATTTCCCTGAGGATGCCAGACCAGTTTGAAACAAACTACCTTGCAGCTCAGTAAAAGAAAAGTTCAAAACATAAATAGCTTATCTCTAGATAATTAGAAATAGAAAAAAAATGTGAGAACAAGGGTAATAATGCATATATGACAGTAGAGTTACAAAAGATGCCAAAAAAAGAGAAATTGTTTCTTGAAAAAGTATCACTCTGTAAAAGCCTAAAAGAGCTGGGAGAAAAAAAAAAATAGTAGAACTTTTTGAAAGCAAGTAGACCTCACGTTTCTGTAAGGGAGAGATTTCCTTTGTCATTAAAGAGAAGCAGAATAAAGCTGTACACTGATACTTCTGTTCTTTCAATTCAAATTTGCAAGCATAAAAAAAAAGAGAGAAAAGATTTGCTTTAATGATCTCACAAATCACATTTTTTACAATCCAAAAGAATATCCCTTCAGAGCAAACTGGGGTTATCCATTTACAATCTAGTGGGAAACAGGTTATTAAAGAAAAATGATTGGACAAAATTAATTCTCAGAGTAAATCATTATAATCTCCATTTTTGACTCCAATAAATCATACGGGCAAACTGTACGCCAGAAGAGAAAAACAAATGCCTTTTCTTTTTCATTATTTCCAGTTATTCTGAGATTAGACATTATTAAGGAAAAGCATGATTACTTCTTACATGTCTAGATCAGGGAACATTTGTTGTATCTAAGATTATGTTTGCTAACTGGTTTTAAGAGATGCTCGTTATGCCCAAGAAGTTTTACTAAGGCAGTTGTTTTAATGTGGCATAAGTTGGAACTTTTGACTGTGCTTACGTTCTTGCAAATTCAAATTAAACTCGTGTAGTTAAGAATCCTGAATAGATGTGTGATTTCGAAATCAAGCTGTCGACTGAATTTAACAAATGGAATGATCAGCCAATTAGTGACACTTTAACTTTGTTCGACCCTTCAAATTTTTCTTATGAAATGAAAACTTTCATCTTGTATTAACTAACGTTTTACGCTAAGTGCAGTTTAAAACAACA
Source organism: Coturnix japonica (assembly GCF_054131305.1). Classification (NCBI taxonomy): domain Eukaryota; kingdom Metazoa; phylum Chordata; class Aves; order Galliformes; family Phasianidae; genus Coturnix; species Coturnix japonica. The sequence continues at coordinate 18,925,625 of NC_140673.1, forward strand.
GTTTAAAAGATATGGCTAATGACATCAGAGAAATTTTTAAGGTATTCAGAGTGTACCAATAGTAAAAATGTATTCCTCAAAATACATTAGAAAGTACACTTTAGTGCTATAATGCTTTAGAAACTTAATTTTCCGTTCATCTACATGGCTGCCATCCTGGCTGATTCTACCTGATTTTTCACATACTTGTTTTGTAGCTTTATGTTTCATCAGCTGCAAATGTAGAAAAAGAACCAGATCCCACTCTTATGGGCTACTTGGTGCATTATATATATGATAAATTTCATAAAGTCTAGAAGCTGTAAAAACCCTTATGGAAGCGTTCCTTAACTTTTGTTTGTTTCAGTCTCCAACAATGGATGGAACAAGTGTCATAGTAGCTAGGCAGTAAGGTAGGTTAAGCCTAGTTAGACATAAATATGTTGCTTAACTGGAGCTTTAGTGGGCACTTTCATGCAAACTGAGAAGTATGCAACACATTATTTTTGTGTACAATTTTTGTCTCTTGAAATATATTGTGGCCTTTTTTTTTTTCTCATTTTTCTCTCTTTTATACTTTCAATTTTAGTTTTTATGTGCCTTCTCAATAGAAAGTTGAATTTGGGAGAAATTTTCTTGATATTGTACTAAATTGGACAGTAGCCGTTAAGCTTCATGTAGTGTTGTGCTGCTATCAGATCACACTGTAATAGGCAGATTCAGAGAAACTCAATTGGAAAATAAACCTGAAATAACCTTTGTGGGATGCTTACAATGTTCTCTATATAAAAGGGAGAAAACAAAAGCTCTGCAAAATCCATGCTCTGCTCACTATATTCAGGTGTTCAAGGATTTCAGTTTAAATACTCCTGCACTCAGTTCCAGAGGTGAAAGCCAATCTCTTTCTTTTGTCTAGACCGAATCTTCATTCATTGCTCTACTGTAATTGAGTGACACAAATTTCAATGCATAAGAGACAGCTTTTATTCCTATTAAATGGAAGGCTAGTTAATTAATTAAGATGAATGAAGGGCATGTGGTCTTTCTCCATCTAAAGTAAACCTGATAGTTCACTGGTGCGTGGAGAGATGTGCCTGTTGTGATTTGTCATGCGGAAACAAAATATGAAGGCAGTGCAAATGCCTAAGCCATTCTTTTGGCATACCACAAATATTTAGAAAAATGCCTGTTTTTCTCTTTGCAGTATATTTGACTATCACATTTCTGAGGACTGCTGGATGCAGACCCTGGAGCACATTCATTTTTTAGAGATCCCACTTTATAATGCAGGGAGGACACTTCTATTTAGTTTTACACTGTTCTCTCTTACAGAGAAAATCTCTCCTTTTAGTATAAATAAGGATTTATAGACAAAAATGTGATCCTCTGTTCCTCATACCTGTGCTTGTACCTATTTAAACAGGGTAGAAAGACAACTGCCCCAGATGACAAAGAAACTAAAATTCAGCCAAAGAAATGTAGATTTAGCCTTAAACTACAGTTATCTCTTAATAAACAGCATGATTGTTTGAGGCTGGAAAACAGTTGCTTAGAAAGAGCACTAAACAGCACACAAGAGAACCTGGAGAGAGAGCACAATTAACTCCTTTTCAGGTCTCTCTCTCTCTGAAATTGGCACAAGATTCACTTGCCAGTAGATCTAGAGATTATTTTATGAATGTTATGGACTAGAGGTAATATACACTCAATCCAGATGGGCCTGTTGATCAGTTTTTAAGGTTCTAACTACAGAGGACAATAGTTCCTATCACCTATTTGAACTGGCTTATCCATTGTTTTAAATAGCCCCTTTTTTTTTGCAGCTTTGGGTACATCTACATTAGGTGTTTCATTCCAGATCCAGAGGAAGAGCACTTTGATTCACATAGTGACCTGTATCAAGGAATTGATTCATTTTAGATTAAACTGTACCAGCAGATACGCTCCAAAAGTAAACCATAGGCACTCCATCCACTAATGGACACTGAAGCTACAGAACAGAACCACAAATGCTCATGGTAACTCCATTACAATGCTAGCAGTTGGATGTTATGTCCTGGATGTTTATCTTTCAGATTCACTCTTAATTGGGCTGCACCACTTGCTAGGGCAGACAGAATACCTGCATTTAAATACACACTGGCACCTGCTGTGTTTGCAGAACAAGTAAAAAGTCAAAGCCGGAAAGACAAAATGTTGTCAAAATGAGTCTGTGTTCATACCTATGACAAGGATAATTTTTGGTCGAGGTCTTGCAGGATCAAACACATCATATTCCTCAATTAGCTCAGCAGTTTCAGAAAGATCGGTGTCACTTTCTATAGAAAACTGTTGGATTGGAGGGAGTCGTTCGTACCGTCGGTAAGGGAAGTTAGAATTATCAGGCATCACTGTAAAATAGTAAGATAAACTGGGAATCGTGCAAATATACAGAAAATTGAAAACCTATTCTGTGCATATATTTAAATATAATAAATAAGCATAAGGCATAAAGTCTAGCTTTCCTGTAGTAAAAAATACAGTATCTTCTAATTTTACAATGTGCTTGCTATCACTGTATTCCTTGCCTGTAATTATCTGACTTATCACATTGGAACCACTAAAAATCCATTCTCCTTGGTGTTTCCTTAAATTTACAAATACTTCAGCTTTTCTGTGAAAATCTGTTCATAGCACCCAGAGTTTGGCAGTGGCCTCTGAGAAGAGGAAGCTTGTGTTGTGCAGACAGCCTGTACTGCTAAGCAGAACTCCTCTGGTGATACATGTTGTACACAGAGATAGAATAGTAATCTTGCTAATTAGTTTAATGAACTGCTGGATAGCAAGGAAGAATAACTATGGCAACTGAAAGACAAGCTAACTACTCCTTGTTAAACATTACAAATAAAATAATTACAGGTTTTGTTAATGACATTTGCTGGGCTTTATGAGAAGCACCTTTATCTAAGAATTTGTAGCTTGCATATTTACTACATTCTGCATATATAGCTTCAATATAAATTAGGCCAAAAAAAAGTGTAAGTGCAGTGAAGTTGGTACATATGTTACCCATAGGGACCAACCAAAAACATAAGCCAAATGCATTAAGAGAGCTTTAATCCTGTCTTCGCCACTATTTTAAGGAGGATATGAGAAATTTCTCCACTGATGTGTCAAGCATTTACACAGCAAACATGCATTATCAGGCTGCCAAATGATTACAACTTCCTCTCTCACATATTTGTTACAGAAGAAACCCAAATGTGAAAACCCAAGTGAACAGAAAACTTAATCCTTTGCCTAACAAAGGTCGGAATGAGACTCGGTCTGCTATAGACGTCAGTATAAAATAATTCAGTAGTGGATGTAAAGCCATTCATAATACAGAAGATATAAATATTTTCATACTTAATACATTACCATTTCTGAAAAAAGATCTCCTCGATTGTCCTCCATTGAGTGGAGGCAGAGTCTTCTTTTCTGGGCTGACAAAAGTGTCCCATTTCACTTTTTCTGATCCTCCAAGCTCTTTCACCTTCTGCAAGCAGCTTTCCAAATATTCAATAGGGTCATCAGGTTTGTAACACATTAATCCATTCAACAGACTCTGCAATGTCAGATCAGAAATACATACAACAATGATAGATGATAGGAAGAAAGAAGCACTTACACTTTGAATTTGACCTTGTGTAGAGAAACCCCATATTCCTTATATATTCAGATTTCCCACTCAAACCAATGCATGAGACTGAGGCCTGCATAAATTACATGATTTGAGCTTGTTGGTGTTACAAAAGATGATTCAGGGGGCTTACGGCTATATCTTTATACTTGTCTGTTTGCATCAAAATGAAACTGAAAATAATTCAAAAAATAATGTCCTTAAATTTTCTTAGACCTGCTACTGGCAAATATATGTACAGCAATGCGTGAGCCAAAAAACCCACTTACGTACACTGCGTATTCTGTTAAATCACTAGAATGTATATTTCTGTTAAAGATGGGTTCAGCCACAGGTATAATACACATATTCCTGGGTCAACACTTTAACAAATAATGAGAAAAGATTTTTCAAAATCATGAGAATTGCCCACTTATCATCTTGGTAAGTATTGGAGAAAAAACCCAAAGTTTCATTCAGGCAGTTCCTGATGTAATAGAGCAGAAACTCCCAGCCATTAGAAAATCCCTGTCTGTGCCATTCATTCCACACTCATTGTACCAACGAGCATTGCGGAGTGAGGAAGAAGGAATGCTAGGCCCTCCTCTGACGCATGGGAATTGATTTTCCTTGACAAAGTGATACATAGGTCACCAGCTCACCTCTCCACAAGACAACCTCATCCAACCTGCTCCAAAGAATAAATGTTACAGGGTGGTTTCTCTTCCTTTGTGTTTTTCCCAGTCTGTGTGCATGTACTCTGAGGGTCATAGTTGATGCTAGTCATAAAGAGCTCTGATTCAGAATCTGCTCATTTATTATCTACAGTTCATACTACAAGTGAGTGCTACTTATATAGGTTTGTGCTTGTCAAAAAGGGTACAATGTATATGCATCTAGGCATTATTTTACTTACCTGACCACAGCAACTAGCCATGTATTATGGCAGATGTGCACCATTACTGTAAATTGCTAGCACCAGCCTTACGCCTGTATAGGAAAACAGTTTGATCTGCATCTCTTGCTAAAGCATTCCCATTTTCAGTGTGTCTGCAAAATGTAACAATGCTCTGTGCCCTGTCATTTCCAAACGTACAGAGAACAATGTCTTGCTTCGGAACAGACTATGGAAAATGCATATGTATGCGTTTTATATAGAAGGCGGGATGCCTGCTTCTGAAAACATATATATATATATATATATATCAATCCATTCTGCATAGGGAAGTAATCACCGACCATTAGCAGCATGTAACTTGCAAGAAGCCAGAGTTTGCTCCTTCCCGAGGGGCTGAACGAGGGCAGCCGCTGCCCCCACCCCGTGCCGGGGGGCGCTGCGGGGCTGCCACCTTCATACCGACTGCCCGGCAGCACTCGTGCCCCGGGGTGGGGGGTCCAGCCCGCAGAGCGGTGCGGCTCCGTCCTTCCAGCCACCTTCAGTCCCCCGCCCCCAATAAACACCCAGCCCCGTTCATCCTACCTCGAAAAGCTGCGGGATCTCCCTGCGGGCAAGATACTCCTTCGCCTCACCGGCGCTCATACCGGCGGCAGGGGAGCAGGGGCACGGCGGTGCAATGCGGGAGCCTCTCGGTGAGGCTTCGGCGGGCGGGCGAACCGGGGCGGGGGGAGGAGGGAAGGCAGGCTGCCCGCCTCTCCGTCCCCGCTGCACGGAGGGAGCGGGTGAGCGGTTCTGCCCCCCCAAAAGGCGGGAGGAAGGCGGGCGCAGGCTGCCGGGGAAAGTTTCAGGAGGTGCCCGCGGAGAGGAGGAGGTGGGAATTGGCTGAGCATCGCTGGCGATCGGACTGCTAAAATCCCGTGTGTCGTGGTCATTGTGACCATTAGATCACAGGGACGGTCCTGACGAGGTCCCTTGTCCATCCTTCATCTCAGAGCAGGGTTAGCTCTGAGCTCCAAGGAGGCTGGTAAGGGCTTGAAGTGGTGGTCTCACCCTGCAAACCCCAAACGGCTGCACAGCCTCTCTGTGCAGCCTGTGCTTAGCTGGTGTTGTGGTTTCCTTCCATTCCATTACAGCCTGCCTTGGCTTAGCTTGTCTTGTCTACCATCATTGCATGCACCATTATGAAGTACTTGGCCCCACCTGCATGGCAGCCTCCTCAAAAACAGTGGGAAGCTGCTATATGCTCTGTAAGCTGTCCCCAGGCTAAATCAGCCCAGTTCCCTCAGGTCTTATAAAAGCAAGTACTATCATAGAATCATTAAGGTTGGAAAAGACCCTTAAAATCATCCAATCCAAGCATCAACCGAACTCTACCATGTCCACTAACCATGTCCCTCAGTGGCACATTTTCATGGTTCTTGAACACCTCCAGGGATGGTGACTCCACCATCTCCCTGGGCAGCCTGTACCAAAGCTCTTTCTGAGAAGAAAATTTTCCTAATATCCAACCTGAATCTCTCTGGTGCAACTTAAAGCCATTGCCTCTTCTCCTGTTCCTGGCCAGCTTTGTGAGCTCACTGAGCTCACTCATTTACCACCATCTTTTGTCTACAAGGAAGCCAATCTGCAGTAGCAGATTCTAGATGTGCTCTGATTAATGTTGTTGAGAGTGTATCTTCTGTGGCACACTGGAAGTTAGAGTAGGTTATTTCAATTGCTTAATTGCCAATATCAAGTTTGATACTGGATCTACCTTTTTGATGATGTTGCTCTCTTCTGATACAAACAACACCATGTATTTTCACTGATGTGCACCCTAACAGGACTAGATTGCTAACTTCAAGCTGAGCATTTGCTTTATGTAGCTCTGTACTGTTCCTACAGTGGATAGGTCTTCCCAGGAGCCTTTCAAGAAACTTTTCCTCTTGTACATGGATTTATTTGTGTATCAACATCAATTTGACTTGTTGCTCCCTCTCATAGCAACTATATTCCTTGTCTTGCTGGCTCTAGTGAAATTGCCTCCTTCTTCCTTTGCCCTACCTCCAGCCTTTTCTATAGACACTTTACTTTATTCCATAGAGGCTTCGAGTCTGCCAGAGGCAGATCCATTTTCTTCTTCAAACAAGACTGGAAGGTTTTCCAAGTGTTCAACCATCCAGTTACTCCAAGTGGCTTCCACTTGATGGGGATCCACCAATATCCCTTTGCATAACTCCACCAATGATGGCCTGTGCTTCCCATCAGCTGAAGTATCTCTGGAAAGAAGCTCGGATAAGACAATGTCAAATTCTTCCCATCTCCATTTTCTATGAACCCAATCCCCTTGAGAAATCTGCAGTGATGTCATGGAACTGGAGCATCTCATACATTAATTACATGGCTTTAAACCTTCTTTCTGTTGGTAAGATTTGAATACAAACAAATGGAAATTCATTGAAAAGTATAGTATCTTATTTTTTCTTTACCGAGTAAAAAGTATCCTCCACTGTCCTAATTAAAAGATGCAGGATTGTTTATGGAAGACCTTAAATGTAGCTTGACAAGAAGAATGAATTAAATTAAATAGATATTTTCTTAAAATAAATTCTGATCTAAGAGTGGGCTAATTGAAGTTGCCATCCTATTTAGGAAAACAGAGCCGTAGTTTTGGCATTCTGTGGTTTTAAAATGTATTTTTAGTCAATGCCAAAAAGTCTAACTATACTATTATTGTCCCAGACAAATTCCATTTATAAGCTTTTAGCATATCTATATTTATATGTTCAGCTTTTATGGGTATATAGTTTCCCCATCCATCTGATGTCCTGGAATAACTTTTCCTTTCACGTGCTTTCCATATTGTTGCTTGTATCATGACATCATTCTCAGAAATGGGATTTTCTTGTGTGTGTAAATTCTTGTCTGACATGTTTATTTTCTTCTGCAAATTACCCTGCATTTTGCTCCATTAGATCACACTACCAGGAAAAATAAAATAAAAATCTGACTTTCTGCCATTCAATTATTACTGTTAGGCACATCTAAGTTATTATTAAATATATATATATCTGTCAGACTGAATATGTCAAATATATCCAGGAAGTATACTTTTTGATCTAACAATATGGCACCTCCTTCTAGAAGTAATTTGCCTGTGGCAAAATCCCCATATTGAAGCAGGGTCATGGATCAGTGCTTCTCTGAGGCTCTGAAGAACATCAGCAGCAAAGAATTGAGAATTAATTAAACTTGCTCATAAAGCCGGGTTATTTATCATTTCAGGTATGTATGTGTAGCTTAAAGGCAGCTGCTTTAAAGTTAGCTGTTTGTCTTTTAACAGCATCTGATCAAGACTGTGGATGGAGCTGAAGTGGTTCTACTGCTTCAGAAAATAACACAGGATGTGAAAGAAGTAGAAATAAATGGGAACACAAATTTAAACTCCAGAGCATCGTCCACTTCTGAAGGTACAGGCAGCCCTTTCCAGCACTGCAGTGAGATAGAATTACTGGAAATACTTCTACCACTTCCTACTTCTTCTGCAGGTCAAGAAGGCACAGAGCAATATTTTATTATCAAAATGGTAATTCAGAAGTTCTGGAAATTAATCTTGAAGCTTTAAATGGATCTTATATTATTGGGCTGGTTCCATTTCCATTCTTGTTGCTTTCTCCAGTAAATAAATGAAGCCGAACTAATATGAAATTAGCATGGGGTCAGCCGGGATATGCTGTTCTGGGCCATTTCTTCTTCTTGGTTAAAACAATTACATAACACCCAGAGCCTTCAGAGATAACTTAATTAGGTGCCGTTTTCAAAAATCACTTCAGAATCTCCCAGTGTTTTTAAAGTCTTCTCATTTTTCCGCCTAGTGACCATTCAACCCATAGTGGCTGTCTTTTTTCCAAATAACCTGCAGCTTTTCTAGATGCTTTATTAGATCAGAACTGATGTCCTTGGATTGACGTGCTTTATACAGGCTGGTGCAATACATGTGGATGGTTTGAATTTCTAGATTCTGTAAGTAAAACGATGATATGCGAGACTTTAAATCCAGTATTTTTTTTCCTATCTAAGCAGACTACTTAAGTGAGCTACATTGAAAGGTAGGGAGAATTCTACCTGACAAAATCTGGTCTCTGGATGTATTTTTCTCTGAGTCCCAGAACTGCCGTTTTTTGTAACTTCAGTGGACACAAAAATGAATAAAACCTGGGAGGGAACAATGAAATGTGCTGCTTTAAAATTTGAAGATGAAGGCTTCAATATGATGTGGGAAAAAACAAACAAACAACCCAAATAAATAAAGGCTATGATCCTTATACTTCTTTTTGATAAGCTAAATATGTGTGGCTTTGACTTTCCCATTAAAGTGTAATCGTTATTTTGACCTTTTCCTGAACTCTTTCCAGTTTAGCAATAGGCTTCTTCTGCGAAGGCATCAACCAGGACACACTGTTCCAGAACCAGTCAGATCAGCACCAGGTACTGATGTGATTCAACCTGCCTCTAACATTGTAACAGTTCTCTTTCCACACTGATGGATTGAAATGGTGCACTGGCCTCTGTGTTGCAATGTGGTTCATTCTTGACTGGTTTTCTATCAGGCTCCTAGCAGCTCTGCTTTCTACTCTGCTACATTCCTACATACACTGCGCATTTCTATAATAAACAGCTGTTCTTTATCATTAGATGTATAACAACATACATTTGCTTGTAGCCCGTTTACCAGATGACCCGGTACTAATGCCCTCTTGTGAGTTACCACTTCCCTAGTCCTTGCTGTCTTCCAGTGTATCAGTGTTGTTACCAGTGATTTTGTCTTTGTTTTGTTTGTTTGTTTGTTTGCTGGTAATCAGTAAAACAGTTATACAGCACATGGCCGAAACACAGTGCCATGGGACAAAATTCATGTAACATTTCCCATTTCAATTTCAGTCGGTTTTATTTTTCAGCTCCAGTAATGAATGCAAAGATTCCAAGGCTTCATACAGTCCCCAAAATGTCTTTTCCAGCTGTTTTAAAACTCTAATACAAGTTATCCAGATATGCGGATTTACTCAGTTGTTTTTAGTGGCTACAGTTTATAATACTTATCTGGCTGCATTTGAAATGGAGAATATTTCATCATAGCCCTATGATATAATTACATCATCTGATTATTTCTCCATATACTGAACAGAAGTAGGTAGTGAAGGCTTCCGGTTGCTTTCAATGTATCTGTGCAATCAAATTCAATGATCTCGTTAGAATCCTTTTCATTCTTCTGTATGGAAAACCAGCTCTTTTAATCCCGTTTCACCTCTCTGACCATTGGTCTTTATGCCATTTTGTTTCTATTCTTGGTTTTTACACTTTTTTAATATCTGACATATTTCTTGAGGTTTCCAGTATTTGTTATGGATGCTTTTTTTATTCTTAAGCATCTTTATCTTCATGCTAAATTTCATGTTTTTCAATTTAAGTACTAAACCCTGATCTGACTCATAATAATTAGATACCATGAGGATATTGTAGAGGCATTACGTAGCTTAATAAATTCAAGGTTGCCACCTCAGGAAGTCCTTAAGTCTTAGCAAGATGGAAAGCAAAAGATCCTGTAGAAGTTTTCCCTGTTCTTAACTCAATTCCTGCTGGTTTCTATTGCTGAGATCACAGTGGACTTAAACAGGCCTTCACTCTTATTCATGATGGCTTCTTGATGCTTTTTGCTTTTATTTTATGGTAGTTAAACTGGAATTTCCCATCCAAGATGATACAGAAATCACTTTTTGGGAAGATTATTTGTTTTCCTCAGTTACCATTTTTCAGTATACTGAATTTTCAATGACTTAGAAAGGATCAGATGCTTTTTTGAAACCCAGTAAATTCTTTGTTTCCTTGCCTTTTCTTCCTGAGGAAACCAACCACAGAATTTAAAGTTCTAATCATATGAATTCCTCTCAAATAGATACTGAAAATGAAGTAATTTTAGCTTGTTTTGTTTGCTTTATATGAACTAAGGAAATGTTGGTAGCTATAGGGGGAAAAAAAAAAAAGAAAGAAAAATAAACGCACAAAGAAATACCACACAAGTCAGTTAATAAAATAGGCATGAACTGAATAACCTGGGGAGATGGAAAGAAAAGAATTCAGCCACAGCTATTAGACTTCATTCTGGAAACTCAAAAGTGTGTAAGATTGTTAGAAAGTATGATTTCCTGCTACTCATCATTTGAGTTTTATTTGAGTGGTATAATGCAGCAGTGCCTTATTTGTATAAGCAGTTATTCAACCATATGGTGAAAATCACCTTGATAGAAAGTAGAGCTCTTGAAAAGAGAAGCCTCTTGATTTTATTTTTTTTTTAAGCTAAGTGAATGGAAAGTAATGGCAACTTCCAATTTGAAGGGCTTAGAAGAGTCATATGATGTGATGATATGATTGCTCTTATTGAGAAACTTTCAGCAAATCTCTTACAATGGCTCATCATATTGTGATGTCAAGTAATGGGGAAAAAGGTACAAGTTAGATTGATAATTTTTTTTTAACCTAGAGTTAAGGAGGATTCTGGACTGAGCTTTTTCAGTAGGGTAGGGCCCGTAGGACATTTACATTTCCAGGTTTTTATTTCAATACAGAGCACTCCAAGTACTATTAATTTTGGACAAGCTGTACATGTAAACAGAAACTTTATTTAGTCACAGTATGATTTATTATGCTTAGAGTTCACAATGGAATAACATTGGCATGTGTTCTTGTTGAGATTGATCACTGCAATATCTAGTGTTCTGGAAAAATTGAAGAGCCACCTATTGCCATACTCAGTATTCATCACAAAGCAGTAGCTGTCAAGATGCAGGTTAGCCACTGGTATCTGTTGTTTCATCATTAAAGAACTTAATTTATTTAGACCTAAAGCTTTGTGTGCTTTCCATATTTCATTATGAAGTGGAGGATGACTATCCAAACCCTCCTTTATAAACCTAGGAAAGTTGCATCTTAGGAAGGTGTTGGCTCACAACTCTCAATTTTATTTTAGGAGCAAATATTTTGTGTATAGAATTTTAATTTTGATTGAGCTAAGCCCCTACTGAATGAGCTTATGTTCTTGGATTCATCTATTTAACTTTTTGTTCTTGCATTGCAATGAATGGAACCCGATTTATAGAGACTAAGATGTGCACACTGCATAATAATTAGATGAAAATCAGAACACAGAACAAGAAAAAGATTTTTAAAAATCATCTTAAGATGCAATGAGCTGTTGAGAGACAACATGAGAGGAACTGGCAAATGTTTTAACCATGGAAATGTTTTAATGTTAATTCAAAATTCATCCTGACTTTCTGCTGACGTACGAGAACATTGAATTTAGTCAGTGACTTCAATGAATGCTTTCTTGACATTATAACAAATGAGAATTGGATCAAATACCTGTTTTCAGTAGAAGATGACACCCTGCCAGATGGCTTATTAGCAGAGGTAACAGAACAGCTGATGAAACTGTAATATGCTGGTTGAACTTGAACTCAGAACAACAAAGCATGGGTTGAAAATTGTTAGCTAAATGGAAGAAGTGTATGGCTTGATACAGGATAGAACGAGATACTGAATAATGTTTTTAACATTTGAAATTACTAAAAATATTCAGCAAAACTTGAGTCACCAAGTCCTCTCCTCCTATCCAATAAAATTAAGTAGTTGTTCAGCCTCAATTCCTAACAGGGTCCCTTACATTCCTAAAGAAATTAAACTGTTCTGGATAGCAAACACAGCCTGACTGGGTGTTGGAGTCATGACACAAGGCAGCAATCAGGAGAGGACTGTTAGCTGTTTTCTGGAGAACTTCTTACAAAGTTCTGCTCCTCTCTGAACATGTTTCAAGAGGCAGGTTGCTACAAACCTGCACAGCTGTACAAGTGACAGGCTCCCTGCATCTTTCATATTTATTCATAAATGTTCAGGGGAAAAAAAACAACAAAACAACATGTTGTTTTAAACAGTATTTTGATATGCATTTGAAAAAGTGATTACTTGCTTCACATATTTTTCCTTGTATATTCTGGATCTTATTGAGCTCATGATATCTTCCATTTCATTATTCAAGTTATCTTATAAAATTTCAATCACTAGTACGTTCCATATCTCCATTTATTCAAAAATTAGAAAGCATGTCTGCCTGGGAGTCTGCAGTTTTAAGAATGTCTTTTACAGCCCTTGACTACAGTGGGCCAGTAAGAAACTAAATTATTAACTTTACCACGGATTTCAAATTTCCCCCTCCCCTCCCCTCCCCTCCTCTGCTCTCATCTCCTCTTCTCTGCACCCTTCATTCACCCAGGCTCTAGGTTAGAAGAATTCTGCCTCATAGAGCTAGCTTTCCTATCTGACTTTTATTATGGAAAAGAAAATGTTATGAGCAATTTCTGGAAAAGAGCTGAATTTACCACTCAATATTATTAATGCAAACACAGACATTTCCCTTCCAAAATACATTTTTCATTTGTGACCATAAAAAAGATCTCCTCTGAGAGAGTACATTTTCTGTCTAGAATTCTAGGCAGATAAATAGCCTAATGGATAAACTTATTTCAGAAAAGGATTTGAAAACCAATCTAACAATTTTAGATTATCATAAATAGATACTGAATTACTGAATGAAATAGAAAAGATATTTTATGCTGTTCTGGTTGCAAAATGAGGATATAAGGAAGACACAATATGTCAAGACCCTTCAATTTTAAATGCTCTTATGATAAAAATCCATCCATGGTAGAGGATTTGCATTAAAAATGCTTCCCCTAACATCATGATATATAACAACCTCCCAAAAATCAAGTCATTTTCTTCATCCTCTGGAAATGTGCAGGTAAACCTAATCAATTGAGAGAGTAAAAATGAATCTATATAGTAAAAAACACCCCCAAAATGTTGAATAAGATTTGCAGTCTCCTGGTTTCAAGATATCATGAAATTGACACTGAATGCTTTGATATCATTGGGTAAGAACTGCTGAACAGATGGAAAGTGTTTATTATTTTTATAACTAGTGAAGTCAAATTATTATCTGATTACCACATCTGTTCTAAACGAGAGAGCATACATTTCTGTATCTGATAAACAAATGTTGTTTCTTCAGATACACGATCTCTTTGCTAATAGACCTTATAAATAGTATGTATTTGAAATGCTTAAACACTGGACCTTTTACTGAAAGCTTGACTTGAATGATTTTCGAGCTCCAAAAACACTTTTCTTTTTCTTTTTTCCCCTGAATGTTTAATCAGTTGTCAGAACATTGTTATCTTCCAGAGCACTCAGTCAATAATTTGTTAAAAAATGAAGAGGGTGTTGCAGAAAACAGGTTTGAATCACCTTTGTAGTCAGTAATATTGAAGCCAGGCATATACTCAATTAATACCTGACTCTATTGACTTGGATTGTGCTATTTGAGTTTTTGGGTTTCTGAACTTAGGGGAGTATGGCCATTTCACCAATGTGAACATGTGGTGATGGTGAGGTAAAAGTTATGCTAAAGTTATGACACTGAATGTTCTATGAAACTGGGTCCTGTATCAGGCTCTGTGCTTTATATATTGTTCATATATATACACACACACAATGATTGTTCTTTATTTTTTTCCAAGTGCAAGACAAAATATAAAGTTTTCAGCACTTTATGAGAGAACTTTTGTTTAGGAAATCATTGCTAGCTCTGAGTTAAAACTTGGGAAGATGATTGTCACTGAGAAAATATTTTTGCAGATGTATCTATTAAGATACTGAATAGTTGAAACTGATTGACTGATTGCTGTCCTTTCTACATATAAAAATCATTCACCTCGAATTAATGTGTAAATTAAAATGCTTGTCTTCAAAGTATAAAAGATCATTAACCACAGTAAACATAGGTTTTAATTTGTCATGTAATATATATTTAATAGCTAAAATAATTTGTTCAGGTCATAAAACAGGTCAGATACATGGAACCAACAGATATGTATGAATGTATTGCTAATTACTGTTATTACTGTGACTTCTTCTTGACAGTATATTTCAGTTTCTAGAGTATATAAATCTCATTAGGATACACTCCTCACAATTATTATTAGAGGTGAAAAGAAAGCCTTCATTTTTTTATTCATGAGAAAATTGCAGAACAATATAGAAAACCTTACATAGAATTCATAACCAAATGTATTCTCATCTCAGCAGTTCTCAGCTTGCACAATACCCTGATCAATTTATGCCACAGAATCTGGCTTTTAAGAAATGAGGTATCTACGGGACTGCCCAGCCTCCAGTTCACTTTCTTGCTAAATTTCTTACTTAGTTTCATCTACGCTCTTGCTTAAGTAAGAACCCTTTCCATTTTTGAAGTAAAATTCCACTTGGCAGTGAGTGCCAGCACTTTAATGGTGAAAAGGCATTTAACTGACCTACTGCGCAGAAGGAAACTCCAACAATGCTGCATTTCTATAAATCACAGTAAAATCTGGCTCCCAAGTGTTATCATTTCAATTGATGAAGTAAGTCATTCTGGCATTTTTACTTGGAAACAGCTTCCAGAAAATACGCTCAAAGAAATGAGTACTTTTAATTCCAAAAAGCATTAAGTATAACAGAGTTAGAAGCTGTAATATGTTGAAGGATATTCCCTGCTAAGTTCAGCACGAATGCTTTCCATCTGACCTACAGCAACTTTTAGAGTATCCTGCTAAAAGTAGCTGAGGAGGGAGCCAGACTCTGTGTTTTATGTCTCTTCAACAGTCTGGGGAAGTTTTAAGGTTTGCTGATCCATTGCTACTTTTGTTCCCAGCTTACCAGCTACTCTAAAATGTTTGAGGAATCCTTTGTCTAAAAAATTTTTTGACTCTTTTGATCCATTCCACCACATAACACCTGGGAACACAAAAAGAATTGCCCATATTTATGGTGGCTTTATAATTATTATTATTTTTTAATATATTAAATCATTCCATCTGTTAAGTATATTCTTGGGAATATCTCAATGGCCTGTTTTTGAATTTGCCTTAAATTTTGCCTTTCAAGTGCCATCTTCCACCAATCAGTTCTAATAACTCATCACACTGTGATCTACATAACCTTGCTGGCGACTGACTAGATACAGTATATTCACTGTTCAAATATTTAACATTAATCAGCATTGTTGTACTTGGTGTCTGAGTAACCTTTTTCAAATCTGACTCTATTCACTGTCTATTTCTATTACATTTTCATAATACCAAGTCCATTTATTTTTTTTCAGGTATTGCTTATGTGCATTCAGCCTGTAATTCTCAAAACTTTGCGCTTGTTTTCTCATTTAGCTGATGAGTAGTTCTCAACAGAGTAAAATAAAACCTGGCTTTCAAATGAAGAAGACAAAAGGATATATTTAGATTGCAGTCTGTAGAGTAATTTAAGAATACACAAAACAGCTTTAAGTGATGATAAGGGAGCTAAAATCAGTTCATCAGCAATATAGCCCTTCACTTGAGTCAATTTAACTAGCAAAGCAGAGAAAACTTCGGCTAATTCACTACAAGGAGGTCTTCCCACCTCTCGATGTGGGGTAACAATGAAAAACCATGAATCCATGACACCTGAGACACTCCAATACTTGGCATGTTTCAGATGTGTGACAGACATAGCACAGAGATGTCAGAACTAGAGTGGAATAAAAATGATGACTTCTTAAGGATTCTCAAACATGATGTGTTATATCCACAGCTTGAAATTAAGTGTAGAACTATGATTTTACATTTAGCTTTACTTAGAGCAATTTAAATAAGATTCATATCTTGTTCCTAAATAAAAAACCCATAAGTTATCCATCTTAGAATGAATCCCTTAGAAATATCAATGGAAAAAAAAATGCAAAGGAGGGGATGGTGCAAAAAAAGATGAAGGCATTCTTTTACTGCTGCATTTTTCATGTATTTTGTTAAATCAATACAAGAGAATGATTGATCAAAGTTTTCAGCATCAATTTCTGTTGAGAAAAGGTATTGTTCTACTAGACCAAATTTAATATTGGATGACTGGTACTACACCTAACAAACAATATAAACAAGGTACCACTTCTTTTTATATTTTGTTTTCTCAAATTTTACTTATGTTACTGACAGGATAAGCCATTGGGACTGTTTGTAACCCGATGTCTTCTGAACATGATTATTGCACAATTCAACATAATGGAAACTACACACTTGATGAGATTTGAGTCATTAATTACAAAGCAGCACTAATGACATAGTAGATGGTTAATTCAGTAAGAACAAACGTCAACTGAATTTCATTCTAGGGTCCAAGGTTTTTGTCTGAGCTCTAATTTGACCTCAAAAGGCACTGTGAAAAAATATTCCCATAATTTCACTTTGTAAATAAGAGTGAAAAACATTGTCCAGTTTGATTCCAAGCTATACATAAGCCTGGATTCTATGGATGAACAAAAATGTAGTTTTTGATGTTTCAACCAGTGTACAAACAGTATCTATTAAAACATTCAGTCCAGTAAAATTATTTTGACTATAATTTTAGAAGAAAGATGTCTGTGTAGCTATTGTCCTTTGGAAGTTCTGTATTTATTACTACCATAACACTGTTGCATATTTTTTATCAGAATTACCTTG
Source organism: Coturnix japonica (assembly GCF_054131305.1). NCBI lineage: Eukaryota > Metazoa > Chordata > Aves > Galliformes > Phasianidae > Coturnix > Coturnix japonica. Next base: position 18,942,741 of record NC_140673.1, read on the forward strand.
CTATTGTATATCTTCTAAATTATTACCTTCTGTAGAAAAGCCGTTCTCCCACAAATGGAAATGGTAAAAAAACAAATAACAACAAAAAGAACACCTAAAACAAACAAAATAATGCCATGCAAATGACAAACAAATTATTAAAATCTATCATTAATTTGCTTACTTTTTTCCATCCAGGTTTTATCCAGGGGCAGCAATTTTATCAGCTCAGACACCAAACTTGAGCAGACTCATTTGTTGGTTACAAAACCCAGAAGCAATATAGAAATGGGAGATCTGCAGGGACTTTTCTGAATTTCTGAATGTACTGTTCTGACAGCCAAAATGAAGAAAGTAATAAATCTGCATTATTTTAGTGATAATATAGTTGACCTATTACTGACGATTCCTTATGAATCTGTCTTGTTGACATACTTCATCACAAGAGTTCCTTTCATTTTTCAAGAACAATAAATGAGCTAATTTTTTTTTTCTTTATCTTATTTCTACTGTAGAAAGTCATTGGGCAATGTGTACAAGTCTGATAAGAACAGCAGAAGAAGCACGGGACCAGGATCAAGAGTACGCAAGCAAGAAGAGACGCTAAGATACAGGTAACATAACTGAGGTTAATACAAGCAAAAATCTAGTTATTTGATTGGCGTTTATATATATACATATACATAAAAGCACAACAACGCACTTTGTAGCCAAAAATTTTGAGATAAACCCTAGGCACAAATTCTTGTTTTAGTATCTTATGGGCTTCATTTGCAATTGCTGCCCCTCCTCAGAGGAAGGCCAGGCACCATGCTGGGCAGGAGGAACTGACAGATGGCTCTAAGAGGGCAATTTCAAGACTGTTTAGATTAGAGGATTAAGGCCAGAGCAACCTGCTGGAGGAGAGAAGAATCTGGAAGGGCACCAAGAAGAACACCAATGTGAATCCCAGCTGCAGCTACAGCAGCTTTTTAAATACTTGTTTTAATTACAAATCATTTTGGAATACACATTCGGTGTCCTTTCTAATTACTCAGCATGAGATACAAGAAACATGGTGGCAAAGGTCAATCTAAAAAGACTCTGAGCATGAAAAATACTGTGATTAGCATGAAAATAAAGCAGAATGAAAATGAGAAGCAGATAGCATAGAGCTTTATTCTAGATAAAAACCCCCCTACAAGCATGGAAGCAAACACCACCAAACACCACATCTGTACTGAGAGCTGCCTACAGGGCATGGAGATGAAAAAAATAAAGACAAAGCTTTTTTTTACTGTCTTGCTGGGAAAAAAATAACAAGTGATGCCACCTCCAGGAATAATGCCTGAAGCACTGGGATGTTCCTGTGTGGCTGATGAATACTAAAGCCCATGAAAGACAGGCTGTACAGAAATAAAATTCATGAGTAGAAGAGGGAAGAGATCCATTACAAAATACACTGGAACAGGCTAAGGGTATCTAGCAGGCAAAAAAATGCTAGAGAGACTTAAAAAGCTGAACTGCACACTATAACAGAGCTACAAATCAGACGGAATAATGACCATTCCTTTGGTCTCCAAAGTGCTTGTGAAACTGAACTTGCTCTCAGTGCTGTTTCCACTGTGGGAAGCGAAGGCATCAATATGACCTGAATGCTTAGAATAAAAGAGTGACACTTGCAGTGTTGCTGCAGATGGTCTAAACACTGCTCACATGTTGCAGCAGACAGCATATGACACAAGTGGTGAATTTGCAGCTATGCTTTTATATCAAGAGCCAATTGAACCTTACTGTATTGTGCCACATAGAGTCAGGACAAACAGCAGCAATATTGACAAGTGCGGCTTAAACTATTCTGTCTGTGAAACCCAGTGTCTGAAATGTCTCATCCCCCGCAAGTGATATTTCAGTTCTCAATTGCTCAGAACAAGTAGTCGATGTCTGTAGAGTCCAAACGTGAACAATTGTGTTTACATCATTCAAGTGCAGTCAGATTCATTACAGGAATATTCCTTCCTTTTTCTTTGCATAACAATATAGAGTGGAAAGAATATTAATAAAACTATAGTCAAACAATTCAAAGAATGCCGTGATTAAGGTTGCTTGTGATGCACATTTCATAAGGTTCAGGAGTTTGTAAGTGAATTTGATGGTTTTAAGTTTTATTAACAAAGCAAAACGAATAGATGCTAATTACTTCTCATGCCACAAAATAAATTCCTTGTAAGAAGTTCTTTCTATTTGTAGCATCTGACTTTAACTTTTCATTCAGTATGAATCATAGATTCATTGAATGGCTTGAGTTGGAAGGGACCTTAAAGACCATCCACTTCCAACCCTCTGCTGCGGGCAGGGTGCCACCCACTAGACAAGGCTGCCCCCACAGGCGAGCTGAAAGGTAATAAAGAACCACTCAAGTCAAAGAATACAAAATCAGCTGACCAGCTTATAAAACAGGATAAGGTAACAGCAGAAACATTTGTCAGGGCAAAGAGAAATCTTATACTTGATCCCACTTTAAATTCTTGTAGCATTCTGGAGCCAGAAGATTTGTAATGTAGGGACTAATGGACTTACATGTGGGGACTATTGGACAGAGATACCCACAGCAGTTCTCAGTGTGTTCATTATAGGCTCACACAGGAGACGTGCTCAAGCATAAGAGGAGCTGGTGGCTATGTTCTTTGATAGGGAACATGTTCATTAGCTGTAGGCACAAAATGTGAATCGCAGGTGATTATGTTTATCATGAGGAAATCAGTCATGATCTCAAACAGCAAAGGTAACAATAATGAAATTCCAGCATCAATACGTGAAAATATGCTCCTGTCTGAGAAGTCATTACTGATGACAAATGCATGGCACAGGAAATAGCTTCCACGGTTCAGGGCAAATTCCGTATCTTGTAATGGAAGGCATCAGACAATTGAGCAATGACAGTGAAAGGGCAAGGCAGTGGAAATTAAAAAATCATACCAAATGGCCTGATAGATTGTGTTACAAGCCCGATGATTCATTGGCTCTGATGGATGAGCCATGTGTGCTAAAAGGCAAAGCCAGAGCAAGACATTTGGACATAAGATCCGCTCTCCTTGCTCTCCCTCCCTTCCTTCACCCCCTTCGGTGCCTTGAAGATGCTCCTCCCGCTGGGCCGGAGGGAGCAGCTTCAAGGGCCTCCCCTTCCGGGAGCGGGGCTACATGGCGGCCGTCATTCCTGCCGCCCGCTGGCTCGGCGCCGCCGTAGCAGCGTTGTTCCTGGGGTGCTGCGGCGCGGTGCTCGCCGGCGGCATCCAGGTACGAGGGCTGGAAGGAGAGCGGTAGTGGGAACAGAGGGCGAGCGGCGCCGCAGGCTCCGTTCTGCTTCCTGGGAGCTGCTTCCTTCATCTTGCCGGCACTCACCGCAGCGCCCGGGCCTGGACTGGACTGGACTGCCCCTCGTGGGGTGGGACCCCGCCTCGCTCCGCCCCAGCCCGGCTGCTGGAGCTCTGTCTGGGTAATAGGGTTTGGTGCAGGGGAGCAGCGCGTCTCTGCTGGTCGGACACGTGCAGCTTGCTTAGTGAAAAAAAGTCCTCCTTTTAATAGGTTTGCATCCTCCTGGAATGCAGTTTTGTTATGGTAATGCAGTGTAACTTTCAGTTGTGCAGGCTCTCTTTGCCTTTCTGGCTGTTTGTAAAGTTGTGTGTGAATAAAGAGTTCCACTGGTCTTCATGCTACAGCTCTGCCTGCTGTGAGTCTGTGTGCTGCATTGCCCGCTGTGCTGATTTCTTATATCAGCAATATGATTTTTGCACAGTGCACGCACTGCTTCTGGGGTCCTGGCCCATCTCTGTGTCCTGGTGTATGTAGTCTGCTTGGAAATGGCCCTGTGCCCTGCAAAGGGCTGGTGTGAGCCATGATAGATTGAGATAGTGGATTGCCATTGCCCTGGCTCCTTGTTTCCAAACACGGAGCTAAAAACTATAGGTTGACTTCTCTGCTAGAAACAAGATGAAAGACTTTTTCTAAAGAAACAAAGAGAATAAAACAGAACTTCATCCAAGCTGCTTACCTCACTAAGAAAGGAATTGTAAGTCCATAAATTAGTGTATTTTGTTCTCAGAGCATACTATGGTATAGACATGCGTGGGCTTTCCTTGTTAACTAAGCTGGAAGTGACTAATGGATCTTTTTGTTTGTTGTTTACCAAGTTTCAAGGAAACATTAGTTACTGCTCAGCTAACTTGGGTAGAATGTGTGACATGGAATAAGAAAAATCTCTGGCTTTCAAGCTTTTGTAGATTTTATTTTAGGTATGGTAAGTGCAAGAATGCGTCAAACATTCTTTGTTTTGTGGAAACAAAAGCAGAAATGGTTATTTCTTTCTTCTGAAAAACATTTAATATTGTCTTTGTCTCTCAGGATCAAGCAGAACAGTTCTTCAGAAGTGGACATACAAATAACTGGGCAGTTCTGGTAAGCGTAGTTCTGGCAAATTCTATGGAAGAAGTTTGCAGCTTTTCATTATGTGCAGTATTTGCAGCAGTTGCTCAGTAATGCTGCTCATTTGAAAGAAATGGAATGGAAGAATAAAGACTCGGAAATAAAAAAATCTGAAGTGATCCCTGCAAATTGATTAACTGTAATAAAATTATCAGTTCCAGGCAATTGCACATCAAGCACTTAGAACATAGAGATACCTGGCAGATTTCATTAAGCTAAAGTTCAATGGCATTAAAACAGTTAAATTATCACAGTGCATCTTGAACCAACATATAGTTACAGTATCAGAGAGGTGTGTCTCTTTGACCAGGAAGGTATAATTTGTTTCTGATTTGTGTGACCTTAGTCAGTCTGTTAACTTGTGATAACAGGCTTAGAATAAAATAAATTCAGGAGACATAATGTTTAAATCAACTGTTGTCAATTTTTTTCTTTGCGATGAATCTTTTATTAACTTTGAATCATACTGCAGAATTGGTTCTTAATCACAGCTCAGGTCTTAATGACTAATTTGTTTCAGAACACTATCATGATTACTCAGTAGCAGATGTTTGTTTTACAGATACTGAAATTTAGCAACATAAAATGAAAGTAAATAGTAACAAATTGAATTAGAAGGAATAATTTCTATATTTTATAAAGTACAAACTAGAAACCATGAAAACATTAAGTATTACTTTAAATACTATTAACAAATAAACACAAATAACCGATGGACTTGAGAATCCTTCCAGACTGAATTTTGATTTGAGTCTCTTTAAGGGTAGAAAAAAAAAAAGATGTTTGATAGCACAAATATGCTTAAAGGTGTTTCTGTTTAATTTGGAGTTGAAGAATTTAGAAAACTGCCTGCATTGCTGTGGTCATTCCTTCTTTCCTGTTTTTCTGGTTTTAAAATCAGGTCTTTTATAAAACTTTTTTCTTCGTATGTTTGAAAGGTTGGTAAGACAGAAGGAAATTTGTCTGCAAAGGAAAGTTGCTGTTGGTGTGGAACAAATGAAAAGTATTGAACTTGATGTAATTGTGAGCACAACGATAAGGCCAGCAAGGAAATGCAGCAGATTTCCTCTGAAAATTTTGGAATTTCATTGGTTCAGAGTTTTCTAGGGCAGATAAAATAATATCTAACCTAGGGAATAGATCTCTTACAAACTTAATGATTCTATGAATGGCTCATCCCCAACCCTTCACCCTGTTAATGTAACTGAACTCCTTTGAGATTTTTTGAGAATTTGTATTCAGATTTTGATTAGAGCTTACATGGCTCTTTATTATGTTTGACTCCTTAAATGCAAAGTACTTCCATTGTATTTTCCCCAGTGTGGTTTCTGCATGAATTCACTTATGCATTTATGCAATAGTGCTCCCAGAAGGGTTTTCTATAGAGATGAAAACTCTTCCTTAGATTTTTCTTTCATTGGATATGGAAAAAGTAAATTTGAAAAAAAAATAAAGACCTATCTGCTCGCTGTTACTGCTGGTTTATTCCCTCACATGGCACTTTCTATACTTAGTTGGGTTTTAGGTCAATTTCATCAGGAGCCAGCACATATGGAGCATTTATTTTTATAACATTTATTTTCCACATTTATTTCTTTGGTTCAACAAAAATGTATACAGAGAGAGAGAGCTTATGGCATGACTTTATTGGTGTTGCTATTTTCTTTATGATTTGTTACTTTGTTAAATACCTGTAATCACCGTCTTCTGATGCATAAGCCAGACCTACTTGTATATTTTACTTAATTTGCTGTTTCTCTGTCCTTAAACATTCAAGGTATGTACATCTCGATTCTGGTTTAATTACCGACATGTGGCAAACACTCTTTCAGTATACAGAAGCGTCAAGAGACTGGGTATTCCTGACAGGTGAGGAGATCTTGGTGAATGCAGTTCCTTTCAAATGTGCTGCTGAAGTCTTTCTGTTGTCTGAAGCAGTATGAAAATACATTTCTCTTCTCAGTTTAAAGTAACTTAGAAATAAATGTTTATTTCTTGGGTGTGCTCTTTTACAGTGGGGTTTCTTTGTTTGTTTTGAAAGGGTTTGTTCCTTGTTTTAAATGGAACTGTATCTGATGCTTTAAATTACTTGTCATCTAGCAAAAGAATTCGCTGGGAAAATGTTTTTTGTTCCTATGAATGATTTTGCTGATGTATGGGCACAATGATTCAGTTTGTAAGAGGAAAATTTTGCTAGGATAAAACTAAACCAAAATGAATTAAGGAATAGTTTTTGTTTGTGGGAATCATTATGGGGGTTTAAGTTTTAGAATAAGGGAATAGCAATAACATACGTGATTGGATTACTTTAACTTAATAGTTAACAGGCAGATTAACACCAAAGTTGTTTTGCTGGATGTATGGACAGTGTGTTTTTTAAGAGTGCCATATGGTGCATGTTTGTACTCAACTGCCTGCATTTTATTCCAAATGAAGTAATTTACTTTGATTATTTTGAGGATCTGTGCTTCAGTTGTTTTGGATAACATTTAACTTTTCAGTGCGTGTGCAGTGTATCAGCACTTAATGAAGAACAAAATCACTCTTAAAATAATCATGTAGACATACAGGCAGTGACATAGGTAAACATAACTGCTTGGTGTTTCACATATTGACCAAGCCCTGACACTGCCAGGTGTAGTTCTCTGTCTGCATGCAGGTTGGTACAGCATTATAATAGTCCTTCAAATGCTATTTCTTTTCATGTTACTGTGAATAAGACAAAATCTGTTAGCTGTCATCTCATACATGTTCCATAGAAGAATTTCCTGTTAACACTATGTACCATGCAGAAGTGTACCAGATGTGGTGTAATAGTTTGAAGAACGTTTGTGAGCTCCTGAGGTTTAATGAACAAAACCGTTTCCATTATGTTTTTAATTGATCTGCTTGAAAGGGCACAGACAGGCTGGGATTTCTTCTGGGGAGCTGTATGAAATGATTTAGCCCTGCATAAAAGCCTTCTGATTTAATGAAGATGTTGTCACCTAGGTCTGTGTGAGTCTGTACCATAGAGCTGCAGGTGTTAACAGCTGTGGCCTGTGTGAAACCTGTGGCTAAGTAGCAGCTGCGTTTCCCACTGTGGCAACTTTATAACAGTGAGTGTGTACATAAGGAAATACCATGTAGCTAAGCAAATCTTCACTTACAATGACAAGCATCTTCTTGATGTTACAAGTTACTGATTTAATCATGGGATGGTTTTGTTGTGATTTCCTTTTGATGCATGTAAAACTAGAACGTCTATAAGGTGTTCCTTGTATTTCACAGTCACATTGTCCTGATGCTGGCAGATGATATGGCATGTAATCCCAGGAATCCTAAACCAGCTACTGTGTTTAGTCATAAAAACATGGAGCTAAATGTCTATGGAGATGATGTGGAAGTGGATTACAGGAGCTATGAGGTAACCATGCCTTAAATTATTGGGTCTGTGTTTTTATATCTCATCTTGCAAACACTTAACACCAGTGTGAAACTTTTGATGTGCAAACAAAATGTGTGTCAGCTATTTATATTTCTAATCTTAAGCTTATGCTTTTATTAAAGAGAACACCAAAAGCCATAAGCTACTTATTTTTGTAAAATAATTACCATATAGAAATCTGTTCTATTACCTTTGTATTTTTGTGTAATATTCTTTCAAGCAGTTTAATGGCAGATCTTAAAGCTGACAACAAATGAGTGATTTAATAGTGGTGCATAATTGTTGATGAAAGTGTATATGAGCATCTAAATGCATAAATAAGACATGAATCTTTGTATAAAGAGATGAAGTTACTATGCTAAAATAGAAATATGTTGTTTTTCTGTTCTTTCCTGAGTATGGATTTTTGCTAGCATTTCAGCTGTGTATGTCTGCATGGACAGCAAAGGATGCCTTATAGGAGGTTTTACAATCACCATCCTGATGATATCTGATCACATAAAGACTTATGTAACTGCAATTGATCTTGTTTTTCCTCTCTTGAGTTGCAAAAGTAATTTAAACTTTTATTTTTCCATGGCAACACACACTAATATTGGAGCATTTTTGTGAGTGCATGAGCAGCTTTGGCAGAACAAAAGGTATATGCTGACAGGTTTTCAAATCAATGAAAAACATATTTAGAAATTATAATGGCGGTAGTCTTATTGGATATAGTAGAACACTAGGCTGATATTAGTGAGATACAATAAAAGATGCTGTGTAATTGTGAGCTTTACTGCAGTAAAATCTTGAGCAGAAGATATCTATTGATGTTTATACCATACAGTATTGCATCTTACTAGATACACTGCATGTTGCATTGTACCATTGTTTTCTTAATGTAATCCAACCTAGAATTGTTGGCCCATGCTTTTATCTTTAGAAAATTATTTTTGCTTCCATTTTCAGGTTACTGTGGAAAATTTCTTGCGTGTATTAACAGGAAGAATCCCACCAAGCACTCCCCGATCTAAACGTCTTCTTTCTGATGACAGAAGCAATATTCTAATATATATGACAGGTAATTAGAGTTTTGTGTATACGGTTTTATTGACATTTATTTTTCAGTTGGATGGATCTGTATGAAAGTGTGAATTCTCATGTAGAGCCCAAACAAAAAGAAAGGATTGACGAATGATTTTTTTTCTCAACATGCCATACTAACAAAGAAAACCTGTAAGACTGTACTTATTGAACGTAGTTTCCAGTCTAAATTATATTTTTACTGTCCTTGTGCTGAAGTTTTATTGAGGCAAAACAATTGGGGTTGTTTTGTTTTAAGGAAGATGATCACCCAGACTAAATACCTTCCCTTAACCTACATACTTGCCTAACTTGTGTTTTTTCTATCAGGCCATGGTGGGAATGGTTTCCTAAAATTTCAAGATTCTGAAGAAATCACAAATGTAGAACTTGCTGATGCCTTTGAACAAATGTGGCAGAAAAGGAGGTAATAAGAATGTATTATGTAGGGCTTAAATACTGTATTTCATTAATGTGCCTGGAATCTTACTGGTAGGCCTAGCTGAACTTTCAACAATGATTCTATTTGTTGTCCATAGAATAAGCTGGAAGTTTATATTTGGAAAGAAGAGTTTTAAATTTTGTTTTCAGCTTCCTACTGTGAGAACTGCTCCCACGAATTGACTTGGCTGAACTTGCCATCTTGAAATCAATTATTGTAAAGTCTTCTATTCTTTAGGTTGCTATTAGCTATCCTCATAACTAAAAAGCAAAGTTCCTATATTTCAGTCTAAAGAAAGTTGATGAAGAATGCTGTTTTGTTTCTTTTAGGTACAATGAATTGTTGTTTATTATTGATACTTGTCAAGGAGCATCCATGTATGAACGATTTTATTCACCTAATATAATTGCCTTGGCTAGCAGCCAAGTAGGAGAAGATTCTTTATCAGTAAGTACATTTTTGTGGTCCTAAAGACGATTTTCAGAATACCTGAGTAGGTTAAATGCTTAGCCATTGCTGCTTTTTTTTTTTTTAAACTAAAATTTCCCTTCTAATTGTGTACAGTATAATGTGCTCAGTTATGAAGTGCAACTTGACAAAGCTCTAAGATGTATTTTCCTGCTTTTGTGGGCTGTAGCAAAGAAACGGGCTAAATCATCTTCAGGTAATTCAGTTAAAGGTGGTGACAGAATTCTGTGCTTCATGGTCATGGTCAATTTATATGTTACCTAGATTGGGTAAAAGTCTTATGGGAAGACTGAAGAGTGATCTGAGTGGGAAATATTCAGCCTTGTGTTTCTTACACTTGGTCTATGGGAAAAAAAAAACCAACAATACTTACATCCCATTGACATTACAAAAAGAATGATGGGAAAGAGATCCAAGCCAAACTGAAAATAATCTGTCTTTCTCAGCTCTGTTTTCCAAGCCCTAAGAAGCTTGGGATGGTACATAAATTCACTGGACTTCTAAGAAGGGAGTTCCCTGCTTATTGTCTGCATGTAGTCTAGAAAAATGAAAATAATCCATATATTACACAGATCATCAACATTATGTTTCTTCATGAGTCGTCATTTGCTTTGTGTAATTTTCCAAGAACAAATAACGTATTTTGCTTAACTTTTGTAACATTTTGTTATATGCTGTTCCCTTCTTTAAATACTGAGTTCTGTCCTGCAAATGCCCAGTAACTGTTTCATGTTATTTTGTAGCATCAGCCTGACCTTGGGATTGGTGTCCATCTCATGGACCGATACACATTCTACATGCTGGAATTCTTGGAAGAAGTTCATCCAGCCAGTCAGACAAATATGAATGACCTCGTAAGTAGAGTCTCAACATTCAGTATTTTACTTTTTCCATGGTGCACTTTCTGCACAACTGCTGTTTGTCTCACAAGTAGGGGAGTAAGTTAGTGGGGAAGGCCTTCTTGCTATTATTAAACAAAACAGTAGTTTAATATTTAGAGGATTGTACTTAGTGTGAAAGTGGCTTGTTGGCTACAGAAAAAAGTTAACCCAAACTAGCCATTAAAAAAAAATATCATTGAAAAATAAATAAAGTTCATTAAATATTTAAATAAAATGAAATGTTTGTGCATAAAAAATGATAGTTGGAAACTTCTGAAATATGTAAAATCAACTTAATGGAAAGCAGACGCTTTGTGGACTGGTAGCATTTTGCAGTTGCTTAAACAGATTCTATTTGTGTACTCACGAATGCCTATACAGACTGATTTCTCCACTTACCTTCCAGACCGAGACATGTCTAAATCTGTCTGTGTTTGGAGTTTATTATATCTTAGCTGAATACTATATGAAGCTTTCAGTTAAGAAGCAGGGGAAAAAAGAACAACTTATAAAAGAAAAAAAATAACAAACACAAAAAAACAGTTTATTATGATCAAATATATGCACTGATAAAAGGGCATGAAAAGTAACCATTTTTTATTTACTTTATTAACCCTTCATGCCTGTTCCAGGGCTAATTTTACTATAGTGATATGTTCTGCTATGTTGCCTTGTGGCTGTAAATCCTGCTGGGCTGTATCAATGATCTTGGATCACCACAGACTGAGCACACTGTGTTTGATTCATTTGTGTAAATGGAGCATCTACTCCTTTGTCTACACAGGCTTGTCTTAGCCTGGCTGTCAGATCTGTAGTTGAAATCAGTCTAAGCAGCCCCCACTTAACAGATATTGTGTTGATATAAAATTGATTCAGTGACTAAGATTCAGAATTCCTTTACTGGAATGAGAACGAAACTGGCTTGTAATTTAATACCTGTCTGATCACAAGATACAAAAAACTTCAAAATCAATCTTGTTAAAGTAGAATATGCAAGTTTTTTATTGACAGCACTTCTGCTTTTACTCTATTCATTCTGACAGCATTCTAGAATTCTGTTTTGTAGACAAAAAATGAATTGATATTAAAAAAAAAAAAAGATTTTTAGTTCAGGTATTGCCAACAGTGTAGAAAATGTTTAGGTGGCCAAGTAGTTTACATTTGGGGCTCTTTTGAGAAGATATCTAAAAGTTTTGCTTTGCATTTTTTGTTTTACGTTGTGTGCTAAATAAGTAGGAAGACCTATGGAAATTTACACTGATAAATTACTTACAATGTGTGAGACATCACTGCATGAATTTCCTTATTGCTGCTCTGGGAAGGGGAGGGAACAGAACCAATTATATGAGATGGTTTGAAAAAGTATTGAATAATGATATACATATATTTCAGCGACTGTGTTATAGGATACTTATAGATAATGCTTTGGCACTGAAATATGCTGTTAGAATTGTTCTGGATTAAGAACAAAGAGCTAATGCTTATACAAGCCCGATTTTTAATATTGACGCTTGCAAAGTCCAGACAGTATACTAAGTGGTTTGCTATTGCTCATAGCTAATCTGTAGTTGTTAACCTATCTTCTGTGACTGATATCTACTCTTTCAGAAGTGCTCTGTATTTGTTACATAGTGCCCATCACATCACCTATGCAATTTCCTCCAGCCACTGTTTAGAAAGTTTCACTTCACATCCACCTAAGGTTTGGATGTCGCATTCCTGTGAAGAATGAGGCATCTTTCCTCCACCTACTTCCCACCTGCTCCATCTGTGTTGCTAAGGGGATAGCAAAAAGCTGTGCAGATGACTGATTTTCAGTTTGATTGCAGTTCCAAAAAAGTAAAAACTAATGTGTCACACATTCAAACTTTGAAAATCAGTTTCAAATACATTCTATATGAGGTCATAAAATAACTTAAAATGTGGCAAGAAAAAATCAAGACTTTGGAAACATCAGTGCGTTAAGAAATGTTTCATTTAGCCAGTTTCTTGTTTTGTTTTTTTTTCTCCTTTAAAGACCTTAGTTATTAAAGTGCTGGTCTGCTGGGATCTAATTGCCTTGCAGACCTTTTTTTTCACACAGGTACTAGGTAGTTGGTTTGTTAGTAATGAAATCCTCTTTTTCTCAGAACCTTTACACATTTGTTGTGGGACAGGTTACAAACAGTTGGATGTGGTATCTGTTTCATGCTTTCACAGAATCACAGAATTTTAGGGGTTGGAAGGGACCTCTAGAGATCATAAAATCCAACCCCCCTGCCAAAGCAGGTTCCCTACACCACTTTCAGGTCTGATGCAGTTGTTTTGGAACATGTGCGTGTATTCTTACAGCTTAGAAGAGAGACCTTTACATTACACTTGGTGTAACCAATTATATCATCCCAGCACAAAACAGCTTTGAGTAGAAAATTAACCCAAAATAGGAACAGTTATGGCAGAGTTAATAAGTCAGAGTCACTAGGCTTTGCTGATTAATCTGTACATGCATGCTAATTAATCTGTACAGCTTTTCTTCTGCTTACTGAGCGATATTTTTGCAATGATATTTGATCTATTTTTTCCATCTTGTATTATAAGATGTTATTTTTTCTTTTCCTACCAAAAACTGTATCTAAATGCATTTTTTTTTTTTAATTGGAGAAAGATATTTTCCTCTCTTTTCAGTGATGCTCGGTATTACATAATGCTAGAGCCATTAGTTCTGTCCTCTGTGTTAATGCTAATATATTTAATACACGTTATAATTAATTTCACTTAAAGAGAGTTTAAAAAGAAAATGTATGTAAGTTGAACAAAACAGGATCTCAGGATATCTGCTTTCAGTTCTTTCTCTATTAGCAAATATTGTATTTCAGCAAGAAGCACAATTATCTTCTGAATGTTCATATGTGATCTGGAACTCTACCACCCAGGAGGATAAATTTGGAGTTTAGCTGTATTTGGGTTTTGACTGCCACAAAGAACAGAAGCACACTGCAGGGTGCTGGTATGCTTCAGAATTCATGCTTTCTAATAGGTTTTTAAGGAGTAGTCAATTATGTATAGAAAATCTACGAGGGACACCAGTTGTTTTATGTAATGATATTTTAAGCTTTTTTTCCAATCTGGAAAATAGCATGGAAGGTAGCAGATTTTCTCCATCAAAATGACAGCTCTGATTTATTTGAGTGACTTTTATTAACAAAATTGTTGTAGTTTAGGTGGAAGAATTGCCATCTGTGTCTGTATCTTGCTGTCCAAAAGTAGTTTACGTTTGAAATGAATCAAGGTAGATTATGAAACGCAATTATAAATATGCTAGCTTTGACCTGTAGACTGCTTGCTTTTGAAGTATTCAATCTACTTGTAAATTATAAACTTACAGAGCATTGTTTTACTCTTTAATAATTTTTTGTTCATTTTTAAATTTGTTTTAAAATGCCATGAGCTTTTTATCATCCTGTAGTGCTTTCTTGAGAGTTACAAGAGACAGGTGGAAGAAATGTGAGCAATTCCAGGTGCAGGAACAATTGGTGAGGCTGGTGATGCCCTCCTTCAAGAGTCAAAGGATGGTAACAGTGTGTTAGAGTGGCATGTTATAAAGTAAGCAGAAATAAGTGGCTGAAAAACAAGCTATTTAGTGTGTCCATTGAGTTAAACTTAGGTAAATGATCATCTGATATGATATCCTGCATGCTTTTGTTTACTGGCTGTTGTAATTCTGCTTAGAGATGTGGTTTGTTTGGGTTTTTAGGTCCAGAATTGTCTATGAAAGCATAGAAGTATTCCTCTGATAGGTTGTTTCAGTGCTCGGTCAGCTTTACAGGTAAACCTGTGCTTGTAGTTTTTTCTGCTGAGGTGGGCATTTGATGAGATTCATTCTGCCCATGAGGATGGAGCTGTTCTGCAATGTCGTGCAGTCTGTACATGTGATATTCTCCCAGCTCAGTCCAGTGAAGGGGAACTGAAAGCTTTGAAGAACACTGATTAAATCCCTTCTCTGTACATGTTTACTGCAATGATTTGTTCAGATCTCACTCTTAAAATGCATTTGTTGAGGGCAAGAAAGATGTTTTTGAAGTCTGTGTTTTAGGAAGGAAATGGAAGTATTTGCTGTGACCAACAAGGCAGAAGTTCAGTGGGCCCTGAGATAAAAAAAAGCACTGTGCTCGTGCCTTTAGTAGCTAACATAAAGCAGAATTGCGAAGCAGCTCTTTCTTTGATGTCTTTGAAGCTATTTGCAATGGTTGCGTATGATCAATAAACCTTTGACTTGCTGTTGGGAGTCTGTTTGGGGCTGATAGAAGGCAGCTGCATTGAAAGATCATTCATAATTTGTTGAGTCATTCGTTCTCATCAGATATTCTTATTCTGGTGTTAACAGTACAAGAATATAAAAGCATTGTGGTTCTTACAGTGTTTTGTAGCCTTTCTAGCTGGTACCCTGACATAAAAATATAGCTGCAGCATAGATTAATGTATCAAATAGAGGGATCAAAAGAAACATTTAGCTTATGTAGCTTACTTTGGAGATAGGGCACAAATATAATACCTTAGTTGGAGCAAGTTGGAGAGAATGTATTGTCTTTTGGTGAAATTAATGTTTATGTGCCCTGGCAAGTGTCTTCTGTATGTACAGGAAGCATGATGCTGGTCAGTCTGGTTCATTTCCACCTTGCATGGAGGATAACAAAGGTCATGTTCAGCGGATGTGATACTCTGCCAACAATATAAGTGGGAATCACTGAAAAGCAGCTCAGTGGATCTGTGCACTAGTATCCATTGGTTAGGGTGAAGGTTAAGGTGAGCTGAAGCCTCCCTGGATTTACAAGCTTAGTCTGTAAGACCAGGTATAAAAGAAGTTGTAGTAGGTGCAAAAGGGAGGAACAGTGGGACAGAATCTGTCTTTAGTGGAACCAGGTACATTGCTTTCTCTCTGAGAAACTTTTTAAGAGAAGGGTTCTGCTGTCCTAAAAAGAGCTGTACAAACCTGTGTATTTTGTGTCAGGCTGGGCAAGGAATTTCTGCTAGGAGTTACAGAACTGAAACTTATCGGTTTTATCAGTCAGTATCTGGGATAATTGAAGCTGCATCCAAACTGAGGTAACTAGGACCTGTGGTTCTGCCCTGAGAGTGCAACCAGCTGAATCATGACAGAATCAGAGGTACGAGTTCTACACTGTGTAACTAATGGACCTGTTTGTAAAAGTCACTTGGAAAAATGTCATTTCTGGAAAATGACTGTCCTTGGTAGTCCTGTGCTAAAGTTGGCTAATGTTACTAATTATATACTGTGTGAAATACCCTGGAATAAGGAATCTGTCGGGATGGAAAATGCTAGAGACTTCTGTGGGCTATGTGGTAGACCTGTGCAAAAATCCCCAAGTCCAAAATCCATTGGTTTTGCCTTGAATAACTTCTGGATTTGTAACAATTTTACTGCTTAATAGGAATGCTACTTAGTCATATTTTAAGTATTGCAACTAATCTGTCATCGGTATATCTACTTTATTCGGTATAAAGATAAGTTTGCAGAAAATGAGTCTGTTTAAACCAGTTTGTTAGTGCTGGTTTTGCCTTCCCATAGTCAGAGTTTGTGCTGGAGGTAGTGGAACTGCTAATAGGTATGTAAAATTAATAGTGAAGTAGACAGCTGTAACACCTACAAATTAGCTGTGTCTCTGTGAACTTAATGTGCATAGTACATCTTTGATACTTTAAGATCCTCATTGAATATTAATTCATAGGCTGTAAACCAGAAATAAGGATAAGGAGTGTTTGGTTTTTTCTCTGGTAAAAATTTAAATTCTTGATTCAATTTTAAAGCCTTCACAGCCAGCTACTTGCCATGGCTTGTGAAACCTGCCTGCCTCCCTTCAGTAAGCATGAAGAATTTATACCATCTTCTGCTTTTTGGAAGATACAGCAGTGTTGGTGATTCTGTATTCAGAAATGCATTTTCACATTTAATCAGTCAGTTGTAGTTGGCTTCCACAAAAGCTTTTCTACATTCATACTGAGAGCTGTGAGGATTAAAGTTATTTGTTTATGCTTTTTAATGTTTTATTTCAGTCACTTTTTTTTTGGCTGTGGAGCTTGTGCCAAAATGTATGTATGTTATTTGTCTTGATCTTATAGTAATTTCATTTTGGAAAGTACCTGTAGAAACAATTGATCATTGAAGGACATGATACGACTTCCCATATTTGTTTTCAGTTTCAGGTCTGTCCAAAAAGTTTGTGTGTTTCCACTCCTGGGCATCGAACTGATCTCTTCCAGCGAGACCCTCAGAATGTTCTAATAACAGACTTCTTTGGCAGCGTAAGAAAAGTGGAAATTACAACAGAGACAATTTCTTTGGACCGTAATTTAGCTGGCTTTGAAAGCGAGTGAGTAGTCATTATTTATTATATCTAGTATATTATTTAACTTTGTTCAACAGATACAAAACTGCCTTATAACTATCAAGGGAAGAACTGTTTTCCATGAAAGGACCAAGGGGTCAGTATGGACTGTTATTAATAATAAAACTGAGGTTTGTCAGCTGGAAGTGTTCTGTTTAAAAAAAAAAAAAAAAAAAAAAAGAATTCCCACTCCCTCATCCCATCTTACAAGTAAATGCTTCAAAGACCCCAAGGTGTGGATATCATCAACAGAGAGAGTAGTCTGAAATTTTCTTTCTTCCTTGATGGTTTAATGTGCAGAGACATTTAAATTCCTTTTTATAGTAGTTTACTTCTTCGGGTAAGCTCTGATTTCAAAGCATGGGTTGTTTCATTAAAACTGTTTTCTTAATAAATGCTTGGTTTCTGTTCTGCAAATTCTATGGCTTTCGGCTTTAGCTGTCCAGAGAACTTCAGTTGCAGAGATGTAATTATTTACATGAATAACATTGCTGGTCTAAGTTTGTGGGTAGAGGGATTCTGTTTCTTTGTGGATGAAGAAGGAATTATAAACTCCTTTGTATTTTTGGTATTCTGTTGCCACCTATTGGAAACATGTAAAGGAGGATGTGTTTGTACAGCAGTGTATTTGGCATTTTGCTGCCATTTCTGATGCATCTTTTAGCTTTCACAATACTTTGCTCTAGCAGGGAAGAAAGAAAAAATAGTACACTCTAAACAGGAGTGCAATATTTTTCAACTCATAAATTTATATGAATACTATGTATATGAATATATATGAATTTACTATCACTCAGTTGTTAGTGGATATCAGTTTCATTAATTTTAGAGATAATAGTAGCTTAGTCCTGGAAATTAATACTATCCTACACTAAGGCCAGTGTATTTTATAATTTAGAAACATGGGATTCAAGTTTATGGAAAATGTAAAGGAGATTCAGGTTTTAGACTTCTTTATTTCAGATCTAAAATCTAAGAGTGTGACACATTTCTTTTTATACTAATTGAATGTTATTTTGCTTTTAGTATACTGATATTAAGTGAACTTTTTGTAAGCTTACTGTGTTACCTACCAGAATAATACCTTAATAGTGTTTCTAAAAGCCTTTGTGAAGAGCAGAAAAGTTGCATAGAATTGAACTTGCACTCCTTAGGAAACTGTCTTAGAATAGATGCACGAATTTGCCAGGGAAGTGTGATACAGAAATCTGTGCCACCACCTAATAGAAATGTTGATTTGTTACAGAGATCACTGTAAATCTGTGTGCGCTGATCTTATTCTGAGAAAATCTGTGCAGAGTTTTGAATCTTTTTCCTTGTTCTGAATTGTATTTGTTACATTTTTGTTGATAAGACATTTAGCAGTGTTACTTTATTCTTAACATTTGATGTGTTCTCTTTCATTCCTTCTTTCCTGAATCATTTTCTCTGTTTCAAGCTTTTTCCCTCTTTTCTTGCATATTGGTGGCAGTAGAGTGCTGCAAAATGTTTGTGTTAAGGAGAAAAACAGGGAAGCAAAGTAGGGACCCCAGCTCTGATCTGGTCAGTGTTAGATTGGAATTGTGTCTGTTATAAAGTTGCAAGGGTCAATGTATGCAGCTAAGCAGATTGTTTTAAACACAACCAAACAAAACTGCTGACTATATAGATAATGGGTAGAGAAGATGCTGTTGTGAGATATGACCGTGCCTTGGAATTGTGCTATTTACAGACAGTGCAAGGTTTCACTTAACTCAGTGTTGTGACTTTGCCAAATCTTTCCGACAGAACTCATTTGTTTTGCTGCACAGTTCTTTAGCAATTCCTTTGCAGAGTGTCTTACTGTGAGCTCAGCACAAGCAGTTCCTGCTTTGCAAGGTCAGTGTTGGTGTCTGATACTGATACCAGCTCTGTTAATCCCAGTGTGGCCTTAGGAGTTTCCTTGAGCTGAAGGAATCCCATGCTGTTTCCTTTTTTCATAGTAGTTTCAGTCTAAGCTATGTTCACTTCAGATTTCTTCCAGGCAGCATCATATAAAACCATCCTAGTTTCATTGCTTTTGAGGCTTGGGCTTCAGATTTATTAGTTGTGCTGAGCTGAATTGTACACTGCTCGCAGGGGCTGTTGTCCTAAAGCTGAAGAGTTTTAACTAAGCCACTTGGCTTAGGACCGGTGCTTGTGTGATGGAGAATAATTGTGAGTAATTGGTTTGTGAACAGATAGGTAATTTGTTTTGGCCGGTAGATGCAGTGGACTTTTCCTAAAATAGCAGAGGCTGTGTATGTTCAGAGATCACCGTTAATTTTTAACCAAGTGCCTCAGTTTGTTTGGAGATGGCCGTTAATTTCTGACTGGGTGCTTGCAGAAGCGGGTGGGTGCCGGGAGGTGGCAGCAGCGCTAAGGCAGCCGGGCTGTGCCGGGATGGCAGCAGCTTGGGGATGGGTTGGTTTTTTTTTCCCCTTTATTCGGTCAGCTTTAGAGTGAAATTAGATGAGGAAAGGAAGGAGGAGTTGAATAATTATTCAGAGTAAATTCTGGAGAGGCTCTGTTTTTA
This sequence comes from Coturnix japonica, assembly GCF_054131305.1. Taxonomy (NCBI): domain Eukaryota; kingdom Metazoa; phylum Chordata; class Aves; order Galliformes; family Phasianidae; genus Coturnix; species Coturnix japonica. The sequence goes on from NC_140673.1 coordinate 18,962,380, forward strand.
TTTTACACTCGTTGAACATCACATATGAAACAAGCTCATCAGTTATGCATGTAGCATACTTTCCCTTAATGCCTTACCATTATAACAAAATGAATTCATAATTGTGGATGTTTTAAATCCAGAAGTGCTTTAATAGCCTACAACTAATTTAGGGAGTTTGAAAAAATAATGGGTAGTTAAATATTACTGCTGTATTTCTTAAAGTATTTTGTAAATACATTTATTTTTTTCTCTTCTTGGCTGTGAAAAGGTAAATGTATGTGTATTATGTGTATATATGTACATGCATGTACACACTGTACTGTGTTTGCTAGTGTAAAAGATGCATTCAAGGTAAGATGACTGCAGTGGCAACAGTGGAAGAAATTCTATGGAAAGGCTGCTCCATAAATAATGCTTCCTATTTTATTATTTTGGTCTGTGAAATCAGAGGTGGCCGTTGGTGGCATGGCAGTAGAGGAGCTGAGGTTGAACCTTCCCACCTTTATCCCGTTACACTTTACTGCTGTGCAACAGATGGCAGCAGAGGGGCAGTCTGACAGAATGGCGACCTCCATAGTGTGGTATATGGTAGAATACATTTACACTGGTGTTGCAGGGCTATAAAATAAATAAGGATGAGTACCAATATCAGAAGGAACTCTAACTATAAATTGTGTTGGGAAAACCTGAAAAGCACAAAAATATTGTGCTTGTTTATTGTGCTCCCTGTTTAGCAATAAAAAGTAGAGCTGAGTAATAGATTTTACTTTTACTCTTTTAAAATTATTTTTGATGGTAATTTTTGCCAGAGATTTTTGTTTTTCATAAGAAAATACGTTTTCTTGCGAGACTGTACCTTGACTCAAGTTTTCTTTGATCTTGGATGTATTTTCCCCTGCTACCTTGAGAGGAGTTTATAGGGCATCTTGTATTTCTTGAGTGACAAAGCTTTAATTATTACTACTAGGCTTTGCTATGATTATTTTGTGCATTTTCAGTTGAATACTACTCTGCTTAACCTACGTACGTACAGTTTAAATAGGCATTGATACACACAAGAAAACTGTTGGTCTGCAGAGGTGCTGTGTACTGTGAATGCCCCACAGAGGTCACTTAGATAAAGGATAAGTACGTAATAGTAATAGTGTTAACTTCAGACTTGTTCATTGTAAGTGACTTTCATCTGCAAATTGACTTATGTATTATAATAGTTTCAGGTACTGGACAGGTAATGACTAAATTTGTTGCATGTCAGATTTTCAAGGAGTCCTTCAGCAAATTTAGCAGATTTTAACAATCTAAATAGCTGAGAATATCTAGGAATTACAGGATCTTCAGCCTAGATTATTTTTCATTGTTCATCTATTCCTTTTTACATCTTCTTACATAGCATTCTTGTTTATTTTCTTCCTCAATATTTCTTCACCTTTTCTCCCTTGTGTGATCTTTACTTGCTATTATTGTTACAGTTGAGTGGGCTTCTTTCTAATTCTAGTCCCCTAGAGTGCTCTTTAGACTTTCTAGTGCTCTTTATATGGAGATCATTATTTGATTTTCTTGCTTTGGTGTCCACTCACAAAATTCAAATTGATGTCTATTCTAGGAGGTACTTCTATAGTTGTGTTCTATATTTTGTCACTCAGGAATACCATGCAGTCACCTGCAATGTTTGTCCTGTACCTGACCAGAAAGTATTTCCATGTATGTATTTTTTTTAATTTGAGACAGTATTTTCATTTCAATAAAATTACATTAGTTATTATTATTAATATCATCTTCATATCAAAAATACCAGAGCAACTGTTGATCTTTTTTTATGCATAATGTTTGTTGTGTACTTTTTTTTTTTTTTTTTTTTTGGGATTTCAGAAGAAAATTTCAAGGGAGTAGAAAAAAAAAAGGGGGGGAAAAGCAAAGAGGCATCTTGAAACCATGATTATGGGACTGTTATGTCTTTGGAATTTAGTGGCCAAGCATATGCTAGCGTTGTTTATGCCCCAGAAATGAATCTGGGCACATAACAATTAAGTCTCCAGGGCTCAAATAACATTGCTTTTTTTTTTTTTTTTTTTTAATGTGGTATTAAAGCATATGCAGGAGCTCTTAGTCTTTCTCTGTTTTGATATTGTGAAAAAGCTTACACTTGCTTTTTGAGTGCCTGAGGGATTACCTTCCAGATGGCCAGAGATTTCTGCCACTGAAAATTTATATCTTGTCCAAAGCTGTGGGGGAGGAAGGGGCATTTTGCCTTCACAACACATTTATATAACTGATGGCTAAAAGACCGTAAAATGATCTCTATCTGCAATTCCCAGCCCTTCCAATAGGAGATACTTTTCTCAAATCAGGTGTTTGGTGGACTAAAGTTTTTGCCATAGGGCTGTTAAATTTCTTACTTAAGTCCTTGAAGTCCTATTATTGATCTCAGTAAGCTGCAAGATGATCTGTTTGATAGTAAGAAGTTTCTCTGCACTACTTATTTCTGAAGACTCTGTTACACTCAAAGAAGTTACACTTCACAGAAGACTTTCTGGGAGCTTTAGATCTTCAGTGGAGAAAAAAAAAACAACAAACACAAAAAAGAAAGGAAAAGCATAGATGTATGTTGTGGGAGGAGAAGAAGAGCTGGCATCCAAAAGCAGCATTGCATTATTACTAGGCATCTCTTTTCAGTCGTTAGCTGTTTGAATAGACAACTGGAAATTTCAGGCAAGGAGAGAGAAGGGAAGCCACAATTGCATCAAAGGATGGAAAGAAAACTGGAGGTTATTACAAAAGGAGATCTGATCATATAAGAAGTAGGTTTGCAGATGGCTTGCTGAGCACCCTTTAATTTTACTTTACAAAGTGATATTGTTTTATATGCTTGGTCAGGGGTATCAGAAATCTATACAGAGTGTGGGAGGAGGAACGACAGATGCTGAATATGTCTACCAAAGTGCTCAAGCTACTGTTAAGATTATTGTATGAAATCTGTTGGACAGCAGAATATTAACTGTGTAGCAAGATTGATCTTACAGGAAAAAAAATGTGCTGTAACTAAAAAACTTACTGCAGAATAGAATTTATTCGGCTTTTTTCAAAGGCAGTGGACTGTAATTGCTTGAAGGATAGATGTTGGTAAGCTGTAGGAGGAATGAACAAAAAGTAATGAAACGTAGCAAAGGGTTTTGCATGTCCTGAAAAAAATATACAGCAGGAGGAATGTGAGATACAAAGGTAGTTGGAGCATTTGCTATTGAGAGACTGGATATGATGTAGTATTCTTTTGGATCCTAGCTAACTCAATTCTGTGGGCTCCAGTTACTATTCGGTAGTAATTGTGGATGTTCAGCTTTCATAGAATGCTGATGCCTGTCTTTGTTGTGCCAGGTGCTATTAAAAGGGCAAGACTAAACTGGACACAACTTCACATAATATTGAAAAAGAACTGAAAACCCTTTACTCTTCTGTCCAGAGGTTGGTTCCAGTTTGGAACATAAAGACAGGCGGGATTTCTCTTTCATAGAGTGAGCTGGAAGATCCTACTGTGCATGTTTGTTTACACTCATATTCCTACTTTGTAATACAGTATCGGAATTAGTACGGTTGAAGGCAGTATGTTCCTGTGTCATCAACAGAACTAATGTATTCTGATTGCAAACTGAAATTACTAGGTTTTTGATAGATTTCCAAAAATATAAATTGAACTGACCTACATTATCTGGGGAATTCCACTTTCACAATGTGAAATGATAGAGAATTAGTGAGAATGAAGTGTCACCTAAATAATATTTTGGTAGCTGAAAGAGATTAGGATTTGGGAGGAAATGGAAGGGCAGGGTGTCCCCTTCCTGCCCCCTGTGTATTCAAACTGAACTTCATTCCAGTAGTTTCCAACAGAGGACAAGAATGCAGTGGAGACTGGATTTTTCTTTACTGTGGGGAAGGGAGGAATAAATGCTGAGCATTGATATTCACAGGCGCTTTAGTGTAAGCTCTTTGAATTACATGATAGCTATTTTAAGTTTCTATTCCTACTGGTAAAAAAAAAATTGGTGCTGAAGTCTGGCTGACATACAAATTTGTTCCAATATTGAGAGAATGCTTGATTAGAAATCAAAACACTTAACAGTGTTGCACCATCCTCCTGACACCCGTTAGCAGAGTTTCAATTTTATAGTAATATTTTCCATGTAATTTCTTGTATATTGCTATGTGAAAGGTACAAAAAAATCAATCCTGCAGGGACCAGATACAGAGGAAAGGATGGAATAATGTAGGCTATCGGTTGATACATTTTCAGACACTCTGAAGGGTAACAAATTTTTTTGCTAATCTCTAAGAATAATCTTCAACAGATTACAGTCTTTATCTTGACTAAGTGTATGTTTTCACTATGGTGTTCGTCATTTTAATATACTTTTGTAAATGTTGAAGAATTAGATTATTGGTTTTCCGGTGACAGATGGTGGATGACAAATGTTTGGACTCGGGCAGTTTCAAACGGTGTGTGGAAGGGTACTTTGTGACAGTGGGCTACTTCTTATTCTGCAAAAAGCTTAAGTTCATATTTAATGTTACATTTAACAGGGCCACAAAGATGATGAGGGGCCTCTTATGAGGAAGGGCTGGGATACTTGGGAATGTTCGGCCTGGAAAAGCAGAGAGGGGATCTTATTAATGCTAATAAATATTTAAAGGGTGGGTGTCAAGTGGATGGGGCCAGGCTCATTTCAGTGGCACACAGCAACAGGAGAAGGCGCAACAGGCACAAACTGGAACACAAGAAGGTTCCGTGAACATGAAGAAAAACTTCTTTATTTTGAGGGTGCCAGAGAACTGGAATAGGCAGCCTGGAGAGGCTGTGGTGCCTCCTCTGAAGATATTAAAAACATGCCTGAACACTTTCCTGTGCAACTTTGTGGGACTCGCTTTAGCAATGGGTTGGACTTGGAGATCTCCAGAGGTCCCTTCCAACTCCTAAGATTCCTTGACTAGGAATCTGAATAGCTCCATCAAGTTAACCACTGCTGAAAGTGCATTTATTGTTGTGGGGCATCACATGTTCCTAAGCCAGTGCTGGGCTTGTTTATTCTGCTTGGAATAGGCAAATTGGCTATCAGAATAAACAACTCAAATGCATGTTTTCTGTGGTCCAGCTGGTTCCAGATAGTTAGTTAGTCTGTATAATTTATACTCCACTGGCGCAGCATAGCTGCTGCCCTCGCAGGGAAAGAGATTATATGCAAGGAGCGAGCAGATGGTCTTTGTACTCCCTGCTGAGGGCGTTGTATCATGGAGAGGGCAGAGCCAGTCCATGGCTAGGAGTCACTAGCTTAGCTACCCAGAGCAGCCAAAGGCATCCTGCTGGCTGCTGCTCCTTGCTTTGCAGTTTGTGCAGAGCCCATATGGGCTCTTAAGAGGACAGGAGGATGAGGGTTGTGACATGCCAATCTTTTCGCCGTGGCTGACTTCCTGGAACTACAGTCCAGGGCTATAGTTCTGCTGGCAAAAGCTTTCCGAAACCAGGGAAAAATCTGCCTTGCAGATTATACGTCTAGATTTCCTTTTGCACAACACAGTGCTCTGAAGGATAGGAGTGGACAGATTTTCAATGCAATAGAAAAGATTTAAGTGTAAACTGTGTGAAAGAAGCATATGAGGGTATGTTTTTTCCTGTAACTCCACTGTAGCTGTTTAAATTTTACAAGTGGGATACTGTATAGTGTATTGTAATTATATTAAATAATTTGGATGAGATAAAAATCAGATTTACTTGTATTCCTGCATGGTTTCTGGTCCTTTGTTACCTGCAAATGAGACATGTTGCCATAAGCATGTTTTAGCTGCTCTAAAATTTTAATATTTTTCTGTTTGAAATGGTAGGATAAAAGCTACATCTTTACATTTTTAGCAGTTTATGACTCAGTTTCTGAAAAGAGAATAATGAACCTAGTAGTTATTAAAAGGTTTATCTCAATATAACTATAACATAATATTTAAACTTTATAGTTCCCCACTGACTGGCTTTATTTTTTTCCTTTTGGTTACTTAAGAGTCTGAACCATGGCTACCCGCTAGAATAAAATAGGAATGAAGACCGCTTGCTGTAGGTCTAAATTTTATCTGGGGAATTGGAGCAGAACAGCCACTAAGTGAAACTGCTCTGCATCTCAGCTATAGAGGACATAACCTCTCTTGCTTCCTTAGCTGTCAAATAGTGCCCTACTTTGTTTTTCTTTGTGTGTGGTTTCCCTCTGATACAGTTTTACTAAAGGAAAATTTATTACAAAATATTCTAAGCTGACTTCTATGTTATTAGATGATTAGGAGCTTTTATAAATGTCTTCATGAATGGATGTGTCTGTAAAATGGATAAATTCACGCTGTACTGTAACTATTTAGAAGTAAAAGTATAGGCACAAAAAAACATGATTAGATGGAAAAAATCTCTCAAAACAGTGTATTTCCACATGGTTTCTGAATCTAATGGTACTACTGAAAAATAGTAACTTCCATAGGAATCTGCAACTGTATTAAGTAATTTAGGAAGGAAAGAAGAAAGAAGTGCTCTAGCTGTGGCAGGTAGAATTTCCATGCCGTGTATTTGAGGTGGCTTAGGTTAGTGGTCACTCTAATGTATTATATGTTTAGTTGTTGTATTTTATTATGTATAATTGTTGAGTTTCTGATGAGCAAACATCTGGGAAGCACCTTGCAAACAGCTTTCCCTGTTACTGTTCTTGAAGTTTGCAATAACCCTGGTGACTGCAGAAAGGCCATGGAGAGCGACATGCTTACAGTCTGTTGATGGAGTGGGGATAAATTGTGGTGTTGGGGTACATGTTCTGCTAACAGAGGACTTCTGTTAGTCACAAAATCTGTATTGCATTGGACTATCAGGGTTTTATGCAAACATAATTATTTCTTTAACACCAAGAGGGAGTAGACGAGTCATTTGGTAATTATGTGCCAAATTATGACTGTTGTTAAATCATCTAATTCTAAATATAAAACATTTTAAATTACAGTGCAGATCTTAAGAGATTATCATTATCACTGTGTTGAACTTGTGTATGCATACACGAGTTTTATGGCAGGTAATAACAGATGCAAAAGGTGTATTAGAATAATAGTGATTAGTAGTCTGACATGGAATTTATTTGTGATAGTATGTCACCCAAGGGGTAGTTGGTTGAGTTTGTAAATATTTCTAGATAATTGTCTCTTACTGGTTTCCAGCTGTTTCTTCTGTCTTTCTCTAGATGTGAAATGAAGACTAAAATAGCTGTCCATTACAAGATATACTGAGAGTAGGGGGAAAAAGGGCGATGGTAGGGGGAAGCTCATTTTACATATAAATGATTGTATTCAAAAATGCCGGTATGGAACAGACATAATCTCAATGTGACCATTGCCTCTGTCTAGCTTAAATGTAAGAGAAAAAGCTACAGAAACTATGGCTAATAAGGGTATTGTTTTAAATGAAATCCCACCTACAGAGGAAATCCTGTTTTCTTTTAATGTGCCAATTGAATATGCAACCTGCACACCATGGCAAACTGAAGTCTCAGTAAAGATGGTGTAATGTAAATTGAAACAGGAATTAATTAATGTATTAATGCCTTTTGTGCCTACTGTGCTCATCTGGTGATCAGATTATTTTGCTAAATGCAATCAGAACTGTACAAAAGAATATTTATATAATAAAACTTAATTAACTAGAAATTTAAGATGAAAAAAATTACAGGAATGAAGTGAAGGAAATTGTAAAATGTTATTTATTCTCATTAATAGCTGTCTTTGTGAAATAAAAGTATAATTTCTGGGTATGATTCTTTTCAAACAGAACTGGAAAAAAGAAAAAGCAAGAGAGGAGCAAGTCATGAAGTCTATAATCAGAAATTACAGCAATTTACATGTTGCTTAGTCAAAAAACATAAACTGTTTTTGTTTTTAAAAGCTGAAACGAAGGATCATCTTCCTATCCATAGACAAAAAGATGAACTCTTTGGGAAAATGAATATTGAATGCAACCCATCCTCAAACTAATGCAAAATCTCTTAGTGCTGTATTCTTTGATGTAGTAACTTTCTTAGTTTGTAAATCCTTCATATATTTTGCTATTATTTTTTATAATGCTTAAGAGGACAGAAGTATTAAATGTAGATTATTCTAGTTTTCAACTCTGTTGCAGTTTCCAAACTCTGCAGCTGCATCAGTGTTCTAAGGCAGATAAAAACTCCCTTGCTAACTTGGTTCTTACCATTTATTAAGTATGCCTAAGTGCGTGGCCCAGAGTTATGGCAGCTGAAGAAGTACACTAAGGAGGCTAATTAGAGACCTACGTTACATATTGAGCAGTTCTGTAGCTGCCTGAGAATGTGGAATGGATGGGTTGTGAGAATCTGCCCTGAGAGCTGATTGGATGGGCAGAAGAAGCAGGTTTGGTCAAACCAAGCTCATCTCAACAAAAAGAGGGAAGCAGGGTGAAGAGCTGTTGCTTACTCTTGTATTGGTCATTTCCATTGCCTACTCTTGTCAACTGGACCCAGCTGTCTCCAGCACAGCACTGTATGTATATATTCAGGAGCAATATTAGGGGCCAGATGTCCACATCAGATTAAAACTTTAGTGATGGGTTTACTGTAAATAGCTTAGTGTGGGTTTATATTTTTAATGTTCAGTCATGTAGGTTGAATAAATCTTTTGTAGTTTAATCAGCCCAGGTTTTGTCTGAATACTTGTATTTGAGTTACTTCTCATGAGTAGAGAGGTAAACACTCACAAGAGGTTCTTCCTGTGTGGAGTAGAAAAATATGATACTGTCCTATAAGAAATATTGATAGAGCATCTCCTGTGCATTCAAGGAAAAGCAAAACCTCAAGAAAAACAACAAAACACCACCAAAGAATTTAGTCCTGGACTTATGTAATCATGGAGATATAAATGTAAGAATCTGAGTGAAAAGCATTTGGAGATGGCTCAAGCATTACCACATATTTCATCTGTTTGCCGGCAACTACAGTTTGTTTCTTGTATGTTCTAGACCAGCTTCTGCACGGAATGTGTTCTAATGTGAAGAGAGATTTTCTGAAAGTGACAGGAAACATTTCCATTATGACAGAGTGGTTTGAACTGATGTAGATCTGCAGTGGTAGCGTAGCGCTTAAGCACATTTAGCGGTCACGTTTTTGTTTATTTTTGTCCTTCCTAATCTACTTAAAGCAACAGTGGGCAGTTTCCTTTAAAAAAAATAAATAGAAAGAAACAAAAAAGATGCCCAAACACAACTTGTTTTAGTAAGATGCCACACAAGTTTCTGACACATTACTGTTCATAAGAATCGCTTTGTCCTTCATGTAGTAGTCTCTGAATTAGTGTATTTTACGTGAATAGATTTTGCATTAAAATAAGTAAATGTACTCAGACATTTAAAAAAAAAGAAAAAAAAAAAGAAGCTTCAATTCCTAGTTTTCAAAATGTAGTAAAGCATGAGTCTTTTTTTTTTTTTTCCAGTTATGAGTGTGAAATAGCCAGATTCTCATCTAGTACACTGTACAGCACTTTAGTCAAGGAACTATTGTTATAGAGCAGATAAGATTAAAAGAAAAAATCATTGGGTTTGATGAAAACCTGCATGAACAGTGGGGGAAAAAAAAAAACCAAAGTTACCATAGCAACCACCAGGGCTTTAGACAGAAGCTAAGTAAATAGTGGAGAAATGTAACAGAAAATGTGAGGGCCATTTGGTAAAGCATTAAAAAATGAAAATGAAATTTTAAGGCAAACATGATTAATACTGAGCTTTTATCCCTTCAAAATCCCTAATCAGCAGCTGATTGCCCCTAAAACAAAAATAAAAGAACTGTTATTGATAAAGTTTTAGTGTTTGAATCCATTAGACTCTATTAAAGAGACATTTTTGTGAATTTCATAAAAAACAGGTGACAGCTGTATGAGACACTTCTGCTTATTTTCTTCTCATCAGAGGTTAAGGCTGCAGTGTTAACCTGTGTGGTTGATGAGGCTTTAAGAACACCTCTCCCAGTATAAACAGCAGTTAGACCGAAAGTTTGCTTGATGAAAGTGGTTCTGCATTAGAAATACCATGAGTTCTCTGTGAGATGTTGTTAGGTCAACTGACTGCGTAACAACATAGGATTGGCAGAGGCAGCTTTAAAGTTCTTGGGCAGTAGAATTTCATGAATGGACAATGTTGGTAAGCAGAGGAGGGCAGAATCTCCTGTATAAAACAGGCTTATGCAATTGCACAGTTACTTTCCCATGCCTTTGTGTCTGAACCTGTCCTCTGTTCTGTGTCAGAACAGTAGGTTATGATGGGGCCAACTTAGCACTGGGACAGCGTGGGGGCTTGGTTGTTGCTGCACTCGGAGCCATTGCAGGTGGTTGCTGCTCCCAGATCTTTGCTGCAGACAGAGCACTTTGCTCAGTGTGCCCACCTCTGCCAAAGATCGGATCCAAAAACCCTGTGGAGTCAAATCGCAGCATGAAGCCTTATTATCTCCCAACACAGTCTGTTAGCACATTGAGGTTTTCTGTTGTATTGTAGTGCACTTGAGATCAGAAAACTCCATAAACATTACATTGTGAAGTATGACAACTCAGTTAAGATCCTAGTGAACATGTTTAGCACAAATAAAACAAGAATAGTTTTCTAGCACTATTTATCTTTTACTATGCTGTTGTAGATGTGTGGAAACCCAGAAGTGTGGAGCTGTGGTGGGTCATATGAGCTTGAGATACTGAGCACACTGTGAGAAATGCGTTCTATCACTGGTGTCATGAGGCAGGAGAACAGCTGAACCCTGCATTGTTGTCAGATGAAACTCAACCCCACTAGGTGGTGCAAGCAAATAAATCAGCTTGCAAAATACTTCTTGCCAGATTAGTAAGCTTAGGGGAAATGCATCTCTTACTAAATTAGAAAACACTATTTATTTTTACCTTTGTAATTATGAATATTAGTTATTAAGAATGTCATAGACTTCTCTTTCCACGTGCAAGAAAAGGTGTGTTCTGTTCTTTGCTACCTTTTGGGTAGCGTAGGCTGGCAGCAGTGTTCTGTGCTTATAGCTGAGGTGGTGACTTGCAGAGGAAGTGGAAAGGTTTGTGGTGTTTCTGTGCTGGCAGAAGGGCCTGCTGATGTCCTGTGAGGGCCTTTCCAGAGAGTCAGCCATACATTGCCTGGCCCTCAGAATCTTTCCCATTATGATTTATCCTTTGCCAGTTGCACGTTGGATTTGTTTACCACTGCAGCAATATCATATACGTACAATTAAATTATGTATTTACAGGAAAAGCAGGTTTCAGACAGTTAGTTAAAATACTACATCATCAAGTTATTGTCCTGAACAATGTAGTGTATAAAATTCCAGTAGAAATTCACCTTTGAGATGTAGAGTATACAGCTGGTCTGTAACAGTAACTGTGCCATATTTGTTAGATCATTGGCTCTATTATGCATTAAACAAACAGGTATGAACAACAGAAAGAAAACCACTCAAACCTGGAAACACACTTCCATTGTGCTCCTGGGTTTGATCATAACATGACATTATCAGTTCGTGTTATACTAGCTATACCATTGTGTTGAATTTAGACCATAATCTCTCAACAATTCAGTCTTTTACTAGATATTCTCTTCCTTCTCCTTCCTGTTGAAAAACCCTCTTGTCAAATGGCAGCTTTATTAAAGATAAGCTGGACAGTAGTTGGTCAACAGCTTTTTATAGCCACAAACCATTAGCAGGAGTATTTAAATTCTAACAAAATGAATTCTTGGGATAAGCAGAAGGTCCCACGAATTTCTGCTTATGCAGAGCCATCAGCATTGTTGATTTTTTATTTTTTATTTTTTATTTTTTTGTCATAAGTCCTATTTTACCAGAGTTCATATGGTTTCCCAGAGGACCTCAGGCTGCCAGCTCTCCAAGGAGGTGTGATGGCATCACGGCTCTGCCATGGTGCTGAAGCAGCCCCTGCCTGCACTGCTGGGTGAATGCTGCAGTGAACATGTTGTCAGCTGCTTAGCAGTCAATGTGAGACAGCAAGTGTTCTTCTGTGATGCTGTTTTCCCCACTTATATCTGTCTTTCAGGCCTTTATTTCACAAGGAGTGCAGTGTGTTCATAAATGCTTTTTTATCATGTTTCAGACCAGGGCTCTGTAATAAGACAACAACTGCAGCTCTGTAGTGAAAGTTGAGTACTTTTTAGTGCCGTATATTTACTGAAATGGAAATTTTTCATTTCAAAGTGACTTAAATATTCATCATTTAAGATGGGTGTGTTTGCCACGTTTGTCCTAGCCTCTATAAATGCAGTGTATGTTTGTATTGTTGTTCTTGTTGTGGGCTTATTTTCTTAGTAAATAAGGCAGGGGGACATTAAAGTATAAAAAGTAAACCCAGCAATACTTGACATAAAATGCTGCACATCTAGCCTGCGCCCATGAAATCTCAATTGACCAACAGCCAAGACATATACTAGTTACAAATAGTAAACTTATACTCAAAGTTTTACAATAAGATTTTATTAGAATGTATAGTCTCTTTAGGGTAGACAAAAAATTGTGGCAGAGATGTATTTAAAATGCAGAAAGAAGCTTCTTTTTTTCCCTTAGTTTTGTTATGGTATGGGAGAAACACGCTCAATTACCATCATGCACTTTTGGCTTTTATTAACTCCAGAATTGGAGTAGAATTTGTATTAATACTGTCAGTAAAGTAGAAGGATTTCATATATTAAAGCACTTTGATTTTCATACTGAAAGAAGTGGTGCTTGTTGTGATAACAAGTTAGAAGTTGCATGACAAAATCTGAACTCTTTACTTTCTCTATATATTTGGTAATATATAGCATGCAGATCTTGTTTTGGCTCTTGATTGTGTTTGTGCTTTCCTCATTTTGGATTTTTTTTCCAGAGCATATTACGGTGCAGTTGGAGTGGTTCCATTGTTTTGTAACTGTTAGTTATTCCATATGCAGATGGTGAAGGAGAAATCTGGCCTCATTATCTGTAATAAATGAACCAAGAAACTTAATTCTTACCTCAGCTTCATATTTGTCCATTTTATATATACATGTGTGTTCACGCATGTGTTGCGAAAGTCCTGAGCAGTATTGAGGGCTTTGTTCTTTTACATAAGGCATCTTGAGAGGTTGAGATTTCTAAGTTGTGACTGGTTGGCATTGTGATGTTTCCTCGTATATGCAGTCTGTTGCTGTTAGTATCTACTCTGTAGATTGTAAACATTAGCAGGAAATAACTTTTAGATAATGGAAAAACCAACTGCTGAGATTAGGTTAATAAACCTTGCTGGACCCAGGCACAGCCAGGGAGATGTGTGGCTGGAGAGCATCTGAAGGCTGGATTTTAAAAGTTAAAGTCCAATTTTCACAAATGACTATATACTATCAGTCTTCAGAAGATGCTTTTGTTAGCATAATAATTCTGCTGACAAGTTATTTATTTACTTATTTTACCCCATGCAAGAACCGACCCATTCAGATGTTCTTGGAAAATGTGCTGCTTAATTTTTTCAGGAAATAAAAAGATCTCATGCAATTGGTTTTTGCTGAATTGTTTTGTAAAGAAAATCTTGGGTGATCGTGTAACACTGCTTAGTATATACAACGTTGAGGATTAAGACCATTCCAAGATTTTTAAAAACTATTTAAATTCATATAAACATGGGTGTGGAAAAACCCTGAGATTTCTTTTAAAAAGCCTTTTTTATTAAATGTTTATAGCCCTTTGCTGTTTTAGTAAATCAAGTAAAACACTACAGAAAATCTAAGGTAGCTGAGAAGGAAAGATGAGAATGGGTATGTTTGTAGCTCAGTCAGAGCTGATTCTGTTCCTGCTTTAGCCTTATCCCTTGAAGACTGCAAAGAGAAAGGGAGCTTATAGCTTGTGGCATGCTCAGAGCTACTGCATCTGTTTTTTCCCAGCAAGAGGAGAGTGAGGTGATCAGAAAAATGCATTTGGCAAGTGTCTGATATACTGGATTTTGTGTCAGGTATTTGGATTAGAAACCACCTTGGAATATTAGAAGCCTGGGTTGTTCAGCCTGCTGTTCAGCTTTGCAGCCTGGGATAACTTCAAATTCAGGAATGTCTTTTGTGTGAGTATATCAGGCTGATAATGGTACTACTACAGCACTGAATTGATGGGAGGGTGATAGTGTCCCTATGTCTGTCCCATACATTTTGGACTTAGTGGCTTACCTTGACAAGTGGCTTGCCTTGGAGCTGCTGTTTCTGTCTGTAGGAATGGAACACCAAAATAATTCTAGCTGCAAAATGTGTATGAAGAACTTAATATATGATGCTCTGGTTAATATGAAGTGGTCTATGGTGGACAGGAGCTGAGTCCTTTCTGGTCCTGATACTAGAACCAGTATATAAGGGAGGATGGAAATAGAAATCATGAAATACCAATGTAAATTAAAAGGTTGTCTGCTTTTAAGTCACACGGTCATCAGTTCCTTGTTCAGCATCATCAGGCTCTGTAGCCTGCAGTACCTTGACCTCAAAGAATGCAATGTAGCTAAGTGTTAGAATTTGAATGTGAGGTTTCATCTGCCATTAAGAAAAACAAACAGAACAAAATCATGACAAAAATGATACAAGCTGCCTGTAAAAACAAAACAAAACAGAAATAATGCTCTAGAAGATTAGACAGAAAAAGCTCAAGAGCTGTATGTGCTCTGTGCTGCTAATGTGAAGGAAAGCCCTCTAATGTGCTTAATAATATACTGTTACCTAGACACGTGTACTGACAGGAGAGCCATCGGATCTCCTAAAGCATTTACTGCTGGCAGTCGGCCGGTTTGGAACACTGCTGAGCTCTGCCATGGCTGCTCAGAGCCAGCTGCAGAGAGAGGAACAAAGGAGGAAACCCAACTGGTGAAAGAAACGAAAATGGTTAAGTTATGTAGTGTATTGTTTTGCTGTCTATTGTGCGTGTCTGTTTTCTGCTTTGTACAAATGTGCTATGGAAAAAGAAACAAAATGCAACATCTCCTGTCTAGAAGGGAGTTGATTGCACAGCAAATCACTTCTTCAAACCCCATAACTCTAATTTTTAAGATGAATATTCTGAGTGCCCTGGATTATAACATGTTTATTCATAGTCTATTGTTGGTACCAATATATGCTCTTTTCTATGTAGAAATGTTTAAGTTCCTTTTTTGTTGTTTGTTTTCTTATTTCATACCAGCAGAGGCTGGAAGCTGACAGGCTGATTAGAAGCCCTTCTTTAAAGGATCTGAGGGCTGTGGTGGACATGAAGTTGTATAGAAACCAACAGCAGGCTGTCGTCATCAGTAAGGCAAACAGCCTGCTAAGGTATATGAGGTTGTTAGCAGATTGAGCAATGTTACTACTATTTCACCTTGATCAGTGCTAGTGGAGTCCCACCTGAAATATTCTGTCTGACTTTTGGCCTTCCCCTTCAAGAAAGTTGCTCATGTCCAGGAGAGGGGTCAGTAGAGGTTGAGCCAAGATGGTGAGGACCTTGAGCACCCAGCCTTGAAAGGTGATTGAGGGATCTGGGCTGACATAGGCATGTAAAGACAGGAATTGTAGTGGCAAACTACAGTGGTTTGAAATGCAGTTAGAGATGGTGAACTGTCCTCTAACCAAGAAATATAGGCTGTAGGTTGCAGTTTGGAAGGTTCAGGTTTATCGTTAGGAGAAAAGTTGTTTTTCAAAGAGGATGGAGTAGCCTTAAAACGTGTTATGTTGGTGAGGTTTTGAAGGCAGCTAGGTGAAGCTGTGACTGACATGATCTGGTATTGGAGATCAAAATAAATGATCTGCAAAAGCCTCTTAGAAATATTTCTTTAATTTCAGGTGACTGTCTACACTGAATTTGAGTGAAAAGGTAAAGCAAAAAAAGTGAGGTAGGAATCTTCAACTGCAGGGCCTATGGTAGAAGAAGATCTGATGATAATGTCAAACAGAAAACAGACATTGCCACTGCTACTTTAACATATTCTTGCAGTGAACTAAATATTCTCATTAGAAATTATAGCTGGATGGTACATTACATGACTCATGAACTGAAAAAACAGAAATACACACTGTAGGTGTAGAAATATTGGGACTCAAAAACCCTGCACATTTTAGCAAGAGCTTGTCGAAAAGCGTAACAATTTAGACAAATGCAGATACATTCAGTTTAATTTAAACATGTGAAAGGAACAGTGAAATGAAACAAAATATGAATTTAACTGGAATGGCCGCTAAATAATGGAACTGCTGTGTTGGAATGCTACCATGTTAATTGTTTGTTTTAAAAATATCGTCCTGCTGATTTTTCTGATGTTTCATCTGCTGGCGGGTGTTGTTAGAGCCTCAGTTACTATGTATAACAAAAATACACTTCAAACAAAATGGAACATTTGCTCAGCTAGATGGGAGGTAAGTCTTTTCTGGCTGGTTTGGACCATCAGTAAAAGCTCCACTGACATTGTTAGACTTGTCTGTATCATTTGTCCCGAGTCTGGGAAATTCCATGGAGTCTCTTGTTCTCTGCTGTCCCCTACAAACTCTGTGTGCTGTGGAGATTAATTAAAGTAAAGCAGAAGCTTTAAGTAGCTACTTTTTGCTCTGGACTCAGATAGTGATTTTTCAGTGATAGAGGAGAGACTTAGCTGGTCTTCTATCTCTGTATTTTTTTTATTAGAATTATGTGCTTCAGCAGCATCATCATGTTGAAGCTTAAATTAATTCAAGAGAGATTTTCTAATTTACCTAAAATGTGGAATATTTGAGATAACAGAATAAGCCCTTCAGGTCATGTGTTTTCCAGTAGCAGCAAAGACAGTTCTGCTTAGTTAAGCTAATATTCTTTCAAATTTCTTTCCTGTGTCTTGCCTAAGTGTAAAAATAGGAGCAGGAAGAACAGAGAGTCCCTTCAGTGTCTAAACATATTTTAACAGAAGTCATCGGCCAGAAAAGAGAAGATATTGGTCAACCTGTGTATTTGGCTGAAACACAATACAGATTTCCATCGCCTCTTTTTAGGATCTTGGGATGGTTAAGTATATGTAGCTTGGCAGAAGTTAATCACTTGAGATTCTTCATATGAGAAATTATATCTGGATCACAGAAAGGCAGAGGGACCATTTGTTACAGTCTAGTTTTATACAGTTTATGAAGCAACAGATTAAAGCTGAAATGTGTCTGGCAGACTCTGGAAATGCTAACAGACCTTTTATAATAGTGTCCAACAGAAATCACCAAGCGCTCAGAGACTCCAGGATTAAAGCTGTACAACTAGTTTGGGTCAAAATTATTGATGCTTATTTGAAAGAAATGAACAGATTGCAGAAAGTGTTTGCATTTCCAAACAGTGAGATGCTTTGCTTCTTCCTTCTATGCAAATGAGGCCAAGTGAACATCAAGTACAGTAAGTTTACTAGAGTAAAATAATTTTTCTTTTTGGTAAAAGTCAGCAATACTGCTTTCTTCTCCAGATAATAAATCCAATTGTGTAACACTGATATAATTTTTCATTGCATCAGAGATCTTTTTTTTTTTTTTTTTTTTTTCTTCTTCTTTTTTCTTTTTTTTTTTTTCATGTCTTATTGTTCATTTTCCTTTTTAAACCAGTTGGTTCCCTGCTAGATTATTTTCTGCAAACATCATGAAGTGCAGGTAACTGCATCCATCTACCCAAGGATCTTTAGTGTGCTTGTCTGTAATGGTGAAATACTTGAGTATTTCCACTGTAGACCTATCTCCTTCTCTTCATCTTTGAATATACAATAACTCACCTATATAAGGACATGACTTTAAGACTTCACAACAGTGAAATGCAAAAGGTTCATGTTAGCATTCTTCTGGACAGTCATGCAGAGTCACACTAGGTAAGCTGCTGGTTCACTGGCTAACCAGAGCTCGGTACAGTGGAAGGGAATGAAGTTGTTTGCATTATTAGGCATATCAGATGCTTACAGGGGGACATCCATGCATTTCTGAGCAAAGGTGGTGGCAGCAAAGTGTATGTTGAACATACTGTTAAATAGTCAAAAGGCTTATTTTGATGATTTAATAGGAGAAAATGATACAATAAAGGAGACTTCATGAAGAAATTCCCTGGGATGATGACTAATTTTGAGTGTTTGTTTCTCTTATATGTGACTATTAGCATGGTGGACATGCCTATAGGTAAATCTCCCATGCCCTTAAAAAGAGAAGAAAAGAATGTATTTGCACATTTTTTTTTGAGGAAAAGCAGAATCAACAATGTTCTCTTCTAGCATTTTCCACGTAGTTTAGTGCTTCTGTTGGTTGAACATACCTTATTCTTAAATACACATGAAGTTAGGGCTTAGCAGGTAGATCAAGTACCTGGCATTGATCCAAGGTCTAATTCTTAATCTTCTGTAGTATGGCTACGGTAGATGAATTTCTTAATGGCCAATTTTAAAAACTATTCACTCAAACCTGACATAGACCATTTCAGTCTCTCTTTAATAGGAAACCTAATAACTTTTTCTGATGTGGTGCATAAAGCTTTGGTGTTCTGTTCTTTTTATTGCCAGTTGCAAGCATGTTCATGTATTTACAGTCAATAAAGCTATCAGCGCTATACATGGACTTAGATTAGAAATTTCAGCCTTTTAGCTTGGGATAACACAAGGCCGCTGCTGTGTTATTTGCATCCTTTGGTGACAGATTGACTGATCAGTTGCAGCATTTCTGCTTTCAAGCCACTTTTAGAAATGGGACAACCTGTTGCAATACATTCATTCACAGTTTTCAGAAGTTATCTGTTAAGCAAACAAGGCTGCGGTTCATGAGCTGTACAAGGCTCTTCTTCCTTCAGGTATTTTTGTCTGTGATAGCCTCTTCTCTTTAGCCTGACTTAACACTCTGACTTGGATCTTGAGTAGTTTCTGAGATGAGTGGCTATATGTTAGGACTTACTTTTCAGGTTCAGTAGCTTCAGAGAGGTGCAATATTACTTGTGCATGGATCATATGTGTGAAAGACTGTACTCTTTTCAAACCAGCATATCTAGAGGCTGTATAAGTCTTAGCCCTGCTACCTCATGTAATTAACGGGTGTTTACATTGCCCAGGGAACCAGGCTTAATAGCTCTGTTGTGCAGTTTGTCCTGATTATAAAGTCTTTTCTCTGTCCTGAAGTGTCCTAACAGCACATTTCTGCCGTGAGCAAACCAGGTAGTGATCACATGCTGCTCCATTTTCTTGTATTTTTACAATACTTGCATGAGATAAAATATATCTATGCCCTAAAGCCATTGCAGCTATTCTGTGTAGCAGACCATAGCAATTGTGGCAAAATATGCCACTTCTTGATAGTAAGAATTTGTACTTCAGCACGCGTTGAGTCTCTCAGGAATTTTCCCACAAGAAAGAGCATGTAAATAGGAAATAAGAAATAAGATTTTTCACTAAATATCTTGACACGTTTTACTGGATTTAGATTCACTTTCCGCAGTTTCTGTTTTTATGCTTACTTTCTTCCATCTGAGAATACTCACAGCGGCAGTATAAAAATAACTTCCAAATTGAATTTTTCGGCATCCTCCTCTTCTGTCTCTTTTTGCTTCCCACATCTCTTCTGATTTTCTGTTTCTTTCTAGTCTTCTCTCTGAAAAATCAAGATCTCCTTATGCTTTGCTTACCAGCTGTCAGGCGTGATGCAGTATATGCTGATATGCCGCTGTGTTAGCTTGCTTTGCCACTGTTGGCAGCACTCTGCTGTCATGCTCAATTGAGACAGAAAGGAGCATTTCTCACTGGAAAATTAATTCATGAAAGATGACTTTTGTTTTTGTAGTAGAATTGTTTTGAAAGACATTGAGCATACAAAGAAATGTGCATTACAACAAATTAGCTCGTAATTTTATGAAGGCTTTAGTGTCAAATATCAGTGAAGTAAATAGTGAGGCCGAATGATGTTGTGGAATTACAGCCTCAAATTACCTCGTGTGATTTGAGCACAAATTCCGTTCACTGAGATGACTTTGTTTTTTTCCTGATGTAACTTTTTTAACAAAAATGAATGCAGTCCCAGGCACCTGGAAATTCTGTAGGCAAAATAAGCAACTTCCTTGTGTCTGTCTGAAAGAGAAAAGCAGGTCAGAAACATTGCAATGGATATGATCCTTTTCATGACCTGTTCCTCATCCTCCACCTTAGAAAACACAGGAGGAAATAGAACGTCCTCTGTGTCCATCTTTTCCCCCTTTCCAGTTACAGCCTTTCTATCCTTTATGCCTTTGAGAAGAGGATTGTCTTTTACAGGTAATTCATCCAGCCCATGAGGCCCAGCTACGGTGGGGCTCATGTAGGATGCAATAGGAGTAAGTTTTCTCATCATTCTTTATACTGACTTTATACTTTTTTCCTTTGGTTGCAAAGCTACCATGCTAACTAATGTAATTCTTTTGATGGAGTATGACACTGTTCCCTGCTTATAAATTAGACAGACACATGTATTGTATTGCAGTTCTGCTGTGTTTATCTGTCAGCATAGCCTCTGATGCAAGTTTTTCTCACTACAACTAGTGCTTCCCCAATGTTTGCACACAGCTTGGGCTATAATGTGTGCCTAAAGTAATCAGTTTTGGTTGCAGCAGCTGCTATGGGGAAGGGAGGTACATGGTGTTGCAGGATCTCATTGGCAGTGAGCTGTCTCTGTTATCTATTAAACAAACTATTTAAAATGTAGTAACTGTGTCTACTTCAGAGGGTTTTAGGCTCTGGTGCTTATAAATATAGGGGAAAAAAACAACTAATTTATGGTCAGCGAGAGCCTGATGTTTTTGGTTGGCTCAATGATCTGCATTTCTTCTTTGCAGCTGATTTTTCTTAGAGTGAGCTGAGTGTTTGGTGACAGGAGGTGGTGGTCTGTTCATTCTCTAGGCAAAATGCCTTGCTGTACTTTTAGATGATAGCACTGCAACATCATAATAGTGAGTACTTTGCTACTGTTGTCAAATTTACAAATGCCACTTATGGTGAGTTATTCTTGCACCTTAGCCCGTAACCTCAAGTGCCCAAAGTTTATCGATACAGTGCTTTATCATAGCTGCTAGCTCAAGTTAATGACTTGCTCCAAGTAAAGGACATTCTTTGGCAATATTTCATACAGCTTTTTTGTCACTTTTTTGAGCTTCCATGCTTTAATGTATGCAGTTTAATATTAAAGATTGAGATACATGCTCATCCAGTTGAGGAGGCAGGAGAGGAGAATCAAAGTTCTTTTGTTGTCTTGACAGCTACTAAATCACTGAGTACAGAAGAACTTGGGAGAGTTACCTGTGTGTGTATAATTAGTGTACATAGGTATACATGTGAGCATATACAATAATTTGTCTAAATCTTGTAATTAGTATAAAATATACAATGTAGTGTAGTTCAGTTGGTTTGATATATTTATTTTTCCTGAAAATAAAATAGAGTAGAAAAAAACTTTCTTGAACTTGAAATTCTCCTGTCAGCCTAATTTCAATGTAAATCTAAATTTACTTTAAAATATGTGTTTGTACTATTCTTTTCTCTCTCCGTTTTTTTTTTTTTTTTTTCAGTAAACCTTCCTAAGCCTCAAAATTATCTTGAAAATTTTTCTCTTTTTAATCCATTGACATTTAAAGAAAGGTCTTTTTCTGCAGTTGATGAGGAGGATGTTTGACTATGCAGAGGGTGCTGACTCTGTCTAGACAGAAAACATTGCCAAATGTTCAAAGGCTTTGATAGGACAGACAGTTTTTTTTTTATTTCTTGCTAACATTCAGTTTAGAGCAATTTTAGCTGTTACTTGCAGCTTCATATCTTCAATTTGGGGTTTTTTGGCAGTTTTTTCCCCTAGTTTTACACTGCCCTTTTAAAGACTGCAGAAATAAGTATTCAAAATACGAATGAGTATTATGTTCTGTGTACAATGTTTCAATATGTAGAACTGTGGCTAAGAGGTGCATCTGTGTGACTGGGATCCATAAATCAGGGTAATGTATCAGCTAATGTGCTCTAATTCACATCAAGTGTGGATAACTAAATAGGCAGCGGTATGTCTCATATTGGACTAAAAAAGGAATTTATTTCATACCATTTATCTTCTGGATTACATATGCAGTTGTTGTGTTTTGTTTTTTTAATTGGGAGGAAAGAAACAAGAAAAATAATTAATAAATAATTAATTAAATTAATTAAAATTATTAATGCTGCCACCAGTCAGCTGAACCAGCAGAGAACTTGAAACTGTTTTAAAACAGCTCAAAAAAGATGTGACTACTTCATGAGGAAAACAGTTGGATGCAAGTTCTCCTGGAAAGAAAGAATTGAAAAATCTTTTCAGAATTGGTGATAGTTTTTACTGGTATTTCAACAGAAAACAGAGAAATAAATAGTTAGCCTGTTCAGTGTTGACCTCCTTGGAGCACCAATCATTACTAGTGAAGTTTGGAAAGTGGCAGTTTGTGAGTACAAATTCATCATTGCCATTAACAGTCCCTTGTAAAAGCTGTTTCAGCAGACCAAATTCACTAGTTAACGGATGCTTATTTAATTTTCTTTCATTCAGCCTCTTACATGGAACTTAAAAGCACTCCAAACCACAACAGAAATTCAGAAGTTGAAAAGGGAAGAGATGTGCATTTACAGTTTTCTCTTTTATCATTGCAGAGTCACTCTGTAGTTTCTGTCTCATGCCCAGCAGTCAGTCTGCAGGTAAAAAAACCCTGCAAGCCCACGTAACAGTTTTGAATTAAATGAGTATAAGTTGGTAACTTGAGCTTGCAAAATAGCGTCTTGGCCATAGATTTTGTCTGAAAGTAATTCCAGTTTAATTTTATAGAAAGGGCTTCATTTTGTAGAGATCACTTCTCCTTCGTTTCTTCTCATATTGCTGAAATTCTTATGCTTAGAGCTCTTTAAAAGAACTGATAAAACTTTGAATGATACTTTAAAAATGAAGCGAATGCTGTGGGTTCCAATTGAAGAAAGCACTATGATTAAAGGGTTTAAAACATGTTTTTGTATTTTTTTACCATCATTTAAATATTCTTTTGAGAAAATGCATATGGATTCTGCATTTTCAGTTGTAGATGTGGTTTATCTGAAACTTAGAGATATATGATGCATTTTGTTGGTGAAGTATTCTGCTCCTGAAGTTAATGTTCTTTGATTTGTTTGAAATTGATAATACATGTTGTTCTGTTCTTTATTGCAGAAATGTTTGTGTTGTTTAAGTCATCAGCTTGATTCAGATATGCACTTGTAAGAAAAGGAGAAAGGGTAAATGATCCCTCTTGCCTTTTGAGGTGGTCATATTTGAGTTATGTTGGCAGGACTGAGTGAAGAATCTTGTGTTATTAACAGTCCTGAATCTGCTTTGTGAACTCATAATGGTTCTTGCCTGTGGGATTTTCAATCCAGCTTTCACCAATGCTTTGTTCATTTGATAGTAAATGAACAAAATGAGAGATTTTCATGGGTTTCTGCCACTAAATTGGTGGTTTATCTGCTTTTGTTGGGAAAAAAAAGCCACAACAATATTAACATTTGTTTATAGTAAACTTAGTATTTCACTCAGCTGTGTAAGAATACCCTTTTGATTCATTTTAAGCAAAACTGTATCCCACATACCAAGCTTTTAGAAGTGATATACGTGAAGCTCTTAGATTTCAGTAATTCCATTTAGCAAACGTTTTGTTGACTTTGATAAATGTTAACTTTGTTTCTTCCCAGGCTGCCAAAGGATGTGTTGGCAACAGAACCACTGAAATATGCTGATCAACTTCCTGTGGCTCAGATAATACACCAGGTAAGCCTTTCTATGTTGAGGAATTTCTTTGAGGAATAAACAACATCTGTAATATTCTAACTGCTTTTCTAGGTCATGCAAAGTCAGTGTGCTCATGCTGGAAGTATGTAAAAACAACACGCTCTTGTTCAGATGACAACCATTAAATTATAAAAGGCTTATTCAGAATGTGGCAATGAAATGATAACTTGCTGTATGACACAGTTGTCACTTCAGAGGTTACTGTTAAAATTGTTGTATGTACTGATGTTAAAGAAAAAAAAAAAGATCCACAAATTTTGTCTAATTTGCATGTTTCCTAAATCATATTCCTGCTCCCCTCAAAAGCACACAAACAGTAGAATCACTCTTGTGGAATTATGAAGCATTGAGAGGGGAAAATAATGTCCCCTTCTGAATGAGGTGTTTGCAGTTTTTCTGCTTCCAACTGCAGCAGTGTCATCATGCTTTCTGCTTTGCACAGGCCTTTGTTTGCTTTTTGTTTTTTGCAATGGAAAACAGAGATTGAGATTTTGCCTAGATTTTACCTACTGTGTCCTTACTTCAAATCAATGCTTTTCCACTGATTCAGATAGTCAAATGAGGGAGTTGGGGCTGGAATTGAAAAGCAGGCTACATTTTTAATTATAGCATGGCTAATTTTAGTTAACTTATGGCAAGAAGGGAGGAAGAGATCTTTCTTCTGTAGAAGATTCTATAATCCCTTCTTGCTCTTTTCTCAAAGTTCAAATTCTGACACACAGTCCATCCTGCTGATAGATGAGATGCCCAGACTTTATACATATGTCTTCTGAAGCCTGATTGCTGGCTGTTAGCCACTGTGGGCTCTGCCTACTTTATGGAAAGACCAGAGACTAAGTAACATCCATAAAACTTGTGACATACTGCAAAACCTGAATATTGAGACTTTGTATCTCTGTTCTTGATGATGTTTTAAAGAAAGCAAAATGACTTGTTCTGTTGCAGTCAATTGGAATTTTCTCTCAGAATTTTATTTTTGAACTTTGTAGATGCTAATCCTAATCCTGCTTCAGGGGTGGATAATTCTGATATCCCTAGTTTAGGAACGAATAGGTCAGATTACTGTTTTCCTAATAGTATCTCAGCTGTATGGAATCTTTCAAGTAATCAGGTATATAGTGAAAGAGCTGAAAGCTGGGGAACATTATGACAGTTTCCCATGGAAGAGAAAAAATGGTACAGTCCACCAACTCTTTTGAGACTACAAAAACTTCCATCCTGGAAACTGGGAGAGGATATTGATTAGGATGGGAATAAGCCAGATAAGCAATATTAAATAAAGCTGGATTGAACACGAGGATCAGCAGGAAGAAATGTCCAAATGTATAAGTTACTTACAAAATCCTGTTAGTAATGATTATTGTTACAGGTCTTTCCAATACCTTTGTCAGTTGATGTTTATGAGCAGTTGTGTTCCATGCTGCAGGCAGAGATAGTTTTACCTTGAAGGAAACACAGGCTCTATTTTAAAACTTTAAAATGTACAGGTCTTTTCAGCAAGATGTAAGCACAAGGGATTTAAAAACTTTAGGCTGAAATCTGCACCTCTGGGAGGAATATCTGATGTGTTCAGAACATGGAAGATTGGAAATCAGGACCAGTTTGTATGTCAGGAAATCCCTGGTGTTGTCAGGGCTTCAAATGACCCAACAGCCCGCAAATGTCACATTTAAAATTCTGCCTTCATGCCTGACTCTCAGCATAAATGAATTAAACAGCAGAGCAAGCAGCCAGTCAATATGTTCTTAACAGTGAGAGTGAGCAATGAAACAGTTAGCGGGTTGTTTGGAATCAGTAAATAGAAACTGCACAGAATATCTCACCTAGAGAAAAATCTCAAATAGGAAACAGAATTAACCTTTTAAGATGGTTGACCAGATGAAATGTCATAGTAATATTTTTACAACATTAGGTGGGTAATAACCAAGGAACGGTTCATTTAGCTACTGTGTATTATACTATAATAATAGAATATTACACTGTGGAAAGGCAGAAATGTGGTTTTATAGCAAACAGACAAGAATATATAACAAATTTACCAGTAACGTAGGTCTGGTCCACACGAAGCAGCAAGTCAGTCCTAACATAACTAGAAATGTCTTTGATGTAAGAAACAGAATAAAATGGCCATTGTTTAGCTATTATGTCAGGAATCAGGCATCATGTCCTGATTTTATTTGTCATCGCTGCCCTTTTTCAGCCTCTTAGCTAAAGTCAGCTAAGCATACTCATCTTCATGTGTGCCAGTGAATTAGCATTTCTGAGTTTATAATGCATTGTTTCTGAGGGACCTTTGATAATTGGAACGTAATGCAAGGACCATGTTCGGTTTGTAAAAACAAATATTTCTGTTTTACTTTGAAAGTAAAAGAGAGAAGAAAAAAAAACTAACAAGAGAAAAAACAGTGAATACTGTTTGTGGTGTTAATCTTTATCCAAAGTTAATCACTGTGTTAATTCTGGGACTTTTTTTCATGTTAACCTGTCTGTGTCTTACCACTAGTTAGGAACAGGAGTGAAGATCGCAGATGATTCTGTTGCATAAGTCAGGATTTGTATTATGGCATAAATACGTAGAAGGAAAACAGAAACATTTAAGCTGTTTCTAGACTTGTATCAAAATCAAACAGTTGTAAATGAAATAAATAGTTTTCTCCATTTTGGAAAGGAAAAAAAAGAAAGAAAGAAAGAAAAAGATGTGTATTTAACTTAAGTTTAAAAAGAAATAAAATACCAGGTGAGGAATATGGTCATTAACACATACTTCAGAAATGGGAACAGTTAAGCTTTCAGAGGAATACCCACGTAGGGTAGCCTTTTAAAACGAGATTCTTTGTGTACATTAATGTGTGCAATGCTGCTGCTTCATAGAATTAGTTTGTGAAAAATAAGGCCAAGAGCGGGATAGAAAAGAGGGAACAATTCTGCATTTGTCTTTAGTGAAAATGGGTCTATTGAAAGAATAAGCAAAACTGCGTTTGAGCGTTTGAGAAGATTATTTTCATATATCATTACGGATATTCATTGCCGGGCCTCCAATTTAGCATGGTATTTTAATAAAAGTACTTAACTTCAGTGACAGTGCTCATGCTATGAATGTCACTATGCAGTAATATATTTTGCCTAACTGAGATTTAGGATATTGAAGAGATTTAAATTGTTACAGGTGTCTTACTGATGGAAGAGTGTTTTATTGATGAAAGGCATATTTCATTGGATAAATGCCAGATTTTCCTGATGTTATAATTGAAAACAAAATGAAACAGCAAATTCAGAATAGAATCAGCTTGTATACATATTTATTATAGTCCGTGGTAAAATATTAAGCAGATAAATTAACACGCTGTTAAAACAGGATGATATTTCAGGAAACCAACTTCTTACTCTTGGCAGGAACTGCACAATTAACTTAAAAATTGACTTAGTTTAGAGTTCCAGATGTACATAAAAAGAAAGGGTTACTGTATGTTTTCTCATGTGGGGGAATGCATGAGAAAATGTTGTGATAATAAAAATAAATAAAAATTAAAGAATCTAATTTTTCGTATTAAAGATTTGAAATCCAATTTCATTTTAATGAAATATGGGGTTAGACAGCACAGGGAGATCTTGAATCCATTTCATTAGCTAGACAAAGGCCTTGCATCGTGTTGCCTTACTCTGGGACACTTGTCTGGCTCAGGTTTTACTTCTGTATTTTGGAGCAGCACCAGTAGCATACTTAGTATGGTGCTGTGCTCTTATCACTGCTGCTTCCTATGGCCTTTTTGGAGTACGCCAAGAACAGCGATGTGTTGTGATGTTCATGCCTCTCTGTAGTGGACTAGAGGTGAAAAAAGCTGTTTCTGATGCATGTCAGGAAACTCTGTGGATGCCTCCTTCCTCACCAGCTGACCCAAGCTCCCTTTAGGGCTCCATTCGCGTGCAGAACTAAGTCCAACTGTGCTGCACATCTTTTGCTGAACCAGCCCTTCATCTAGGGTTCTTGGAGTGTGTTGAAGTTAGCAGATAGTGTGTTTTAATATGATTTTTGGGGGCAGATTTATTTCTCATTTTCTCATGAATTCTGTAACCTAGTGGCAGTTTGCCTGCATTTTACAGCTCTCATGGATGCGGTATGAACTGGAATTATAACTGGATGTTATCTACTAAATAAGAACTTCCTTTTTTTTCCCCCAGATGAGATACATAACATGGATTAAATTTCTCTCACTGTTGCGTAAGTTAGAAATTATTTAAATTTGTTTTGGCTTCATTTAATGCTACTTTGGATGAAATTCTCTGCTCAGAAAGAGCAAAACAAACCTTCTGTCAGAAGCTGTTACTGCACTTTTTTGCCAGCTACCGAAACTACTATGTCACAGGGCAGCAAAGACCTTCCTGCCAGCACTGTGCAGTGTGATGCATGTAGTTGTGTGGATGCTTACATCCCAGTGCTTCTTCTAATGTTAAGGATGATTAAATAAACTTAGAGTAGCAGAATTATGATGTGTGTATGTGAGCCATGCAATGTATGTGACGTGTACTGTTAAATCTAGAGAACGTGTGTTATTATTTTAATAGTTATATTTTCTATTAATAATTTACAAAAATAAACAAAATAACTTAGGAGTGGAATAGTCTCATCCCAAGAAATCACCAAACACATTCTTGCCTTGGTTATAACTGTTACAGATCTTTAATGGCAAAGCATTAGACCTAGCAACACTTTCAGACAGTTCTTCGTGTATAATTACTGCAGCACCAGTGATGATGCTCAGTACCCTCTGTGTAAGCCATTAGTGTAAGCAAGACTCTTTTTACCCTCAGTCAGAAGTCTCCTAAGCGATGGCATAGTACTCCTGGAACAGAGCATATTTCTAAGCGTGGCATAAAGTATTTTTGTAAAAAAAATAATAATATTGAAATATACTTTTTTTTATGTGCTGCTGTTTTTCTCATCTGTTCTTCCTGATCACAGAATACAAAGATATGGAGTTAACATAAATCAGTGATGATCTGCTTTTACAGACAAGGCTTGGTCAGCCAGCTTGGTTTTGTTGTTCTTCACCTGAACATGGTGGGAAACATTCTGGAAGCTGAGACACAGTATAAAGCTGTCTGTTTTCTTCTCTCTTCCCATTAAAGGAGTGTTGCAGGTGATCATTCTCTGCCTATCCAGAATCATTATTTTTCTGTTTCTAAACCACAGGCTTGAAGTTTTGCTTCTTTATCTCTTAATTAAGTTGAGGTATTAGGTGGAATCTCTCAGTCCTTGAGACACAATAAAGATCACTATTTTGGAATTATTTTTCTTTCAGATGCTGCTTTCTAAATCTTAAAAATTTAGCAGTAATTACGAGAAACTTCATTTCCATAAGGATTGCCTACCAAAATATTCATGCATGGGGAATTCTTCCTTTGTCTGCACACAACACTGCTTGTTAGAGCCAGAGAGAAAGCATTAGTTTTTCTGTTGCTGACTGAGCATTACAGGGGAACTGAATGTAGTATTAAATTCTTCCAATTAGAACTGAATACAATGGGTTGAATGAGTAAATGCACTGAAAGGGAGCTCGCGTGAGGCACCTAACAGTCAGTTGTGGGGTTCTTGCTCTTAACCATTTCCTGGTAGAAATCCAACATTGAATGTTTTCTGTAAGCCAGAGAGGGGTGACCTGTCCCAGCTGCCCAGAGGCACTGGAGATTGAAAATGGTTATTTTTTTCTTGCTATAAGAGTTGCAAGACGTGTTTCAGCCTGGCTTGACTGCAGAATTTCTGAGGTCATCTCAAGTAGGTGGTAGAAGCCCAAACTGGCAAAGCATATGTTATGTTCCTTGAAAATGCTTGTATTTCTCATGAGTAGTTGAGAGAGAAACTAATTGTTCCTCTGGAAAGTGGAAATGGAAATAAATTAAAGGCTTTTGTGCATATTATGGGAGTGCTCAGTTTGCTCTTGAGAATACTGGTAATATGAGGCATTATGTGTGAATGTGGTGTCATTCATTTAATGTATTGGGTTTATGAGACATCACTTCCATACGACCAGCATACAGAGCTGCCAGGTATAGTATTAAAATATATGAAAAGTTACCCAGGCAATGAAGTGGCTATAATTGTTAGAGATGCTGTGTTGGAGCTACATTTTCCTTAAGACATAGTTTCTGAAATAATTTACTTCTAAAGCATTATCTAAGATTAAAAATGAAGGAAGAGGTTCAGGAAGTGACTGTAACATGTCAGGCTTCAGAGAGTGCTGTGTATCTTCTTGGTTTATTCATCAGAACTGCAGGTGAGTGCATCTGGAGGGTCATTAGTAGCTGAATGGCCATAAACTCTAAGAACTGTTTTATTTCTTACATGCCTGATTCAGATGGAAAACACATATGTTATTATTCTGCATGTGTTTCATAATCCTGTATGCACAATCCTTTCAATATATTATATCAGTCTTTATATATTTTATCTTGGCTTTTTTTCTTGATCATGCCATGATCGCCTTTTATTACGCTTTACAGCCTGCCCACTGCCGTGACTTTAAGACAGCGGGTATTGTTTGTACTGTGCTGTAGATATGCTTAGAGCTTTACAGAAAGAGACAGGTTCAAAATTGCTTACAGCTTAAAGTAAACTTCACATAGCAAAATAAAGTTAACAGTGAGAGATTTTGTTTGTAGACTAGCGCCATAAAGGACTGTTATGTTAATCTGTCCTGACTTTCTGCACAAAGTGCATCGATGCTTTGTTTGTAATCTCCCCTTGTTGTGGCTGAATTGAGGTCAGGAAGAGTGACAAAATGAGTGAGCAGAGTAGATAGATGTTTAATCAAAATACTTGAATTATAGGGGGAATATAAATTAGAAGGACAGTAACTACATGTTGGTACATGTTTGTGATTATTGTGAGGTATGCATGATATTGCAGCTGTCATGGAAGGAGCAATATGTGTGTGTCCCAAAGGTCTCAGTTGTTAACGTCATGTGAATTGTTGAGCAGTGCTGCAGATAAAATATCAATACCTACCTTGCTCTGTTTTGGGCAGCTGATATTAGAACTGCTGCTGTTGCTGACAATGTAAGGAAGTTATTTTTAAGCAAGTTATGTGATTTGAGGTTCTTTGCCCACTTTTCTGCTTGTAACAAGCTTTTTGACAAAAGTTCTCCCTGCAGTCACTTTCACTCACAGCAATTATAGTCCTCTATTAAGCTTATACTTTAATTATTTCATCATTCATTGCTTCCATGTGATTCTTCATTTATTTGTTTTGGTAATACACCGATCTCCATTTATTATCATTGGTCATCCATAATCCTGAGTTGTTAGATGTTGGGAGTCTTTTTGGATTTATCTGCACATTTATTTGGTATTCCTTCAAATATTGAGAAAGTGAATACTATTTAGGTCGCTGTGGAGAGTTGCCTCCAGTGGGGATAACTGAATAGGTTTTCAGTGCATAATGGTATGCAAATAATATACTTCTGACTCACATGGGAATAGACTAAATATATGCACAGGCTTTCTGTGACCTTAATAGATTTGTAGGCATCATAACACACCATGTGCGGCTGCAGTATAGCATCTGATGTACAAATATATGAACTGTGGTAGAGGGTAAAGAAAATTATGAAGTAACTCTGTAAATTTAGTATGTGATGCACACACCTTATTGTATCTGGAAGTGCATGCCAGCAATATATCTGATTTACTTTGTAACATAAGCAGTAAGCATAATAATAATCACTGCTAATAAAACAGAAAGTTCTTATGCTTAGAACATACTAATTTGTTACGCTGGTAAAGCTTCTTCATGCGTGACACAAGATGAGACTGAAAACATGCAGGAAAGTGATAAATAAGGTATCCCATTAGATGCTTTTTTACATTTATGATGTTCATGAGGAAAAATAACTTTTATAAATCTTCCTTCTTTTAACTTTGTTTTATATTCCTGTTTCTAGAGCAGCTCAGGAAACAGATGCTGCTTTAAGAAAGCTTTCCTTTAGTGAAGCTTTCTGTGCAGGAGAATTCATTCTTCCTAAAACTTCATTTCACTTAAATTAACTTGTATTTCCACTGAGGATGGCTTATATTAAGCACAAAGGGAGGCTTAGCGGTTTAGACTTCCATCAAATAAACCGCATAACTAAAAAGAGGAGATGCCAAGTCTCATACTCTTGTACTTGAAAGTATTGTGTTCCTGCTTGTGGGAACTTGAGATTAGTAAAATTATAAAGGCTTTGCATTAAAAACAGGGAGATAGAATTAATTTTTGCTTAAGCAGGGAAGTGTCAGAAGCCTATTATGGTAATTTTTCAATTTTGTCTTAACTGTTCACACATTTTAAAATAGTTGTACAATTGAGCAGAGACATAATTGGTGTGTTGTGGTTTCTTTTTTATTTCTTGTCCTTGGGCCATCATAAAACATAGCTGAGGTGCACTTAGAGGCTGGGGAGAAGTAGGTGTGCTAATTAAGTAGTTGACAGTTTTCATATCATAGTGAGAAAATTTGCCTAATGGATTGAAATAGTTTTATAAGAATGGTTCCCTATTCTTAATTATGTCCAAGTGCAAAATATTGATATCAGATGAAGACAGCTAAGCCACTAAACATTTAGTGTGAACGTGCAATTTCTAGCAATAGAATTAGGGATTGTAGAGTCTGTCATGCTTGTTACTATCATGGTAAGCAGCAGCAGTAAAACTCTTTATGAAAACATGTTACTTCAATAGTTTGATTCGTTGCCTTTCTATATAGGCATTGATTCTATTAAAGATGCTGAAAATATCAAAGAATGCAGAGCTATTGCACTCATTTTGTTAATCGTTATGGAATTAAATTTTCAATCTTGTCTGTATCATAACACCTAATGGTACAGCTAATTGCAGTGACTGTGTTGAAGAAGTGTTTCGTAGCTGAGAATGCGCTCTATTAAATTGTGTTATGGTGCTCTTTGTATCGGTTGTGGTTTCCATGGAAATAAATAGGAGGCAGTACTTCCAGAGCGACCTTTGTAGATGAGGCCCTATGCAATTCCTCTGGACTCAGTGCAGCTCAGGCAAGCTGAACAGTGTAGGAGGGGACCTTGTTAGATCCACAGGCAAAGGGCAAAGTATTTGTTAAAAAGATTGCTTACTCCTGATTGCACTGGATATAAAAATAACGTTAGCGTGTTTTTGGTGAAGGCTTGTACAATTTGAGCGTAAGACTACAGTCTGTGCTTTGTTTTACCCGTCACTGAAGATGTGCAGGATCAGAACCTTTCTATAGGAAACAGATTACTGCAGTTACGGTAGATTGTCCAAGATGCAAAATTTAATTCCAGTTTTCTGGTGTCAGTTCAGTGCTCTGTAATGCTTCAGTTTCTCACATACCTTGTATGGTTTCTTTAATTAATGTTTGTACTGTTTACAAGTGAAAGTTTCTCTCCTAGACAGCGTTTATTTCAGTGAATAGTAAAATTAACAGCAGCAGTTCTCTGTTTTTTTGGGCTTTTTTTTCATTCTATCTGCTATATTTCTTCTCAGCATATGCAGAACAAGAAGTAGCTGTTAGAATAAGCTCACATTGGTAAGGACAGAATATGAATGTTATCAATTTTAGCTTGACATATTTTGTAGCGCTGCCTGTGATGGTAGATACTTTGCTGAACATTTTTCCTCAGGTGATGGCACTGTTAGCTCCAAATATATTCACACATTTATCCCACTTAACCGTGTAAGCTTAGTGAGGTGTTCTTGGTGATATTTTGTGTTAAGTTAATTATAGTTTGTTTACCCTTCAGTAGCGTGCTGTGAGGAGCATGGCAGTGTAGCTCACAAGCTCTTGACAGGACTGATGAATGGCTGGAGATAGAGATATTGGCAGGCTGCTCTCTGGTGCTCTGTCTGGAATTGTTTTCCTAAATAATTCAGAGAGTTGAAATTTGATGAAATCATTTCCATTTTAAGAATGGGTGAAAGGGGTAAATAAATGAAGACTCCAGGAATGGGAGAGCTCTGATCGTGTTATTGAGCAGATAAGACAGCATCTTTTCTCATTGTTCTCCTGTCAGTCCTTTGTATGTGTGTGTGTGCAGTTCAGCTTCCTGCAGGCACTTTTGTTATCCTTTACCCATCACTGTGTGGCACCTGCCCATAGCCGCTCTGCTCCTGGCACCCTTCCCTCACATGTTGGCTGTTGTCTCTTGTTGACCCAGTGTTTCTGGAGAAACCCAGCTCCAGCACAGGGACGCTGTGAGCTAGCCAGGGATCCCATGTTCTTAGGAGGATTGTGTAGGAGTTCTGCAAGGCCATCTGCAAACAAAGGGCTATCAGACCATATCAGACCACTAGTACTTACATGGGGCTGAGTGACAGTGTGGCACAAGTAGGGCGGTAACCAGCGGTTAGTTTGTGTAGTAGGAAGCTGAAGGGGAACTGGTTTGCTATTAAATATGAAGATCTGTGGTTTAATCTTTTTAAAGGACTTACCTTTCAGAACAATGCTGGTACTGCACATACCACATATATTTATCTATGGGGGTACATGCTCAGCTATACTCATTCATTCTTCCAGAAAGATGGAGCCTCAGGTAGCATCTGACAGATGCATGGTGTCATGCAAATGATATGGGGAACAGGAACACTGAATATTTATGACACCATAAATCTGCCATTCTTTCTCAATGGCATCTGCCAACAAAAACTCTTTGCAGGAATGAATCTCAGGGTCTCTTTGTTTTTTTGACACATCAGGCCTGACATAAATGGCTTTCTGGTGTAGGTCTCATTATGTGCAACCTCTAGGTAAGTTCCTGTATTGCTTCCATGTTTTATGCTTTGTTTTCAAGGTTGTATAGCAGCTAGAACAGCCAAAAGTTTGAGTTGATATTTCAGAATTACTCCTTTTGTTTTTTTTCTTTTCTACTGCTCACAGGGAGAATATACACAACATAAACTTGGGTGAGAATACTTGTCTGGCACAGGAGTGCAAAAATACTGCAAACAACAGTTGCTTTTAAAAGTAGGGTGGTGGTGGGGAACAGATCTATCGGCAGCTGTAGTACACTCATTTCTCACTGAAAATGAAAGTGTGTGGCAGTAGAAACACAGCTATGTTTGATCTTGCTGATATAAATGTGTGGACACTGTTTGCCTCAGTGCTTCTTCCCCTTGTCCATTTTTTTTCTCATGCCTGCCTCTTAACTATAATGCAGTTTTGAGTTGTGCAAGCCACAGCTAGAAAAGCCTGCGTGGGTTTATTGTCACAAAGAGCTCAGGGCAAAGGAGAACTTTGAAAATTAGAGTTGCAGAGATCCCAGAGACGTTTAAAAAATGAGCAGTGAAAAGTACGCTAATAGAGAATATTGATTTGGATTCCAGTTTCTTTAAATGTAGCTGTTAAGGTGTTTGATTAGATTTTGTATTCAATATGACATATTGAGTATAAGATCTAATGTTGTCTAACATCTGTTGTTAATATTGCCTGCCACCTGGAAATGAATGAAGTTACTCATGGGATATCTAGGAAAAAATGTGTGGTTAGAACCATCACTACTACTTTGAAAGGAGTAGTTCAATAATTTATGAACATCGTGGTTTCTCCACATAAACATCATTTGAATATGAGTGATCAAAATTCAGCTTCATAATGGAAGTTTTGAGGCATGCAATTAATTTTATGAGATTAAGGAGAAAAAAAAAACAACCTGCTTCAGAGCCCATTGATTTACAGGTACTTAGAAGGGCTCACCTTGAGGCAGTGACGCCATGGGAAATCCAAGTGGAGATCCCTGGCAGGAGGCAGCAGTGCCTGGTGTGCATCTCCCACATGGGGACTGGATGAGGCCTCTTCTCTGCAGAGCTGGGTTGTTGGTTCTGGTTCTTCTCCCACCGGCTTTGAGTTGCTGTAGCAACAACATCTGTCCTGTAGAAGACTTTGAAACAAAGCTTCCCTAGGGGAAAGTGAGCGGTGTATGTTGCTCCAAAAATAGTTGTGAGTGTGGGTTGGCATGCTTTACACCTTTCTAGCAAATATAAGTACAAGAAAACTTTGCTCCATGGGCAGCCTCTGCAGACCCTTTTCACAACCTTTGTTCTTTTGCAACAGACTTTTCTGTCTGCTTAACCCAACATTTGGGTTGCAGCAGGTGAGTCACTTTTACAGCTGATTGTTTTTGGACGTCCTGGCGATGGAGCTGCAGCCAGTTAGTGCACAATCCTGTTTTCTCACCTCCAGTCAAGAAAGTTTATTACCATGTGCTGAATGTCTTTAGTCTTGTTTTTGCTAATGATCATCTTGTTTAAATTAATTACAAATATTTTTGAGAAGGATGCTGCTTGAAGTAATGGTGGCCAACTTTTAATACCAAGTCTGTTTAATTACTCTGCTCATCTTCTATTTTTGCACGCTTCAGTTGGCATGAAGCTCTGTGTTTGCAAATCTATTTCGTATATCTGATGTGGATTTAAGTGCTCTTTTATGAAAATTATTATCATTACTTCCTAGAAGTATATGAATGAATATGAATTTAAATACAGTTTGCTTTGCAGGCCTTAAATAGATGTGATTTAAAATATATGTATATATTTATAGTTTTTCTTCACCCTGCAGTGTATGCATGCTTCTAAGTATCAGAATGATACATGTAACTGAGCAGGAAAGAGCTCAGCCCTCTTACCTCAGCAGAGTTAAGAGTTCTGCAGTGCTAGTCTACCAGAGATAGATCTGAATCATTACATCTGCTGGTACAGAGCTGTGTTTGTTGGCTTTGGTTGTATCAAATCACCCATCTTGGTTCGGAAGGCCCTATAGCACAATCCCTGTTTACCAGGCATCGTTCATATGAGTGCTGGCTTGTTTGGAATTGAACTGCTCTGGGTCTCAGGTGCTGGGAAGGCTCCTTGTGATTAGAAGTCTATTATGTATTGTGTCAGAGGTTGGAAGATTAATGAATAACCGTTAAACCACTGAAAGCACTTTAAAGCACTATATAATGCTGAGAGATAACACTGAAAGTAGAAAACAGTAAGTGAGCAGCCATATTTGAAGTAGAGGATCATTTCTAATGAGCCCTACAGATTACATATTTTAGAAGGAAATGAAAAACTGAAGCTGTTATAACAGTATTTGTTTTATGGTGATTGTAGAATTTTCAAAGAATGTATTTAAAATGCAGATGTTGGTAATGACATTAATTTACTTTTAGCTGCTATTTTTTTTTTCCCCTCATGTTTTCCATGAGTTTTTGTTGATGAATGAACTTTCTTCACCATTTTATTAACATTGGAGATATCAGTAATCATGGCACTATGGTTAATAAATACAAACCAGGAGATTAGACAAAAATGCTTTAAATTATTTTGCAGATTAACAGGAACTGCTTGTTCTCCTATGACTTTAATCTTGCTGTGGGCACAAAAGAGGATTAAACTATTACTAGATGGCTGAAATTATTTGATTTCCCCCACCCCACTGTGGGGACCACAAATCAAAAGGGTAACCAACAAATTAGAAGTGCATACTTTACTAAAAGCTCTGACAGTGTGTTTTATGCTGTGATTTAATTGTGATGAGTATAAATTTGTTCTGAAATTAAACTTAGTCGTGTGTTTTCTTACAAGAATTGCAGTGATTATGTGGTCTGAAATTGGATTGGATTGGGTTGGATTGGAAAGCCTTGGATTTCAAAGACCTCCATTTTTTTCAGATTTCAGTAATGGTCTTTAACACAGGCCATAACGTAAAGCAATAGAAATATTCATTCAAACAGAGAATGACTTTTAAATCTGCACCCTAAAATATGTGACATTTACCTCAGAGACCTGATAATGGTGCAGGACACTGCACTGTCAAGCAGCACATGTGATTTACCTCCTGCTGCTGCTTACCAACCCCTAAGACTGGTAGAGGTGGAGAAATCCACTGAGAGATACACACAGGGCTTCCTCTATAGCTGCAGCTACTACTAGAAAGCCCCAGGATCCAAGGTGGTGTTTTATATCACCTGTTCTGCAGTAAATAGACCAAAACTGGGCTTAGGGCACTTTGAAACTCCAAAGTTTCTCTCTTGAAGCCCCGTTCAGAACAAGGTGTTGGCATAGACGGGAGCATTGGCCTGTCCTTTTCTTGTTTGGGAATGACTGCGTTTCTAGCTGTAATACTGCTATGCTTATACTGTGAGTGTTGCTTTACTGCTGCCATCCAAATGTGGGTTCTGAGCTTTACTTTTCTATACCAGTATTTTATTTGGGACACTGATACAGAGCAGAGTTCTGCTGGAAGTGGACTATAGGATTGAATCATAATGGTATTTATCAAAGTGTTTTCCATGTAATGTTTTAATTCTGTTCTGATCTAACATTATAAATTTAAACCATTCTTAATTTAATTACTACTTCAGCTTCAGTACTTTTTATTTCTTAAATAAAACTCATTTTAATTGCAATAGCAAGTACTGTATGTTTTACAAAACACTTTCAGTGAAAATCTTGGATACTTTCCATTATGGTCCCTGTAGACCCATCCAGTTTGAAAATACACTGTTTTATCCTCTCCTTAATTACAGTACTTGGAGCAACTTTCTGTTAACTGTTTCTTAAGTTCCCGGAATAATGAGTCTACTAGAACTAAAGACAGTGCAACAGAAAACTGTTCACAGGAGGAAGCTTGCTGTTGCTTAGCTACCTATCTTCTTAATTTGGAATCTCCAGCAATTCAATAACGACTAGCCCTTAAGCTGCTGAATGTATTTGTGACGCATTGTGCCATTTCTGTGTGCGTTTCACCTGTGTGTTACAGCTATTATTGCGGGGAGGAAAGGGGCGTTTATCATGGGGTTGTATTGTAGCAGAAATCACAAAACCTAAATATGAGCAGTCTTTGGTAAAGTTCATATGTGGGTACTGCTACACTGAAATGCAGAGTGGTCTGAGTCAGTGCTGCTCAAGATCAGCCCCAAATAAGGGAAAGTTAGGCAGAATTTTGGAGTTATGAAACCTGCAGTCTTTTAGTAATATACAATCTCACATCAATGTAGGCATAGTAAAGGTACATAATTAATTGCAAATTAAAGAACTGCAACACTTAATGGTTTTTTTGTCCATGTAGCATTTTATTGTGAGTGAGAAAATGCCTGGCTTTCAAAAATTACTGTTCAGAGGAAGTTGCTAGAATAAGATGCTGAATTAGGCCATGTTCTTATGTTAAATATTGATTTATTATTGTAATGTAAGAATTTAGAAGAAACTTCATGTTCACTTATGCTTTCTAATCAATACAAAGTGACAGTTTATCTAGGGATTGCTTTTGGCCGCAGTACTGGTATTCCTTCAGCTCTTGCAGGTATGGTTTAATGGCTTAGATATGGATCTGTGTAAACCCTTTTCAGGTATTCATAAGGTTTTGATGTCTGCATGTCGCTAATGGAAAATACTGGCATATTTCAATATAATTTTGTGCTCAATTAACCTCACTATTGACTTACAGATGTACAACAGAGTTGCATTTCTTTGCCCTTTTATTGTGGTTAAGTATTTATGTGCAGATTCCAGTCTTCATCTGTAAAAACTTTTTTGTTCTGATAATTTATTTCCAAGATGACCAAGCTCTTGTACAGCTTCAGATGCTTCCTGGGGCACTTTCATGTTTTAAACAGTAAGGTATCCTTCATGATTTAACACTGCATCACATGGCTTTAAGCTGATTATTGCTATGCCCTTGATGTCCCAGTGTAGAGACATGACTGCACTAGCCTTTGTTTCCTTGTGGAATTTCCTGGAGCAGCCTTTAGCACATGGTGTGACAGAATGTAAAACCATACCCATAGATCACCTTATAAATATTTATTCATATAAATTCTTTAAAGAAATTAAATTACGTGATCTATACAAAATAGGAGAGAGAGGCTTTTAGTGTCACTGACTGCAAATTGAAGTCATTTGTCTAGAAGGGTCAGGTGCCACTTTGTGGTAAGGAATTTGTCTGAGATCCAAGAAAGGGAAGATTGATAGTACAAAGAGATTGATGAAACGGGCACTGCAATATGCATATGAAGTTATGGGTTAATTAGGAGGATTTAAACAAGAAAGTTCCTCTGCGTGGAGAAGTGTCATGTGCTGTTACCGTCAGAAGTGAGGTGTGCTGGCAGCCTGTTTGAACATTCAGAGTTGATTTCCTGAGATCTCTGTGTGGAGATACATGGCTGTGAATAGCAGTGAGGTGGCAAAGTGGCAGTGACGCACCCGTTGAAGCTGATGAGTGCTTCTTAGTAAGCAGTATATGTTGTCTTTGCTTATAACTTAGGTTTTCTTGTTACAAACGTAAATTACAATGCCTGTTGTATGATTCTGGTTTCAGATGAATTGAAATTGTGAGTATTTCTGAGTGTCTGCTCCTTCAGGTGCCTGAGAAGACAAGGCCACTTGTGACCCTTGCTAAGTGCAAGCACAATACTTAAGCAAAAAATCTTAACGTTGTAACTATGGAGGTATCTATGGAGCTTAGCAGATGGAAGCTGAGCAATCCACAAACATTGTTTTCTTCTAGGTAGAAGAGATGTTTTGAACGAACAGACGCTGCAAAGTGCTCCTTTATTGCCTCCAAGTTCACCAGCCACCTGGTATGTTTACTGGAGGACGACAAGGCAAGCTCCTGTAAGCAGATTTGTGCAGAAATTGAAGCAGTACCATCTCTTCACTTAGAGGATTTTAAATCTGACTTAAATGTGATGAAACCAAAATATGCTGAGTGCCCCTTGTGCCTCTTTCTGTTTAAGGACAGAATAGTGCAAATCGTTTAGCAAGGCAGAATAAAATAACACAGCACGCACTTCAGTGTTTATTATTGTAAGAGTAAATCATTTCTGTCTGCACAGAAGATGTGTAAAGCATTGGTGCTGAGGGTAAGAGTTGACATAGGTGTGAGAGACTGAATTATACCTCTAAATACCATAATTCTGATACTTTTGTCACAATATTCTTGACTAAAATTTTGCATTCACATGGATTCATCTTAGCCTTAGAGAGACAGATCTTGGGGCATGCAGCAGCTCTTATCTTCCACAATCCATTTTTCATAGTACGTGGAATATCTGAAATTTTTGTAAATATGAGAAGAGGAAGAAGGAGACAGACGAGTTTTATCTTGCCTTACTGTAAAGTGTGTGATAGAAGAAAGAAAAAAGCATTGCAGTGTAATGCTTTTTACCAAAGATGAAAAAATTGTTGAAGGGACAGGTATTTGAATTGCAGAATATATTTCTCCATTAGGGAAAAGCAGTTAGACTCAATGAGGCCTCTGGGAAATGTGACTGACATTAAAAACAATCCTATTTTGTGTTATGATGCTCCTTTAATAATGAATCTGAGCTTTTTATGTGTTTAGATATGTTTATTTAAATAACTGTGTACAGAAGGAGCAGTAGAAAACATTCAAGGTAATGGAAAAACAACACCTCTTCTCTCACATTTTCAATTCCTGGAACTGTTTTTCGTACTTGCAACATTCTTCTCTTATATTAACATGAGACCAGATAGGAGAAATTCTGTCCGAACAAATGAGTTTGGACATGTCCTGCCACACTGATACCATCAATATCACCGTCAAAGTGGTGTCTCAGGCGCAGTTCTGGTGGCTTTTGGTGGTGCTTTGCCTCCCTGCCTGAGCATCAGCTCACTTCCCATCAGCATTTACACCACGTCAAGAAGATGCTTCTTCATAAGAAATACAGCCTGTGTTTTTCTCTGCAGCCAGGATTTTATTTTTTTTCACTTGATGAAGCCCAGTGCCTGTTTCATATGAAGATGTAACCACTAATTGTTTGGTTTTCTCTCTTTTTGTTTGTTTGTTTCAGAAACCAAAACCAAAGGACTGGCATCCTCCTGGAGGGTTTATTCTAGGACTTTGGGCACTGATTATCATGGTTTTCTTCAAGACATATGGAATCAAACACATGAAGCATATCTTCTAAATTTGAGCAAGCAAGACTATTGCACTGACTGCTACCTTGGATTCACTGGTGTCATCTGAGTTCTCTTTATGTATATTATGGTTGTAGTGAAAAACAGAGTTAGCATCTCACTTCCAAATGTTCTTTTGACATCGTGTCTTCTGCCTTCTTTTTCTGAAGTCTAACACATGGTTATAATATTAGACAAACCTTTTTCTTTTTTTTTTCCCTCCTAATGTTTTAAGCAAATGTTTTATGCTTTCTATTTGACCATCTTCTCTTTCTCATTATATTTAAAAAAGAAGGGTGAACCTCAACATCTTAGCAGACTTTCTGAGGTAGTAATCTAGAAAAATATGGTTTTTTTTCCCTCTGTTAAACGCAGCCCTTAGGCCAGTCCTTTCACCCTAGGCAAGTTTGGATTTAGAATTCTGAGTTGGTGGAAGTGAAACAAAAATACAATGACCTCACTGAATCTGCTTAAAAGAAATGCCAAAAAGAGTGAAACTGTGAGCACGGGGTGACCGCCAAGAGCATGTCGTAGCTGTCATCTTTTTACTCCGTGTGATCTGGATTTGGACGTATTCAGGGTTTTCAGTGCACTGGATTTTTGCATAAAGCAAAACTGACTCTAGGATCAGGATGAAAAATGGTGAAGTGGTACTTTGCATTCGGTAATTTCTGAGCATGTGGAAGATGAGATTTATAATTTAGGTTTTGTAAATTATGTTTGGGCATATTGATTTGTTCTTCTTGGACATGTAATGATGAATGCATGCTAACTGTGTTTTGGCTGTGTAATGCACAGATACTAATAAAGAGAAGAACAAATTTCTGCATGTATAAAAACAGTAAGTGCCAACTAGGTGATGCTCTTGCGGTGTGCTTTTGGAATCTGTTCTCTCTCCTTGTTGTAATAAAGCTGATGCGTACATGGTCTAAAGTTACTAGGAGTTATCTGTAAACACATTATATCAAAGCCAATAGTGTTGTCTTAGAATAGGGTGTTGAGCATTTTCCTATTACACAGAAGATCCAAATCTGAGTGCTTACACTTTTTTATTGTTTTCCGCTTTCCTTTCAGACTGGCTGTGGCATCATAACCTCAGGTAACAGGTAGCAAACTTGTCAGAGACCTGTGTGTATGCAGTGAGTGGCAAGGATACAGAGAAGGCAGTCACTGAGGCTTTCAGCTGTTTCTTGGGACAGATTCCAGAGAGCAGTAAACAACAGAAGTGTAGCTGATCTCCTGAGTCTAAAAACCTTTTGTCTCCCTATATCTTCTGGGCTTGGAGAGGATAAATGTACCAAAGGAGCCATTATCAGGAGGTAGATGCTTGCTGCACCTTGACCTCACTATAAAGTTGTGTTACCTAGAACCCCGTGGTATTTTTTGCTGAACAACAGAAATTGCTTTCAGCATTTGCTGAGCTCCAAGAACAGCAAGCAAGCTGTATGGAAAGCACCAGCGTCCTTATAATTTTATAAACTGTTCTTCTGTGGAAAATATTAGTCATTTCTTCCCAGTCTGGCACTGAGAAATTTTTATATAACTGAAGCAACTTAATCTGAAAGATGAAAGCTTTGTTTGCTTCTCCTTCAGAGAAGGAGGAGGTGAGAAGCTCTGTGAAGCACAAGGAATGGATCTCTTTGTGACTTACTGGCTTGGTGGGGTTTTTTTGGGGGTAGGATCTTTCAGAAGCTGTAGGATCGTGTGCAAAACGCACTGCCAGTGTGACTTGTCTTGAAATGCAAAAAGCTGTGTATTCTCATACAACAACCTACTGAGATCTGTTGTAGACTGCTACAGAAATGCAGAGACATAGAAACGTGTAGATACTGTAGAAAAAGGAATCCTGCAGAATTTGTTCTTAGAGGATTTGCTTGCATTCCATTTTTTAATCCAGCCTTTGATCCTCTTTTTCTATTGTAATATGAATATTTTTAATCAAATATTTATTTTATGGGCCAGCTTTGTCACATATTAAAAAATGGCTAAAGTGAAATTGATAGAGCTTTCTGCCTTGCTTCAGCTTGAATTAGAGTTACTGGGAGCGCTCAGCCCCTACTGAATTATTTTACTGCCATCTTTTGCAGGAAATGGTGGTTAGGAACATCAGCAGAGCTCAGCAAGAAGCAGAAGATACCATAGGTTCTGTCTTTTTAAAACTTATCTGCTTAGAGAAAAGGAGGCAATTAGGCAGGTTATTAAAATGCAATTTAGAAATAGAAGCACTCGGTAAATGTGCCCGTGAAGGTGATTAAACTGAAGTGAGAACAACAATTATACTAAAATGCGGCAAACTACACTGTGGGCTTTTCTAATGTTATTAGAAGCACAAAGTGAGGGGTTGAAATACATGTTTCTCAGAGTCACCATGAAGTTGCCTGTGCTACATGTATGACACATTAATTTTTATACAATATGT
The DNA here is from genome assembly GCF_054131305.1 of Coturnix japonica. NCBI lineage: Eukaryota > Metazoa > Chordata > Aves > Galliformes > Phasianidae > Coturnix > Coturnix japonica. The sequence goes on from NC_140673.1 coordinate 19,006,533, forward strand.
TTTATTCCTTGAGTTGTTTTAGCCTTAAAACCACTCTAGAAATATCTCCTTACTGTCTATGAATGTGTTTGTGCAATTATAGATTTATTTCCTTTAAGTTAGTAATCTTTTTCACTGGCAGCCCTTCAAACTCACTTGGGACCTGGACTCCAGGAACAAATGAGGACATTCTTATACACCATTCGTGTTTTACAGGTCAGAAAATATATTTTTGCATTGCAGATGTCTTCTGCATTGTGCACAGATGATCTTTGTAATGGAATCGAGAAAGCAGGCAAGTTGACAGCTCCTTTATGTTTCCTTGCATAGAAACCTACAGAGCAGAATTAATTCTGGTATTTTGAGAGTCTGTATAGATAGGGCTGTGAACCAAACACACTCATGCTCGCAATATTTTGTATGTGTATGCCTGCATCTTTTGTTGTGTAACCGGACAGCTCTGTCTGCAGTGGATTTTGTAGATATTTACAACACTGGTGGCTGATAAAAATAAGTTTCATTTCAGTGTTTCAGCTTTCTTTCAGAACCATGTATTGAAACTGTACTCATCTGATGAAGAGGTAAGTTAACTAGTGTTATACTCGTATGTACATTCTCTTATGCCTCTGCACTTCCTTTCATTTCTAAATCGTCCTTAAAATATTATATACATTTGAGAACATTTTTATATGACCATGTCCAAATATTTACATAAATGCATGATTTAAACCATGCTTCTTTTTTAGACTGAAAAGTGAGATTCCCTCACAGATCAGTGGAGAAAGAATCCTGAGAAGTGATGACACAATTGGCTTTGCATTTGTCTCAGCCAGACAAACACTTTTGTTTTTAATCTGAATATCGCCAAGAAATGCTGTCATCTCAGCATAAACAAAGGTAAAAGTCATCAGAAGTCTTTTTAGAGTAGCATAGTGTAGAGTATAACTCTTCTAGAGAGAGGCCTGTCCCTTCACCTTCACTAAAAAATGGTTTCCATTATTGATTATAGGAAAGCAAATGAGTGTCTGCAAATTGAATCCATTTCTCTCCATTCCTCAGTCAGGGATTTCCATTCTCTGGTACCACATCCTGGAAACGTGAACTGGAAGGGAATGAATCTCCTGGCCTAATGCCCTTCAGATGGGTGCTGCTATGTGCTAAAGCAGGTTCAGACTCAACTGTGCATTTGTCATGAGTGGAGAGGATCTGCATGGTGATAGGGAGGGACAAGGAAGGTGCTGTATATAGGAAAATCTGGGGACAAAGCTTGGGAGCATGAGAAAACTCAGTCCAGCTGTGTATAGGTCTTCCAGCTCTGTCTGTCAGAGAGCTCCTTGTGACCTGGCAGAATTATGCTTTCTGGATGAATTCACCTCTGGACTGAATACAAGCATAAAATATCTCACCCAAGAGATTAATAGAACCGTAAAGTTATGAACTACAGAAAATAGTGTACATAATGAAGGTGTCTCGTCAACCGTAACTTCAGCACTTCTTTACAATAATGAGCATAATAGAGTTTTTGTATTTTAAGGAGAAATGTTTCTTTTGGAAGACACCTACTGTGTGCAGTCCACTGTTATCTCTGCCTTATCTCTTTCCATTAACTGCTAAAAATAACATGCTATAGGGAAGCACGTCTTGAAGGTGTTGAGGTTTTATGATGAAAACTTGAATATGCTATGTAATGTGCTCTGAAATCAGCATTTCATAGCACTGATTTCACTTGCAAGTTATTTAAAATAAGTCACTTTTTCTCCCTAATGAGGATTTCTGCCTTATTTGATGATTAAATTGATAACATTTAAGGTTTCAGTTCAAAGTTTATGAACACATACAGCTCTTAATGTTTGGTTCTGCTGTGTTTCCCTCTTGATGCAAATTTCAGATCTTTCTTTGTTGTTTATTTAGTATATACAGACAGCGCACTGTAGCCGTCAGTACAGGCATGTCATTTTTGCTGCTCTGGCCAACAGGCTTCCTAGAGGCGTGGATTGTATCAACACAAGTTATTTTGGTAGCATTGTTTGCAGGAGTCCCTTCAACAAAATAAGCACTACCAGAAACAGGCTGTCTCTGCAGAGTAAGAGCAATGCTGGCAGAGCTCTAGTGTAGATGCTCTTTCTTTTAGTAAGATTCTTTTGACGCTGCTCACTGATTCATTTCTTTGGTGACACGGCTCTGTTTAGGCCGAGTTGCTGGGATGTGTCTTGTTGGGGAGGTTTGTGGCACGTTACGCTTGTTCCTACATCAAGTCAACTAATTTGATCTAGGAAATGTATTTCTTTCCTTGCCTGCAAAATGACATGCTGGAATAACACTGTCATGTATTACATGCTTATTTGGTCCACTGGTTTTGCATGTAGTGGGCATTTAAAGTTTAGACCCTGTGCTTTCTGAAGGTGAACTTCAGTTCTAATATAATGATACATACTTCTTTTGCCAAATGCTAAAGTATTAAAAGTAATAAAAGTATTAGCTGTTGCTGTTTGCTTTTTGTTTGTTGCTAGTTTTGTGCTGCTTTCCCTGTCCAGGTTAGGGTTGTTGCTCAAGATACTGTGGCTCAAGTTGTGATGATTTTTGATTCCCCTGGTCTTTATAATGTAAGAGGAGCAATGAGCAGAATCATCCTTATGTTGTGACAGTGCACATCAGTATTTTGTACAGCTCTTCTGCATAGCCTCCTTCACACTCATTCCCATCTTCTGCACTTGCTTTTATTGCTTATTTCTCTAAAGCTGCTGCTTTCCAGCAACAGGATTTGCAACACAGTGACCAGGGGAAGCCTTTTAGTGTTTCACATAGTCCTTGTCTAGAGATGTATAGTTGTATTTAAAGAAAAAAAGCTGCAGTGGGAAATGTTCCAGTTTTGTCCTACACAAATTAACAACACACTGAATACTGGTAACATCTTCTGATTTTGGCACTGTGTACAGTTTGATTAGAGCAGAGGTGGAATGAGGGGAACATATCCTCACAGAAACCTTACCAAAGCTCTTCCCTTTGACTCACATCATGACTTGGATCATGCAGTGTGTTTGGATTATAACTAATAGGCTCTGGCTTGATCTGATGGCCAAAGTGAAGTCAGCAAATTCCTAACACCTTATATCCTGCTAAATATGCATTATTCCCTTTATCTTCTCTATGCTTTAGGAAGTATTTTGTGTCCTAAAATCTATTGATGTTATCTCAATGGTTGTCTGTCTTGGTTGCATAAAGAAGCTGACAGACTTAAATATCACTGTGCATCTCCTAAAGGAGGTAGATCTGCTCTGAGAAATGATTAAGATAACTTTCCTTGACTGTTAAGCAGGGTCCAGTCTTACTTTCTGTCCGAGCTAGATGCTTTGCTTTCAGTAGTAAAATGAAAATGCAGTTACTGTTAGATGTTATGGCTGTGCCACTGCTGTGTTGGCACAGTGTGAGCATGGCAAGACTGTAACTGGGCTTTAGCATATGAGTTAGTGTTTGTCCTGTACAGAAATGTCTACCGTCTTTTTAATAGATGAGTCTAGCCCTTGTGTACTGTGTCTAGGAGTGACCTACAACAGACATCAAGGGAACAGTTCAGAAAAGCATCAAAAATGTACTGTGGCATTTTCCTGTGGAATCCTGCTTGTAACCTTACCCTGATGTGAAATCTGAGGGTGTATTCTCTTGTTTCCTGTGTTCAGATGGAATTCTTGGGTGAAGGTCTCTGTTGTGCTCTACTACCGCAAGTTTCTTTGCAAGCCTTTGAAGAGCAGCCTTGCAAAACCAGTTGTGGAGCTCCAGGTGGACTCATCACCCAGTTCTTGTCTACTTGCTTCAGAAAACTTGACACTCTGACACCCATTAAGGTTCTGAGTGGAAGGTTGTCTTTGATTTTGTAGCAGGGTTTTGTTAGCTGGGCATCTGGCAACTCTTGTGACAACAATGAGAAGTCTTTTCCCCCCATTCTTAGTTTCTTTATCAATGGATCTCAATTCCAGCTGTGCGTGGTATGGCGTAACAGCCATGGCTCTTCAAGATGAAAGAACAGCTGCTCAGATGAAAGCCAGCGTAAAAAGCTGTGGTGTGCTGCAAGTTCAAAGGTAAAGTAACACAGATCTTAAAACTGCTCCAGTGAATAAACACTGCTTTACAACAATATTTAGTATGTAAAATGATGCATAATGAAGATCGTGAATGAATCAGATTACAGTGATGAGTGTGGCAGCATAAACTAGGGAACGGCAGCAGCTTCTGGTTGCGCTACTTACCCTTGGTATGGCAGCGTATTTTGTTTATCATAAAGCTGTTTATCACTAGGCCACAAAACCTCACTTCATGCTGAAAGGTGCTGTAGTTCAATATATTGCTTTGTACAAAGTACTCCTGTATTTTTATATAACTGGAATTGAAGCATTTTAAAAAGTTGACTAATTTCTTTGTCTTCCTGTAAATTCCTGTAATTTTGGGCTGGATTTGCGTTCCCTGTAAGTCTGTGTGGTCAATCCATTTTAAAACATCTGCTGTCTTCTTAGCTTCATCAGAGTCCTTTTAACAGTAAGCTTTTATGTCTGTGGGTGTGACTTAGGAAATACACCTTCATGCTTTCTGTAATCAATGCTAAACCATCATAGGAAGCTGACGAGACACAGTTTGGGTTTTTTTTGTTTTGTAAGGAGACTGGAAATGTACAGATAGTAACTATTTACAAAACCTGAAGAAGGAATATTTACAACCTTTACTCTCTTGGAAGTTTGGTGATCTAATATCAGTTTTTCCTATTTTTCTGATTCTTAATACTTCATCTGATCTATTTGGCACTGACCAGCCTTTCAGGCAGGACACAAGCACATGGAGCACAGCACCATCTCGCAAGTCCCTCTGAATGCTGTAAGTAGATCACTGTGATCTATTTTAAAACGATCTATTCTTAACAGTAGCATCACAATCTAAAGATCTAGCATGGAGGTCCTGCAGCCCCCAGTTGATGGAAAAGCTAAAAGCTTACTTTAAGATAAGATCTTTTTATTATATCACTAATAAAATAGCAGAAGGGTCGTGGCATCGTAGCACCTACTGTGATCTGCACCATCTCCTGCAGTCATAATTAGGAATGATCTGTAAATCAATTTGACAGAGTTCATCAATTCAAGTAATACATGTTGGATACATGCCCCAGTACACATGCTGAAAGGGATGTGCAAATGACTATCAGTTCAAAACCCATCCTGTTCTTCGTAGAACTTTGTGAAATGAAGTGGAAGGGATAAAACATAATCACTGAATGAGGGAGAGTTAGAGATCAGCTGGCAAGAGATAGATGGGTTACAAGTAATTGGCAGAAGCAGAGAGATTTGTATTAATTTTGTGTGGTGAATGATGTATACCAGGAGGAGCACTAAAAGAAAAGTTCCAAGGTAAAATAGGTTTTGCTTTGTTTCTTACCTTGTGATAGTGGGGAGTGCTGCAGCAAAAAAGGGAGCTGTTGGAGACAGTCCAGAGAAGGGCCACAAAGATGGTCAGAGGGCTGGAGCACCTCCCCTACAAAGACAGGCTGAGGCAGCTGGGTTTGTTCAGCCTGGTGAAGGCTGGGGGTGACCTCATTGCAGCCTTTCAGAACCTAAAGGGAGCCTACAAACAGGAGGGGAGTCAACTCTTTGAAAGGGTAGATAATGGCAGGACAAGGGGAAATGGTTCTAAGTTGAAGGAGGAAAGATTTAGGTTGGATATGAGGGGGAATTTGTTTACTATGAGAGTGCTGAGGTGCTGGAACAGCCTGCCCAGAGAGGTTATGGATGCCCCATCCCTGGAGGTGCTCAAGGCCAGGTTGGATGGGGCTCTGGCCAGCCAGGTCTAGTATTGAATGTGGAGGTTGGTGGCCCGGCCTGTGACAGGGCAGTTGCAGATTCATGGTCCTTGAGGTCCCTTCTAACCCAGGCCATTCTATGAAGGAGAGTGGTTCTCTTATGTCATGCTCTTATTCACAGCATGACAGGGCCAACACTGTTCTACCTCTGACGAGGTGCGTTACTGCAATTTGTCCCTATGGAACTGGGGCATTTGTTGGGCAGCTGCAACTGTTTCTATGACTTTTAGGAAAGAGGAAGTCATAACAAGTCATAACTCAGTGTCATTTAAACTCAGTTTGGTCCCAATTCCATGTGTTGCCTCTGAGGTTGAGCTCATTGGATTTAGAGGCTTCAATACCTCTGTTGTTTCTTTACTGTTTGTCCAGTGAGAGACACCTTTGTCACTATGTTTCATGCAATAATTTCTTCAAAATAAACAACCAGAGAAGTTGGAGATTTTGTATTGTGAGGCAAAAGGAAAAATAGTAGCATAAATGAAATTTTCTTTATTCACAAGCCAAGTGTAACCCAGTAAGACACAGTGTGAGCTCCCACATACAGAACTAGCATTGTTTACTCCTTGTGTTTGCCAGGCTTGCGGATGTCACACAGATACTGCCAGGTGGAACTTTGCTGCTCTCGGGGAGGCCATTTCATGGAGATCTTTCCACATCCCAACTTCAGTGCAGTCCAGGATCTCTGAGATTGGTGGCCGTCTTGGAGCAGCGGAAGGCATGGATTATACAGGTGCGATGTTCCCATCTTTTTGGCTGGTACTGCAGAACACTGTAGAGCAGTTTCCTGGTATTAGAAATCTGGTCGTGTTGTTGCCAGCTGTTGTTACAAACTGCTGTTGCCTGGTCTGCAGGTTGCTGCCTCAGGAAGGATATTCCTTCAGCCTCCTGCAGGACCACAACAGGCAAAACAAAACACATCCCCTCAGCTGTAGTTGGTCTCTTCTGCAGTGAAAACACAGTGCTGTCAACTGATTTCTTTGGGATGAACTCTGCCTTCCGTCCGCCAACCTCTGGATTAAAACAGAGCAGTCTGACAGCACGGCAGCACATTCACATTAATATCAAACAGAATTTTCACTACCGTTTTCATATTAAAATGAGATGCCAGAATGTAAAGTTATCTAGATCTGCACATGGGACACTTCTTGCTGTTAAAGGCTTTGGGCTGGAATGGAGCCCAAAGTTCTTAAAAGAAATGCAACATCTCCAGATCAAATATTAATCACATGCTATATAGAATCGTATTTTTCAAACAAATTTCATAAATAAAAAGCTAGGCCTTTCAAACCATCAGCAATATTCATTTTGGATTTGAAATATTATGAAAGATCAACAACCACAGAACTGTGAATTAGAAAAATACTGGCCTAGGTTGCATAAAAACCTCCATTAAATAAATACTGTCAATTTTCACTATGAAAATTCAGCGGTGTCGTACTTTAAAAAACCATAATGAATTCCCCATCCCCTTAATGATACCAAGTTGCTTTTCACAAATCACACACACAGTCAGATGGGCCCAAGAGGCGATACAGTGGATTAACACACAGTTCAACAGAAAGTACTCTCAATACACTCCTCCATCGGAACTTCCTGACTTGCTGCAGTTATCAGCTGCAAATCCTTTTGCTGTCAGTTGCCTTTCTGTCCCAGCAGGTCCAACACCCTGATGGCTGATACAGTCGGTGATTGTGGTTGCAGTCTTGTGCATTCATCCCTCAGACGGCCGCTTTAATCTCGGGCTGATTTACAGTAAGTGGCTCTGGTTTCCAGTCTGGTTGGAAGAAGTGAATATTGAATGTCCGCGCCCAGTTCTCAAACACTCGTTTCTCTGTGATGAAGCGATGATGGCTGCCCTTCCGTCCCCGCTCGTGTGAAATGTACATTGTGCATTCGTCGGGTCCCAGAGGTTCATAATAATGATAAGGTACTGAAAGATGATTAGGATCCCTGCAGGAGAAAAAAAAACACAAACAACTCATAGAAGCCCCAGATGTTCTATTTTACTGATTGAAAAGATGGTATCTTTAATAAGCTGATGGGCTCAAATCCACTTTTACTCCCAGTTAAACCACATTTCAGGTATCTGCATTTTTCCTGAATATTTAACACATCAGAATGTGGCAAAGGTGTTTTTTTTTGGCTCATTCCTTTAATCTCCTCCTCTCCGTTCAATAAAGGACAGCAGTAGCTCAGAAATAAGGGAGAGCGCTGCAGGGCTGTGCTACTACTCTGAAATTTGAAGCAAACTGCTTAAGAGATTTATATCTAGATAGTGATTGGTAAAAAGCTCTGCAGAGATATTTACTGGAATGGGGAAAGAAAGGGAAAAGAAAGATAGAGGGGCGGTGGTTATCTGTGCCACAGCAGCTCAGCTGAACACTCCCAGCACAGTGCACACAGGTGTGAGCACACAACCGCAGTGAACAGGTCTGCCCACCAGGTCAGCAATACGACCCGCTGCTGCTGGCTTTATAATCAAACATCTGATGCAGGAGTGTTTGGTGTTTTAAAATGGCAACTTTCCCATATGTGTGTGAGCTGAAACTTCAGGCCATTCACACTGACCTTGTGAGCCCATCAGCATTAACCAGCACTTACTGGTGACACATAGGATGTGCCAAAGACTCATCAAATATTTAGGATAAAGATCTCAGTGTTTTAATGTTGCATTCTGTAAGAGACACGTGTATTGTGTTCATAATATAGTAAAGCCACAGTGGTTCACCCTCCTTTTATTCTCTGCGTTAAACTATACCCATTATGTTGTTTTGCTCTGAGCACAGAATGACAAGAGCTCATACAGCTGTCTCTGTCCTGAATTCAAGGAGAAAACTGTCCCAGACTGAATAACCCGATTGTACAGTGCTCCACAGTTAATACCAACATCCTATTTTGTCGTGGCAGAAAAAGCAGCAGAAAGTTGATTGATTGAAATACTGCCATTTAGTAAAGCCTTGGAACTGCTCTATGTGAAAACCTGAGCTGGGTAAGGACTGCACGACAGAGCAAGAAATCTCACGCAGATTCAGGGCTGTCAGCTCTAATATTGAGTTGATTATTTTCATTTTGAAGAGCTAATATTTAAGCTCAAATTCAATTGAATGCATCCACAATCTGTCACTATTCTGTCTCGGTCATTATTTTTACTGTGTAATTCTGTCACCTACGCAATTCTCTAATTCTTCTTATTTTACCATTATCCATATTGTATACACAGAGGTAATGTATGATATTACTGCTGCTTTCCATTTGTACCGTAGACTAACGTTTTAATTCAATCAGCCCAGCTTCCCAGTAACACAACAGGGTGATCAATCTTAGCGCACCACAATAACAATAATATTGCATTTCTTGGATTAAGATGGATTCTAAATGTACAATATATGATTCTCACCGGAATACATAAGAGAGTAAAAAGAAATCTTTTAATTTCTCACCTACAGATATAAAAAAATACAGGTGTATTTTTAATGTAAAAAATACCCTTTCCTGTGTGTTCTTTTTAGGTACAACTATTAGGTCTCCATCTTCAATTACGTTTTCCTATACTTTTTTATTTTAAGAAATTGGGCCTTTATTACAATCTCTAAAATGAATCATTTGTATAATTACTGAAAATGTAACAGGATACATTTATATTTTCCTACAACTACTGAACACTCGGACACCCGCCTCTCATTTCGACTACTTTTCTTCACTCTAGATGGATTTTACTCCTGTGTTCTCAAGGGTAAACCTGCATTGCTTGGTGGAAATTTACTGCTTTAAAATTATAATTAGTAAAGTTGAAATCTTATCAGTCTCTGAATAAATGCAGTCACAGAGGAACTGAGTGTGAACTGCTCAGGCCCAGTACTGCACCATGATCAGCTGTGCTGATGTGGTTAGCATCCTCCAGCCTTGTCTTCTCCTGAAGTTTTGAGGCTTTGAGTCCAAATGTGTTTTAGGTTTAGGAACACCAAAAGGCAGTTGGATACCTCCTGCTTTTTGTCTGAAGTCTTTTTCCTTCTGTGGCAGTTCTGGATTCCCCCAGACGTCATGCTGGTAAGGTTTGGATTGGAATTTTGGCCTGAGTAACAACAGCGTAACTGAAATTAACTGTACTGTGTTATCTTCTAACTCTGCAATTAGCTTGTGTCACCAGCAAATGAAATGCATGAGTAATTTCTATGCGGAAATTGCTTGCCACCTCATTTATTAACATTAAAACAGATGCTGTTTTATCACTGACTGATACTGGACATTAATCAGTATTTTGTCAGGCTTCGCATGCATATTAATATCACAGCTGGGAGGAATCTAGGGAAGATCCTTTGTAAAATATACTCTACTTCCTGCCTAATCGCCTGCCAGCGCAGTAACAGCGTAAGTGCTTGTACCCAATGTCAGTCATCCACTGTTTGCCACTTCAGTGCACATTTTCCCACAGATGGTATCCACCCACAGAGAAAGCTGAAAATACAGCAAGCAGTGTTTGCCTCAAAGGAAACGAGACAGAAAAACATGGCCATCCCATCCCATCCTCTGGTCAGCCTCTCCCTTTACAAACAGGGCTGTTAGGGAGCAACCTGCTGAAACTACAGGTGCTCAACTTGCTTTGTCAAATAATTGATACTTTGAAGGGTGAATAAAACGTCATTAATGTGCTGAGTGATGGGCAACATTCTGTGCCAGGATTCCTATGTTTTCAGGATAATTTTTTTGCCTTCTATTCCCAGGAGCTCAGTTCCCTGGCATGTGTTCTAAGCTCAGTTTTCCAAGCTATGTAAGCGTTTTGTTATGAAGTTAGTAAGGTAATGAAGTGAGATTTGGGTATAAGGAACGAAAGGGCACAGCTATCTCCCATGCAGTTTATATAACCATCTACGTGCATTGAGTCCTCTGTACACCCAGCAAATGTAAGTAGTAACAACTGCTTCCTTGCAGTTGATTTAAAGCGACTGAAAGAGGAGAGAAGAGGTAAAAAAAAAAAAAAAGAAACACAAAAAAAACCCCACACTAGATTTAAAAGTGGTGCCCAAAGGAATAAATTAAAGGATTTCAAATGCCAATTTTCAGGCAAATTATCGCAGATGGGAAATGGCCTGGCAGTCAAATGAGGATTCTTCATACGAAAATGATCTGACTCCATAATTGGAGCAAAAATTATTCATATCAGTTAAAATAAGGCTCAGAATTAAGCTTTAAGTTTCTTTGAGTTCCAGAATGCCCATGAAAGGGGGGGAGGGAGGGAAAGAAGCTAAAGGGATCTCTTCAACATCTTAAATTTTCCTTGCATGTGTGAGAACGCAGAGATACCTGTAAGAAACCAACCATTCACTGCTGCGTAGAATCCAACAGACAGGAATGGTGTTACTACAGACTGCATTAAGCTTTCTCTATCCTTTGCAGGTGCTGCTGAGCAGCCACAAAGAAAAGCAGCAGCACTGCAGCTCCTGCAGGAATTGTGTTGCTATCTGTGCTCTGCGATCTGGCTGCTGGTGTAGGGAAGCAAGAGGAAAATCCTCGATTTCCATCCCAGGCAGAAGTGAGTCCTTGCGTGTGTTTGTGTGTCAGACTGATTAGGGCTCCTCAGAGAGGGCACTGCTTCCTACCTGGGCTGCCAGTTTTCTAGGCTAGGCTCAGCCTGGATCACTGGACACTAACAAGTACAGCAAGATGACTTGTTTTGTGACAGGAAAAGGAGAGATGCACACTCTCTCTAAAAAGCTTTCTAATGTGCATGCAAGCACAGGCTTTCATCTTATTCCAGAATGTGCAAGACAGACATATCTAACAGCATGAAAGCAATATCAAAGCCATTAACCCTTAGCACAGCAGAAATCTGAAGCCAAGCAAAAGGCATTCAGTATTACATACAGCTTTGCTTTGTGCTATCAGAAATTTATAATAATCAGGTCGCCAATTCCAGTTAAACTATAAAATCAATGTCCAGTGAAAGTAAATAGAAATGAATCCAAAACATGTTGTTGCAATTAATAGTGGCAAATCTTTTTAGTCAGTAGTGCACACTGCTTCACTGGACTATTTTTCCTGCATGGGTAGGAAGCAATTTGGTTAATGATCTTAAGCTAATAATTCGTAGCAAAATCTACTGTATAATGTTCATGATACCTTTGAGGTGTCCTTCATGTTACAGATGTGGTACTAATTCAGTTCCATGACAGTGATCACCCACACTGATTACTGACTCTACAGATTAATACTTAACAAATAAGGAATATCTGCTGGAGTTGTACATTTGGTGATAGTCAATTTGAATAGTATTAAGAATGTTTATATATATATTTTTAAACCTTAATGACTCCTTGGCTGCACAGCAAGTAAAACAGAGTTGTACCTGTACCACTTGATGTATACATGACAGGTAGGGTGGGATGCGTTGGGAGGACAGTTGGACTTGGATGATCCTGTAGGTCCTTTCCAACCTTGTGATTCTGTGTCCAGCTTCTTGTCAAGACAAGACCCCAAAACCTGTCCATCTCCACTGGATTTTTATATGAGAAGGACAGACCAGCCACTTACAGTGATGACAGGGACATAACCATTTCAGAACAGGAACTGAAGAAATGTGTCTTTGCCAACTGAAATGACAAGGGAACGAAATGCTGTGCTAGGGAAGGTATTTATGTTGCCTGAAATATCTGATCTAGTTTGTTGTTTTCCTTGGAGAATTCGTGATGAAATCTGGCAGTACATCACAGCATTTATCACTGGGGTTTTGTTATAATTTGTAAAAATTCTCACAAAGTGGGATTTAATGTTGACATTTTATACTGTAATTTCTTCAGGGATTTTTACTGCTTTGTGCTCAGGATAAATGCAGATTTCTAAATATCCTTTTTAGCGCTCACAAGAAAGTCAAAGCAGCCCTATTCTCCGTGACAGATGAGCCAACCTGTCACTGCAGCGTTCTCCCCATGCCCCTGAAATGGATCTTGTATTGGTCAAGGAACCAGACTTCAGTCACGTCACTAAATTTGCAACAGAAAATTCAGGTAAGTTGCTCTTACTGAGAGGGATTCAGGAGCGGGGGACACAAGCTGTTACTTTATAAACCAACATCAATATGTCACGCAGCTTCCACTGAGAGAATGTGTGTGCTGTTTCTACGTGGTGTACCCCACACCCTGCAGGACCAAAGTGTGTGAATAGAGGACCGACTGTATCTAGTGTGCAGATTCAAATCCTGTGGGGTTTTTGGTGGGGATCATTTAGGTTATTTAGGATACCAGTTTACTGGAAGACTGGTATTTATGTGAGAGCGATATTACAATCTTAACTTCAGTAGCATAGGAAGTTAATTCAGAACCTAGTCACTGTAGGAACTGCTTTTCTCTATTAATTGTGGGGGCAACCTTTAAAAGCAAATTCAAAATAATACTTTATAGTGCTTCCTTTTTTTCAGATTAATTTCATGCCAATTACTGCATTACTTTTAGCTGATAAATATTCAGGGACTAAAAGAAACCAAGAACATAGATTAATTCTCCCACACTACAAACAAAAATTTTTAATATTTTATATGACATAATTAAATGCTGTTTGTTGCTTTCAGAATCAGATCTTGGGACATGTTAATTAATTGCTTTAGGAGGATGGAAGACGTTTCAGAGAGAAAATTCAAGATTCAGATATTTATCCATAATGTTCAACCTCATTGGCTAATAATGGTTCCAAAATAAATCCTACCTGCAGAAATCCGGTGGCACCATGCCATAAACATTTATCCTGTCACACAGCTCTAATGCGATAGTCATTGTGAACCAGCCCGTGCTAAGCCAAGTGTTGGATATCTTCCTGAAAGCAAAAACATAATTAAGTTTCTAGTCTGACAAATAATTCTTTTAATATCTGAAACAATTTCTAGGCTTTTTTTTTTTCATTTCTCAGAAAGGTTATGAATTAGTTTTATTTTTATGAGCGGTTATGAAAATTGAGCAACCACGATAATGACTTTGCTCATCTTTTAACAACTTTTACTTATGTCTTCTGTCAGTCAACTAACCTATGCAGAAACTACCCTGTCGGTAATTAATTTTGGACACAGCAGTGTTTAACATTTAGCTGACCTTTTGGTAAGTTTACCTTAAGTGAGTGAAACTTCATGTCCTGTATATGCACATACTCCTGCTAGTAACGTGCTGAATAAACACCACAGGTTGGATGTGGCCCTGGCCAGCCTGTTCTAGTATTGAATGGGGAGGCTGGTGGCCCTGCCTGCAGCCAGCAGGTTGCAGATTCATGGTCCTTGAGGTCCCTTCCAACCCAGGCCATTCTGTGATGCCGTGACCCAAACAATTGCTTTCCTGCCTCTGGCTCACAAGGTAATTTAGGAACATGCTCCGTCTTAGAGTGGTCCATGCCCAACACCTTGCATCCAAAACAAGTAATTGTAGTCAGACCAGGACCTGGGTTCTGCAAACATCAGGAAAGGAAGCGGGGCTTCCTGCTGGGTTACTTTCCTTTTTGCTTATACACACACTTAGTTTGCAATTCAGTGTTTGCAGTAAGTGGGAGAAGAACTGATTTCGAATAAACAAGCATAAAAGCCAAACAATGAAATAAAGATTTAAAAACTTATTCAAGTCGTGCTTTGGCCTCTTTAAATACCATGTCTGCAGGACAGCACTGTAGAAACAGGGTTACAACGCTTTGCCTTTTCATGAAAGATCTGAACAAAACTCTAACAAAAGAATCCTGTTTTTATACCTAATCAGCTGTAATGAAAGAATATGAAGAACTGTCATGTGCTTATTAGGGAAAATTATCAGATATTCTTTTATTCTATGAACTAACACACTGTGCTGATAATTCTGTAGTGCACACTAAATTACAATTAAAGGCCTTTCTGCTCCACCAAAATCTCATTTATAATCTCTATGGAAATACTCTTCCTGCAGTTATTTCATTTATGCTTCCTTTATCTAATTACTATAATATTGGTTCTGAATCATATTTTCTTAATGTACCCTTATTCAATTATAAAGTTATTTTCAAGTACAGTTACTTTATAATACCAAGTACACTGCTCTGTAGCCTTTGTCATTCACCATACTATTTAACTGACAGCGTTTTCTGAAGGTTTCCTTTCATTTCAGAATCAGCTATTATTGTAAATAACAATGCATCCAATTACCTTTTTCCTCATCATTTCCAAGACAGAAAGGAATGGTTTGATTACTGCAGCCTTGCAGTCACACTTCTCTCTGTATTTTTTGCAGGCACTAATATTGAGAGCTCAGCAGAAACCTCCCAGGGAATGGCATCATTCCGGGCTGTACAATGCACTGCTCTTGCCCCCACAGCTACATCAATGTTCTTCCCTTACAATGTCTACCTGTGTTTCTTTTCATCTTTCCTCTCTTTTTTCCATGCTGCCTATTCATTTATTTTCACCTCCTGTTTCAATCTTTTAGTCCTTCATGTGTGCTGCATGTGCCCTACAAAGCGCTGGTTCCCGCAAAGCCTGCAGCTGCTTAAATGCAATAGGACCTGTAAACCAACGAGGCTGCGTTCTGCTAGGATCCATGTGCCATGGATTCATGCTGGGAGTTCAGGGGGCTATGATTGAGCCCACTGCAAACCTGTCTCAGAGTCCTTGAGCCCTCTGAGAGCCAAGACGGGGCCTGGTGCCTGTGCAGAGAAAGAAATGCTTTCATCCCATGCATGGCTGTTGGCTTCCAGCTTCATATGGGTAATCTGGAGTTAGAAAGCAGCAGTTTGCCTCTTATTGCACTGCAGCTGTCAGGAAAGAAATGGACCCCTAGGTCCTCATGGCAGGACTGGCCAGACTGAAAGACTGGAGGTGAGCTGGTCCTCAGAAATGGGCATTTCAAATGGTCCTACACTGAAAAGAGTAATCTCTCTCTACTACAGCTCTTCGAACTGTCCTGCTGTTGTCAACACTGGGCATACTAATAATCCTTTGCACATTTCCTGAAAGGGCTGAATGTTTATTTAACTAATAACAGATTATAACCTCCTTGCTTTGCACCATTCTGAATGAACAAATCTGGAAAAGATTGTACCACTGCTGAGCTGGCAGGGTACCCTCCTTGTTATCCTTTCCTCTCTTTCTGGCAGAAGCGGAGTCTGGCAGAGAATCAAAAGCACTGTTCTGAGGATGAAGAGGAAAAGACCTTTAATGGTCAGAAACTGAACGAGTTACTGTGTGTGCTGGTGTTAATGCGAGTCAGTCAAATAGTTTGATCCATGGTAACTGAACTCTCAAAGAAAGGCAGACGGGGTACGATGGACACCAAGGTAAGATGCAGTCACCATCAGCTACTGGGATACAAGAACTTCCATGCCACTGGCTTTGCCCAAAAGACAAATCTGGTGCTCAAGACTTCTATTTCACCATGAATTACTGTGCAATGAAGCCACCTCTTAATCTGAACCTCAGTAGAGACCCTGTTCAATTTTTTACAGCTACATGTTTAATATATAAAAAATAGGAGTTCATTAAAAGTAAATGTGTTTCTCTCTAGGAAGTCTTTGGCTTAAATGCCCATTTTTCAAACCTTATATGTGAAAATGCTCGAGTCCTGCAGTGGGTCACCGATTAAAATGCTGATTTGAAGATCAGCCTATAAGTCATAAACAGTCTCATAAAGATCTAACTATCCTAACTTCCCTTTTCCCAGTTGGAACTGTAAGGTGAACGCTTCTGAAGCGCTTAATGTATGACTAATGTTTGTTTGTTTTACAAGAAGCCTTACAGCTGCAGTGCTCCAAGAATGCTTAAATTCAATAAGCAGCTATTTTAAGTCACAGGATGGTGGCATTTCCTCTGTAAGGAAACATAACCAGTTCATTCCGATTTCTCAGAATCAGTAAAGTAACTTTCAGGTATATAACCTCAAAAGTGAGATTTAAACAGCTCCTACATACTTGGCTGTATAAATAGTACAGCCAGATGCTGGCATTCTAAATTGATGAGGCAATACTCCATACAAATTATTTAGAGGCATACTTTTAACTTACGTTGCAAGTGAATCTATTTGGCGTGTTATACCGTATCACAACTCATGCAGCGGAGGGTTTAATGGCCGTGATGGTCCCTCTGAGCAGACCTCAAATTGGTACATATAAACTACATTATTTTACTACTGTATGACTTCCCCCAAATGCATCCCCGTAAATTTTCTCACCTGTCTTTCCCAGTTTCCCGTTTAAAAAGATCATCAAATTGAAGCATCTTGTGGCGAGAAATCATGTATGCTTTTAATTGAGGCAGTATCTGATTCATCAGCTGCAGGTTGTTGTACACCAGGCCTTTACCGTCTCTCCTCATGTAGCTGCTGGGACCCCAGAAGATGAACACAGCACCGTGGCTCATGTTTAAGAGTTCGTTGCGATTTCGCAAAATCCTCTGAATACTGGAGTGTGCAATGACTCGAAGGCTCGTTTTGTTCCCAACATCCTGTCCATAACCCCGAGTAGGTGCATCATTCATTCGTATTACGCACTCCGTCTCGTCAATTCTGTCGCCTTGTTTACTTCCCAGAAGGTGTCCAGAACTGGTTACCAACGCGCAGCTCTTGCAGTGCATCTTTAAAGGCTGCAAAAGGCAAACATATATCAAAATTAGCTGTGAACACTTCCCCACATGCCAGGTGTAACTCACATTTTACACATACACTGCATATTTTACAGCAATCTCCCTCAGCATTCTTCCCAAGTAACTGGGGATGTATTACCTATACCATTTATAGATGGGGAAAATGTGTGTAGCCCTTAAAGTTGCTCCATGGAGTTGAATCCGTGGTTTAAATCCTCCTTCCCAGTGCAGTTTAGTAACGTTCCCATTTATTACTCACACCAGCTCCTGTACCATTCACAGCTGCACAGTGTTGTTCTTCTTCTGCTTGTTATGAAAGAGTTATAATTGGAGTATTTCTGATTCCTCCTCTTCCAATGTCTGCAGGAGCTAATCATTTTTTAAGTCTCCATAAGCACAAGCATGAATAGCTTTTCAACCCTGGGGTCAGGACATTTTGCACAGGGAAGACAATTATATCATGGTCTAATCCTTCCACGCCGTTTCCAAGTCAGTGCCAGGACCATGGCAGTGCTCTCAGCCTCTGCTGTGGTTCAGCAGTCATTAACATCTGCCTGTCTTTTACATGACAGCGAGTGAGAGCACTGAACTTCTAGCTTGCCATGCTTAAAAGTAACGCAATAAAAATAGGCTGTGGCTGTTCAGTCAGTGCCTGACCTAATAGGGTAGGAGGAGGCAGTCAGAGCTGCTGTCCTTACTTGGCACACTGGCCTTCTTTTTAAATTAAACCAAAAAGTAACAATTATACCGTGTGTGCGATGACAGAAGCAGTAAGTTTTGTGTCTCCATCTTGCCCAAAAAACGAAAGTCCTTTTTCTCTCATGTATGTGGGCTGCAATCCAGAGCTAATGATATGAGTAGCAATGTTTGTGCTTTTGTACTCAAGGTTCCTAATGCAGTATTCACATGTATTTTCCTTTAAGCTTTCTTCTGGCACTTTGATGAATTACCTAGCAAAAGGCTGTAAGGTGAACGAGCTTCTCCACCATCATGCTTGGGAAAGCAAGATGAAGTGCTAATGAGGTTAAAGGAAATGTAGTCAGCACCGATGTTAACTCACACGGGTTCGAATACCCAAGCTGCAAGACATTTTCACCTACAACAATCTCTGCTGGTTTCTGGCCTACTGAGCTACAAGTACTTATTTCTTTTAAATGCCTGCCAGAGGATCCATCACCTGTGAGGAAACAAGGGCAACCCATCAGTGGGGCAGGGAGGAAATGTCATCATCTGCCAGGTGATCCACATTAATACTCCCACAACATCTGTCCTGTAGCTTGCTAGAAAATGGTTCCCTTTGGAAAAAAAATCTTCTGACTGAAACACTGAGATCTTACCCAACTGATGCTTCAGTGATGAGTGGGGGCCGAGCAGCTGTACCCGCCACAGTCCAATCACTGATGCTCACCTCAGAGTCTTTCTGCACAGATCTACAAATCTCACACCTAAAACCGTCAGAGGAATTCACAGCCAACAGCCACAACATTCTCACACCAGCTGTTTCTAATGCCTTGAAAATATTGAAAGCAAGGGAAAAAAAACCTACTGTTGTAGTATTAGCTGGTCAGGAGGCAGTGGTTGCACCAGAAATGTCATCTACTTAAGCAATAATAATGGAGGCACAAAGCGTTTCTTTGGGATTGATGACCAGCTAGGAAAAGTTGATGGCCTGAGAATAACCAGGGGCCATTAAGCCAGAAGAACATTAAGTTCACAGAAAGCTTTCTGCTAATGTAATTATTACAGTGATATGTGGGGAAAAAAGCAAACTAAAAAAAGCAAACTCGTGACATACAAGTTATATTTTAGATAGGCAATGCAACCCATAATCCATTTGTCTTGCTTCAAAAAGGCACGGGGTGAGAGGCAGGTGAATTCTATGGTACCTGTGTGCACCCAGTGAAGCTGGCAGAAGGGTTGACCCAGGAAAGGGAAGGGAGCAGGAAAACTTGCCTGGTGCTGAGACACCCGCATTGGCATGTTGGTGGACATAACAAATGTGCACAACCTGGCACACTGTAAGTACCACCAGCGGCTGTCACTGCCACACGTTACAGCCCAGGAACTACTGCTGCTATATCAACGTCTTCTGGTTTGTTAATAACAGACCAACAAGCAAATGGCAATGAAAAAGCATTGCCACGGTTGTTCCTGTATTTTCCAATTTAAGCAATCTCTGCTCTGTTATTGACTTCAAAATCTATGTCATCCAATGACAGAAAGATGTTATTTTCAGACACTATATTGCTCAAAAAAAAAAATAAAATCAATAGAATGTTATTACTGATTCAAACTATGTTACTCTTAGATAAAATTATTTTCTTTGTGATGAAATAAAATGCTTTCTTCATTATTATTTTTTCATTTCTGCTTATCCTGGTCCTTTGATTTTAAAGCCAAGATTTGAGAGGACAAGACAATTCCCCCCAGTAAAACCAGCAGCACTGGGAAGCAGGAGGCTTCTTCCTACTTAATGACCTACTTTTGACAACCCCAGGTTCAGATCACTCCATTATCAGGAGTGTAAAACTTTATCTTTCTATAAATAAATAACAAAAATGCATATTTTATCTTAGCAATGATGATGTGGCCAAAAAAAGCCCCAAACAGTGAAGAATACCTTGTTACTGAGCTTGGCAGACAACGAGCACCTGTTAGTTCATTAACACCACCATTCCTAATGGATAATGCCGGACACAGTACAGATGAATTCCAAACATACTGGGGGAAGGCAAGAAGCAAAGCAGACAGAAAAAATGCTGTAGAATATCCAAATTCCTTTTGGATATCTGCTCTTTAACCACATGTCTGAGACCAAAAGTGCAAAATGCCAACAATCCTGTAAAAATAATGCCAGTTCCCCAATATTTATTGCTTTGTAATGTATCAATGTTGGAACAGGGCATGTGAAAAGAGCTAAAAATGAAACGAATGTATAAGCACAAAGAGTTTGCTTTAGTACTTTCAAGCCCCATGCACACAACATACAGCAATGATGCCCTCAAATCAGTCTTTTCTGAACAGTGAAAATGAGCCCGGTGCATACTGGGACATTCTGAGTAATACTTTGGCATATGAAGGGCTGGAAGGAAAAGTAGAGTGAAAAAAGAAAAGCATGTAGAGCCTTTTAACCTCAACCAACGGAGGTATTCAGGGCTCTGTGAGCTCTGGTTTCGTGGTGCTGAGTTCTGATCTAAACACGGTTTTGGTTTGACCACAGACTTCTCTCACACATGTTCAGTTGGGGAGCATAGCTCACTTTGCACACTATGCCAGCTCTGATTTTCCACCCAAGTTCCATAACTTTTCATTCTTTAACCCATATGTCAGCAAGTAGAGAGGTCTTAAGGAGGAAGAAAAATCCCCTGAGCAAATGCATCTGTAATTTTTGTTGAACTGGACTTTTGGAGCATTGGATGCTCTGCCGTGAAAACAAGCTCAATTATCCACTGAAATAAAAGCACTGATTGCTTCAAGAACTGCACCCCAGTGACCGACAGCAAACAAGTAAATAGAAAGGGTTAGGAGATACCACTTCCCCAGCACAGCTAATCCTTATGCAAATCCACATAACAAGCATCCGCAGCAGAACTCTGCAATTCAAAAAAGGTCTGGCAAATCTGTTTAGGAAGATAAATGCGTGTCTGCTTAAAAAGATAAAAGATAAAACAAATGAATTTCTTATTACTTCTCTTTGTTTCTTGGTCTGTAGAGCTTGAATATGCAGACATTGTGGAAACATTAGCATCCTCATCACCTACTGATTCTTCAAGAGTTCATTATACAACCGGACCCTGCCTTCAGATATCTGTTGAACAGAAACAGTGGAACAGCCCAACTCCAGCACATGCATTCATCACGGCGGTGATCACAGCGCCCTGGGTTTTATTTCTCCAAGGAGCAGAATATTTTTGTCTGCCATGATATTGCGCTGATGGGCATCTGCAAAGCTTGTAGTGAAAATATAATTCTATTTCCAAACGGTCCTTAGGCGAATCTAATTCAATTGCTAAACATGAGGCTGGATTACGAAAGGAAAAAATAAAAAAAACAAATGCACTCCATAAAGCTTTCACTGGGATAATTTTCTTAGAAAAAGTGCCGTTCAGCACATTAGTCACTGAAGAGTTTTGTGCTCGTGTGAAGTGTTTTCCAGCACATTAACTCTTTTTCAGAGACCTGCCTGCTAGTCAAAGCTTCCATTAGATTAATTAAAATATGGCTCCTCTCACTGGAAAGAAAAGGCATGAGTTTGGTTACAGGACATTGACCACATCCAGAAAGCGAGCCCTTCCCAGGCACACCAAGTACGAGCAGAAGCGGCGCAGGAGGCGGAACAAGGAGGTAACTTCCTGTGTACAGAGCACATTTCTTTTCTTGTTTGGAAGCAGGATTACACGGAGCTGATGTTTTCCCCTAAGCCAACTGAAGTGAATATAAGGTGCAACCTTGCAAATTGTCAGTGCATATAAAGCCAAGATTTAGAGAGTAGTTTCCAACCCGCATCCTATAAATGTGTCCCATGTGGAAGATTAGTATCAATCATAGGCTTATTGGAAGGGGAGATAGGATACAATGATAACCTGGAGCTATCCACTAGAGTAATGGCCTAAGAAGAAAAAGCAATCAGAGAAAGAAAAGCATATCTTCAATGAAAGACAGCACTGGAAAATCAGGCAGGAATGCATCACGTTGATGAACATGAGCTGTTACACAAGAGAGAGAATCTTGTGAACAATATGCAGGCTTGAAAGAAATGATTATTGCTTAATGTTTATCTTAAAAGCAGTGCAAATAGACATCCATATTACATCAAACCGCTTCACTTTCATGCTGCTGTTGAAGTACTTGCACTGAATGCAATAAAGCAACAAGCACAGTGTCTTAACTAACTATGCAAACAGTTATCAATGGCATTTTAGAAAAGCAAGAATTATTTCAACAGTCAGATTGCTTTGATTTTTGCTCCGGAAAGCATCCACATCAACTCCTCCAATCTGCTCTGCAATGCTTTAGCAATTCTTCCTAGTTTAAATCCTTTAGGGAAACACACCTTGAGCTGCTCCTTCTGTACCTGCCATGGCTGTGCAAGACTTTTTATCTAGCTTTAAAGGTGAACTCCACTGATCCTTCAAGATTGTTTTCAACTTTAAAGCACTTGGGTCTTTCTGTAACACTCTCCGCATCTTCCAAATACAACTAAACTAGAGCCATATCTCCAAGAGGCAACTATGGGATAGCACTGGTAAGGAACAAGCAGTTTAAGCCCCTGCAACGCAGCCAGCTTTCACACAACTTCAACACAACATATTCAGTCCAGAAGAAACTTAAGATCAAATGTCTGATTAGAGAGAGTTACCCACCCCACCGAGAATTCTCACTACCGCCTACCCTGTTGTGTATTTCTCTACCTTGTTGAAGTTGACTGTAACAAAAAAGCACAGCTCCTTATTGCTTTCAAAGGTCTTTGTTTCAATAACTGTCAGCAATGTCTGACCTCACCATGTCCACCAAGACCTTTTGAATTTATGGGTTAGCTTCACATAATCTACACCAGTTTATTTTGTGTTAACCCCAACTGCTCTGTATGTTCCTACTTCTGTCCCTGTACAGTAACAGCAGATAAGAAATTAGAGAACCAAAAACACCGAGAGAACAAAACCAGACTGAGAATTCTATTTTCCTGTCAGCAGACGTTGCTTCTGGGTTTTACATGTTTTTCTGAGGACGTTCCAGGTTCAGTGACACACAGCTCTGTACCACCTGCAGATCAAGATCCCACAGCAGCTTCCGCAGTTAAGGTCACTGAGGACAGAAACTAGCGCTGCTGCTCATTACATCCACTGCATTCAACAGCTACCAGATGCAAATTGTCACTGGGACTTTCTCCCAGCATGTTTGCAGAGAGGAAAAAAGGTGTTTGGGGCCAAAATATTTGTATATTTATTTTTGGACTAAGAGCAGATGACAAGAAAACATCCCAATAGATGGCTATTTACAGATCTGTGCCTGCAGCTGAAACCATTCAACTCCAGAATGTTGAACTTTTGGGGAGCTACAGCTCAATTTGAATTTAGAGGTTGGCTTTGGGTATTTTTAGAAGGGTCTCAAGCATTCCTTACACATCACTCCAACTAATTGGTTCCCATTATCACAGTCCTGATCCGGAGACAAACATAAACATATTTATCCCACTGGGATGTCTGTACTGAGCTTATCTGCCAGAATGTACGTTAGTATGAAATTAAACACTCATAGGATGGAAACATTTTGCACTGAGATGCTCCTATCGCTGAGGGTTAATTAGACAATCAAGTAAAAGAGATGGCACTCTGTCTGCCAGCGTGGATTTCCCAAGGAGATGAGATTCTCTTAATTTATAGCAGGAACATCAAAGCTATCCTCTGACTAAGTCAGGGGTAAGGAAGTTTGATGGAGAAGTTTGAGGTTAGCCGGTATCTCTGGAGGAAGCAGAGAAAAAGCCTGGCTGGAAAGAAAGGAAGGGCTATCCCCAACAAAGGCACCCAGATCTGCAGGGCAAATGAGAAGAGAACCCTTGAAAAAATGCATCAGGGAAGAGCTGATAGCAAGTCAGCTAATTATGGGGAGAGAGGGTGTGTGACCTTGCTAGAAGTAGAGTTAAGTACATTTCCATATCTATGTATTTCACAGACATTTATAACTGGGCATCTCTCGGGGCCGTGGCACTTAAGTGCTTTTATTTATGTTTTACTGTCAGCTGATGTGAGTGAAGAATAATTCCCAGGCGCTTGGCTAAACACTCTTCAGAATTATTCCTTGCCTCAAGATGTAGCTTATCTACACGCTGGGGAATGGTACCACTTAAATCCAGTGACCCAGCACGTTAGACTGAGGCAGTTGAAGCGCAGAAGGGCATGACACCGAGAGGAGGAGGGAGGCAGCTGTACCAACAGATGCCACAGAAATCAGGGAAAAGGAACCATCTCTCAGCGTGCAGCAGCAGATGGGAGCCTCCCCAGAAAGAGGTGAGGTGCAGAGTACGAGCCCCAAGGGATTTCAGAGTGCTTTAGACACTTCTCTGCTTCTTATTTTACCTTAATAGGCCTAAATTGCACTATTTTACTGTGATGCGCGCGTCATCTGAAGTGCTTTTTGCCTGGTAGTGACATTAAGCTGCTTTTGCTCACTTCTTCCCTTATATTTTTTTGAGGGGAGTCTACCTCACTGAATTGGTCTTCAGATCCATTTCACCATGGGAACAAAAGGCCAAGAGAAACAAGAAACAAGTCAGAAATAAACAACAACAACAAAAAAAGAAGGGAGGTAGATGGAAGATCTTTCTATAGTGATGCTGACTGCACATAAAGTTCAAACCAAAATGCCACAAGAAGGGTAATGGTGGTGGGGAAAGAATGGAAAGGAATAACAACAGCATGACCAACTACTGCCGGACTGCAGAGGACTTTCAAAAACCTCTCCATCTTCTATTGCTTCAAATCCCCATTACGAAATGCTTTAAGATCTGATACATCTCGGTGGGGAATCTGAAGCTGTGTGACGGGCACTTGCTTTGCAGGTCAGTGTGCTATGCCCGGCTGCACCTGAGACTCCCAGCTCATGGCAATGGATCTCTGCTAAACAGAGCATTATTTGCATTCCAAGTTTTCCAGTACAGGTCATCATTCCCTCCTTACGGCCCCAAACAGCACCTAGCAACTAACCAGCACTTCTGAGAAATCCAGACCTCTCTGGAGCCACTATTTCGAGTCCCAGGAGAGAAAGGCCTTTTCTTACTCTGGGGCAGTTGCACTGATGTACCAACAGCTTTCAGTATAAAAATCTTTCAGCAATGAGTCAAAAAGAGAAAAAGCCTCCCCTGAGGGGTGTAAACACTGCACTGAGCAGAGCCACATGCAGGTGCTCCCTCCTGTCTGAATGGCACAGCCCTCAGCTGTCCCTGACCTGGTAAGCCCAGCTGCAGGCAGCCCAAGATGGGTGCTCACACAACCATGACTGACGTCTCCTGAGGATGCACAGCATCCCAACACCCTACCAGACACCTTAAGCACGGCACTGCCTGTATGTAGCAGCTGTGCCTGTTTGCACAACCAAGGGAGAACCACCCCATCCCGCTAGAAGTGCTGCCTCTGTAGCACACACGGCCAATCCTCCGTCCTAGGAACATATTCTGGGGGCAAAGAGAGGCCAAACTCAGACACACCCCCCTTCAGGTACAGCTGCAATGTGGGCAATGCTCTTCTGCCACGCGTTCTGCTTCCCAAAACACTGAAAACTGCAACCGTGCAGAATTTCTACCCTCAAAAAAGTAATAATCACAACACAGCTCTACTCTAATTAAACGGAAATTAATTACATCCTATACAACAGGACGGGCTCTGAAGGCTTAACTGGCTTCCTTTTTAATTATTGTATAACTTTGTGAACACAGCACAAATCTTCTTTTTAACATTCTAAACACATTGGAGGGTTTTGTTTGCTGTAAAAGACTGCGATGGATGCCACGTTTGCATTTAATTAAAAAAAAATAAGTTCTTAAATGGGTTTATTTTGGTTCAATGTGTATTTGTTCAGCATGGGACAATTTCACATCCGAAATCAGATTTTTTTTTCTCCAATTGGTATTGAGCAATAGACATCTGGGAAAGCAAATAAAAAGAACAGATCGATGTATTTTCAAAGGAACGCTTGTTAATACAAAAGCATTTGGTCTTGTCACAAGTAGATTATTTTTGAATATTCATTGTTTCCAAAGGAATCAATTCATATCCTGAAAGTTAAACATTTTTGGCAGGAATGAAACAGCAGAACGCAGAACACATGCAAAAACCTGGTGCTCCAACTGGTCAAGGGCAATGGGAAGGAATGGAATCACCAGCCCTGAATGGGCTCAAGGAGGGGCACTGAGGGACACGGCTCAGCACGCACGGTGAGGATGGGCTGGCTGTTGGATGAGATGACCTTAGTGGTCTGTTCCAACCTTAATGATTCTATCAATGATACCCACGCGTTTGGTGGGTAGCTGTGGGATGAGTGCAGGTAGGGCTGAGAGCTGGCAGAAAAGGGTTCTTCTTTCCGTACCCTGAGCAGCTTCACGCAGAAGGCAAGCAAAGCTGCTGGCAGGTGCAGAAAAAGAACAGTGGGCACATGAAATTCAATGAGGAAACAACCCTCCGGTTTACGTGTTTCCAGGGCCAGGCAGCAGCTAAGGTAAGATTCTTTTAAACTGTAATTTTACATTTGGGTTTAGGAGCTTTAGTTGGGCTAAGTCCTGCTTTAGACATCAAAGCTCTTCATAGGATCTAACTCTCTGGCTTTGTATTAAATAAAAGTCCTAGGGAACCACTTCTTCACAGTCACGTACCCGATTCATCACACTTTGAAAGCCTACAATAAATCTGTCATGGAAGCCATCTAATTGCTAGTAAATCACCAAAGCTGGAAGTGTCACAAGTGCATGCAAAAAGAGTGAAAGTGAGGAGCACAGCAGCATTCAAAGAGCTCTGGGGTGAAATCCTGTCCTGAACTCGTAATCTATGTGAAAATACATGACGGATAATGATTTCTAAATTTGAAATCAAATCTTCACGTGCTGACAACTCAGGAAGGTTACCTGATTATAGGACTATGCAGCAGCATCAATTTTGGAACCAGAAATAGTGTCACGGCCCTCAAAGGCTACAAAGGCTTTGCAATGCTTTGTTCAGCAACATCAGAGAACACCCAAACAATCTGGGGGGTTCTCGTTTGGAATAAAAGAAAGAAAGAAAGAACAAACGAACTGAAGGCACAAACCCAGAAATGACTGGCAATGATCCTAACTTATCATCTGAGCCACCATTTGCTCTGACAGTGGATGGGAAATGAAGTGTGATCAATTCTAGCCCATCGTACATCGTTCCCACTGACTGACCTGCCACATCTTTGATTGAATAATTAGTTCAGATGTGAATAGCACACATTTTGCACAGAGTTCACAAGTCAAAGCCCTGCTATCATACAATGGAAAACTACCATATTATCTTTGGCTTTACATCTTTCACCTGCGCCTCAATACTGCCAAGATCTGGAATAGAAACATAACTGTACTAAGAAGTAGTAAAATCCAAAAGCATGAAATCTGGAGGTCAGTGTAACTCCTCCAGTAATACTACACAGGTTTTTAATCCTACATATGGATAATAAGCCATATCAGAAGGGATTAAATCCATGCTCCTCATTTACAATAGCTCACTTCTAACAGCACCTGTCCATCTGCCCATCTCAATACTACCAGGGGAAGCAGCTCCATCCCCAGCACTGACATCAGTGCTGACATTTTAATAGCAGCTAGTGTTTAAGAGCACTATCACCATCCTGCAATTCCTAGAAAAGATTTAATCAAGTTTTGATACAGCAAAGCTCTGTAGACTAACCAGTTTCTAAGGTTCGTGAAGAGGTGGGGGCTTCTTCATTGCTTCTTCACTGATCACAGTGATCAAAGACACCATGTGCACTGTTTTATCTCATACACTAGCGTTGTTAACCCAAAGCAGTTATTAGTGCAAAACATTGCCTGACTTGCCAATCGTGTCCTTTATGTGCACCTTGGCATTTTTACACTTGCTCATACGTGGGTGCGGTGCCACAGCACCCACACAGGTGTCAGAAGACAACAGTTCCCTCAAACCATTCTGCTGTGCTCTTGGCTGCACTCAGCAGTTCTCTCTTTATCTCTCCCGCCTATTCCTTTCTCACCTGCCAATAGACAGAAAAACCAAAAAGAGAAATGTATAAACTGGAAACATAAAAGCATCACCTAAAAAACAGGAATGTGCCAGTGGCTTAGAAAGCAGAAACCATGAGAAAGTAAAAATATCCTACTCCACATCACAGGTGACTGATTTCTTCCCACCCTACGCTGTAATACATCTCAGCCTTCGTTAACACAAGAATAAGGAAGCTCTTTCCCAGAGCTAATAAAGACATGCCTTGATTAGTGCTTGCTCAGTGTGCTCCAATGGAAGGTTTCTGGTTTGTCCAACAGCTGCACCTCAGATAATCCAAATAAAACAGGTTCTGCTGTCAGCCCAGAAAGAAATCTTACTGAAAACGTAATGCCGCAGCTTTGTGTCCACAAAAAGCTTCCTTTGGACTTTACACCAACCCTATCCCCGATCATCTTAAACTGTCAGAAAATACCATATCAGTGTAATGCTGGCACTTGCTGGCAGATTGTTTTTCCGATTCCCCAGCCCAGCAGGTGTGTGAATAGCTGGGACACACTGCAGTGTACATCTACATCTGTGGCTGCTTCTGTAGTGCAGCAGTTTGCATAAGACTTTGAAGTGAGTATTTCTTAAGAGAGGAAATCTGCATTACCGAGGCAGCACATGTACTGCACACAAACCACACGTATTCAAATTCAACCCTTGTCATTTTATGTCAAACCAGCTTTCCTATATCAGTGGGATTTGCAGATTAGGGAAGTGACGCTGGTCAGACTGACTGTCACGCAGTATCTGCCTGTGACGTCCACACGCACACACTGTGCTTCATGCAGACACATAGTAGGGAAATGAGAATTACCTACATACTACGTGCAGGCTGATACAAGAATGGGATGAGTAACAAGCTCACAGAAAGACAAAACGCTGGCATTTCACCTCCTGCGGTTATTTATCCACGGCCATCTGGGCCGTAGCGGTTCCTCAGCCACTCTTCTTTTCAAGAGCAAAAACTTTATCTGTGGTTTTCTACAGGGCTTAGCTCTGGTGAGCATTAATTAAGCACTGAATCACTGCAAAAATTGCCTCCTTTCTGCCTGCTGGCAAGAGCAGTTAGCAGGGGGTATATAAAATATGAAATAAAATATTCTGCCCTTTCCAGATTAGCCCAAAGCACAAACAAGCACTGGCATTCTCTTTGTTCCTCTTACTCAGAACGAATGGTGCATCAGGTTTGAGTAAGACGGTTGCATCTTGAGCAAATTGGCTCCAGGAATCAATCAATGCGCCCCAGCCAAGGAGCTGGGATGTCTAGACGTGTACACTTGTGGAAATGGTTACCAGGCATGCGGTAATAACGGCAACATGATGGGCTGACAAGATTTCATTTCCCTCTGAGATAGGAAAACTCTGATTCTGTTTGACAATAAATGTAAATTATTTACAGCACAAAGACTGGGTACAGACCGTTATGTGCAGGGCACTGCTTGGGTGTGGGCAGTTCTGATATACAAGAATCAGGGCACTGATAAAGTGAAGAGGACCAAAGGCAGAATACTTCTATCTTAAACAATTTTTCACATATTAACTATTCATCTTAATACCACATCCTTTCATATCTGATTATCTTATTAACATTTGGTAGTTTTTTATTCCTCTAAAGCTTACTGAAAGAAGAAAAAAAATTGCAAGTATTCAGCAGGTCAGGTGAAAAGGGGCTATCAAAGCCTCAGTACCACATAAGATGCCAACATCCTCCAAAATAACACTTGCTAAATGGGTTTTCACAAGCAGCAATCTCTATTTACTAAAGCAGTAAAATCAGCCTTGCAGTATCTAAAAGAATTAACTGTTCTCTGTGAAAACTAACCATACAGCATCACAGGAGGTTCCTCTTTACCCAGCATCAGTTCAATTTTGCTGTCTCTAAGAAGGAGATTATATTTCCCCTTTACAACTCAGTTGCCAACTGTCTTAACACACTTCAGCTCCCAAAGGCAGGCTGACATCAGCCAGTTCCTTCTTGGAACCAGGCTGCTTCCCATGCACCAAGCTGCTTCTCTCACCACTTTTTCAGTTCTCTTCCCATTCTTTCCTAGTTGCAAAGTCCCCAGCACGTCTTTACTGCCCAGGATAAAACCTTTGTGCCACATCCAAGCCAAAACATACCACAGAAATGATGCACATCCGATAATTAAGAACTCATTTGAAACATCCCTGAAATGCATTATGAAGGATGAAGGGAGCACATCAAACATTTAGGATGTTACAGAATGTGACTTTTGGAATGAGTTAGAAATCAGCTGGGCACGCTACAGCTTTCAGACTTTATTTTCCATGTCTATTCTATTTGCTGCCTGCAAAGGGTTATCAAGGACTTTGTATGAATAACATGGAGCCTACAGATTGCTTATAAAATGTGTTTTTGTATGTGTTCCTCATTTATTACAGACTTATGTAGTTGTTACTTTAATAAAACATATTTTGGTATTTATTTACAAGCTCGGGATCTACATTCTAGGTATTTTTTTTTTCCCCTTGGGAATAAAGCGGAGGTGGCTTACAACTACAGTGTGCAAATTAACAGCTTTTCTGGATCTCAGTAAACAACTTTTCTTCTGGCAGCCACATGGGCTTTTCCTGGAATCAGGGACCTCCAAGAGAAAAGGATGAATTACTGTACATGGCAGCCTTAAACTGAGGATCTGTTTCCTCTCATTACCATAACTGCCCACTGTTAAAGACTTGCTATGTATTTCATAATACTGCATGTATTATTAAATCTTCAGCTCCAAGACTGGTGAGATTACAAGAGAATCAATTCTCAGAGTGGCCGAGAAGCTGCGTGCACACAAACTTCAAAAGCAAATGAGAAACTCCAAAGGTAATACTGATGTTGAAAGCACACGATATTTAAACTAATATATTTGTTAGATATAGTTTCTGGCTGTTTGACTTGGATTGGCCAGAGCTGTCATACAAAAGGGTAGGAAGGA
Organism: Coturnix japonica; assembly: GCF_054131305.1. NCBI lineage: Eukaryota > Metazoa > Chordata > Aves > Galliformes > Phasianidae > Coturnix > Coturnix japonica. The sequence goes on from NC_140673.1 coordinate 19,037,622, forward strand.
GGAAGCAGGAAAGGTTATGGAGCAGATCATCTTGAAGGTTTTAAATGGCAAGGGCTGCATAATATTCTCATCATTAACCTCATTAGGGTTAGGACTCCCATCAGGGACCTGGACAACAACGCTCCAGGTGCAAAGTACAATGAATTCCTCTGTTTCAATTTAATATGTTCTCCTCCCCAAAATCAGTTCTGAACCTGCACACTAACCATCTCTGAAGGGTAACAGGCCTTCAGCATCACAGCAAATCCTCCCCCCCCCCCTACTTGGCCACCCCACTGCTGACTCCCTTCCTGTACAAGCCACATACCTTTCAGCACATCTACTCCTACTCCCTCCCTCACCAAAAGAAGCACCAGTGCCTACATTTGCCTCACTCTTCACACTTCAGTGAAAGACTCTGTTGTGCCGCTTCTCCTCCACTTCTCCTTTTGAAGAACAGGCCACTGAGGAGTCACCTGCCATATGTCCTGCCATATGTCCTGGTAAAAAAGCAAGGTTATTTGGACCACACTTTTCCTCTACGCTTTTGCCATCACCCTGAGAAAAAGCCAGCAAGTCTTCAACACCATTTTAACGGTGAAATCTTTGCTCACACTGGGAGAGTGAATTTATTGAGTTTCAATCTTCATCCAGTTCTGGGTACTCATATGCAGCTCTCGGAGCAATAATGTGAATGAAAAGATTTTTTTTTTCTTTCTTTTTTTTTAATTTGAGCAAAACTGTAACCAGCTCATTCAAACACTCAGCAAAATCCTTCATGCTAAGTGAGGGAGACGTTACTAGCTGCCTTAAAAATTGATCCCAAATGAATGAGTCACCTTCTTAGTAAGTAAGACTTGGCAGGACTGATTTCCATCACAAAGCCACCACTGCCTTCCAGCATCCTGATGGCACTGTCAGTGACAAAGTCAAAGACTGAAAGGGTACACATACAGATTGGAATTACTCCTAGGGCATGCTTCAACTGCAGAGTTACAGAACTGTAACTACTGCTCCCTAAAACACTTTCCTGCCCCCAAAGGAACGTTTATATGTCTCAGAGGGCACTTTCAACACTGAGGAAAGTACGCTCGGGCCCTGCTCCAGCTGCTTTCAGGAAACACATTGGCCGAGCAATCCGCATGCTGCTGGCTCCTGAGCCCTATGGACTGTGCAGCTATGATGGGAAGCTGCCGTTCTCTGGCGCAAATCCCAAACCTGCTACAGCAAACTGTGATCATCGATAATTTCAGGAGCAACAAGATGCACCATGAGAAGACACCATGGCTTTTTTCCATGTACCCTTATTTTGGCCAAAAATACACTTCTGAAAAGCTCTTTTTTGGTTAGCAGAAAATATGCAATATGGTAATTTATCGCTAACAATCCCATTATTACACTGAAACTAACTACATTTAAAGGACCCACCCTCTTAATGTTTTCAGGTAATTCCTGGTGAATTTCCATGCCCAGATATGTCAATCAAGTCAGCTTCTTAAGCAGCAGAAATAATCCACCATGAGAATAATAACTGTATTTACCAAATGTATGTAAATAAATTAGACTAACAAAGTACCAGTTTAAAAGCAAAACCCAAACCCATTTGTATTTATCTGCACCGAACAGCCTTGACACATCTCCTTTATTTCACAGAAGACAAACTGGAAGAGTGTGATTCTTTCACAGCCACTAATCCTGCTGAGCATCACCTTTTACCCCAGTCTCTCCTCAAAATTCGTTCCAACTGCTGAGTGTGACAGGTATGCAGCAATATACACTTGGCGATAAGCAATTCTGACAACATTTAAGTTGGCCTAGTTTCCAAGGTAGTTCATATAGCCTAGTGAGAACAAAATAAGATCTGTATCATTGAATAGGATAGGAATGCTTTATAAAATTATTGTCTATACAGACCCCTCCCAGAGAGAAAAAGAGACCATCTCCCTCTCTCTTCAGCCTTTTTTATTCTTAGGTTACTTTTATTTAAAAGGGACATTATTGTCAGAGCAAAGTGCACTGTACAAGACAAGCTGCATCACAGCCTCACAGTCAAGGCAAATTCTACCAGATACGTGGGAACAAACACTTCTATGTTCCAGTCTCTTCAAGGACAACTGTGCCACCCTGTGATCACACCTACTCTCCCCTCTCACTACCTACAGGTCTCCTAAGCATGAATCTACTTTCTCATTTCCTCCCTTCACTGCCAAAAGTAGCACGGATAAAGTTATTCCTGTTGAAATGCCAATAGCCCCAACTGCCATTTTGATAAGGCATTTCCTTCACAAGCTCCAGGAATCCCCATTTCTTGAGCTTTTCTTTTTAACGAACACAAAACTACCCCAATCCTCCCACTACCAACTACAAAATCAAACTGACCAGAAGTTTCCTATCAGACCGCTTCAAGTTTCCTCTTCTCACTTCTCTGTTTAAGATCACATTCACCACAGCCTTGCATGCTGACTATTACGTGCTTACACACAGAAGAATAATAGCACTGTGTTTTTCTCAAGCATTCAGCGGTCAAAACCAGAGAAACATACATAAAATCCCTCCTCCATCTCTTCTATGTAAGACTTACTTTAAAACGGCTGTTCTGGTTTTCTTCCACCTGACTCTCAGCACCAAATATCAAGCTAAGTTTTTTTCTTCTCATAAAGAATAACTCAGTACTGTTTGCTGGTTCGCAATGTGGCTGAGGAGAAGCAAGGCAGAAAACAAAGTTATAGATTCCATCACTTACTGCAGAAATCAAAGCAAAGGAATATCTAATACAAACAGTGAGAAGAAATGGTTAGCAGAGTCTGCAAAGCATACTTGCCCAAAGGCTAAAGACATTATCAGGTGCTCCAAGGAATTTCATTAATTGTACATGAAGTGGTCATTGGATAACGTACAGAAAGGCAAGCAGGGCTTGAAGCCCTGCCCCCCCAGCATCCAGCTCTCAGCACTGCTTGCTCAGTTCTTTGTGCCTAGAGGCACAGTTCTAACGAGAAGTAAAATGTGTTCTGACCCTCAACTTAGTTGGCTGTTTGAAGATTAGGGTCATACCCTCAGAGAAAGAACTGTAAGTCACCTCGGACCAAGAAGACATTAGGGTTTTGCCTTCTACATTCTTGATAAGCATTCTAACCATCAGGCTACATTTCAGGGCAAAGCACAGGACCCTCTTGTTTGGTGGAGGATTACATGTGTTCTTTGCAAAAGTGACCTCGATTTTTTAAGAAAAGGGCTCAGGAGGTTATTTCAGGATCAGGCCTTAGATCAGCATGAAGGAAGGTGTTCCTTCAGAGAAACTTGAAGATATAAGACGTATCTCTTCCCTCACTGTTTCTTATTATCTCCCTTGTTTAAAATTTTTTTGTTTGCCTGATTTTGTCCAGGTATTTGTGTATCACCTACAACATCTATCAGTCTGAGTAGGTATTTACTAAATAGTGCTTAAAATATGCACATTTGGCATTTTATGTGCATATACAGATATACCTCCAAGGCCTAAACAGTATCTATTGAAACATTTAGGATCTTCAAATGTATTGCTGTGTTTTACACATCTGATTCTATGACATTCCTGAATGTGTGACACATTTCTATTTTCAATAAAGAACAGAAGTTATTTCCTGAAATATAAGCCAAATAAAAAATATTTCTGAAGTTATGTCACATGTTTTCATACTCCTTTCTTACATCTTCACCTCCATCACTGGTTTTGTAATTTCACATAAATCCCTCGGTGTAGCTCCTGTGAGAACACAAAACACTTTATTCCCTTCATATTTAGAGGGAAGCATAGACACTACATTGTTTTTCTTCACCACAGATTTAAATGTGTTCTTGACAGAGAAGTGTCTGCCTTATTAACTCAAACAATATCTGAAAGGCATGAAATCTGTGGCAATACTTCAGCTGTTACCACGAATCACAAACTCTTTTTCAGCATACTTGAGCTGGGACCTTACTGCTGTGAACACAGATATATCAATACAGTTATCTGACATAATGTAATTTCAGAGCAAAATCACATCAGTGACTTAGTACCAGGTTCTAGATGAGAGTCTTATTCTTTGCTGATTACTTAGAAAGTGTAGCCTAAACGACTCTGTACAAGGAGAAAATAACTAACCTATAGAAAATAAGGTGAATAACCTTACTGGAGAGATGAACTCTTGAGATTTTAATTCTGCTTCCATTCCCATTTAGCAGAAGTTCATTAAACTCCTACATCATGAGTCTGACCTAGAAAAGTAAATAAGTACTCTGTTATTCCCTTTAGAGCCCTGAGTTACTAATAAGGAATTATAAATCTCCAGTCACTTTGTCAAGCAGCCAAATACATCCCAGGTGAAACACAACTGAAAAGTTCATAAAAATGAGAACAATGGAAATGCAAGACTAAAAATGTGATTTTGTTTTATAGACCATGAATTAATACCACATTGTTTCCGCCTTTCTGAGCTACAAATATGGACAACTAGGAATGAAGAGAATACAGCTGCATTTGCTGACCCAGTCAGCTCCTTTACTGGCCCTTATTTGTCTCCTCCTTAAAAACATAAAGCGGCCACACTTATATAGCACTATCCATCATAGATGTTTAAGCTTTTTATGAAGACAGATTGGCAGTTTAGATGTGGAGAGAGTCCAGAGCAAATAATCATAAACATTCACATGCAACTTAGCCAAAGTCACCAAGCAAGCCAGTGATGGATTTGATAAGAGGACAACAGTGCCCCGGTTCACCCCTTCCAGCTCTAAAGATGACAGTATATCATGGGCAGTGATCCAGCAAAATGCTAAGCGCATCTAATACTAGAAACTTATGAATAATCAAATTGAAGATGTTTTCTGAAACAAAGCTACCGTTCTTCTAAACATACAATGAAATCCCGCCTCTGCTGAAAAACTTGACTCCTTTTGGCTTCAGTAGATATTTCCATTCCTATCTCAATGTTTTTTGAATATCTGCTTTAGATTTGTTAATTTGTTCATTGGATGACCTCAGTTACACGATCCAGGCTATGTTAAATATAGTCGCTTGAATTGTCATTACCTACAGCGATTAAGCCTATAATTAGATCCCCTTCAATGTCTTCTTGACTTGCAAATGCAACCCTCTAACCTTCCCCAATTCTATTTTACCATTTGACCCTGAAATATCTGATTGCTTTCCACATGCAACAGCTCTGAAGTCCTCTTTGAAGTAATCTAGAAAAGAAGATGAACACTACTTTTAAAATTCTATTGAGAATTTATAATCAAGTTTCTCATGTTTAACTATAAAAGACCTAAGGCTCATTTACAAACCAAGTTTCCTCTGTCTAACTATAAAAGACCTAAGGCTCATTTACAAACCATCCTACTACAGCTCATCTGACTGCTTCTGCAGCTGTCAGTCAGAGCAGTTTTGCCTTGAGAGCATTATGACTTCTGAAACTTCAAAATACACAATTAGCCATGTAAACATTGTGTTTGGTAGGAATTTGGAGAGATTTATAATCCTGGTGTATGCTCAATCCATCCATCACCTTGTGAGGCTTCCTCAGTCTGTGAAGAAACCCTTCCAAACAGCCATAAAAGTCCTACAGTCCTGCCTGTTCCCAATAGTGAAGTCTTTTTAGCAAGATTCATCTTCTGTCCTTGAGTCAGATGCTGCCTACTTGGCTGATGTTTTCCCTGGACAGAATGGTCTGTACATTGCACATTCTGCACGAAGACTCTGTACAATAATAATTAACATGGCTTCACAATTTGAATCATATCTGACGTACTTATCATGGTGATTTTTAATTCTCCATCCACCTCTTAAGCTCAGATGGCACCATTAATTACATAGCTGAAATACCTTACCCTTATAAAAATCTGAATGAAATCACTAAATTAAGACTGCCTCCATGAAACCATTGCTTTCTCTCATTAGCAATACAAAAGTGCAGTAATTGAAATGCATACCTGCGGCTGTTTATTCAACTGGCCAAGAAACTTGACAGTTAGTGAACGCAATCTTAATTTAAACAAAGTGAGGGTTAATTAGAGATATGCAAATAATTTGTTGTCTTGTATTTCAAACTAGGATGTTCGTAGTGTTCCATTCAAATAGATGACTGGAGGACAAAGGATCCTTTGAAAGACAACAGTGAGATGTGAAACACACAGAATCACAGAACCACCAAAGTTGGAGAAGACCTCCAAGATCACCCAGTTCAACTGTCCAGCTGCCATCAAGACTTCCCCATGAAATGATGCCACTTAGTACAATATCTAAACGTTCCATGAACACCTCCAGGAACAGAGACTCAACCAGCACCCTGCGCAGCCCCTTCCAGAGCCCAACCAGTCTTTTGGAGAATAAATTTCTGGCCATACACATAATGTTTCAAAAACAACAAGTCATAGTTCTTCCAGCTTTGATGGAAAGAGACAGACATGGCTTTTGGGCTGTGAGACAGATGATGCTACAGGGGTAAACCCACTAAAAATTCTCCAACTGTTTTGTAAACTGAACAGTAATGCTAGCAACTGGTCATTTTGTGTCTCCACTGCAGGCAATTTAATATCTCCTATCTTTTATTTTCCTTCTCTCTCTATTCCATAAAACGCCAATAAATCCTCCTATTCTTTAATCTAAGCTTAATTGGGTTTTTGGCTGTTATCTGGAGAAATTACTTTTTCACATTCCTGAGGGAAACAGAGCAGCGTCCTCAGGAGAGCGGAATACAACCATCCGGTCAAGGGCATGGGAAATCTGTTATCTCCTTTCAAGGAACTGCCTCGGAGGGGTCAGCGAACACATTACGAACACAGAAAAGGCTAAATGACTAAAGGATACAAGGCACCATCAGGGACTTAGATCCACGTAATAGACTACAGTTAGTGAGAGGTAGGATTACACACAAACGTAAGGAATAAGATGGATATCTTCACAAATATTTCTTAAGCAATGTGTTCACTGAAATACAGTTCACATGTACAAGTCACACCACTTTAATTACAAAAGCAAACCGAAGTGATAAAATGTCTTAGCATGAATGCAGACAAAGGTATGAAGGTGTTTATTCCATGATAAGCTAGTCTTGGAGAATAAAGAGCATATATGGGATAAAGCATCGTAACATTGTACCTATGTTCATGGAAGATGATGACTACAAGAAAGGCAGGTAATAGGGTTCTTCATATTTAAAAATATATATATGTGTGTGTGTGTGTGTGTGTGTGTGTGTGTGTGTGTATAAAACAATATAAAACTCTTGTTTGCTTATCAAAGAAACTCCATTTTCCAAAAGGAAACTTTTCCTCACTGATGTCCTCCAACAGGGAATTCACATACAGACTTTCCACTAATAGTTCACAGCCTCATGTAATTACAGAAGATACAGTCCCACAGTTATGAGGTGCTTTCAATGGAATTATCACGTTGCAAGTCTGAGCTTAGCATTATTATTATTTTTGCTGCTTTGTATCACTGTGCTGTTTGGAATATATATTCAGAGCATTTGTATTCCAAGTATTCCCATTTTCAGAACACAATTTAATGTATGGACAGAGCAGCAGACTGCCTGCTTCCTGACAGCACTGATAAAACCCCCAATGTTTACCATGTGAAATGCTGAGAAGGGAAGCAAGAGACCTCTGCAGGACAAGAGCATCTCACGGTACATCTGAAACATGGCACACTGACAGAGCCATCCTTCTTTCTGGGTAGCAGGAAATATTCCTCTGAAATGCCAAAATGAGTACAGAACTATTCTGAATGTAAAAATACTGCATCTCTGCTTGCCATGACACTGGACAATAGCATATTTGGAACATTTTGCTGTATACCACCAGCAAACATAGTCTTTTTCTGTCTAGCTCAAATAGGATGCTACTGAATAGTCTGTGATGTGCTAGGACAAACATATTCATAGAATACGAAAACTTGCAACCTTTATGCTGTCCCTAGCACTGAGGACTGTTATCTTCAGCTGCACTCTTTGGCAATGCTTCCTGCAATCGCAGCTTGCAGTCACAACCCGCTATCCCACTGCCTAGTACCAAGTTTCTCCAGCCCAAGGAATCTGCCAAAAGACCACAGCATCCATAATTCTACTTGGCTACGTTGTGAGAGGGATAGGGAGGAAATGAACAGCCCTGAAACAAACTGCTGCATGAATTATTCTGATGCAAATTTGTACTCTAAAACATTTCTCTGTGTGCTAGGAGAAAAGAATGTAAATGACTGAGAATATATTTTTATATGTTTGAATTTACAAGTATGAAAAATCGATTAATTCTAACAAACCTCCAAACAAATTTAAATGTTAGGTCAAAAGTACAGCAGTGATGACCAGCTAACCAATGTATTCACCCAAGACAGACTCACGGTCAAAAGATGCTATCTTTCATTGTTCTTATTTAACATGGTGGATTCTAAAGCATTTTGGCCTAGATCTTTAAAACATACAGACACATCTTTCTGAAATGAATGAGAATTTTCATCTAACCACTTTTGAAGAACTGAGCCTCTGGATTTCTCAGGGTATTATCATCACAGTTAATGCATTCATAGAGAACTGAAATTGGCTTAGTCACACGATCCATCAGGCGAGGTTTGCAGTACCCTCCTCACTGAAGAAACTAATTTCCTATCAAACTTTTGAATGTTTTCAAGCTGCTTCAAGCAGCACTACTGTTTTGCGCAGCCTGATCCCCTCCTATTGATGATGGCTAACATGTTAACATCACCACAAGTTCAGGGTTTTAAATCAATGAAATAGTGAACTGTACTGGAGTTACTCTGCACCCACCGTAGCAGGCTGGCAGCTCCTGGAGGCCCCCAGGGCTCCCCACAAGGCTTGGGCCTGGCTCAGCAGAGCAGGCCTGGACTGGTGCCATGATCTTTCTCCCATCCATATTATTCTGATAAACTTCACAAAATACCAAATTACAAACCTGGTATCATTAATCCATAACAAAGAGTTCAAACCTTTCATTTAAGAGTCCTAAACATGACATAACAAGCTCAATCCAGTAGTAGTCAACTGCAATCAGTTTAGGGCAGCTCATGTCCATTCAACCAACCAACAGTTTATTGCAAACAACCTTTCTTTACCTTCAAATAACAACTTGTAGCCAGTCTTTCATAAAAGTCACAGTGAAACTCTCTTTGGACAACCTCTTCTTTTCACTTTTTTCAAATGCAGCTTTAAATTAACATGTTCAATAAGGCAGGAAACACTCCGGCTCTAACAGCCAGAATCAGGCTTGATCCTCATTTTATCTTAGCTAGAGATAATCACTTGTTACTAATGTTGAGTGCTAAAGACATTCCAGAATTCCAGTGAATTATTATTAGACAGATTTTGATTCAGATCACTCAGTATAGAACTGTACAGCTGTATATGTCAGTTTATTTTGTAGTTTCCTCCTTGCAGACAAAAGTTTGCAAACCTTGCCTATACTTTTAAGTAAATCCACAGATTTCAGGACCAATCCCATAATCTGATATAAACAAGTAATCGCATCAGCTGGTTTGCACAAATCCTTCTCGAATAGAAAAATGAATACTTGATTTGCTGAACCATTTTATGTGCATTTATTACAGATGGAAGATGTGGAATTTACATTCCGAGTAGGGTACCGTACGTGTCATACATAAGCTATGTAGCAAGTCGTTGCTGCTTTTTTGTGGGGGTGTGTTACATGAGCTGTCAATAGAGTTTGTCAAGCAGTACTTTGAAATTCAGTTATATCACACTGGATGACTGGCTAATTTTATGGAGTCTAGACAGAAAGTCTGAAAATTAACAGGCATAAATTTGAATCAATCATTCCTGTGCATTTAACACTCCCTGCACTACTGATATCTACGGAAAAATGACCAAAGCTGTCTGGAATATCAATAAGAAACCCTCCAGTTGGTTACTGTCAACAAGCACTGAAGTACTTATATAGTGACAAGACAACAATGTTTGAAAGGAGATACAGTCTCTCTAAATGAGGTGATCGCACCCTTAGAAGCTTATTAGCATTAAATAGTGGTCACTCAGGGTGGAAAATCTCCTGGATTCAGGCTTAGTATGTACAGCATTGCGTTCTGGGTCACATGCACAAAGACTGGCTAGGTTTCCACTAATCAGTTCTCAGTGTCAAAGGCTCACTGATTGTTTCATCAACTCAGGTTTATTCCAAGGACAGCTCATCAAATTACAGCAGCCGGACAGACCCTGAAGTACCGTACAACATTACACAGCTGATGAGCACAGAGTCACAGAAAAGAGGCAGAGTCTTTCTTTCAAAACACATTCTACTAAATATTAAGCTTCTTCCTTCAAAGTTTGCCTTGAAAAAAATTAACCGTGTCATGCCAAAAAGCTTTAATATTGGGATGCCACTACTTAACTGCACACTCCAAAACACCCCGGTTTTACTGCGTGTCTGCAGTGACGCTTCTTTGCACATTGCAGTAATATGACAAATGTGGCCTTTTGTGTTCTTAATGGATCAGAACCAATACAAGAACACGAGTTGGTTGATCCGAGAAAGCAACAGGCAGACAGACATTAATTCAACAATGTACCTGATATATGAGGTAATCCCCATAGTGGATGTTTCACATGCATCAGATATGTTGCTTTGATATTAAACCTTCCAAAAAATATTTCAGCCTTCCTCTGCGGTCTAGTAAGCAGTTAATAATCTTAATCTTGTCTAGTAAATCTTTAAGCACTGTAAAACACTTTGTTCTGTTGTATCTACCAAACATATTCAGCAAAACCAGGAGCGACACAGAAAAGTATATATCCTCAGTCTGGTACTGGGACACACTCTTTTACTATCAGATAGATCATCCTGCATCATAGGAGTTTAGAGCCTCAAACATTCTGCAGTACCATAGGAACCTTTGACTGCAGTGGCATCTACAAGAAGCACAGAAATATGCAGGTAATTCAGTTACTGACTTTATCCTGTGGCATCACAACACTCTTCTTGCTTTTCTGTTATTCAATATAGTTATCTACATCAGCCTGTAATTATAGGAATGTGAACTAAACAGTACCTAAAACACTTTCACTGAGCACTAACGAAAACTTCTCATAGTTCAGATACAAGTGTACTACAGCAGTAACTTGACTGATAGTTGTGTGAAGCCACAGGCTTCAGTCCTGGATCTAAAACTGCTAACAATTTTATGGATCACATCACACTAACAGTAACTAATGTCAAGCCACCCATGAGCAGACTTAAGTAGCCACTTATTCTCAAAGGAGATTTCATTCCTTCATGATGACGTTAACAAGCACCAGGGGAAGTCAATGTCAGCAGGGAATCAGACTAGGATTATCCAGAGTCCAGCACTAATCGCTACAGCCTCAACTCAGCAAGATAGTTAAGCACGTGCTAAAAAGGTTTAATTATTCTCACTGAAGTAACAGAAGAAATCACATGCCTAAGTAATTCGCTGAATTATAGCTGTAATTATGGACTATTCTTCCTGCCAGTATCTTTCAACATCTCTGAAGATGGATTCTTCAAAGTACATGGACATTTCTAGAATGAGATGGGCTGTTAAGAGGAGTAGGACCTCAGCAGCAAAGTCACTCAGTAATGTCTCAGCATAGTCTCAGCAAGTACTCACGCTCTGGTCTATCCCAAATATTAGATATCCATAAGTTTTCAGAGAGTCTACACAGTGATGCTTCTACAATACAGAACTATGCACTATCTGACAAAACTCCACTCCTCCTCAAAGGCTTGTGAAGCAATAGAAAGCCAAAGTGGGTTAGGCATTAAATAGCATTAAAACTGATTCTGAAGCCCCCTTTCTCAAAGGCTTCTATACTGAATAAAAAAAATAAAATCTTCATCCTCTTAAATAATTCATGATAAACATAATCCTGGGAATTTGAACACATAATTAAATGCTGCAATCATTAAACATTTATAAAGTTTGACAAGTATGGTACAGTTACGTTAGTTACAGAGAAATATGACTTGCCCTGATTATTCACTGAATCCCTGACATGCAGTAACACACAGCACTAATCTTAGAACTTGGCACTGAAATCACTGTGTTCAGTGTTTGCTCATTACAGATCTTCACAGACTATAAAGGAAGTTGTTTGTCTGTTTGTTTCTAGATTTTGCTTTCTTTGAAGAAGCACAAGTTGTGTAGTGAAGGCACTGTGGGAGAAGAACTGGAGGGCAGGAGTCAGATGAATCCTGGCCTGAAGGACATTATAAATGTAGGTATTTATTTCAGTCATAGTTTTGATGATCAAGCTTACAAAGACACAGCAGCACTGTGAAAGACAGAGCAATTTGGCAGGATGTTAATGGAACATCTCTACCTCCCAAACTAACATCCCATTGCAATCATTACCAGATGACTGCTTTAGAAGAAAAGCAAAGTACTGATCACAGCCATAATTTGACCACAGATTCTCCTTGCAGAAAACCTCTCTAGGCCCTTATTTTGAAGACTGTAAATGTTAGAAAACCCTACATTTCCTGAAAAGCAGTTTTTTCCTCTTTGTTTCAGGTTTACTCAGTTTTACTGAAATACATTTATCTTTTTCAAATGCAACATATTCTTCAAAATCTACATTTTTTCCATATATCAAAAATCTCTTCTCAAACTAATTAAAATTAAGAATAATATATATGTATTTTTTGTTTTTCTGATAAGTTCCCCTAGAAAAAAAGACACAGATGCTGATACCAACGCATATTTTCATTTTCATTTTTCATATTTAATATACAGCACAAAGAATGATGAAATAAATATTTCCTTTCATTCTTATTATACTACAGCTCACTGGTAAATATATACCAGTACATGAACTGCATGCAACACTTCCAAAACCCCTCCATTCACTTAAGAACAACTGAAGAAATATTCTTACTATGCAAATTATTTGATATTAAAATCAGTAATTAAAATAAGTTTAATTTCCTTTGAGATTCTTTTTTATCTTAAAGCAAAATAAGTAAATAGATCCAATTTGTTTTCATGTTTATGCTTTCTTTGATCTTCAAAATACAGAGAAATACACTGGTTTTACAAATAGTTTTATATATTCAGTATCATTAATTCGTACTACCGAAGCCTCCAAACCACAGCCTTATTCTAGAGCAGCATATAGCGATACTCAGAAGGAAGATTTAGCTCTCTCCCACAGGCTATTTATGAGTGCCCATTAAAAAAATGCAAAGATGTAAGCTATTAATTTATCCAGTAAACAGCTAAAATAATGGCTGGTATATCCTTCAATGCTGAGCACTGCTAGGTTTTTAGAAGGCAAGTTTTATTCTCTTACATAAGGAACATGAGTGTTCACAATCATCACAACATTACCTACCCCTGATGTATGATAATAAAGAATATTTATACTTCCAAATAAACAGCCATATAGGATAGCCTTGATTTAGTAACCAATATAAGGATTTGGGTGCCTAACGTCAAATTTAACTTCATTTTTATTACAGTGTTGTTTGGGGAGGTAATTAACCACAAATTTGTTCAATGCTTAAATTCACACCATCTTATTTTTTAGGATTAAAGCTTTCTATGACAAAATAAAATGTATCTGCAGGAGCACAACTTAAAGACGGAGCTGCTTAATTAAACACTACTGGGAAATTTTGCTCCGCTCCAGGCTGGATTCCTGACTGGAATTACTCCAAAGTGGCACAACTTCTTTGAATTCTAAGGAAATCTGTAAAGCATTTGGCAGTGGTTGTTACCCAAATCCCCAGCTGTTTCTGAACAGGTAAGCTGTCTGCATTAGTTTGACTATGGACACGATGCACATTAGCTAAAGCAATGGAGCTCAAGCTTAATTGCTCTGTAAGGACAAGGAGGTCTGAAGTGGAACCAAGCTGAGGTATTGATCCTTGTCATATGAAATAGGCAAAACACGTATCACGAGCCCTGAGTAATATTATAAACCTCCAGGATGCACATAGCACAAATATACATCTGAAGCTTAAGAAAATTAAAATGCAGAAGTAAAACAAAACATAAAATACAACTGACCATGCGAGCAGGAATTAGAAAGGTAGAAAGTAAAGAAGGTTAAAAGCAAAAGAATGTGCAATTTCATAGAGCATTACACTGTTATTAATGAAGTAGAACACTACACTTATAGAGTATGTGAATCTTTATACATAAAGCCTCAAGGAAGAGTACTAGAAAGTACAATGGATAACAACATAGGATACTTATGATAGAAAAAGCCTTCAGTCAGAGTGAACACAGCTCGTGTTCAAAAGCACACTCACCCATCAGTTGGCCAGGTGGTACAGTGGGAAGCAGGCACTGCGCCCTGTGTTTCATCAGCTCACTTAGAAGCTGTGAGTACATGGTGTATGAATAAGTTAAGTTTTTAAATCAAGAACCTCTGTGCGAAAGCATTAAGATTCACAGCACAAGTTCCTCTGCATTTCAGGTTTTCTCATCTTACAAGAACCAAAATAGTTTCCATGTGCAAATTGCAATAATGTATTATACGACTGCATTTAATATGTATATCCCCATAGAGATGTCTGGTGAGAATACATTCTACTACTGATATCAATTCTGTTACAGCTCAAACTGCTGCAACTCAGTTCTTTAGTTGCCACTTCAGCACCCTTTGGTTCTGAATCTGTTGTTCTCCAATACAAGTCTATGATGTATATCACATACATAACCAAATAAAGTGCCGATACAACTGTTAGTACAGCGTAACATCTGAACTAATGTATATATACACATTGGGAGAACGGTAGCATTCGATTCTCAATAACTAGAAGTTCTTGGCAAATGAAACTAAATGAAGCACAGCTCATTAAAGACAGAGACTGAAAGAACGATTTAAAAAAAGAAAAAAGAAAAAGAGAGAGAGAGAATGGACAACTACCACAGAATATATTTCAGTATTACTATCCCCTAAGATAGCCCCTAGAAGTCACTGATGGATTTGGTATTGACTCCAGGATGTCAGAATCCAATTCAAACCATGTTCATTTAATAAATTCTAACCAAGTACAAGATGAAAGTGCTGTCTGCATTTCTGGAATGCCTAATGTTACGTTCACCACATCAGAACACCTGACATTCAGGCTGAAAACCAAGATAACCCCGAGGTAGACGCAGTCATTAACATTCCAGAACATATCACTGCTACGGATAGAGTGGGTAGCTTGGAAAAGCATTGAATTTTAGAGAATCATCTTACATGAGATACAGCAAGGAATATGGATCCATATGCATGCCTACCTAGAGGTGAATAACTAAACTAACTACAGGCCACAAGTTTTTCAAGGAGCCATAAGATATGGATTTGCAAATGGGAGAAAAAGAAGCTTTAAGACTAATTCCTCAAATGATTATTTAGTTTCCTATAACCTCATAGACATGCTAAATTCAAGAAAGTATTAAAAATCATTAATGCTATATAACCCTAGTATTACTGACTGTCCTTCCAACTGTATGCTGCTCTGCTGTATCTTCTACCATAAATCAGTTAGATGACACATCTTAAATCCTATGGAATGCTGCATCACTACCTACAGCAGTACTGAGTTACTTCCCACAGTAAGACTCAAAGTTAAAATAAACTTATGGCAGTACACATAGGCCACCCCATCATCATAACCCTCTATAAACATACAGGTGCTTTATATTTGTGGTCAGGACAAAATGAGGGACAGGAAGGGAGGAAAGACACGACACGACACATGATGTACCTATCTGAAATGCTCCTACAGCAAATCATTTAATCCTAAGTTCTAATTTACCTGCAGTTTTAAGGGTAACACAAGGTACACACAAAAATAAAATTCTGGTAATAAATGCTTAGCAGGTCTAAATAACCAAAGCATTTCAACAAATGAGCATGGTGAATAGTCAAATATCCATTTCTCACTGATTTCAAAAGGACTCAATGTACTGTACATGATAAATTGTACCACCCAGCTAACACAACACACATGGCACTACATGAATAATAATGGGCATTTCCTTAAAAACAAACAAACAAAATTCTATAAAAAGTACTTTGTATTTCATATTGATTTTAGGGCGCACATAACACATTCTCTGTCCCATCAGAATCGATGAGGGGTGAAAATACAATTACTGAAAATAATTTTGATTAAGATAAATCTGATTGGCCTTGTAGCCTTTTTCCAAGTTTTCAACAAAACAGGCTGAGAAACAGATTTAAGATGACATGTTACATTTCAGTGTAGTACAAAGAGGTAAGAAGACTTGTGACATCCACAAACAGGGGATGGACCTACAAACCAGAGAGTAAAGCAACTCGGGTGAATAACAAATACACGAAGAGTTGATCTGACATGTGTATCTTACTACTTGCTTCTCATCTGTTCTTCGTCAAGCTTTGTTTTCTATCTAAATCAAACACTCATCAAACATCATTGTCACTTTTCTCCCAAAAACTGGAATTTAGATTCTATAGCATATGCTTAATCTTCTGGAAAACAGCATTAACACAAGCAAAGGCAATTATATCAGAATATCACATAAATGGATTTAACAGACTTTTGCAAAAACTATATAGATGAACTCATCAGTCAAATTTAAACGCTTTAGTAAAACGATAACGCTACTTACTAAACATGCCTAGGAAGAGTTGACAGACTCTGTAGTGAGTAGCAACAGAAACCTGAGAATAACTGCAAACAACACAGCTGAAAACAAAACAAGAGTCATAAACTTCACTCTGAGAGTGGGAAGACAAACAGCATAAAGAATATTGACAGAAAGGCAAATTACAAACAGTAAAAATCATCAACATGTTGTGTTGTAGTTGGATCATGAATACAGTAATGTAAACTACAAAGCTCCCTCATGCAGGACATGGGGAAAATAATTTTTATAAGCATAGTTCCATTGTCTTCCAGAAGATGAATACTGAATAAGTGTAAGCGTTCTGTTACCTCCAAAGAAATATTTTCCTTCCTCTTTCTACAAACTTAATCATGTCTCCTCTGCTTCTTGCTTTTTTAAAGCACCCCAGCGCTGTGGGGTGGTTCTTTCAAACTAATGAGATTAGAGACTTTCATTATCGCTGTCTACTAGTAAAAAGGGAAAATGTGTCTCACCAGACCTCAGAGCTGAGATATTCAGCGTTATGTATCTTGATGGTATATTCCAACTGAATGCACAGCAACAGACTGCACTGAGATGCAATGAGATGAGAAAATGACAGAGAAAAGTTATTTTAAAAAAATGAAAACCCACACTGAGATAATACACAATATGCAACTGGCATTTTTGAGCCGATTGTTCTCCCAGTACAGGATTTAATCTTTACTGACAAGAAGAAAACAACCCCACAAAACCACGAACATCTCACATCTCTGTCTTCAAAACAAATGTTGCATTGTGTTCTACTTCAGCACTGGCAACACCAAACAATTTGGGGGAAACACAGCTGCAATATGACTAAGAGATGATTTATACTTTCAGCACTGGGCTTCAAATCACCACCTTTTTTCTTTTTTCAAACCAGATTCACCACATATCACAAGCTGCAGATGAATTACGTATCTCATCCCATTCCACATTCCATCATCATCTATTGTACCCGTATTCTCACTTTCACAGCAAGTAACAACATGAACTATTCTGAAAACCAAACCTGAACGGGCACATCTGAGCCATTCTAAAATCTTTATCACAGTGAAAACACCGAGTCTGGTGTCCCCTTCTCTGAGATCTTCAAAACTGGTGAATTCATCACTGAATTCAATGGCAATGGAGGTAAAGGATGTCTGCTACTTTTACTGTTAGATCTGCTACTTGGAGTGAAATCAAACTGACACCACTAAATCATTCTACAAAAAGAAATAAGGCAATCACATGCTAAATACCGACACTTGGTTGTGGTGTTCTCCTGTTTTCCAGAGATGAGAATGCTTTGCCTGGGTTTACTGCCTACATTCAGTTAAGCAACTTCATATAACATCCTTAACAGAAAAATGAAAACATCTCATTTCTTTCTCTACCCCATTTCATGGCTGTAATTCAGCCTCCTTAAACAACTAAGAATTTGCTGCCTTTCAATGAACAACCACAGCAGACAGGCAGCAGGTCCAGCAAGCATGGGTACAGACATGAAAGGAATTCACATCTGTTCATGTGTGTTCCAGCTGGTTGGACTGAACCTTTCAGTGAGCTACCATGATCCTACTGGTCAGCCAATGGCCAAGAAACAGAGAACTCCCAAGCAAACAGTGTGGGTTGCATTCCAGCCTAAGTAGCCCCGTGGATCATTACAGACACACAGGCTGCCTAGCTTATAATGAAATTATCACTTTGAATTTCATTTTTCAGCATTACAATGAGAGTCATCACATCGATTCATTTTTCTCCTGAAGAGCTCAAAGCACTTCAGGAAGAGCTAGCAAGTGCTCAAGTACATCACGTTAAAGGAATAATCAATAGCATGGGACTGTCTCCTTGTCCTGTGTTTGAAAGTATCTGGCACCCCAGAGCTGGCTCTGCAAGAAGGCTTAAAGGAATAATGCTGACATAAAGGAACTCCAAATTGCAAACCTGTGTTCTGTGTGCACTGCCCTCAGAGCCAATCAGTTCACCACCAGGAACAATAGCACAGAATGTTTGTAGCAGCTTATTCAAGGTCATGCAAGAGATAGACAAGTTCTCACATGTTTTCATATTTTATTGAGAAAGCAAAACATCACTCACTACAGCCAGATTATAATTTGCCTTCTTTAAATGCTGTTTTTAAAACAAAGGATACACAGGTGGGAATAAAGTTGGGGACAACATGGAGCTGCTCTAACTCTCACCAGCATCCAAGAGGGACAGAGTCCCATTCCAGAAGCATTGGCTGTTTCAATCTCTCTCTGTCTCAACTAAATCTAAACTCATCTTAGGTGAGTGAAATACTGTATCTCTAAAAAAGCATACGGCACTACAGCAAGGCACTGCACTTCTGCATTCATAAAAGGTTTCTCCATCTATAGCTCTGGTTTCAAGTTGAGTGACACACCTTCAAACTCATCAGACTAATGGCATTTTTGTTTGTTTTCCCAGCCTTTTTATTTCATACAAGTGCTCTTCTCTATTTCCTGACATTTAGAATAACATATTTAAAAGGCATTCAGGACTCCCATTAACATCTAACCACCAGCAAAAACTGTCACTTCTATTTTAGCCCTCTTAGCTCCCCAATTATGAAGTTCTATTAACTGAAAGACAGCTCCAGTTCACAAAGATAATCAAGACAAAAGGTCAGTGGTCTATGAAAGGTAGTTCTGCCCTTTTGGGGCACCGCTGGGACTTGAGCTTCAAGAAAAGGCAAAGCGCTCCTCATTAATATAATCCTAGCACCACTCACAAAACCATACAGTTTTCCTCACATCTGAGGATACCCTCCGAAGCATCAGCCCTCCAGGGGGAATTCCATATAAATGGCCATTGCGCAGATATCCAGCTACCATCTAACAGCCAACATGCTGCAATCTGCCAACATGTGTACCTTAATAAAACCTAGACCTGTTAATAGAAAAATAAATGCTACTTTTTACTTCTTCCACCCTATAACACAGGGAAACCTAAAGCAGGAGTATTGGGGACTTAAAAATTATTAGCCCAGCTCTTTTCCCTAAGCAGCATGAATCTGACAGAGAGGACTTTGCATGAACATTTACCCTTCTGTCTTCAAATTTTATCAACCGACACATTTCAGCACTTCAGAGCAGACTCAGGAGAGTATCACCTATACAGCACTGTAAGACAGACACTGGTGACCAGCAGCTGGTGCTGGGCTGTCAGGTCTGAGCCCACAGCACCAGCAGTCTTGCTGAGAACAACTGATTGAGCTGCAAGCTTGGGTGCTAACTCTGCTGCTGCTGATTTCCAGGGGATAATTCCATGAAGTCTTAGCAGAAACATGACTGGGCTCTTTGTATAATGACATTTTATTCATAGCGTCTTCTGGCCTTCTGTGCCTCTTCCCCACTCTGCACAGCAGCATGTGGGAAACATTCAATGCTATGCTTTTGCTCTGCTGAGAAGTACAAAGAGATTGAAAGTAAGAAGAGTATCTGTGTATATAAGGCCATTAAGAGGTGCACAAGAAGTGATGGATTACAACAAGGAAAAAAAAGTTTTTTGAGGCTGCATCCCCTGACAGAGTCTCAACATCACTTGATGGATTATTTGCCAGAGTTCAACATTTGTGAGTCATGTAGCTAACCTAAGCTACAATGCTGCGGCAGGAATATGTGTATTTCAGCATCTAATCAGAATGGTCTGGTTCACACACCTTTACTCTAAAAGCAGCACAGTGTAGCTTTTATTATCCATAATGCAGTTTTATTATCCATGATAACAGAATTCACTACTTTAAATTCTCTCCTCCAACATTCCTATTTTGAATGAGAAGATCAGAACTGTCTTATCTTCATTTTCACTCACTGAAAGGGAAGAAAAAAATATTTACACCTAATCCACAGAAGGGAAAGAAAACTGAGGTCACTTTGACTTCAGCTGCATAATGTTACACCTGAGAAAAGACTCGTATTTTTTTCTCAAGATGATACTCTCTAAATCCCATATTTCTGTACCAAGTATCTCACCCCTGCTATGCAGAGAATGCTTAAAACTTTTGTATCTGTATTCTTGTATTTGTAACCCATTGTACTTACTCTTAATGCGCTGCAAACATTGGGCACAGGAAACTGAGGGCTGTCTAAACACCCAGCCTTCAGTACATGTCCTCCTTTACCACTTTCACTTACGACATCAAGCACTCCACAAGCTATTTGTCTGCAACTCCACATCTTGGGAGACTCTTGATTAGCATCTATACAGAAGTCAAGGACTGAGCTGGTAATATAAAGACTGCTTCTAATTTTGATCTTAAAGAATATCTATACAGGCATATAGCAAGAATTTTCCTTTATGTAATCACAATGCTTATATTCAGCTATGTTTCAAATCACCCTCTTTGTTGGTCTTCTTCTGCAATTGTGCAAGATCTTGTTTTTCTTTACACTCAAAGATTAAAGGATAACTTAAATATGCAAAGAGTAAATGTTTAACAATCTGGGATATGTGCTGTCATAACTCTTCTCCCCAGCACTGCAATCTACTTATTTGATTGTTAAACATAATATATCTTTATATAACATCATATAATAGTTACCAAATCCACAATATAACACAACATAAAATATATACCAAATATTTTTAAGGTGTAAGAAATTAACAAACTTTGTAGAAACAGCTGGTGCTGGTATGAGGAATGCACTGCTTCCCAAAGGACCTCAGTCAAAGAACCAAGGGTGCCCATATTTGCATGCCCCATTAAAGTTTATTACAGCCTAAAATACTGCGCAGCCCTGCTGCACACATCAAATACTGTGCTCAAAGAGTAACCCTGCCTGAAGTCACTACAGTTGTTGCAAAGCACACATGGTTCAACACGCTCTGAAAATCAGGTCATTTATTTACATGCCCATGTATTAAAGCGGAGTGAGGGCTCAGCATCATACAGATGACAGTTCAGAAACATACAAAAGCCTAAACCAAAAGCACGGTCTTCAAACACCTTGTTCAGCTATTATCTAAATTCGTGCCCAAGTTCAGACTTCCCACATAAGTGAGTACAATCCAGCAGTGAGCAGGTCGTGCTGCTTCCTGGAACAGCTGACACAGCAGTGCCACACACAAAGGAGCTGGAGGTGGCTGAAGGAGATAATTTGATAAAATACATGAGGAGGCCGCCTGGAAAATTACAAGGTAACACTGCAATCTGCAATTTATGCAGCAAAACTTTCTAAAACACATACCTCAATAGTTTCTGAAACTGGAACTCATACCCCATCTCCACCATCCCCAGCTCAAGACTACATTTGCTTTCTCTCTTGTTTTTAGTTATCTGGACTGCCCCACCATCCATCAAGATTCTGATCAAACAGAAGGTCTGCACTGAAACTGAACTTCAAGTACTTTTCCGCTGGGCAGTTCTCAAGTAGAACAGGCATCTCAAATCCATTTTCAGGTGCATAACTCTTCCAATCCACTGTATATATTCTCAGAGCAACATAGAACAAGGTCTGAAATTTCAGTTCCAAGCCAAGCATGACAGTCAGGTATCTCAAATGATTACTGGGGACCTATTCTGAGGTTGAGTCCCCTCAGTTTTTAACACTTGAGCACTTTTCTAACTCCTGCCTGAAATTCCTATCTGGACACTCAAAGGTCAAAACTATGGTTTGAACTTTTTTATGTTTCACTATCCCCCTATGTAATATGGAATTAATACTCCCATACTTTAAAGCAGAAGTTTCCATTTAAGGTTTCTATGGCAATTGGAGATCCTCAGAAGGAAGGGAACATAAGTACAAAGTATTATTATTTAATGAGTTAAGGGACAGAACCTCTTGTTTCGGAAAATGGGAAGGTTGTATGTGTGTAAAATACAAAAACAGCCACTAGAAACTATGTTTAAAGGAGAATGACACAAAATTCTCACTTGTTGAGGGTTTCTTTTGCTAATATTTCCAAAAATACAGCCCAATTAGGAAAGTCCTGTTTAGGCAGCCACCACACTTAAAAGCCTATCTGTAGCATTCTTGCAAACACTTCAACATCCAACCTGTATCACCTCACTGGATGACTACGTCTTTTAAGGATCATATGTATGGCACAAATTGCACTACTAGGCTATTTTCAGACAAGTACTTTAAAAACTCTGTAAATTTTGGCTAAGGCAACACTACAATACATACATCCCCAGTGAAATCTAAACAATCCCTACAACACAACAACCTGACTACTTACAACCAGTTTTATACCTTGCTTAACTTCCAGCTTCACCACTCTTTTCATATACTTTCATTCAAGTCTAGATATGCTGCAACTACAGCACATTTCTTCTTTTGTGACTTAATGTTGTAATTTGAAAAGAAAATGTAAGAGTAATTACTGATGTAATAAAACATGAACATACTGTAGACAACTCTATAGAATTTTAATTAGGAAACTCAGGTTTACACAGCTTCCCTTGTCCTCCTTTCAATGAGCTTTCACCCACAGCACATCTTATTTTCATGAATTTAATATTTTGAACACTTGTCAATTTTGTCTTCATATTTCACAAGCATAAACACAAAACAAATTATGATGCTGCTAAATAAGGGCTTGAAATGCAAGCTTCTTATAGAAACATGTATTCTTAAAACAGCTTCTCTTCTTAGTGATTGATCGCTGTGTGCAAACACACGAAGGCATAAATACTAGCAGAGTTGATTCTTTCTAATTTTTTTGCACTTCGACATGGCCTCAGTCTAAAGAAGGATCTAACCAGAGCCTGACAGTTAAAGATTAACAGTCCTGCCATACCAACAGGCTTGACAAAGGAGCTTAACTTAATCCTTAAGGCAGTATAAGATGTCTTACGTGTATTACTGGGTAGGAGCACAGCTTTAATAAACACAGCGTAATGTAATTGTCAGTACTTTTACTGATGTAAAATATGGGATATGAAACGAAACAACAAGTAAAAAGACACATGTATTTGTTTTCCCGGGGAAACAAAACAACTAGATTTCATTTATTTATTTATTTTTTAAGATTACTTCTGCTTTGAATTTCCAAGTCTCAGTGCTCCGCACAGACTGGTACACAGAAAGCAATTCCAATAAGGAAGACAACAAGCAGATGCAGCCCATCATCCACACTCAAGAAGCAATGGGACTGCAATTTTTGCTAAACTGGCTTATACACAGACTGTCACAGCTGTCCTTAGTTTTCACCTCTGATCTCAGCCACAAGGTTTTCATGCACTTCCTGTGAGCAATACACTCAATTTTAAAGTTTGGAGGTTTTAAATAACAGTTGGTCCCTGGACTTTGCATGACATGGATGAAATCATCTCCTGCGCTTCCTAGTGGAATAAATCTTCTTTTGTAATTAGCTACTGAGTGACTATTAACCACCATAACCATCATAGTTCAAATGTTAGGACACTAATCATCATTTTAAAATATACTTTTTTTTTCTCACATTACGCACTACAAATAAGAGCCGTCATATTCACAACACACTGAAAAATATCCCTAGGAAGAGTCATTTCTGAGAAGCTTTAATGAAGTCGGTACATGTTATCACCTAGATACGTCTGAGAGCACTGAAATGAGCATTACATCTCTGTCAGAGTTTTCAGTTTAAGCCCTATTTCTACAGTTCTCCTAACACAGCAGTTTTGCTGTATGCCTTATCAACACAAAACCTGAAAAGCTTTCGAGTCCTGTGAATTGTCTCAAATCTAAACTTGACCTGAAGATATGTGTTAGTACAGGTTATATGCAGATGTATGTATATGATATATTCATATTCCACCTGGTGAGCTCTGACACAAGGACTGAGAGCCAGCTGCACCTTCTGCTGAAGCCCAAAGTGTGGTGCATTCATTGTCTTTCACAGGAGCAGAATTAGGAGCCTTGTGCTTGCAGCTGGGTAACAAGCTGTGCAAAGTTTCAAATCAACACAGCTGGGAGTGAGAGGCGATTCCAAAGCCTCATTTCACTTTCCAGGCCAAAATGTCGACAGGCATAATTAAAGACACCCTGAAAGCTGCTCTGTATTGCACAAATTGCTGCAGATCAAAAGGGATCACTGTGCTGCCAGAAATCAGACACATTAATACCAGAGATACCCTCCTGGCCCTGATATCCCTCCTCCACATCTACCAGCTGCACAAAGTACCTCATTTATGCCCTTAAACCATCAGGGATACACCAGCACTGCCACTGAGAAGGAATATTCAGCATATCTGTAACTAGCTCCAGTGCTCTTTCTTGTGCTACTACTGAGACATAAAGCAGATTCAGGGAAGAGAAAGAATTTAACTCTAGTTTCAATTCTACTTTTTAAAAAACATAGCTTTTGGCTACTCATAAAAATTAAAAGCGAAGTCAAAATTAAATCTATGAATATGAAAATTAGCAACAGGAAGAGTAACATTAAGGCTCAGCAGTCTTATGTTAGATAGCAAAGACACGATTAAATAACCTATCATCTTCAGAAATTCTTCATCAATTGAAATTAAGCTGCAGTTGTCAGCATTTCCAAATATATATAGCAGGAACACCAGAAAGCACATTGCAAATGAGATGCCCTGTCTGCATATGGAGAAATAACTACACACACAAGAAATCTTTAGCCTGACTTTCCAACACCATTTTCTAGAGTAACATGACTGAAATCATTCCTTTGGCAGGTACACATCCAGTGAAAATAGCAAAATTTTCCTAAGTGGTGACTTAGATGAGTCAGTAGCGCCTGGTGAACCTAACTCAGGGTCTCACATCAGTCTGAAAACCTGATTCACAATGCCATCTATCCATTATATAGGATAGATATATATAACAGGCTGTTGCTCTGCCTGTAGGTCAAGACTGTAGGATACACAGAAGCTCTACAGTGCAAGCCGCACAACCACACTTAAATATGCTGCTGAGTCCAGCAGAACCTTCCTTCCAGTCAAGCTTATTAGTTCTGGCTTAGCAACGTGCTCACTGCAGCTATTCAGCTGCCAGAGCAGAGCTGATGCATCTCCAAGCAGCTCAAAGGGAGGGCAAAGCACACTCTCGTCTGCTGGCAAAATCCCATACAGACATATGCTTAGACATCATGTCAGCTGGCACTCAGCAAGATGGGGAAGCCCTTACTGAAGTACCGGTTATTTCACATAGTCCCATTCATGTCAGAGGTGGTTCTCATGGATAGCATGAACAATATTGTAACCAACTGACTCTGTCCTCATCAGACTCACGAATCAGTATTGAAAACAGACAGATATCCAGAGCAGCGTTACAAAGAGCATACACAAGTAGATGAATTAATGGAAATAGCGGTGATTTTGCTGCAGGTTTTTAATCAGTAAAATGTATTTTGGAGAGTCATCAGTAATAATGATTATTTCAAAGAATATAAGCATTAAGAAAGAAACCATCTCAATAAAATATAAAGAGCTTTGGTTTGCTTTGATTTCTTAAAAAAGGAGTTCACCTACAAATATCCAGGCACAGGACTGAGGAAGGACAGACAGTATTAATTCCTCATCACTTTGACAGCTGCAGCCAGACCACTGGCTGTATTTTGTGATTTTATGTTCCTATTTTAGAGTCAACCAATATGCTGAGATATGTAAAACTAACCCTTTTATAGTAGCGTTAGGAATAAAGTGGACAGCAACAAAATTTAGGAGCACATTTGTCATTATTCTGATCTCCAAGGATGAAATTTAGCCAAGTATCTCAAGGACTGACCCAAGGAAGGCATATTGTAAGCTACAGTGGCGCAGGGAAGGGACAGCACAGGTTGTACAGCAGCATGTACTGCCTGGAAGCTTCCATGTTCTGCATAAAGGTTGGGAGAGCAGTGCCTCCATGTAGACAGCCAGAAGATTTTTTCATAAGGACTATTGAAAGGTTTTGGAAATCATGTTTTTTAAACATATTTCTGGCCAAATATTCAATCTCTGCAAAATACAAGATGGCTCTTGTTTGCATGGCTAAAGATAAGGAACAGCAAATATTGCAAATGCAGTTACAGTCCCAGGCACCGCACCTGAGAATTGTACAGAAATGTTTTGGACATGTCTATAAACCCATTCCCAAGACACTGCACACAGCCTCAGCCCGTCCTGACCCTGACTGCACAGAGCAGCACAGCCCAGCTCCAGAAGAGACAAAGCTGCCAAAGGTCAGCACTTATTTGCTCAGGTACAGACTGACAAATCTAATTTCAAACTGAAGCTAACAAGCCTGTCTCCAGCTACACTATGCAGACTTACTGACCCAGCCTGCTCCAGCTTTGGGGATCTCTCCATCTCACTTTATTACCCCATAATGATGTGCCACCTTCCTATCACTTGCCTGAGTTATGTACTTCCTCAGATGCTTACATTTTGTGCAAGTCACACGGGTGAATTTCACTGATACAGAATAAAGATGTCTGTCCACAGAGAATGCAGTGCAGGCAAGAAAGTTTAGAAGGTAACGAGCTTGAATTTACTATCATGTCACTATCTGCAAAACTTGTCATGCTGTCTCAAACTGGAACAAAAGGTATAAAATTCCATGCAGGTGAGCTGGCCAACAGCGTGCACTTGATGATGAATACAGTCTCCTGAAGCCCATTTCTCACTGAGCCATTTCTTAAGCATAAACACCATTCCTTTAACTTTCCTGTGCACAAAGCTTGATGTAGATGTACATTTGTACAAACTTTCAGTGTTGAATTTTTTCTTTTCCTTAGAGAAAAGTCTTAGACTGATGCTCTGCTGAGTGTTATTACATCTACTCTTATGACCTGCTATAGCTGAGGGCAAGATTTACTCTAATTTAATACTGTCTGACAGTATAAACTTTACAGAATATTTTGTTTCTGCAATATTAAGGCCAAGACAATACCTAAGGAGGCTAATAACATACCAAAACAAATATATTTGCTAAATAAAAACGTATATTACAAACGCACAGACTGCTTAGTGAGAAATATCTTCTTCCTCTTTTCCAGGTTATGTCTTACCAAGTCATCCATTCTTAAATGGCTTTTTTTCCACAGCTGCAATTAAGTCTTAATGCATTCTATTAGAGGATGAAGCGCATGTTTATATATTCCTGTTCTGCATTACAACAGTCCAGATTATTAAATCTGAATTAAGAAAACCTGCTCTATGCTGCCTGTATGCCACGTACACTCCTTCCTGATCCCTTGTTTCGAACAACAAACATTCTGCATTCTTTTCAGATGACCACTCCAGTAATCTATTAGTTTGCCCCCTCAATGTTGTAAAATAATCTGTTCTTTTCCTGAAGTTTTCTCACAGTGCTGCAGTAAGCATCCAGTGTTTATTACTGCACTTAATGTACACATGGTACCCCCATGAGTACAGTCCAGGCACTAACGGAACGGCCAGATTTGCCTGACCTCAGTTCTGATGTACATTCCCTGTAGGAACGTTTATGTTTCCAAGCCCAAGTCTGTCTTTAATAGAACACCCTTGGGGGCACCTCAGAGCTTCACATCTGTGTTTTACTCTCTTCCATTACAAAAAGACTCTCTGAAGGTAGATGTTACAGGTTTGATTTGACCCCTCCCATACTTTAAGGCACTTATTTTTTAACTTTATTCAGATATTTTTAGAATGACATCAAAGAACAATTAACATTAGTGTCTAAACTGAAAATATTTGCTTTTCCAGCTGAGAGCAGACTACAGTAATTAACCTGGTCTGAACACATCTAGCTGTGACGGCTGGAGTGAAAGAGTGATGAGATTGCTTAGGGGTGAGGAAAAACAGGATGAGGTGAGGCATCATGATGCTTCATCTCACCTTCAAAGCGGCTTTTGTGCTGTCACATCTGCTTATATCAGCACTGAACGACTGCTGATTTGATCATAATTGCCCTAATTAGAAGTTAAATTAATACACCGAGTTCTTCAGTATCAATGCCACCTCAGCATCAAGGATGTGCATACAGAGCAAAGCTGAGCAATACAGGTTAAATGAATAAAGAAGGTCACAGAGAAAAGGAAACTACTTGCAGCCTATTGTTCTGACGATATCACATAGTTAGGGCGACACTCAATATCCACTTATGCCCCAGGGCAAGCAGAAAGGGGAAACTTAAGGAACTCTATTGAGAGATATCCATCAGTTCTGAACAAAAATTACATTTCCTGTCATTGGAAATCTCATTTAGTTCAGACTTGCTTCCACTAAGGATTAAAACCCTTCAAAAGAACACTTTGTCTTTATAGGAAGATGAAAATAGCCTAGAATGCTCACAGTGAAAGTTGGTGTGCAAGAAATGAATATGGTAAAATTAAATGGTTATCAAATATAATATACTTCAGCACGTACTGGAAATATAAATGTGGTCACTGAAATTAATGATGAAAATGAAAAGAAAAAAATTACCAGTTTTTTCACGAGAGATGTGCAAATCTCCCCAGCAGACAAAGTGTCACCAATTCCCTGACCAGAAGTATTTTGCATATGCACCAAATGAGGAAATTTTTCATGTCCACGCAAGATGATAGGGAAGGAGAAAGAGGAAACAGGCCCTTTGCGCTTATTAAAGCATGATGCATACGATATTCATATAGCAGGGAACAGCGTATTAACTCATCCTTCACTTCTCATGATTCAGATTAAACTTACAATTCAGAGCCAAATAAAAACAAGACACACAAAATAAATAAAAACATCTTCACTGAAGAAAAAAATGCAGGAACATGGAGAAGAAAAACCTTGGCCTTAGTCAGCTGTAAAAAGAAGCTAATGGCCAATGTCACAGTATTGGATATTACTGAGAACTGACTTTTTCAAAATGTGAGAAAATTAAAACATGTTTTTGCACTAACTGTCTTAATTTGACCATCTAGCAACTATCTATGCTTGTACTGAAATCAGTCATCAAATGTTGTGATACAGTCTCTCAAATAATCTTTCTGTTTCAGCTTATATGAATCACAGAATCGCTCAGGTTGGAAAAGGCCTTGAAGATCATTGGGTCCAACCATGACCTAACCATACTGCCCTAACAACCCTCTGCACGGAATCAAAGAATAAAGCTCCATCACAATCTGGGATGATGTCGCCAATTATACAGGATTAGATCTTCATCTGGTACAAACTCCAGTAGTTTCTGCATCCCTGGTGTAATGGCAGTGATCTACCCTGCATTATATCCTCAGTGACCAGAACACAGCTGATTTGTGGCTGGTAGGTTATGTACAACACTACATGAATTAATGTAAAACTAGCAATATCAGGGGCACCTGAATGACTCCTTTCAGATATTTCTTTCCAGCAGCAGACACCGACCTCAACCTGGAGTCATTTCCTCTACTGGATTCCATCTCCAGTGGCACTACTTTAGAAAGAATTACGCAATAGTCAGAACTATAAAATACTGCTCTGTTTTATCGCTCTGATAACAAACATTCTTGATCTCTCTCAAGCAAGCACCAAAGTCAGAATTCAACAGAAGAATTGTTACAACTACAGAGTATGTTCCCTTCCAAAAAACTCAATAAAAAAGATGCATAACCTGTTCAAATAACCAATGCCCCTACGTAAATAATATCTGAAAATATCTCAAGATATTCCAAGTGGGAGCAGTGCCAATCTAGGACTACTGGCTCTTTGCAGCTGTGCCAAGCAACTTGCAGAACAGAAAAATGTGCCATCATTTCCCATCACTGTTGTGTACTCCGTACCGCACACTAAGTGCACAAAGACACTGCTAAAGATTTCAGACAAAGATCGTCAGAATGAATGAATCCAGGATTTTGATTTGTTAGACTGAAAAAGTAGGCTACTGCAGTAGCTCAAAGCAGGAGAGCTTAAAGCAAAAAATAGCAGTTACTCAAATGCTGGGTACATCTAGTAAATTGTAATTGTCCCTGCCCTGCACGTTTGTATATTCAGTTCATTCCCCTATTGTATTCCTTTGTCTATTCCATTATGAGGGTTTTAATGAACTTACAGCTGTAAGAAGGAAGTACCCTACCTCAAAACAAACAGCCCAAGAAACCAACAAGACACTGCCCAAGGGGCTCTATGGCCTCATGCCTCACACCCCATTCACGACAGATGTGTCCCTCAAGAAGGCTATTCCAGAATCAAGTCTCCCCCTTGTGGATCTCTCAACATAAAAGCTCCATCAAATACTTAATTGTAAAGCCTGAGCGCCTTCCTTTGCAGGTAAGACTATCGGAGGCAAACACAAACACGTAATCAAATTAAGAAAAGCATTCTTTGACTTCACTCAGTGGGTCTGACCTCACCTCAGGAAAGAGGAGCTGTTTTGTCCTAAGATATCTCACAATTTTGTGCAAAATTCATTTCAAAGAAACTAAAAATCTCTTTCCCTGCCATTTCCACTTAGGGTAATTGTAAACATTGGCTTAACGAACACCCTCAAACTTCAACCCCAAAACATCAGTAGTTTCACTGTTTAGGTAAATTAGAATTCCCAACTGTTCAAATCTAAATGAACATAAAACACATCAAGATTTTCCCCCAACTCTAAGTGGAAGAAGTTCCCACTTTCATCTGAGTCTCGTGTCTCAGAAATTACGGAGCTACAGAACTCTTTGCAGAATGACTTCCTCAAAGACTACATTAACTACACCATTCTCTGATCTGCATTAACTTAAAGGGATCACAAAGATTTCTTTGCATATGATAATTCACATTATCATAAATTAAGAAAACGTTGTGATCTCTTTCATTATCACATTGGTGCTCATGCTCTGCTATGGCATTTAAGCATAGCTCCTACATTTTGTCCATGAGATTGATTTTGATTTCTTTTTTTATTTTCTAAGAAGTGAAATGGCTCGAAATATTATTCAATTATACATGTGACAAACTCATATTTTATTCGTAGTACCAACTGTTGAGTCGATACTGGGTAAAAAGCTTTTTAACTACTCCGAAAATGTTCTCATATTCATTACAGAACAGTAATAGAATGGTTAAATATTTATTTCTTGCAAGTTTTGGAACTATGCTATGTTTCCTACTTTCATTAGCAGTCTCTTATTTGTATGCAGTAATTGCTTTAAAAATATTAGCACTGTAATTCCTTGTCATCACTGTGGTAAATCAGCAGAAAGTTTTACCCCCATGTCTCCCCGCAGAAGAGCATAATTCTGCTTCCCTTGACACTGATGACAAAACATCTTTAATTTTAGGATTATACTCAAAGAATTAACGAAAGATGCCCATTGGACGGTCTGGGACTCTTATCCTTTCTAACAGTAGAT
Source organism: Coturnix japonica (assembly GCF_054131305.1). Classification (NCBI taxonomy): domain Eukaryota; kingdom Metazoa; phylum Chordata; class Aves; order Galliformes; family Phasianidae; genus Coturnix; species Coturnix japonica. The sequence goes on from NC_140673.1 coordinate 19,069,414, forward strand.
GCAAAAGCTTAGCAGTGCTACTTTGCCAAAGCGCCTCTGCAGGCAGTGACAGCTATTCCAAGTACAAGGTCAGCAGCTTCATCTGCTGCAGTCCTTGACCCCTCAACAGCAGCCATCAGCAAACCATGCTTTCTGCTCCAAATATGAGTTTTTAGGATATAAGCATTAGGATATTACTAAGAAAAAGGGCATCATTGATCCATTACAATCATTCATCAATAATGATGTCTTGGGCTGCAACACGCTGTGATGAGATGCCAAGAACCCCTCTCTGAACCTGTTTTAGACGTTCTTAAGAGTTTAATTTAACACAAACAAAGTTTGCAAAGCTAAGCAGCAAAAGGCTGCGAAAGCTAAGAAAATGGATTCTAATCGCTGCTGCTCCATTCAGGGAACAAGGTTTGCAAAAATCATAAAGGCAAAACCCTGCAAAACAAAACATCACAAATCTGACCAAGTGACAAGAGACTCCTGCACAAAGACACTCCAAGCCCATAAAAAGAACTTTCTGTATTTTAGTCATATTCTCAGACTGCCTGCTTATCTTGGCAGGATGGATGAGAAACTCCTGTTCTCACTGAATGTACAATAAAAGGAGGCAAATAATTGCTAATTACAGTATTGGAAGCTATATTTTAAAGTCATTGGTATTTTACTAAGTACTTTAATTTTCTTGGAAATGGTCTTTGTATGTGATCACACAGCACTACTAAATGAGCTGTACTGCCAGCAGTGACAGACATTTGTAAGATGCGATGTACAATGAGATGAACAATACCAAAGGGGTATAACCCCACAAACACTAAACTAGGTTGTCCTATTAAAGCACACTATGGGAACCAGAAAAATTCTTTCTAACACAGTAAATGCATTTTTGCTCCTAGCTCTAAGTTCAACATTTACTCTACGACTGCCAACTGTCAAGAGTACCTGGACTCACACGAAGGATGAACTTTGTACAAAGGTCGTTCAGCTCTTTGACAGACAGTATGAAGTTTCTATACTGGAAACTAAGGCAGCTGTTGTATGAAAAATCTACTATCCACTGTTATTTTACACCGTCCTCTCTTTGCCACCAAAATAACACATACCATTGCTGAAGTCATTCTCTTCTCCTTACCTTCCCAAGCCTGCATCTTGCCATACATCAAGTACTTTTTATCTCTTTCCAGACCTGCTATCTAAACTATCAGGTCCTCCCCACAGCCACTGAAGTTTATCACGCTCTCCTTGCAGTTCTCCTAACGTTCATTACATCTCTCCAGTTCCTTCATTTGCTCTCACTCTGTGTTGGACTTTCCTGCTGATTGTTATCCAAGCTGTCTCCTCTGCAGTCTCAGCTGTCCCACCCCAAAAACAACTCTGAAAACTGTTCACCCTTTTTCATTTCTTGCAATTTCTGTCTTCCCCCTTCTCTCATCATCACTAATCACGCTCCCTTCTTTTTCCAACCTATTAATGCCCATGATTTTTGAGTTCTCCATTTTTCATTCTGCCAGAAACTGAGGTATTCTGGAATTCTAAATCCACGTTAAATATCAGAGTCTTTTAAATTACCAGAACAGGTACACTTGTTAAGAGTCAAACCCGAGCTCCTCTCCATTATCTCCCCATGGTAATACAGAGTCCTCACTGCTTTGAGTACCACAGCTCTCTGTATGATCTCATGCATTAAAATAAGACAAAGCACACCAGGACCACATCAGATCGCATAATGACTGTGAGGCATGAGCTACATGAAAAAAGATTTTAAAATGGAGTATGTACGGGTTTAGGGCCATACTACAATATATTAAAAAGTCAGAGGAGCAGCTTTTCCAAGATACGGAAAAACATTAAAACTACCTTGGAAGATTATACACGTGGAAGACTGATTTTAAATGTACTTTAATGAGGAGTGTTTCAGAGACAGGAGAACCACTGGCTATGCACATGGATGGCTTAAAAAGCTTCACAGATGCCTTTTCAATGATTACTGCTTACAAACATCACATGCGCACACACACCCACACCGCATCATGACGCTCACATTAAGGAAGGACAATAGAATTACAGAGGATTGCACTGTTGGTGTACACTCATTAGGAAGCCCCATGGCCAAACCTGTTTTTTCTACAGCCAGCAGACATCACATTTGAGAACTTTCAAAGAACCACATAAGAAAGCAAAAAACACCAAGAAGGGACCATCAGGAGCTATTTTTCCTGTGTTAAGTGCACTGCAGGTAACTCCTGCATAGAAAGTGAAGCCAGAAGGAACAATAAAAATCCACGTATATCAAAGTCACTAGTCCTCACACAGTACCTCTAAGCTGAGGCCAGTAACCTGTTTGACAACACATCTTTCAGAAGGACATCAGTCTGGGTGTCAAAACATGAGAAAGTTGGGGATTTTCGCTTCTTGTTCTCATCCTTACTACTAGAAACCTTGCATACTAAACATTATCTGGGAGTCTGGTGGAGAGGGATCCTTGGAGCTTCCACATAAAAGCAAGAAACTGAACGTTGCATAAGTGGCAGAGGAACCTGCCTTCTGAGAAAATTACTGAATATCAACTATCTCTTCAGTGGAAAAAACCGCCCAACTCGCTGTCATTAGGTCTGTCCTCTGAGATATCAAAGCTCCTTATGCCGGCCTTCAGTCAACGGGTATCACAATCTGACAACCCAGCCTTGTAACTCCTGAGTCAAGGGGAGGGACGTCATTTTGTTCACCATTAGAGGTGCCCCCAGTTTCTATAACAGAAACCATGGCTGACAACTTCTGCTTCTCAGGAGGATGAAAAGGTCATTTGTACAGGAAATACAGTTCACTTCGGTTTCCCAAGACTGAATGAGCTAAGAATAAACACCTACCCATTGACTTTCCTTCGAGTAGCTAAACTTTAACCCTTACTTAATGCTAGAGGTAGGAGACCCCCAGCATTCAACACCAGAAACAAAACAGCATCTCCTGCTGGGCAGGGAAGGAGAAAACCAATACCCCACAGATGCCCAACCACTGGGCTGGACACCGGGTCAGGAGTAGGCAATAGAAGGTTATGGAAGGCAGACCCAGCAGCGACGCTGCAGAGCATCCCGTGCCCGGCACAGCCCGGAGGAAGGTGAGCAGTGCAGTATGGGGTCGGGGCTCCCCCTAGGAGGCCGAGGCAGCGCCGGACCCCACAGGGAGATGACGGGCCCCGCGGCGGCGTCTCACCTTGTGCTCCAGGACGCTGATGTAGCCCTCCAGGATTCCGGCCCCGACGGGGAGCGCTGGGCGGTGCTGGCCGCGTCCCGGCGGGCGGCTGGGCACCGCCGCCACCTGCTGCTGTTGCTGCTGCTGCCGCTGCCGCCGAGGCTCCGGGTGGCCCCCGCCGCCTCCTCCGATGCCGCCGTACATGAGCAACAAGCTGGTGCACATGGTGGTGAGCGCCAAGCAGACGGCCAGCCCGTGGCGCTGCGGGGGGCAGAGAGAGGCGGCTGAGAGCCCCGGGGGCAGCGGCCGGCCCCGCTCCCGCTCCCCAAGTTTCACGCCGCAGGAACCCCGGCAAAAGTGCTCCGGAGGTTCGGGACCCCCCCGTTCATCCCCGCACCGCCGACCCCAGCCCCGCTCCTCCGGTCCACCCCGTCCCCCTCCGGACACCTCACCCGTGCATTGCAACGAGCGCTGGGCACGGTCGCGCTCTCCTACCCCCCACCCCCCATCTCCAGCCTCGTCCTTTAAGCAGCTCAGCTTCCCACCCGCTGCTCACGCCGCACACACACAAAATCCCCCAACCCCGAGCAAGACGAATAAAAGAAAGCACGATAAAAGAAAGCATGCGGAAAGTTCGCCGCCGCCGCCGCCCGGCTCGCGTTCGCCTCCCAGCACCCGGGAGAGCTGCGAGGACGCGGCCGGGGCAGGTGGAAGCGTGTGCGCCCAACCCGGGGCAGCCCCGAGCCGCTCTTCTCCTCCCTCCGCCGGGCCGTGCCGTACCGAGCCGTGCCGTACCGAGCCGTGCCAGCGCCGCACTCACCATCAGGGTCTTCATTTTGTGCGCCTCCCGGGCGCCGCTCCGCCCGCTCCCCGCTATGCTCGGCATGGCGGGGGAGCCGCGGCCATGGCTCGGCCGGGGAAGCGCCGCCGTGCAGGGGATTAGGGGGGAATTACAGCCGGCCGGACCCTCGGAGCGCTGCCAGAGCCGGGTCCTCGGCCGCCCCGCCTGCCTCCGCCTCCTCCTCCGCCTCCTCCCGCCGGCGCAGCGGCGGCTTCAGGGCAGGTGGAAGTTTTAACTTCAGCCGCCCCTCGGGCGCGATGCTCCGCCGCCGGCGGGGGCACGGCGGGCACAGGGCAGCGACTGGCGGCCAACGGGGAGCCCCGCAGCGAGACCCTCACGTGGAGCCGCTCCGGGTTTTCCCCGGCGGAGAATCCTGGGCTCTCCCCCGCTGGCTGTGCCGGATGAAGCCGGCGGCGTTCAGACACCGCTTGAAATTCGCGTTCGTACTAAAAAATCGACGCCCTCAACTCCTTGTGCGGCTCTAACGCCGCCCTCCTTCGTGCAACCCTTCCCCAAAGCGATGTCAAAGCCTTGTGATAGAAGCTCTCCTCTGTTTTCCTGTTTTGCTCCCCGTGCCATCTTTGCAGTGGCTGAAGGGGCCACTTCAGCTGAAGGCGTTTGCCCCCTTCTTTGACAAGCAGCCTTCCAGACTTCTTTATTTAATCCTTTCCTACTCTGTGCCAATGGTTCAGACATGAAAACTTTATGAAGGGACCTCAAATCGCACCCATCTCCTGCTCCGGCAATTCCACGTATTAGGACTTGCCCCTTCAAAACAAGCCGTTTTAAGGTTGATTTCTTATGAAGGTATTAAAATGACAGCGTAGCATTAAAAAAAATAATCTATCTCCTAATCACGGCGACATTTCTCTTCAAATTACTCATGGAAATAATAGTTCTAATACATGCTTTCACATCTTACCTATAGCTATAGAACATTAAAGATTGCATTAAGGAGAAAACGATCAGCAGACTAACTCAACCATGGGCACAATAGCAGCTTTCTCAAGGCTGAAATTGTCATTGAAATCCATTTTTTATCTTCGCCAATTCATCGGGGGACTAACAGTGAAACAAATGCCATCTTGAGCGCTGGCACAGAGCGCAGCATTTACCGCCTTTAAAGAAAGTAGAAAGAAAGAAGGAGGTATGGGTACATCGGTGGATAAGGAGGTAAACATGCTTTATCATTTCAAGGAAGAATGTCCTGATCGTGCACACCTTTGCTATTTATCCAGTTGGTGCGTTTGGTTTCAATGCACCAGTTGTAAAGACAAACGAAGCAATATAAGAAGAATCTTATCAGGTCTTGGTAATTCGTTATTACCGTGGTTGCACTTGACACTCAAATTAGTGAAACAAAGGGCCAACCTGATGAATCACTGAAAGCAAATTATCTGTGGCTCTCCAAGGCTTCCTGCTAAAGACTGCGAGAGGCAGCTCATGCATTTCTGCAGTGCTATTTCTCAACTATCAGCAAGCAGGTTGGTACTGACTGACCCTTCTAATCCATTCTGCCATGCCAAACTGAAGCATCATTCCTATGGTTTAGGCTGGTGGCTCCATGTTAGACATCTGTTACCCAGTATACGTCCAGCCAAAGCCATTATACTTGTGGGTTTGGGTAGAAGATTCAAAAATCTTCTGATAAAGGAGACAAACTAAATTTTCTAATGTAATGCTGAGCTTGACTTGAATAATGTCCAGCTTTCTGCTCCTCAAATATTTAATTAGATTGCTGTGATGGTCATAGGCAGCATTCTTGGCAGCCAAATACACACCGAAACAAATACAGCAGCGTAATGTAAATCCTACGGAGGCATTTATGTGTAAGCATGGGAACTTTAGAAATCATCTGGAAAACAGCCCAGCCATTTAATTTTAAATTCCTATGAATTAATAGTTTTAGCTATTGGGAGGCTTGCTTTTTAATAGTATTTGAATGCACATACGTGTGCAGGTAAGCATCTGAATAGCCAGTAGTTAGACTGGAGAAGAGTAGAAGAGCACAGGCTGAAGACATAAGCATTTAATCAGCCTGGAAGCAAGTCAATGAAGAAGGTATCTTAAAGTGCATCTGACTTCCCACTTCAAGCAATTTATTGTCAGTGTGTGCTAGTGGATTCTGAGCAGGATTTCTGGCTGGTCAACATTTTGCTGTAGTCCTGTATACCCAAGGCATTGCAGGTGCTTTGTCTCATCCATCAACAGTTTTGTTTGTCACTTTTGGCTGGCATGTTTCTACACGGTTTGACACTCGGTGGGATACAAAGCACAGGCAAAGACCGCGTTCTTCACACAAAGATACCGCTTGTCAACAGCACCAGTTATGTCACTGTCTGTGTAATTCACTTCCTACCTAAGAGCTAGGGGTAAGGATAGAATAAAACACAACAGCCACTTTTCCTAGCCCTGGAGGAAAAAAGCAGCAGGGTCACATCGTATATTTTTCAACAAAGCCTGACTGAAGAGAACTTCCGATCTGCATGGAAGGGACGGGGCTGTCCCCTCCTCAATTGACCCTGTTCACTGTCACCTTCCTGGTAGCTTCATGCTGACAGAAGAGTCACATGAAATGAAAATCTGCTTGTGGCAGCTTCGGGAGAACCTAAGCCACTAACGACAAATAAAAATCCATGCAGTGTGAGAAATCCATGTAAGAAGTAGTGATGCAGATAGAGACAAACTTCTCAACATTGACAACTTACTTGGAGCAAAAGAGCTCTTTCACCAATTGCTCAATAGTGCTGCTCAAACAGTACCTTTCCCTGAGCTGCTGGGATGAATGAAATATCTATCCCTTTATCACACATTGTTTAGTTTGTCCTCCAGAGATTTCCCTGTGCAGATATAGTATATATCTAGATATTGGACGACATCTGTATAGATAGAGTATATATATTTCCCTGCGTAGATTTCATTGTAGAGACATAAAACATCCTTCTAAAAAAACAAGGGCTGATTTCCCATGAAGTTGATAAAAAGACAACAAAGCATAACCTACACCTGAATAGCATGAAGAATTCTAAGTTTTCCACGTTATGGGTGGCCTGGAATGAATACTTGATACTCTTCATCCATGCCATAGCTTCTCATCAACTGGTTGCCAAAATATTGAGTGCAAGTTGGGATGAGAGCAAAGACTAGAATTTCTGCTGATGACCCCAGTGTTGTGTGCCAGGACGTTTCTCCTGAACACCCTGGCTGCCATCTATGTGACTCCAGCAACCTCCTGCTCTGGATTTTGCTGTCCCTCTCTCCTTTCTACCACACTTGAAGGCTGTAGGTGGGTACAGAGCATGCTTCCAAACTGGAAGCTGCAGCTACTCTTCAGCCCTTCTCAGAATGAAAGTCCAGGCAGCCTTAAATGTTTGATTATTTTGTGACTCATTAATGGCACTGCCTACTTTCCTGCAAAGAAAAATAAATAAATAAATAAATTAGGTCCATGCCCAGCTTTAAAGGGAGTAAGAAAATGGTGGTTTTGTTTATCACAAAAGACTGAGAAAAAGAGGGATCTGGTGTGATATAAGTAGTTAAACTCTAGGTGAGTTCAGCATATTACTCTGCAGGAGTGCTGAAAGCACTTTAATACATTCCCATCATGCAATGTGTATGAAGACGTTTTTCAGAAAGATATTGGTGCTGGATGTGCTTAAAATAGATTGGAGAGGGGGGGGTTGATTGGATCAGGACCACTTTGTGCCTCTGGAATTAAGAATCTGAGTTACTAAGATTCTATACATGGCTAAGCACGAGAAAATATTTGTTAAAAATATAAAATTAATCTGAAAGCAACTCTGTTCGAGTTGTATCACTTTGTCATTTCCTCTATATTGTGTTGTCTGTGAAGTCTTGGATCTGCCTCTTCAAGAGGAAAATCCCGGCCCCACTGAAATTAAGTCCTATACATCTTTTATCCCTCTGCTTGCTGGGGCAAGGAGCTCACTAGCAAGTACAAAGCTCCCCCTTCCAGCTTTGCAGACTCATGAGATATGAGCTTAAACCCTGATCACTAGCGTAGAACAGAATATTGCTTCTCCTGGGCCTCAAGCCAGTGACATTTGGGAAGATGGCTCTGAGTGCCACATTTCAAGGGGGGAGAAGTGGAGCATTGTTTGACTGACTAGCTAGAAAAATGAGCCTGAAGGTGCTAAGGACAATGAAAGTTTGTGTGGATTAATGGACAAAGCAGCAGTCAAAGGTGCACAGGAAACAAAATAAATCACATGGATATCACCTCCACATGTTGTTCTATTATTTATGTATATATGAAATCTTAACTTCTTTTTCCTGAGAGGAAGGGCTGCATTTTTGCATCGCAAACACAACCAATGGAAAATATTCAGCAGCCAGCAAAGTAATGAGCTTACAGTATAGATTTTTCAAACTGCCCAGTGATTCATGAAATGCTTTCCAAAACTAGAAATATGCATTGAGGATTGGTCAAAAGAGGTAGAAACAATAATACAGCTCAGTCAATACTGTCCCTCCTTTATGGAAGCAGGCTGCCTTTGAACTTCTGACAGAAGCAAACTGTGATAGATGAATAAAAAAAAATGAAGTATTGCATAGAAATAGAAGTGCAAATGAAAACAGAAAGGGGAAAATAGCAAGATAAGATCTGCTGAATCTGCTGTTTTTTTCTATTTCTTAGTTTTATCCTCCATCTTGGAAACATAAAGAAAGATATTGAATACTTCAGAAACAATCTGTCTAGTTCAACCGAGAGGGACCATCTACTTTAAGAACACATGAAATGCTGCATTCATCTAATCACTTTTTTGGGGGGAAAGTTAAACAAGGCACATCCTGGAATATACTGCACACCAGTTGCTTACATGTGCTTATAACAGCTCACAACTTCAAATCTAAAGTGAAAAAACTTGGAAGTAAGAAATTAGCACCAGAGTTCACAGATAGAACCTACCTAGTATGTCGTGTAGAAGCCTTTTGGTGTTGCTGTTTGATGTAGAACAAAAGAAGGAAAACATATATAAACTCTATACCTATAGAACAGCTTTAGCATACGGACTAAAGCGACCAAGGACATCATTACTACAACTAAGTGAGAGGCTGGGTACACTGGATATATTGTGTGTGTGTATGCTGATAGGAAGTGAAAGTGTTAAAGGAAGCAGAATTTCTAAACATTAAATTAAAGAAAATTACCAAGTAAATATCAGACATGAAGCGTTACAGAAAAGGAAAAAAAGGAAGCAAAGAAGGATAAGAGCTCATTATGGATTGCTTTGCAGTTCTTTATGTATTATTAGAGAGTCGATAGAAAACTCTCCTGCTATTACTAACACAAACACAAACATCACTTATGATGACAGGCTGAACAACTATGGCAACAGGGGGATCCATTACCATCAAACTGAAAAGGCACAGTCACAGTGTCAAGTAAAGCCCTTCAGTAGTCGAGATATAAATACCCAAGTTTGGCAATAGCTATTGTTTTCATCTACAGATTTACAAAAAACCATCCTTACTACTTCACATAGTATATAATAATATAAGCATATGTACAAACTCAGGTTAATAAATCAGTAAATATACAGTGTAAGAATAGCTTCCCCTGATTCCTGTAATAGCTCTGCAATTTCATGCTTGGGTCCCATGTTCTTCTATATAAAAAACAGTAAAATTTTCTTTTGTTTACCCCAAATACCCAAGTTAACTCAAAGACAAAAGTCTTGGAAAGTTGAACTTACTGCCAAGGGATCCTGAACACTCCTGTTTCCCAGGGAAGATGTCAAGACTTGGAAGAGGTTCTCTGCATTCAAATGAGATGCCTTTTCCAGACAGTATCAGTTCCAGCAGCCTGCAGATTCCAGTGGTGATATTTCCACCAGGAGATAGCAGAGAGCATGAGTCCAAGGTGCAGTCATTTGAAGGAATGGACGTAGTGTCCTCATTTATGTAACTTTCGTAATTAATTGCAATTGAACACAGAATGTGGACCTGCAAGAGAGTACATAATGGCTATGAAATTATCTCCTATGTCAAGGCCAAACCATCCTAGATAACTTTTCCAGCCAAGATGAATAAGCATTGCAGGAAGTAGTCTGAAACAGTGGGAGAATTTATTCACTGCCATAGGTATCTAACTGAATGTTTCAAACCAGCTGCCAAAACAAATGGTTATCTTCCTTTGTGACGTGCTGTGTCCTTGTTTAAGCATTTCTGCCACATTATTGATATTCATCACAAATACAGAAAACAAGGTTTCTCTCTATTTCATAGAGGATAGATATCTTGGGTGTCTACTGGCATGCTCAAATCAGGGCTTAGAGCAATCCATGGCTGCATACGCTCATTTTTCTCTCTTATGCTTCAGGGCAGAAGACCAAGTCCAGCTCAGCTGTAGAGCTGGATCCAACACTTCCCGCAGCAGCTGTACCTTCCTTCCTTTGAACAGCTATTAATATTTGTTACCTCGTTCCCTAGCCTTTATCATCGCCACCTGCCTCATGCTTATCATTCACGTAACAGAATTTTACAAATTTGTGTACTTTTAAAAATCATAGTCAATATTTTATTCAATACAACAGTCACATACGTGGTCTCTAGAATGAACTACAGTGCCAGGAACATACTGGCTTGAGTTTTGCCATGGTACTTTTGCTGTCTTCTGATTAATTCCTTAGTGGGAATTGCATTTGGTCTTTTGTTTTTCCAGATTTCTTCAGAGACCAAAGCATTCTAATTAACACCCCATTTATCTAATTGCTTTGTTCTTCCTTTTTGTTTAGGATTTATTTCAGGTTAGAAGTGATTATTATGATGCCTTCTTTTTATTTCGCTAGAACAGCTTCTGTTGTTATGGCAAGTATCTAATTTGTGTCTTTACCAAAAGCCCCCAAATTCTCTAAGGCTTGTTCAGTTTTCCCTGTAATCAGTACTTGAAATGTGAAGCTAAGCTCTGCAGGGCAGGTGTTGTTTCTGTCCTGAGTTCAAATAAATGAGGCCTTAGGCCATTTATGGTTTAGACCATAAATTCAGCTGTCAAACGAACAGGTGGTAACGTGACACAAGCTGTTCTTGCTCGTTGTCTGAGTTTCCTCTGCTCAGCCTCCTACAGCTTCATCTCTGTCAAAGTCCCGAATCACTCTCCAACATGGCTACTCCATTTTGGCAGGTTCTGCTTCTGTCCATTGATAAATGAGTGCTGCTCTGCTTCTAAGCAATATCAGTCTGGAAAAGTGTGAAGCTTGGAATCTGAGAGCAGCTCTATACTGGCACAGTAACTCAGGCACAGCACTGCATTACTGTGAGTAAAGCCTTCTGGGATAAACTGGCTCGCATCTGCCTGGCTTGGAGCTGGTGCAGAGGAGCTTGGGCCCATCTGTGCACCATCTCTAACTGACTAGCAGCCTGCTAGGCTGAACCACTAGGGGCTGTGGCTCAAAAACCTGCAAGCAGAGGAACAAAATCTTAACAGAGAAGTGAAAACAACAGGCATGGTATATTAATAAAACATAATAGTTCTTCAATGCTTGTCCAGTCACTAATTTGGGAGTTGTTTTTTTTTGTTTGTAATTTGATATGCTGCTAATGAACAAGTGTGGATGGTGTTAAACTTTCTAAAACTTTCTAACTGACGATATTTATCTTATTTGCGTAGCTGACTCAATCATTTTGATCAAAAAAACTCCTAACTGCCAATTTCTTTAGGATCCTCAAACATTTTACCCTAAGCACTATTAATCTTCAAGCGTTATCTACACAAAAACTACCCTTACAAAAACCATGTGCAGTCATCACTATTTAGAGAAGATACTTTCATAATGAAAGCAGGAAATGCTGACTAACTCCAGCTGCCATCTTATAGGTATTGCCCTGTTCCTCCAGCACTGATTGCCCTCAACTTATTACACCTGCAACCAGCACCTGACACACAAACCTTCCTCATTCTCCACCCTTGTCTTCAACTAGAAGCACCTGTGCTTCCACCCCCACACCCCCCAGCTGACCCTTGCTCACTCATGCAGCAGCTGGACTGGCTTCTCCCTGGCTCACAATCTTTCTTGCCACATCCTCAATCCATGCAGAGCTCCATGATGTAATTGGCTAAGGATGGTGCTGCTCAGCAAGTTGCTTTTCAGCAGAGCAGTGAGTGATTGGTAGCACAGCTACTTATCTGTAGCTGTATTATTACAGCATGTCTTTTTGATTAATTAGAAACAGTACTGTAAGTTTGAGTTTCACAGTCAGAGTATTATTAACTAAAATGCAAAAGAAAGAGCGCCCTGTTTGCAGCTTTCTGTATCTGAAGTGAGACAGAAAGGATTAGTGTAGGGTGGAAGGAGTATAAGCAACAAAGGTATTTACAGTGCAGGATGAAAAACCATATAAGGGGTTCTTAAGGGGCACACTGGGGATAAACAAGATCCTATGTGTCATTACAGATGGTCAAGAAGTCAAAAGTGATATTAATAGAAGTGCTAAGTCTGAGCTGCGGTTTCACTCAAACAAAAATCTGTGGGACCTGAAGTCTGCAGTGCACTGCTGAAATTTCAAGGCAGGCAATTAGGATTTAGCAAAGCAAGTGGAAGATGGCACACGGGGTACACAATGTCAGCTCTCTGATCATACCAAATGGAAGTCTCATTTCCAGATCTTAACAAAGAGATGATTTAAAGGGAAACAACAGCTCTGCTCCACCTTGCATGAAGCTCAAGATCCATAAAGACAGAGATGGTGTATTGAGACTTTGGTGATTAAAGTATATTCCTGAATCCAAACACATACAAGTGCAATACTTTTCAGGACACTGTACAGTCCTTAAAAAAAACAGCTCTAGATCCAGGCTGGATCTTTGTCTTACCTTTCATCCCACCCAAAGCTGTTTAGCCTTTGTGCATGTGTGGGCTAACCTTTCCCTTTTCTGGTCTGTTGCTATTGAATTGTTCATAAATCTTGTGATTATTAAGTAAGGTTAGCCCTCACATTTCAAAAAGGGAACATCGTTTTTGCAAGCTGATGTTGGCTGGTGGGATGTCTTTGTAGCACTAGATTATGTAAATCAGGTGCTGACCAGCAAATATGTTGTAGATGGCAGTGCACTGATTCTGGCAGCACTGAACCAGTCAAAAACATATAGCAATATAGGTTATGTAGATCCATTTTATTCCTAAATGTGGGTATTAACAAATTGGCAAAATCATTGGCCAATTGACTCGAAGCATAAGCATTAAAATAATTCATCCTGAACAATGTGTGGTTTTATTTTATGTTTAGTACAGTAGGCTTACCTGCATGAATTTGCTGTGCTTACTTAATATCCTCTTTAAGATGAAAAATGGTGCCAGTCCTGTGGTAATAGCATCTTTTGACGCTGAGAAAGCATTTTCACTGGATTGAATGGCAGTTTCTCTTTACTATGATGGAAATTTAAAAATTTGCTCTAAATGCATTGCATCAGCTACACTGTTCTGAGCAAGGATACATGCTAATGTCACAATGCAATTTTAACTTCTGAGGGGGACTAGTCAAGGGTGCCCATTTTCAGTGCTATTTTTTGCTAGTAGAAGGAAACCGGTCTTCAAAAGACCAAAGAGACTGGGGGGTGGAGACTCTAAAACAGAATGTATCAGAGCTGAGAGGTTGTATTTGCAGAACTGCCTTTAAAACGTTGCCCCATTTTGTTATACAGTAGCGATCCTTTGGAGACTCTAAAACAGATCCCGCAGGGTGCTACAGATCCTAAACAACTTCCCAGATACACTGTAGGTTAGTGTTCAGCCAAAGATTTTGGAGCTGAGTAATGGTTGTGGAAGCTCCCAGTGTCTTGCTGCTCACTAAACTGAAAATTCACAGCAAGGCCTTAAATGAAAAGAATGCAACACTCCAAGCTTGGATTTTCATATGATTTTCTGACGGAAGAATTCTTGAGAAGTATTATTGACTGTTCTCCCCGTGGTCACTGGAGTGATATGAGGAAGATTCATCTGTTCCCCTTGTCATCAAGCACATCACCACGAAGAAAAAAAAGATCCTTATGAAATCTCAAGAGGTGTACAATTTCAAAATTACTTTTGCTTGGTATCTTGACAAAGTTAAACAGAAGTACATCAGCAGTATTAGAAGGAAAATGTCTCTAGAGGGCAAATAAGATATGAACATACATTCAGGCAAACCAAGCATCACTTTGAGCATCTGAGACACAAGCTCCTCCTCCATTTCTTGTTTTCCTGCTTTCTCTACCCAGAACACACTAAGCATCAGAACCTTCTTCTGTAATATTTTAGAGATTTCTGCTACAGTACATTCACAATAATAACATAGAGGGAATATCCTCCCATATCGCTGCTCCCCAGTATGCACACCCCTTTTAAGTCTTTTCCAACCCTGGTTTTTGTTACTGTTCTCTCCAGCACCTGACAAGCTTGAATCTCCTTGTAGGCAGGTGTTGGCAAAGTTCCTCTCAATGTCAGCTTACTTACAGCTGAAACCTGCAACCTCTACACCAGCCTCACTGCTACAGATTTGGGAACCTGGAATTAGTCCCTATGGCAACAGAGAAATCAGCAAAGTACAGGTGAAACGTTGTGAGGTACCTGACGAAACTAAGTAAATAGTTGGTTCCAATTTATCACAGGCTTCTGTGATCAAGTGTAATTGGATCATCGCTTCCACTATGAAGAAGACTGGAGATAAGACTGCATAGCCAAGGAAATACATTCCTTAGGTGGAGCACTGTTTGTAGCACAAAGGAGCCACAAAATGTGATGGGACATTTAATTGCTCCTAAAATCAATAGTGTCCTACAGCCACTAGTTTTTAGCAAGCCTTGTGTTTCAGTAACATGGTAGGCAGGGAAATCTACAGAGAGAAAAGAAATCTAAAATAGCTAATAACTGTGATTTTTCATTCTCACATCACAAAAGATGTTGCTGAAGGAAATTCTTCCAAATTCATTACTTTTGACCTCTTGTTATTTGCATTTATGGAATTATAACAGTTTTAATGGTGATGCAAACTAAATACACATTTCAAACATTTAGACATAAAGTCCAATAGTTATAGAAATGGAGATTTCACTGAGCGCTTGGAAGTTCAACACAAAATTAGTAAATAAAGTTTAACAAAGGTAAATTGAAAGGCGAAATGAACTCACTCTGATGAGTTAATGTAATTCCCTTATGTAATGCTAGTTTCCCTACAATAATTAATTTTAAACACTAAACCAGTATGTCGGTTTCTTGATAATTATAAAAATGCATTCATCCATGGCCTTGCAAATTATTAATATTTATCATAAGGAATATCCTGTAGACATTAAGAATCAAGGGAGACAGACTTCTCAGAAAATTCTTGCACAGCTTTACTAAAACCATAATGGAGTTTTAAATACCTGGGACTGCAAACCAAAGAGAGGGATAGGTCTAAATTCTCAACTCCTCTTCCCACCACCTTCCTTACAAGTCACTCAAGCAAAACTTGCACTGAAACTCAAAATGAAAGATTTCAGGATTGCAAGTGCATGATACAAGTATCCTACGTATTCAGTTCATTTTTGTTCCACTCCAAGGAGGCAAGAGTATCAAGGGTTCTAAAGGGATGAGGCCATAATGGTGTTATAACAAGATTATGAAAGCCCCTGTAGTTCTCTTCCATTTCAGGGATAACTTCAGTGATAAGAAAACTGCATCATGACACTTTTCAGTTACTTCTCTAACAATTCAGCAACACTGATTATCAGTAGTCTGTTCATGGATAGTCTTAAGTCTCTCACCACATTTGAACATAAAGATTTCACACTTGCAGGAATCCTAACTCATCTTCAGTAGCAAGAAGGAGCTTCCCTTAAGTCAGCATACATCAGTGGGGGCTTTGCTTGTACAGAATCTGCTGGATCAGATGCATGTGATCTAGTTATGCTTTAGCATAAATGTGAAAAGCAGAAACTGGAGCCAAATATGAAGTAAAGCATTTTGCAGTTTCAAAAAAGCTACATTCTATCTAACTTCCTTCTCTGTAATAACAAGGTTAAACCAAAATTCACAGAATTCTTTCTGAACAAAAATTTCACTACAACATGTTTTCTATCGTAATATAATCCAACCCAGAGAGAGGAAGGAGAGCAGTTTTATGGAATATCCGATTCTACCACATACAGGATCCCAGAATCACAAAATGTTTGATATCAGAAGGGACCTCTGAGTCTGTCTGGTCCAACCCCTCCTCAGGCAGGGCTACCTAGAGCAGATTGCCCAGGACCATGCTAAGATTTGAAGATCTCCAGGGAGGAAGACTCCACAACCTCTCTAGGCAACCTGTTCCTGTCCTCAGTCACAAGCACAGTAAAGAAAATATGCTGATAGATATATACATACATGTGTATTTATATATGTGTTTGTGTTGTGTGTGTGCAAGATCAAGAGAGCACATACCAATTAAAATGTTCTTGGTTGATAGGTCAGATCTACAATTTTTGGTAACTTTTTTCACCCACACTAGCATCAAGGACTACAACAGCTAAGGTCATTAAAAATTATTCTACCCTTCCAAAATTATAGGCAAACATCAGCTTATATTTTCATGAATTAGTGGACAACCAGCATCATCTGCACATTAGGCAGGGGAGCTGAACCTTGGTGGTGATATCAATAGATCTCTGTAACCTTTTTGTGACTACTTCCAAAACAAACTGTAGGAGCTGGGTTTTGAGAAGGTATTTGGAGTTTTTCCTTTTCATTTTGCTGAAGTAAAGCAGCTCAGCACTGTTTGTGATGGGGACTGTGAAACCACAAAGGAGCAGATGAGACAGAGCTAGATAAGAAAAGAGAGAAGTGTATTCCTTGTCCTGTCTCTGCTTGATAAGTAGAGGAAGCAGGAGCCAAAGCAATGTCTGTACAGGCAGATATACATTTTCTCTGCACACAGGGATGATGCAGCAAACTGCATTCCAACAACACAAATTAACTTCCTGCTTTTTCACATACCAATAGAAAGACTTGAGAGTTGTTTACCTGAGCAACCTGCTAGGATGCCAGGCTGCACCTTTGTCCCACCTGGGATTGCAGCCTTGAAATCTACCAACAAGTTAGCTAACATGATGAGTACAGATGTAGGCTGAGAAAATAAACTATTAGATTCGTTTTGACTCATCAGAGTCACACAAGACACTAATCATGGTGGTGTAAGACACATGAAGTACCTAATATGTACCAAGGATGAACAGTTCTTGGCTTTGAAAGTGAACTGTTATAACTGGTTTGCCCTCTCTTGCTGTCATTCCCAATTTTGCTTACCTTGGTGACCACTGAGAGAGGAGAGCTAAAAAGTCTTAGAGTGTGTGATTGCAGGGTGCTATTATTTTACGTCAGTCTTCTTCTGCTGCTGATGTGTAATATTGTGAAGCAGGTGAGCTGATAAAGTATGAAGGGAATTCTATAACCTGTGCTGTACTTTCTGTTCCCTTACAGGAACTTAGAATTCAGAAAGTCCACTCTGAACAAAATCAAAATACAAGAAGATAAACTCCATTAGGAACTGAAGTGCTCTGGCTGCTGTTGAAAATGGTCTAATTAATAGTTATTGCACCAAACTCACACAGTAGTTGCAGTAATGACACTGATGATATTGACGGCACTGAAGATGGGCTTTAATTCAGAATGGAAATGAGTAGAGTATTTCTCAACTGTATATTGCTGCAGGCAGTGGAAGGCCTTAGAGCTTCTTTGTTTTGTTGCTCAGTTGCTTTGCTTTGGTAGTATAGCTCCAGGTGATTAATATATATTTACACAAGACAGGGCATGTTATTTCACTAGGGCTCTATGCCTGACACTTGGCCATACCTGAATAATAAGCATTGATTGGTTTTTATTCCTACTGTTTGGTTTTTCACTGACAGATGTAGGTGAATAGTTATGTAAGTGGGACTCTCAAATTTCTTGTAACTTTTATAAAACATTTCCCTTTCTTCTTTGGTTTGTGAAAGCTGTTGGCAACAGATAATGCCAGCTCCTGCATCCTGAGATAAGGTTTCATTCTCATCAGTATTTGGTTTCCATTCAGACTCCTGTTGATGCATTTTCTTGCTTTTGGTTTTTACTATGTATCTGTTTGGCTCCTGTTATTGTTCAGAAATAAACATGTCACAAAGCCTTCCTGTAACCAAGCTGACTTCAGTAAGTAGATAAGGTCTTCATCAAATGTGGGGATTGGTAAAGCTCACATCTGCTCTCATACTAATGCCCTCTGTCTCACAAACACCATTTATTACTATGAAATGTCAAATTCCTCAGCTGGAACAAAAATCATTGTATAGTACCAAAAGCTAAGGGAACTCAGAGCATAGAATATACCCAGGGAAATCTTCACAGTAACTGGTGCCCTTAATATTGGCACCTTGATCCTGAGTGGGTCACATAACAAAGCTGAAGATGGCCCTGTGATAAAAAGCAGTCAGCATTACATACTCCGGCTCAAACCCTTTTTCCAATCCCATTGAATTTGATGGTAAAATTAGACCTGACTTCAGCAGACAAAAAGATTTATTTCCTTGCCTCTATGCAGACTTGACTCACCTGTCATGTAGATTTCAAGGCTGCAATCCCAGGTGGGACAAAGGTGCAGCCTGGCATCCTAGCAGGTTGCTCAGGTAAACAACTCTCAAATCTACAGGTGGACAAAAGTTTATCAGGCAAAAAAATAAGTGTGTCAGGTTTCCAGATATGTCAGACCACACATTCAGAGAGGCAATTAATATTTCTAAGCCTTTTTCAATAGCTTCTTCAGCACAAACCAGCTGCAGCACTTGTTTGGCTGGTTACCTGTAGGTTCTGCTAATTGGTGATGGTGTGGTAAAACATTACTAAACTACTTCCTCCAGAAGAGTCTGTTCAGAAAATAGGATCCATGCTGAATAGTGCGCTGGCTTTAAGAATGTTCACTTGTGATTATAGGCCAGCTTTTGGCTGTGTTCCTTTCTTTCTGTCTCCCCCAGCATCATTAAATGCTGGGTCACACAATGTCAAAACTTCCCCAAGTGAATCTTACTTGTTGCCTTAGGAGCAGGCTTACTACTTGCTTTCTTTACATTTTAATTTACTTTCCCTAAAGATAACACTTCAAACCAGCAACTAATGTTCTGTAACCTTTCTATTGATCCATCTTAACACCTGTTCATCCATTTACAAAGAGAAAATCTCTGTGAAGGAGGAAGAATGGAATTAGAGGAAATATTGTAGAGGCTTGTACATATTCCCAGGCTTTACTAATATTTGTGTGTTTGGCATTAAAAAAAAAAAAAAGAAAAAAGAAAAAAAAAAGAAAAGAAAACTCAAGGTTTCAGACATTCTAAGTGTGAAATAATGTGATATCTTAAATTACACAACTAGTTCTCCCTGATGCTGTGTATCATAAAAATATTTTCTTTCAGTGCAGAGCTGCTGCCTTGTTTGACCAGGTGAACATGCCACAGAGCTTGAAAATTCACCTTTCTCAGGACCTTCCTCTGTCAGTCCCTGGCTTTCATGGTGAAAACTTTTCTGTTCATTTGCGAGGTCTGTCCAACTTTCAGAATGGATGGAAAGCAAACAAAGCAGTAGAAGAAAAGCCATGGAAAACACTCATTTCCAAGCAGCCATGATAACCATGATGTTCTTTGTTTCCAATCTACGGTTCAAAATTAATGAGTACAGGAAAATCTATATTGCAGAGAATCAACAACTGTCAATCAACTTAAGGCCATCGGCCCCAGAGCTGCTACCCAAGCTAACTGCAAGAGGATTATGCTCTTTGCTTTCCTCAGAATAGAGAAGGCTTGTATATCATTAGCATTTCTGTCAACACCTTGTCTCACTGCCCATGGTCTTATGCTATGTCAGTCTGTGGTTATTCACAATTTGGATTAGGAGAGGCTGGCAGGTGTTCAGTTGAGATTCGCTCATTCCCATTGAGAAAAGGTATCAGTTTCATTGTTCTACTAGATTTGTAGGATTACAGCTGAAATCAGACCTGTGAACAGTGTTTAAACAGAGAGTCCCAAAGCTAGTTTATTGGGGAATATAATTTACTAAGGGAACAACTGAACAAGGACTCAAGAGATTTCCTTTCAGCTCAACCAAACACTTACTATGTGTGTGGAGACAAATCATCTCACCTGCTTTATATAAATGGGAATTATATTTTGCTTGGTCCAGGATCTTCAGAATAATAACCTCATAAAGGCCAAGACAAATCTGACAAGCCCAAGAGATATCTAACAGATAATGTTAGACCTTTAAAGATCTATGTTCTCCCAAAAGACGTACAGAATAGGTGCTGAAATCTGGCAACCTGCCCAAACATGCCATAGCTGAAGGAATCAAGTTTTGTCTTACGTGTGACTCAATCAAAGGGAAATGTTCTCGCCTTTTTAACAAAAAGCCTCATTATACTCATTTTGTTGAATGGTTACTAAATTGTTTAATCCCTCCTTTAAATTCTACATCTGCTCTCAACACTATTATGTAGTATCTATTTATACAGACTTACTTTGTGGTATTTTCTTTAGCAGATATCCAACCCACCTGAGGCTATTTTGTTGTACATACCTCTGCTTCACTATATTTTACCTTTCTATGAACCACAGAATGATTGCAGAATGCGTTTCACAAGCAAACTGATGCATTCAACAATGTTTTCCTCTGTCATCTGCTATCACAAGCAGGATGGCCATTCTGTCCGGCCAAAGTAAACACAGCAAAAGCAAGGCTGCCAGCTAGCAATCTGTGCTTTGTTTGGCTTTGCTGGAACAAGTTGCGATGTGGCAGGCAGTGTGTATGTTACCCACACATTTAGAGTATCCTCCAGGGTCAAAACCTGGCCATTAAAAATCAAGGATGAGTAAGAATGCGTGAAAGTTATCCCAAAGTCAAATGCCTCTGAAACTGCAGCAGCTTTAATAAGAAACAGCAGCTCCAGGCACTGCACACATCTTCTTATACTGTCAAACAAAAATGCACGGGAAGGTATAGTGCATGATTAGCAAGTGGAGCCACCAGATCTGCCAAGAAATTCGTGCACCTTGCCAAATAAATGCCAGTCAGGTTAGACAGCACAGACACTGACTCTGGCCTTGGCATGTCTGAGCAGTAAACATTTGCCTCTCTAATATATAGTAAAGCACAATGGCATCGTGCTTTACCAGCATATGTTCAGGTGCACCAATATCTTGGCTCCTGAAGATAGGATTCACTTTGCTTCCTACTTTCCCTCTTCTCCAGTATTTCCTTGGTTTTTAGAGAAATAATTTTAAGTTCTCCTCCCTATCAAGCTGGTAGTATGCTCCTCTGTGACCAGTCATCAGTGATATTCTGTGCACTGGAGTGCATGACCTGTTTTAATGAGCTTTGGCAGAACATCAGACTCATTTCCCCTCCCCCACCTAATTACTGTATGCCATTTGTGCCATTCTGGTTCAGGACCTCTCTGCAGATCTATTAGAAACACCTATTTCCATGGATTTATGTACAAGCAGTTATAACATACTTAAAAATGACAATGAACGACATGCAGATGCAATATTTTTTGATCCTTTTTATGGTGTTTACCCAGTTGTTTTAAGATGCTTTTCAGGTCTAATAGCCCTGTGTAAAGAACAAATTTTCCTGCAATTAACACATGCTATAAAGTAATTCATTTTTATACTTGAAGGTATTTCATAAACTCTTGTAAAAACAATTCAGTGACAAAACAACTTACAAACTGCTACCTATGGTTCAAAGCCCTCATCCTACAAGGACAAAAACACACACTAAAGGACGGCTGTTGTGCCCGGAGTCAAGCCTGGTCTAAGTCTTCAGCAGATCGAGATCCACAGTAATAAGTTGATGCTACTTCCATGCCCCATCATTCCCATGCAGCAGTATAAGCATCTGAAAGACTCCATGGACAACAGGTCTACATTCCTTCACCTCTCCAGTGCAAATTTTAGTGTTCTCTGCACCACGTTCCCAGGTCACTGTACATGAAATTATTGTCATCTTAAAGTAGATAGCTCAATTAGTCTAATTGTCACGGCAATGCAAAAAAAACCAACCCCAAAACAACACAGTAGCTCATTTATTTCCTGTTACACCAAGAGTATATAATACAGATAGTAGTCTCTTTCTTTTTTTAATGCATGGAACTAAAAATATGGTAAAGTGATAATATGAAAAATGTGGCGTTATAGAGGTCATAAACACAGCAATTTTTGTTACTGTGAGTCTACCTCACTCCCTACAACTATTTAATGTAGTCTTTAGCTTATTTTTTTTTTACTATTTTCCATTTTCAGCTGTGTTCTCTGAATACTCAATGTTATGGCTTATAAGCTGACTTCATCAGCTTTCACTCACTATCTCCCCTTTTGTTGCACATAACTTTCTGGTTGCATTATCTCTAAGATATTACTCAAGAGACACTTTAAAAATGGATGATGGGATGCAAAGTCTTTGTTTCCCTCTCCCAGCACACATGGATATGGCAATACCTGTCCTGTTTACCAGCCTTTCTATGCTTTTGTCAACAATAAATGTTGTAGAGTTCATAGTTTTCCCCTTCTATGCCTATTTATATTTCTACTGCTTAATAACTTCCTTAAGTCGAAAGGTTTAAGAGGTATTTTCAAGGCTGACAAATTCAAAATATGACTACTGTCCTACAAGCAGAAGTTACGATGGCCATAAAATCACCATTTCCAGAAGTACTATTTGTATTACAATTGCAGACAATGGTGTAATGCTGAATAGAAACGTGGTGAGAAGTGCATAAATAGCTCTGTTATTGATTTCTTATAAATAAGTAGAGAAGCTCTATTTACCTGCATCTATCCATGACTGCATCAGTTCTTAACAACATATACTTCTGTATCTTCCTTTTTTTTTGCCTTTCTAGCTGCTTATATTTTCACAGATCCCCAGGGCAACTAAAAACTTTACTCTCTAAACTGCTCAGTCATGAACTTCTGTATTTACAGTCCCAACAAATTCCAGATTTTATTAGCTGGCATTGCTGTGTCCTGTTTTGTTTGGATTTTTTTTTTGCAGAACTGACTGACATTGTTTTATTAAAGGGACTGCAGGTGCTACAAAGGTGGCATTTCAAAACAAAGTTAGGAATGACATTCAGGATCTGCAGGATCTGTTGGTTTTGCCAAGCTTCATTTTTCTGTTTCATTACAATTTACCATAAAAGCACCTGCTGCTGGTTGTGAGGACAGAGGTAGGATCTGCAGTGGCCAGATTCAATTAAAAACTTTTGTTGTATTTAATTTAACTCCATCTTCAGGTATTTTAAATCTCGATAATTGGAAACAGCATAAGGCATATTGATGTATCACCACTTTGTGACTGTCAATTAGGGCTCCCATAAACCTGGGATTTGCCACAAGCCTTTATGACTTTAAGCATGACATTTACCTGACACTCAATTTTCCTATTTAGGAAGAAATAACAGTGGCTTCATGGGAACGGTGTGCAGGCAGACGTTTAACGGCTGTAAGATGCTTGATTACTGTTCAGAAGTGGCCACAGAAGAAATCAGGTTAAATCTGTAATAGAGTTAGTTATCCAGCGAGGGTAGCAGTAACCACATAGATAAATGTTACAAGCTCCCTCAAAACCTTCTCTTTACTCAGATAATATTCCTAAGGGTTGGCTGAATATACACATGTATATTCCTGAATATATGTAGAAGGCTACGTTGAGACTTTTTGTTTGCAAGTTGGCAAAAATAATTTAAGAACTGGCCTCACGGACTTTAACTCAGTCTGAAAATTAAATTACAGAAAGGACAACTTCATGAGTCACAAAAGCAAAGACTGTAGACCAAGAATGTCCATCGTGGATTTAACTTCAATTTCTACAATTTTTCATTTTACAAAGTCATTTCAAGTAATAAGGGTGCTGCCTAGACATGCTGGTTAGTTCCTTGGTGTGTTCTAGGGAGTGGATTCACACAGGTGGATTTTGAAGTTCAAAACTCATTGATGAACTGGTGTTATCAGTGAGATCTGTCCTCTGTGCATTTTTACAACAAGCTGCACTAGGAATTGCATGAGAGGTCCTGAGCCTGAATGGGACACAAAATCAGACCTCTCTGACAGTTGGTCTTGATGTAATTCTGGAAGGTAGAAACGCACTGCACATAGAGAGACACGAAGACAGAGAGCCAGGCATGGCCTTAGGAGGAATTCATGATCTGAGACAGAATTGGGAAATCCTATTTTCCTCTTCTGAAAACCTTATGAGGAAGCGCTCACAACATCCAGAGGCAGCCAGTTCCCATCCCTACACTTGTCTCACATGCCATTTTTTTAAACTCTGTTTCACTTTCACAATCAACAGTGAAATGCTCATCCTACCGGACATAGAAAATACATTTGTGGAACTCCACATTTTACATCACAGTGTTCTATGTAGACAATGTTCTATGTACCAACATAGAACTTGCAAAGACTTTGCAATACACCCCTCTCAAATTCATATTAAAAATGTGTTTAGATTATCTTGGATATAGACTCTATCTTAGCAAAAGGACACAAGAAAAAATGCTGCAAACAGGAGATCAGCGTGCTTGATCTATAGCAGTGACAATTTAAAGAAGATAGAAAAAACATATTTTACATATTTCATATGCCAGCATATCATAATAAACTTGGCCCTCTTACTTTCTAGTGCAAGATAGAGAAATCATACATAGAGATCTTAAATATAAGAGATAAGAGTATAAATAATATGAAATTCTTCCCAAATTAAAGTCATGCTGTGCTACGTTTTAAAGCACTGCTATTTTATAGACAGAATATACTGAAAAGTGCAAAGAAACAGCCAAGCATAGCCAATTATAGCTTATAGTGAAAGGCCGAGGCATCCAAAACAGCAGCCAGCCCTGGGATGCAAAAGTACTGTATCACAGCCCAAGGATGTGATCATTGTCCTTGCGGCGTTGGGGAGACTACACAGAGAATTCTGTACACAGCTTATAGAACTCTAACACTGGAAGGATGTCAGTGAACTAAACATAATTCAGGAAAAAAATCCTGCGGGATGATGTGTAGATTAGAGAGAATGCTTTTGAAGAAGGATTAAAATAACTAAATTAAGATTTGCTAAGAAATGACTACGGGGAATATTGTAACATCTACAAGTATTTGATAAGGAAGAAGTGGAATATTTCAGAGTTATACAATGGATCTTAATAATGAGTTGCAAAATGAAGGTAAAAAAGCAGATATAACCAGAATATTTGGAGAAGCTTCCACATTCCATGGCTAAGTTATGTTTCTTCTGGGAGTGAAAAGAAACTTGCCTGAGAAGCCCTATGGAAACCAGGAAATGGATCTAATCTTAATGAACTTTGTGAGCATATGACACAGTGATATCCAACTTTTGTCTAACTTTCTATTTCACTTAGCCATATAGGAAACCGTAGTCTAGATTAAATTTGGAGTATAGATTTTGACAAATAGGATCTCTTAGCAAACCTTTCCAGAAGGCAGTGAAAGATGAACAAGTCAGGCAAAACTGCTATTAAAGATGTCTCTCAGACTTAATGAATAATAATTTCTTGCTTCTGTCAAGGGGAAAATGAGATATTTAGTTCTACTTTTGTCTGAGCAGCTGACGAGTGGAGGAAGTTTCTACAAGTAAAAAAAGGAGTGTCCCAGTCACAGGGATGACAAGATGAGATTAGACACAGATAGATAACTGGGAATGACAGACAGATCAGAGCCTTTCTCAGACGACTTGCACAGCTCCATTCAGGACTCTGTATTTTAAATTACACTAAAAAGTTCACTGAATTATATTTACAGCTCCACATCATTCCCTTTTCCTCCCTCCAAAAGCAATTCTGCCCTATATATACTGCCATGCACATGCCATATATTCCGATAACCACTATGTGATTACTGCACCCTGAGTGCATTTGTTTGCACCTTGCAAACAAATAAGGGGACAAGCTCTGAGAAATAACAAGCTAAATGGGTTCCAGGTGCTAACATGATCCCTGGCGAAGCAGCTGGAGGGGATAACTTGAGAGGCCACAGTTGATGTAACACAACGGAGACCAGCTTCTACCATAGTGATTTTAAGATGACAAATAACAAACCCTCCATGACCATGCAAATATTCAGTATTCCTGTCATTCTAGTCTGGGTAACAGAGTGCCACGCTCACCAGGATTACCAGATTCACACGTATTCTTTGCCTTTTTCCAATGAAAGAAACCCGCTTCCAGTATCTTCATTGTTTCTACAACAACTTACTTCAAAAATACTGCCTGAGTCCACTGTAAAAATCTAAATCAGAACATCAAATTCTGCATATTCATGTACTTGGATGAATTGCGCTCCATGTATAGATATAGAATCCCAGAATCATTTAAGTGGGGAAAAGCCCCTACGATCATCGAGTCCAACCACCAATAATACCTAAGATTTAAAAGAAAATAATTCTGAGAATTTTTGTTAATAACCAACTCCATTCTCAGCTCTCTGGAGACTCACCCAACCTATTGGTGGATGCTTTCTTTATAATCTGGACATATAAAAAGATTAAGTGCACTTCTGTTTCTTGACTTCAGCAGCCACAGATGATACAGAAAACCAAGACTGAAAACTGGGTGTTTTGGTATACAAACATGCATTACTTTATACATCATTATTGTTATTCATACAGTGCCCTTTGATACTCACACAGTGCATCAAAAGAATTGAGGCATAACTTATCAGAGTCATTTTAAGTGATTTCATTGAGTTATACTGAATAGTCAATGTGAAAATTTGGAGACCACTACCTGTATCTAACAAAGTTATCAAAATCAGATGAAGGAAAGCTGTGCTACAGTTGTTCAGCAGGAAGCTTGACCAGGTTTTCTGCCATGTTTGCTGATGAAAAAAAAAGAAGCTGCAGCTTGTAGAGAACAATTGAGTATTTCCATGCATTACACCATTAATGGCTTTCCCTGTACAGAAAAGTCTCTTGCTTCCAGCTAACAGCAATACTAGCTACCTAAAATCTGACAAATGGACTGTGTTCAAGGTTGGCTAATTGGAATCCCAGTACTGTGGACATGATTTCTGTCACTAAAGCTATGACAGTTCATCTGCTGCCAATGGTAACTTAAATAGAAAGCACAGACCGTGGTTTGTCATCCATTGCTATATATTCACAAGTGCTCACTGTCACAATTATCAAAATATTCAGAACAGAATTATTGTGAAAATAGCCCTAATGCATTCTTGAACAATTTGAACCGATTCATAAAAGCCCCTGAAACATAAGGATCAAACAGGACTCTAATGGAGATTGTACAGTACAGTTCTCAAAGCGTGAAAAGAAGATAAATCTAATTTTGAAATGTTCAGAATTTGGGATTATCAATCATTTGGATTTATTTTGGACTCAAATAAAAAATAGTACAAACTGTAAGATAAGGAGGACCCACACTTAATTGCTCCATTTAATGGTACGTTTTCTTCTAAAATATGTGATAAAAGCTGTCAATATCTGATTGTTTACATTGATTTTAGTCTAGGCAAAATGTTCACTCCCCTGACTGCTTTCAGATGGGAATGTTTAAGTGCAAATTAGCAGACAGCACTGGTTTATGCTGGTTGCACATGACAAGGAATCCTCATTAACATTTGGAAAAGGCATAATCCCAATTTTTACAGCCCAATAAACACTGGGGGGAAAAAACAAAACAGAAAGAACAGTAATCTGGATTCTGTTCTCACTGCTATTTTAATTATTCAGTGTATTTAGGTAGAAGGTAATTAAAATTCATAAGTAAGCACTGCCTTTGAATGAAGGGCTCCATCTAAACGTCTGCAGTTTGTTATTTGCTTACCCAGACTTAAGAGCAAAAAGATGTGGGAACCAGATGTAGGAATCACACAACATTTGGGCCTCAAATAGTCTGATCAGTAATGAACTAATAATATGAGACTGTATGTACATCAGGGTAAGTATCTTTTCATTGATTAACTCCACTGAAGTCAATAGAGTTAAAGCAACTGGCGCTTTCTTCTCAAAGCTTAAGTGGGTTTATTTAGCAAATCTAAGATGCTAGTGCAATAAACTGGAAAATAAAAGCAAGCAAACAAAAAAGAAAGCACTCCACAAGTTTTTATCTAATTTTTAAGACTATTTTAGGGGTTCTGTAACTTAATTACAGAAGACTTTCTAAGTCTTGGAAAGAAAAACTGGGATAAACATGGCAAGGGACTCTACCATTTATTCCAGTTTCTCTGAGAATGGCTAGAACTACTGTTAGGTCTGAGGGTGACTTAATACATAACAAAGCAGATCTTTGTGCTTCCTTACTGTCCTTGCAGTGAGATGAAGCTAAGACTAAAGAATTTATTTACTTCCAGAGTAGTCCAACTTCCATCGTCAGCTCTGCAGAAGCCAACAAACACTGGTGATAAAAAGGCTACATGGGGCAAAGCATTGCATCAAGGCACTTTGCAAGTGTCTCTGAGTCACCTGCTTGATGAGTATTGCAAAACTGAACTGGCAAAGTTGCCCAAGATTAGCATAACCCTTGTGCTCCTTGTTGCTTAGATTCTGCAGGGCAATAATCGTAGCAAAAGACCTGCATGTATGTACGTATGTACAAATATAGGGATTCACTACAGAGAACACTAGAGTAGAGAACACAAATTTATATCGGTTGTCCACTCTCTTACAATATGCATCCATGTTTCCACCTGCAATGCCCAGATCTAAAATTAAGGTAAATGAATGTTCTGGGTCTCATTCTATATTTTGCTAAGGCAACTGTAATAGATTTGACCAAGTTATGGGAATTGGTTAAATCTCTCTCTTTTTAAAGACTCATTTTCATTACTTGACATGGATCCAAGATTTCATGTAAAGAAGGGTCAGAACCCATCAAAAGCCAGGACAGTAATTATTCTGATGAATAATTACCATGATTTCAACGCATGTCAACATCCATGTGGAGATAAATCTACAATGTAATTAAAACAGCTCAGAAATTCAGAAAATTAAACACAGTTGATTCACAGAAAGCCACAATAGTGTTATTTTACTTATCTTCAGAAGATCTTATTTATATTTTTAAAGAAGTGTCTACATAAGCATCTATTCTGCATCGTTCATGAAAATAACAGAGAAGTAAGGCCACTTAGTAACAGGAACCTGACACCATGTTCATATGTACTCTTATTTATACAATAATTCAATTTAACTTCTATGGAACTACAGATACAAACAAGAGACAGATAAAGTTCATATGATTAACCCATGTCCGTTTACCTCATTTGGTACTGTTAAATTTGGCCCAGCATAACTACACTATATATACACTACATAGTGGGGCTGCTTAAATACAAATGAAGGGCTGATGTAAAATAATCTTTCCTATCTTATATAAACTTTAAAAGTAACATCGCTAGACATGATATTTTCATTACATGAAAAATCAAATGAAAAAGGAAAGAACACCAGATATACGTGTCTCCTGCAATGGAAGTACGCACAATATACTTCCATTTAGCTTTTCTATTTAGCTATCACAGAAACGTTTTAGCTTTGAAGAAGGAATTATATCTCAATGACTTTACTGAACGTCAAGAATAGTTAACATAAAAAAATTTTTAGCTGCTTGCTCTTATTCTCCTGCATACAGCTTTCACTACCCCTATTTTCCTTCATTTGATCATAACACTAGTAATAAAACTTCACCTTAATAAAATGGAGTCAAATAATCTTATTTCATATATTTCTATTTTATTTTAAACAGACTCCGATTACTGATCTGAAAACATCCCATCCTGTACTGCTGAACCTTTCTGCCTCATTTTGCCACCTTTCAGTTTATATCCACTGTTGATGGAATTATTCTAGAAAAATAATATGATCCCAGCCTCGAGAAGATGCTTCTCTGCTAGGTCAAACAATTTGCCATAATGAAAATTGCAAAAGGGAAATAAATGCATCCACCAAACAGTCAAGAACACTGGCCTTTCCTCTCCATGCATCATGGTAACAAATAGGCCTTGCCAGCTTCCATCACAAAACCCGTTTCATCTCTGGAAGATCTTACAATCCTTGTTTTGAGCAATTGCTTTTAAATGACACGAAGTAATAAATATGAACTTTATTTTATTTGGTGACCAGTGCAAGCCAACGAGAGTAGCAGAATATTGAATACATAAAATTGCTATTAAAGAAGGTTAAGGCTGTGTCATAAACCATCTAAAATGTTATTATTATTTCAAGCGCAAACTGATCTGTTGGTGCACTGCAGGGAGGAGAAAAAAGGACACTGCAGCAGGAGTGGAAGAACAGCCACAGACAGAAAAGTCACTGTGATGACTTTGGGATGACTCGAACACAAACGAGCAAATCCAGTGTGGGGTTACACAGCCTACACCAATGTTACTGTAACAAAGTCAACCCCCATATTCCAGGAGATTTTGTCCAATAACAGTCTAGAAGACACAAGGATTGGCCTCATTTGCAATCAATGCAAAGTGAACAAGAGCTGTAATTTGAGAATTGAATATCACTCTATATTTCTTCTGTCTTTTCTGTCTCCATTACTCATTATTTTACAGCTGGAATGTAGTGAGTGGTGTTCATAGCAAAGAAAAACCAGAAAGATTCTATGAAGTTCACAGATGAAGTGCACAGTCATCATACAGCTTTAGCACCCAACAAATGTAATGCCTACGTACATATCCAAGCTGAGTGAAGGTACTGCACCCTGGGTTTCCAGAGATGCTCTGGTGATGTAGCTACTGCTGCTTGAAACCAATCCAGACAACCAGAGTACGTAGCTGAATTGACTTGGAATTCACACTTCAAGAACATTTGTAATGTTCTCACTTTTCTATAGACCTCCGCTGGAAGATATTTTTGATACGAATTTACACAGTGAATGAAACTTAAAAAGATTTCAAAAAACACTTCTGAAATCACTGCCTCCTGAACAGCACAAGAGATGTTCACAAGGATGTACTCAAAAGTAATGCTGTGTGCACTGTGCCATCTTTGTTTTCTCACCACTGCCTGGGATAAAGGCCAATGAAGAAACGTATCGTCTGCATAGAGTTCTTGCAGACTGCTCCACTTAGTAGCTTTCTCTGTTACTGCACCTGAATCAGCTCCAGCCACTGTTTCCTGAATCACCTCTTTAGATAACTCTCCAAATTAGTATTTTAATCCAATTTTCTGGGAATTCTCCATTGCTCCATACTAAAATACTCTCTTACAATCCACTCCTACCAAACTAATTTGCCATCTACCTCACTTCCAATATCTTCCTATTTCAATAATCTTCTTTTCAAGAGTTAAGTAAAATCCACTGTCTACACTTTGTGCAGCAAGTTGGGGTGCTCATTCCTACTGGCAGCAAAATGTAACAAATTTACCTTATGTTTCAAACTACATTATTCTTCAATCAGTTATGGGTTTCTCCATTAATGTTGAGAGGCACTAGCTGAAACACTGAAATATCACCGAAGGAATCAATCACACCACTGAACAGATGATTTCTGCATTATAGTGCTGTTGCAGTCATAATGGTTTGTGGGTGTAAGAGAGAAGTACATGATACTTGTAATTACTGTAATGAAAAATGTAAGTAGGAAATATTTCCAGTGAGTCTGAAATTCGAACTGTATTAATTAAGCTACGTGGCTTTCAGAATGACTTATGATTTGTATGTCCGTTGTACCTCCAGCTGAAATATCTGACATCCACACTCTGCTGATCTGCTGAATGTGAGACGTTCTCAGTTTTGGTTCAGATTGTGAATGAATACAGAACATTTCTCACTTTTCTTCCATCCTGTGCCCCAAAGAGCTGAAAGCAGGACACAATTCATTAAATTAAATAAGTAACTTCTGCTAGCTGCTTGTTTATACTAATACTAATCACACTATAAAATGTGTCATCTCCCCTCCCCCATTTTCCTAGCTGGTGTATTTTATTTTCCTTTCTTTTGTATTTCCCTGAGTTCTGCAATCCAGGGATCCTGGAAAGCTCCATACCTGTAAAGGAGACGCATTAGGAAATTACATCTATTTTGCTCAAAAAGAATTTCCCACAAAAGAAAAGAAGATCTGAATGACATTTTCAACACCCCGGCACACTGAGTGTAGCTATAACCATGTGCCATGCATGGAAGGGACTAATTACCCAATACCTTAGAACTGAAAACATGATTATGAAAAGCAGATAAATGTCATGTTCAGAGATACGATGTGCTAACAACTTTCTACTTTGATAATGATGTAAATTTGAACTGCAGCCTAGAAGTAGAGATTGTCAGTGTTTTTCTTTGCATTCTTCTGTGCAACGTCTACATCTGAGCAGGAAAAAAAAATCATGACCTCGTTTGCTTCTATCTTTAGTAAGTTCTATGGTAAGGGATTTGGATTTTAAAAAATATTTCTCTTTCTAATTGTTTAAATAAGGAATTCTATTTTATATATAGCATATATCTTTACTATTACTGCATATTATTTTTTTATTATAATGTATGAGAT
This sequence comes from Coturnix japonica, assembly GCF_054131305.1. Classification (NCBI taxonomy): domain Eukaryota; kingdom Metazoa; phylum Chordata; class Aves; order Galliformes; family Phasianidae; genus Coturnix; species Coturnix japonica. The sequence continues at coordinate 19,101,939 of NC_140673.1, forward strand.
GGAAGATATGAAATACTGCATATACAAATATGAATTACTGCAATTTCAGGTTAATCACGGGAAAAAAGTTATAGCTTGATAATAAGGTTAAGAATGAAGATGTGGTATAAAGAAAACCTTATGTGATACACATTTCAAATGCAATTTTAATCAACCCCTTATGGAGCAGTTTGAAACCTAAGTAATAAAAATGACATAGTGACTATGAGAGTTCTAAAATGACACGACAGAAAAGATCAATGGCTGGATAACCTCCCAAACAGGGCATGGGTTATCAAGAGTGTTAGTATAGATGTCTCTAAACTATTTTTCATTGTCGTTATAAGAAGACTAATTGAGACCAGATAGTACATGCTAACTATATACATCTTGAGTGTCTTATGAAAGAAAGAGGATTAATAATGGTTATGGACAGGGTGGTAATTGAAAGGGCTTTTAGTCATTGTTAATAAATCTTACATGTCAGGTTCAAATGTAACACTAAATCAACAAGCCCCCCCCCCAACACAAGAATAAGTAAACTCTGGGATACTTAGTAACTTATCTGGAAATGTCAAGTAATGAAGCAAAGGGGAATTAAGTAGATCATCTTATTCTCACTGCCCTAGCTCGCATTAGGAGCTAGGCTTCTTCTTTTACAACAAAGAAAAAGCCCAACAAATTTAACATGACAAAAGATAAAGATAAATCATTGCTCTCAAAAAGCTATTAAGCCATAAGTGTTAATTTCCCTTAGTTAAATCTTTGCTCCATCACCTTGTTATATATGAATCATTTCATAAAAGTGAAAAAATGGTGCTTCAGAAATATTAAAGTCACGGTTTTATGTCTCCCCGAATAGGTCAGGTTCTTAAACTTCCTTTAAAGGGTACCTAAAAGCAGCTACCTTTGAAAAAGCTGGGGGAAAAAGAAAAGATGACATACATTGTGCAGTGGAGGGAATCGGTGAAAAATCAAGAATACAGAGTTATCTCAAATAGATCTCATTGACTTTTAGAAACACTTTGAACAACAGCTGTAGCCACTGGGGTGCTGTAATGACATACCCCATTATAAAATGTAACACTAAGTAAATGTAGGAGTGGAAATTTAACAATTGGACGTTTAATGGCTGCAATTATGGCAAAAGAATAATGAACCTATTAGGCAGAAGAACTGGCAATTACTCTAAGGCTTATTGCAATACAGCTGTGAAAAAAAAAAAAAAGTTATACAGAAGCATGCTTAAAAATGGTTATTAAAGGGGGATAATGCATTCTGTTTACCTTGACAGAAGCAATTTTTCTTCTGAAATGAAATGGAGCTTTTTCCTCTATCAGACATGGGAGCTCAGATGTGATGGATCCCGCTATTTAAAGGTAATGTATTTTCAGATATGCTTTTCTAGGTATAAATGATGTCTACACTAAGCCTATAACAGTTAGATTTATCAGCTAACAAACAGACTGAGGAAGATGTTTAAGAACAGACATAAACGAAAAATAAATAGAATGCAAAAATTTAAGATACCTTATAAGCAGTCTAAGCAGCTATTTTTTATGGCTGGTAATATTAAATATTAGTTGTCTCCCATCGACACAGATAAGTTACCAGACCCATTAGTCAAGATTCCTATGTTGGGATTCAAACTTAATTTATTTGGCTTACTTAATTTTCAACTGTACACATCCCAGTGAGGGTGGATGTGAATTCAAAGAAATAAAATGTGATACAGATGCAACAAGGAAGGCTGTAGAAGGAATCCTTAGTAGTGTCGTGGGGAAGCATGAAAATTTATTAAAATAGTATGTCATTTTGAAAATATTTTAGCTTCCTTTTGGTAGCCAAAGCATACAAATAAAATAAAAGCAGTAGTAAATGACACAGGATGTGTTTTCTTTGTCCACGCAACGTCCACATTATTAACAATCTGACAGAAGCTCAGAGGACAGCCATGTCAGCCCCTCCAAGTTCAATGACTTAACTGGTGACTCCAAGTTAAACACAGTGGGAAGTTAAATGCTCCACACCAAGTCACAGCAGTGTTCCTAAAACACGTGTGTCTCTAGCCTGGATATTAGTTGATCTATATTCATCAGCTTCCCACTTCCTTCAGCGTTTCATAAGGGATTTATTGCAAGTATTGCAACCCAGTTCAAAACTTAACTATGGTTCTGAATTTGGGTGGCAGTGAGCACAACTGAAGAAAGGGTCTCAGGGCCCATATATTATAATTTGGTGTACACTGTTAAAAAGAAATAAGGAATTTTAAAAGCAATGAAAACAGCTCCAACAAACTGCAAGTCTTAGAAGATACAAAACCCTGTGCCTAACGAATGGCTTCATAAGGCCAGGAACTGAGGCAATCAAGAAGTTACACATTAGCAAAACTCTCTTCATGGGCTTTATCCTAAGCTTGCTTTCATCACACAAATAAATAAGTCCAAAACCAGGCTTACTCCTGGCTTAAACAGTGTGACTGGTGAACCGTGTGTATTTGGTGCAGGTTCTGGGCCTAGCTTTGGGCAGCTGAAGCTACTCAAAACAGCTGGAAAGCTGCTATATGGGGCCATAAAAATGTTCCGGTTTGCTCTAAATTATTCAATAGGTCATTTAATCCCAGGGCTGTTACATGAACATGGATATGGAAAAGTGGCTTTGAGCTATGCCTCTCAGCTATTCTCTGCTTCCTAGTACAGGAATTCATTCTAAGAATAAAATGGACAATGCTGAAATTTGACCTACTGACTTTAAAAGGTTTCTGCTTAAGAGCAACATTAAATGAAGACCCAACTCCTCATCAAGTGCACTTTGCTCTATGGTACTTTTTTGTTACACATTTTGTTTATTCTGTTGAACTGACTCATTAGAATACACATTTCCTGTATCCTCTCCAAGCATCAGTTCATGAAATAAGTCCCCAGCTCACTGTGAGAGCAGGAAGGCTATCAGCCTAGAAGAAACAAACGCCTGAAGCTTAGGAGTGGGAATTGTCTGGGCTACAGACAATCACATTACAGAGGCAGAAGCAGAAAAGACCACAAAGGAATTCTGAGGCAAAACTAACCCTGTATTATCTGCCCAGAGTCATAACTCCACTACTGCTGAAATGCAGGTTGTTTATTTATTCTTAAAATACATAAATATACATGCATTTTACAGATGACTTGTGGGTGCTACAGTGTGGAAATACAGTATAATAATTCTCCTGAAAAAGACAGACATTCTTTTTACTTTAAAAGCATACCCTGAAGTTAGTGACACTTCTGCCATCACTCCTTGAACATGCCTGCCAGACAAAATGTCACGATTCTATAAATGATGTCTCTTTTCCCATGCGTACTCCTTCCTAGCTTCCCTTATCTTTGCCCAAAATGCCGCTGCAGGGGTTTTAGACCATTACATACATTATCACATCAGCATGCAAATTTCACATACATCTTTCAGTGTGCAAAGGGCTGTTTTACCAGTATCTAAACCATTAGGCTTTTCTTTAGACTGCAATGAATCACTGGCATCTCTGGCTGGGTAGGTAGTATTTTCACATGTTCCAATCAAGTATGGCTGAGAATAGAGCTTTAAAAACATAACCTGCTTGATTATCATAGATGCAAGCATCAGAAAGTAGTCACAAACAAAAAATCAAAGAAGGTGATTATAAAGGAAAAAGGAAAAAGCTACACTATGAAAAATACTCATTAATGCAGCACGTTATCCTCAATCATCAACTGCTGAGGATACACTTGTTCACTACATAATAAATAAATGTACCCTCAGATTCTCAGCATTAAAAGGACATTAGGATATTTCACACAGAGGGTGGTGACACACTGGAGCGTGTTTCCCAACGAGGCTGTGGATGCACCAATCCCTGAGTGCATTCAAGGCCAGGCTGGATACGGCTCCAGGCAGCCAGGTCTGGTGGTTGGTGACCCTGCCTGTGACACAGAGTTTGAAACTAGTTGATCATTGAGGTCCTTTTCAACCCAGACCATTCTATGATTAGAGAAAAGCACACTGCTACTATAATCAAATTGAGGCTATCAGTTGGGTTACGGCAACTAGGCAGTATTTGTTATCACTCAAAGAAGTGATCCTTTACAGGAGAAGCAGTACCTCAAAAACCTCCCTTCAGACTTCTCAGCTCACCAGCAATAAGCACATTACATGGGAGCAGGGAAGAATAGTCAGTCTGTGAATAAGTATTAACATGAAATGCCATCTTGTAAACGTTTTAATTGCTGGTATTCAGCATTTGTATGAGTAAGACAGCCTGTTTATATCAAATATCTCTTTCTTGTTAACTTCCTTGTTCAGAAATTGCTGAGAGGAGTTTGTGCTTTTCCTTCACAAGCTGTACACATTCATCTGTACGCCCCTGCGCTGTCTCTTTCATATAGAAAGCCCTTGCTTTCTCCTGGACGTTCTGGAATATATGTGAATGACTACCAAAAAAAAAAGCCATTAAATAAATAGAAAAGCATAGGTAATGCTGTAGAGGATGCTGGACTGGTTAATTTTGAATCTTCTCGAATGTGGTGAAATAGCCAAGAACCTGAATTGTAAAAACTGCCATTCAGAGGGCCAATACACCAGGGATACACACCCAGAATAATCATTACCTTATAAAGCCTCCCTTTCATTTATTTATTTTTTTTTAAACTATTATTATTTTTTCACATTTTATTCTTGCACAACATCAGAGCTTTAAAAATGAGTTGTGGGTTGTCCTGGTTTGTTTAGCTCCATCTGTCTGCTTCAAATACGGTTTTATTATATGGTAGACTGCCTATAAGTGCCTTGCTTTTACAGTAACCTTTTAAATTAATTATGCTAGCAGAGCATGAGAACTTGCTAACCCCGTTTTCCCTACAGTTTCTTCTCAAAGAAAAACTGTCTTTTCACAAAAGAAAGCAACCCTTACAGACATTCATCTTGCCACCTTGGGGCGTATAGTAGCTCGCATGTAAAAGCAGGGTAAGTTTGCTGTGTCCACACAAAGAATCCCTGTTGCAATACCAAGACAATCAGATGCCTCAGATCCAAAGCACTCTGCATACATTTACATAGGTGTTACTGTTCTGTCTCATTTCTATGTTGTAAGATAGTTTGCTAACAACATATCCTAATCTGCATCTGTGAAGACCACAGTGCATCCTGGAAGACACATTTTAACAGGCCATGTGGGATATCCAGAGCATTTTTGACATCAGCTACTCAGTACGATGGGTGGGAAGACTCTGCAATCAAGCACCCAATTGCAATGACAGAATCTGAACTCTGAATATTGGAGGAAAATAAATGTCTCCTAAAGACTCATAAACTGGAAGCACATCTGCAAACATCAGAAAATGTTTAGAAAGTTTGGGTAAACTCAAATTTCATGAGAATTATTCATTCATCTCTAATTTGCATGAATGAGTCATATAATTGTCAGTGAGTGATGAAACAAGGAAGCAGGTGGTAATGTCTGTACACAAGATGATGAGCGGAGCGTTTCTGAGGCAGGATGCATTTTAGTCTACAAGAGAGTTAGCAGGAAATGTGACAGACCTGGTTCTTTTGTTTCTGGACAAACAGAATAGATCGGAAAGAGCAGTTTAGCACAGGCCAGGAAGATAAATGTCCTGGCAGTGTTAGAAAGGCTGTTATAAGAAAGATGATTTCTGGGATGACAGATGTGAAAATATTGCAGGCTCAAGAATACAAAGCACTCTGAGGGCTGCCATTATAACTCACTCACACAAAGAGAATAAGATCAGAGAAATGTATTTGCATTGACAAAAAAAGCCCTCATTGAGTCACACCCTTTGTTTTCTGCCCAATGGCCTCATTAACAACAAAAACAAACAAACAAACCCTCCTCGTTGTAAAACCGAGATCTGCTGTCCATGGCTCTCTCGCACAGCCTGCTTTATTTCCTGGCATTTGCATATTCCCATCAAATTTATGCTGCTTGCATTTCTTTCTAACCAGCACTGTGCCGCAGAAAGAAAGGTACTAAGCACACAGTAGTGCAATATCTTTTGGAATAAAGACAAAAAGAAAACATTAATGAAAAACAGGTACATACTCTTCCCAATTTTTTTTTTTTTTAATACTGTTAAGTTATATAACCATACTGTGCTTCTGGAAGGTTTCTGACCACTTGTTTTTATACACTTCACTTTGGCTGCTAAAAGAACAAGAAACCATAGGATAAAAAAAACACTTGGTTCAGAAATCATGAGCAGCGAGATGACTGGACATGGGTTACCATAGACAGTGCTACCATAAGGCCTGGAGAGCACTGCACAGTGTTTACAGTGTAAAATCCCTCCACCCCCTGTCCTAAACTAAGCAGTCCTGTGGGCTTGATGACAGCCATGCCCCATTTCAGGTTACCTTGGGCAGCACTGAAGTCCTCCTCATTGCTGGGACATCAGCGCAGGCTGATGAAATTTAGCAGAACCTTTCCCAACTGCAAAACACATTCAGGAGTATTCCAACACTGAGATGAGCATTTCTCACTTGTCCTTTTTGAAAGATGATGGTTCTGTGTTGAAAGCTAAAGGCAAATGTTTTGTCATTGGCTTGTTGCATTACAAGCTCCATTTAGGACTAAACCATCCGTACTGTGCCAGGAGATAGAAACCATGTAAACCACTATGAACTTTAGAGTCATTGTGGGACCTTTACTGCATATGTCTCATCCTCACTCAAACAGAATGAGTTTTTCTAGAAGGAAAGGTTTGGAATGGACTCTGCAAAGAAACCTGCATGGGAAAGAAGTGAAATTCTCCAGTGGTTGGCTCTGAAAGCTGCAGTTTGTCTACCTGAACTCTTGGCTTGAGGAGCAGTCTGAGAAGTGAAAGTCATTTGACTGTAACCCGTAAGCTGTACTGGCTGGATGAAGAAAAGGTGGGAGGCATCTATTTTGAGTAAGGGTGCTAAACAGAATGAAAATCAAAGGTAAAGCAACTTCCATCAAAGGGAATTTCTCACTTTCAGATTTTCAGTGCTGTCAGCTTTTTGTGAGGAAAAGGTTCTAGGATTAAGAACTGCTTTGCCAAACATGTTTTTGTCGTAACACTTGTCGCCCCAAAACCCATAAACATACAGAAGCTGCCAGGCTCACTGGTACTGCCTTGTCTTCCATCACATTAGCAGATCATCACAAAGCAAACTAATTGTTCTGCTTTTTACCATATATATTCTTACATCGCTCAGTGAGTAGGCTAAGAGAGCAAACTTATCCCCAACAAAGAACAGCACAACAAACACAAGCATTTGTGAAATGTCAAGAAAATGTGTGGGCTCAGAGAATCCAGAGCGTTCTTCTAGACAATGCAATACCTCCAGGCTTGGAAGAGATGCAGGATCACAACAGCTATAGGCTTTAGGAAAACAGACAGAAAACCAACCCACGCTCCTCATGGTGGCTATAAATTACCAGTACTATAACTGCCAACCTCAGTAGCATTCTTCTGCCATCATTTGCTTGATTTATGCACATGTTCATCTAGGAAATATGAGCCTGATCTACAGTATAATCTAGATGGAACGTCAGCTCCTACAAAACAACAGATTACTGCTCATCGATGTTCAATCATATGCTTTGATCCTTCATTTCTGACTCTGTAGATAGACTCTATGACCAGCATGCTTAAGTAAAAGCTACTGTAACTGCATGACTGAAGGTAGAGCAGCACTTGGCAAATAAAGCATTCCTTGAGACAAGGTGGTTGCAAAATTTCAGGTATTTCTGTAGTTCATCGCTACTGCTTAGGAATAGTCCTCTTTGGTTAGTTTAATTTCTTAATGACAATCAATTATGACACTTGCTGATGGCTTAGGTTACATTTTGCAGATTTCCAGTTTTGTGCCAACGAGATGTAAACTTCCTGACCTCCAATACATTAAGTTAATGTACGAGCACATTAATGTAATCAGACGATCACAGCACTTCCCACCATCTGCAGTTTACTTTTCCTGTGATTAGTACAGAAGCCATCACGTTGCGTTGTCCGCTATGATAACAATCTTTGTGCTACTTAGTTACTTTATTATGGCTCAGCCCCACTTTCTACAAAGACTAGTGAAGATAAGAAAACGTAACATGCTGAATACAAACAGAAGTTCAGCTTAGATGGAAAATGTAGATTTGAGAAATTAGAGAAAGGCAATATCTGTCATATTGAAATAGGTAAAGCTTTGTGTGCACAAGGCCAGGCCCTCTTCAGGTGAGGGTGATTTTTTCTTCCTTAATTATAGTAGCTGTGGAAATGAAGATGACAACCTCTTCCTGCAACCTTTGCTTTCTCTGCATTATTACGCATCACAGAAACAACAATTTTTCTCTATATTGTACACGAAATTGAAAACCAAGGGATCTCAAAGTGACATGCACCTTCTCTGTACATTAGTGCTTATGCCCCTCTGAAACATAAGCATTTCTTGAAAGGAGCTGTGCCACATAAATAGTTGATAGAGAACTTGCTAGAACCAGTAGAGGGAAATCAGGTTAAAATGCAATGAACACAGAATTGAAAGTTTTGCATTTTTCCAAAACTATATATCACATTGGTCACTTAGGAGATGAAATCCTGAAGCAGCTCATTCAATAATGTCAAATACAAGTGGTAGCACTGTCACTCTTGAAGCACCAAGGTTTGGTTTGGAGGAGTGTGCTCCCTGCAGCAATGTTGATGGTAGAGCAATGCAATCTAGAAACACATAATAAATCTGCATACTTTGTAAAACTCATAAGCTTATCTTACAAGCTGGTTACATGATATATTCTCTTTGAAAAATGTTATGGATAAACTTATGCCAGCTACAGTCCATCAATTTTATGAAATGATATTTAATGAATGCAGCAGATTCGCATAGCATAAGAATAACTACAGAACCATCATGAATAATGAACGTAATGCAAGAAATATACCTCCAAGCACAGAACAAACTACTGATGACTGCATCATCGGATTAAAAAAAAAGTGACTTAAATAGTTATTTGCAAATATCATTCTGTAAACAAATTTGAATATAAAAGCCACACAGGGTTTGTTGTTCTTCAAATTTGTATAAAGGATTTGTCATCTCTGAAATGACAATCCTTCCAAAGTACAAAGGCAAATGCACCGAAGGTGCCAGTTTGATATACTAGAAATGCCAGGAAATAGGGCAGAATGCAGCTGAGCATAAATTGCTACCTAAAGTTATCCTTTTGTGAGAGATCACCAGAGAGTAAAATGTTTGTGCCTTCATTTCATAGACATATCATGCCACCAGTTAGTACCATTGCCGATGCATACTAGAAGACGATATTTGGAGAGGCTTATTGCTTCCTTTATTTTACTGTTTCCAAACAGTTACAGATTGGAATCTAAAATGACCCTCACTTTTCCTCAAGCAGAAGTAAAAAAGATGAAAAAAAAGAACCCTCCAAATCATTCTCCTCCCCATTCCGAGAGCAGTTTGAAAACGAACATAAATGGATTTTCCTTTTATTTCCCAGTGTACCGAATACCTCTTTCAGGCCAGTATCAAACTCTGAAAGATAAGATAGCTGATAGCATGATCACCTGGCAATGCTGGCTCAAAGACAGCACTAAAGCCTCCATTTGTAACCAGCTCAATTTGGCCCCACTTAGGAGTGTTCAATCTGAGCCTAAGAAGAGCGTGGTTTGTGACTAAACCTGCAAGAATTATGCCTTCTTGGCAAAATGTAGATTGCTCCCAACACCTTGCTGCATTTAGCATCTCCATCTGCCTGATCCGCATTAGAGGGGAAAATGCAAACACACTCACAACAATTACAAGGAAGAAACAAACAGCCCAAATGGGATGATAGCTTTCAAAATACTTTACAGATAGGGGAGAGAGATTCCCATAGCAGAACACGGGTGAGAGGAAGACTTAACCTCCAGTCCTAAAGCCAGCTGTAGCCCTACCCTAGTGTCCATGCAAATAAGTACAAGGAGAGAGCAGGTGAAAAGAACCTGGATTTGTCTTCTCCAGCTTCTGCACTAAGCTCCAGCTTTAATTCAGTGGGAAAGTGGAACTGGGAAATTCACCCCTGCGGTGTTATAGCACTTTAAACAGCAATTTTCATTACAAAAAAAAATGATAACCAAAACTGAAAAGGCATCCTTAAAAATGTTTGATTTAAATGTACTTTGGGACGTGATAGAATGGCACGAAGCTGCATGGTGGGATGGGCAGTGCAGGTATTAGGAAAAGGTTTTTCACTGAGAGGAAGGTCAGGCACTGCAAATGGTGCCTAGAGATGTAAGTCATGGCCTCCCCAAGCTGCTGAGTTCAAGAACAGTTTGGACAACCCTCTCAGAAACATGGCTGGAATTTTTGGTGGCCCCATATGGAACCAGGAATGCAATCTTCGCTCTACTATACGCAGATATGTTTTCTGTTGGTTACAAATATAGTATTAACTTTATTTGTTAGGTATTCTTTCCTGTACCCAGTAAGTATCAAAAGGAAGGTATGAATTTATGAGTGACACCAAGATAGAATGGAAAAATTGACAAAACAGCTGAAGGAACATGAAGAGGGCAAGCAGGAGGCAAAGCAATATTAAATGACGAGTGTGGGTGTTAATTTGACTACAAACAGGTTCTCCAAATTTTTGGGTGACTAAGATGTGTTTTAAGGGATCCCAGAGCTAATCAGAGGCTTACTCATGCAAAGCAGCAGCATATGTGGGACATAATATCAATAACTTTGCTTCTCCCTGGCTTTTTGAATGTTTCAGGAAACCAATTAAAAAAGCACAATTATAAGCAATCTGGTTATGTCACTGCATTTCCTGGATGGTGAATCTGTAAAATGATGCTTGGACTTTGTATAATTGGGCCCACAGATGTCTCCCAGAGGGACTGAAATGTATGTAAAAAAAGATATATGAGTTTTTGTTTGGGTTCATTTGGAACAAAAAGGCACAGCCCTACTGCAAAACATATTTGTGAAGCTGGGCAAAAAATAAACATGGTTGTTGCCATCTGGCTCTTTCAAAATGATCTCTGCAGAGATATATCTCTGTCTATTTATACTGTATCCATTGTCATATCTGACCATCCCGTGTGATGGGATTCTGGGCAAGGAGAATACAGCATGATACTCTGAAGATTATGGAGATGATTCTCAGTGAAAAATCGGCATAGCAAGACTAATGAATGAATTACATTATTTATGACAAGTGAGAATCTGCCCTTAGGAATGAACTGCCCATCGTTAAAGAATGTTAGAAATATACTATATGGTGAGCTCATCCTGCTTCAGAGATCAGAGATAAGTTAAAACGGCATTTATGCTTTGCTCTTCTGATGAGCATTATGTACAATGAGGGCTTATTTACACTAGTTCATGGACCCTACATAATATCTATCTTGGAGTGAATATATCTAACATTCCCTGTAAGAAGCAGAGCTAAGAGGAAGTTGGTGGGCCATGGAGTGGGAACAATTAAACATCTGTAAATTAAATACAACTGCTGTGAAGTTAGCAATGACAATAGATAGGCAGAACTTACTATTTCATATCCAGTATTCAAGAATACACAGGAAAAGAACATTGTGTGCTTCTGAAGGCTCTTCTCTTTGTAGCTTTTGTCTGTGCATCTCCAGCTGCCCTTTCCCTTTATGTGGTTGTCTCTCCCTGCTTAAGGCAAAGAAAGCCCTAACAGAACCTAGGGAGCCTCACTTTCTGATTAAAAGCACAGTGGACATCCACTCAAATAACAGGAACAATACCCTGTGTTTTAACCAGCCATTCACACCATTCAAATGTTAATTACACACAGTAGAAAGTCAGTGAAGAAACCAGAGGAAAACGTGTTAACAACACACTAACAACAGAAGTGCTAACTAAAGACCTCTACCTGATTTGGGGAAAGGAGTTGGGTTCAAAAAGTAAAAGCGATGCATTCAACCAACTACTTTCCCTTTTCCCAAATTCATACCCCATCCGAATTATAAAATTGTTCAAATACTGGACCGACCAGTGGGGAAAAACCCTCACAACAACCAAATCCATTGAGTTTCCTGGTACACCACAAGTGCTGTAAACACCAGGTTTTTATAAGAAGTGTTTTACCACTCTTTGTATCAAGACTTTCAAAAATAACCTAAAGATAATAAAACCCAAAGAGCAAACCAAATAACAACAGAAAAAGCAAACAAATCAAATGACAAATCCTGATATCATCTTTAAGACTGCAGGCTGTAACATCATTCACACGCAGCCTGAAACCTCCAGATCTCGTGCCCCAAAAAGACCTCTCAGATTTTCACTGTTGGACGTCTGAAAGCATCCAGAGCGTTTTTCTGTGTTCATCTAACACTACAAACCTAGTTACTGCTACTTAAGTACACAAAGACCGCCTGAAAATGTTTAGATACAAAGGAGCCTCTGCAATGATACAATAATTCTGTTCTTGTTGGCTGATTCTGATGCACTGTTAGTGTAAATGGGTACGATGTATAAATTAAGATTAGTTACAAGATCTTATCCCTGTGGCAAATCCACTCAAGCACACTTGAGGTAGGAGATATTCCTTAATGCATCTACTAGGATTTTTACTTTAAATACAGCTGCTAGTTCACAAACCCTAACTCAGGATGTAAGAAGTAAGATCCAGTGACAGCTGATACGGGAGAATACAAGGTTACCGTTGAGTTGCCACAGGACTTACTCTTAGAAAGGCTGTGAAAACGTGCATCCTTATCTGAGCCTTAATACCTACTACACAGCAAGACTCTAGTATGTTCACTTTCCTTCAGCATTTTGCTATAAATAACTGATAGGGAATCATGGTAGCTGATTCTTTCCCTACCTTTCAGTCACTTGAAGTGAGAAGAGCTCCTACTTTCCACTCTTTAGGGATCACTTTTACATGTTTTCTTCTAATCACACCTAACTCCTTTGCTGGAGGTTGAATTTCCTTTCACGTTTTCTTCTTTAAAAAAATGTCATTTTCCAGCAACTGCCTTTTGTTCCTTTCTCTTTAAGTCACACACACCCGTCATCCTGCAGCTCTCCCTGTAAAAAAGCCCTACGTTATACATAATTGGTCATAGACCCAAACTGCAGAGAAATGTCCTTCCTATCATCGTTTCTGAGAGTTTCTGATCACCACATAATGATCATATCCCAGTCCAATATGACTTGTATTTTGATCTTGACATAGCAAGCGCTTGAAATCAATTTTCATAAATGTTTGCTGTAAAAAGAAGCTTCGTGCACAACTGACCAGCTTGCAGACAGCAACAGAGGCTCGGGAAGAAATTACCTAAGATCCCTGCAGGACTCAGTGTTCAGGGACAGATCCTCTGTTTGGCTTCAATGGAGCAATGCTGATGTACTCCCACACACAATCTGGCCTGGTTCTCTGCAGTACTGCTGCACCTAATACTTCAAAACAAAACAAATAACCCAAGACACCATACCAAATAAAATGAAATTAAAGAATCTACCAAACCCACAGATTTGGTTTTGACCCAAGACTTTCTTTTTAATATTTGAACGACGCTTCTTTCTTAAACTAAGAAAAATCAACTCCATGTTTCAAAGCTTTTGAAAATGCAACCAAGGCTACATCTGACTGTAGGCTTTACAACTTCAGCCTCCACGTGCAAACTCAAAGACCTTCCATTTCTGGTGCATCTCCCACAGATGCAAAGTGCTCCTTGGAAACTCTTCCACAGATGAAAGTGCTGGAATTGCACAGCGTAGGAATAAAATCGTGTATTACATGATACTGAATTTAAGACTCAGAGATTTTCCCCTGGAAATATTGCAGCATTCAAAATGCTATCTTCCAACTTTGGTATTTCATTAGAAAATGAGGGACTCAGTGCTAACTGGTGCTCTTCAAGCTATTCAGACAAGCTTGACTGTATCTACGTGAAAGCAACAGCCCAAAAGTAAGACAGTGCTTGCATCCCAGAGACCTGAGTTCAACACCATCACTGGATCATTGTCCAAAGGTCTAGAGAAGCAGATATGAATTGGAAAGAAAAACCCAGCATTTAGCAAGATGCTCCCATGCATGTGTCTACAGGGAGCCTCCATTAACATTACGGCTGAACTTCTAAAGAGGTGGCTAGACATTTTGCACAGCACACCTCCTGGCCCATTACTTACAGTAGTTTATTAGTGCCGACACCAAAATATGACTTATGCAGTAAGAGTTTATGACAGCACAGTGCCGGTATGAGAGGACTGCACTTCATTAGAACATATTTTCTGACATCGTGTATTCTTCATTAACTTTTAAACATTTTACTAATTAGATTTCACTTTGTGAAATGGACACTAAGTGGGATGGCTTTTATCCTGGCTCCTACTCAGTGAGAGATTATAGGATTGTGGCAGCAAATGTTAATTGAAAATACAGCAGTAGCTGAGTTCTGCCACTGCCCTTCTCTTCCTGCTGCCCTTTTCAAGACTGAAGGCTGCCATTATTGTTTCATTCCTTTGACCTCTTATAAGGGCAGCACAGAAAGGTCAAGCTGCTCTTTTCTTTCCTCTCCTCCAGATCCTGTGAGGTTCAGACAGAGCAGCAAGCAGTCCTCTCCAAATCTCATAGTTTTCTATTAGTGAATACCTCCTTGGATACTTGAGGTCTTAGCTGCAGTTTATTTTTCTCCTACTAATACATCCAAAATAAGGCATCTCCAAGCCTCCAGGCACTGAGATTACCTCTTAATATCAGATGACTAACAACTCCCATGTAATAAGGCACCTAAAGCAAAACATGATATAATCCCACCAGTTTCACCCAAATCCTCCTGTTGCTGCCTCTCAGTCCCTCTATCTCTTGTTACATGGAGACAAAAGAGAGGAAACAAGCAGCCAGTCCTGAAAGTTCAAGAGCTCCACAGGAACTGCCTCCATCTTCCCACTTACTGTTGTTTAAGCCTGATAGCCCCAATTACTCAAAGCTTGCACGACCACTGACACCCTGCGTGTCTGCCTCTGCACAGTAACTCTGGATTTCACTGGGTAATTTAAAACTAATTTCATTGAAAAGCCAAAGTCTCAGACAGAAGGATACATTTCATGAAGCTCAGCAGGTAGCTAATAGAAGAGAGCCCCTGCTGGCACCCGGAGTGTAGGGAAGGATCAAATTATCTCCCTGTTGTTCAGTTTGCCCAGAACCTGGGATGAAGTAGCAAACATGTGGGCCAAGACAGATGCAATGACTGGACTGGAAATGTGCATGTAACTTTAAACCAGACAAGGTATGTTCTCTTTCCACCACCTGGCGTGGCAGAAGCTGGTAGAAAATACAGGAAGGAGCTCTGAATCAAGCTTAACTTCAGAAGTTACTATAAAAAGTGCATCCAGGGACATGAGAAAAGGATGTGGATAGTTAGAAAAAGACAGGTGAGAAAGATATCACAGAGCAGGAGGACTTTTAAGAGACATAGCAGAACCTGCAGCTAAAGGAATGGAAAAAATTGTAGAGTATCGATGACAAATCCATTGCTAAGCAGACTTCACTACATACAGAATTAACAATAGGGCTGTAGCTTACGTCCCTTCATTGGCAACAAATATAAAAAAATATATCAGAAAGAGCTTCTTATATGGGTTCACTCCCATTATTCAGCTTGCAATATCAAAATCAACAGCTTCAAGTGAATGTGGAAGACGACTGCAAAAATGGCCTTCTGGGGCAACGAGTTGTTGTTCAGCTTTTATTGATACCAGTGAAATGTGATCAATAAATGCAATCACATCACCTCCAAACACCCAGCCAAATCTAGCTAATTCATAATAAATGAGAGTGGCAGCACTTGCTCTATTCAGGTGTCAACATTTTTAGGTTGAACTCATATAAAAAATTTGCTAGTAAAATTTTTCCAGCGTTACCTTTCATTTAGTAAATAGAGTATTTGTGCTATTCCCTCCAGAATCACTAGAGCATCATTGTACAGGCCTCATAAGGGCATTTATGAAAACATCCATTAAATCTCTGCATATGAAATCAAGCTGGTCCTCTACAGCAACGTCTTTATTAATTCACATATTTTCTTATTAAGAGATTTAGTACTCTCACTACTGTTAATAGAATGAGAGCAGTATCTTGTTAAGAAGAAATACAGTATCCATAGAAAGAATGCTTTAGAGAGGAATATTTCCATGGGGCCTACAGGTTGTTGGGACAGGATTCCAATGAGAGAGACTGCTGTGTCCAAGAAGCTGCCTCTCTTTGCTCACACAAGAAATATTGCTGACCCTGAGTTCAATTAAATGCAGCCCTTAAGCTTCATTTGCATAAGCAATGAGTTTGATGTTAAATATCCCTCACGCATTAGGAACAGAGGAATGTACTGTTTTCATATAACCTGGATGTGCGTACAAGTGCTTTGGAAAACCCAAAGCAAACATATTGTATGGGTTTCTTAAGGTATCTGAGTACAACTTGAAAATCCATTAAGCAGCAACTGAAAAATCTGGATTAAAATTCCACAAATGTTACAGTCTACTCATTTGCTCATCCTCATGTTAAGACATTTTCAGGCAGAATAATATGGAATCTGGATCACTGAAGTAAGAACATCAGCTCAATCTAAGCTGAAACACCTTTTTATTCCAATAAGGAAGCCGTGTTTTCTTTTTGCTCCCATACGGAAACCATACATGCAGCAACAAGCATACTGGGGACTGATGCCACCTATTCTAATGTCTGATGTGCCCACACTGGTAATGCTCCTACGAAACATGATTTTAGGCACAGTGGCACATGAGAAATTACACTACTTTTTCATGTCTTCACAGCTAATACTTAATATGTAGACTGATCACAGAAGGAACATTTTAATAGTTGGTGACTTGTCATGCTGGGACCTTCAACTGTTTGGAACAGAGGATTATTTGCAGACAGTTGCTGCTGTTCAATTATGCATTTTTGTTTTGTGATGCATATAACCTGTCACCATATTCACAAATTCAAGATTTCCCAGTGGGAGAAGTCTTAAAGATAGGACTTCTATTGCTTTCATGCCTTATCAAAATGGAGGCAAGTAGCACATGTGTTCAGCAATACCTTGGGAAATACACCGAGTTTAATCCTGCAGTGCTCAGAAATTTTAGTATTTGCTGCTATCAGTATAATAATGGTTTAAGGCAGTATGCTAAACCCAAGTCTGTTCTGTGTTCCAGACACAAAATCATTTGGAGGAGTAGGAAACAACACAGGGAGGCTACCAAATTCCAGACTAAAAGGGTAATACACATCAGAAAACTCCCTCAAAAGAACAAACATTAATTTCTTTGGCTTACACGTTATCAACCATTTTTGTGAAGCCAACCAAACAAGCAAACCAAAAACCAAACCAGCAACAAAACTCCATATCCTAAGCAGTAAAAAAAAAAAAAAAGCCACTTTCTTTCAAAATAGAAGAAGCTGCCAGTTTTGCAGCTGTTTCTTACAGCATCTGCCCACAACACGGCCCATCAGCAGTAACTGCAGGCACAGAAAATCACTGTGTGTCCTTCTGAAACACTACTGACCTTGGTGCCTGCCAGGCCTTCCTTTGCCTCTGACAAGTCTTTCACACGTCGCATTAAGTAAAAAGGAGACCACATGCAGGCACCACTTAGATTTGCCCCATTCCATCAGGAGTTTTGATTCTTTCCATATGTTAAAAATAGAAATGCATTAAGTCACTGACAGACTGAGTCATAGTTCTTGATATGGAGATGTACAATAACATCACAAAAGTGGACACAAACCAAAGCCTCTTAGCTTGCTAGATGACATCAAGACATCAAGCCTTATAAAAACTAAAATGCAGATCCAAGCTCTGTCTTGTACACTCACTTCTATTGGTGCTGTGTAGGAAGTAGAAGGATGGGGCACATGCCAAAGGCAGGCCAGCTTTGCTTGCACATTATTGTACAGAAGGATATCAACACAGCTTTCACATTTCACAACTTTCTTTGTTTAACATCAAAGTTTCTTCCAGAAGCCACAGTGAGGACTGAGACATCCTTTTCTCTGAGGGCTGAGTAGATAGTTGTTATACAGTCTTATTCTGGCCTGAAGATTTCTGCATTCCCAGACAAGATATAGACTGCCAGCTTTGACAACATTTCACGAACCTCTTTTTGATTAAAAATGTGCTCAGAAAACAGTCCATTAAAACTGAACGAAAGGTCAAGTCTCCATTTGGGTAATTATCTTGTTTTCAAGAGCGATCAGAGAGAACCATGGTAACATATTGTGGATTAGTATCTGCCACCATATGGCACTTCAAAATGACAAACAGCAACAATACATATATTTTGTTAAAGAAGCAAATTGTAAGCAATTTAAAAGACTGCTTTACAAAACCAGCCCTTGGTATTAAACACAGGAAACCTGTGGGATAATACATTGTCACATCAGGACTGCAAAACCAAACACACCATTCCTCCATTTCCCCCTCTCCCCACACCACGAGCAGGCCTTAAAAATCGAAAAGTCAGGAATGGATTTTTAATTATTTTTTTACCTTTTGCTTGCTTCAAACCACTGACATGTGCAAAGATCACTTCTGAGGTTCTTCTGAAAGATGTACTGCATTCTTTTCCTCTTAGAGTTCCCATGTGAGCCAGGTCATTAGGAAACAGCAGCAGGACTGGCAGCATGCAGGGTACATCAGGCTGAGGAACAAGGCTTGCAAGGCTGCCATGTCCTGCACGTGGGGAAGGGCAGAAAGCCCCCCAGGGCAATGTGGAGCCTCAGCCTGCAGCCCTGTACACAGCTCCAAGGTAGAAATTGCTGGAAAATCATCTCCAGAACAACTCTTGCAGCCCCTGCAAGCCATAAATGCACCTCTCATGGGTCCCGGGCACCACAGAGCCCAAGTCAGGTACCAGGAATCTACTAGAGCAGGAATACAACCTGCAGAACCGTCGACCACCATCTTGCCTCCTCCTGCTGCCCTAGTGAGAAGCACATGGGGAACAGCCAGTCCTTTGCCTTATCTGGAGATTGACACTCCACTTCTCTAATGAAATCCCAGCTCTCAGTCCATGCCCCGCCCAAAGGGGCTGCCTGTGGCAGCCATCTTAGTGCTGCCTCGTGCTACAGCCGGGCTGGGAATGGTTCTGAGTATCATCGTGTGCAGGCAGAGACCTACCCCAAAACACGACAAGCAGAGACATTCCAATAAAAACAAGCCCTGTGAACAAACACATGGACGCTGTGCAATCCTACCTTATCATTCCAATTACACTCTCCTAATCTACGAAATTGAAAGGTAATGAGCAGTATTTCCTTAAACCACATTAAATAACACTGTCAAAATGCAAATTTATTCATTAAGTATAAATGAGTATGTTAAATATTCATGAATTGTTGCTTGCAGTATATAATTAATCCCATGTTCTGTGTGTCCAAAAGCATTTAGGAGATAAAGAGTTGAGAAAGCACTGCTGTAGAATGATAACATTGAAAACGTGTTTTTAAAAGTAGAGGTCATCAGCCCTTTGGATCCTAAACTATTACCAGCGCTTATAATTCAGTGTAGTACCTCTTCAGCATGTATACACACTTTCATGATTCAAGGCTTGTATCCTCAACCCTTTGCTGTCTAATAATCTATGCAAGGAAAGAAATACTTGAGAGCGGAAGGTGCTATTAAATTATCCCATTCACTGCCAGCACACTGAAATTAATACCCTGCTTTCCACGTTTTAAAAATTTCAAGAATTGCAAAGCTGCCCTTGAAAAGTGATGCAGTTTGACTTCCTGCCTCTCCTTGTTCTGATAAACTGCACTCTGACACTTGAAACATCTCTATGTGTGGCTGCCATTTCAAGTGTCTTGAAAGATAAAACAAAGGTTTCAGCACCAGAAAAAGGCTGGCCTCTATTTTCTGTTCTTTATGGCCACTTGCGGATCATAGAATATCCTGAGTTGGAAGGGACTCATAAAGGTAATTAAGTCCAACTCCTGGCTTCACACTGTACCACCCCAAAATCAGATCATATGACTGAAAGAGTTGTTCAGACACTTCTTCATCTCCAGCAAGCCTGGTACCATGACCACTGCCCTGGGGTACCTGTACCAGTGCCTGTCCATCCTCTCAGTGAAGAACCTTGTCCTGGTTTCCAACCAGAACATCTTCTCTTGTAGCTTTATGTTAAACTCTTGCTATTGTTAAACTACATGTGGTTGGTGGATGGCTAGATCTCTGTGCAAGGCCCTTCAACCCTTGACAGAGTCAACAGCTCCTCCTAATTTAATATCACCATCAAACTTGCTCAAAAATAATGCCTAGTCCTATATCCAAGTCATTTCTAAAAATGTTAAAGAGAACTGGCTCCAAAATGAAGCCCTGGGGAGCCCCTCTAAATGACTGGCCACCAGTCTAATGTAACCCCATTTACAAAAACCCTTTGGGCCCAATCCATCAGCAACTGCTCACTTTTCACATAGTATCTTTGTCTAGCTGTATGCTGGACATTTTGTCCAGAAGGATTGTGGCATGCCATCCTGTAGTTTGTCACCAGTGGGCCTGATTTCATTTATTTACCCCTTCAAATCTAATTTAAAGCCCTATCAATCAGCATAAAAATCCCTTTTTTCCCCCCTGAGAAAGGGATATCCCTTCAGGCACCAGCAGACCTGATGTGTAGACCTTCCTATGATCAAGAAACACCAAATTCTACTGGTTACACCAGCCTCAGAGGCACATATCAACCTCCTGGATGTGCCTCTCTGCTACTGAAAAGAGAATCAAAATAACTACCTGTAAACTCTTCCACAAATTGATGTGCCATATCCTGACTGACACTCCATGCCCTGTTGGCCTCCTCTCTTTGCTGCACTCCTGGTTGCAGTCAGATAGGAAGAACAAGTCTAACATTAAGCTGTGAGTACATTCCATTATTGATGCCAATGAGAAATACAGCAAAAAAGAGCTGGGATGCTGCGGCCCAATGTCCTTATCTTAAATATTCACTCTTTCCTCTGCTGTTCTTAAATTCCTGCTGCTTCTTTTCATGTAATTGAAGTTAAGCTTTTAGAAATTCTTCTCTTTGTCAGTCTACTTCAAACTTTATGGAAAGAATGTTTGAGGTACTGATGAGAAGAACTGATTTTTTAAAGATAGCATTAAGAAATAACAAAAAAATAAAACCATCGTAGCAATTACCAGCACAATTACTTGATCTCAGTGCTTACCACAGACGGCTTTCAGCCAGTAATGCAAGTTAAATCCCATTCTCTCTACAACATTTTCAGAAACAAAATGTACATGGCAGCAACGTGATCTACGACCTTTTAGTGCATGAAATTCTTACAATGTCAGAGAGAGAGAGAGGGAGAGATAATTAATCAACACAATACCAAAAGTGATTCATAATTCCGTGTAACTCAACCTGCCATCTGCAGTACAGGCCATAGAAATTAGATAGTTAAGAGGTATGAGGCTATGATCTGTCAACGTGCTTCATGTTTTCCCTTGCACAAAATGTAACAAATGCTGTATCATTTGCGTACTAATGTGTTTTGTTAATTCAGAGCCAGCAAGAGTATATAACAAGGCATTATACTGTAACATGAAGGCATAGCCTATAAAGTTACATATTAGAGTATTTTCAGTTCTACTGCTACAGTATCTAGGAAGTCAGCTACAAAATTTGCCTCCTGAAGATACTGTAGCAGTAGAACTGAGGAGATTATAATACAATTGGTGTAACAATTCCTAATACAACAGGTACCAATACACGGGAGAAGGAAGCAGTCAGCCTTTGTGCTAGTCCAAACACTGTTGATACTGAGTTTACAAGACATTTGTGATAAATGCCTTGGTTGTAATTAAAAAGCTGTGTAAGTCTACCCAGATGTGTTGTAACCAGTACCTTATCTGCTCTGCCAAGATGAGGACAGACCTCACCTGTCAAAGCCAATTAATTTAGATAGCTCTTCCCTGGACAGGAGAAGAGTTAATCAGCAATTCTCTGGTAGAATGTTTTGCTTTTTCCAGTGAAGAATGCTAGTTGGTTGTCATTTAAATCTCCCATAGAAAGGTACAGAATTTGATCAATCTTCTGACAAAACAAGTCCGTTCTTAATGTTTCATTTTTTGACAGTTCCTCTGCTCATTTTATACACTGGCTGAGAGCCTAGACTCTATAGTTCTCAAATTCTGCCAGAGGAGAGATGGAAGCTGTTAGCCCTGAGACTGGGATGGCCATGGAACTCTGACTTCTCTGTGCAGTGGTAAAAAGAAGCACCCAGACAAGTGTGTTAAAACAGCCTACATTTTCACCTGAATACAGGATAGCTGTCCCCTTTCTCCCATTCCCCCCCTCCAAATTTTGGAATCATCCAGAGATGGAAGCTGCTTTTCATGAAAGGGTAGTTAATGATAACATGTAGCCAAACCAATTTGAGGAAAGACTGCTTTGTGAAGGAAAAATAGATAAAAGTACAGCATTCTTGCAGCCTGAATTCAAGGGAACATGTTGCTAAACAAGAAGAATGTCTGCAAAATCCTCGAGGATATTATCCTTGGCTAGCAAATAAAGGAAGACAGGATACAACAAAATAATACTGAACGTAGCGCATCTGTCTTTTGAGGCAGGAGAAAGGACAGCATAGTTTGAGTTGCCTCCTGTTCAGTGAAAAGGCAAACAATCTGTGAGGGAAGAGGCTGGAAATGAGTGCTCACAGGAGAACTGAAGCAAAACAGGACAGGAAGTCCTCATCCAGCATGAAACCAAGATGGTAAAACTGAAATTCTTCAAGGATGAGCAGATTTTCTATAAAGCAATACTGAAGAGTCTGGGTAAAAATGGAAAAGGAATCAGAATTACCTAATTTCTAATTAAGTGTAGCTGGTATTATTGGAAACAGATGGGAAGAACTGCAGAAGTGGAACTTAAAAATCAATGGTTATAACTTGATTTGGAAAGATCAAGCAGGGAAAAGAGAAAGAAGTGCTGAACTCTATAGTAAAAAAGATATAGTCTGTTTTCAGGACACTGGCAGCTCAGAAGCAAATGATTTTGTATGCAATGGATCACTATTCTTAACACATAAAAACCAAAATGGAATAGTAGCTGCTGTCTGCAAATCACCAAATCATAGACGAGAGTAGGATGACTGGGTGCCTTAGCACCTTCTCTAATGTGTAGGAGCAAAAAGCTGTGCTATCATCTAAGATTTCAGTCTGCCTGACATATGCTTAAAGTTTCATGATGTTGGTACTTCTCTGTAGAATTTTTGAACATTATATATGAACATTTCTTAAACCAAAAGTGAAAATCTCAAAAATGGGGAACTTACTGTGAGACCAGAGAGCTTGATAAAGGAACTATTAGTTGTCTTGATGATAGCTTCGTTGCTCTTTACAAAGAGGCATAAGGAGAATGAAACCCAACAGTAATATGGACGGTGCGGTCATTTTACTGACCTGAAAATGACTGTAAAGGAGAATCAGCAGGGAGAGAGAATTGATCAATAATTGGAAAATACAAATATTTTATTAAGTATCTGCAAAATTAGGAAAGAAAGCTGTGTGCATTAAAGAAAATAAAAAAGGTCTTTCTCAAAAGGTTGATGAAAGTCTCTGTGTAATTGTAAATCAATGCAACGAAGAAAGAAAGTTGTTAATGCTGAACATAGAGTAGAAGTAGGGAATTACATAAATAATACCTCTGATAAGGATAGACAAGTTGTAAGGAGAAATTTATGCTCAGAGGATTAAGGGCAATATTTTTCAAATACCTCAGGAATCCTGACAATGGTACCAGATCTCTATCTGATTACCTTGGAAGATTTGTTAAGAACAATGAAGGCAAGAAAAATAGAGTTCAATAAGTATTTGTGTTTGGAATTTAAGAAAAAGACAGACAATTAGTAATGCTCTGTGAGGATGATGATGAATTACCATGCAGAAGAAATACATGGGAAAGCAAGGATGAAAGCTACTAAAATGAGATTTGCATAGGAAACTTCAGATTACTTTTATCCAAGTGATTTTAAAGAGCTGACTGAAGAGTCTGTGCAGTTATTAGTGTTTTGACAGTTTTGTTTGTTTTTTTCCTAAGTCTTGGAATAATTGGGAAAGTTCCAGAAAGGTGAAAAAACTTACGTTGCGTTAATGTTTAAGAAGGATAAACTTACTGACCTAGATAATTACAGTCCTGTCAGGCTGAAATTGATCTGGAGCGAAGTAATAGAACGGCTGACAGGGTACTGAATAACTAACTAATTAAAGAAGAGAAATTCTTTAAATGCCACTCTAGGTACAATATGAATAATAGATACTGTCAGACACACTGGTCTTTTTTTTTTTCCATTGTGACTACAAGCAAAACACAACACTATTGAGATATTTTGATTCTGTATGACATTTGATGTAGTATTCATGACATTTGAGTTGCAAAATGATGATAACACAAAACTGACATGTCACACATCAGGTGAACTAAAAATGGGTTAACTGACATTTCAAAATGTAAATTTAGAAGGGGGATGGTCACAGAATAGGTATCCTGTTGGAATAGCTCTCTGGGCATACTCTAGTTGATATTTTCATCAACAGTAAGGAAGAAAAACGAAAGATTTGCAGAAGACTCAGTCATCCAGGGGATCGGTCAGGAACAAAAAGAACAGATCACTGACTCTTGTTGACAAAGGATTAGTGGGATATCTGGCACGAACAAATAAAGTACAATCCATGTGTAAAGCCACAGGAACAAAAAGTTCAGGCGTGTAGGCTGGCTATTCCATAAGGGTTTGAAAATATCTAATAGGAATAATTCAGTTATTACACAATTCTTTAGCTGAGTATCTGGTTCAGTGACAAACAATTCATTAAATTATTATTCTCATCCCATGCCACTACTGATAGTTATGAATGTACTTCAAGAGCAACATACAAAACCAACTGTCCTGCATTGTAAAAGCTTGAAACAGATACCTCATACATCATGAAATTAGTACATATCCACAGCCCACAATGCAGTGGTTCCAAAGGGACCACTACAGTACATTCAGAGAGTATATCTGGAAAATAACATGTAAGTTCTTAATAAGCCCCCATGGCAGCATATCAAATTTGAAGGACCCTCAAAGCTGAGCATGTGAATGGCACTTCTTCCCTTTAATTTTAATCTTACCACAAAAATTCTCTTTCCTTCCCCTCACTGTGGCTGATGAAACAGCACAGTTTCTAAAAGAAAGAAATTTTTATGCCATACTTTTCTATGTTAGGATTGAAAGTGAGTACCAGAATCAAGCCTCAGATCACAGTTGCTGCATTATATATGGCAATGCTATAGACATACCTGCAATCTCCAGTCCTTCCACAAACCCTGTTAGTCTATATATGTTTAATTCAGCACACAGAGTTCAAGCTAAGGCCATTGAAGCACGTTGCTTTTTACTGATAGCCTTAGCTGGGCAATAATACTGGAGAATTAGGGGCTAATGGGACTTGCACTTCCTTTCTTTTCTTAGCAAACAGGGTCGGCTGCATGATGGAGAAGTTCTGTAGGTCCCCCTTGAGCTCATGTCAATGTTGCAGCTGTAAGTGAAACTTTGTGCCATTTCATGAGACACGATATTTCCCATAGCCTTTCAGTCTCCCAAAAGTATGTTAAGCACGTAGTGAACGTCCACCAAGGGTTTGAATGACCTGACTTCTCGAAGTGCTTCAGTCTGAGGAAGTGCTTGGAGAACGTACTCTCTAGGGATGGGATCTAACGTACTTCTACACAGAAGTGAAAACACGAATTCTTACATTAGTAGGTCATGTTTCCCAGAATTACTCGTTTTTTCTGGGATAGATGTCAAAGGCATAATTCATGTTCACGTGCAGCAGATTATTTGGGAACTTCTCTGAAAGTATTGCAGATGTCAGCATGGTGAGGCAGTGGGTGTTGCGTGTCAGCAGTGACAGCAGGTCACCTCCGTACAGATTTTTACAAGCACAGCATGCAGGCTCTTGTTCATCTTGGACAAAAACACACAGCTAATGGTGGTGACTATGTTGAAGAGTAGTGTTTTGTAGCTGAGAATTTGCTCTATCAAATGGTGTTATTATTCTCTTTGTAGCTGTTGCAGTTTCCAAGGAAATAAACAGGATGCATTACTTTTGGAGCAACCTACAGAATACTTTCTAGAACAAAGCTCTTGGTTACTTTGAGTGCAGTGAACTGCCAGGTATGATCACAATGGCATACAAATCAATGAGAATAAAAGTACTCAGCACAGAACTGTACACATATTATGTCAGACAAAAGATCAAAATATCCACTAGGAGGGATTGGAAAAGTGTCTACATTTATTTGTATTTTAGAATAACCCAGGCACAATTTTCAAGTACATAGAAGCACATTCTCCAAATGGGAGCAGAAAGGTAAGTGATGTGTAGCAAGAAAACAATTAGCAAAATATGTAAAATAAGTATAAACAGCATGAGATCTTTCTGAGTGTACCGTGCTACCTAATATGAATGCACTCTTCAGCACTACAAAAAGACAACCAAAAACCCCATGTAATAAGTAGCATAAAATGAACTTCCTACAGGAGTTTGTTAGGAGCATATAATAGCAACTGTGTAAGAACAGAAGAATGCTTGTATATTGTATATACATTCACATAAACACAGATACACACATGTAACTGCAAGGCCACGAGAAAAAGGAATCAGAAAATTTATGAAGGGAATTTGAAGGGAAGGCAGTATATTAAAAATAAAAAATAAAAAAGAATGCTTGCTAATGCATTTTCATGGTGAAAACCACATCAGGAAGTGGAATCACAATTGACTCTTCATCAAACTTTCCCTGTTGCATCCAGACTGGGTTACACAGTCCTATACCACATTCCTGGCTTGGATGCTACCTTGGGAGGAACTCAGGAACTCTCATCTCACATGATTTCATATTTCAAAGGAAAATACATGAGTAGAGGGAGTCCATGGAAAGCCTAAGGGGGTTGGAGAAAGTGGGAAGGGCTTTTATTTATCTGAAAGTTGGAATCGTAGGCCCTTCACTTTCCTGTGGGGCAGTCCACTGGATTGCCATTAAACTAAAAGATGTGCTCCAGTCACCAGTTGCATTCAGCCCGTAGGAACAAACTAGTGTGGGCATCAAGTATTTAGCACTATCAGTTTCAGGCTATAGAGCTTATCCAGCTGAGCTCTCTTCTCACTAATGTAGACACAGGCTTTGAAAATATACAAACTAACATGAAACAACAAGTACTATAGCTTATATTTGCCATGTAAGAGATTAGACTTCTTTGTTCTGTCTCACCACCGTCTGGAAAAAAGGGTTTCCCTGTAGACACTCCTCATGTTTGCAGATCTATGAGTGTCTGTGTGAGGAGGGAATAGATGAACAGTCAAAACAACAGTGAGCACAATTTTTTCTCTCTGTGCGACTCCACAACTACTATTTTCAGCAGCATTATGAAAGAACTACAGGCATCTCTGTTACTCTTGTACATGTACAGTTCCTGCTAGAGAGATGCCATAGACGTCCAAAACTTGATTGCTGCCCTGCCAACACCTCAGTGCTAGCCATGTAAATAAAGTCATTTGGTTACACTTAGACCTGAGGTTTTCCTTATAGCAGAACACAAAACTGTGTGGTATGTTCACAAAAGCAAGTTTAACTATTTCTGGTATTTTAATAGTAAATATTTCCCGACTGGCTTCAACAATTTGTACGCTGCCAGCTGCTAATGGCACTCACAGGGCTCCAGCAAAGTGCACTGGATGACACATGATATGAAAAAAAGAAAACGCACTATTTTTGCTGCTTAAACTAAGTCTACACACAACTTACATTATTTATTATAGTGCCGGAATAAAATACATAACATGCTGTCATGCATAATACATGGTAAGAACATGCATTAGTTCAACTTTATAGTCAGTATAGGGCCAGTAAATCAGGACAGCAGTGGCAGGTGCTGACAGCTGCATATCTTCCTCAATTCCCAGAAATAGCAGCAAGGAAGTAATAAAAGTAAAATCAGCTGTTTAAAACACTCTCGAAATGGTGACTCCTTGTGAGTCAACCTTGCAACAAATAACAAAAGCCAGTGATCTCTTTCCCACCTCGTTTAAAGACACTGAGTTCAGCACCTGAGCTGCAAGGTGACACTGCCAACCTGACAGAGTCTGCTGCTCCTCAGTCCTGGGTCAGCACCAGCACTCTGCTGCTCCCACAGAAGGTGAGGACAGAGCAAACTTCATGCTGTGCAAATCAGCTGGAGAATGCATACCATGCAGTGGGGCTGGATGAGCCTACAAAAGCTGGGTGAGTGGGGCCAGGGATGCCACACAGATTATTATGTCTTCCACAGAAGCCTTATCTTTCATTGGGGAAAAACAGTGTCTTTCTCCATCAGCTTGTTTCTGGAGGGTTTGCCTAGAGGCTCCAGTGCAGAACAGACACAGGAGACTTCTGTGGATTATGCAAAACAAAGCTTACAAAAAGCTTGTTTTTCTCTGTGTCATTAGCTATACATCGAAACAATACCCAGAGAAATGTACAGGAACCTGGTGGCTGGCTATTCAGCATGTCATTATTCACTCCCCTATGGTTAAGTCGCATTCCTCTGTACCCTCTCAGGAATGAAGGAACAGAATGAGACACATCTGCTGAAAATGAAACACTTTCTGCTCGAAAGAGCTAACTATGCCTAGTCAGGAAAAAACAGTTCTTTTTTAGTAAATTCACCATTTTCTGATGCACGCTGTATATGGCAATGACCACAGAGAATTCTCTGTAATCCTTTGGCACTGACACTGGAGTTTCACTCTGCAGGGTACCCTCAGGTTCATCATTAACAAATCTCAGATTTGCTCAATCCCAACTAAAGACGTGTGTACTTTCTAAGCTACATACAGAAAAAAAGGTCAGCAGCATTTAAGCATCAATATGCAAGGTGGTAAGGGCACCATCCAGTTATAATTCATGAGCGATTACTTCATTAATTTTACGTACCTGGATATTTCCTTTGAGCACTTGTGATCTGCTGCTGGCTGTCTGTGTGTATGACCATACTGTCTGTCTAGCCCTCCAAGTGCTGGATGCTCTCCTCCTTAACATCACTATCTTCACAGACAAAACACCGCTTACCAATGTAATCAGAAGTGCAAAATTGTGCTGGGATTGGTGCACTACTCACAGTCTGAACTTGCCAAAGTGATTTCTGTTAGTTTTGAACTGAGTCCTCAGAAACACTTAAGCCTTCAACTGACAATTCAAATCATACCAGGCTGACTTCTTCTTCCGTGAGGTTGCATAGATAGAAATTCTGACAACACAGAACATTCCTCTGCCTTTTCCTGCAAGGGCATTTTCTCCTTGGTGGTAATTACTGTGGGAGAGAGTGGAACAATTCTAGAGCTAAAGGCATTCAGAAAAAGAGAACTCCTGGAAAAATATGTGCAGGAGAGATGAAGGGGTACTGCGCTCTTGAAGAATTTTAGGGGCTTTTTTTCAGAAGTTGGAACACCATCTGCTCCTCAGTAGAACTCTTCCTCAATCCTTCCTGCTTTCTGATGTACCTGACACAAGCGCTCTGCAGATGGAGTCTCCCAGCCCAGATGGGAAGGGAATTTGGCTGGATATAGAAACCGCTATTTTCTTTCTGCTAAGAGGCCTTGATGTAAGCAGAGGGAAGTGATCTGGACACCTTCTGGGGATGAAAAGGTTGAGATCATTTTTGGTACATTGTTTTGGAATAAAAAATCCACTTGTTAATTATCTATTTTCATTATTTGGTTAATTATCTGTGAATTGGTAACTAGCTGATCAAAAAGCTGGAAGAAAATTTCTGCTCCTATTTAAAAATAATTTTTCTGAAAAGTAAAATCAGATGTTAACACAACATGGAATCTATTAAAACTTAAACTTTTAGAAAGATGAAGGCTGTGGCAAGCTGAAAAAATATATACTTTTAAAAATGTATTTTGAATGGTCAACTAAATTAGGGAAGAAACATCTGGTGACTACTTAGTTGCCTAATGGCAAAAAGAAAAAAACATCAAATTATTTCTAAGTATTTCTCTATTAGCAGCAACATGAAGATCTATTTTGAAAACCTAAGGTAAACTCCCTGCTTGTTCCATATACATAACTAGTTGATTAAAGTAGGACTGCTTGAATGAATAAGCAATTAGAATCTGATTACATTCAGGTAAACTGTAGTAGGCTTTACTTTAAAGAATTAATAAATGATTCTCAGCTGATGTCTTAAGTGCTCTCAGAAGGTGAATCATCAAGATCTCTTATCATACAGGCAAGCAGTGAAATGTTTTCTTGATACTACAGTGCTGATCTTTAACAAATTTCTGCCAAGTCATTTCTTTGTAGAACCATCTCCAACACAGTGGTCACAGTTCCTTAATCATATAATAAAAAAACATGCAAATATGTGTTTAGTTTATGCTAAAGACAGGCTCATTTAAATAATGGAACTGATGTTCATTTACTGTTAATGAAGCCTGGTGCAGTGTTTCTGAAAGCAGATCTCTTAGCACAAATCCAAGCCTCACTACAAACAGAGAGCAACACTTTTGATCTGTGACAACCGCACTATAACAATCTTCTCAATTTTGCTGTACATTTCACTGTTCCTAGAGCTATATTTTTCTAAGCTACTCGTAGCATGAGATATTATTTCATACCACGTGCAAGCACTCTACAAAGAGCTGCAGCATGAAACTCAGTTTACAATGCATTGACAAGCCGTAACTGCCTTAAAAATTTTCTCAGGCTTAAAAACTGCCTTGCGTGTGAATGTAACTCAGGCAGAGTCCTTACGCTGTGCTTCCTGAAGAGGAAGTCTATGCTTTGTAAGAATACTTCTCATGTAAGTCTAGTCAGCCCAACTGCACCGTGCAGCACTTTCTTTGTATCATTTTCTTAGCCCAAATACCTTCTAAACCCAAGTCCAGATTGACTTTCCAGCTCCTCTTCCCACAGGGGGCTTTAGATTGTCCTGTGTTTCCCTCTACAAAATGTGGGATGTTGTTCCTAGTTCTGCGTGCCTCGCTTTCTTCAAATCCTGCATTATAATTCCTTTACTAGCTTTCTGTCTATCCAGCTATCCATCTGAACTGGGAAGATTAATATGTAAATAACAATAAATCAAGCTCACTGTCTTTTACTTCTACAACCCTTCATGCATCCATGACCCTTTCACCACTGGATTTTATCCTGTGCTTTATTAGACTACGATTGGTTTTAAACTCCAGGGACAAGAAGCAGCCACTTTAGAAGTATTATTTTTATATTAGAGCATAGCCTGTATCCTTCAGATATGTTAGGCATCTCTTCTGCAAGGCAGTATACAAATGCAATACATTGCAAATGTGAGTGTCTGTCTCAAAAGATTACAAGAAAGTCAGTCAAGATAGGGAGTAGGAAAATGTCATTGTTCTCCTCTTCCAAGCAAGAAGATGAGACATCAAGTCACACAGGTCTGGGACAGAGTCTATATTTCAGTATAGATATTTATCTGCAATTGTAACAATGGCCCCAGCCTTTGGCAACCAGCACGAACACTTACAGCACAAAAGCAAACAGTGAAAGATAAGCTATATTAAAAATAAAATCAGCAAGCTACATTTACAGGAGAAAATACAAAGGGCAAGGGGTGATACACCCTGGCATCAGCTATCAACAGGAAGAAGAAACCAATGGTCAGAAGGAGAAAGACCAGTAATGAGATTTTGTTCCCATCCTCAGAGAGTTGCAGCTGATGATGAGAATATACATATGTCATGAACATATAAAATATAAATTTATATGTACAAATATACAACAGGAAAAAGTATACAAATACTTACATGTAAAAATATCTTTTTTACTTTCCTCTTTTCATGATTTACAAAAGCATACAAAGTTTCCTATTGGTTAATGTTAAAGTAGTGAGTAAACCCTGTGTGTCATGTTCCACACGTAATTCTTTCAAGTGTTCACAGTATTGGCTATTACAGTGTTGAATCTGACATTCCAGATGTTAAAATATTCTTAGGACACATTCTAAACTTAAAGCATTCATTTAAATACAGTTTAAATAAAATCCATGGTCATATTACAAATGAATCTGCTGCAGTTGAAAACTTTCTGTGAGAGTAAGCTTGGAAATGCATATTTCAACTAGAGATGAGTTAAAACTCTTGGTCTGCTTCTTGATGGGTAGATAATACAAGGCGCTGAGTTCTTTCAACTCCATCTGAAGCGACACAGCTAAGGGAGCTTAGTATTACAAATTATCCTCAGTAGGAATGAGGATGCACAGAGCAATCTGCCATCAGATCCACACATGCCATCGCTTTCTACAAATACCCAGTGGACAAGAATAAATGACAGGTACCATTGTTTTTGTGGTAAGAATAAATGCACTGTAGCATTCATTATCAGCAATGTGCTTTATGGACTCATATTAATCCTCACAACTCCCTTGTGAGGTAGATAGGTATCATCCCTATTTCTAAAGGTGGAGAAGCTGGAAAGATAAATTATGATGGCTAAGAGGGAAATACTGTCAGTACTGCCTTCGGATGTTGGAACAACTCAGAGGCATGACTGGAGAAAATGGAGATGCTTACCTGACAGCCTTACTCTAACCAGCTTGGATATGGACAGCAGGTTAGTTACACCAGCCAAAAGTTCAGTGTGGGCTGTAAAAGAGAGCCAAGTCCCACACTGCTGGAGCAAAACTGTTGGACAGCAGTTGCAAAAAGCAAAAAACACATCATCCAAGATGGTGCAGGCTGATCAGGATGCAAAGAAGCTGAATTTTAGAAGGTATGAATTAATCAAGAATCTTGAGCAAGTAATATTTTCTCATGTGAGAGCCGTGTGCAGTTCAAGAACCATGTTTAGATCATCTGTAATTTTAGCATACACCCAAGTGCTAACACGTGTCAAAGTATTTAGATATTTTTTAACATTTGCTCACTCACAGAAAAGACAACTAAACTTTGGAAGTCTGTATAGTTCTTCATGTTTCCTTTTGTGGATAATTTGTGCTAATACCACAAATGAAACTAGTTCCGCAGTACTTTTGGTACTGCAATTGAGCCACAGCTACTCATTTTAATTAACTAAGGTGATGGACAAGTTTTAGAGGACAACTAAGTTCCCTGTGTGCATCTGCTTATACAGGAAATCTCATCTGCTTTTAACTACTGAAGTAAAATCCAGTTAAAGCATAAAGTGCGTTGGATGGAGTAAAACCCTTAGAAATATCAAGCGATGTGTTTGCCTTCCACAGTTTGATTAACTTTGCTTAACAGCTGGACCACTACCCACTTTGTCTTCTGCTTTTAGTTTACTGTTATCCAGGCTGAAAAAGACTTGCCCGGTGCAAGAAAAATTATTGTAAACGGACACAATTTTGTATTATTTTGCTATTCAAGGAGAGTTAAGAAAACCAGTATCAAGATACTGTCCAGTTGGGGTGTGTAAATATTATTGCGTGCTTCTTGGCCCATTTAGCAAATACTTTCTTTTCTGTGATAAACCTGTGACCTCCATAAGGAGCATTTTCATGCAGGAAGTATTCTTCACACTCATCTCTTCCTGGCTCATAATAATGGTAGGGAACTTTGCGAAAGCCTTCTGACCTAGGGAAAGAAAAGACAGACTTAAGAATTATTTCCAAGAAGAACATTAATATACACTACACCTGAATTAACTGAAATCCCTTCCATGCATTGGCACTTCAGCTCCTTTTCTAAATTGTGTGAGGGCTTTAATTATGGCACAGTTTGTATGAATTGTACTTCAGAAAAGGAAGCTAAATGCATCTCAGCATATGCTGGTGTTGTCAGTCAGCAAGAAGCTGAGGGGACAGATCTTCTGGTTGCTGCACATTTAGTCTGAGCCTGAGGAACTATTAGTCCACAAAGCTCCATTCCTGAGGAAAGTGTTTAGGGTTCTGGTTATGCTGCGGTTGGACTTGATGATCTTCAAAGTTTTTTCCAACCTGGGTAATTCTATGATTTAGTCCAAAATCTTGAGACTAGTCCTTGGGCTGGATGAATAAGGTAGTTAGAATCACCTACATTCCAAGTAGGTGATGCAGGCAGAACTGCAGCTTTAAGGAAACCCATCCTTATCTGCTGTCAACAGACTTAAGTGTTATCCATGGCATTAAGTGGTTGTACATCCTGGCTATGCAGTGACAGCTCAGCTGAACTCTGTGAGGACAACTTTAGCTCTGTCACTCCTCATCTCGGGGCACCTAGTGTGTTTTCATAAACAAAGAACAACATATGTTCGTTCCATCTGGATGACTCAGTCAGTGGGATCTGCAAATTCTAAAACGTCTCTCTCTTCACTTATGATATCCTAATTAAACAGCTGTGACTCAAAAGCCTTTTTTAGGGGCTCGTCTACCAGAATGACTGCCACACTGGAGTGATGCAGAATATGAAGTGAGGGTCTGCATGACCTTACTCTAGGAGCTGGGGACCCTCTGCACTGGTTACATGCAGGACATGAACCAGCCTGGGTACAGAAAAATAGGCTTAGATTAACATCACTTATTGTTTACGACATCTGCTTTTGTAAATTAGGAATTACTGTTTTATTTTTGCTGCCTTACACTGTAGATTCAAGCATTTAACTTGGACTTTTTAAAATAGTGTTTTTAGTTATACTTCTGACAATAGAATTAATCCATTGTCACTGTAAGGTCACTAACAGAAGTTGGTTGGAATTTATGTCAGTTTACTGTGATAAAGCCTGCAGGACTTGTTTTATTATCTAATTAGAAACCCCCTACTACTCCAAACAAGCCATATATAAACTAGAAAGTTCAAGTAGGTTGCTCAGTGGTGGTAGAATGTAATTTCAGGTAACTATCCAGGGTAATCAGTTTCTTTCATTTCCAGATGTAGTTGGCATACAGAGAACTAACATATTAGTATTTCTTCTATAGCAGTAAAGTACATTATGTCAGAATAGCAACATGATTTGTTTCCAGCTAATTCAGAAACTGCAGAAGATCTTTGATTAAAAATAGTTCCTTATGACATCTGATGTTAGGTTTTGTAAATGTTTTTATTTTATCAACAACAAATGCCATATCAGTACTATGTATGCTGACAATATAGTCTCACATCAATGCAAAACACTGGGAAATGGCTGCCTGATACATTTTTGGGGGGATTTATGATATTAAAATCAATTGTGAAATTTTGACAAGACATCAGCATTGTAAATGCACAAAAATAATTTCCTGTGATCTTACTTGCAGTAGGTGTCATTTATCATCCCATAGACGTGAATTCCATAGCAGGCATCCATAGCCAAAATTAAGGTAAACCAACCCGTACTGAGATATGAACCTGACTGGACTCTGTAAGAATACAACATACAGAAAATAAATTGCAATGAGAAATTACCAACACTTTATCAAAGAAATGTAATCTATTACTTGGGACAAAAGACATTAAGCAACTTGACAATCTGTCAAAACTACACAATTATTTTGAATTATTTATAGATAGACTCTCATTCTTGCCAGCTTGGGGCCTCAAGCTATTGTCCACAGAAGAAAAAACCTTCCACGTTGAAATCTGAAGTCAAACAATGCATCTCCCATTAGATAGAAAAGTATTTATTTGTACATCCAAAAGATAACGATTGAGTGTGTAAAATAAGATTACGTTCACCAGAAAGCAAACTACTGGCAGAGTTTGAGCTGCATGTATGTGGGTATTCACCATGCTCTTTCACAAGCAAAATTTTATATCCCCTGCCTGAAAATTCACACTGAGATTAAAGCTTTAAGGCCATTTTGGTGGAAAACCATCTAACACGATGCTTTGGAAAACAAAACTTTTTACCCATTGCTTTACACAAGCCTGTGCTATCATTAAGACGACCAAGCAAAGAGAAAGCAGAAGAGAGCAGTGCCTAAATTGATAACCTTTGCTGAAATGGCCAGTTCCATTAAATCAGTCCAAAAGTATTACCTGCATGAGTGAGAACAGATGAAGCTCAAGGATTTGACTCACATATTGGCTATGTGTACATTGTTAATTACAGACTTTACTCACACAAATGCTACCAATGGTGGACAGGGAGTCAACAAAACTACACATACAGTTTGAGCAAGCACTCTACACAGTGCTTTACCTCATAAGGAATAAGAGCTCACTTAACACTCAACTTTTATAAGCTGGTTGAAATCCTGCTTTGCACATGTACGGCTTTCATTTTGATTGAAATCAACAAAAGTTACTCTTTTGAAATTATAAATAACATGCCCAATTTCCAAGAAGTCAATGCCCAGGGTTTAGTTCATAAGCCTGAGAAAGCTTGCTGTAAGTGAGAGGAGGGGATAATTTAGTTTTATGCTATATCTTCAGCTTTTGGCTCTGGGTACAGCAGGGAACAGTCTGTTCTCCATCATAAGTTAAAGTAACCTAAGGTTTGCACTCAATTAAGTTTGGCTGCAAAAGAACTCCCATGTAGGTCTATGTGCAAATCAGCTTTTCCCAGCAACAATATCTTCTGAAAACATTTTCATCCTGGTGCTGGAATAAAGCTTTCATTTGGAAAAAAAAAAAAAAAAAATTTAAACAAAACAAAACAAATAAATTATATATATCCTGTAGCAACCCATCCAGCCTCTAAAATCTAGCATTTCTGTGAGACAGAGGAAGCAACTTCAGGCGCTTCTCAATTCTATGGCTGTACCATGGTAACTTTTGGGTAAATCTGCCAATCAGTGGCTTTTGGCTCAGATTCTCTGCTACTTCCTTGATCCTTCTCTTTGCAGTCTGACAAAATACTAAGAAGATGGGTAAAAGTCTACATGTACAACAGTCGCAATGTCAATTATCTGACGCATATGAGACTGAGATTCAAATTCCTGCTCTGATGAATGCTTACTATTATGGAAATTAGACAGACTCCATGAGCTTTACACTCCTAAAGAAACTCTATCTCCTCAAACAAATTTTATTTCAGTGAAAAACAACTATCTTAACTCCAGGAAAGCTCTTCTGTACACAGGAACATTCAAAGGACTCTAGGCTACATCTTCCATTCCTTGCCCATGTCTAGCATCCCTCACAGCTTAGAGTGAACTTCTATCCTTACTCTTCCTGAAAAGTCTTTTTCCTTGTGGAAGCTCTCCTGTTGAACTGACTTTATTGAGTAAAGGACCATTCTGGAAGTGAGAAATACAGGGTTAACTTAGTGCTGAAAATGCCCAGTGGGAACAGAAGGCAGGGAGTTACATATTCACTTTTCCTTTGATGGAGAACAATTGTAATTGTATTTCTTTACTTGACATCATATAGCTACAAAACTGTACATTTTCTTGCTGTTCCTTTAGGATCTCCATTTCTTCAAACAGAATGTTTCTCAAAGAGAATTCCCAACCTATTTCATGTTAGTTCAGAATAGCATCCTGCCATGATAAAAAGCTGCATTGCTTCTAGCTTGCTTCCTCCTCTTGCACCAAAACACTACCCTTGAACTTTCAAAGCCATTATAATCATAATAACCATTTATAAAACACTACGAAGATCAGGATCCTTCCAATAATGGATGTTTATTGTAGAATACCATATTGACAATAACATCTAAATTTTGCTATACTCAGGAGAAAAACAGAATTTTAAAAAAGAATTAATCAATATTTCATGTCCTGTTTTAACATCACCGAAACCTTAGTCTTCTCATCCATATACTAGAGTGGCAGAATAAATAAAAACAGCAGAGTGACTTTCTAGATACCTTCCCTGGGAGATGAAGTACATGACAGAATATAGATTGTGCGTTTTAAAACATTTTTTTTCCTCTGAAGATACATAAGAATATGAGGGAATACACTTAAGCAGTGGGACTCTGGATGATTTGGTAACACCTTAGAATTCAATCTGATACTGTAAACGTACTTTCAAAATTCCAATGAAAGCAATATTAGAAGTGTGAAAACAATTTTAGCTGTCCTTAAAAAGTCATAAATCTTGGAATACCTTATAAAATATCATCCCATAAAACTGTAGTGCAAAGCAATGTCTCAGCCCCTGCTATTATGCTAACACCATGCATGCAATTTCTTTCTCTACAGGAGATTTTTACATGTTGGTTTTTTGTTGGTTTTTGAAGCCACGGCTTTTTGAGTCCTATGTGAGAGCTCCTCTTGTTACAGTAATTGCATAGAAACTTCAAATTTTACTTTTACACAAGAAGTAAAAGAATAGCATACATAGCATCTGTGTTACTGCACAGATCTGAAGGTAAAAGAACATTCATCTCCAAATAGGGGAAATAAGAGTTCGCTAAGCGTCATCTGTAGAAGTACAAGAAAATAGCATAGGCAAATCTACTGTGATATATGCACACACAGCAAATTCAAAGTTCTTCCCTATGGCTCAGAGTGACTTTTTCTTATACGGTAAAATTAATGGGGCACCAGATCTAGGCAAGAAATTGTCTCAACAGCTGAAGAGAAACTAATGCACTATTTTTCATAGAATGCATTTAAAAAAGGATGATTTTGCTTTCGGGACATGATTAACAGCTGGGTGCAGGAAGAAAAAAGCAATGCTCACAAAAAAGTTACTTTGTCTGTTTTCCTTGAAAAGGAAAGTTTACTTTGCGTACTCCCTACATTACAAGGATTCTTAAAGAAGTGTTACTGGGACGTAATTCGTTCTGCTAAATATCCAGCATACGCTTAACATCAAAACAACTGAAAAGACCAATTAAACCAATTTAATTAAGACACTTAAAACAAAGTATATGCTTGTCTATCTTGCTCTTAGTGCGAGTTTAACTAACATGTCATTATCTCATAATATAAAAGTGCCAAGATTACTAGTTATTTGCAAATGGCAGAACATATAATTTGCACTTTATCTCTAGTTGCACACAATATGTTATGACTTTTCTTCTGTATTTTACAAGAAAATGGTAAAAAACATATCTAGAATTACTAGACTTGTCACGTGGGATAAAAAAAAAAAAATGTAAGTAAAAATAATTTTAAATACAGGCAATTAGACAGTTCTTTTACCTTTGCTTTCCGATATTCTACGAAAAGCATATGAAATGGATATAAAGAAGATCAAGTACAGAATGCCTCATAAAAATACTGCAGACTGAAATTCATCTTGACACCTATAACCATGCTTTGATGTAGAATAAACGAAGGGAAAACCGGTTCCTTCTTTCATCAGAGGGAAGTGAAGGTATATTTTTTTAATGATCAAGTGCATGTGAGTTCAAATCGGGTACAATTTTTGCTGTCACTTGAGTTCTGATTTTACCATAGAGGTTATCTTCTTTATTCGGTTGTTCCGGGCCATTTACATGGAGAATCAGTTCTAGCTCTATGGTTCAGTGGGTTGTAATTTCCAGTGAGGAGATTTGTGTTAAAATTTAAAATTGAAAAAAAAAAAAAAATGTTTATTAAGGTGGAGACAATCAGCAGACAAGTAATTCCATGTCAGTCTGATTCCAGAACATTATTTAGGAGCTTATTTTTATTCTTTTCTCGGAGAAATCAAAGAGCACAGAAGGTCATTACAGAGTGTTAATTAAGGGGAAAATCTAAGAAATTTAGGACTTCAAGAAGCTGTTAAGTAAGTAGGAGCCCAAAGGATTAACCAGACAAGTTTTTTGACTCGTTTCAAAATATTGCAGTAAAACAGAATTCAACAATGACAGATTGAAATGACAAGGTTCTCCAGGCCAATTAGTTGATGAAAACACATCTTTTCATGACTGCTGTTTATAGACTCGGATCCTCATTTGACCCACCTATTAAAACTACTGAATCACCAGCAGTTTTACTTATAGCATCTTGTCAGGCTTGTCAGATAAGTAAATAAATAAAGGTATTAGTCTAAGCAAAGAGTTCTGTAATGCAATCAGTAGAGGGTTAATAACGTGAGAGGTCCTTCAGCACCTTAAAAGATTTGTTGAAAATGGTTTAAAACAAATGTTGAAGACTTCCAGCTCTTCTTCTCCCAACAGGTTTCTGAATAACAGTCTACTTTTTTACAACTAGAAACAATAAAAAAGGATTTCCTACTAGGACAGACTGGTCATCCATTACTCAGTTCTACACTAACCAAATTAATGCTGCCATCGTACTTATCTTGACTGAGATTTCTGTTTTTCTTTGTTTTGTTGGTTTTGTTTGTTTTCTGATGAAGGAGCTCTGAATGTAACTGCTGAACAATTCTTCTTTGCCAAATTAAACATTCCACAGATCAGATTCAGTCTATGTCTTTCTCTTCATAGCAAGAGTGGATTTGTACCTACCCGATTAGAATGAGCTAACAGACAAAATGCCCCCAACTCACAGAGAACAGCAAGGTTTGTTTTCTGTGCACCTCTTCTTTGAGAAGAATACCTACTTCTCATTCCAGAAAGCTGTTAGAAAGGAAATAAATCCAGTACAGGAGAAGGCTAAGACCCTAAATGCTGAAAAGCATTAGCAATTGCCTAGATTTAATTCTGTTTTCTGTTTGACTCGGTGCTTTGTTGCTAATAATTTCATTATATACATTCTGCAGAAAAAATAGCACAAGAAGAGCAATGAGCCAGGCGCCAGCACAGAGAATTGATTTCACTTGGTAAAAATGGTTGCTGTTTCTGCATTACAAAGATACCTGTTAGGCAGTTGTTTATCATAATTATTCATTCTTCTGCATGTGTGTGCGTGCACTCATGTGTTTGCTTTGCATTCCTAACAATGCAGGACATCTAATAATAAACAGCCGTGCCCCTCAAGCAGTGAGCAGGCTGTCTCACACATTCAAAGGCCCACATGGTGCTTCAGGTCATTCTGAAAAGTGAAACATTTATATGTGGACAGATGTTTTATTATCCATTGTGTATGGCTTCATGCAAAGCTTAAGCAAGTGGAATGCATTATGAACAGCACAGAACACATTCCAGATTCAGACAGTGACTGTGCCCAACATGGCGTACCTGAGAGTGGAAATGTGATGCCCACCTGCATTCCCGAAGTCTTGGCAGACCATCCTTACATCCTTACAGAGAATCCTGAAAATAAACTGCAGTCAAGCTGCATACTGTCCAATTGAACTATAGAAAATATAGATCTTCCCTGTATGCATATTGCACTAATGGAACACAGAGGAAGAGGGCAAGAGTCCATCTCAGTTGAATTTGCTATGAGAACACATGAAAAGGTGACTCCTGGGTCCCAAACCAGCCCAGGAGAACTGAAAAGGAGATGTAAAAATTAATTCCAATGTCAAAACGGCCTTGAAAAAAGATAGAAATGATGCTGCTGAATTAGAATGAGAATTAAGGAGGAATGTGTTACTGCAATGACTGAAATCCACACAGCATCTGCTTTGGTAAGCAACTTATGCATATAATCCCCATCTTTCTGTTGTAATATTTTTTTTCTTTCCTCTCTTTCTCTGCTCTACTCAATATACACATGGAAGCCTGGAACAAAGGAGGAAAAGAAAAGATCAACTTAAAGAAATTGACATCTGCTGCTCAGGCTTCTGTATTTTCCTTATTTCTGATTTCTTGACCTGACTTTGATGAATCTCAGCTCAGCTGTGAACTCAAGCAGCAAAAGAAGGAAGTTATTTCATCCAGGGCTCTTCAGATGCCTGTGCTGCTGAGCTCAGAGGAGAAAAAGAGAATTCCTGTTTATCAATCATAACTATGGAGGTCCAGCTTGCTGCAAAGTGCCCAGGAAAGGACCCAGACTAATGAACTAGACTAGAAGCTACATTAATGTCTTCTTTCCAATATATATGCACTATTTTCAAGCTGGTTCTCTTACTGCAAAGCCTATGCTACTCTTTTCATGTTGAGTGGTATTCCCTGTAGAGAACAAGAATTGCTAACTAAATTTCTTACAGCTGTTGAGCTTCTGCAGCCCATACTTACTCTTCAGATACAAATTGTGATCTTGGTGCAGACCACTTAGAGAACAGTAAGCCATACTCAAAGACCCAACAAACAGACCTCAATTTTCTTTTCTTCTGCACTCTCATCCCTCATCGTCCCGTTTCCAGGAATACGTATTGCCTTGTTTTCTTTTGAACACTTTTCTTCATTTCCATTTCATAAGTAGAAACTGGTCTGAGGCACAGCTGATGCCACTGTATGTGCTCAAGCTATTAGTAAAATATGTCTTTTGAAAGTGCCCTGCTTGCAGCTGCCACCTGGGATCAGAAGTCAAGCTGCTCATGCATGATTACCAGTAACCTAGGCCCAGAGGATGTGTATGGTGCAGAAAGAGAACTTGAAATGCATGGCTCTGCATATCTCCATTAGCACTTGGATTTACTTGACAAGCAAATAGATGATTAAGTCAGAAGAGATCCACGTGTTAAATGTCACTGAAAAATGGATCAGTATTTTTTTTAAGTTTTTTCTTTTTTTTTTTTTTAATCATACTAATAACCAACACAACTACACAACTATATTTGTAAAGACAGGAAGCTGACAGGAAGCTAAATTCACATCAGCATATTTGAGGGCCAAAATGTTGACATCTTTATGTGGTCATTTTTCTCTTTGGAAATCATCTGAGTAAAATTCACTCCACTCTGAACTCATCAGGAAATGTAGCTATTCTGTCCTATGCCAGTTTAAAGCTTGCTCTACAGTACAATTAGTTATGCTTGCAGGGGTAAGCACCGCAGTATGCTCCTGTCCCACTATTGTCCACTTTCCATTGGTTTGGTCAAAGCCTTCATTCAAAAGAGCTCATCCCTGATGACTGGTGACATGGGAATTGATGGCTGCAGCCCTTGTGACTTCTGTAGGGCAGCTTTATTCATTCTTCTTTTCCTCAGAAACCCACAGCCAGTTTGGTGAGCTCTGGTTTAGCATTTTCCCATCACACTGAAGGGAGTGGAGAACGATTTATATTTTCATTGTTTGTAACTAAAAATGAATCAAAACTCAAAAGTGTGTCATGTGGGGAAAAAACAAACAAACCCAAAACAAAACCAACCCACAACACTGATGTTTTCCTGTATCTACATTTAAATCAACGCTTGCTGTCTTGAGTCTGCACATTATTCTCCAGGGAGGATGTAAACTAAACAGAGCTGCAGTTAATC
The DNA here is from genome assembly GCF_054131305.1 of Coturnix japonica. Lineage (NCBI taxonomy): Eukaryota > Metazoa > Chordata > Aves > Galliformes > Phasianidae > Coturnix > Coturnix japonica. Next base: position 19,144,997 of record NC_140673.1, read on the forward strand.
CAGAATCCCCGAAGAGAATTAATTAGGCAGGCTTTCCCACCCTTTTCTTTTGGTATTAAAGGACACTTACTACTCCTAGCTGCATATTTTAGTGAAACCTATTGTAGGTGAACACAGAAGAAATTTCTTGATTAGCTCTTATCTGCCCAGACAAGAAACTGAAGGGAATTCCTTTGACCTTGGCTGAAAGCAGTGCACATTTTTCATAAAAACAACTTCTATTAGTTTTCCTGTACTGGAAGCAAAAAGTAAGAGACAACTTTCTAAAGGTGCACATTGTAAGTCCGTGACACTGGGATGGGAACAGAGGCTATAATAATGGTATACTGTTTTATTGCTACAGTGAAAATAAAAGAAGAGCTAACATGAATCCATACCCTAAATCTGCTCATCTGAATGGGGAAGACACTGCACCCAATGGTACCTAAGTAGTAGTTTAACATTCATGCTAAAGTCTCTCCACCAAGTATAGCAGGCAGAATGCAAGACCTTCTACTCCTGTTCCATAGAATTTGCCTACAGTATTGTATTACAAAGCCAGGTTTTATAAACTCAGATCCAGAACTAGAAAGAGTGAACCATATTGTCTATACTATTTGTACAAGCCAAAAAATCATTCTAGGATTTGGAACATTAATATTTTCAGCAAAAAAAAAAAAAAAAAAAAAAGAAATCTTCAATCCAGACAAATTATTCTGATGTAGGAAAAAGGAGTTAAAAATAGAACTTGTGTGGATCTGAATTTTAATTCAAATGCAAGAGGCCATAATGTATCTCATCAGTCAAGCTTTGAAGATGAACTGCTAATTAACACAGATGTTACCTTCCTCTTTACTACTGTAACTTTCTCCAGACTAACTTTTTCCTTAACATAGAAAAGGAAAATATTTTTTGTCTTTTTTTTTTTTTAATGTAAAATTTAATAAAACACTCCCATATATAGATGTTCTGCTTTCTAACAAACTCACCACTGTACAGCTACCTTGAAAGAATCAAATAGTCCTGGCCTTTGAGCTACTGAAGCATTCCCTTCCTTCTTCACAGCTCTGTCTACATAACATCTGGCTTTCTGATGGGCACCTCTCCACATTGCTCATTGTGACAGAAGATGTAGAAGTCTAATTAAGGGTTCATTTGAAATATAAGGTCCCAAACCCTCACAACATGCAAGATTAGCTTTTGTCTCTTCCATTCTGTTCAGCAAAACCCACTGTCATTATGCAATAGGGTTGTCTGGAGACCAGATGCCTGCAGCCATTGAGATGAGTATTTACCTTGAAAGCAGCACCTTCACAGAGTCATGAATGGCCTGGTTGAAAAGGACCATAATGATCACCTAGATTCAACCCTCCTTCCATGGGCAAGGTCACCAACCTTGAACAGGCTGCACCTTGATTGCAGACAAGGCAGATAAGGTAGGACAGATAAAGAATCATACATTTTTTTCCTCAGACATTTATACAACAAAAATTACAACGCATCAAACTATTTAGAGAACCCACAATATGCCACAGAGAAGTCCATAAGAGAAGGACCTATGGATCAGGGTAGATTCCCTTCTAGTCCACTTTGTTCCTTCAGTATTGAACAGAATATTTTTTCCCCATACTCACTGTGTAGACTACAGGAAGGTAACAGGGCAACTGTACAAATGGAAGCTGGGATAAATGCTCCAAAGAAGGATTTTTACAGCTTCCCTGTGATTAACTGAAGTAGCAAACTGGTTTTCTGAGTCTTACAAAATCGAGCTTTTTCATCATGGTAAACTCAAGGATTATAGGACTAATCATCTGTCCAGCTCACTGTCAGTGAAAGCTAAGGCCAAATTATCAAATATGGTAAAGAGTTCAACTAGCTAGTGATATGATATTTTCTGTTAAACAAAGTGATGAGGACCGTCACAAAACCAGATAACGTCCTCTGCATTGTAAATAAATACTCTGTTTACTCTTCAACATAAAATACTGCTCTGAGTGACATCATATCTTCAGTGATTCCTGGTTTATAAAGTTAAGATTTGGATACTTTGCCACTGAAGCTGTGCAGGCAAGCAGCTCTTCACAGCACTGCACACCTGACAGCATACATTACAGGAGGCCAATACTGTTCTCTAGATATCAAAGCTCAGGACACAGAAGTTTACAGAACTCATACCTGGATGATTTTCATTACAAACATTAGAACAAGCTGATTCACTACAACTATTGACTACAGCCCACTTGCACGTGACTCCAGACCATATTTATTCAGAATCAAATTGCAAAACTCAAAACTGCCAAAAATCGATTATATAGTTATGTTACAGAGAACCTCAGGTAATACTAATAGCTACATTGCTGGCACGAATACCAGCTTAAAAATTAACAGTTCAATCACACACAGTACTAGAGATAGCATCACAATTAGCTTTACAAAACAACATCATTCTTTATGAGGCTTTTTCTTTTCCTCTTCATGCTATTTGCCTGATAAGCCCTTGCCAACAAAGACATTATACTAATTACAATTAGTTATACAAAGTGTGGGACAGCTGAAATGATTTATTGATTTTTCCTCACAAAATAAACCTTATTAGGAATTCCAAGTGTACAGGAAGGAGAAGCCCCAGATGGCATGTTTACTCCAGACATGTATGAACGTGAATGTGTATACAGAGGCACTCAATCCATTTAAAACTTCAATCTTAAAATAGTTGCCTGGAAAAATCTGCTTGTGGTAGATTTTAAGCAATTAAACAGTGTCTTTTGCAACTAGCAGATATTCTGTCTTCAGTCTTGACAAGAGAAGGTAAGGTACTTAGGCAAAATATATTTCTTCTTTTTTCTTTTTTTTTCTGGTCTGCAAGTCAGCACTATCTGATTAGGTCTACTTCCTACGGCTTGTTCAGTCTCGCTTATCAGACACGCTGGAAAATATTTCCAATAATAAGCCACCAGAAATCTGCCTCCATATCTGGTATCGGGCTACATATAACAGAGATCTTTTCATTTTAGTTTTAAAGTATTGCTTCATTCAACAAGCCGACTGCTGGCTGACACACAATCTAACCTAAAGGCTATGGATCAGCAAGTAAATGCAGAAATTCTATTAGTTTTCAGACCTGAGTTTTACGCCTTTCATTTCAAATGAAATCAAAATCCTACACATGAATAGGTAAAGCACAAAGTAAAGATCTTTTCTTCAAACCATCCATTACTTATTACACGAGAGTGAGGAAGAAAGCAGTTTCTGCATCTTGTAGATACTGTATTTCTTGTGCTCAGTGACTCTAGCAAGGCTGCTAAATAGCAGACATAAAAGAGATCCATTCTGAAGTAAAATTAAAACCATGAAGAACGTTATATTATGCAATATGAAATCTCACAGAGGCACAAAGACAGGCACATTCAGATGAGCTTGATATTAACAAAACCTCTCTAAACTTGTACAGATAGGACCTCCTTAGCAGTGCCTGAATTTAAAAGTCATGAGAAAACTTCCCTGTGCTTGAGTGGTTTGGGAAATAAGCATCCTCATTTAGACTAAGGAAATAGCCCAGAATGTTCATGAAAAAATATATATGCGTATATTATTATTACTTCTTTACTGGTGCTATCTTATGGCTTGACTATTACAAGCTGGTAATTCCTTACCACAGCTCATAGCTGTTATGATACTCAGTCCTCATGTATGGATTTTCTACCACAGTTCTCAGATTTTCCCCAAGAAAGGAAGAACTGCAGCTGTTACACAGAAAAGTCTCTGCGGTGTAAGAAAATTTCACTCTGTGTGGGTACTTGGGTCAAGAAATGTGACCCCAACTGGCTTCTAATAAAAGCAGACAGAAGCCTCAAGCTGCCACAGCCAGGTCCAGCTCAGTTAAATTCAATATGCGAACTACATGACAGCTTACAAAAGAATAATAATAATAAAAAGCCATGATTTTCTTTTGTCTTACATAGGACAATAGTGGAAATGCTGGTCTATCTAGCTGTTTGAAAGGGTACATCACTGTTATATGCAGAAGAACTTTTGACAAGGAAACAGAACCAAAGGCTTCAAAATAGACATTATGTTGGTATACATTAAAATCTGGTTTAAAGAATGCTAATATAGATATTAATATAGTCTCTGAGCTGCCACTATTGCTTATGTAGTACCTTTTGCTCCAAAGGTTCTTGGTAGACTAAACACACCCAGACACACTCATCCACTTGGGATGTGTGGAAAATGTACAATGGTGCAGCAGTGACCAAGGACAAGTTATGACAGGGATAAAGAGCTATGTACCAAGCAAACTTCCCAGTGAGATGGGAGATGCTTGTTCAGTGCTGGCAAAGGAGGAATACTGGTATAGAGCAGTTTCCTAATGTATTCTTGAATTACCTTGGAAATCACTCATCTAAGTATTGACCAAATCTGACTACGTTTAACTTTAGATCTGATGAGATCAGGTTGTATGGCTGTAGGTTTGTGATAAGAAGCCAGGGTTAGAAAGAAAGTGCATATCTCAGAAATGCAAAAACAGAAAAATCCACTACCCTAAACTATTCATTTGGAAACTATTCAATATAAATGGCTAATTTCTACTTGAACCGTTCCTGTAATTATCTATAACCATCTATCATTATGAAAACTACACGGATACACAAATTATTACCATATGAAACAATGCAGGCATCTGACATCTCATAGGTTTACTAGCATTGCTCAGGACTTTGCTATTTTAGAGTAATGTAATTATTCTTTATGTTGTAGTATTGTCATTCATTCTTCAGTATTCAGCATACTTTCTCATGCACTGCTTCTACAGGTGTATATGTATACTCACAGATGAAGCTAACTGATTCACTGATACCATAGACATACACTGCAATGAGATCTGTCACAGGTATTCCTTATACTTATAAGAAGCAGCAAATGAGTTATCTTTTATATACTTGAGGATCACTCTTTGTAAACGCTGAATGATTTTAGTGGTGACATTACGATTTTGTTTTCTTTCAATTTGCTCCTAACAGGATGGAAGAAATAAAAATTTACTGGTAGGAGAAAGAATATAAATTAAACTGTTTTATGAAAGCCATTCCTTAAAATGACTCAGACAATAAATTTCAACAATTCTTCATGTTCAAAAGCTCTTGTACCTGAGAACAACAATACAGGTGAAGAAGGAAGAGAGAACATCTTCAGCTGAGGATATGCAAGCTTGCCATTGACTTTTGCAAGCGCTTCCCCTATGAGCCCTGAGTGATGCTTTGTCTTGTTTTACCTTTGTGTTTTTACATGACTTGTTGGAGTGCATGTAAAAAATTAGAAACCAGGCTTATTTTCAAACACAATGGAGTAAGTTGCCCATTTCTGCCTCACAAACTGTGAGGTAAACTAGACAGGCTCCATAACCTTTAAACTGGGTTTATAGAAGCTGTTAAAAGCATCTGGAAGAGTTTTGTATAGCACAGTGTTTGAAAAGATGCTAAATATTATCTCACCCAGCCCTCAACCACCACAGAAAATGAACACACAAGACAAACCTCATTTTCCCCAGGGAGGGAGCTTTGACTTAGCTTCCTAGAGACTGCTGGTGTTTACCCTTAAGAAGAATCTCTGAAACAAAGGCATAACAAATGCAAAATTATCTCCTCCTTGTAACTTATATCACCAATGCATAAATTTCATGAAATGCAATTCTGTATTGCATGAGTGCACGAAAATTAACCACAGGGAAAAAATGGATTTTATGCTGTTTTCTGGAACTGAAACATACATTGCTGAAATTCTCCTTTCCAAGCTGTTTTATAATGAACACAAGTGAGACCTCAGCATTATGCAAGGTATTTGAGGGTAAGAACTACCACTTAAGAAACCAAAGGGCTGAGACTCAGGTGAACAAAGTTAGGTCTATATGGCTCAACTATGCTGAGTTTACTTGTCATCTTCACTCAAGCTCAGCAGCATGTCAGCCACTGCCTGAATGTTGCTATGTGCTAGATGATGTTACCTCTCCAACTGTTTATCACCACCATACAAGTTACTGAACCCACAGTTCTAGCAGCAAAATCCAAACACCCAATGCAGATCCTAAACATCTTCAAGAAAAATAAACTGGGCTAAGTCACATACGTTCTTTGAGATCTCCCCTTGGGTTTGGTCTGGCATTACATTGTAGTGTGGTCATATATAAATGACCCTGGACTGACGGCCTCAGCTGCCAATCTACTAAGAGCTAGCATTTGCACAAAGAATTATTCAGTTACCTTAAATGTAGCACTATGAAAGGAGTAGGAGCCTTTCAGATTCTGTTCAAACAGCTTACTGGGGAATTAACACATGTAAATTCAGTGTGCATTCTGACTTATTAAAGAAAGCACACACAAGCTATCAGTGATACCCAAACAGCTTCCTTTTGCTCCCACTGAAGTCAACTGTAGTGCTTATTGTCTTCACATTCGTATGATCAGTCCCATAGGACCAGCAGCAAATCAGCTAAAGATAAATCTAACTCTCAATCAATTGTATTAAATATGCATTATAGACTATAGGACAACAGGAAGGCAGTGTGTTTGGTAAGCACAAGTTGCATGAAACAACAGCTAAATACAGCACACTCCACAGGGTATTTACAATATGACCACCTGTGTACAATTTTGCCTTGCTGTCCCTGGATGTCACTCTTACAGGTGGGAAATGTGCCAGTAATCACACAATTGTGATGGAATAGCAAATGGAGATGACTGCTTAGAAAGAGAAAATCGCTGTCTGCTTCTTCCCCTGAACTTCAAGCAGACATGATGGATCTGACAACTCCCTAGGAGGGAATGCATATTCCATATATCATCATAAATAACTAAGGGGATGTATGCTTAGTTTTGGTACGCAAAGAAGACCTTCATTCAGGTCTTGGATGCATACAGAAATTTTTGAATTAAAGAATTATCAATAAGATTAAACCCTGGTAAATCCTCTTTCATTGTGTCTCATTGTACAGACTGTACAATTTTTCTCACTAACAAGTGCCCATCTACTACAAAATAGACATCAAAATGACTGCCATGGCACAGAATCCAGGTTTTTACAACCAAGAAATATAAAAGAGAAGTATATTGTTCAACCCTATCTTCCAAAATGATGCAGAGTTTCCTTCAATGAATTGGCCTAAGTTTCCTAGTGGTTTGGCATTTCTTTTCCAAACTGTTCTATTCAATAAAGTTTGAATAAATCTTAAAAAATGTAAATTTCCTGCTCTGGAAAGGGCAAGCAATCAAAGCCAAAGGAAAATGACCTTTTTCATTACAGGATTTATATATCATTTGGAAGCAATATCTTAATTTTAACCTATATGGCATGCACAAATGAGCTTCAGCCTCACCTGCAATATGCAAATCTTGCTGAAAGAAAAAATATAGTTGTAGCCTATTACCAAGTTCCAATAGAAGACATGAAATATTCAGGAGGAAAACAACACCAATACTATAATACTGCAAATTGCATTGAGAAGCTGTGAAACCTAGTTTTTTTTCTTGCAAAGAGAGGGAAAAAAATTGTGAAAGTCTATAGGAAAGACACTTTAAAATAAGTATTAGGCAGAAATGTAAACTCCACAAACAAAACAGTATGAAAAATTCCAGTTAAAACTTTTGAATAATGGAACTATACTATATAACCCTACTGGTTTCTTCTGAAATAAAAGTAAGTATCATAGTGATATGAAGGAGGAAAAACAACGATTAATTAATTTGGTTCTAAAACAGAAGTATAAAATCCTTAAAATCCTAAAAGTATTCCCACGGGGTCTGCTCAGCTATTTTACACCTTCTGAGAAATCTGCCAAGAAGAGGTCAGCTGAACTAATCCGTGCTTACACCTTGGCATCTCCAGTGAAACATCATCTCTGCACTGTACAGAGTGGAACAGTTATTACTGGCTGCTATGACACTAAGTCTCAGAAACAGCCTAGACTTTATCCTGAACTGAGGTGTGACTGATGCGTCTTTTGTAAGCCAAAAAAATCTATACACTGGGTGGCTCAGAAGACCAATAGTTCAACTTCCTTTGGAGTATCTTCCTCCTCTCTTTGGCTTTTAGAGCTCTCCTTTTCCTGATGCAGTAACTACAGAAAGGAAAAGGAATCATCGACTGAAATTCAACATCAAACAACTAGCTCTGCAGACATAGCTCAGAGAAAAGTCATATATTCTTGCCCATATTCATTTGCCTGAAAAACAGGGCTTAAGTATTCACTATTAGCCGTGAATTCACCTTCTTTCCATGCAGAAACATGGCTTACCTTGCTGGACTATTTCCATACCAAATGCAAAGCTGTCCCTTCATAAATCAGGAAGCCTAAAATCTCATAGTGAATGCCTGGCAGCAAACAGATGAAAAAACACATCACGGAATAAAAGCATTCACAAAAAGCCCCTCATGTATAAAAATTAGTTGTCAGATAGATGACAACTCCATTCTGTCTTCCTGAAGCTTGTAATACCTAGGAAACCACCCCTTCACATTTATCACTATTTACCAATACTGCTCAGAACTCAGAGCTTGGACCAGCTACAACTGACACCCACTCCATATTCATGGAATCCATCTCTTTCTCATGACATCTGTTCTTTGTCCCAAACTAATCATGATATATAGGGTGATATGACTGCTAACTGCTCTGAACAGTGCTCCAGGTGTCTTGCCATGGGTTTCAACAGAATCATAACTGTGAGGCTGCTCATGTAATCTCTAAACCTGTGGCATAAAACCACTGGAGCAGAGAAGCAAGTTTTAGGACTAGTATTACTTCTTACATTACTATTATTTCTTCTTCAGTGTCAGAAGAGAGATTCTCTCTGATTTCTTACCACTAGTATCCTTCAGAGCTCCATTTGGTGCAAACAAATCTGGTGATAATGGCCTCTGTTGAGTAACAAAGGGTCATGTTTCAAAATTGGACTTCAAAAAGACTCTAAGATTTGCCTTTGAAAATTAGGCTTTGATGGGTCTGTTTGGGAGAAAGGCTGGTTATCAGTGATAACACGTATATTTAGGCTCTTAAAGAAAGCAGACAGGTGCCCAACATAAGAAATGGCCATTTTCCTCAGAGTCTGGCTCCATTACACACATGTTCAGATCCATTTTTGTTAGCCAAATCGTTGTTTAAAAAATCATTTTACAGGTTTTAAGAAGCCCACGGTCATTTATTTGGAATTTATCCTTTTTATTTCAGTCAGATATTAATAGAACAGCAAAGAAAAATGTTCCTGTGGTTTAAAGAACACATTTTTCTCTGTATCTGCTTCTGCTTACATGAGAGGGAAAAAAGGCTCTGATAATCTACAGTACAAGCATGGAAGGTGTCAAGGGAAAACTTACTTTTTAAAATGCTTTCCTGCATTATTTCAGGTGAAACAGACAGTTAATATGCTAGAGGCTGTTTTTCTGCATAGCCCAGAACACTGAAGAGCAACAGTATGCTAAATACCAGCTGTATAGCCTGCATCATAAGAGACCAGCTTAGACGCTACAGGAAAATCTGTGACAACTTGAGATGGATGGGCAGGAATAAAAGTTTAACCAGTTCTGAAATAAGAAGTTAAATAGCAGAGGAAATGTTTCTTACTCTCTGCCCAATATTAAGAACATGAAATAATTTGGAAAACTACAACAAGGGTAATATATGCAGCAAATCACACAAGCCTTTATCCTTGCAAACAAAGTTTGAAAGCATTTTCGCTCACAGGAAAAGCATCTTAGTTTGAATTTGTATGATAAGTAAATATTCCCACTTCTCTGCTGGTTTGGAAGAGAGGTTAATAGAGGTGAAACATTCAACGAACATCTCTAACATGCACATTTTTCTGTGCAAGAAATCATTACTATTTCTGCTTGGGCATTTTATCAGCCTGGATGTAAGATCTTGCAAAATGAAGGATTTCCAAAAGCGAAGATGACTTTTAGAGAAAAATAGAACTGTGCATTTCTGATTCTGGTCAGAAAGAGAGTTAGGGCCACCATTTCATTGAATAAACAAAGACCAAGTCATCACCTCTCTCTTTGCTATGGTCAGTTCTGGATTTACAGTTCCTACCCACTGAGACTTGTATCTTCAGACCTATCCAGGCTGGAAGCATTCAATCCAGCCAGTATTAATATTTAGGTGGATTCTATTTTTTGTTCTGCTTGAATTAGCTGTCTGAAAAATTCATTACTTACACAGTTCAAGGCTTTGAACAAATCCGAATTGGATTCAGTCTTTCATTTTCACAGGAGAGATTTAGTTTGTACACAGGTTCAATTGGAACTTTATCAGTGACTTGGGCACAGAACAAAGAAAACATGAAACTTGAGGATGTTAGAGTCTGATGTTCTTCATTCACATTAAAACCAAATGTACATTGCGTTGTAGTTTGAAAAATCTTGATGATTACATAAAACATGGGTCTAATCAAAGTGACTCAGTATTGAACACCAAACCCTGTAGCACCCAATTACTCATTCCTGGTTCTGGTAAGGAATGGGATATTCAAAGGTGTAACGTAATCTACAGCCAAATAACACATATATTAAAAAGAGCAGCTCGATGGCAATGCCTCTAAATGCTGTTCTTTTACTGTGTGATATTAACTTTCAGTCCATCAGTAGCAGCAGTAGGGGTAGTACAGTAGTTACATGGTACAGTTTTATTTAAATGCAATCAGTTCCACAGACTCAGCAAAACCATAAAGTGGTTGTGCTTGTCAGAATGCAATATTAATAAACCTGAGTTTGGTATGGGGATGATGTTCCTTTAAGAAAAGGATTCACGTGTTTTGTTTTTAATGTGTCATTTTGGGAGTCACTTCTTGATTTGCCCTGAAAAATCTTATAAAGGAAAAAGAGGGAACTTTTTGGGACATCTTCTCACATCTGACTGTCCACCCAGTTTGCTAAATAAGCGACCTGTCATGCTCATATTGGTTCACTCAGGCCAAGGCTGAAATTTATTTTGAAGCTCATATTTCACCATTTATCTTCCTGAATTTATTGAGCGTGTTGTGTACATACACAAAGCTGTCTGTCAGAGGAAAGGAAAGCAACTAACTAAATAAATAAATAAATGAAAAGGAAAAGCTCCTGTCAGATGCATTAGGTTGCTTCCCCTGCTCCATCTCAGTTCAAACAAATACCTGTTTTGTGTGGCAGAGATTGGTACAACACCTCATCCATTTCAAAAGAGAGACTGCTTTATGAACTCATGGAAAATGGTTATTTTATACAGCAACTTGCAGATATGATCCTCTGACAAGCAGCGCTCATTAAAAGAGCATCAGCTGGCTCAAGCAGTAGTCTTGGCTGTTATTGAAGTAAGTCAGACCCTTGGGGATTTTAACACCATTTGTTCAACAAACAGTCTCATTCTGTCCAGCTATAAAAAAAAAATTCCAATTTAAAAATAAATCTTTTGTAATGGGCTCAAGGAAATCTATCGTATGGGAGGATTGTGAAGTTATCTATTACAGAGGCATTCTGTTCAGATGAGGATGATTCTGCCTTGATAAACGAACAGTGACACTATTGGCAAACCTGGGATTTGAAGTAATGGTTCATTAATGCAACTGCACACTAAGTAATGTACTTGGGTGTCAGCATTCTGCTGGGTTTTCTACCTCATTGTAATGCTCTTTTTCCTCCTGGATATGCTTAAAAATATCCTGGCACGCCTGTCGATATATTAGTTTGAAAAATGTCACCATGGGCCTGGAACTGTTGTGTGTATATGTAACAGTGCATTGACACGTTCACAGGCTTGATGCATTCCAATGATGCGAGTTCAGTCTCCTGTAGAGATCCAAATTATGATACGATTGGGCTGAGCTTACAGACTTTTCTCATGCTGGGACTGAGATGGTGTGAGGAACTGAAATCACAAAAGAAAGCAGCATGCTCATACAGCATGGTTTGAATAGCTCTTCCAGCTGCACACAGCGCTTCCTCTAGAGGAAGGAAATAGGGTAAGGCTGAGCTGGGGATGTGAGATATTCATTACTTTCCTTCCACTAAAGAGATAACTCTTCTTCTGATCTGAGCTTCCACCATCCATTCCTACCATCTTCTTTTGTTGTTTTTTGTTGTTTTTTGTTGTTGTTGTTGTTGTTGTTGTTGTTGTTGTTTTTTAATCCCATTGAAGCTGTTCCTGTATCTACTTGTCAGGGACCAAATGTCTCACTCAACAGTTGGTATAGCCCATGGCTGTGTTCCAACAGGGTGAGCGCTCAGATGCCCTGGTGACGATATTTCAATGTGTCATTTAGGATTTAGGACTTATTTGAAACAGGCAATCAGAATTGCAACTGGCGGTAAGAAGTCTTAAAGTGCGCACATTATAGGGGAGGATCTAATAACAAGGAAATGACATCCAAAAGGGACAGAACTATAGATGACAGAAAGTTGATTAAGCCATCTCTGTCTATCAGAGGGGAAAAATACATTTTCATCACAATTATGTAGCATCATGTTTAACTGTTTTCATGTTTGTCAGCAAGAATTGCTATTTCTAGGATAGCTCATGTAAATTTATTTTTCAAAGAGCTTGGAAAAGGTGTAATTGTTTCAAATATGTTTCATTAGGTTTTAATTTGTAGACTGATGTGACTGGCACTGAATAAACTGACCTCATGCTTCCCGCCCCAGGAAATTCTTAGAAATTAGGTATTTCCACTCAGTGGGACTCACACTGCAATATACTTTAAATTAGAAAGAAGCGAGTATTTTGCTTGCAGTTGTCCATCTGTGTTATATTCTTTGATTTACTCTAATAAAGAGAATGTATAGATGACTTCTTATTTACATAGCTTAGCTCATCTTACTTAGAAAAATCAGGAAGGAAATCTCAAAGGCAATTACATTGGAATTAAACAGCTGCAAGGAATTGTCAAATGCATTCTGGGCAGAGCCAGCAGGAGTGTTGAAACAGCTTGAGTTCCTGTGGAAACTCACCTCAGATGGACTTTCTTTCTGAAGGAGCACACAAGTCTCCAGTTGGGATTTTTTTATATTTTAGAAAATTGCAAAGTTTTCCTCAGCCCTATGAAGACATTTCTAACAGTCAGCAGCTCTCCTTGCTTGTGGCTACTGATTGAAATCCCTTTCCCTACCCCCACAGGTAGGGAACCTGAACAAATACCCACTGCAGTTAATGGGATCATCTTAAATCCTTCAGAAGCCACTATCCTATTTGATTAACCCACTGGGGACTGGTGGATTGTAACAGAATCCAGAGTGTGCTTTAAGTCCTAACCTGTCTCAGTTGCCACAATGTGTCTTAGGGCACCATTTTCCAGTGCATCTTTGCACACAAATGAGGCCGGGCGCACTGAAGCAATGAGGATTACCTACTGCTCAAACTGTAAAGCACATCAAGGAGCATGCCTAACTAATTCCACCACTGGGCGAAGATCATGCTGTAATTCTGACAGTAAGCACAGTCTTTCCAGTTTGCCCAGGGGAACTTCCACTCTTCTCATTCTGCTTTTGATCTGCAGCACCTATGAAATAAAAATACTTAGCAAGCTGCAAACATTAAGAGTGCATTGGAAAACTTGTTCCAAGCCTAGCTATCTGATATTGAATGCGCCCATTGGCACACTGCAAGCAAGAGCAATTTAAAAATCTAAAACGAACATACTACTATTGATCTGATTTTGTCTGCTGCGCAAGGTGCAGGCTGTTCCCTCGAGGTACCTCTGCAGTTCACTCGGTTGGCTGTAGTCCGAAGGCCACTGAACTAGAGAACGGGCTGATTGATTTCCTATTTGTGTCCAGCAGCATTTTGTGGCATTAAATATTATTTAATGGCTTTGATTGCATGATTGCATTTTAATGAAATAGCAAGGAAAGGAAAGGAAAGGAAAGGGAAAGGGAAAGGGAAAGGGAAAGGGAAAGGGAAAGGGAAAGGGAAAGGGAAAGGGAAAGGGAAAGGGAAAGGGAAAGGGAAAGGGAAAGGGAAAGGGAAAGGGAAAGGGAAAGGGAAAGGGAAAGGGAAAGAAAAGAAAAGAAAAGAAAAGAAAAGAAAAGAAAAGAAAAGAAAAGAAAAGAAAAGAAAAGAAAAGAAAAGAAAAGAAAAGAAAAGAAAAGAAAAGAAAAGAAAAGAAAACCAAAAATAACAGTAACCACCTCTTCCCTACTCTATTTATGAAGCAGGCACACTGTCTGGGTGCATTGGATGGTCACATCTTGATTAAGCTGAGCGTCAAGGGTATTGATAGCATCTTTTCTGTATTCTGGGAAACAGCCATCAATAAAACCTTAACAGAGTACAATGGCTTCTACTTTCTTTTTATTAATCATGAAAATATATTTACAGTTGGAGCAGAAGTGCATTCTACAGAAGCATCAGTTTTCTCAGCTACAGCCACATTACAATTCCCTTTCATTTTATAGGAATTGAAGTCTAAAATGGGAGTCAGTTCTCATGAATCTTCCTGTTGCAAGCAATTATTGTTACCAGAAATCTTCAAGGAAAATCAAAACAAAGCTCACAGGCAAATCAAAATGACAAGTTCAAAACAAAAGCACATTAAAGCTTAAAAAAAAAAATAGACCCATTTCCTTTACCAATTCCAACTTAATAAAGATCATGACAAGCATGGTACTGTTATAAATACAGCTGCCTGAATCCCCATTCCTGATCATTTTATATGAAACTGTGTCAAGAAACCACACTTTCAATGGTACTAAATGGGAAACATCTCAACTATATCGACTTTAAAGAGCTAATTTAGGGGTGCAGAACACTATATTACTTTCTTTTTTATGGTAAAATTCTCAGTTCTAGGCTGCAGCTGTTGTTTGTTTGCAGATGGTTTAACTTGTCCAGGGGAAAGAGAATATGGGCAGAATCTCAAGATTTCAGGCAGAGCAGAGGGGACAAGCTTTCTCCTGCAGATCTGCAGCATGTAGTGTGGGTCAGACAGACAGGTTTGCCTGTTTGTGAAAACCATGAAAAGAAAATTCCTCTCCCTCAAATGTTCTCCTGGGACATCTCCTCATGGGAAACATTCAGCGTCTCATGTGATTTAGCGCTTAACACATAGAGGCAATGAAAGAAAAAGAAGAAGAATTAAACTAACACACTCGCACGGTTCCTGTGCATGAAACAAGGAAGCCTTCTGAACACATAAAGCAGAGGGTGAGAAGCCAAAGAAATGAAGTTCCTAACTAGAAAAAGATCTGTCTCCTATGTTAATCCCACAGCAAATATTTGCAAGGACTAAGCAAGCATACTTAATTGGCTACCCTTTTTGTAAGCAGAAGCCACAGAAGATGTTCATCTTCAAATCTGATTTCATACCTTAGCTGTCACTGAGGAAATTAAACATTCAGCAAGTCACTATCTCTGTCAAATATGGAGACAGTTGGCAAAAGTGGGCTGTAATGGTAGAGACTAATTACCAGCTGTATGAATTGTTGCTGTTTTCCTGTCAGTTACGTCATGCTTAATGGAGGAGTGAACTCCTGAGAGTTTTGTATCTGTCATCCCTGCATTTTTACAAATAAAAAGCAAACATAACTAGAGGTCATTCTGAGCTCTATATCTGGGCAGGAAAATTTCTGTGAGGCCCAGCAGATCTCTCCATCAACACAGATTTAAATGTTTCAGTCAGCTTCACAAGATGATTTAAAACTAGCAGACTAAGGCATGGCATGATTTATTTTATGAAGCTGAGTAATATTTAGGTACACGTTTACTTCTAGCAAAAGAATTTCTGGCTACTATTTTCAGGTATTTCCTCCTCTCTGGGGCTCAGAGTGGTTTATGTTGGGCTCTGTAAAACTTGGCAGTAATGATACAGAGCAAAAAGTGATATCAAGAGGAATGGGAGAAATGTATGGATTGTAGATCTATCTTCTTAGTCATAATTACTGAGCTAAGCCTTTCTCCCTCTGAGGCCAGGCTGTGCTGACAGAATCAGTCATAACAGATAAAGGCTGAGTTTCATAAAAAGTCAGAAATGTGGCTTGTTATTAAACAAGCACAATGTATCAGCCCATGTTGGGCAGCCAGCTACACATCAACGTTACAAGCATTCCAGTTTGCTCCACGGTTTTAGAAAAAGCGTTATTAGAGATATTATTCATTAAAGAAAAGTAGATATCAGTATAAGTAAACATCTACACACAATTTCTCACGGGACAACAGACAAAAAGAATACTTCAAAAATGTTAAGGAACGTGATAGCTGAGGGAATTAAATCCTCCCAAACACTGATGTAGGATGCCAGAGGCACAGGTTTCAATTTGTCTTGAATTGCAAGAATGGTCCAATCCAACTCTTATATGAGTTAAGGAGTCCCCTTCTGTCTGCTTCAAAACAGGACATAAGCAGATAGACAAGGGAATTCTTCACATCTCTTAGAATTAACCATCAGTTCTTTCCTTCCTACAGATACTTATGGTCACATTCTAATTAGCACAACATCTATCAATAACCCTGAGAAGACTTTGCAAGAGCAAGCATTATTCTCACTCCTAGATTATAGAGCCATAAATACCTTTACAGAAGTATTTTCTTCTTTTCATCTGACACTAAGGAATAGTAAGTTAAAAAACCTGCTCTGGATCAAATGACAACTCTTGCTGACAGAACTGAAGAAAGACCTCAAGAATTTTAATTTCAGACACAATGAAAGTGCTCTTCACTTCAAAAAATATTAAGACTGGAAAAATTAAGGAAAAAGAACATAGGAATAATTGCAATTTTGCAGTTATTTATGTTTTGTACTTAACGACACCTCGTGATACAGTATGGGTATAAGAGCAGTCTTCACTAATTTGTGTCAGAACAAGACATTCATACTGTTTGAATTGACAAAGATAACAGCACCTCTGTCTTATGGTAGAGAGGCTGGCAATGTGTGAGATAAGCAAGACATGCTGCTCAGATAAAAAAATAAAATCTAGCAATTATTGACCGTCAGTTGTTTGAATCTGCTAAAGATAAGCAACACCACGTTCCTTTCCTTCATCATGGAAGATGACTGGGGTAAGTTTTCTGTTGATTCTCGCCTACTGATATAAGGTATTGCATTGCTGTGCAGTTGTGCGAATGTAACAGGAGCTGGAAAATACTTTTGCCTTCAACTGGAAAGTGAATGTACTGAGATATGTTATACAGGTAAAGATGTTGCAGGGGTTATGGCAGTTCTGTTGTGAGCAAGGAGAGGCTACAGGAAAGGGGGGACTTTCTGTGTCTAAAGCATAAAACCTATGCTCTGGTTCAGCTCTGTATAACCTGGATAGTGAGCTCAGCTGCCCTGCGAGGGACTCAGCAAGGTTACCATTTTGGCACTTCATTTCACTGAAGTGTATCTTGATCTGAACCTCCTTTTCATGGCTATTTTCTTTATGTGATTGCAGTGAGATCTAAACCTCCCTGCAGGTGTTACAGAAGTTCAAACTTTAGCATAAATGTTCAAACCTTACACATGCTGTAGACTGCAACTCCTGTCTACATAGAGACCGATGACCTTGATTTACAGACACATACATTCTCAAGAAAATAATGCACTTAATTCTTCACTCAGATTACTGGTAACTAAACAAATATTGGGTGACAGAGAACTTGGAGTGAAGAGCTGCAAGGGCTGTCATGACATCCAGACACTTCTGTGAACTGCACAACACCAGTTTGGCAAGGCGGGAAGGAGGTGGTATTCAGGCTACAATCAAATGAAGACTTGAGTATTCCCATGTATGTTATTATGACTGTAAAAATAATTAATTGGCTTATTAACCAACAATAAGTTTCTGCTAGTTGGGCATGTCCCCTTTGATTACTTCTCCTGCTTTACGGGGAATTAGGGACTATTGCTACCCACTGTATCAGACATTATGAACACTCGCTGAAAAACACTGAAAATATAGGACATTCTCCCTTTTCCAATCAAATTATTATGGTTACATGGTTTTGCCTTTTCCATTATCTCAGTAACATGAATTACTGTAATACTGGTATAAATAGAATCTCTCTTTTTTTGCCCTGTTTTAACAATTAGGCAGCTTTCAGACTTGGCCATAGGGTTGTTAAAATTAATTGCAATATGACAATACAGGTCACAGCTGGGATGAAAAGACCTAAAGCACAACATGGTAATATTAGGTAATAAAGATGAATTTTACAGTGGTAAATTTGTATTGTATACAGTCTTGAAGCAAGGCATTTCAGAACATACCTGAATAGTTACATTCCTGACAGGCATATGCATAACAAATTGTGTTCAGACTCCAGTGGAGAGAGGTTCACTGGTTATTTCTGATTCTTTTCTGGTTCTGAAATAGATCCATGCAATTATCTGAAATCTGCATCTGAAATTAGCTGATTGTTTCAGCTCCTATTTCTTATACAGAAAAAAAAAGTGAGGGGAAGAAAGAGAAAGAAATGAAGTGACAATTTGATTGGATTGCAAACTTACTCAGCCATCACTGAGATGCCTGAAAGGCCAGACACTTAACTTTCCTTTGTACAGATTAATTAGCCAGCTGTGACTCCTAGATCTCTATTTTTAAATAACGACTTGCATAAATCTCTGAAGACAAGAATCTACCACTGCTACATTACATGCTACTGTGGCTGCAGTTGTTACTACCAGTGAAAATTCAAGTTTGCAAGAAACTGATGTCAAATTTTTCCACAAAGATCACAAAAATGAACCCTAACACCTATATCGTTTTACTTGGGCTACCCCTATTTCTGATATAAGATTACAATAAATTGTATATCATACAACTGCGGCATCGGAAATATTCAAAGATCTGGCATAGTGTCTGTGTTTTAGCTAGAATTAACACCTGTTGAAAGGCAAAAGCCTGGGAAATGTTGCAGTAAGCCATGGCAGGTAAATATGTCCCAAGGCTCATGAAAACTTCATTACTCACACTCACACGTGGATACTTATAACTTCAGTGAATGTAAGCAGAACTATTTTGTAATTTTTCAGATTGTTTTTGGATACTTGTGTTTATTACCATTGGGCTCCTGGCTCTCCCCCATTCTGAGCATCTACGCTGAAGTAGGTTTAAATATCTGCAGGTTTCAGATAAGATTTGTTCCTTTTTCCTCCTCAGGTTTGGATTCCTCCAATCCATGTAAAATTTCTCTTTGTAATCACGATAAAGACAAAGCACAAGATGAAAGGAATAGCTGCCTGCTGAGTGAGGCTCGATAGCACATACCACAGTACACTGTTGCCAGCTGGAATAGCATTCAGGATTCAGGTGTCATTTGTAAACAGGATTTTTAACAAAATGATAATCAGTGTAATTGTCATATCATTAAAGGTAGAAGAGGGACAAGATATGAAATGTTCCAGAACTAAAGTGCTATGCTGCAGTATTAAGCAAGTTACCAACATCTTGCAGTAGGTTTGCCTCAAGGAACACAAAAATAACCCAGCTCTGAAACATCACAGTAGTTATTTAGCTGGCACAAAAGATCAACAGATAATTACAGTGTATTTTGGTAATTACAGTGGATATGATTTATGGTATATTTTAATTACCACAGAGAGCCTAGCATGAAGGATGAATAGTTAAAAGTCAAGATAAATATATGAATACTTCATCCATAAAAATTAATCCATTAAGTCACATGCACCACACTGATATCTGCAAGAAACTGCAAAACTACAGAAGAATAGCCCTTCTCAATTTGTTATTTAAAATACTGACATGTTGCAGGATGGTTTTGCTATCTGCCAGATTCTGTAGCACAGTTTTGTTCCCCATTGTGAGCCTATAGCTTTAAGGTATCCAATGGTAAGAAAACACCCAGTGCTTCACTTTAAATATGAAAATGCTATTTTCACATCAAATGCTATTTTCTTAGCATTATTTCTGCCTCATGCAAATGAATTCCAGCACTGTTGTAGGTGAGTCTCTCCTCAATTATGCAAACTTTGGTCTTCAGTATAGAGGTCATTATGTGACATACAAAAATTGTATAGTAATGAGGTTATTCACATTCTGTTACAGTGCGTAAGAATTGAAAGCCAAAAGTGAAATTAACTTTCTTCCTGGTCTTTTTTGTCTCCATAGATTTAGGATTATATCACAGTGCTATAGTATGCTTAAGATATGAATATTTTGGAACACAGCATCATACCAGTGTAACAGAAGCAAACACCATAGTGGGGAGCATTACATTAACACCCCCATTCTGAGCTCTAGGAGATCAATTTCACATATAATTCAGCGTGATGTTTACCAATTCATTACAATGACCTGCCTTGCTACTTCCTTCCAAAACTGCAAAAATGAAAATGTCACACGTATTTGCATTCAGGGGGTTACAGTGTATCACTGCACACTTCTCATGCTGTCTAAACAAAAGTCTTTCTGCTGTCAGTCTAATGGCTCAGCTGCTAACCCCATCTGAACCGCCTTTGGGAGGCATCAAGATACTGGTAGCTTGAGGCAGGAAAAAGATGAAGCACTTTGTTCCCTAAAGAAAGAGAAAAGCTGCTGTCAGGTCAGTGTATATCCCACAGGATCTTTGTCTGGAAGTTATTAGAATAGGCTGGAAGTGTGACTACCAACAGCAGAGTGGCTGCCATGGGAAGCTGGAACTACTCTGTGCACAGGAAAGAGATTGGCAGATTAGGAAACTGCCTTAGCTCAAGCTGGTTGTGAATGCATCTCCAAGGACAAAAGATCACATTTGCTATGTGCATGGATAAGGACACCCACATGCTGGTATCTAAGCTTAAACTCTGTTTCAACTCGCTGTTTGTTGAATCTTTCTACACCCAAAACAGCTTTAGAAAAATACGTACGACATGTATGGCCCCAATGTCCTTAAAATAAGCCTCTATCCACCATAAAAAATAACCCTAAACCGTTACATTAAGAACCCCCCTTCCCCAAAATGGTCATTAAAAATCATCTGAAAACCATAAAATGAAATGAAGACTGTAACTTTACTTTGGAGTGACATCCCAGCATGGACAAGTTGAACTGCCCTGCACCTTCATTTTGCCGGATACCAACAGTGATGTGGAACACATGAGGTGTGTCATCAGACATTTGTTATCTTTAAGTTTCCACTTGAAAATGAGTTTTGAATTTTCATTTATTATTTTTCCAGTAAACCAGCAGTAATGCACTATTTTGTGCATACAGCAAACATAATCTGAACGAGTCATGGTATTTTCAGAAAATGCGTACGTCTGGTTCATCATCAGTAAAAGACAATATTATCTTTTGCTTTTCTGAATGAAGAATGCACCAATGCAGTACAGAGGAGTGTAACGCCAAAAGGAGATATCCAACTTTAGCTAAGGAACAAAGCACAAGTTCCATGTCTCCTCCCTGCACTGCAATAGTGCAAGAAACGCCTGTCCAAATGGCCTGACCTTCTAAAGTAATGAATACCCAGCAGCTACTGCTGAGAGTGCTGTACCACAGAATTCATTTAAACTAAAGCCATTTTTTAAGGAGAAGATTTTTCACAAGAAAAACATGCAGTTATGGGAATAGAAATGCCAAGCATACCCTAGGAAATCTGCTCAGTATCAAGCCCTGGAGTGAACATTTAACTTTTGGTACCTACGTGCATAAGCCTTTGTTATGTTTTCCCTGTGTTTTATGGAATAAAACTATTTAAGGGAAATTTTTAATTTCTGGTGACACCTGGCAACTCCTTGAGGCAACCAAGAAGTCAAAACTCCTAATTCAGCATTTATTTGCTTTCCAACTCTTCAACTTTTCCTCTTGCAGGAGACTTGTGGCCCTGTCAGTATGTTCGAGAAAAAGCGTAACATAATTCTGTTGCATAAAATGTTCTTTAAAATACAGTTCTTCCAAAACATTGCCTTTTTTGTGACTTTCTGGGTATTCACGTGAGGAAGAATCCCATCATGTCTTCACACACCTCACTGAATTTCTCAGCTTTTGGGAGATAATAGATGTTCTCTGACTTCTTTGTTTGAAACACCAACATATTTGTGTTGAGATCTAGGGTCTGAGGTTGAAGCATTATTACAAAAGCAAAGTAGCAGGAAGTTCTAAATGCAATTTTCTGTGAGACAGAAGTACATTCTGTTCCACGTTTACATTCAACAATCTTTTCATGCTGAATGCAATACCATTATCACATCTATTTGAATTCTTTCTCTGCTAAGGCACAAAAGAAATAATTCTTAATCACACAGCCAACATAGACTTGCAAGCCATTAGGAGAGCAAAATTTCCCTCTGTGCTGAAAGAGCTACACCACAAGAGACGTGGAGGTGAAGGAAAGCTATTGTTTAGCCACAGGACAAATCCTGTGCCCGGCACGCTGCATGCTGGCACAGTGCCTGGTATTCTGTTCAGTACAGCTCCAATCTGAAAGAATTATTCTGTATCTGGAGAAACTTCTTGCTAAGACAGTGCCTATTGTTTAGTATCTTTCCACTGGTGCTCAATGTTCCGCTACTGAGTTTTTGAGGTCTGGAGCAACAGCCTATGGATGAGAGCACAAAATTAGTTAGCTCACTGTATTCGATACCTCTACTTGGCTCAGGCAGGCAAGAGACAGATTCTACCTGTCGTATTTGCAAGAAAAAATCTGATTCCATTAAGAAATTGTCTCTGAGATCAGTAACCTGTTTACTCAAGGGCAGACCAGCAGAAATCTGAAAATTAGAGAATGTGTAGCAATTGTATCTGACGCGGAGGGAGAGTCTCTCAGGGAAAAATCTGCCCATGCTCCTCCTGTCAGGGTGGGAAGCAGCAGAGATTACAGTCAGAGATTCTCCTTGCTCTCATCCCTGAGGATTTCTGAGCAGCAGTGTGAGAAGGAATAGGGTCTTTGTTTCATAGAGAAGCAACAATAGCTTCATGAGGACAAAATCCTGGTATAAACATGCTCTGCTGTAAAAAGTAACTTGGATCAATGTGGCTTTTTGTACTGTCAAATACCAGGACTGCTGCATTGCACCATTTTCTCTGGAAGTAACAGCATAGAGCAGTCACTATTTCAGTACTACCAGAAGTAGAACTAAGGGTAATGTGCTATATTGGGCTGTTGCAGGGCAATGAAAAATTAGTGACAGGGAATTCCCATAATCAGTGGTTTCAGAGCTTCTGGACTTAAATGAACCTTTCCCTGAATCTACGGGACTGGGAGATGCCAAATTTATCCATTTAGAAATGAAAGCAACTTTCTTGTCACAGAGCTGTTTTATGTATTATCCATTCTGTGACTTCTCGATGGTCTTCCATCAAATAATTCCTGCTCTGTTCTGTGAATATTGCTAAAGCTTCAGAGCAGTGTTTGCTTTAATATCTGTAAATTATATTCATGGAGAATGCAGTTAATAATCTCCGAGCTTAAAAAGTTCTTAATTCAAACTATGTCCCACACTTTCCTCATCATTCACTTTGTCATTCAAATACATAAAAACTTGCAATCTGAAACATTTCTTCTGCAAATGACTGCGATGACATTTCTAGTCTCTTGGTTACAGCTAAAGAGCCTTTAATTCATTCCACCACACATGAAGGAAAGGACAACACTCCAAACACACATTCTTTTCTTCAAGGTCAACTTCTTAGGAGGCAGTTTCCCTACACGATTATAAAACTGCTATTATGAGCCTCTGAGATTAACCCTTTCCTACTGCTTCTGAGTTTAACCCACTACTCGCATTAATATGCAAAAAATCTTTAAGAACATGCAATTTTTATCATGACTGTTAATAAAATGGAACATCGTAAACAATAAAGTTTAATTAGTAACTAAAGTGTCTATGGCAATTAAATAAGAAGGAAGTGTTCTGGAACGCAGCAGGATGAATTATACCTTGAGTAATCTACATTTCAAATGAATTTTAAAGATGTTATTGATGGCAGTTGGGGGGAAATTGAGATTTTTAGAAAATAAGATATTGACTCTATGACACTCAAGTACATAACTTGGCTGAACACGAACTTGGTACTGGAAGTGCAGGTGGAACTAATGGGAACAGCTAATAATAACAACTGCACTGAGAAAAACCATGAAAATATAAAAGCTGGAGAGAACCGAGTGTAATGACAGGACTCATTAGTGTTAAGCCAAAATAGCACTTCAAATTAAAGAATACATCTTCAGTTATTTAGGAAAGAAAAAATGCTAACGTATTGCATGCCTGAGTGTTCGAAACCAAATGCAGCTGCTTTCTATAGTCACAACTCCACCTGAAACACAGTAATCATCTAAGATTCAGAGCAAAGGTCCTATTGCAAGACAACCTGGGAATAACTTAAGTGGACAAGTAGTGGAACACTGTCTACTTGTTTCAGCTCACAGTTCATTCCACCTGAATTATTCAACCTACAACAGCAAAGACAGTTAATTGTCTGGGTAGGAACAAAAATAGAGGAAAAGAACCAGGCAGCTGTGTCCTGAGGCCAAGATTTCTCCTCTATGACACGAAGGTAAAGAAAGCATCAGTGTTCACTCTTTTGTGGAAAAAGTCAGTGAAAGGTACATGGAGAAAGAATTATCTGTGGCTGATTCACTCAGAAAGTGGGATTTCAGCTTTGCACAAGATGCTTTGAAAGCCACCAAAACCTCCCTGGTTTGCCTGAGGATAGTGTCACCTCCAAACCAGGCTGGTCCTGGATGCTGCTGAGGCTGTACCATATGTTTTGTGTGTTATCCATGAGGATATGAGTAAGAAGACATAAATTCTTTGTCTATGGGGTACAGCATCGTTCCCACTGATGTTAGAGATTGGAGATTCGTTTTCATGATATTAAGAACTGAAGATACTGTTTCTTATTCTTGCATTTCACAGGTCAATCTAATCTTCACAACAGTCTGCGCTCCTAAACCACTCTTGTGTTCAGGGCTTCTTGTTGTTGCTGTTGTTTTCTCCTGTCCACAATGAGCAAGTGAAATATAAGACACGAAATTCGGGGCTTTGGATCTATGCTAGAATTTCCTTTGGTTACATATTGATCCTTGAGACTGTCTACTTTGTCCTTAGGGGAGGTTGAGTAAGAAGAGCAAAAGGCATTTGCCAATAGCTTCATAAACAAAACCCCTCAGCACTGCTCCTACACACATCCCTCTGTTTGCATATTTAAGAACATCCCAGCATTCAAAGATAGGATTTTCAAAAGTATTCAGGTGTTTGCTTTGCTTTGCTACCAAGTATAATGGAAGGTAAAAGCACCCCTTACCTAATGGGACTCCTGATAAGCCTTTGCTCCTAGCAAATCCTATCTATCTCCCAGGCTTTTCTTCATAAGAATATCTGCACAATTAACACCACAAGAAGCTCATATTTCAGCCCAAGGGATGTTTGCTACACAGGGTAAGTTCTCCCTGGAATATCTGCAGCTGAGCCACAGGCAGGGGTTGTTCCTGCTACCCAGGTGACAAACTTCTTTCCTACTGCTCCTCATTATTACAAGGAGACAGTGCCAGCAGCTTTCTTCTGTTCTGAGGTGCAGTGGGCAGAGCGAATCTCCTCAGATCCTCTCTTCTGAGAAGTGCTTTGTACTCTGCCATTCACATCTGTGCAACATGAAGGCAACGCAAAGGCAGAGAAACCGTGAAAGCAAAAATCCAAATGTGTGATATAAAGGCTTGAAGTTTTCTACTTCATGCTCTTCTAATATTTCTGAAATGAAATAACACTAGATCTTTTTAAGTGCACACAGAAAATCTGATCTTGCAAGTGCTGGCTGCTCCCCTCCTGGTGCTGAGTGCTGCACCTGATGATTTAGAGCTCCAGCACTCAATGTGTTTGCTTAGTACCTGTGGGACCAATCTCATCATTTATATTTTTATTATCACAAAGTGGAAGAAAAAACCTGAACTCTCAGAGTTTATATTGTTAGTATGTGGAGTGGCCATACAGCTGACTTCCGGAGCAAAGCTTAGCAACTGGAAGGCACGCAGAAGTGTCTGCATACAAAGTGGCTGAGAGCTCATTTTTCCTTGAACTAAAACTTCAGTCAGATGACATGACATATGGAAATGGCTGCTTCTGGATTGGCTCATTACAGCTCTTAAGATCTCTGATTCACCTGCTATTCTGAATGCATACAATTCCAGAACTTCTGTAAGTACCACACAAAAATAATGGTATGTGCACAAATGTTTTCAGACCACTTGAAAAAAAAGCACTCTATGTTTGTTACCACAAAAATAAAAGCACATTTCTTTCTTCTGTGAAGGTCAACACATGATGGGTAGTGGTGAATTCTGACACACACAGATCGCTCTGCTCACTTAGCCTTGTGCAGGTGAGGGATGATAGTGCCTTTCAAGATCAAAACCAGTAAAACATCTAAATTTTGCAAAGGGTTGTGGGTGTTTAAAATGAGCCAAATCTAAATCTTGTGTCTGGAAAACACTTGCCTTTGAGATGTTTTCCTACCAGCTAGGCACAGATCAGAGGTCTGGAGTTTGAATTTTTTGTTCCTTAATACCTGTTTCTTTCCTGTGCATAACAATGCAACAAAATAGGGAAGAAAGGCTGCCTTATAATTAGAGCAAAAGGCACAGCATGAGGAGAGGAGATATTCACACAGCTTAATTGAGACACTTTTCCCCAGGCTTTCTGCAGCCACTAAAGAGAAAGAACTTCAGAAGGCAACTTCAGGGCCACTAAGTAGGGCTCTATTTTTAAACACCTCTCTCTGATGACTCTCAAAAGGTCTTCAACAGCTATGAAGAGGCTTTCTCTCCAATGAATACAGTAGGAGCAAGAAAGCCAACCCTCTAATGCAGGTCTCTAATTAGGAATTCAATCTTTTGTTGTTTCCACTTATTCTGGAAGCCAGTGTGCCTGACAAAAAGCAGGTGCCTTCATCATCTCATCTGCAAAGTGGGACAGCTGCTCCCTTGTCCATCTGCAGCTCCAGGGCTGCAAGGGTGGTGGTGGTGAAGTCTGAATCACTGCAGCTGTGTAGTGGGAATATACACAGAGCACACAGAGTGTGGTGCCTGGCACTGAGGCACTCTTCATGCTGACTCTAGCAGCAGATCTCCACAGACAACCAAACTGGAGGGAAAGACACTTTACCAGTCCTTAGCTGCTAGGACCAAAATTAGAATATGAAGAGAAGTACTGACTTAAATGCTATGCATTGTACAGAGAGAAGGTTTTCCCTCCTGTTAATGCTATCCTGGATGTAGAATAACTATTTTAAAATGTTCTATGATTTTAGAGCATCCAAAAGGTCAAAGTTTAATAACTACGGTGTATAATTCCCTCTACCTTCAGCTCTGCCTCTAGTGTTATTAACTTATCTACAGTCTGGACATAATACGCAGCGCACAGTTCGAGCAGTGCTCTGCCGAGCTGACAGGATCCGCTTCTCAGGGGATGTAAGGGTAATTCAGCCTCCAACTTCATTGAATCCTCTTTGGACCAAAACCTGCTACTTGAACAAAAGTTGCCACAATGTGTCATACGCTACAGCACAGAAGAGATGTGAGATGTGGTGAACGTTTGTAATTGAAAACACGGCAGCTGAGTGCAAGAGGAAGCTAGCAGTATTTCAAAAAACGAGTGAGACGGTTCTACATGGGTAAATAGCACTTCTCACTAGAGGTAGCCAGGATAGAGAACAAAAGGCTTTCTCTTCCTTCCACTGGAAGCAGACTTGGTCTTTACACTGATTACACCAGCCACTACTCTTGGATTACCCTAAGAGTGAATCAAGGCCTGAGTCAATATGTCAGTGTGAGGGAATCCACATTCTCCCAGCCTCAACACAATCAAATTCAAAATTCAGCTAAACTAACTATTTATTCAATTAACTTCGTGTTTTTCCATGGAGATGGCCTTTCTCAGCCCCTTCCATGAGAAGATGTATCTAAAAAACACTCAAGCCAATGAACGACCACTTTGGGCTTTAATAGCTTTTGTTCAGCACCTCTTTCAATGAATTTGGACAGCCTTTCCTCTAAAATTGATCACAGATACTTACTAATAGGAATTTAAGCTGTACTGAATTTTTAAGTATTCCTGTAACAACGGTTAGTGGTTTTTCACGTGGGTCAGACTTGCTCCCAGCCCAACACTGGATGAGCATTAGCATGCAAATTTGCACATTCAAAAGGAAAACCCCAATCCTACAAAAATCTCATACGTGAAATGTCAAAATTTACTTTCCGTAAACATTTCTACCAGATGTGATTGCTTGAATGTTTGCAGAGTTAATGTGAGAATCCAAAGTAAATTAATCTTAAAATTAAAGTGAATATTCAAAGAAGTTTTTAGCTCAAATTACTCATCCAGCTTTGTTTAATACAGAGGCCAAGGAACTAACATGCATGGAGGCAAGAGCTTAATTTCAGTCTCCTTTCTGTTCCAATCTTTTATGCTTTCCGGGCATGGCATAGCCCATGACTCTTCAGTTCTGGCAGTTAGAAAACCTTCATTAGTAATAATGTTTATATCAAAAAAGAAAGAAAATATTTTCATTTTTCTCATCTCAAGAAACAAATCTGGAAAGAAATGTGACATTTCTCAGCTGTAAATACACTGTACCAGGGATTATCTCCCTGCCTGTGCTCAGAATTAGTATTAATGCCATGACACCATGAAACAGACATATGGAAGTGTTACTTGTTTCTCATTTACCAAATAGATAAGAATATGGAAATAGTTTCAGTCCATTTGTTTGATGAGCTTCCTAAGCCAGTAATAAACAAATCAATACAATTAGTTTTAGCTCATCATCATTAGAAACCTTCACTACTGGGATACAATTTAATTATACCTCTT
Organism: Coturnix japonica; assembly: GCF_054131305.1. NCBI lineage: Eukaryota > Metazoa > Chordata > Aves > Galliformes > Phasianidae > Coturnix > Coturnix japonica. The sequence continues at coordinate 19,173,718 of NC_140673.1, forward strand.
GTTCCAAAGCAACAGAAAACCTTTGAAAATGGGCTACTTTGCCAACTATCGAACCAGGAGGGAGGAGCAAGAGGAAATATCAGTGCTGGTAGAGTTATTTTCTAAGCAGGGTGTACAACATATAAAGCATATTGTGCGATACAATTTTCCTGATTGCAAATCTAAAATATTCCTGCCATTAAGTGCTTACGAGCAACCCAATGTGAAATCCAGCTGTAAAATGACTGTGTATATGACATGCTTCATGAGAATGTTGCAATTAATGCGGCATGCATCAATCACTCTTGGACTTGATTACAAACTGCACTAATCCTAATTGATTAATTAAGCTCCAAAGTTACATACAGTAACGTAGGTCAAAAATCCTCACCATATGCGCTCTAATGTCCCCATATTCATTCTCACTGTGGAGATTGATGCTGTTACTTTGCTCTCAGCTGTGCACATAGATTCTGACAAGTAATGTTGGGCTAAACATGGATATCCCCCCAAATAATTATTCTTTGGTACAGGAACACAGCTAGCTATGTCAATTAAATGCACAGGAAATACACATCCAAATGAAACCCTTCAGGCAGGAGAAGGAAAAGGTTGAAATCTTAACCCAACTTCTCTGGAGAACTCATGAATCCCACTTCTGCTGTAGCTACAGAACAGCCCTCACCTTAGGAGGAGATAAGACAACCTCAGGTTTTGTGTGCTGCATGCACTTAGGATGCCAGCTCTCCAAAGCTGCCCATTAACACTTCAAGACTTTAACTGCTACTCGTGCAGCAAGTCATTGTACCACAGGTGCACTCACTCCTCTCTAAACTGTGTCCAACATCTCTACAAGCAAAGATTACCCAGGAGACGGATGGCTGGGGCAGAATGGTGCCAGCCTGCATAGGGAGAGGGGCACCACAGATGCATAGCTGGAAGTGACAGAGCCCTGTGGGGAAGGAGAGAAAGCTCCAGAGAGTTCCCCATTGGGGCTCCTTATCAAAGGCTGCATTTTCCAGGTTTTATCTGCAATGGTTTCAATCCTCCAGGGGAAATGTGTCAAAGGTGACTTGATACATAAATAACACTATTGGCATCACTCAAAAAGCATTACATTCACTGCACATCCAGCACAAAGCTCTCTATTGTATTTGTAACAATGCATCTTTGGATGTCACATTTTAGATCGACTTGTAGGAACTTTTTAAACAATCAATAAACGTTATCTCCAAATTAATTGCTTAGATGTTTAAAAGTGTATTTCTGCTCAGTACCCAGCACCAGACAGTAGTAATCAATGCATTCAATTGTATAATTATTGCCCCAATTATCATCTTATTTTTGAATGGCACCACAAAGAAAAAGTAATTTTTAGAATACAGGAACTACTGCACACCTATGTGGAAAAAGAATGAGTTTATTTTAGGTTTCTATATACAGATGTGAGATGCTAACCTCAGAGAGACATGGACCTTGCTGTAACAAAACACAAACATTACAGTGGGTTGTCCCAGCAGTGTCCTGGTTCTGTCCTCTCCTGGCTCTTAGCCTCTCCAGCCCCCTGGCAGAACAGTACAAGAAGCTGGAAAGCTGAAATGCCCCTGGCTTTGTGCCGTATTTCCAAGCCACAACTGAAACAGTGGTGTTGATAACTCATTGCTTTTTCATCCTAAAGCCAAAACATCTCATCGCACCAGACAGAGTGAAGAAAATCAACTCTGTCCCAACTGACACCAGGTAAGCAGAAGCTCAAAATATTATCAGAATGAAAACGTGGGCACTGTAAGGCACTGAGATGCAGTCCATGAAAAGGATCTGCTTTTTTGAGTCTGTGAAGTTAGTCTTCACTTTCCACAGGACTCTATCATCATCAGAAACAATAAAAAAAGATTAAGGAAAACAACAGAAGATAGGTATGAAAGGAAAATTACCCTAAGCTTCCCCAGTAGTGCTAAAGCAACACTGCCAATTCAGTATCTCAGCGCTACAGTCCCACAGTGAGCATCTGAAGATATCGAGAAAACAATAGGATTGTTTTTTAAAGCCTCTTATATGGGTCTTTACATTTTGCTTGGCAAAGTCAACGAAAATAATGTGGTCTGCTTTCATGTTTGTTTGTGGTTAGTCTTGTCACTGGATGTCAGTACATTCTCAAATGCATTTTTGACCACAGACATGGATGCATTTTCTCCTCCTAAGGTTTAACACTTCAGCTTCTCTTCCATCAGGTCTCTGGATCATAATTCAAAAGTAATGGACTAGCATTACTTAAATTGTCATCTGGGTACACAGCCATTAAATAGAGCTGAGCTGATAAAAAGAAATAAGCTACCACTGGTGAAATATATTGATGGCTGAGCCCCGTTCCAAATTTTTCAGTCCATCCAATAGAGCAAAGATGGCACTGTGTTTTCAGAGCTATTAAAAGCACATATTTTTCAGAGGAAGTTTGCACTGTTTAGATTGAAGTGCTCAGCTGTGCTGTACTGTCTTTGCTGCACCTTCCTCAGCCTCACAGGACACAGCGCTGGCTGCAAGCCAATAAAGCAAATCCTACAGGAGGCTGCAGTTAAGATGAAAGGGATGTGAGTTTGGAGGAGGAAATGCAAATGTATTAGCACAGTCGTGCCTGAGGAGCACGAGAAGCTGAACCTTTGGCACAGATGAAGATACTCTTCAGGGTAGGCCTGTGCCTGCCCCACACGTAGCCACTGCTGAGTCCAGGGGAAAATGCAGTAGTAACCTTAACTCACACATCCTCACAGTGAAAAAAGGAAAGCTACTGAATGTTAAATACGTGGCAAGGCCATTTTCTAGGATGGCCTACCATCTGCAGCACAGTAACCCAATCAAGCAAATGCAGGAGATATTTGTCTTTTTCTCTGCATCAAATGAACCAAAGTTCAAAAAGCAAAAAAACCAACACACGTTGGAAAATGGAGGTAAGACAACTGTCTGATGGTTTGACCTTTCATGCCAGTGAAAAATACAGGACTTGTTACTATACATATGGAAACCCTTTCTCAAGAGGAAACTTATTTCAGTGGACACCGCACAGAAGAACACACACATTCTGTGCTTTTATCTGAACATCTGATTGTATATATGCAAAACTGCTTGATTCTGTCATCACTCTGGTAATTTTGTTGTTTTACTGCTTCTTTTAAAACAGATGATAGCTGCAACTACTGCAATATCAGTCTAAAAGCTTTAGATGCACACCTGCTTACATATGCATTATCTGTGGTGCCTCACAGTCTGACGGCTCTTCACTGATCAGGTCACTCAGATCCACAGTTACAATGTCCATTAGGATCTTGCAGTGAATTCTGCTGTTTGATTGTTCCAACAGTTTTTCCTAGGAGGATAAAGCAATATGGCCAAATCCTCTATTTCTATAATGTAGTTATAATAATAGGCCTATAATTCCTATAGCAACCACTTAGCCCTATTCACATGCTGTAAAATACAGATGATGTGAAATTTAACAGTCATGAGACCCCTCAAAATTGCTTCTGCTCTCCAAGATTTAGTTAAGCTTATCTGGGAAATTTATTCCAAAGGGGATCATACAAGTTCATCTGCAGTTGCTGGTTCAAAGGACAATCTTGTGATTTTAGAATATAGCCTTCCATTTTAATTGAACCCAGGATGTTGAAATCATGCTGCTGCTAAGCATGTCCTTTACCACTGTCTTTTTATCCTCCAAAACTGAGTGGTCTGAGTGGGTGATTGTTATGGAAATGAATAAAAAATGTCAAGAGATTCTGAATTTCAAGCATTCTGCTGCTGTTATCAGATCAGACAGTATTGTATGATGTAATTAATTGTGTATCTGTCCAGTGTACTCAATTAGAAAGCTTGTATAAATTGAAATAAACATTTCTCGAAGGTACACATCCAGATGGCCAACTCGCATGTATGCCCTATAACTTGGAATGCCTACGCATGCAGTCAAAATGTCAAGGATCCTATTCCATCACCATAGTTTCTAGAATTTCATATGATAGGAAATCAGCAAGTCACCTGAAAAGCATTTGAGATGACATAAAGCAAACAATATGTAGGAATTTCACCTAATCTAAAGATCCATGAACAGGGGACAGCTCCAATTTTATAATCTCGCTTCAAAGATAAAGCCTTTCACATAATCACCCAAAATTTTAATTTCTCCGCACAGAATGAAATTCCAAATAGTTTTTGACAGTGGTAACTCTTATGCAAACCTATTTCATTTTAGTAGATGAACATCAATTCATACCATAATGAAAAGCAAATCTTCAAAGTTGTCTCTCTCTCTCACTTCCCTTGCATTTAATATAAATCGATGACACGACGTGACCGCTATCACAACATCTGTCCTTGCAGATTATTTTCTTAGTTAGCTTCACACATTTAATCAACGATGCTAAGATACTAAAATGACTCTGCTGCCTTTTTTTCAGTTTTTCAAGACTCAGTCTCCTTGTAACTTTCAGTCTGCACGTGAGTTAAATAAAGCTTCTTGAATGTGGATTGATATAGGGGTGATACTTATATTAGAAATAGCATATATTGTACTTAAATCTGGTGATCTAATTTAAATGGAAGAATTTTTGAGTGCATGTATCACAGACAGCGTAATAGTTTATCTTTCAACAGGTCTCCTGTTATACACTGTAAACTTCAATCAACATGCTCAGAAAACATCTCATATATATAAACTGACTCCTAATTTTGTGCTGACATTTGTAATAGCACAACAGTCCCACAGATCTTTCTATTTTATTTGGCAAAGTGCTCTTTACAGTATCATTCCCTCTCTCTCTGGAGATATATAAAGGTTTAACTGGAGCTCTAGGACACACAGCACATGATTAGAGAATTCATCAACAGCCAGCCAACCTCGTTATTACTCCTTCATTCCCAGGTTTATGAAAAGGGCTGTTAATTTAGGAGGCAGCACATTTACCTCTGTCCCAGTGCTGCCGGAGCGATGGCCTGGATTCCTCCCACACTTGCACTGTTCTGTGTTTGCAGTAACTCCAGTAAAGCCATCACTAACACTGATGCAAAGCCCTTTATCTTTGGGAAAGCAAGTGTTCTTTCTTACTGTAACGTAAGTGCTTTTTTTTTTTTTTTTTTTTTACATTGGAGCTGTTAAAACTATCAGAGTTCATCTTGCAAGGCAAGAGACATTTCACTTTTATAGCCAAATTCCAGTTTGAATAATTACAAGAGCCAGTTAAAAATACGTTTCCAACAAAAACAGGGGCAACATTTTCATGAAAACATTTTCTTTCCATGATGCTTTTTCCACTCTGTGCCAACACACATTTGTTCTTTCCTTTTGTTCTTAAATGGCTATATGCTGTTTAGCAACCATTGCATTTCATCCCAGAGGTGGCTGCATTTCACAATGGATAAAAGAGACCCTTTTATAAATAGTAAAGTTAATTATTTCGTCTTATTTCTTCATTTCCACCTAGATTAACTGTTATAAATAAATACATTTACAGCCATCAAATACTACCACCTAATTTCCCATTAGATTCATTCTCCACACTTCTTCCCCATAAACTCAGACTAAGCTTTTTTATACGAAGAGAGCACATGATTTTTAATTCCACCAGGGTTATGTCTTTGGGTCAAAGCATAATTGCCTACAGTAAATAGAAGCATAATAGAGTGACTTGTAAATGGTGAGACAATATGCTGGACCTGCTCAAAAGACATCTGGTGCCCCAATTCACAGATAGCAGCACTGAACGGCATTTGTTTTCCCCCGCTATGTGGAAATCCAATTTCCTCCGAATGAGGGGGAAATCATATTTTTATCAACTAAAGAGAAAGTAAAAGAGCAGGCAGATACCCAGTTTTGTGGGTATCACACAGAGCATCTCCAGCTTTGCAGATGGTGTACTATTGCTTTAACTAAAGCACTGCTGGTCTTAATTTCTGCAGGTAACATCTAGCTCTAGGGAACCAAGGATGTGTCTGTGGGAAGACCAGTGGAGAAAAAATTCTGCATCTTTACATTTAGAACTAGCCTTGGGTTCTACTATTCAGTAGAGCAGCATGGCAGGAAGGCATATAATTCTTCGTAAATTAGGAAGGGGTCTCCACTCCCCACACTGGTGCCAGATGGAAGCGATGAACTACAATTAATGTTTGCTCCACTCACAGATGAATGGGCAAACTCCAAACTGAGAGGGTCATAGCTCAGTACTGCTCTGCAAAGGAGACAGGAACAGACCTTTTCAACACCTGGTAGCCACATGCCAGGTATCCTTAGCATTCTTTCCACCAGCTCAACATTCTCCTGAGTTGCTGCAGCCACCTGCATGACCCTAAAAGCCATTGAGATCTTCTCAATGTCAGCATCCATGCTATGACTGCAGGACACATCTTGTACACTATTCACTTTGACAGCTTAGACTCTGATTCCTTGAGGTTATTCACACAAAGGGAGTAAGTGCCTTTTCAATCAGCTTTAAAGAAGTTGTGGACAGATGGAGCAATGAAAGGCAGCCTTCTAGATCAGGATCCTCTCCACCCAACCATCCTAGCACTACCGGAGCTCCCAAAATTATAAAGAAGGTGATGGGCATTCAGCATGACCAAAGTACTGGAGCAGCTGCCATCCACTAGGCTGCTACGAGGCAGCACTGGCTCTGCTGTGAAGGCTGTGATGAGGAGCCACGGGAAGCAACATCATCATGATTTACTGCACAACACTCCCATAGCCCAGCCTGCCCAGTAGACACACTCTCGTTAGCAGCTCCAGGACTCATGTGAGCAGCAGGAAACATGTGGAATAGTAACATCTAGTGCTGAATTGCCTCATGACAGACGGTAAACTTAATTCACTCCTGGCTGCAAAAGGTTGGTCAGAGAGACACAGGTCTGAGCAGGCATTGCAAATACAGCCTTACACTAGCTGAAGGTACCTGACACCTCTGTGACAAAAGACTCTTTTTCCCCATCTCACTTCCTCTGTGATTTCCAACTCTGTACACAGCCCCACATCCCAAAGGGAACTAAGTAGCAGTGATCTTAATTGTAGAGCAGACTCCTACTACAGCCTTCAGACAAGCCTGGCCCAACACTGTGGGTCCCACAGGGTGAGATTACAAGGCCAAGACAGTATGCTACAGGAGAAGCACAGACCTGCACTCACTCTCGTTGCTGAATTACAGAAGAAAACGATTTCAGAAGAAAAGGCAGTCAACTAAAACCACCAAATATGCATGCACATATTTAAGCCCACAATACTGTTAACTTGAATGCCCGAGCTAAGCACAGTCACTGCAAAACTGGAAGAAAGCAATTTCTGCCTTTTCTAAACTCAGTTTTTGCAATGGATTGATTCCAGGCAACTTTGGACAGTAGTCCCCCAGCAATGAGATACTTCAAGGTATTTCCCTATCAAAGTGAACTCTAATACACCTAGTGTGCTTCTGGAACTTCTGTGTAACAGCTAACATTTCTTAACACTGTTTCCTACAACAAATCTCATGGATAGATACAATTCCTACACACTTGGAAAAGACACTCCAGCTACCTTGCCAAACTTCTATAAATGGATTCATTTTGTTTCTCTCACTTTTCCATGTCATTTTTTCTCCTGCATTCTAGGATGGAACTCATTTTCAGATCAGTTTTCTATTGCCAGAAATAAATAGTTCTTAAGCACAACTGGAAGGCAACCAGAGAGAATAGTATGAAGTTGCAAACTAACTTTCAGTCATACACCTGTCAGAAGATGTAACGCACAGCCAGGAGACATATAACTACAGTTCACCTCCCCATCTTTAGCTAACAAAGTGCTTAGTATGTGGGTCAGACATTTAGACTCCCTTTAGTCAACAGAGAAAGGGCAGACAAGTTAGTTCACCTATCCTTAGGTGGCTCTTTCAGAATGATTTTTTTTTTTTTTTTCGCAGAAAGAAAAGCTGCCTGAAGGGAGAGGCAACAGAAATATCCAGACCAAATACCTTCACCCCTACCCTCCACACTGCAAGTCTACCTCCATTACCTCAAACTCAAGTCAATTTTACGCAAGTTCTCTATATTTTAGATCTTAAATGATAAGTATAGGAATGCAGTCAGCTAACTAGGTTCAGTTTAAGCCGTTGGTTTTCACTGGCTTTGGAGCTCTCGCCTTCAGCAGCTCTCTCCTTTAACATTAACATTCTGTGTCAAGAAGCTGCACCCTATGACATTAAGGGTCTAAAACTTTTATGACTGCATTCTGTAGCATTAAAATCTAAGAAACCAACTCAGTGCTGTAGATCACAGGCTGCATCATTGGGAGTTCCTCACTATTAAAAAAACATTTCTCATCTGCGTTGTAAATACATAATCAATTTTTAAAACATATATTGCTCTGAGTACGTAGTGATGGTAACGAGAATAGCAAGAATGTCACTGAGATGCTCTTTCCCAAATCTCTCCCCTGAGCGCAAGAAGTTTTATTGAAACTATCAGGACTGTCATTATAGACAGAGAGACAGAGTTTGTTAGTTATAGCCAGACTCTTTAGTAGAACTGAAGGGTGAAGTTATAGCCATTAATAGTGCTAAAAATGGATTTTGTAAAGCCAGTATTTTTATAGCCCCTGAAGGGGCAGGTCTCATGATCAAATATATTTTCTTTCAACAGATAAGCCAATAATCTAGCAGAATCCTATTCCCCCCCAAAAGCATTCAGTGATGATAAACAGGTTATTGTTTCACCCTTGATACTACATGGGTAATTACAGGCATTTTTGGTAGGAATCAGACAAGAAAACTTAAAACCTAACAAACAACCAATGAAGCCAGTCTATGAATGAAAACACAGTATTCTGAATTCTGTTCTGCTGCCATGCACAGAAATGTAAGAAACAAAATAATCTGTTAACTACAAGGTAAGAAATGCTGCAGACCAGGCTATTCAGCATCCACAGAGCATTAAACAATGAAAAGGGTCTACACTTACTCCATGCATTTGCAAAGCACTTGGTCTCCCTCAGCGATAGACTGGTATGACTTTACACTATAGCACTGTAAGGTACTTTGGAATTCAATTGTACTTTGAATAGTGATGTCTCCCCTAGGAAGTAGAAGAATCAATTACTGCGTATTAGACACAGCAGAGATAACTCTTGTGTGAGCCTTTAATTTGAAACCAATAGATTTGGTCCTCAGTAGAAAAGTATGCACATTGTAACTTAGGCTTTAAACAGAATTTTCTCAGATGTTTTTCAGCAGAGACTCTGCATGTTCCATTGTCTTTCTTCCCACTCCTTTCAACTCATAGCTTTTACACATCAGAGACTGAGTTACACTTCTGGGTGTCTCATTGTTAAAGCACTGAGTGAACCATGCAGGGTGGTAACAGATTTGCCAAAAATGTTTTAAAATATTGCTACATAATAAACATCTACCATGGCTTCCAATATCCATTCTTTACTTCATACATTTTAGGCCAAATTTAGACTTGACAAAGTGGTACATGTTGATGGTTCCACCAGCTCCTGGCAGCAGTTAATGCCCAGTTTACTTGATTTGGACCAGTGATCTTTGCCAGGAAAGAAGCCAAAGCCTTAAAAAGCAGAGTTACAGTGAACTAGAACTGATGCAGACTCACAGAGTCGGAAAAGCTTTAGTAGGTTCTAACATATGACATTACTCTGACATTCTTAAGGGCACTCAAATTATTCAAGCTATTTACATATGAGCTATGATTTTCAGAGTGAAGGGTGCAGACCAGCAGACTGATTCCAGTTTACAGAGACAGAAAGTGATTACTCCTGGATGGGTGACTGCATGCAAGATGAGCTGCTGTCTGTAGGTTTAGAAGGCAGGGAATGCTCACGTCACTAAATTATTTCTCTCAAAACATGCTTTGTGTCAGCCTGAGAAGAAATGAATGGGAAGAGAGACCAAAACATTACAAACAAAGCTTTCTCCTTCAGATATAATATGTTGATACATAAATGCACCTTTTTTTTTCCTGTGATATTTCAGCAGATCGCTTTTAGATGTGGATAAAATACACTGAAAACACTCAACCTTCAGTATGTTCCCAGTACAGCCATCTTTTATCTGCCTCGACTACCACTTACAATGCTAAGATGCCTGTAACACCAACAGTCACACAGTACTCCATGATCATTTTTAGGAAAAACAGGACAAGAGATTTAGACCAATGTTACCACAAAATCCCTTATTCTTCAATTAATGAAAAATTCCACATCCCAAGGAAATGATTTGGAGATGTTTTATTTGTGCCATGTTCACTGATTATAACCAGTAGATATTGATGACCAAGAAATGCAAACATAAATAAAACGCTGGCAAAATTTATTTTCTAACTCAGATCTCCTAGAATTAATCAAAACATCTTCACCACTTTGAAGAGAGAAACCAGCTCCTCCCATGCAGCAGTCCCATTTGGGAACAGAAGCACCACATGAAGCCTGACCTCCTGACACCAGTGAGGAACATACACACTGAAAACCAGAATAAAGATCTGCTCTTCAGACCAGATGAGGATTTACTGGGATTTGGTGACAGTGGGAACAGGGGAAGAAGGAGGTTGAAAAAGCTGTAACACTATTCAATTCACTATGCAGGTAAAAGGATGTCTGCAGCACACAGCATGCACAGCTTCTCCACATTTCCCAAAATGAAAGTTTGGATCTATTTCTTTTAACACCATCTCGGTGCCACAACCAAAGCATAGAAACCTAACGTTCCACCATGCTGAGTAAAAGAAATAGCAGCCTACCGTAGGCTACTTCATTAGGATTTCTTTAGCTAACTTAATTCATCTCATGCTATAAGAACACTCATAACAAAGCAGAAATGCCTAATGAAAAGAGAAATACTGCATCTGATTCCAGTCATGCTATTCTAAGGGAATTAATTGGAGTCGTCATTCCCTTAAACACTCCTATTCAGAGTGGTTTTTATGATGAGCTCTAGAATAGTAAATGCTGTCTCAAATACGCACCTCTATATATTAAGGCAAATAAATGTATGATAAAGCACTGGCACTTCTTGGCTATAATCCTATTACTGCTTAAAGACATTTCTAATGCAAATGAAGAATGAATGATGTAGCAGAGCCATTTAGCAATTTTCTTTGAAGGGCAGTACTATCTACCAGAAAGTGACAGGAATGCAACTGCTCAGATGTGGGAGTGCTCCAGCACATCTAAGAAGGTTCCTGCCAGGTTTGAAGGATGCTAACCAGCATTTTTGCAACAATGTTTTACCACATTTTCCCTCAAACATTTCTACCTGAAGAGCGACTTCAGCAAAGGAGAATCACTGCGTGCTGAGATCCATATGTTGTGGTGAGAAGGGATGTAACTCTGAGTTCTTCCACAACAGTGGGCAGGGTAATCTGTCCTCAAAGAGCATATTTACAGGAAATCATCAAAGATAAATTTGTGGTTTCCACTTTCCTGATTGGGGCGGATGATGCCGTATGATTGCTATTCCAAGTCCTCAGGTTTCCTGCTGTTTTCAATACTTTGCACTTTAAGCTGTCTTACATCTGACTTTGGTCTTCTGGTTCTGTTGTTTTTTTCTTGTAAACTTCCATCCATTTAACTAATTAATGTTTTCACAGCCCTTAGAAGTTTTAAAGCATCACAAATTTAGCAACTGCTGTTAATAATCATTTGGACAAATAGATCCACAAAATTGCATATTGATGGAAGGAGTCTGTGCACTTTGCAATCAAATATTCTTTTGCTAGTTTCATTCAAAATTACTTGGCCAAACAGATTATCCCAAGGCTCTCTCAATAATGAATGTCACTTTCTTTTGTTTCTGGCTTTTCTCTGAACCCATCAGGAGAGGGTAAGGCATAATGACACAGGTCTGTTGTCTCCTGTAACCTTCTGGGACTGTTTTCAGTAACAAGATTATTTGAAAATCAGCAATTTTCCGCCAGGAAATAAAACAAGTCATTTTCCATCCAAATAACACTGAAAAAAAAAAATCTGAATGTCACAGAGCCTGCTTACTCATGCAACATTAATTTTTAAAAGAATCAATTTTGTAATCTTTCAATTATATTTTATTATAATGATAATAATCACAGGGAAATCTGTTGTTTTTTCACTGCTGCTAGTGCTGGTGGCTGTCATCAAATCACATTCAGCAATGCTGAAAACACCTGGACTAATAAACTAGGCATTATTTATTCATACTTTCATTTTACTTATTTAGAAGCATATTAAACATCAATTCCCTTAGCAGTTGGTGATGTTACAAAAACTAAAAGCAAATAAATTATATCTGTACTTCATAAAGACCCAGCAGTTACTGCCAGTCGGGCTCCCCTGTGTTGTCACAGTTGAAAAGTACTTACAAAACCTAAAACAAACCAAATGAAACTTGCTCAGTGCTAACATTACGGAACACATGAAATGAGCCTCCTGATGAATACCTTCCATGATGGAAGCTCACAGAAGGGCTGCGGTCAGGCAGCCACATGCCAAATCCTTTCACTTCCCAGATCAAAACCATACTTGTGAGTTCTTATGCCTCAACACAGACATGAAGCATCTCCAGTAGATGTTACAGTGCTGTGGATTGGGGGATGCACTTAGCATGTTTTGTACCACTGCAACTTATAGGTGGCAGGGTCAGTATATCCACTGGGTCAAACAAATGCTTGAGAATGCATTTATTACAGTTCCTGGGTGTTTTAAATCCTTCCTTGGGTGTTTCTCCAGCCTAGAGTCTCTGGAAATGGAATTTATCCCTACTGCATGTCACTTCAAATCTGTACATGCATGTATCTAGTGAATGTGTACATATATATATGTATGTATACACACATATGCAAGAATTGCCATAGAATACCAGCAAGCTCCTACTACTGCTCGCATGTACTGAGTTATGTACACATATGAACGATGCATGTTCACTGTTACGTAGCAGGTCACAAAAGAGATTAGCATTTAACAGCAGAAGCACAATGGATTCATATTATGATCATATTTAAAAATAAAAAGTGTCCAGGAAATCACTTGGTTTCTGATCAAAATCTGAGCTCCCTGCCGTTTTAATTCATGTAGCCAACAGTCATCAATAAATAATCATGCACAGCTTCTACATCCCACAGTGATATTTTGTTTTTGTTTTATGTGCTGGACATATTGAGTTGGGATCTGCAGTGCCTGAGCAGTCTTTCAGGAATTCTATTCCAAGATTCAGATGAAAGCGTCAGGGCAAGGGCACGAGCACATAGGGGAGGGCTGTTCCTCATCAGATACTTTGCAGGGCTGTGAGTTGCTTTTAAAAGATTGTGCAGAAAACAGGAGGTGTATTTGAGGCAATGCGTTTCACAATAAAAGGACAAAAGGCTGAAAGGAGAAAGCTATATAGATGACAGTTACAAACAATGAGGCAGAAAAATCAAAGAGGAAAAATGTGGAAAATATCTGTAAAGTAATGAGAAAGAAAAAAAGAGAGAGGAAAAAAAGAATATTTGAAAGAAAGCAAGAATTTTGCCAAATAGAAACAAGTATACGACTGAAGTGAAACATGAACTAGGAAGAGTTTGTGCCTGAAGTGCAGTAGCAGCATGAAAGCCCACAGTTTCAGTTTGATAATCCAAATGGAAGAGCCTGAGATGGGCAAGAAGAGAAGCAGGAACTAATGTTGAAGCACCTTGGAAATTAGAGCCAGTGTAATTCCAACCTTCATGAGTTTGGCATTTAAAGGTAACATTCAGACAGATCATAATGTATAGAAAATATTGGAGGCAGTGCACAATGCAAATGCCAACCTCACTGCAGTTTGGAAGACATACAAAAACCAAAATGGCTTATTTCTAACAAATGCTCTTGCCCTTAAGGCCTATGGAAGCTATGGCTGTGTGCTCCTGAACCAAGCACCTTTGACTTTAAGCTCAGAATCCCACCATACAAAAGGAGAAGCTTCTCTATCCATGTCAAAGAATGACCTAAAGAGAGAATTTATTCTATTAACCAACTCAGTGTAAGGCTGCCTTCACTTATGTAACACAACAAACCAAAATGACCTAAATCTTTTTTTTCCCTTCTATTTCTGTTCCAATATGGCCACATTGCAACACACATCTACCTCAGGTAATCCAGTTTCAAAATTTTAGCCTTTCTGAAGACTGTGTTGGTCTTTTAAGGTAAAAAAAATGTAGCTATTGTTTTTAAAATCGTCCTACTTGAAGTACATAGAACGCGTTCACAAACTTCAGAAAAGCATTCAAACCTACAAACCCAACCAAAATGTCATATTTTCCAGAAATGCAATGGCATTATTAACTGTAATTAGATATAATCTTCCCTGTTTCCATTAGCTATCGACATTGTGTAAAGATAAACTCAAGCACAGTGACTCTTCATTATCACATAATTGTTATTTTAATGGTCACATTATAAGCAATATGATACCATATAGACTTTTACCTTTCACATTTGTAGGCAATTATTTTGAAACTTTCTATTACAATCCACCCACAGAGATTAAAGTATTAATGCCACCATTTTAATATAACTAAGATCATGGTTTTGAAATGAATGAAGCCTCAGGGACAAATTTAAAGTAATAATAAAGAGAATATTTATATTATCTGCCAGTCTCAGTCCTGGTACATAAGAAACGTTTAACTGAAACATATGAAGCTGCTCTTGCTAACCTGAAATTGGACAATTGTTTACGAAAGCAGCGGTTACTATTTCAAAAACAGAGGAAAAATTTTAAGTGATCCAGAACTAAGAGTTTGGAGGGTTGCTGGAATAAGATTGCCTTGGTGATATCATCCCCAAGTACCACACCAGAAACAACATCTAGAAATATAATCTAAAATACTCTCTTTCCAACTGATAATCAATGAACTGGTCCCTCGGTAATTAATTTGTTCATTACCCTTCTCCTAATCAGGTCAAGTAGAACAGCTTGGCAAGAAGCCACTGACGCTTAGACAGGTCTAAGCAGTATCAAGCTGAAGATATCCTACATAATGCTAAATGTCTTCTGTTTCTATAGGGCACTTTCATGAGCAAGACCCAAAATACCTCCATGAGGGAGAATGCTCAGGGATGCCACTGCAGCTGATATTCCCTGGGAGGATCTGTAATTCAGCTTCCTTGGACAGTCTGCTTTCTTGGGAGATTAGGTAATGGAAATTTAAGGCAATCGGATAAGCCCAGAGGAGGCAATAATACTAATAATAGAAAATATACTTTAAATCAAAATAAACAAAATCATAGCAGCCCACAAAGAGTGCTCCAATAAAGACACAATTTTCCCTTCATGAAAAAAAAAAAAAAGCCAAATAACAAATGCTAGTTGAATTTCTAAATGCAATGAGGGAAGATGTGGAGATGGTACTGAGATGAATGGACATGGAATGGGACAACATATAATGCTTGAAATGAAAGAATTGAAAGTAAAATGATTTTTCTCTTATGGAAATACTGCTTTGTAAATACTCTTCAGATTATAAATCAAAATATTAAGGAGAGAAAATAATTTCATGTGGAAAGAAGTGCAAGCACATTACACTGCTTGGCTGAAAAAGAAGGTTATAGAGCAGCAGAAAGTTGTTCTCCTTTGCAGTTCCACCCCTGCACAGTTCCAGACTATATTAACTCAAAATTAGCAACATAGAAGACTGAAATGCCTTCATGGTAAGCATACAAAATTCATAAATTCCTATGGGCATGAATTTCTATACAATAGCTCCTGCTTTCCCAAGTGTCCCTTTCTGAAGAAAATCAAGTTGTAAAAAGCAGATAAATATTCCTTGCCTCAGAGAGGCATTTTGAAGCTTAAGTATTGTCTGCTATATTTTAGGAAATTCTGTCATGGAAAAGGTTTGGGATGCTCTTCAGAGACAAGAGCGTCAGTGTCTCTAAGGAATGTACTTAAGGAAAACCTCTGAAGCAACACATGGAAATGCAACTGAACTCAGTGCATGTATTTCTGACACTGAATGTTTGTTAAGATAAAAGCATGCTGTCTGCTCCTTAGGACTTAGTCCGCTATTGCTTCCTATTTCTGTACCTTATTCAACACTAGTTATATCATCTGCAGCAATTTTTAAACTTCTGCAGCAAATCCTGTGCATTGGAAGTTTTAATGAGTCATATAAAGCATGCATTAAGAAGTTCACTTTTCCATTCTGTAACCAATACAAACAGAGCAAAGAATGATGGCCTCAGTTCGTGCCAGGGGAGGTTCAGCTTGGATATGAGGAACAATTCCTTCTCCTAAAGAGCAGTGATGCAGTGGCACAGCTGCCCAGGGAGGTGGTGGGGTCAGCATCCTCATTCAAGAATCATGGGAATATGGCCAGTGGGCATAGAGGGGTGGGTTGAGCTGGGTGATCTTAGAGGTCTTTCCCAACCCTACAGATTCTATGATTCTATGTTTACTGATGCTTTAAAATAAAAACAAAGAAAAAGAACTCTGGGAAGATCAAGATTGTATGAAAACAGAAAACATACAAAGAATAAATATGAGCATTTGGAAACATTTAATCCTACTGTATCTGAATGCTTATTGAACCCTTGGCAGGGCTGCTCAGCTTCTGAGAAGCGTGGTGTCTTTGGCGCTCAACATATTGAATGTTACTACTAGCAAGAGCTGCTAACAAAATGCTGGAAACAGAATGATTGAATTTTGAACAACAGAATTGAAAAGTATTCCTTTCACACCCCGTTTTGGGTGTGGAACCACCTAAACTAAGTTACACACCAATTATTGGTCATAGCATCAGATAAACTCTTTGAGGACAATCCTCAAGATCTGTAACAGGTCCCTCAGTTGTGTCAAAGATCCAAAACCTGCTGAAGATGTGAACACAGGAGTAGAATTGTACACACAGCTCTTCTGCACTTATTTGTTTAAATGCACATCTACCTCACTGTTAAAAGCTCAGTGAATTCGAGTATTACCAGAACTACACAAGGGTGTACCCAGTGACCATTTTCTAAACGTGTGTTGTAGTAAATCCCAAGAGCACATCAGGCTCTCAGAGATACGTGGCTGTGAATCCTGAGTTACCCTTTAAGACGTGCAGTATAAAACCAAATGTATACAAACAACAGATTCACACGTCTGAAATTGCAGTCTGAATTCTTTCTATGGGACAAGACCACTAGGTAAACAAACTCAATGAGACGCTGAATTTCACTACTTCCACACCATTTTCCTCCCACCCATAAGCACAGGATTTTGCAGAGTTCTTAATCATTAATCTTTCACAGGATTAATTGTTTCATAATCTTTCTATATATTTAGGGTATAGCACAGGTATAGCACTTCCCACTTTTAACCAGTTTTTCTTCTATTGTGTTGCCAGCATTTTCTTCTCAAGGCTTGGAACAGATTTTCTCCTTCTCATGTTGTTGTATTTCACTGAGTTTCACTGAGAAATTAGTTTTGAGTCACTCTTATTCTCATACAACTTTTTCTTATGAAAATCTGTTCTTGTAAACTTTATTAGCTACCAGGCAGACAGACGCACAGAAAGCCTTCCCTATATAAACTAACAAATTACTGCGGTGTTTTATTGCCTGCCTCTGAAAGTTGCTACCCTCACTCAAGCAGCAACTCCATAACACAATCTCTCTGTACCTCTCATGTACTTTGATTGCAGAACATGGTATTTTGCTAAACACTGTAAATACAAAGCTGTGCAAGTTAGGGAGCTTCCATCTGGAAACCCACAGTAATCAGTAAAAAAATGAGTAATACAATAAAGCCATAGTGATATTGCATTTACTTCCTAACCTATTTAATGCATCTTAGAAAAGCATTATTAAAGGACAACCAGAAATAAGCACAGACTTCGATGGTAATCACTGTTTTTAAGGAAAATTATTTCAACTGGCAGAAAGGCTGAGTTTAAAAAAAAAAAAAAAAAAAAAAAAAAAAAAAAAGAGAGAGAAATCAGATTAAATTATTTATTTTAATTAGTTTTATTCCTTTAAAAATTTAAACTCCTTTAGAAAAAAAAACCAAAGTCTATCTTAAACACTGTGATCTGAAAAATCAAAAATGCTGCAGTGAAAGCAAAGCTTCTATGAACACCAAAGTCTTCACTGAAAATCTGCACCTCTTAACTTCTTCCTCTAAAATTTTTCCCTTTACAGTCACAAAATTCCTTGCATTGCAAACAGCAAAACAAGAATCAGTTGGATCCACTGTGTTACTGGGACTGTCAGCATACATCTCATTGGGTCACCTCATCCTTCGAAAGGATTCATGGGATGTGAGAAAAGTCTGGGAGGGACCTCATCTATATGTGCAATCAAAATGTAGCTCCTAAGAGATAAAACAATGTGATCATGGCCATAAAAGCTGCAGAACATTTAAAGGACAGGATGAAAAATGTGTGCACGTAATTAGGACAATCTCAAACTTTGTATAAAGATTTAGTATCTAGTTGGTCAGGGGCAGAAAGCATTCAGTGGCACCCAAAGAAGATAAATTAAAACAAACAAACCTTGGATTAATTCACATGACATGTGAAAACACACAAAGATAAAGTAGATCCTCAATGTATTTTTCCCACTTTCATCACTATGTAAAAAAAAGTACCTCCATGGCTAAAGTCAGCAATTACCATAGCATCAATAGGTCTCTAAATTCAAAATTATGCAGCCACAGTTTTTCACAAAATAATAGATAACGTTGCTAATTTTTTAATAATGCGTTATTTTACTGCTCAATTACTGTAATGCAGTGGGAGTTGTATTTCTTGTAAAAAGTGCTTGAGCTTTGAACAGCATTTACTTCCATGCTAATAAAAAATGGACTTCGATTGAGTTCCATCTGCCTAATAGAGAAAAATGTTCATCTTAATTAGGGAAATTTTCATAAAGAAACATAAATGCAGATACTAATAGGCTGCAGGGAATAAATCTAGGATACTCAGGAACAACTGTGTTTTTTTTAGCAGGGAAGAGTGAATGAGATGTGTAAACCCCCAAACAGTTGTTAGCACTCTGGTAATTGACCACAAATAGCAGTAGAGGTTGAGATTTTAAGTGTTTTATAATGAAAAATCTATTTATTTCATTAAGGTTTCATGCTTTAGATCTTCGCTTTTTTTTTTTTTTTTTTTTTAAACAGGTAATAAAGAAGTCTTAGTTGACAATGCAACTACTTAAGCCCTGTTTGAATTAAGACAGACAAATCCATTAATGTTTTCTGAAGGAATTCCTCTGTAAAAAGAAAAGCTGGAAATACCAAGCAGTGGTTTGGGAAAGATTCATAGCCAAGCATTCAAAGTGGTGACTACGTCCAACACAAATCTGGGTGCTTACCCTAATGCTCACAGGTGATGGAGAACTTTTTGCTTTATCAGTGCAACAGCAGAGGATACATCGACATGACAAAGACAACATCAAAATGTAAATTAGGATTTTTATCCTCAAAATGTCTACCACACATTATATGTCAGTCTGAATCCTTTTTCCATCGTTTTCTTCCAATAGTTCTATAACTTAAGCTCGTAAATGTTCCTTAACCCTGCTTGTTTTCCTTTCCAAGCAAAATGAATGGTTACTCATCTCCCAGTCTTTAGAAAATTCATGTTAATGTGAAGTATAGATGAGAGTACACCCAACTCCCAGAAACTCTGAGCCAAATTCATTGTTAACATTCACAACTTCCCAGTGAAAAACTTCTTTCTGCAATTATTACCTATCACTGGGTAAGATTTTATATTTTCTCTGATAAGGAAACTAGTATGACTATGAAAGTAAGTGCAAAAGAGATAATAACATTACTGCAATACTCTATTCTAGCCAAGAAATGCAGCACAAAACTCATGCGATCCAGCCACTGACAGCTTTACCACCTCCGTTCTAAGAGAACTTCCCCAAACAACAGAATGTGCACCCACCTGTACCTCAGAGAAGGAAATTTCACTTATTCATTTCAAGACGTTTCTACTAGACTACAGTTTTGTGTAGATCAGCCAGTCACCTTAAAAACCACATATTAGCTGAGGTGAAGCTGAGATGACTGCAGTTGCCTAACAGTGTCAATCTGAAATTCAGATGAATATAATTTGCTACCTCAAAATGACAGATTTAATATAGATCTCACATATTGCCAAATTTAGAAAAAAATTAGCGTGCAGATCTGAGTAAAACAGCAGGTTGAGCACACCTCCCAGTTTTGAATCTTTATAGATAAGTCAGCAATCAGAAAGATCCATCTTTCTGCCTCAGATGATAAACCAGCTTTGTCACAACCCAACACATCGCACCATCTGGCACAGAGGAAACTGAGAACTGGAGAAGAAGCACTAAAGCAACTTACTTCTTACGAATTGTCCAAGATACTAACAGAAATCCTTCAGAAACAGAAGTCTGATTGAAATATAGCTACCTTCTGTGGGTGTGCTTGCATAGCTAATCTCCACAAAACGTTGTTGAATTCATGGAATCCTTTGAGCTGGAAGCAACCAGTTGAACTGGATTGTTTCAATATGGAGTGGATATAGAGTTCAGACAGCGTGTAGTCAAAATCATACCCAAAGTACTGGCTTTCAAAACATCATCTCAAAGTCTCTTAACAGGAATTTTAGGGGATCAGAATGAATCTCCCCAGTAAAGTCTACCACATTCTTTTCAGGCAGTTATAAATAAGATGACCTCAGAAACCAAGTGAAGCCACGCATCAGGTGGTATCAGCACATGCATTAGTGGCTGTCTGTTGGGGCTCAACGTCCTCTGCAGGCAGCATCTGATCACATCGCCTGCCCCAAGTGTTGAGCAGTCAGCCTGAGATGTTTGTAAAATAAACACAAATATAGGCTGAAATCTGGATGACATTTGAGTGTCTCAGCAATATTAGCAAAGATTTATTTTATCGTTGCATTGAAAAGTCACTTTTAGCGCAGTCTGTTTTCTAAATAAATGATCCTTAAAAGGCACTCCCTTCTTCCTCATCACCTTCACCTAAGGCAATGACATCCAGTAGCGCTGATCTATGTGCTGCTAGTTTTCATTAATTTTACCCTCCCTAAGGGTGGTGCAGCTTTGGTGCCAGCTAATTAAAACCTATTTAGGGCTGTTCAGTGCACTTTATCAGACCAGAATTAGCTCTGCTGCTTTAATGAAGACTGCAGTTTTCTCTGTTATTACCAATTAAATGTTGTTATATCATATTGCCTTATATCTCTACCACGAAGCAAAATTATAGATGCCTTTAGAACCACTTACCTGGACTGAAGGAGATGCAAAGACACCACATTTAGTGATTATCTAATGTTTCTTTACATCGTTTCACTTGACTCAATACATGTAATATAACCAAACATTAGTGAAGTTTAAGAAGAAGCTGCCAGGTTTATGCTCCCTCTAGGGAACCACCAAATAAAATGCATTAATGAAAAACCATGAGCGTCTGGTAATGAATATTATTTATGTACAACAATTATTCAAAGTGGATGAGCATTCACTGCACTGAACTCAAATGCTTCATTAATGAAGACTCTCGAAAAAAAAACCCACAAAAACGTATGTCCTCCAGATTCCTAACAAGGTTAATTCTCCAGCATCAATAACTCATATTTCAGGATACTGTTATAGAAATAATTTTTTAAAATTGCCCCTAATCTACCTGCTAGAAGTTCCTCAGGACCTTATTTCTTCCACGAACTGATAATAAACTATGTATCAACAGCAAAGCTGTGGGATTTGAACCTGCACCCACTGAATTAATTGATGAAGACCCCACACCAGTAAGAGCATAGGACCAGAGCTTTTTTGCAGCAGTGAAACAACTGCAGAACACATCTTTCCACCACTTCTCAAAACATCCCTTGAAACTTGATCACCAGTAGGATGAAATTACTTTAAAGTATCACCGATCACCTGAAAAGATAATGTACCAAAAAGTAGGAATAGAATGCTCATTAAAGGCTTGACAGACTAGCTATCTGTTGTAATTTTACTATGCCTTAGTAGAATACACCGTACATAAGGACAGTATTTTAGGATTAAACTGAAATAGATGTGATTACAATCCACTTGGTACATTTTAAAACACGAGCTGAACTTGGTATCCTTCCAAAATTTTTTCTGGGAACATGTTAAAGCAGACCTCTGTTCTAGCTAATATCACAAGTTAGAGTTGATGTTTCTCTGAGGAATGGAAGGAATATTTGGCTGAGGAACATGATTCTGTCTCGGCATCATAACAGTCTGGCATAATGTGCAAAACTATTCTCGTCACTCCCAAATTTCTTGTGCTCTGCCTTTACTGCTTCTACAACTGGCATAAACCTCTAAGAGACTCATCACCCACCCTATAGAAAGCAGAAGGATTCTGTAAATTATAAATGATTTCCAAATGGAGGCCCCCTGATTAGTAGAGAGCTGGTGACGCGTTGACCATTGCCCTCATTTCTAGTTGACAAGTGCACTAAATGATACCACCTACATTTGATGTGGATAAGCAGAACTGAAAAAAGAAAGTTACAGCAGATGCAAAGATGTGATCTGATTGCTACTGTGAGAAGCATTGGCTTGCTTCATAGTGTTAAAGGGAGTGAGTTATGTAAACCATGTGATGTGGACCTTGAAGTCCCTTTACAATTTTGCCCTTGCTCACAGCATGAAACTTTTAGTTGTTGTAGCAGATAAAAGAGAAAGACACTGGGCCACTGACACCAGGATTCCTAAGAACTTTGTTCATAAGCTCTGAGAGAACAGAAGTTCAATCTGTCTTTGACATAGAAAGGATAATTTGTATTGTGTTAATAGGGAACTAATAACATTTTGTGATGTATTAATCTGTTGAAGAGGCTGGAGATTAAGACACTTTGAGATTGAATGATGATGTTTTTTTTATAAACTATACTACCCATTATGCTACCCATTGCACTGAGCTGCTCTCACAGTAAGAATTTTAATGTGGGATTGTAAAGTCACTGTGACCTGACAACTACTATCACAGAAGAGTCATAAACATAAACAAATTTAAGTTTACCAATGTAACAAACAATGTTCTCATGGTCATCTTTAGCTTGATTGATTGATAAATGGGATGGCTTGTATTATTAAAGGACGTTTTTGAGAAACGCATTTCAAGTATTTTCTGTTAGCTTCTGTTCATCAAGTTCAGTTTAAACCAAAGAAAGTATGACAACCATGACACACTCAGAGAACAGAAGCCCCTTCCAACTCCAGAATTGCAGCAGCCACATTCACACATGCTGAACAAGCCCCAGATTTCAATTCCTTTTCAATAACACAAAATTGAGTCTAACCAAGATTTGACACTTTGGTAACAGAGGGAATAGAGGGAGTCTCAGAGAACAAGCTCTTCTACAGCAACAGCCAAGACAAAACTTTGGATAAGATTAAACCATTAGTTAATATCAGTATTTTTATAATATGGTCAGAAAAGCTACTTTCCTTTACAATTGCAAAATCACGACACGCAAACTGAAAAATAAATACCAAAGCACAACAGTGGTCTGGAAACTCCTTCCGACTAAGTGTGCACCAGAGGCTACCTCAATGCCAAAATACAGAGGTCCCCTTCAATGCCAAAACACCAAAACAAATCCATTTTCACCAAGAAACACAAACAACACACAACCCTGCAGTTCATGTTTGAAGTAAAACTACTGAGAATATCAAGAGAGCCCAAAATACAATATACAGAGTTATTCTGAGGTTGTGCACTTGGAAATGTTGTTTGTGTAGGATTATCCCCTTCAAATAAATATCAATTTAATCAATAGTGAATTGAGCTGAAAACAACACACAGCTTTCAAAACATTTCAGGAAGATATCCAGTATTTTTTGGGACTCAAGCCAACAGAAATGGCAAGAACAGAAGGTAGCGTAGGTGGGATAAATGGGGCCTAGCTGCTGCCTCATCAAGTGCTTATAGCAGTCAAAACCACATAACAATCCATTAAAAACATATCTAGGGATTTATTTAGTAGCTGGCATCTAGCATGGTCTTCTCTCATGTCTTTTGTCAGATGTTATAATTGCTCTTCAAAAGTATCACTTACCGGTCTTTTCCCGTCTCCTTCTTAAACACCGCATCACAGTAACTCATGCGCTTTTCCGTTGTCACATAGATTTTGGCAGTTGGGTAGCTGTCAACAGCTTTCTTCAGCATGTTGTATACAATGCCATTTCCATCCTTCCTCATGTTTCGAAAAGGTCCCCAGATCACATAAAGGGTGCTGTTGGTTTCTTTGAAAAAGTACTCGGGATTCTTGAGTAGGAGAGGCACACTTGTGTGAGAAACCACTCTGATGGTCGTCCTCTTCCCAACATCCTCCTCATAGCCCTTTGTGGGTGCATTGTTCATTCTCCATATGCAGGAGGACTTATCTATCTCAGCTCCCACCTTCTGGCCTGCCATCTGTCCTGAATTAGAAACAATGGCACAGAGGTCACAGTCCAGTTGTAGAGGCTGGAAGAGAGAAAACAAAAATATATGGCAGATTTTTCTCTGCAAAGCATGAAAACTGAGAATTCAGCTAACAGAAAGACAAGGACAAACCAAAGAACTGACAGTGATACTTCTCTTAATAAAACAAACAAACAAAAATCAATCCCCCTGTGGTAGAGCTGATTAGCAACCCTTTCCAGCACCTGCAATCTTTTCCTTTGTTCACCTACTGAAGTCAACTAGAAAAATACTCATTTCTTTTTCTCTCTGGATGTTACTCTTTCCCCTAGAAAATGATAAAAGAAAGAAGCAACAGAAAATAATTTAAATTGAGGCCTTTTTTGAGAAGGTGTCTGCAAGAGAAAAAACATATAGAAAAAGTAATGCTGGAAATTTAACTATACACTGATTATGGTTATGTGTCTGAAGGAATAGCTCTCAAATTTGAGACACAAGTCAAAACGTGAAGCGTACTTCTAACAGCCAACCTGACAGTACTAAAACCCTACAGTTGGAAAGAGGATGTAGAGGAACGTGGAGTTCACTCCAGAGAATTGTTACAACCCATGAAAAATGAGAGAAAGATGGAGTGGTGATATGACCTAGGAACTTAATCCTGGGCAAAGCCAAGTCAAAGACACTATTTCCTGAGTGCATTCTGTGGTACCATTTCTCCCATATGAACTGAAAATAGGAATAGTTATCACCTAAAAGAAATACAGGGACCAAGACAATATTTCATTTGTCTGAATATAAATTTTGTATCCGTTCTTTGGTTCCTTTGCATCAAAGGATTAAAAAGAGATGTCTTACATTTAAGTTGTATTTTATTAAAGTTCTATTAGAAACCTAAAACAAATGAAAACTAGATTTATCCAGAAAAACTACAGAAGAGGGTCCAGGCTACAAATCATCTCTAATTTTTTGTATGGCCACAGACTCAGTCTTCTAACCTGCTTTGACTGGGAATGATTGACTTCATTTACACATTTGTTAGGATTCATTTCTCTTGTGTTTTGCTAGATGCTTTTTTGAATAGCCTTGTGGTTATTTCTCTTCAAAATCACAAGCCTTTTACCAGATGTTAATCACATTCCGGCTACATTTGACCACAATAATCTTAGGACCTGGTCACTTAGATCAAATTTCTTTGATAATGGTGCATAATTTAAGGACAAGAAATAAACACCTCATGATTGTAATAGCCAAATTAAGACTGCAAAAATATCATATGTTTGGCTGACAGCTATTATATTTATGTGTCCTTCAAGATTTCTGCAATACATAACACAATTGCAGTATTTTGACTTCTCTGCTGTGACTGATTTGATTTCTCCATGTGAGTGCTACCTGAAAATATTCTTCCATTGTTTCTTCAAGAGTTAAAGATGTGTGACTATGCAACAGCACTGATGGTGTTTCCTTTACAGAACACCATGTATTTTTTATAGCTGTTGTAGTTTCAGAAAGCTGTCCTGCTTGGCTGTCTGGCAGCAGGGATGAAATCCCAGGAGATACAGCTGAACACAACACTATTTCTGTTTACTGCTTAGTTACAGAAATTCTCTCTAAGATACATTATGAGGACATGGCTGCGTGACCTAAACAAATCCATGAGCATAACTCACATCCTAACATGAAGTGAATTGTTCAAGTCCCAGTAGATTAATTTATAGCTTTCAGGGTGAACTTTGAAGCTAACAAATACTGAATATGAAACAGTCAAATAGGAAAAACCAGTTTAGTCAAGAATCTGGTTCCATCTAAATTTGTCTCAATGTTGTTTTTTTTTTCAGAATATTCTTCCTTCTCCATTAAAATGGAGCTGCTCTCTTAAATTTGGAATTGTTTGATTTTCTGACCTTAGTTAGAAATGCATTGAGCATTTTCTATTCACTGAGTGAAACTGTTCTGCTCGAATAAACTGAGTACACTCACTCCTGCAATTGTGTCCCCCAGTTTTCGAGCTCTTTTGTTGTGATTCATTTATCTTGTTCCAATTTGTAAAGTGCTTTCATAATATTGAATGCCTGCACTGGGTCAACATATAATCTGCTCTACTTCAGCAGAGGTGGAGGCTTAACCCCTTCCAGCCCTATCTCAGAACAGATATTTTTACAAAATAGAGAAAATTCAGCTGCCCTTATTATGCACATTTTCTAACAGAGATCCTGTAGAGAGCTAAAAGACTGAATGACACCCATGACAAACTTCCAACTGATTCCAGCGCCATCCACTGAACTCAATATCTTCTTGCATCATATTTTCTGCATCATGCACAAAACCACACAAATATTCATTTGCTGAAGCCTCACATAGAGACAGCCTTGCTTCTTGTGGTCTTGCTTTATAACCTTAACAGATAAGAGGGACAGTTTCTATAATCCATACACAACAGCTTTCTTATTTTCCTTATTTAGCTTGGTGTCCCATTTGCTATGACACCACACCTCAGCTATGGCTGTCCCATCACTTTCAGATTCAGAAGATACTCAAATGTAAATATCTGCCAGGTGGCTCCTAAAGGAGATGCTCAGGCACAGGGATTTGGGTTGCAAGAAGGATCAGACCAGGGAATTACTAGGGCAGCTGTGGCTGCTATTTCTCTTAACAAACTGGGATGCTGTTGATGGCTCCCAGATGACCACTGAGGAACTGGAGTCTTATTATCCCTTATCACCCTAAAGGTCATGGTCCCCATACCCTTCACATACTTTTCTCATACATAGATTTTTAGTTGTAAAGTTGTTCATTAAAGTCCTAATCTGTATGAGAATCTGTCACTTTTCTATTTAACTTGACGACTTCTTTGCATTAACGATGAACAAACACAGAGACTCATTTATTACAAAAAGAAACCAGAATTCAGAGACACGAAGAACTGGAGAATTAGAGAAAACATGCATTGTTAGTGAACTATTCTGCCACTGTCACTAACTGTTTATAGGTATCCATATCACAAACACCAAGATAGCAATTAAACGCTCACTCATCTGTAACCTTATAGGAGACAGCAAAAATAGGCTGCAGGGAGTGCAGGCAACCCTCCCATCTGTAGATAGCAGTCAGCAGCAGATCAGCAAGGGATTATGGAGACCTGCACTGCTGCTATTTGTGCTCTTTAAACCATCACCAATTAAAGGCTTACCTCTACCTTTTACAAAGTTTTTATCTACTTGCATTACAGATATATCAGCCAAAGGAAAAAAATATAGAGAACTTTTCTTCTCTTTCTATGCATTTAGACAGATATTTCACCTCCAGACACCATGGGGTCTGACCTATTATCTTTGAAGAGCTGCTTTTTGCACCTTGAATATTATTCATTTTGTTGCTGACCAGAAGGACACAGAGCTCCTCAGCAGAGCAGCTAGGCACGATTCTGACAAATTATTCCATCTTTTCCCTGAGTGATACATTGTAAGTGTTGAGAAGCACTTATATTTTAATCAGTAAAGAAAATGAAATGTCTGACCTTTCCATTTCCTGTGCAAGCTTACAGACAATAGAAAAGATAATTAAAACTGTGAGTTAGGACTTGCAAAACAGTGCCGCTTCTCTAGCAAAGAGAAATAACTGTGCAATAAAGGTCACTTATCAAACAGTTCTAGTTATTAAATCTTTGCATTTAGCTCTGAAGTGGCTTCACAGAATCAAAGGTCAAATCATTAAATAACAAAAACAGACAGAATTAGAAAAGGTCACAAGCAAATCTGACTAGAAGAAAGTCACAAAACATGATGCTTTTCCACAGAAGATTTTGATATTTGGAAATTTTATTGCCCTCCAATTTGAAACACTCTCCCCACCAACATTTACTAATCCTACAGCAATAGAATGGCTGCTGAATACCAAGGTAACATGATGCAGGCCAGGACTTCTTAATATCTTTGCAAAACTTCAGCACAACCCTTCTGATTTCTGGAAGCCACTGGAGCCCAACAACACAACATCTTGATGGGCCATTCCCATGCCAAGCTGCCTTCCTAGCCAAGACTGCCAGATTCAGTCTTCCAATTCCAGCTCAGGACCTAAGCAGATGTAATTTACACTAATGAAAAGCTTCATTTCTCCTGAGAGTTCTTAGAGCTAAAGGCTCGTGTTGCGCTGCAGAGCTCACTCCAACACACCAACCCCACTTCATTCTGTGAATCCCACAATTAATCACACAGATAGTCAGGAAATTCAGATTAAACTTTCCCAATTGTTACTTTAACAATATGATAGTAATTTTATAAATTGGACGCAATGCCCATTCACTACATAATGAGGCAATTATTAGCAGCTTGCCACATATTAATTTGCTCTTTTAATGTTGAAACAAATGAGATCTTTTCTTGTAATCATCCTATTTGAGTGAATTCTAACAAAACCAATTGAACAAAGCTCCAGAGAGACTTTCTTTATTTCTATGCCATTTATTCTCCTACTCTTCTTGGATGTCTTTAGAGTTTCAGAGGATACAACATTTATAATGATGCCAGTGGGGAATAGATTTTGCCTTTATTCTTCTTGATGCTCTTCTGAGTTCTTTCAAATGAAAGGTACAAGAGAAGCATTAACTGTCTGGCATTGTTTTTTATTACTTTTCTCTGCTTTACAGTCAAAAATGCATTTTAATTTTTCTGTGCTTCACTAACAATTAATCAAGCTGCTGTTAGAAACACTCCTTTTCCTCAGACCTCTGACTGATGGAAGGACTTACCAGGTTTCTCTAAGTAAAAATTTAACACATTTAAATTGTATAGCATACAGCCAACAAACACACAACTAGCAGAGTGGTGTGGTTAGGCTGGTATTGGACAGGTCACATAACTAGAAGGATTGTCTCAGTGGAAAGAGAAAATCAGAAACAAATGAAAGTGCTCACCTGTGTCCCAGGCTTGCAGAAAAACTCGAAAAGAAACAGACTCCAGAAAGAGACGCTTCCCCACCATCAGCCCTTAAACGTGGGGTCTAGAAAAGGTGCAGCCAGTTTCCAACCCTTTTGGTCACACAGTTGAATTGCCTTCACCTGTGCTCCCAGGGCTGACTCAGTGCTCACCTCAGGTGATCAATCAGGGGTTCAGGCCATGACTCAACATTTCCCATACATTTGGCCACTCAGCAAGGGTTATCAATTTAATAGAGCACTTAAAACACTCTGTATAAACCATATTATGTGCATAACATTAAGCAATAAAAATATTTATTTTTAAAAACAACAAAAACACCCACAGATCTGACTACCCTAACTTTGTGGTTGTTCCCTTTTCCCTCCTGGTAGAGAATCTTTCCCATCTTCAACTCTTGCTTCTGGTCTTAGCCACTGGCATCATATCCCAGCAAACATCTGTCTTCATAAAATTTAATGCTAAGATTTCATAAAGATTTTAACATTTTGACATTATTTTGAAATAAGCCCTATGTCAACACACATTCCATTTCCAAATAAATAGAATATGATTTGCCTCTTCATAAGTCTGAGATTGAAGTGCCTGGTCTATTTTATTTAGATGACTGTCACTGATATGTACATAAGTGCTAGCAGGAAGTTTTTATTTAAATTGAATGAATTGGAAGGGAACACATAATGAGACTGATCTGGTAGTAAGAGTCAGAATAACTAAATGTCACTGAAATTCTTTCTATATGCACTAACCCAGTTGTTTGACTTGCAGCTCATGTTGCATGTCCCTGAAAAGGTTTGGTACCAGTCCTTTTCTTAAACAGGTATCCCATGCATCCCTGATGTAAGTGGTAAAGAGACAGAAAAGGGAAGGAAGCTCAGACCTACGGCAGAGCTTGAAACTTGCAGTCTCCAGCACCATCTAAACTTCCCTTCAGCAAGCGTATTAAAAAAACAACCCAGATCTTTCAAATGTGAACCATGGTGCAAAGTGATGCAGTGTCATCTTTCTCACTTTGAAGACAGCTCCAGTGATTCCATGCCAGCTAGTACCTTTCTCAATGCATAGCAGAGCAAACACTCATCAGAATGTCATTGATTTTGTTGCTGCTATTGGGAAGAATAGAGGCAGCTTTGAAACAAGGCAAGAATCAAGTACATCTTGTGTACCGGAAGATAGAAAAAATAAACACTTAAAATATATGTGAGAAAACAGAGTCCCAATAGCTCAATGTTCAAGTAAAGACTAAAAAGTAGAAACCTGGCAGAGTAATTAAAGAACAGTATTATGTGTTTTGTCTCTACACAGAGGGTTAATGGTAGCAGGAATCTTCCAAATTCAGTGTTTCAAGTACAAGGAAAGGACCCAGTAAAGGTTGATGGCCAGGAGATCTGGGATTTTAGATGCCAAGAGAGTGACAGGTGAAGAAAGTTTTGCCCTAAGGCATTGCCTGAAGGATGTGTACAGACTGGTCCCTCAGGTGCTGGCTGGTAGAACAGAAGCTGCAGTTTAGTTTGCTTCTCAGGTGGTTGGTGAACTCCTCTCCACACGTACAATGGTAGTGAAAATGTGCTCATATTACCAGAAATGAATACACTGATAAGGGGAAGGAAATACATGGAACTGGGATGCCAAAAGAGAGGAGAAAAGAGAAGAGAAGAGAAGAGAAGAGAAGAGAAGAGAAGAGAAGAGAAGAGAAGAGAAGAGAAGAGAAGAGAAGAGAAGAGAAGAGAAGAGAAGAGAAGAGATAAGAATATAGAGAAGTGCAACAGACTTTGGAAATGTAGAATGTAAGTTAGTTTTTGAAAAAGAGATGTGTTTGGGCATAGAAGAGTTGGGAAAAAGTAAAATAATGTTTCTATTACCAGTGAAACAGCCCACGGCTTTTGGGAATGAAAGCTAGCACAGGATCCAAGAACACCTAAAGATATTTGTTAACTTTTGCAAAGGAAGCCTTAACAGACATGTCAACTAAACAGCCCAGCATTAGGCAGAGAGAATAGCTTTCTTCCCTTAGACTGCAACTGCCCAGGCAGAAAACAAATGAAAACAGAGAGAATCACTCCAGCACATAGTACTACAGCTTGTAGTTAACCAGAAACCCTGACATCAGTAGACATATACATGTCTACCTTCCCAGATCCACCTAATTAACATCTCTGAATCAGGGGAGAAGAACAGCAGCAAAGTCTTCTTTGGTGTACAAAATATCACAACAAAAATATAAAAATAACCAAGAACATATGGAAATACTCATGTCAAACAACTGAAGGTTGAATGCCTAATTGTAAAGGGGAGGGAAACTCCTTTCTGCACAGTCTATGAAGTGATTTCACAAGATAGGCACTGAAATAACACTCATTCTCAGAAATATCCTATGGGAGAAAACGAACAAACAAAGACCAGTTTCTCAAATATTATCCAGGGAAAAAAAACTACACCAGTTCTAGAGCACCCCTAATTTCATTCCAGTGGTCTAGCTGATGACCATAAATAACCATATTGTTTGTCACACTCCATCTATCACTCATTTGCAAATACACAGCCTTTGAACTGCCATGGCTTTGTAATAGTTCAAAAGCCGGGAATTCTTCCAACCGAGTGCTGTTTGCTGAATGCTGAATCCAATAAGTCATTTATCTTAACACCCGTCACATTGCTCACTTGCTCTCGTTAGCACTTCATGACTCTCAAATTTTGTGCATGGAAAACATTACTGGAAACATTATTTAAACCGAGAACCATCCAATGAACTTCATAAACAACTCCAAATACAACCAGTTTAACTAAGGCACTTTTGTCTCTCCAATATAAAGCTGTATTTGCAGCATTATGTTCAAAGAATACTTGCTTCCTGCTAGTTATCAGAACTGTAATATTCAAGTTTACTTTTACCTTTGGCAATTCTCAATTTATATTGTATATCATTCATGGAAATTGCATGTAGCAATAAGGAAGATAAGAATTTGTTTCTTCTCTATATAGACATATTTGCTCCACAAACAAAAGAAAATAAACAAGGAGATAAAATATCATTTACACCACAAGGAGACATAGAAGTGGGGAACATACTCTTAGCTGAATGGAAATGAACTGCAGTACAAATGACAACAGTTAGTACATCCAGTTCTGTGCATGGCAGTAGAGTGCAGGGAACACATAATACATATGAAATGCAATCCTTCCTTGTACAGTGGACTACAGAATGATGACCTTGAAAGCAATCAAGTCCAAAAGGACTCTCTCCACAAAGGCTGTTTTTTGCTTCGCATATAATACTAAATATCTGCCAAAACCTGAGAATTCTTCATTCTGATTTTGCTCAATATAAGACCATCTAAGGAATTTTCTGTCACATATGTAAGATGTTGGTGAGAAAAGGATACATAATTACTCTATAACCACTAACTTTAATTTGTATTTATCATAAATACCCACAGATGGCGGTAAAGTATATAATGTATATGGCACATTTGTTCCAAATTTGATTTCTCTAATAACCTCCTTTTATCAGCACTCACCATTAATCATAGGCCATTATCTAAGAACTTATTTGGCTGAATAACAGATGCAGGACTGACTGTTAGGCCCCCAGTCTCAATACATCTGAAAAATTTATACCCTAATAAATTACGAGATTTCTAATAAGAAGTGCACATCTTACTTCAGGTCAGTAGGTCAATTTATTTGGGGAAATGATACCGAAGTAAGCACAAAAACTGTCAGAAAAAACAGCTTGGATTCCTTTTTCTTTTTTTTTTTTTTCTTTGTAAATGAAAATCCAACTGACAGAGCGGAAGCCTAACCTCTAATTTACTTTAGTTCCATGCTGTCTAGACCTATTATTTAATTTTGTCTCTCCTGGTGGTCTATCTTTCAAATTATTTGTATGCATGGAGGAAAAGTGATAAGCTAAAATGTTAATTATCCATTTTTCTGAAATTAAAATAAAAAAATAAAAAAATCCATGCCAGGAATAACAATAAGGTTTATTACAATAGCATTAAAACCAGTCGCATTTTTCATTTGACAAAATAAGCCTTAAGAAGCTGAGTCCAGTGTTTTTAATTGCAGGATACCTTATCTAAAAGAAAATACATGCTTGCTTCTGGCCGATTTCATTTATTTTCCCCTCATTGGCATATTGGGAGTATTTGTTCTACAGCATTATGACTGTCAGTTTTTGTCCCAAAATTAAATTCTTTTAAATAGCTGTTAAGATTTTTAAATCACTTTAGTAGCAGAAAGATATAAACTTAAATTACCTTTTTTCACCCATCTGAACTTACAAACACTACAGCATCTTGGGCAGAAAGTTATACTGGACAGGAGGAATCTGCTTAAATTAGGAAGACTTATTTTAAAGTCTTATAACTAATTAATGGAAACTGAGGGAGCATAGCTGCAAATTTAAGAACTGCGATGCTAAAGGTCTATTTCAAATGGAAAATCTGTTGCACATATATTCTCTTCTGATTGCTTTTACACCCAGTGCATATGTCCACTAACCAGATTTTAATCTGTGCAGATTTCATTGCAGGCACTAGTTGGTATCATGCCCTAAAATTATCCACAATGACTTTGTAAGCACTCTCAGTTGGGAACTACTGGGTTAAATGACTTGTAAATAATTCAGAAATCATTTTTTATTGGTCCTTCTTCTCATGGAGCTCAGTAGCATAGTTTCTGCTATGACCACATTCCATATCAACTCCCTCACTTTGAAAGACCCCGCTAAAGAAAGGTCCCTGAACACAGTGACATCCAACACAGCATGCTGCAGTCACCAGGGCCTTGTGTAGATTACTGCCTCATCACGGAGTTTGGAGGAGCAAGACCTGAAAGTGCTGAATAGCACAAGCACAAATGAGGTGGTAAGTTATGAAGTAAAGTATGCTATGAGCAATTGCAAGATAAAAGCTAACTAACAAATGAAAATAATAACCCAATCAATCTTTTCTTTGCTATATCATCAGGCCTGCCAATGACATAGCTGCTAGAATTAAACAACATTATCACCAGAATGGGTAGTCTAAATTTTATACCTCTCCATGGATACATGGGTATCAGTGAGCTCTGAGGGGTAAGAAGGAAAAAGAAAAAATAAAAGAAAAAAAAAGTCCGGATTGGATAAATCATTTCCAAAACAGAAGCCAAAAGTGCTGTCATGTGTCAGTGATCAATGAGAAGTAAGCTGTGGCTTTGCAGCTGGAGGATGGTGGAATTGTAAGATACAGGCTGACAGAGGGGAAGGAGGAGAAGAAGTATGTTGCAAGAAATCAAATACCCATTGCATTCTAGAAAAATGGGAAAAACTCCCATACAATCAGACCGGCAAAGCTGCAACTATAATACACCAGACTTATTGCAGCTATGAAATGTAGGATGATGAAAATCAATTCTAAAGAATTATATCACAAGTAAATACTGTACTTATCCCCTCCCCCTGGAATAACCCCTCTGTAGTAGCAAAAACATTGCCTTTCTATCACACAATCCTTAGAAAAAAAAAAATCTGCAGACCCTGTTTTTCAAAAGAGTAATAATGAAAAAATAAAGTCCTGTGGTGCTTTTCCTCCATCAGCTCTGTTTATGAATTCATAGCGCAGCGTGAAGGTTATTAAAATCCCATATGTGAGCACCACACACAGCACAAGGAGATATGAATTGGCATTCCACGGAGATAATGCTATCTAATGGGCAAAACAAGTAGCATGGTTTCATTCTTATTCAAAGTACATTTGGAAAGGGCAAAGCATCTGGCTGCCGTTCATGGATAGCTGACCAGATACAAACCATTGCTTCTTTTTACCTGTTGATTAGTAAGTTAAATGTAAGGAGCATGGCTGTTATCTTGCTAGGCCTTGATGTTCCCAGGACACCCTTTTACCCATGAACCATTTGTTGTGGAGCGGATTAAATGCTATTTGGACTATCCTGATACAGTAACTATTAAATATGTTGCTGTTTACTTCCACTTAGACACATTTCAAATGAAAATGTAATTAACTGTGGAGACAACCAATACACCTCACAAATTAACTCCAGACTCCTGTCTATCCGTTAATTAAATTATTTTCCAGAATTATTCATTTAATTCCCATTTTATTGTTGAAGTAAAATAGTGTTGTCTTTTGTTTTGCTGCCAAAAGTAATTTGGTCTTAAGCAGCACAGACCTATTTTGAGCACCATCACTACCTGGAAGAACTTCAGGGGAAGGGCAGGGGGGGATAGAAGAACTATTTGGGAACAAAAGTTTATGTGAAAATATAAAACCAAAACATAGACATGCACCAAACGTTTTCCCAGATTTGAAATGCTGTGAAAGTTTTCTAGCAGAAAGAGTAACCCCCAGTCCATGATTCTACAAACCTTGATAAGAGTCAGATGTAATGCCTAGAACATATTTATTTCAAGACAACGGTCAAAGGTTTGTGGGGCTGTTTCTCTGCCTCTCACATATGATCAATCAGTTGTCACGGTGAAACCACAAGTGTCTGATGGCAGTCACCACTAACGACAGAGATGGAAAGCACTCCAAAACAGGCAAGACAGGAGCTGCCGTGAAACAACATTTCACAACCATCTTCTGGCACGGTTAAAATCCATGTTGTTGCTTGGTACTGCTGCTACATTGCCCTCTATCCATGCTGCTGTGATCACACAATGCTGCTCTGCCTCCCCCACTCGAAATTCAGAACTGGGATGATGCTGTGAAGTTTGTGTTCAGATCTTATCTTTTTTTTAAATTATTTTTTTATTTTAATTTTTTGGAGTTTTCAGACTCAGGATTCTCATTTCTACCAAATTACGTATTCTTTTAGCTACACCTTTCAACCTTGTCACTGTGTGATAGGCCCCATCACAATATTACACCATCTGTTTCAGCTGCTGGATATTACTTACATGCTACAATCAACATCGCTGTCAGAAATTATAATCCATATCAATATTTTACAGAGGTAAAGGAGTGAAGACAGAGAAAAGAAATTAAGTTTCAAAACTACAATGAAAAATCCTTTCCTCTAACAACTCCTGCCTTTTATACTGCCTGCCTTTATGCATGAGATAACGTGACTTAGAATTTCCTACCCCACTAGGATTAAAAACAGGCTTTGGATCAGGAACCACTCAACAAGAAACACAAAAGGCATAACAATAATTTTCTGCAGCATGCCATTCCAAACAAAGACAGCAACCCTTCCTATCACCCTTGCAAATAGAGCTACAGTAGGGTATTTAACACTATTCCACAAATAATTGCTCTTGCTTGCATTCAGGATGCGAACGTGAAACTAATAGCTGAAAACTCCAGGCTCTTAGTGAGCAGCCTATTCCCTTGTTTGTTTCGTTCAAAGGAGAAGGAATATAAATCTCAAAGGGCAAGTGCCGGGAGACTTTTGGGTTTACAATTGAAGGTCAAGATGAGCTTTGGAGATACCTCCACAACCTTGTGAGCACTGCCTCACCCCATCACAAATGGTTATAAATCTGAGGTCACAGCTAAAAAGAAATTTAGGTAATAACTAATCCAAAATTGCAGACTCTAACAAACCATGCTACATAGCACACATTCAGCCCCAGACTTGCAAGGTGCCTTTCATTCCAGATTAAAATCTGGATTAAAATTGGACACAACTTTTGACCTTGGCGTCAAGGGAAAACATGTTTATATCTGCAAGTATATCAAGACTGAAATTCAGCTTGCTGCATTTTTAATGTGGACTCCAACACAGTCCACACAGACTGCTCAACAGAACACTTTTGTACACCTGCACCATCAGGCGACATTTGCTTATTGATGCTATTCCTACCTTTAAACAGACTGATTGTTTTTCTCACCATGAAGTGTTCTGTGATGTCTCCAGTGATGATTCATTTGCTATGATACAGAGGGATTCAGAATCCAAACATGGGGACTTTGTATTCTTGCAAAATGGTCAGAAACACAGAACTAAGTCTTCAATTGCCTCAAAGGGAAGACCAACTTCTTGTAATCCTGGCTGCAGATAAAGAATACTTTACCTGGAAATTGGAACAGCCCTACAGCAACTTAATTTTTGAAGATTTGTGATGAGTTAGCCAGGAGTATAAACGCAGTGCACTTATTTCATAGGGATGCCAAGACTTCATTGTTTGAACTTGAAACAGAAGGCTGGTAATTATTTTTTTCCACATACACACGAAGTAATGATTTGTTGTTTGGAAATGGCATTTCTACAGGGTTCTACAGGCATTGTGTAACTACAGTCTTTGCATTTTGGAGGAAGTGGAAGGTTAGGTCACCTTCCAGAACAGAGCAAACTGCCCTTCTTGAAGAAGTAGATGAAGAAACATGTTTTCCAGGGCTGTGGAGAGTTCCTGTTTGAAGTTACCTTCAGTGGGAGCTCAGATCCCTCCGAGGATACTCTTTCCGCATCACGCTTTTTGGGTGATGACACATTTAAGATTCTGAGGCTGCAAAATAGCTGTCAGCTTTTCCTCTTCATGCAGTGTTGGATTATTTTTACTTCAATCACAAACTTAGTGTACTCTGCTCTATGCTGAAGAGCCCACCCCCTTTTCACTGTTACTAATGTCACAAAATGTAAGGAAAACAACTCCATGCTGCTGTTTCTTTAGCTGCCCAAAAAAAGCCTTTCTGCATATCTGTCAAATCCACAGGAGCCCGCCCTTCTTCCCCACCCCCCCCCCCCCCCCAAAAAAAAAAAAAAGAGGAGAAAATCTGACTTTTATTCTCCTGACCTTGGGAAACAAAAATTCACCAGTTTCCCTTCATCTTCCCACTTCATTTCTGCCAAGTCACAGAAAAATATAAACACCCAAGGAAAAAAGAAAACTTCTAACATCCTTTTGAATACTTTAGGGACAGAAATCACTTAGAAGTGATGTGTCAGGGCACCTTGTCTGTTCCTTTGTCTCACTTTCTCAGTCTAAGGATGGTACTGAAAAAGCAAAAGCACTTACAAGTGCTGTTTGGGGCATAAAATCCCCTGCCATTCATCTCTCACTACGACAAATTCTGAAAATAAAAGCACTCAAAAGTCTCTTTTTGTCTCTATCTACATTTTTTTCCTTCTCAGATGTGTTTTGAAATAAAAATAGAATTGAAATGCTATTTTCACTGGTTTGATGTTCAAATCAGGCATGTCTCTCCTCTAATTTCCTCCTTTTGCATTTGCTTTGTAGAAAATATCAGTTTTGGTCTGTTCTTGATTCCATTACATCCTCTTTTTAATCTCACCCCTCCACCACCACCACTGAAATAATGAGATTATGCCATTATAATCTTATTCTGTTCATGACCTTTGGTTTCTATGGGCTTCTCTTTAAAAAATAAATAAAAATCCCTCTGTTCTGCTGGCCAGATGACAGCAATACGAACACTTAGCTAATTTAATTGATGTATTAACTTTTTACAGTGTCAGTCATAAACGTGCGCTCAGTGGCAGCAAAATCATCACTACAGTTTTCATAATGAAAAAGGCAAATACAGTTCTTAGGCATAAGCAAAGGGTTATGAAATGTTTTTTTCTGTATATTCAGCAGCTGTGACAGTTGGTTCAGTCCGGTCATTTTGGGCACAGATTTGGATCAGCTCCTGAAAAGATAGAAAAGGCAAAAAGAAAAAGCCCTGGCCTAGAAAACTTGACCAGCAATGGGAGAACTGGGTTAGCACAAAGAAGAGAAAAAGATGTGATAAGCATTTCCAAATATGTAAAACATGCTGCAAAGGATTCTCCCTGCCTGTTCTACACAAGGAGGGTGGTGGAAAGCAAGATTTGGGTTGGACCTTAAGCTGCTTTCTAGCAAGTGATGCACTAAAACACAGTAACAATCTTGCTGGGGGCGCGCAGACAAATTAGATAACGTTCTTATCCTATTTGCTATGATTCAATGAGTTTTAGTCAGCTGATATGCATACAGCACTTCATTACTCAGCCTTCCTGGAAACCACCAAAGGAAGCAGGTGACATTCTGTGCAGATAAGCAGTGACTGCTACTAGCTCAGCACCACTCTCTGCAGCACATGGAAAGGTAGAGATCCGGGTACTCATCAGGGAAACACACAGTGGGGCAGCCACAACAGCATTTTTTCATGCTGCTACCTGAAATTTCTGCTGTTCTACATAAGATGACATAGTTGTCTTTGAGAAAAACCTGTATGTCTTCTTCAGTTATGATAGCTCCAGGCTTGCTATACTTTCTGCTTCTTCAGTAGAAAGAATGGGAGTAATTGTGGAATGAAGTACCACTCATCATGAGTAAGCAGATCAAATTCTGGTATAGTGTAAGCTCTATAAAATGATAAGCAATTAGACTCTGCTTTCAAGGTTGTCTAAATAAATAATATATTCTATGAGGTATTCTTCAAAAACTGCTTAATGCACAGATCACAGCCTGGAATAGCAATGACTACACTGACTATGTTAAATGCATTTTCAAGTATTTTTCTCTTTGCAAAAAGAAATGTTTTTATAACCAGTCTGAGGATGTGTTTTCTTCTGCTTTTCCAAAATCTTTGCCATATTGTCAGTGTTATCCTTCATATAGAGCTATCACTGGAAAATGAAACAGACATTGCAAATTGCTCAAGGGTGATGTAGTCTGGGAGGGCCTTTTTGCAGAA
Organism: Coturnix japonica; assembly: GCF_054131305.1. NCBI lineage: Eukaryota > Metazoa > Chordata > Aves > Galliformes > Phasianidae > Coturnix > Coturnix japonica. Next base: position 19,213,630 of record NC_140673.1, read on the forward strand.
AGCTTCTGAACACACTGACTGAGCCCATGTTACTCTACGTGTCCTTGGTGGGATTCTGAAAAGATGGCAAACATACGCTTGTTTACTGTGGAGGCAGCACACATGTCCTATGGTGAAAGTATGCTAGTTCATGGCTAATACATAAGGTAATTTATTCACAAAATAGTTATGAGTTCTTTAAAAAACAGTGCTATGTGTCTGAGCCTACTGACCTACAAAGCACAGACCAAATCTGCTTTTCACCTGCTGCTTGATTCCAAGCTCTTGCAAGTTTACATACTAACCAAGTCAGCATTTCACTTGGAAAAAAAAAACCACATACACACACAAAAACAAAAAAAACCCCACAACAACAAATAAAGATGTTCCAATGGCAACAATCCCTGATAAAACACAAGCGTGTTGTGTTTAACCTGGGATGCCTGCTGGAGCAGAGTGGTATTCTGAATCAGAGTCCATTTGCCAACAAAGAAAACCCATCACTAGAGGAAATTCACTTTTTTAGGAGATTCTAATGCAATAGATTTCCACATTCCTCTCTCAGCTTAACTTGCTCAGTGAACTACAGGCTGACTTCAATACATGCAAATCAGTATAAGTACTGAACTTCAGCAGAGATCATTTTGTCTATTCTGTTTCCCATAATGAAGCAAATGGTGCACAGAGCTCTCTGGAAACAGAACCACTGGCATACAGGTACACAGAGGTGGGGCTCTGCAGCCACAGGGACAAGAGGACAGAAGGACTAAGGACTTGAGAGACTGAAGAACTGGTCTGCTTCCTGGGCTGCCACCAGGATGCAAGGGCAAGTTTCCTAAGATCTCTTTTATTGTGCTTTGACTTTCTACCCTTGTAAATAATGTTATAGCACAACAAGGTAACTCTATTCAGGACAGTGATGCTGAGATTTCCTCTAAGACGCCACCTTTTGACTACTACTCTGTTTATTCCTTCAGGATTACACAGACAGAAAGAGCTGGATTTATACACGGGTAGTTTAAAAATACATATATCCCAGCATTGTGTGAGTCTGCTAATGCATGCAATTTCATTGCAAGGAAAAGAAAACTCATTCTCCTTCCACTTTAATGTTAACTTGAAATCTTCAGTAAATCATTTATGCCAGTGGCAGAAGTAAGAAAGCTGCCCTGTGAACTGTAAACCCCTACAGAGAAATCTAAACAAAAGAGGGTAAAGATTGCGTGAGTTTCTGATGGGAAACCACTGTGCTGAGGGAAGACATCGCTTCTGGTTTATAATTGTGCTTTTTTATCTTTTGCCACCATTGCTGAACATGGAAAATTCCAATTCTGCTCACAAAAAGCTGATACATGAGAGAGAATAATGAATACAGGTATCTATTAGACCAAGGCCAATTGTTTCAACATCTTCTGTATATGTAGGTAGCATTGCTCAAGGTGTATTTAAGAATACGGAGGAAAGGCAGTTTTTTTCAAGGTGGAGAGTAAGAGCAACAACCTCTGCAAAGAAACAAACAGCACAAAATGAGATGGTCTGTGCATACACATTCATATTCTGTCATTTGGCAGCCATCTCCACTTCTGAGCTTCCAAATGGGCAGAGTAGCCAACAGGGCTACCTTTGATATCGAATTATTTCTCAAAGAAATATGTGAGAGAGGCCAAACAGTGACACTGCCCAGACAGGCTGTGGAGTCTCCATCAACAGAGATTTTCAAACCCAACTAGACAAAGTCCTGGGCAACCTTCTCCAGCTAAGCCCTCCTCAAAGAGTGCGGTTAGATCAGGCAATCTCCAAAGTTTCCAGAGCCAGAGACGAATAACTTGAACAACACCAGCCAAGCTGCATTTACAGTAGAGATCAGTCACCATAGGTTTGTAGTTCTGTGTGGAAAAAGCTGTTTGCAATCCTCCTGTTATTCAGCAAAGAAAAAGGTGTAAGGGAGGACGTAATTTTTCTGGATCTCAGAAAAATGATTTGATACTGCTTCATCCAACAGATTGATTTCTAAAGCAGGGAAACATGGCATTGAGAAAGACAGAAAACTGAGCAGGTTATAAATCTTTCCAGAGACAAGAAAACAAGGATGTCTATAAAAGGAACATTTCAAGGTTTTAGAGCAGAGAATGTGTAGTGCCATACAGATTCCTACTAGAACCACTTTGGCTTTTTTTTTTATACCCGTTGTAGCCATTAGAAATAAAATGAATCAGAGCATCTAACATGAGTCAAACATAAAAACAGAAAAGCATAGTAAATTTCTGTGAAAGAGAAACAAATGAACTGCAACCTGCTGTGCTAGCCAGTAAGCCTCAGACTTCGTTGGGTAATTTCCAGTTTAACAAGTAGTTTTTTGTCGATGATCTGTAATACATATGTTTGATAAGCAAACAGTACATAGATTTAAATACACATATATAAATATACATATAAAATCTTCTCTACATATGAGTCACTGCTAAATGCATTGTATTGCTTTTTAAGCTCTGTGTAGAACTAGCAATAAGCTGGTCTTTACAGAAAGCAGGGGAGGAATAAATAGGCCCACATGTTCTGATCCAGTTTGGCTGTTTTTAAATGCAAGACTACAGAAAGCTGAAATCAATGATTTGAGGCAAAACATCAGCAAACTCTATTGGTCTTGTCATTCCATAAAGGAATTACAATGTCAAATTGCAAATGTTGTCATCTTCTTTGCATCCACAATGTAGGTAATTACTCGCAAACAATGAAGAACAAATAAACATTGATTTCTACTATTCTGCAATGCATTTTTTGCTTATTTGTTGAAATTTTACAGTAATTTGTAGGTATCAGCCTGTATTCTGGAGATCTATCCCATAAATAAAAATCCATTCTCACATTCTCAAGTACATTCTTACAGACAAAACCCACGTTTTACACAAAGGAGTCCGGGAAGGATGCAATGGTGAAGCAGGAATTACTGTGACAGAATAGTAGTAAAACTCATATAGACTAAATCATAAAAGGAAGAAATGAATAACACAACCACTAGAACAAGGAAAGGATTGGAAAATAATGATAAATTAAACATTATGCCATCTGTGCTGGATATTTTCAATAGATGTTACTTTCTGAATCTGTCAGAGAATAGAACCACACCAGTAAGTAGTTTCAGTCTTGTTACTTGCAAGTTTACAGTGGATGAAAAATAGAGCATAAAATCAACCAAAATCATGCATGTCTATGATAGAAGAAAGTTCTTAAAGAAAAAAAATCAAGCAAAACCCACAGAATTGAAGGAATATTGCTTCAGTGTACGCTCACTGACTCTCTCCCTAAAGGGAAAAATTTTATCTATTACAAATTGGAGGCAATTCAGCCAATATAGAATTTAGCATGTGCTTAAATGCTTTGGGAGCCATTCCAAAACACATGAAAAATCAATGTCTTTATCTGGTTTTGGATGAGACCACTGTTAAATACATCTGGTGCTGAGCATGAGCTGAAGTGCTTAGCTAAGCAAGTACCGGAGAGAAAGAAAGATCTCACAGAGGTAATTTGTGCCCATGTATAAGCTACTAACCTATCTGAGAAACCAAGTTTTAAACAGGGCAGGGTAAAAATACTTGGGCAGATTTTTGAATAATCCTAAATGAAGCAGCAGAAGATACCATAAGTTTTGAATGAATACAGAGCTGTGTATGTCCTTCAGCTTGACTTTCCATCTGCATTTCTTATCATCTGATCATCTATGTGCAGTTATCTTTCTAATTCTAAATCACACGAACAGTGTGTTACAGGAATACGTGACTTTACAAATCGTTAACTGTAAAAGTCACGACATTCAGATATGAAGCTTGAAGATGGTACTATTGCATATCAAAATAACAAAAGGATTGCCAAAGCTTCTGCAGCTTATGCATACTGTAAGATTGTCAGAACTTGTATCAACCTGAGTTGATACAAAGTAGTTCAAAACATGAGACAAAACAATAATTTTAGGCATAATTCATTGCCAAATGATTTCCATATACTTTCTAAAATAGGGAGTTTTGTAAGAACAGAAAGCTTCATAAATCCCTGGTAAAACTGACATTAAAGTTACAATAAAGAAGCCAGTATAATTTCAGTGGAAAACAAAAATACATATTAATACTAAGTGCAAATAAAAGGACACTCACGACTTATTTTCCATCATCTGAAAGTTATATTATGCTTATTTTCTTCAATTGTTCTGCTAAAACTCATTTCTTTATAGGATAAAAAACAAATATCCCTTCATTCCTGTGCATCAATGTTTCATTTCAGATGCAAACTCTTAGGTAAGGACCACGGAAGTGGAACAAAGGATGTGCCTTTAGGAATGCACAGTGGCAATGATGGCTCTGAACACAGACAACCTGCCTTTTAAATATTTCATTTCAACCTATTGCTCTGGCAAGTTGGTAAGGGGATCTGGCCTCTGACAACAGGCCTTTTTCCTCACCAGAGAAGCACAGGAAACAGAGATTCCTTACCAACCAAGGACATTTTACAGAAGAATGGCATCCTGCTTCTATTTCACGTAGGCTACTTCCTACATAGGTGCACGATCCCATCTTACTGCATGAGCAAAGTGCAGGAGACCACCATGACCAATGTGCTGAAACAATTTATTTGCATGCACAAAACAAAGTTCAGATAAACCTTCTTTACTTTCCTGTCTCAGTCTCTAAATTTTTCCATTTTTATGTCTACTGTTCTTCACTGATATTCTCAAAAGTTCCAAATCATACAAGCAGATAATGCCAATTAGAAAGCTGCAGATCTAAAATCATCTAGTTCCAGCTAATATTTTTCCTAAAGGAGTAATGGACAAGATAAAATTATCTTCTTAAATGAGGGCCATATTTAAAGAGTACTCAGACTCCAGGGAGAAGAGCGTAAGAAACATAGTTCTCATTAAAAACATGTTTCATCCATACCATCATCAATAAGCTGTGAAGAATAGATGTAGAAGCAGAACTAGAAATAATTTAACAGTTTAAGAAAAGAGACAGGAATGATTATGCACCAGAAACATTACTAACTAAAAATAATTAAGCAAAGAAAACAAATTCATCACCACTGATGTAAGGCCTTCAAAGTTCTGACAGCCTGAAGCTTCCTGCTCTGCAGCACGCTGGCCAAGGTTCATTGCAAACCCCTGTTTTCCAACTAACAGCATTTCTCAGTGGTTCTATCTAATTAACAGCACAGCGATGGAGGAGGCTAGGGGGAGCATATATATAAATACACCCAAAATATGCAAGAGAACATTAAATGTGTAAAATCAAGCGCCGAAAACTCAGGCTAGTGTCAGAATTAAGGTTGCCATGCAGCCGTAATTGGGCAACCTTGTGTGCACACATTATGATACTATCTTTAATTACCCGACCACCCACTACTTTTTCCACCGGACCCCTGCCTGCACTGACTGACATAATGAGTAGCTCCTCAATGCCTTTGTTTTCCTGTTATTATTCAATGTGTCCCTATGGCTCATTTATTGAGCACCATTCACACAGTTCTCTGAGACTTATTAATTTCTGCCTGGACTGTCATATGGTACTTATGTTCCACCAGCTCCTCACTTCTCAGAAACCATCCTAAAGAGAGAGAAGATTGTATTAACCCTCTTGAGTAGAAGGGGTCTTAATAATTAACGTGAAAGTTATAAATGAAACTTAGAAGTACATACTCTATGAAATGCAGGATCTCAAGCAATTAGAATTCTTGGCTATTTTGTATATTCAAATAATTTTCATTGACTTGATCAGTCTCTGTGAAAGATCAGTGCTTCACAAATCAGACCCAAGGGTCTCAAACTAAGCATTCAGAAAGTAAACAACATGCAATTATTAAAAACATGGCCTGATTAGATGAGAATGATACGGAAATTCCCCAACAGAGGCAAGAAGAGAAGTCAGAAGCATTAATGCTTCACTGTCACAGCCTTGCCTTATATTGCTGTAACATCCTGTGCCCTTCATACATCATAATATCTTCAGCAAATAAAGCAATAGTCCTAGCAACCATTTTAGTGCACTTACAGCTCATATCAGAAATGGGGAAACCAGGACTACGTATGATACCAAAGTTGTCCCATTATGCACAGCCATAAATGAATCAAAATTTCTGAATCAGAAGTGGACAGGTGGTCTTGCTTACAGCATTTCCCAGATCCTGAATGTTGGCTTTTAAACTCCATTAACACTATGACAGCTTCAAAGGTACAGAAGTGTAGTGATAAATCAAGGAAATCTGCCCGCAAACAGGAGTGACGTCTCTGTTACCTTTGGCAGGGCCAGAACCTTCTACCCCACCACCCAGATTTGTGCTCTTTCAGCTATCACTGCAATAGCAGCAGAAGCAGGATAACATCCTCAGCTTCAGTAGACAATCCATTTTTCTTTTTTAACTGTAACCTTACAGTTCTATTTAAAACAATTCATCTTCTCTAATCAACAAATATATCATTAAGGAAAAAAATATATATTTCAATTAAAGTATCTAATCTTGAGTTTGGCATAGAATCATAGAAGTACCAAGGTTAGAAAAGACCTCCATGATCATCCAGTCCAACCATCCAGCCATCACCAACATTTCTCACTAAACCACATCCCTCAACATAACATCTAAACCTCCCTTGAACACCTTCCAGAGTTGGTGACTCAATCACCTTCCTGGGCAGCCCATTCCAGTGCCTGAAAGTAGTATTTCCTAACAAACAGCTCAAACATCCCCTGGTACAACTTGAGGACATTCCTTCTAGTCCTATCACTAGTTACATGACAGAAGAGGCCGACCCCCAGCTCACTACAACCTCCCTTCAAGGCAGTTATAGAAAGCAATAAGGTCTCCCTTGAACCACCTTTTCCCCAGACTGAACACTTATCTTCCAAAATTCGGTAAGTCCATTAATATGATGTACTTCATAAGTCTATGACCTAGATTGCCTTTTGTGCCTTTCACTTACCAGGTCTTTGTTCAAGAAAAAAATCACATTATGTTTTGGGTTGGAAGGGACCTTTAAGATCACCTTGTTCCAACCTCCTATCCTGCCAAAGGCAGGGTCATCTCCCATTAGGTCAGGGTACTCAGAGCCCCATCCAACCTGTCCTTGAATGCCTCCTGGGTGGGAGCATCCACAGCCTAACTTGGAACCTGTTCCAGTGTCTCACCATCCTCACAGGAAAGAATTTCTTCCTAGCATCTGGTCTAAATTTGCCCTTTTCCAGTTTAAAACCACTTCTCCTCTTCCTGTTGCTACATGGCCTTATAAAAAGTCCCTCCTCAGCTTTCCCCAGGCTCCTGTCAGGTATTGGAAGGAATACAAGTTATTTGCTGGACATACAACAGCGTTCCCTGCAGACATAGTAAAACAAAGGTCTGGAGGTCAGAAAAGAGCCCTTGCATTCAAGAAGTCAGAGCAGCAGTCTGGACTGCTGTGTGGTCTCCGATGTACAGCAACCTCAAGGTCTCATTTTCCCAGCCCGCAAAAACAAGGCTGATGCTTAATCTCAGAAAGAACTGCACTTGTTATACTAACAATACTGGAAAAGAACCTCCCTGCCTCAAAGACCTGCACACATAAAACTGCATGTGAAGGGAAAGTATTAGCATAGCCCACTTAGTCAGAGCATTGTCTTGCATTCCACAACAGCCTTCTTTGCTCCCAGTGCACAAAGATGAGTGGAGTGATGCCATGCACCCCCCTGCACAGAGGGATAAATCAACCCTAGGACCTACAGCAGGGGAACACAGGACACTGACACAAGCTCCCAGATTCAAACGTGTGGTTTGCAAAGTTCTTCTTACTTGGCTACTGGCCAACCCTAGACATAACACAACAAAACATAGGAGTCCTACAACAGAAGGATGAATAAAGCACATCCTACATGCTCAATTCCTGTGCACAGCAGATACAGGAATAGTAGAGTTAGTAATTTCATAGAGCAAAACCTAAACATCTATGTAAATATATTCAAAAAATATGAAGAGGTCATCTCCCTGCTTGTAAAATACACCAAGCAAAGCAGCAAAACTTTTCATTATTAATACTTCTTTTGTATGAACACTAAAGGAGCTGCAGTGAAAAACACAACCAGAAAAAGCAAAGCCCAATAATGAGCCAAAATCTTTTCTGTAGGCAGGTTTTACTCCTATTTGCTCTGCAAAACATATTAATCCTGAAAGAGTGATATTGCCTTTCTGTTTTGCATAGCAGCATGTACAAATAAAAACGTTAACTGCCAGGACATAATTTTCAGTCTGCTTGTCTTACTTCAGATGTGTGTTTTCTGCTTGGAGCACAGCTGTTCATATTTCCCAACATGAGCTTCAGTGCTGTAAATATCTCCTCTACTGAGGGCTACATTCCCAAAGTACTGCACAGGGGCCACGTGTACAAATTGCGTTAGTGCTAATGTGAGCTGTGTGCATGCAAATCCATGCATGGCCTGTTGAAAATGCAGAGCATGGACCCTGACCCCGCCACTTTGCTACTGAACCAGAATTGCTTTATTTAATGCTGTGGCTGTGACATAAATCAGGTTTTTCACAAGGCTTTTGTTCAGCTAAGAGAACCCTTTCTGGGGGAAAATTTAAACAGATCATGATGCAGAACTACATTAATGAGGCAAATTACTCTCAGCAACCTGGAAAACAAAATTGTATGGAAGCTGAAGGTAAAATTGTCTGGGGTTTATTGCCACTTGTGCCTTTTCACAACAGTAGAGGTCTGTGTGTGTGTGTGTTTAGCTCAATTTCTCTGCTTCTAGATATCAAAAGAGAGTCCTTTTCCTGTCAGCATATCACAGCTGGCAGCACTATTGCCTCTGTGCTGGAAGGTCAGAGATGCACATCTCTGGCCGAGACTTAGGCTTGCATCCAATGCTGACACTGCAGCAGCACGTTTTGGGGGATGGTGTCGCACAGTGAGAACTGTCTGCCTTCAGACAAGACATTAAATCAAGGTCATTTCTGCCCATCAGTGGGGACCACCTGGGTGAAAGGTAACAATCCCATGGCAATTTTCACCACAGTGGGACACAAGTATGACAGTCTACACAATATCTGCTCCTAACAAATAGCTTCTGCTATCCAAGGTTCTTTGGAAGCAATTGTTAAAGGAAATAATAGAAATTCATGGGACTACTCAAACTAATGATATTGCCCTCCTCCCTTTGCAAAACTTCCTGTTTGGGAAGAAAGATAGCATACTTCTAGGCACAATGAGAGAAGTAAGTAACATGGCAATACATTTTGTACAGATGCAGAATATTGTGTTCTTAAAAGCACATTTGCAGCAATATTTATCAAATTACATTAGAATTATTCATTCAGCCTGTTTCTTCAGGAACAGGCCAAAATGCAAGAAACACAAGAGTACGGGAAATTAAATAAAAGCTATTTCTACACCATTCTCTTCTAAGCCCAGTAGTTGCATTTAGTCTATGGCTGGTGACAAAGGTGGCAGTTGGTGGCCATTTACCTCCTCTGTGTCCCAGCGTTGTGGCTGCAGGAAGAGAATCCGATGAACAGATAGGAACATTTTTCAGCTTTCATAGGATAAAGATATATTGTAGGATCAAGGGCAGAAAAAGAACAGTGCAGCTAATGATGGATGTCAGGATGCCTTTCTGAAATCAGTGTGATATCACATCATGTCCTTACTAAGTGCTAGAACAATACAGAGATAATGTAACAGGAGGGCCCGAAAGCATGGTGCACAGCACTTGGGGAACACAGGCAGTCACAGCAATCCCCCATTCTGATCAAGGGTTCTACCTCTTCTTCATGGACTATAACCAAGCTAGCTCTCTTTTCTAAATTATTATTATTTTAATTATTATTCCTAAACAATCTGAACCAAAAATGAGGGATAATCACACACCAAGAAACTTTTGGCTACAGGAGAAGACTTGATGAAAATAAATAATAGAAGTCTGAATTGGTTTGTGGGCAAAAAAATATGAAGTGTCCCTTTCTTTCTGAGGAAATTCTCAGAAGGAAATTGAGAGGATTTGCATAATTTCAGTTACTGATAAAATAAGGCTTCTCTTTGTGTTAATTTGAGGGATCCTAAGCAGGTCTCAGGACAGGAAATATGCTACTTTATCCATTCATGAGACAAGTAAAATAAGAATGGAAGAATATCAGATAAAAAGAGAAATGGACTCAGGTCATATTTCAACACAACTGAAAATTAGAAGTCAAACCTAATATACATACATATGTATATATATACATCCACACACACACACACACACACACACACACACACACAAATATATATAGCAGAAAGTGAAATAAAATTGAGCATACAAATAAAAATGCTGCTTCTGAAAGAATAAAAAAATATCCATACACTTAATACCCAGCATGGGAGAAATTCCTGCGAAGTTACAATTAGATTTTGAGAGTAATTTCTGTAGCAACCTATTTCACTTCTATAATGCTATAATGATTTCACTGGTAACAAATTCTCTAGGTAGTTTCACACTAAGTTGTAAGGATGGCGCCATTAAATAGCATCAGTAACTGTTACAATCAACTGCATATTACCAAAAAAAAAAAAAGCATTTGTGGATGAGTTGAATTTTTCAGATTAGCATTTTGCTGAAAGTAAATCTTGGTGCCTTCAAAAATCTATTACCTATAGACCAAAGCTCACGCCAAGTTCATTTTCTGCTGTAAATGAGACTGGGCATCTTTTCACAGTAGAAGTTTCACTACAGCCACAATCATTGCTGACTACCAAAACAGTACAGAGTTTAGTTATGATGGGGGCAAAACTTGCTTTTTTAAAGGTATCGTGGAGCATAGGGCTCAGTTTAACAGCTGTTGATATATGGTGTTTCTTCTACTTATTTCACTCACCTCTGTGACTAGTGCTTTGCTAAGAGAGACAGAATTTGTATATGAAACTGAAAAAACTCAACATCTATTAAACAGTAAGAGCATCTCATAAATAAACACTGCTTCCACAAAACGTGTAAATGAACATGAGTTTTCATTTACAGCAGTAATGGAGGTGAAACTAAACAAGCCATTGAGAAATACCACTGAGGCTCTACCAAAGCCTATAGATCATTAAAAGACAGTACTAACTCTGCATACAGCATAGCTTTTAAAGACTGTCCAGTCTCAAGTATACAGAAAGTATTAGAAATACCAGACATCTTCAGGTAGATGAATACTTCACTGCATCCAGAAATAACTATGGGTTTTGTATTGGGTTACTTATAATGGAAAGAAAAGAAAAAGCAATATTCTTAAATCCTCTAGAAATTTCAACATTTAAAGATATTTTAAGTATTATTATACAATATCTACTCAGTCACATGTAACATAGAAATGCCTGTCAGTTTCTAAAGTTGTATTTATGTTTATAAAGAAGTTGCCAGACAAACTATATTTTCCAAAGAAAAAAGGGCATATTTTGTGAGTGAAGGGAAAATCCTGGAAGTGCTTTCAGATCTCATAAAGATTGACAAAAATACTCATTTCCAGGAAGTCAGAATGCAATTTCCTAGATAATTACACAATTAATCCTCAGGTACAAAAACAAGATTTATGCAGAGATGAGTGTTTTATGACCATAAAATGAACATCTAATTTCTTAACAGATCTGGCACACGCCATTGTGAAAACCATTTCTTTAATGAACAGAAACACCTAAACTGCAAGAATGTTCCTGTAGATTGAATGGAAAAAATGAAAAAATCCTCTAGGAACAACTCAAGTCTTTCACATGCAATGCGACAAACAAAAAATCACTTTGCCTTTTAGCTCTAAATTTATTTTAATTGACCCATACAACTCAAAGCTTTCTGATCTTTCCCTAGTTATGTCCATCTTATCTTTCCTAACAATCTTCAGGAAAAAATCTATTTGGTATTTGCAAAAAGAGTGGAAAAGCATGAGGAAATACCCAGCTGGGCATCATCCTGGGAAACTGTGAAGCGATTCATCTCCTGAGAAAGCATCCAAGAATTTTAGGAAATGTAAATCATAGGTAATTTGATATGTAGAAGCAGAAGTAACTTTATGTTGTCTGTTTCCTCACTGCAGATGAATCCCGTGCAGAGTTCTGGGAGTGTAAGACAGGCAAAAAGTGAGAAGCAGGCAAGAATAAGGAAGAGATTTGCTTGATAACTTCAATGAAAAAAATGGAACTGGAAGTGTCTATTTACAGTGAACGTAGAGAAAAAGAAGTGGAAATATTTAATATGCTTAAAGAAGCAAGAAAGACAGACATAAAACAGGAGTAATATATTCAATTTCTCAGTATGTGAGGAAAAAGTGAACTGTTAGTTCACCACATGACATTCCAAAGAATGCAGTCAACGGCGCAAAAATAGGAAGTATAAAAACAGACAGGTTAAAATCTGGAATAGGGGTTAATTCATATCCTAGCAGGGAGATGAGCAACCAGTCACATTTCTTCAGCTCTAGATTTTATTTTTTTCTTATATGCAACTGCATAGCACACAAACTAGCAGAGAAGTATATGCATTATTCATGCTATTCATGGTAGACATGCATTGCAGTTTCAGTGAACAGGACTGGAAGTAATACCAGAGGAAATAGAGGCCTTAAAGGAATGCACTAATCTCAGAAACCTCAATGCCACTATAATTTCATTTTTTATTTTTTTAAAAGGATTCTGTTATGATAATAGTACAGTTTGCAGAAAATGATTTATGCAGTATTCAGATAAATGACCTCAGAAAAGGCTGTTTCTTCCGTAGGAAATGAGCAGTAGTTAACACCCAGCAGAATGGGAGAAAGCCATTTAATGGCAAGTGCAAGAAGTCCCATGGTGTTCATTCCTATGTGATTACCAACAGCCTGAACATTGCAAATGTTTTAGATTTCGTGACAGAATTATATAACGTTGTGCCCAGCAGAGGCAACTCCTCATTTTAAACAGGAAACAATATCGCTCTCATCCACTGCTTGAAAATGACTCCTCATCTACAATTATCTGTCAATTCTGCCTCCTCATTTTCAGCTATCACCAGCCTCCATATTTACAGAAGTCCATTTCTCCTTGATTCTTGTGCTCAGCTCCAAAATAATTTATTAGGAGCTACACATGCTTATCAAAGACAGTCAGAATTCATGCAGAAACTAATGGCAGGCTATGAAAGTCATTATAAAATTTATGCCAAAGCTGCTGTCACAGTCCTGGATTGCCTTGTCCTTTGTTAGTCAGAATAAAGCATTAGGATAGCACAAAGACTATTTTAGTTCTTACAGTGGCATACTGGCAAGAAATGATAACGTATCAGAGATCTCAGATCCACTGGCATTTTGTGAGTCTCGAGTGTGACTGATTCTACTTTGCTTCTTGAACTTGACCAAAAGTGACTTGATCCAGAAGCGTCACCTGCTCCTACAAACACAAAGATGTTAAAGTGGTGAAGAGGAAGTACTTTGGTCCAGGCCAAGAGCAGGACAGAAACTGAGACCAGTCCTTAAATATTACATGTTGCTCCTCTGCCTGTTCTCTTCTGAGTAGCAGGTCAATATTACTGGTTGCATTATAGTAACATTACCAACTCGGCCAGCTGTCACTGATGCTGGTAATGACAAAGTATGGTGTAAATCAAGGAGTAGCTGAAAATGAATAGGACAGCTCCAAGACTCATCTGAGTGGGAAATCCCACAGGACTATCCTTCTATCAAGACATTCTCCTGAGAAACTCCCCATTGCTCTGTCATTGAAAGGATTAATGAAAAAAAACCATCTACTACATGTTTGAGAAATTATATTACTCTGCCCTCTATTCAGAGGGCTGTTCAGAAACACTGAAAAGTGTGCACACTAAGCTTTTGGAGGTTCTGATATGTCTGCACCTGAAATAAAAAGGTGAGATCTGAGCTGTGACAATTCTGACAGAGACTCTTCTGGGTTTGAAATCTATACCTGTTTGTTCTTCAGAACCTGTTACCCAAAGACTGGATTGATATAATGCATTCATCTTGGGGCTACACCTTGAAGCCATTCAGGAACCAAACCTTGCACAGAATGAAACTGTAGCTGGGTTGTTGAGAACAGCCCCTGCCCAGAATCTTAAAACAATGTCGTAGAAGCTGTCCTGAATAATGGTATATTTGCTGGGAAAATGAAATCTGATGACTTAATGAAAGACATTTTGGACAGTGAAAGGATAGTCGAATCAGAGAGGATGTAAACTGAAGGAAAAAAACAGCCGTTTTGGACAATCTGCTGTGAACCCAAAATGGAAGAGTGAAGAAGAAATAAGATGTTACATATCTTCCAAATGCTAGAAATGAGATATGTTAAGCTAGAGGACATAAATAAACCAACGAAATTACTTACACAAAAACACCAGAGAATTAAATTTTCAGTCACAGATAAATTTTATAATATCCTGTATTTTATCAAATATTGAGCTGTCATTTTTTACTTAAAGTTTACTGAAGTTTGTCCTTCACCTCTGTGGTTAATTTGTGCTGGGGGATATTTGCCAGTGTTGAGCTGAGTTTTTCAGTGCACCAGCCTGGCAGTGCTTTGGAGCAAGTCTTGTGCACACAGTTGGGTATTTAATAGGAATCTGAACTGAACATACCTGAGAAAAAGCTTAGAAAAATACTTTTTTAATGAGATCACTCAAAAAATAGGTTTTCTTTAGAACATGGATCCTAGGCACAAGCAATCAAAAAGGCAGAAGGTCTGGAGGATGGTATCACTGAACTAGAACCAATCCAAACCAACCTGCACTTTAGCAGGTGTAATGTTAATAAAAAGATCTTGAGAATTCTCTGCAGACTCTGAGTGGAACAAGCAGGTTCTACCCTCCAGAGAAATATTGATTTAAGACCTGTGGCATTTTCATCACTTTCAAATTCAAAACTCTAGGTCATGACTACAAGAGATGCTTAAAGACAAGTTCAAGAAGCTGTGCTTCAACAAATGATTCTATTACTTGTGGAAAAGAGCACTGGACTACTATGAACAAGGTGAAAACAGTAATGTGTACCCCAGAGGTGGGTGAAAAAATATGGAGAATAAATGGTTGTTATTAAGTAGACAATTCCAAAATCACTCCAGTAATGTCTTTGCACTGGTTTGGGGAATTTAATTTAAAACTGTGTTTATTCATCTAACGGACAACTGAACAGTTTTCCTGCATGACAGGAAGAAACTGATTACTGTAATCTCTGACTGGCTGAATATGACAAATACATCAAATCGGAAGGGGGAAGATATAGATGGGAGAAAGAAATACTATGAATAAATGCAGAACTTCATTTTCTTCCCATTCCTTTCTAGACCAAATTGTTTTTTCTTTTAGGATGCAACCATATGGACACAATTTCCCATGAACTTTTCAGTGATAGTGGTAATAACCCTTATTTGGTGTAGAGGCTGTAAAAAAATGATTTATGATGAACAGTCAGACAAAATTTACAGCTATAACTATGTTTACAGAAAACTTAAGTTACACTGTCTGTAACAAGAGGCTATCAAGTAGAGCTCTACAATGTGCACACTGTAAGCATATTTATACCAGTTAGTAACACGAGGTTTTTTATCTGATTCATACAGGATCTCTTAAGATATGATACATATTCGGTAGTATGAAAGAATGTATTTAACCAGACAAAAGAGACTGTCCAAAGAACAGAGACTGTTGCTGGTACAGTCTGCATCAGCTCTAAGGTAGTGTCTGAACTGATTTCTTTCTATCCAACAGTGATGCCAGCTCACTTGTTCCAGCCCAACCCAAGACAGGCAGCACAGATTAGCAACTGAAAATGCATTCCAGGTTCAAATTTTAATCTACTAAAAAGCTTAAGAGAAAAGGTCCATGTGGTACAAACTTTACATGAACTCAGAGAACAATAGAAATGGACAAAACTACATATTCAATCCACAAAACGCAGCAGAACCTGAAGCTGCCAAACACAAGCTATGACAGATGGCCAAGGGAGCAAACTTGGAAGGCAAAGGCTTAAGGAAGATGGCTGTGGCTTTAAAACGGTGCAGCTGTCACTCTTAGAAGTCTGTCTCCTGAGCAAGTTCTAGCTGCCGTGTTTACATGCACATCCATGCGTGTATGTGTGTGACTGTGTGCCGGTGGCTGGCACTCAGCTTCCCTACAGGGAGGTATTAACAGCCTCAGGTCAGCTCAGTGTGGCACAGCTCTGCCAAAATAGCTGTGCTGGGCAAGAGCTCAAAGAGCAGAAATTCCTGATTGCCACAGCCAGCAGAAACCCCTTGTATAGAAATAATTATGTGAGCAAAACTCCATTTTCACTGGCCCTTTTTACTTCATATTTTAAACACCGGAACAAAGCAATCATCAGACCATCCAGAACTAGGAAAGCTTTCCTCAAGGCTTACCTGGAATGTCTACAAGAAATAGACTCCAGGTTTAAAACAGAGGAAGCTGACACTGGACCAGCTATGCTGAAGGCATCTTAATTTTAAAACAGCAGCAGTGGAAAGAAATTGTATAAATGGCAAGACACTACTCTCAGCTGATGAAATGAAACTCTCATTCAAGAAGCCATTCTTACAAAACTCCCTGCTCTATTCCTACCTGTCCATAGGATGCTTCATTCACCTCATCTGGTCTGTCACCTGTTTAGCTAAAAAACAAACGCAAAACACCCACACCTGATAGAAATTCGTCTATCAAGCTGGCTAACTGAAAAGCTTAACACCCATCTCTGCTTCCCAAAAGCTCTCAATCAATTTTCAGTATTTCTTCTTCAGAGATCCTCCACACTTCTTACTGCATCCTCCGTGGATGGAGACTAGCATTATCTAACATAAACCCTTTCCATTCACTAACAGTAAAATAAAATAAAATATCCTGAAGAAAGTGGAATCTCTAGAAATTACATGCAGTCAAGGTAGAAAGCAAATCTGTAACTCTAGGCATCTCTATTGGTATAACCTGTAAGCTCTGATCAACAAAGCTATCCAGCCCACAACTCTATGCCTTGTACACATTTATTTCTACCAGCCTACATTCCTTAGGGGTTGACTTTTGATGGCATAGCTCACTGGCTGATAGTAATATCTTCCAAATTTACTTCTTTATTTTTTTATTTTTTTTCCTGAAAAGGCAGAGCAGCCACACAGGCAGCAATGCTTGGCTCATCACATTCAGGCCCTGTACGGAGTAGATTTAATTCCTTTGTATAGAATACTTGATATATTTACCCTGGCACTTGACTTTTCCCTCATGAGACACTATTGGAGTTGTGGCAGCTTTAAAAACCTCAGCCAATTCCATATATAGAGAAGGAAAAAGGCTGAGCTGGCAGGATTACTCTACAGAGGACACACATCATCTGTGTTCCCGTCCCTCTTGTAGGTTCATAACAGCCTGAATGGTTTCAAGTGGACCTTTGCAGATTATTCCAAAGGTTCGCTCTTCTCTAAAGCAAAAGGTGATGGGAAAAAAAAAAAAAAAAAAAAAAAAAAAAAAAAAAAAAAAAAAGGAAGGAAGCAGCAAGGCCTCCAGCAGCATTTTGTTTAGTAAAATCTATAACTGCAGCATAAGATGTGCTTCTACTGATCAAAGACTTTGGCAGGAATTCTAACTTTGTGCCTTTAGCTCTCAGAGCCAGGAATGGGAGCTCCAATATCGTTAGGAAACACATAAAAATATATGTATTATTTAACTACTCTCTCTCTATAGGAGTATCTCATACACACACACAGACAGACCTGCATCAGAAGTGTAACAAGCAGTAGGTGGTCAATGAAATGTTATGCAGCTATTCCATCATATTTCTAGCGAAAATTGTTCCTGAAAATTAGTACAGTAGAAGCATAAAAATAACCAGAATATATAGTATGTTGAGTTTCACTTCCATGATGAGGATTACAAAACTGCTAAAACTGAAATGATGCAACTGAATAACTGACATAAAACTTTGCCTCAGAAGGGTTGTCAATGATAAATGACTGTGAAACCAATGACCTTTTCTTAACAAAATATCATATGAATTCTTAAGCCATAGCAGCGAATAAAATCCCAAAGGAAAAGAAGAGACGGAAGTCATTAATGTGTCAGAAACTAAAAGACTAAAGCAACTTTTTGTCACACTGAACTCTGGTTGATGCAGCTTTTTCAGTCTACCAAGGACTCAGTTCATCCCTGCAAGCACATAAAACGAACACATCTGAAGTTAACTGAATGCACCAATGCAAGCTCACAGTTCACTATCCCCTGTTTTGACATGAAGCCCAGTGCTATTCTCCAACTTTCTCCTCATAGTGACTCTGCATCCATCCCCAAAGCAAAACTGAAACCCTCTCGGGCCGATCACTAGCTTTCCTTATTTTTAGCATTTCATACTTCAGTGTCAGTCCTTTTTAAATGCTGACTTCCTATATCTGGAAAGAAACTAATATTAAAATATCCATCATATTCTTTGCGCATTTTTAAATTTAGCTATTAAAGTTTTATAAGAACACGGACTCACTATTTCTATGTCTCCATCCTATGATTACTCCTAACGTGCTAGACAGCTATGCTTTTGCTATTGCTGAAGCTGTATATGCCTTATTTAATGAGCTGATAGCACCTCACGTAGCCTGTATTTTCAAGTCACATTAGTTCTCCTCTACACTTCAAGGCACTGTTTTTCTTTTAGTGTTTCCCCCTCTCCCCCAGATAACTTCAATGTTAAAAATAAAAACAGATTATACAACTAAATTATATGGTCTGCAGCCTCCTCCCATATTTATTCATGTCTGGGATATTCCATCGAAATAGAAATAATGGATAACTCCACCTCATGTGCATTTGAGTTCACTACTACTTATAGTGAAAGGAACTGAAAGAATTAGATTTACACCTACACGTGGTTCCATGGGCTACAGGTCTTTTACTTGTATTGGTTTATCCAGCTCATGTGACCAAAGCATATGCAATAAGATAATTCCAATTTATTTATTCAGTATCAGCAGTATTGATGATTTCTCAGTTACAAAGAGATTTTAAAAATCCTAATGGTTACAAAGCATGTTCATTTTATCTAGTGCTCATCACTATACTATGAGATTCTTCAATGTTCGTGACACAAATCCTTTTCTCTCCCTCAGAACTCATTTTAGATTAAGCCATTAGATCTCACAGCTGCAGCTTAATGTAGGGATTTTAGGTCACATCAGAACTTACCCTTTTCCAAGAACAGTTTTAATCTTTGTGTAGTACTTTAATATGCCTTCTATAATTATGTATCAAGTGTTATTGCAGCTATATTTCAGATTTTACATACGTAAGAAAATGCTATATTATTTCAATACTGATGGTAGAATAAAAATCTATTCAAAATTCACCTTTCAGGAAGCACAATCAAATATCCAAGAACACTATTAGACTTGCTCAGCAGAAAGTTTCAAACTGTTAATGGGCTTTAAATTGATGCCATAATGCTGCAATTTAAATACATGATGTTCATTAATTTTGCTTGAACTCTTTGTAGAGAACTAGCAGCATGAAAGAGGGAGGAAGATTATATTTTCTATACCTGCTCCTTTTTAGCTGCTTGACTTGATACAAAAGAATTATTCCATCACCTTGGGGCAGGTAGATGAAGTTTACTCAAAAGACAATAGGCTTCAATTTGCTAACCACTCTGGATATATCACAATAAAAATTTCTATTAAAAAATATCAGGAAGAAGATAAAAGGAAGTGACACTATAGACAAGCCATTTATTAAAGATGGTGTCTTAGTTTCAGCTTGGGCAGAACTGGGAAGGGACAGAATTAGGACATCTGAGTTAAACTGGCCAAAGAGATATTCCATGTCATATGAAGTCCTGCAGAAAGAGAGTTTTGAGAGGGGTGGGAGGTCATCTTCCTTCTGCTGCTAGGGAGCTGGCTGAGCATTGGTCAGGGGATAGCAAGCTATTGCTTGTGCAGTGCTTGTTTTATACTTATATATGTTATATATAGAGAGAGAGAGAAAGAGAGAGAGAGACTCATAGCTATTATCATTTTCCTTTTCTCTATCTTACTATATAGTATGCATCTCAACCCATGAGTTCTACTTTGTGTTTTGGTGGTTTTCTTTCCTGATTCTCTTCCTCATCCCACTGGGAAGAGGGGGAGTGAACAAATGACTGTGTGGTGCTGAACCACCTGCAAGGTTAAACCACAACAGATGGATTTAATCATTTCAGAACCAATCACCAAAATCCAAAAGGTGCAAAAGAGGTGAAACAAGGGACAGAAAAGATAGTAAAGGTCATCTTACCCATACACATCCTTCTAACTGTAAGGTCAAAATTCATGTACTTGAATGAGAGAGTAACACTGCACATCAGGCTGCCATCCTCTCTCAAATCTCAAGGAATTCACTCGAATGGAAGCATTGAAAAGGGAGAAAAGATCTCATCGTGGAGGGCTACAATAAAGAATCCTCTGTTCTTAAGGAGAGGAGAGGGACTAGACGTAAGTTTTCTATGAGGAATCATCTATTTCAGAAATATCTCGAAAGTCAAATTTAAATGTGTCTAGACATAATGGGCTGCTATAGCACAACACTTCACATCTATTTATACTTCAAATATACTATGTTTACTGTACATAAACTCCGTTTTTCTAAAGCTGTTGCTATAGATACAAATCAAGGGAACCATAGCAACAACATTGTATTATACACAGCCTTAATTAGGGATTAAGTTATGTCTCTCTTCACAGTTTATATTAAATATTCCTGTATAATCTAGTTATAGTAATCTCAAAATGTTTTCAGATTTTTTTTCTAACCAAAATTTCATACAATTATACTGTCAAGTCAAATAAACAGCATACTTGAAATGTGTCCTTACCATATTATTCTGATCATAACTAATAATGTACATGTTGCTTGCTTTCACTTGAGGTGTAAATGTTCGTATTACCATGTTTTCTGAACTTGTTGCCTTAGTCCAAACCATCACAAAACTGGCGAACCATCATCTTATAAAGTTTCCAGTTCTCAGCCCATTCAGCCTTATCCCAAAAGAAGTAAACTTCTCCTAACTTTGACTTCTTTTTCCCAGGGGTTAAAGGTGATTGTTATGTTTTCTTTTTCCCTTTTTCCTCAGCCAATAAGTATATGAGGTAGGGATGGGAAAAGAATAATTGACAACTGACTGTGCTGGTCCTCAGTACTTTATTTGCTCTCTTTTGTTGACTCAGCACGTGTACCATTTTAGAAGACAGAGAAGTTGGGGTGTTGCATACAGCCAGGCATGCTGCCACAGAATGGAGCCTGAGAGAAACAGGTGAAGGAGAACAGAGATACAGTAAAGAAAGAATATGGATGTTGGAATTGACTGAGGAACAGCAGGCAGCATTATCAGACAGCAGGATACATGTAGGACCTGGTGGGGTGGCAGGCTTCAAAAGACACCCTAGAAGATGATCAACACATGCAAAGAGTGTGCACAGACTCTCTCAGAGAATCTCAGAGAGAAAAGGTAATTCATATCTTTAAAATCATTTTCTCTGCTGTCTTCTCTTCTATTGTGTAATTTTCTAACAACACATTATGTTAGAGTTCCCCCACCTTTTGGTCCTTGACTACTGATGAGATGGCACAAATCCTTTCTCGTAAAAACTTTGGCCATGTTTACTTTGGGCATTAGCAGCACCCAGAGAATGGACCTCCACCTTGACTTACATACTCTAGCAGCACAGAAAGAATATACAAATCCAATGAAATGGACAGAAATTGAATGTACTTTGCACTTAAATAAATAAGAGATATGTGTCCAATCTGAATAACTGAGAATTTCTGTCCATCTTAAATAATATACAAGTGCATATTTACATCCTTCTATAAAGCAATCTACATTATGAAAATTGTAGTCTCAGAAAAGGTGTGAGCACAGGTTAGGAACATGAGATGTGTTAAATCTTTTCACACAAGCAGCATGATAAAAATTTCCCCACACAGGGAATAATTAAGACAGAAGATAGTGCATTCACAATTAGCAGGGCATGTTCCATTTCTTCATTATCATTTTAATTAGAAAATATTAACGTAATGTACAAATACAAGGGGGAAAACAACTAAAATTACTGAGTTTAAGGAGTCCTTCAAGACCTAAGCTAAATTGAGACAAATGTCCTACTAATCAATACTGGACACCAAATTTCAAGACATTCATTTCCATTTAACATCAGAACTTCCAAGAGTATTATCAAATTTAAGAATGAACTAAGGCTCCCACAAGATATAAGTAACCTCCTATAAGTAACCTCTGATGAAGGGAATGGAGAATAAAAATGGATTAGATTCTCCTCTCCAGTTATCAGTTCAGACTGATAGTGATCAATTGGTCCTGGCAGCTCTGTCTCATTCAGATTCCACACCTGCAGCTGTGGCAATCACATAACACAGCAGCACACAGAACTGCCCTCTCACTTCAAGCAAGTACCTGGTCCTTTCATATTTGAGATACGCTGGATGAGGCCTTACCCTCTTTGAACTCAGCAGCAGAGCTCCCATTCACTTCACTGAGACTAGGATTCTCCCTGACTTTCTGGCACTTGTCCTTTTTCTGCTCTGTAGATAAAGAATTTTGTTGTCCAATGCACTCAAAGCTGCATATTACACAGACAACAATTTGAAGCTACCTCCTAAAGACAACAGTTCTTCCTCATTCTGATTTTCATCTTTAACAAGCTAACAGCAAAATAACAAATAACTTGTCCAATGTACTCGTAGGACTGAATATCACAAGTAGTAAATTTTAAACTATTATAAATAGTACAAAAACAGAGAGGGGAAAATATTCCAGAAAAAGCACCACCACCACAGGAAACTAGCAATATCATGAGATATTTTGCCAACTAGGAGTGCTCAAAGCTAAAGCCCCTGTAAAACACCCTTTTATCAAACCCCAAAGTAAGTATTTTGCAAGGCAGCTACAGGCCAAGACACTTCAGAAACACGGACTAGAAACTGCAAGCTTTAAATACAAATATCAGAAAAATCCAGTACGTCTCTAGCTCTGCCCCTTTTCTATGCTCACAAATGTTTGTTTAACAAATCATTCCCTCTTCTTCTTTTATGCACACAGAAACATGGATAAACTACTTCTTTCTTTGGTTTTTAGGACTTCTATTAAAAAACTCCCCAGGAAAATTTCATGCACATAGACTGAAGTCTTGGAAATTCATTATGAAACCTCTCTTTCTTGTGTAAAAACAATTCTTAATCATATCCAAGCACAGTTTTGAGACCAGCTCACTTTTTTATCCACTTCAAATATTGAAAAATTCAGATTATTTGGAAGCACAGTTTTAAGAGATGCTTCGCTCAGACAATGCCAACTTTTGTTTTCCACTGGGCAGCAGAAAGCAGTAATGTGGGATCAAAGATGTCTACTGGTTCACATTGCTGCTTTTTCAATACCAAGTCTTACCTCTTGTGTTTTCACATTTACATATCCATAGTGAGTTCTCAGAAGCTGCCTTTGGCCGTTAGAAAATGGTATCCACTTGACACTGGTTTGTCCGAAGCAGTTTAGAATCAAAGGGAAAGTGACTTCATTTGTGAGACGAACGATGATCAGACAGAGGAATGCAGCAATGAAACTCACAACAACAACAGACTTTCTCTGTAATAAAAAGAAAATAAATTATTAAAATCAGATTATTATTATTATTATTTCTACAAAAAAATACCTCCTATTGTATGATAGGGGAAAAGCCCTTCGGAGAGCTTTGCATGAAGTTATTTTGTATGATTGTCACCTTCTGCAGGAGCACAAAGAGACAGGTGTACTGGATCATTTTGCTTCATATAATACACAGAGTGAAAACGCCATTTGTACCTATTTCACATAAAGCTTATTTAGAAGAGAAAGGTCACTGCAGGCTTTGTTTATTGTCCATTGATTTTAAATCATTCCTGTGCAAAGGAATTTATACTCTAACCTTAAATATTTTAAAACAAACTATCGTTGAAATTAGCACAAAATTCTGCCTTATTACAGGTTTACAGAGGAAGGCATTGGTATCTTGGACAAAATGCTCTTTGTTGCTAATAATACAACAAATCTGAAGCCTGTATCTTAATTAACCTTTGCTTTCCACCTTTAACCTATCCAGCTGGTTGGACTGCTTAACATAACTCCAAGAACACACAAACTTTTTTTCTTGGATAAGTCCTCAATCTGCCAGAGAAAAACTTAGAAGGAAGCTAAAAATGTGGTAAAATTTTACTGTTTAAAATATCGCAGCCACAGAAAAAAAAGCACAGATCACAACAGACAGAAAATTTGAATGGATATTATCAAAATAATACATTACAGTGGATGTCAACAACACGGCTCTGTCTATTTTGATGTGTTAGGAGGCTGCAATTAGTACAAAAGAAGAAACAAAGAGCTGAAATAGGAAACCTGGATGAATGAGGTCACTGCAAGGAGAAAAGGAAGAGGATGATGAAGGGCAGCATCTCAGCAATGGGAATCAGTGAGGAATCTCAGTCAGCTAATGTCTGTGTAATGTGAAATTAAACCCAGCAAATCTTCAGAGGGCACTGTAACCGCCACAACCCAATCACGACTCTCAGCATCCACAGAAGACACAGCACTTTTCATCAGCTGCATTACAACAGATTTATATTAAATTGCAATAAACTGGCTGGGGAGCACTTCTGTGTCACTTCTCTTTGTGCCAGATGGAGGCAGAAATGTTTAGCTATATATCAGGGCCTCTTAAGTGTTAAGAGCAGCCGATATGTGAAGCACGAGTGATAACTGTAAAGCAGAAAAAAAAAAAAAAAAAAAGAAAGAAAAGAAAAAAAAAAGCATAGATTATTCATATTTATTGCAAGTACTTACAGGGGAATCTAAATACTTATTCCACTACACTGGGATACTTCGATCAAAATCTCCACAATAGGGAGAAGTGATACTGCCCTATAGGATGTCACTAATTTCTATGTATCCTATGATCCTGGTTTGTCAAATGCCATTCCTTACTTATTTTGTGCAGACACATTCCAAACTTGAAAACACTGCAATCAGCTCTGTGTGCTTCATGAAAGCAACTTTTCTCCATAACCTCTGCCCCAAGTAGAATGCACATGGGATATTTAAACCTTTTGGCCTTCATTAGGATGCCATGTGGTTTTTATATTCCTTCTCTTTGAATACACTGCAATAGGGGAGAGAGAAAATAGAGATTTTGTAGAATTTTGTTATAAGAAAACATTGTTCGAAGAAGCAAACTGCAAAGTTCTACAGGGTGCTTAGCCACAAAGAACCTGCAGAACTGCACAATGAAAAGAATGAATTTGCTTTTGCAACAGAAAGACATTTAGGTGTTCCAATGGTTTCAAAGAAATCTTGGCTTATGTGAACAGAATGCCTGCTCAACAACTTGTGCAAAGGGCAACCATGATCAAGAGTCAATTCCACTGTAGTTTTTATGGAAGGCTAGAAATCAAGCAAGATGCATTCTCTGAAGGAAAGATCATTACAAGTCAGAATTTCACTAGTTTTATAAATTTCACTGTAAAAATACTCAAATACTCATCTACTTATAAATCTCAGCCTTCTTAAAGATCAAGAAAGGCAGCCTGCTCTGTGGTCAAGTCTGCTTAAGGGCACCTCCATAAAACACTGGTTCCCCTTAAGTTCCTCCTCTTTTACCTGCTGAAGGAAACATCATAATAAATCGGCATTATTTGTCAGCAAGCACTTCCCATAAAATCTCCCTTCCTGCAGACAAATGCATTCTTTTTCCAGAGGACTGTCAGAGATTCCAGAAATTGTGCAAGACATTCAGACACGACAGAGACACGTGTGGATGTATATCAGCCTCTAACCCATCTCCAGCTTTTCCCTTAGACTGAAATATCTTGTGCAATAAATCTCAATCAATCTTTATGGTTTTCTAATTTAACGTAAATGTTTTTGTGTTGCTTATTTTGTAATTAAAGTGCATATTAAGTTATAAACATTTTTGAGACATTCGGTGATAAATAGACTGTAAGGAATTTTTAATCAGACGGATCACTGATGACTCACAGTATATTAGTTTTTATCTTATTCTACTTAATTCACTAAAGTTGCAAACTGGATCAGTATAAATGACATTTACAAGCAGAAAAAAATACCTATGAATAGAGAATCCTTTTAGAAGAGTGGGGCATTTTGTTGTTTAATTATAGTGAGTCAAAGTAGTTGGACAATAAAGTGTTTTCTGATCCAAAGTGCACCAGTGCAGTACGATACCTGGGACCCCACTGGGTAGAAAGCACAAATTAGAGTTATTTCTTTTCAACTCTTTTGTTCAATATCCACAATAATAGAAACCCTGTTTCAGTTTTGGTTATTTTTTTTAGACACCAGGCAAACTGTCTTGAGTGCATATAAAAATCAATAAGCAATAGGTATGAGTCACTCCTCTAAAGCTTGAACTTACATATATATTATTGAAGAAATGAAATAAAAATAGGGCTGCCATACTGGTTAGGATTTCATGAAAATTTGGTGGCAATTATTACCAGTACTTTCCTGTGTCTATGTATGTTTGTGTATATACATATAGAGAGAAAGAGAGTGTATAGATATACATATATCAGTAACATGGTTCCTATCACTATTTTATAACCTTCACATCTGTTTTTGGCTATTTACCAGTGCAGGGGTGATTTATTAACTACAGTTTTGCAAGAAATCCACAGCTGAGCAAGTTTGTCATTTTTCTTTCTTAATCTTTTAAGAAGCACAGAGAAGACAAGGC
This sequence comes from Coturnix japonica, assembly GCF_054131305.1. Taxonomy (NCBI): domain Eukaryota; kingdom Metazoa; phylum Chordata; class Aves; order Galliformes; family Phasianidae; genus Coturnix; species Coturnix japonica. Next base: position 19,240,355 of record NC_140673.1, read on the forward strand.
CATTTTTTATAGTTCAATAATATCTGATGGAAGAATGAGACAATTCTTTGTGTTGTATACAGCTGTGTAGCAGGGAGGAAGAAGGGGAGTATTTGCAGGAGAATCAGAGAATTTTCTCAAGTTGTAAATTTTACAGAGATATGTAGTAATATCTTTATTATGATTTCCAGTCCAGCAACAGCACTCTGCCATTTCTAAAATATTGTATGGCAAAGACTGTCAAAACACTTTACAAGCAGTAGTAAGTCCTCACCCTGGGCAGATAAATAGCTAAAAACAAAGCAAACAAACAAAAAAAACCCAACACTTCCTTAAGATCAAAAAGAAACCACAGAATCTACTCCCGAACTTTCATTCTAGAAAATGTTACCTCTCTGGATTGTTATTTCCATTATTCCTACCTGAACTGATCACATGACAGAACAGAATGTAGCTGTATGGGAGACTCCAGTTAAGAAACACTGGAGCAACAGAGGTTCTGTTCTACCAACAGTAATTGAAAAGAAACATTTTTTTCTAGAAATTTATTTTTTTTAAAGCATTCATTTCATTAGTTATTTTCATGGATACATGACATTGCGCTTGGAAGGACAAATGAAAGGTAAGGAGTTACACGAGGGTTTTACGTTTCTTAGATAACAATATGTAGTAAAAATTACAGATATAGTGAACAACTCAGTCACTTCTTTAATATCTCCGCACATCCAACTACCACTATCATAGGACTGATGTAGGGTTTCAGGCTTCTTATTCAAGTGTGATGCCAGTTGAAAACAATAATGGCTACAATAATGGTTACACTTACTGAATTTGTTTCATTTTGTAGACCACAATATGAAAAAACTAGATTAATTTTGTCTTTTATAGTTTTCAGCATCCTCTTCAAATACTGCTTTCTGTTACAGCAGAGCATAAAATGGAATCCTTTCAATGCACCACTTCAGAATACCTTATGATTTCAACAGTACTGGAAATAAATACACCTTCCAGCTATTCCTTTAGTCTAAACCATCCTTTAACAGGGCTGCTGGAGGGAGGCTCAGGCAGGGGTCCTGAAACTTTTCAGAGAGGAGCAAGGCTATATAGTAAAGATCCTTTTAGAAAGAGACATGTATCAAGCACTATTTGCATAAAATCGGTAGCTGAGGATTTACTTTTCTTTCCTCCAGAAGTGAAAGTTAATATGAAAAGGTTCAAAGGCTCCACTGGAGAGAGCTGTCAATGTTTTCTCTCTCAGGAGAAGAGAACAGAGCAGGTAGGGGGTTATGTGAGAAAGATGTATTTTGAGTTCAAAAAAAGAGTAAAATTAAAATTAAAGAATTTCTTTTCTTTTTCTGGAAAAGAGCACCTTTACTAAATTGGGATTTAAGCAGCCTGGAGGAAACAGTGTAAGAGTAGAAATAAAGATCAGTGCTATAGAAGCAAGATAACAAATGCAGCACGTATAAAAGTAGATACAGGAGATGGAACAAAAGAAGCATGTGGCTCACATGTATGGCCTGGAAAGGGTTTCTTCTGACCATACATCCTGAATCAGGACTGCACTCCATGGCTCAGTGTTTTAGCAGGTATGAACAGCACCATTACTTCCCACGTGCCTTCCTATGGAGGCTTTGCCCTTTTATACAACTAAGAAAGACTCAGCTTTTAAGCTCACCATCCATCTTTTGTTATTGTTGAATAACAATACCCTGCCAGTGATACTTCACCTAGATGGTCTCTCTACAGGAATATGCAAAGATTCATGATAGGCAACATATTAAGAATGAACCCATAATGGAGAAGTTTCATGAGCATTCTGTCAGACACCTGATGGCTGCCAACACTTTCATAAATAGTCCTTTGAGAAAATTGATTCTTTCAATTGGAAATAGACTTTGAAAGTCATAAGCTGGAAGAAAGGCGACAACAACAAAAATCCCAGCAGATGCATCATGAAAGATTCTTTGAAAATATAATGTTAGTCATATGCATATATGCTCAGCACACATTGATATGACATAACCCACAAAAGTACTAACTTTTAGATAGGAAAAATGTTGAAGTTATGACAGATGTGCAGAGGGAGAAGATATTAGATAAAGTAAAATATAACGATCCTCCATTCTCAGGCTGCACATCTGCAAAGAAAATGCCTTCTGCCAGAAACCTTCACTTGCCTGCAGCTGCCTTCTAACTGTGAGAAAAAGTTTGTGCTGCACAGCAAAAACTGCGTAACAGAAATTCACATAGGCTAAATGTAATTGTCCAGCACCAATTGCCCTCAATTAAATTATGAACTTTAGCAGTCATATCTTCATGTTGTTTAAAAAGGGACTGAGCTCACAGCAAGACCTGGTGGGATACTGCAGAATGGGCTTTCTCAGTGGCTCTAAAACCTAGGGACAAATTCCAGTGCATAATCTTTGCTTTCAGTGCTGGTGTCTCACTCGTAGGTGTTAGGAAAATAATTTGTGTGAACTAGTTCTGATCAGAAGGAAACAAAACACAATTTCACATTTACAATAAAATCCATGATCTGAGACCTATTTTGTGAATACACACAGTTTAATGGTATACTAGCAGTGGAATAGCACCCAAAAGCCACAATCAGGAGCCAATCTCCATTGTGCTAAAAGCAGTAAATCCTTTGGATTCATTATTTCTGCAGAGTATCTCAATAGGAGCTAGAGGAAGTCATAAAAATTGATAGTTTTCCAAAAGAAATTCCTCCAAGCAGTAAAGTTTAATCTCTCACTGATCTGTTATCCAGATAGAATAATACGGGGACAGTAACATATATATCCTATCCAAACACACATTCTATCACCACATCATAGTCTTCTCATGCTGGATGAGCTAACTGAATTGAACTTGACCTTCAAAGCCCTTGGAATGCAACAAAATATCTCTATTTTCTGACATTTATGGGTGGCTTTTCTGCATGGTTGCTTTTATTGCCTAGAAAATAATGGTGAAAGCTCTGTGTACAAACCTACTATAAACACTGACAAATCACATGAAAGGAAGACAGATTTATTTGGTGTGGATTACTCCAGAACTAATCTAATCAAATCCAAGATTTACATTTTTAAAGCATATAAAAATTTGCTGAGTTAACATTTTGATACAATAGATATATATTACTATTACTCTAATCTGCAAGTATAATTGAACTGATCTTGATTTTCAGTGCTTTTACTTTTTGCTTTAAAAAAGGCCTGATGTATTTCACATGCAAGTACAGCTTTGAACTAGCACATACACTAGGAAAACCCTATGGAAAATGCATTCGGAAGAATATCAATCTAATAAAGCTTAGATAAGGAATGCACTTGAATGAACGTACATTAAAAACTAGGAGGGCTAGGTATGAAAAGGCAAACATTTCCCATTCATGGCTTTCATAAAAGAAAGCACATCTAGTCAGCATAGCAGAGGTGATCCTGAACACTTTTCTGACAGGCTGTGTCTACTTTGTTGGAACAAACATGATACAAACAGGCACCTAACAGTTTTTCATGCCCTATCCCATGGAACACAGAGGGACTGTCAAGTGTCAGAAATGATTTCAAACTCTTCTGCCTCCACACACATTTTCCTTATTTGCATGCAGAAAGCAAATGAAAGTAATGGACATTCAAACTGCCTGCTTGTAAATAAAACTGGCTGTGGCACACTGCCCAATTCAACTTGTGGCTGTTCTCTAGAATTAGAGTCACAGAATTGCAGGGGTTGGAAGGGGCCTCAAGAGACTGAGTTCAACCTCCCTGATAAAGCAGGTTCCCTGCAACAGGTTGCACAGGCAGGTGTACAGATAGGTCTAAAGTATCTCTAGAGGAAGCTCCATAATCCCTCTGGGCAGTTTGTTCCAGTGCTCCACCACCCTTACTATAAAGAAGTTCTTCAGAATATTTGTACAGAACTTCCTCTGTTCAAGTTTTATGGCACTGCACCCCATCCTAAAAGATGAGACGGGCTCATGATACAAACAATACAGCTCTACCATGGGAAAGACACAGACCACTCCTGTTCCATGGTCTGACCCTGGACAAGCCCTCACTACTTTGTTTCTTATTTTGACTGTACAAGTACCCTAACAGCCACAAGCTCACACTGTTCTATGCCAGGCATTAGTTAGCAGTTTAAACCTCTCCCTTTACCTCAAGTGTTTTTCAAACAGGGACTACCAACAAAATAATAAATCTGGACAGGACAGAGTGCCCCACTGTCCTGCGGCCACATGCAGCCAACCACCATTCACTATACCCAAATCTTCTGTCCAAGTGTTTCGGTTTGCAGCACTTTGCACAGTCACTACAAGTATTTTATGATCCGCTCTAATCACAAGTCATGAAAACAGTTCCACAGTGCTCAGAAAAAGAAGTAGCAAAGATTTCCTCAGTCTTTCAGCCATAAATCACAACAAATAATACCTTTTTTTTTTCTAATTTAAGACTACTATACAGATTAATGAGACAAGTTGTCTACAAGTCAGGGGAAGAACACCATGATCCATCTTAACTTGTTTCATTTCCAAATTTATTCATTGTAAATGTTATGTAATGTGACATTCACACATTACTGGAGAAGTTAGGGAACAAAATGCACATCACTAATAAGTTGATCATTTTTCATTTGGCTTTAGATGCCAAAATTAATGATACCCTTCATTTTTCATTAGTTTTTCATTTATTTTTTTTTAAATATATACTTTGTTTCACTAAATCAAAAACAGAATAGGTGAGCAATCAAACTATTTCCAATTTCCCTGTATTTGCATAGGTATCCAACCCCATTGCACTAGAAAACAGATTTAATGAGTTTAAATCCTTGGTCTGTTGGGACTCCGGCATTTTTTACTAGGAGATATAAATTCAGATTTTAATGTTCCAAGACATTAAAACCTGATATTTTCTATTTTGCAATCTTGGTTACTCAGCACTCACCACAAATGTCACCATCTACAATAATAGGAGCTGTTGGGTTTAGGTTTTTGAAAAACATTCTTCCCTATGTGACAGATAAGTTACAGAAACATATCTTGAAAACAGCATCTCAATCTATTTTTCGGTCTTCAGACAAGCTGAAAGACAGCTTACAATGGCCTTAGCTCACATTACTTGAGAAATATCTCAAGGAAACACGGTGTGCTCAGGCAGAACCACGACAGAAAAGCTACCACAGCCATGTTAAGTTATAAAAGATATATACTTTACTTTTGAACAAACAGAATTCTCACACTAAGCGATTTACCCTCTCGAATTTTGACCAGGATAGTAGCAAGGGTAGCATATGTTGTCCACTGAAGGGTAAAAGTGTATAGAACATTAAAAACTGAAGTATATCATGGTTAGAGACATTTTATTCCATTTTTCCTTCTCATTTTTGTTGTTTTTGTTTTTTTTTTTATATAGAGCATGGGAGCTAACATCTCCTAAAAGCCACATATTGCCACCTCAAAGAGGCAGCAGCTGCCATGTCCCTTGAAAGTGAAAGGAAAAGAGGTTTTGTGATTCAATAAAACTAAAGGTGACAAAAGTCAGCCTAAATACCAATAAGTACAGAAATATGCTTGTGGCCTGTCTGCCACTTTTGTCTCTTATTTCTATTATATGCTCAGCGAAATAGAAAAGTAATGTGGCTTCCTCCCATCTACCCAATGCATTTCTTTCTAGCAATCCAGCGACTACTGAAAATGACAAGAAACCTCTTCAACAGTTAAAAATCTCAGTTATTTCTGTCTTTCCTGCCCATGGAATAGACTACCATTTCATATTTATCTAAATTAACATGCTGCTTTATTGTACAACAGCCTTGGAGAAAGAAAAAATAGAAAGGTTTTGGCCATAAACTATACATCAAAAATATCCACACTGCAACTAAATAGCCTGTCATGGTACACAAGCTCAGTTAGAGAATCTTTTCTGCACCACAAAGATCATCAAAGATTTGCCACATGAAGCCAAAGCTGCTGACTAAGGTGAAACAAAGGCATAATATTACATAGAGGCAAATGATTTGATTTTTTGTTAACTACATCAAAGGCAAAAGCTCTTAGTAGGAATCAAGAAGGTCAATAAGCCAGACTAAAAACCTATTAATAACTGTATCAGACAGAAATAAATGACACAATAATAGTCCACAATGATTAAAAAAACAGTTGTGATCAAAATGCAAACAAGTTCAAAACTTGTGTTGCTTATTCTATATAAGATTCAAACCAGGTAAGACGAGCACAGCACACCAATAGCAGCAGATTTTTTTTAATTATGCTATTGTCAAGTAATGAATAAATTAGGTTTGATTCATTTTATTCTCTCCTCCCATGCAGCACAATTACAATGGTACTGGAGTGAGATTAAAAAAAAAATACCATTTAATCAAAGCTTTATAATTCCAATATATGATTTAGTTTGATCACCAAATTTGATCTATAATCATATTAATAGATAGAAAAATCCATAGTAGAGTCCATTATTGTTGAACTTTATCATCTTTTTCGAAAGTACAATAGTAAAATTATCTATTAATTAGATTAATTTCAAAGAAGTGTAAATCATCCTGACCCACGATACTTGCTTGCAAAGCTATTGTGTGAGAATAATTAATAGGCAATAGTCCAGAAGTGCTATTCTGAGCAGAAGCAAGCCTTGAACTTCCAGTCACTAGACTTAAATTCTTACCAAGAATATATCCTAGTACAGAACCTCCAGCACTGCAGGGCACTGCATGAAGGAGAAGGAAACTAAGTGGACTGTTATTGTCACATATATTCTTTGTTATTGCTCAGCGTGACCTCAAATTAAAAGTGGATGTAAGTAAAAATCTCTGAATTTTAAAAACTTCAAGGTGAGAAGGACCGTGCCACTCAAATAACAGCTCCCCACAGAAAGAACAAGCCTTACAAGTCATTTCATTTGTAACCTACTCTGACAGAAAACTGTATGGCCTTGGGCAAATATTTAACCCTACACAGTATCTGGCAGTAAATACATACAGAAAGGAAGATGGATGAAACATATGAGCATAGGTTTGTGAAAGAAAGGTGAGAGAAATTACATGAAATCAATTTGATTCATCAATAGATTAGATCTGCCCCAAACACTTAGCTGATCTCAGGTCCTACACTTCACAGTTTTATTGAAAGATCTTTATGGCAGCAATAGTATTCACTAAAAATGAACGGAAAGTAATCAAGACCAGAATCTTGTATTCACATGCAAATTTTCAGTGGAAATTAGTTCCTGTGTTTTCTGATGAGCTGCATGTCACACTGCGCTATCTTTCTAATAAATAGCAATATGCCTTCAGTCGTGATGGATGATGTACTTGTCTATGAAACCTCTTTGTAATACACTGAGAGACTACCAAAATACTCTACTTAGAAGCTGAACAGAGGACAGAACTGGTTTAGTGCACACACAAACTCCCAGGAACGTGGAACACTGATTGACAGAAAGTGTTACCCCTCTCTACTATGACATTCCCCCACGTGATAATTCCAGTTTCAAGTTTCATAACATCAAAGCTTTTAACACTGGGTACATAAGATGCTGTACAGAACAAAAGGAGATCGGTGACCTGAAAACCTCAGACAGAAAAAGAATTCCCAGTTAGTTTTTACCTCTAAATGGTGCACTCCACTGGAGTAACAGAATGCGATAAATAGAATTGCTTAGCTATAATTCTAAGAAATTACTAAGCTTGATGGTACAAAGGAAGAATATTTTTGCTTGGGGAAAATACATTTTTCTGACAGACGGTTTAGCAGATGCTAACTGCTAAATTCAGCAGAATTTCAAAGAAAATCTTAAGTATAGTCAATGGGAGAAGGGCCTCACAGCTCAACCAAGTCAGAAGTACTTGGTTTGGCATTCAGTAATACCTGAAGATCTTCTATAAACAAGCTTCAAACAAAAACTCCACCAAAAACATTACCTGTACTTCTATTATCTCTCTGGAGAAGTAAGGGAAGCGGATTTTATTTATTTATTCATAATTAGCATGGCCATTAAGCATGAGGCACCAAGAGATGGATGGAGAACAGGCCACATAAAGAAACAGAAGGATTTGAAAGCACCTTTAGTTTGTTGCACAGGGGCTTTCTCAGTAGAAATCCCTATGTATGAAGACCCATCCCTGCCCAGACTGCAGCAGCAGCACCCACAGCTGCCCCAGGAATGCACATGGAGCCAGAGGCCCACACATGTTGTCAACTGCCACCCCCAGAAATCCAAGCCTAAGTTTGTTGTAAGAACAGGTACCTTTCTCCCAGCTTCTGGGACATTCTAGCACATTAGAGACAGGGGCTCTTGGCATGGGCCACTTGGCCCATGCAATACTAAGAAATTCATACCAGGGATTTGCACATAGGCAAAGGCACTCATTACTCTTCCCCTTTCCATTCTTTTCTCTTAAACCCATGACCTCATTTCTTGTTCTTTGATTTATTTTTTTTTTCTTCCTACTTTGATCATCCAGAGCTGACCACGTGGATTTGTTCCTTGAGTTATCTTGCAGTGGAAGCAGGAGCTGGAAGCCAGGCTGAGAGGTGCTGGACAGCAGTATATCCCACTATAAAGCAAGGGATCTGATTCTAATCTTATTTATCTTAAAGACCTGCCAGGAAATCAGTGCATCAGGAACAGTATGATACAAATACTATGTGTACAGTTTTTCATTTTCTGATACTAGAACAGATCAGCATGCAGTGACAAAGAGAACAAAGCAGAACTGTTCCCACCCCCAACGCACACATGGTTTCAAATGCACAGATGGTCCTATGAGAGCAGAATGAATTCCTACATGCAGAATTATCGGATACCTTATTCTTTAACATCTGAGAGTGGCAGGAGTAAAAGAAAAATGAAACTTGAAGTGTCTTACTTCAAACAAAAGGAGGGTATTTAAATAGGAGAATCTCATGGGAATCTCATGGGAAAGATTTCATATCACTACAAACAGCACACTGGTTCAGAATATAACGGTAATGATAGCATTACTAATGGAAGTGAGACATCCTCAATTTCCCTATGGATTGTAAATTAGAGAAACAAGCACTAGAGCCAAGTTATCTATAGCACGTGCACGCACACATACCCCACTCACCCTTCACAATCACTCAATTGCCATGTCAGATCAAAGACAGTCAGAGCACAGATGGATAGTTCCTCATCTGCACCTAGCTGCAGACTTTGTGTGCCACTGGACCCAGACTATAGCATGAAGCAGTATTATACACATTAGTCCCTGGAGGTTTCTATAGTTCATGATCAAACAGAGATGAGCTTTCCATCTTCCTCCTACTGCTTGTATATCATTTAGCGTTACAAGATGTACCATGAATAATGGAAATAATGAAACTATGTCCTCTAAGAGGCTCTCCCCAGGCCAGAGACGCACACGCTGTAGTTATTAAGGAATTACATATGACTTGATTAGCTGGCAACTGCTCTGAAGCAGTGCACGTGTTGCTGTAGTTCAGTTTTGCCTACCCTTCCATTCAGCTGAGACGTTATTTTGGGACTTCCTCTTCTAAATGGCCACCAACATTCACAAAATGTTTAAGAACAAAAGTAGCTCTTAAGCAATCAAGAATGTAGAAGTTATTTGGAGAAGAGGGCTTGATAGACAGGCAGATAGGTAGATAAACAACAGGGTGGTGTAAGCATTATTTCCAACAAAAGATGGCAAATGATTATTTCCTTCCTGATTATTGGACACAGCAATTTGAAAATAAATGATAATATAAACATAACTTATTAGGTGTAGTTATTGTATTTATATACAAAATTACTGAGCAGGAAGAAAGACCACACACTATCTGTTCTTAACAAACCTTCACAATCATACAAGTCTTGGCAGGATTCAAGTCTGAGGAACAGTGAGACAGGATTCAATTTACAGACTATTGAATTATTTTTTGTAGTACTTAGGTACACTGTAACAGCAACATACTTCCGGGACTTATTTAGTAAAGTAGGATACAATACTCTAATTCTGGCTCCATGCTGGCTTTAGTACATTCTGTAACAAATCCAGGGCCATGCAGAAATTCATGGTTGTAACTACACTGATTAGCATAACCAGAAAAACACTTTAAAACAAGTAAGATGGAATTAAATCTTACCAAGTCAAAAAATCTTTCTTTTTTTTCCCCCTCTTCTTTTCCCTTGAATTGTTGCCAAAGAGTAAACATCACACAATTTTAGTTCTATTTATTAGAAGTTCACTGTTAGTTGAAAAGCAAGACCTACAGGAAGCAAGCATGATTTTAAGCTTACACGATCTTAAAAGAATTCACTACTGAAAATATGCTAACCTTACATTTGGGATGTGTATGGTTTGGTTGTGGTTTTGTGGGTTTTTTCCCCCTTTCTGTTTGCTTATTACTTTGATGTGACCCATCAATTTGCTATCCATCCTTTTTGCCTCTATTAACTTAAGCAGACTTCTGGAAATTCCAACAAAAACAGAAAAGCACTAAGCTAGCGTCTTATCTCAGAGATAACTAAATTCCCAGCAGAGAAATCACAGCTGATCAGATCAACAACCAGAATTGAGGTCAGGTAGGCATAACTCAGCTATTCAGCAATTTGCTTGACATTTTGCTGGCCAACCACTGTACACGTATAGTGGCTGACTTGACAGATCATTTGCCATTTTGCAAGCCAAGAGAACAGCAAGGGAAAGCAGGTAAGCAGGAATGTACAAAAAGGATAAAGGACACATGGATGACCACTCATGGAGAAAAACCTGTTTACGCAAATGTCAGTGAACCTGTAAAGAAATTCTAACAGTATCTCAGTAGACATAACCATCCAAAATTAAAAGAACCCTACGCTACACTTTACATAGGGTACAATCTACTTCTGAAGATGTTTTAATGTAACAAGCTGAAAAATACAAGTGTTTGCTGGCTCATGTGAGACAAACAGCTTCACAATCGCACCACACTCCTTCTCATTTTCCTCCTCATGCACACCAGCTAATGTGTTGTGTTACAAGGCTACTGAACTCTTGATTTTTTTCATCAGTGTGAGAAGAATTAAGCTTAATATACAATTAAAGTGGTATTTTATACGCCATGAGCTGAATGAAATATGCATGCACGAGGATTCTGGTAGTCACTGCTCTTTATCAGGTTGTTTTTATGATGTTGTTCTATATCAATGGTAAAGTTACAAGCCGATAAACAGACAAAGACACATGGCTAGACAGCCATGCTATTCTAGCATCTCACTGAAGATGAAAGGAAAAAGTACATTACATACGATTTGAGTGCATGGCAGGCTTATAAAAAAGCCAGAGAGAGGCTGGAAGAGAACAAAAGAAAAAAAAATCCTGAATTGAGAGGATATATAGTGCACATGGCTAGAACTATATTTTCTATTCCCAGGGATGTGCTTAAATACTTCCTCAAGGCAGCAACGTGATTACAATGAATTGGTGCATTGAAATGTTCTGAGAATGGAAGCTGATCCAGTTCAAACAAGTGAGAAATGAGGATGCTACAATGTTGAATATTTAATTAACGAAAGAAAAACAGAGAAGATTCACTAGAGACAACTATTCTGCTTTCCCAGGCTTTGGGTAGCTGGCTTAAGAAACATTTCCATTGTTAAACTCAATTTAAAGAAAGAAAAAGAGACAGAGACATGCAAGATCCTGATATTGTTCAATCAACATTTCACCAAAACATTTTAACACTGGCATCACAAAACAGCCTATTTAGTTTGTAGGAAAATGCCTACTCCAGACTGGTTCAACATGTTCTGGAAGTACAGACTGATTATTCCTCAACCCAGAAGACTGAGAAAGCTGTCATAAAAGATTACAACCTACAGACTTACATTTCAGAGTTGTACAATTGCTGGAGGGTGTTGTTGGGAAAAAGCATTTTGGGAGAGTATTGCACAGAATGTGCATCTCAAGTGTTTTCTACCCGTGAATTCAGCACACCTGCCTTCTTGGACAGCAGCAAATCAAGGACCCGGGCATGTCAGAAAGGAAAAAGAGAGCAAAACATCATGTTTTCCTCTATCCCAATCCTGTGAACACACTCTAGATAGTGCGGAGGTCCATTTGATAAAGCATTTTGATTGATAACAACTGTGCCGTTCTTCTGAAGAGTCCACATGAGTACCACAGATGGTGAGATAACTCACTGTAATTTTCTCACCACAAGGAACACAGAATCAGGCTTTCAGCCCACATAGCAGTCAACAGTTTCCAATAAAATTAACTATAAGAAGTGGAGACTGTTGCTGTTTGGTTGAGTTTTGCTGAGGTAGAGAAATTTTTTCCTAGCACTTCCCAGGTTTAGATTTTCCCAATGCCTGTGGCTCTGTTGCAGTGCTGGAATCTATTCTGCACTCAGCATGTTAAATGTTTCTGCCCTGGTGATTCTGAATGCCCACATAGGCTAATGTCGGATTCTGACAGTAAGAATTGAAAACATGGGAAAGCAGAAGAGGGAAAATGAGCATAAATAATAGTGAACTACAAGCGACTTAACTGAGATGCCAGGAAAGTAACAGGACTTAGGGCAGTAGTAGGGTCTGGTAAACACTTTGTCACATCTTCGCATTATTCTGTGCTAGTGGGGTAACACAAATTCACTGTGTGCTGCTACTCACAACCCATGTAAAATAATTTAACTCAATTGCATCTAGAGTGGACTCAGGGGGTGAGGGATCTAAACCTGAAAACAAACCAATCATCTTGCTGTATCAAAAGTTTATAGAAACTGGAAAAACAATTAAGTATATCAGTATGTCCTGTAAAGCTGTAACTTTCTCACATGCTTTCTATGTTAAGAGGCATTGTCCAACCATTCTGATTTGCCTAAACAAAATTTCATCCACATTTCAGAGCATTTATGAAATTAAGAACTTGCACTTAGGAACAGGCAAGATGATACCTTTGCCCCCACTGAAACTGGATTGTGGCGCCTTCCTGGGTAGGGATTTTAGTTCTTTCAAACAAGCCTTCTATTTCCAGTGGCTCTTCACACTCTAGAGCACAGACAGGAGAAGTTACCATTTAGCCACTGGCAGAAGTAGCAGCACACATGGATTCTAACACCCCCCCAGACCTGTGCACCTGCTCTGGTGAAGGGGTGCTGTACCAACACAGCTAGTCTGTGTTTGTTACTTGAGAAGTAAATGAGAAACGTAAGTCACTCCTTATAGCTCAAGGGCTGTAGTAACTTCATTCCCACAAATCTTACATTTTCCCTGAATAGCACCAAACTTTGGAGAGGTGGCTTCTCTGCCACTGATTGTCATGCATGTATCTCCCCTGCAGTCTCACCACACTACCCACACACTCCCTGCCTTCAGAAAAGCCCTAACAGCATTTCTGCTGGGAGTTTTCTTGGAATATGCACAGTACTGGCTGTTTGCCTCCAAGCCTCCTCCTCTGCTATTGCTTTCAGTGATCTGTCTGAAGAGCTTGCTTTAATTTCAACCCTCATGCCTTTCATTTACCGGCATTTAGTTCTGTGCTCCGCATCTTGCCTCTGGAGAGTTCTTTCCCTTGGAAAGAAGTGCAGTAGCTTCATTGATCAGCCCGAGCCCTGTATATAGCAATTTCACAGGAGCACACTATATTGCTTGAACTCTGTGGCACAATTTCCATTGTTTTGCAACAGCTTCAAGGCTCTCAAAATGGTCTCATCAGCAACATGATTATCTGTTTAAAAGGCTGTACTGCTCCTCGAGTGCTGCCATTCAGTAACCCCACCTGCACTGAATGGAATAGCATCTGTGCCAAAAGACTAGAGCATGTATTGCATCTTGAAAAAAACAAACACTGCTTCAATTCAGAAACAGAACTCCAGCTAAACTGCCAAGGTGCCTTGATTTGCCCTTGCTCCTTTTTACTGCAGCTGATAAAATTGCAATTAAATCTTTTTTCCTTGTAATAAAACCTCAGAATTCGCTTCTCTTTTGGAAAGTTCAAAACAATTTCTGCTACAACCAGCTCCCGCACAGAGAACGCAAGTAGCTTTTCTTGTCTATTTCCATGCAAATCTCACTTTCAATTTTACGAACCAAATTTAAAGAGAATTGTTCTTCAGATAAAGAATCAATCTATGATTTTAAAATCCTTAAAGACCCTGTTCCCAGGAGCAGGAATATAAAGTTTTGCAAAGAAATCTGGCTTTTAATTTCCTTTCTACAGTTGCATTTTACACACTTTTATTTTTTCATAAAACGTTTCTGAATTGTCTGTATTCAGTTGCATGGAGTGAATCTACTCCTGTTACATTAACACTCCTGAACAGAAGACACATTGTTAACTCTAGCAGTACTAGATACCATCAACTGAAAAAGAATATATAGACATAGTTTACTTATTTCATAGTCAAGTAATGTGCTATTGCCTACAGGAGAGTTTCTGGGAAGGTCAGGTCTCACATTTCACCTTCCTGCTTCTTTTCACCTTGTGTTACACTAGAAAGTTATTGTGTGGTATCAGAAGCAACCAAACTGCAATGAAAACTGTTTGGAAAGAAATCCAACACTTTGTGTTTCAATAGAAATCTCATACATAAATTTATCTCAACAAGCCAAACTCAATGGGCCAATCCCAGCATTTCTGTTGTTTCAGTTACGATACAATTCAATGACAGGAAAATAGTTAACTGTAGAAAAATACATTTCCCAAAGGATCTGAGTAATTCCATGTGTCTCGTGCTATGGTATGGGAGAAGAGTCTCCTTCCTACAGAGTATCAATTAAATGAAAGAATATACTTCAACAGCAATGTCAGCATGCAAGGAGTGAGTTACAGATTTCAGTGAGCACTCTGTTTATTTTGCAGAGCAGGCAGATTGTTGCTCAACACTCTACAGTTGCAGACTAAGTGTGTCTTAGCCAGATCTTGGAGAACTTTCAGAGAGAACAGAACTGACATGCATCAATACCCTGCTTTTTTGGTCCCAAACCAAAATTTATGTCACATCAGACTGTGAAGGTAAGGCAAGGGACACCACCCAGCAACTTCATTTCGGTTAGTAAGGTGGCCTTTTGTTGTATCTGAGTGTTCTTGTTCCTAAGACAAAATATACCCCATATGAGTTAGCAACCACGCATAGGACTGCACTGAGCAGGTAGTCAATTGGGATGTTCAGACATACCCCACTCCAAAAAAGGCATGCTTATGGTATGACTGTTAAAGTCCTGCAAAGGAGTACAGAGCTTCTCCAGAGACACATCCACATAGTGGGGAGAGGGAAAAAAAAAAGCAGCCTTATCCCTTAAGAGGGGCAATAACCAGATTCAGATGCTGAAGAAGAGATGTCTAACTTCTAAATTCCTATGGGTGCCTATCTCCTGATGCTATATATAAGCCACCAGACAAATGTTTATAACATCCCAGCCAACAGTTTCACATCTGCAGATATAAGAAATATTCTTATTTTAAAAAAATAATCACAGAATCACTTGAGTTGGCAGGGCGTTTTGAAGGCCATCTAGTCCAACTCCCCTGCAATGAACAGGGACACCTACAGACAGATACAGACAGATGGCTCAGAGCCTTGTCCAGCAGAAATTGCTGTGTATTTATGAGTGTGGAAATGCTGCTTGACATGCAAACTCGAGTTTTTCCCAGGTTATTCATTATGAGCACAAAATAACTCTACTTTGTATCCCTCCATAAGGAGGAGCCATACACTGAGCCCAGTTCTGGCTGCTGACAGCAATGTTTAACAGGTAGATAGAGGTTATAATAGCTTCATTACAAAGCAGACCCAGAAGAATGCAGAGTTAAAGGTTTCACAGTTCACTTAAATGCTGTCACTGCTTGAGGTTTTGGCTTTTGAATTCCTTTCTCTGCATCTCCTTTTTAATATTTTTATAGCACTTTCAAGGTGGACAGTTTACTAAAGCAGCTGTGTCATTTGCTGGATAAAATTCTAATATACGAGCTCCCTCTCTAAAACAAAACAAATAAATGCAAGGAGTACGTAGTTCCAGTCTTGCACGACTGATTTCAAATCCAACAGGAGTTTCACTACTGTATTATCATTTACACAATAACTCAGGATAGAATTTGCTAAGTGAAATGTACTGAAGTTCACCCTGGCACTTGACCCCAGTAGGGTTCCAGCCTCCTGCATTTTCATTTTGCCTTCAAGTTGAGCATTCATTTTTAAACCACATCAAAACATACATATGGCTCATGATAAAATTCTCAAGTGGAGAGCCACCAGTTTTTACCAAAAAAAAAAGTGGAAGGAGCACAAACGTAGCCATGTGAAAAGAATCTCAGCAAGGCTCTGCCTGATTGAAGTCTTTTTTATCTGCAACATTTGAATTTTCTACACTATTTATTGCTACCATCAAAAATTTAATCCTTAAGGCATCATTCTGCATGCAGTTCTCTTATAAGCACATGAAGGTAACTTAAATACAGCCAATACAGCTACATAAATTATTAACCTCATCTCCAAGTACTACATCCATTTCTTCTAAGGAATTGTCTGAAATCCAAAACTTATGTGTGGAAACCAAATTTGTTTTCCAGAACTCTTAAGCCATCTTCCAATTGAAGACTCTTTCAGATGCACTTTGTTAAACACAAGCAGAACTAAGAAAAAAAAATATTCAGCTCCAAGTAATTTATCTAATGGAAACATATATCCAGCCTACATTTCTGAATTTCTCTCTCCATCAGACCAGACCAACATCTGTAATGCTCTCTTTTTTCTACCTGAACTCTTCAAGCAGATTAAACATATCTAATCGTAAGGCATCTTGAAGTAACTTTGTACTTTGAGTGTACCGTACAACTTGGGATGTGACAAATCTCACCAGAGAAAACTCTGCAAGCATCACTTCTATTATTCATTCCTTACTGTCACCCTGAGCGTTCTCAGAAGAGCTCTCCAAATGTCTCCTTCCTGCTAACTCTTGCATTGCTACATACATGTGGCTACAAATACTGTTTCAAGTACACCCCTGTGTAAATGTTCAGTTTCCAGATACACAGAAAATGCATTAGTTTCTTCTAAAGTAAAAAGGCAAGAAAAGGAGGAGGAAAAAAAAGTTACATCTATGGAGCCAGCATATTCTTCTATCTTACCCTCCAATCTTAAAGAATGAAAAGAAAATAAAGTCATTTTTAACATCACTACAACTTTAAAGAGACCAAGGGTCATTGAAGTGCACAAAGACCAATGTTTATTTCCTTCTGCAACAGTCCCACATATTCAGCCCATAATTGTCTGCTAAGTTTGCCTGTATTTGTTTCTCAGTTATTACTTGTGATCTCATCCTCTAAAATTCACAGTTCAAAAATGGTAACACTGCAAAATCCATATCTTCTACATGAGGAAGTATGCTTAATCTTTGTTAATACTAGTTTTTTCCACTTACTTGAGAAGGTTGAGATATCTAACAAAAAGCAGTTGTCATGTAGAATGCTTTTCACCTGGCAAAGGACTATTTGGTTAAACCATTTGTAAATACAGCCAATAATTCAGCATAGACCAGGAGAGTTCACTGTTTGCCCAAAACAGAAGGAAATGCTTTGTATTTTGTATTCTAAAATGAAAGCAACCAAAATGTATAAGCATCTTCTGTAAATATCTTCAGATCTCTATGCGGACAAAGTCTAAGAAGCAAGAATAAAAGCACTATCTCAGCTGAACCCATTTAACATTTGATCCAAAACCTAGTTAAGAAATGACAGACACAGTGGGTTTCTACAGAACATTAAGCTTGTTTACACAGGCAAGTAAGAACAACATTACTGCTAGCAAGGAGAGGTTGTGAAGCGGGCATCATGCATCCAGAAACTGCGCTGCCAATACACACACTTTATTTTTTAATGTATAATAAAGACCCTTCAGACACAGAAAACTTTGAGAATCCCAATACAACAAATATTTCAAGTGGACTTCTGAATAATCTGGTCTAACATTAAAATAGCAGTATTCTTCCTCAAATAATAGCTCCCTTGAAGCCAATATTCTGCATGAGTAAAATGAACGTGAAACTAGAGAAACACATGCAGATCAGTGAAGTGACTCACATCAGGGTGGAAATCTCAGCATACCAGATTCATTGCACAAGCCACAAGGTCCATTGCAGCCCATTAATTTGCCTGCTCTTAGCACTCCCTTAGCTACAACACTGTCTTGGTAAAGTAATGCAAACACTGCTATTTCTTTTGCATACTTTCTTATCTAAAAAAAAAAAAGACACTTTTTTTCCTTAGATGATAACAGAACTGTGCTTCTTACAGCGTACTTTTCACTAGAAATCAGGAGTAGTATCAACTTTTCTCCAAAAATTACCTCATCTGGATTGTTTAATTCTTCAAAGATTGCCTTGCTCCATCTCTTTGGCTCTTTACTCTTTGTCATACGTTGGCTCGTTTTATGTCTGACAGTTCCTTTATTACCAGATTTCATTTCAAATCCGATTTCCCCCGTCTCATTACTCTGCCTTGCTCTCTGTTTGTTCTCTTTTTCTTTTCCTGTCTGGCAGTTCTCCTATTAGTGGATTTGGTTGGGCTTTTGTTTCATACTTTCTGGTTTTATTCTCCTGTATCTTTTTCTAGCACTTTTACTTAATTTTCTTCTGTCAAGACCTCCTTTTCTTTCTGCCTATTCTCTCTGCATATACTGAGGTTTTGTTTAAAGCTATGAGATTTCAGCACATTGTGACACTTGTTCATTGTTAGATATTGTTAGACCCATTTTAGAGTCTTAGTTGCTTCAGCTGTTTGGTGTAAGAGCACAATCGCTAATCTAAGAACCAACACATTTATACAGCCATCAGCTCTGCTTCTCAGCTCCTAGAACATGCCCTAGATCTAAGCTTACTGGATTACGAATGAGGACACTGCTTTTAAATTCATTACTTCCTTGCAGCATCATTGATAAGCCATTAGGTGCCTTCCAGTTAGAAGAAAAAGGTGACTGACACACAAGTCACGTTTCCACTCTGCTCCTTGCAGGTTCTCATAACATTATCACTGCAGTAATTGAATGCTGTCCTGGAGCAAATTAGCAGGCACAATGAACATTATTTGCAGTTCCTTGCATTTCAGCTCCCCTTCAGGGAAATAAACTTTTGCATGTGCATATCACAAAAGTCTTACTGTAAGACACTTCAAAGAGGAAATGAGAGGTTTTTGTGGGTTTCATTTGGGAAAAGGTAAAAGGGCTTCTATTAGAAGAGCATCATCCAACTGGTCTCCTAATCCTTTAAGGAACCCCATGAAAATCATCAGGATTGCACGCGTTCATTGAAACCAAGTGAACATTTTTGAGCACTCAGGGTACTGAATAAAAGTCAGTAAGACCTCACTTACTTGCCACCTGCACTGTGTACCAAAATATGAGCAGGACCAGACAAGCACTGCTGGCAGAGGAGGCTGATCTGAAGGAAGATGCTCGGCCTATGCAGAGCATGAGGAATTGCTTAATGGGATATTTATTACAGAAGTGGAAAACATAGGAGTTGGTGGTTGGGTTAGGTGATCTTAGGGGTCTTTTCTATTCTTAATGATTCTACAGTTCTATCTCTGAGTGTACTTGCTGCCATTGACTGCAAGGAGAAGGAGCAGAATATTGTCTCACTGGCATACTCTCTCCCTTTGCATTGTTGTCATGCTTTTCAAATTAGAAAAAAAGATGATAGAGAATTTTCTGCTTATAAAAGAAAGAAGCTTTACTAGATTTCTAGGTGGGAGCTCAAACTGATTTATTATTTGTCAAGAGACACATTAAATAAACTTGGCCTTTTTTTTTGCTGTCATCAGTTGTCTGAAAGACAAGTTACAAGCACCAGAATTTCTTTTAATGCCACAGCACTTACGTGAGCGAAAGCACAATTGAAGCATCTTACATTTGGGAGGAAAGTGTGATTTCAGGGATGAGTATTAACCTGCTCAAGCTATTCACTCCTCAGTGGTCAAATGGTTCCTGAGCAGGGTCTCTTGCAAATCTTTACTGGGGGGTTTTGAGGGAGATGGGAGGTAGTCAAAAAGAACTAGCAAGTTTTCTTTGGTAAAGTAAAATGTAGTAAACAATGGAGGAAAAAGTGCTGTGTCACTTTTGTAGCCTATAACAGTGGTCTCTATCTAGTGATGCAGCATTCCTTTAAAGGTCATTACTGTCCAAGTGCAGGCAGTGTACTTCCATTCAGGTATTTTTAGTCCCTATATTGTCTCCAATGACAATTTCAAGTCATTTATCGTTGACAGATCACAAGCCTCTCCTATTTTCCTGTTTTTCAGACTAAAAAAATCTGAGGTGGTACCCTTATAATAACCAGCAAAAATAGGAAGATTATGATTTTTGCCTGAGCTTCCAAAAACTAACGAGAAAAGCAAATTGTGTGTCACACTGTACGCTAACCACACACTGGCACCCTATTCCATTTGCTAATGAAAGCAAGAAAGTCAAAAGGGTGTCATCGTGTGTATAACGATGGGGCAGCGAATCACACTGTAATGGTATGCAGTCATACAACACTATTTACCGTATTAAAATCCAGTGGATATCCTCAAAACTGCAGCTGTGGAAGCTAGATAGCAATTCCTCCTCACTATGCATAGATTCTGTATTCTTGGATGAATATCAGATTAATCAAACAGTCTAGGGTGAGAAAAAGGAAATTTTTAAGAAGTTCCTTAGTTTTTGAATAGAATCATCTGAATCAATTTCTCAGACTTAACAGTATTAGTCACATTTCCACAGTAACTCCCATAGCAAAGACAGTTCATCTGCCCTGGGGATAAACAAGCCATCTCCATTCTTGTAAACCTTGCCCTACTCCAAGTCACTTTGTTCCCTATCTTTTGATTTAGGTAATGAGGACTTTCTAATAACCGTATACCATTATACGGATAAACTCCTCTTTGGGGTCTTTGAGTAGTGCAGAACCTGACATAGGACTAAACTTCAGCAAGCAAGCTCAGATTAGAAATTTCAAAACCCTTCAGATGCACAGTTGTAATTTGCCTTTGAGAACAACCCAACCTAACAGCACCTCCTGCCCCTTCATTCAAGCAGCACATCTGGCCCATGGGGCTCTTCAAGCCCACCTCAGGTTAATAACGTCTGTGTGCAGCTGAACCTTAGGGCAGAGACCTCTGCCCCATCATCCAGCAGCAAAGACTCTTTCCTCCCACTTCAAAGTAGAAATCCAAGGCTGAGACCTCACAAATTTAGCATTAGAACAAACCCAATACAAGCCTAAACAAGTCCCGAAATGAGTTTATTAATCCACTACATTCTTTTACTCAAAGGCCTGGTTCACTCCTCAGAGAAGCAAAGAATGGAAGAAAGCCCTTCCCTGGCCCCTACCACACAAAGTGCAAAACTGTCTCAAAAGGTCCCCTGCTGTCACTTCAATAAATAGGTCTGACTGCTTACATCTGAGTACACATCAGTTTCAGTTACCGTGCAAAACTAACTTCAGAAAATAAAAAAATATATTTTTTTGATGAAATGTTGTGTCATGTTGAAAAAGTCAAATAGTTCACAAGAGTCAGGATGAGATATGAAGCCACGTGAGAGAAAAGAGTTGAAGTGATATGAAGTAAATTTGGTCTTAGGACTTTGATCTGCACTTGTATAATTTCTGAACCAAAGACAATAAATTTCCTGAAATAGAATCTGCATTCCACAACAATTAATTGGGTTTGAATTCAAATGCAAGAACTAAACCCTGTAAGCCAGCCCTTAAGTCTGTGCTGTATATCATTCTCACACACCAATCTGATGCTGGCAAATAACATTTACCTCTGCACTACAATTATTAGCAGAACCCAAACAGCCTTAAATGGAAGATGAGTACAGGATCCCTGGTCCTCACTTTCTCATCCTCTATGGATGGAATTCAGGCCAAAGTGGCAACTGGTTCTAATCTGAATGCTCATCTGGAGTCATGAACTGCTCTTAAGCTTCTGCCAGGAGCCCATCTCTACCACATCCAGAGTAACTATGAGCACCAGAACCATCACACACCCTGTGCAGTCCTGCCAAAACTCCATCCACTTCACTGGAACTAAAATTTGGCCCAGAGAATGACATTACTTAATTCAAACAGCATCTTGTTAAAAATTTGCTGGGAACTATCTGCTAGTTGTTTATCAGCAGGAAGACAAATTTAAAGTACAGTTTCCATCTTTCAAAGCCAAGAATTGCTGGCTTTATAGTAACACTATTGACTTGTAAATAAAGAGTAAAAAGCAGGGTAAAAATCTATCCTGCAAGATAATATCTCCCTCATAAATACTCAAATTACATCTACCTAGTAAATACATGGCAAGCAAGGCTTCTGAGATACTTAACTCTTCAACTGTTTGGAAAAATGCTCTGATATTCTTAGTAGATTAAAGATAAGTTGTGAAATAAAAAATCTTTTATTTGCCTTTCACTTAAAGATATCTGAGATAAATTACCTCAAATGCATCCTTAAAAAAAAAATAACATTCATATTTACAGTTCTTTCCTAACACATCTTTCAAAGATGTACATAATACCACCATTTTTCCTCCTGCATCCCATCTTCTGGGAAAGCCAACAGGATACAGGATACAGAGTCAAACAAGCTGAAGGCTTTGTTCCAATCCACCACATATCCCGATATAGTTAAGGAATGCTCTTCCTCCTAAAGACCTGACTCGGTCAGGAAATAAGGCATCCAGCAAGCAAGCAAACTGTACAGCCTCAGAGGCTTTTTGTGTTGCCAATTTCACAGCCTTTTAACTCCAAGCCAGCAGCTCTCATGATCAAAATACTTCATTAATTAACAGTTTAAAAAAAAAAAATCTGTTGTAAAAGCATCTCATCTGAGTGCTGAAGATGTTACCCTTATGTGAGCTGAAACAAGTGGGTGCCCTCTCCAACTTCACCTCACTGTTCTTCATCATTATTGCTCTAGAATTCACAATTTTCTCCAGATGCTGCGTGGGTGAGCTACAGGTCCTCTGCAGCACCGAATCTTTCAGAAGTCAGGTCAAAAATAAAACAACTTCTGTGGACCAAAACTACTTGCTAAGTTAGAAATTGCAAAGGAATTGGAAAAGGCTTTAACTATTGCTGTAAGGCAAAATAAACTGAAGAAAAAATTATGCTCTAACTGTTGTTTATATTCTTGTTTCCGAACAAAAAGCTCTCTTTTGTGCAGAAGCACTTCTAATCAATTGGTTTTAATCAATTGTTTCAAAAACTATGATTGAATTCTGTACAAACCACAGGGAGATTGCCAATGAAGTCCATGCCTCACTCCCAGTAAGACTGTTTTATGAGCCACATTATTGCACAAATCTCATCTAAAACTAAGCTCTACCTCTGAACTATTTAACAGTTAGGTGAAAATGCTTTGCTACACTCTTGCTGTAATTCACTTGAGAAGAGGCTCCAAGTGAAACAAAACTTCAAAACGCGACTACATTTATACCCACTCTTGTGTAGCTTAAAATACCCAAGACCACTTCCAGCAAAATTTCAATTGCTGCAGAAACTTAATGGACCTTAAATTTTCATATAGCACAAAGACAAACATGGACAGACAAACAGGTTGATGTTATTTGGAATGTATCAGGAAACTGAAAGAGCACCTGAGGGTAATAAAATAAAGCATGGCTCCCTACCTCTAATAGTCTGTGTTTGAGTTGACAGAGGTGACACACATACAGTGTGAGAACTTCTCTGGACAAAGTAGCAGTACAAATGAAACAGACTGTCTTCAGAAGGGACAGGCACAGCATTGTTGGTAAAATCATATGCAACAAAACCTTCTGCCCACATACACCCGATGTGTGCTCATATGCAAAGCAGAAGCTGCTATCACTTGGCCATCTGTCCCATAGCAAAGCAGCTATGTTTTAAAGATTCACCCAGAGGAATGGCAACTATTGTTTCACTATTGTTAGCAATAGGTTTAGACCAATTCAGAACATCTAGTGACAAAATACTAGAGGGCAGAAATACTGCATTACATCCTGGTGCAGGTCTCCCAGTTTTAAACCCTTTAAGTGGAACTTTTTTTGATCCTAAAGAAAAGTGATGGCATGAAAGCATTTCTGTCTATTTAAAGTTTCCTTAGCTCAAAAGTCACTCAAGGCCACCTGTATTTGACTTGTTTCCACTCATTTCTTTCTAAAGCATATCTTGAAGTACAATGTAGTTGTAGTAATCTGGAAATAAATTCTATTTTAAGGAGGTGTTTCAGTCTTGAGTTCATTATTAGCTCTATTTCAAACAATTAAACAAGATGGCCCTATCTTTTTCTGAGCAAACAATGGTTTACTGAACTTATTCTGGCACAGCTCAGTGGTGCTGTTTCATGCTCACACAACCTTTTTCTTTCTCATTCAGACAGATTTCTCTACTTAACCTCTGCGGCTCTCACCCCTGATCCACAAGCAGATATTATACATTCCTTGCAATATGCACTTGGTCCCCAGCTACAGACATCCACTATATTTTCACTTTTTGTCATTTGAAAATTTCTGATTTGCTGTCCATTTTTAAGGTCAGCCTTACAAAACACGCACTCTCTACCTTTGCTTGATTTAGCTTGTTAAATATTTTATTTTATTTGTATTTTTATTAGCTGGATACAGCCCTCCGGGGCACTCTTATGAAGGATGCTTTTGAAATGTAAATGTGATTGATTTGATATTACAGCTTATATTATTCTACTTGCATAGTGCCTTTGGGAACTAGCAAATGTAGATTCTTTTCTTCACTGACGAAAAGGTCCTATGGTAGGTATTTTCCTCTCTTCTCTGCACAAAAAGCCTACTAATTTCTAAACAAAAACTGTAAATGAAAGGTGTTTGCATGGTGACGTCCAACAACTTCTAGCATTTCCTCCATTTTCTGGACTATTTTGGATCATAAAAACAGTAATTTTGATTCTTCCATTTAAGAGACAAAGTTAAAATTCACATGTCATGCAGACACTTTACGTTCAATAGACAGAAGAGTGTAAATCATACATTATAACCACAATTGCTAATGAAAAGTGAGTTAAGCACAATTAAGCCAACTTAGACAAGAGAAAAGGTACAACAGAAAAGAATTGCAAAGCCCTGTGATGACTCAGTTGTGATTTGAGAGCGTTTCATCTGTCTTTATAAGATAATCAAATTAATGGTTGACTCCTTCACGTAACAGTATGTCCTTTACAAAGAGCATAAGCCAGGAAAATATTCAAACATCTGGAGATGCTGGACTAGCACCCTCCCATGTGAAATATTTTGTTCTAACTCCCCCCTTTGTCTCTGTAAGAGCCTTGAAGGAAAGAAATAAAGAATAAAGTGAGTGAAGAGAGCAAATACATTTCACTGTAATCCTGCAAGGAAATCTGGTTTTCAAAGGAAGCATATTTGAATGACTTCTAGAACCACTGAAATCCCAGCAATTTAGTTGAAATATTTTTGACTGTAATGAACAGTGGAAATCATTTCAAAATAGTCGTGCATTGTCCAGGGAGATACTAAAAGCAAAACAAGTAACTAAGAAGCAATCTGCATTTCACACGCACAATGTTAAAATGCACCCACAAGAACAAAAGACATTTGTGTAAAATTTAAGCAATATTAAGCATGCAGTTTTTCCAGTGAATTGGCGAAGCTCAGAAGACATAACTAATTAGAACAGAAGGCTGCAACAGTTAGACTATTTCAGAAAGAATAGTTAAGGTACGTTGCCATATGGTTCTAAAACCTCATTTAATGCAATCCAAATAGAAGAACATGTGCACATACCCCTGTGAGTTGCCCAAGCATTAATACTGCCTTTTAACTCAGCCATTTAGTGCAGGCACAACTGTTACTGAGTTGCTTGACTTTAGACAGTGAAAGTAAAATGAAATTTATAAAAGCTTACAGGAGCTGTGAAAACAGCATTAACCGGAAGACAAATTAAATATTCACTTATCTGCTATCAGACATAAGATCACCCATTTTGTTGAGCAAGACAGCAATGTACAGCAAGAATTATTAACTTCAAAGCAGTGCCTGTACCTTTGCACTCAGACAATGTCATGCGGTGGATTCTGCAGTAATGGGCATAATCTATATAGCATCAAAGTTGGAAAGTTACATGCCAGAAATATAGAGTCACAGCTAAAGTCACTTAATAGGAAAGACCTTCATCTTTGAAAGTATTAGATACCATCTGTTCCTATCCAAGTGCATTCTGTGAAAAGAAATCAGTAAGAAAATTTGAGTTTTAGAAAGAAACTGATGTGTCATTTACAAGTCTAAGAAAGAACTTGAAGTTAAAACAACATTCAAGATCTAGACAAAAAAAATTGGCTGACATTCACTTCTGGCAAAATACAGGTGGTGTTTGTTTTTTGGTTCTGGGTTTTTTTTTTTAATATATAAAACTAATGAAGAAATAGGACTTGAACATTTGTCTTGCCTTTAATTAGGATATCACACTACTGGTACAATCCAGAAACAATACCAAAAACAGAACTTTGGCTCTCCCTCTGTCAAACTTTGTGAGTAATGAACCTCATTTAAGTGCCAATGCTTGGTTCACCATCTAACAAAATATATCATAGTACCCTGCAAGGAAAAACAAACAAACAAAAACCCCTACAAGAATAGGGAGTTTGAAAGCCCTACTTTTTTTCCTCCTGCTATCCTTATTCTCCACATCAAAACATTGTTGTACAAGCTCTTTGACTTTTATTTATTTCAATCATGGCATGCAGCAAGTTTGGGGTATCAAACAATACACAGAATAAACACTTAAACCTTATCACATCATCCTTAGCTCACCCATTAGGAGGCAGAACGTAAACCCTGAGAGGGTTCAGTAACATGGGAAGTGTGTTTAAGCTCTGGAACCAGCAACTACCATCCACTAGTTCTGAACTGACAACGAATGCTCTGCACAGGGATTGATTCCCTGCTCACACAGTTGGTGACAGGGTAACAGACTTGTGATTACACTTATTCTGATTCCTGAATCTTAATTTTCTGGGGTTTGGAGACACCCCTTTTGTTGCGTATATTTTACAGTGAGTCAATGTAAAATAAATTATGAGCTCTCCCATTCCTCCAAAAGACATTTTTAAAGATTTTTAGACCTACATGTTTTTAAAAAGTGCCTTCTGCTGATTTACGTCTCTGCCATAGATTTGTGTGCTGCTTTTTCTGTTCTCCTCAATCTGAGTTCTGAAAAGAAAGTACCTTCTCTGAATCCCAATGCTTAAATGTATTCATTGACATTTAGTAATGTGTTTTACTACTCTGGCCTTTGAATGTGTTGTATTGCAACTGCCTGGTCATCCCACAGCTTCCCCACAGGTCAATGATACTTCTAAGGAGGGAATAAGCAAAATCCCATTTGAGCTGATGATATCACCTCCTTTTTGCAGAGCCTTTGAATTAAAGGTTGTGAATAACAGTTACAAAAAGCAATGAGCTGTCTTGCATTGCATCAGTTCCCTTCAGAAACTACCTCACTGCTATCAGCGTGGGCCATACTCGTAACAATGGGCTACAGAAGAAAGCTCGCTAACATGCTTTTAAGATGACAATAGATTTTGCTGAAAGTTAATTCTGAAAGTAATGTGGCTGTAGACGAGATTTTCTGAAACCTGCAGCACTTATTTTGAAGAAATCTAAGTGAGACGGGATACACACAAACTGCACAGAGCATTAGCTGAAGCATCATTCTTTTTGTTACTTCTTTGAATGGTTACATTTATCTAGAGTGAAAAATATTAATTAAAAAAAACCAAACACTCAAACATTTAAGTCATCGTCTGGATATCTCTACATTCCTCAGCACTGACTATACTGGTAGAATTTTGCATAACTGAGCAGTCTTCTATGAAAACAACATAAATATTATACATTAATTTATAATTTATCCCAACTGCTTCTGAGACCACATTCTTACAGTACAGTGAAAACCAGCCATCTCAACCAACCATCCCTGTAAGAGGGAAACCAGCCATGCACAGTTAAATTGTAGCATTGCTTTGAAGGACAGATTCCCCTAAGATCATATCAAGTTCATATACTTAAAAGTTTTATCCTATATATATAAATTTGCTAGATGCTTCTGTTTACGTATTAACCATTGGTATTTTGTAACAGAATGTGTTTATTACTGCACTATTTCATACTGTTTCACAGTTACAGAAGACAGAATCAGCTAGGAATCCACAGGGGGCAAGTGAAAGCAAGTAAATGTTTTGCTATTCAAATTCTTGCATGAAAGCAGGATTTTTCCTCAAAAGTGCCGTTATAGATTTTTCAAAGTCTCTTTAAAATACTTCTCCTATAAACTCTGTCACAGCACATAACATTCTCACTTCATTCCCAATCATGAAATCTATCACTGAATTACTTAATGATTTCTCAGAAAAACTTAAGATGCTTGGTACATTCTTTCTATAGCTGATTTGCCTTTGTACGTTACTTTTGTAAGTGACTGCAAGGAAAGATGATTTATATAGATATACATACACACACATGCACATTACTTAGCAAAAAGAATTAAGTATAACCAACCATCACTTTCTGCTGACTGGAAAACCACTGGAACAAGCTACAACTGTCTTACTGAAAGTTGAAGTTTGGATGACAATATTTGAGTACAGTAACTGACAGAGGAAGGATGGATAAATTTGAAAAGAAGGGAAAACAAAGTGCCTGAGAAGGAGAAACGAGAAGGGATTCTATCTACTGCTAAGAAAGAAAATCTGCAGCTATTCAAAATTTTAATGTATATTTACGTTAAACACCAATTGCAATTTGTCATGTGCTGGAGGACCAAAATCCTCCAGTAAATTTTTCTAGTGAGAAATGTGTTGAACCATATTTCAAAATATTTCAAAGCCTCTATTATTTTAGACTAGGAATGAAGCCCTCGTTCTTTGTACTACCAGTTTTGGTGCAATTGATTTACTTCCATAGAAATCATTCTTCTATCAGCATGGAAAACATTAATGTCAAAGCAGCTATAATATACGTGCACCAAGTCATCTGTTATGCTTCCCCCCCACCCTCTTTAAACAGCAAATAAAAGAAGATTTTATTAACCTCCACTAGAATTAAACTTGGATTTTTAAAGCAAAGGATTACTGGAATGCTTCTACATAGATTTCCTACAGAGAGAAAAGCAAGCCTAAACAACAGACCAGTAACCAGAATCTGTGAATTCCTTTCCAGCCTTGACAGAATCATTCAAACTTTCTTGCCTCGGTTTCTTCACGTAAAATCATAAATACTGATATCAATGTCAGTGACCTATGAGGTCAAGTTATTCCCATGGGTAATAACATCAGTGATTTTAGAAATAATTAGAAAGGAATGATGTGTGTGAAGAAGCATACATACATGCATGTATTTTGGCAGAACAGATGGTCCATGAAGAATAAGTCAGTAACTACTACTATGCTTTCTAGCTGCTACCAAATCACTTTGCAACTTGCTCAATGGCCTGTAATTCATTTTCCCATTTAGCAAGGTTAACTAGATTAAAAAATAAGAAAAATAATCTGAGGAAGTCTTTGCTCAAGGCCTTTCTGGCTCTGGAAGAACAAAGAAAACAAGAAAAACTTTCCCCCAAAAGAGAATGTATCTTAAGAGTGCAGCAGGTGCTGTAAAGAAAAATAGATTATATAAAACAAGTACACGACACGGGCCAGCGTATTTAGTTTCATATGCTGGAAAATGGAAAAAACCTATTATTTTGCAGAAGAATTTACAACTTCCTCCTATGCAACCCTTTTGGTGCTCTATGTCACCATGGCACACTGGTGTTGCTGCAGAATATCAGGAAAGTATTTTTGCCTCTTTTGTGAAGTTTTGGCTGGGATAAGACCTCACTAGTTTCATAGTAGAAACCGCCCACTGTCTAGGACACTCAGAACTAGAAAAGGGAGCAGGGCTGGTGGTTAACTTTAATAAATCCTCTATAAAAGTAAATTTTACAAAGTTTTAAGAAATAGTTCATTTAGATTAATCCCATTCCAACCTGTGCGTTCAATACACTCTTACTTTGGCAGTCTAAGAACTAACACCTTTTTCAATGCTATCACTTCTTTCTGTTACACAGCTTTAAGAAAGCTGTCTTACATCCAAGCTCATACCAAAAAGCTGACTTGATGCATCACAGCCACACAGGCAAGAAATCATGAGACATAAAATACATTTGAAATAATTCTTCTCAAAAGATCTAGTCAGAATATTTCTCTAACTCTGAAATACAAAATATCAACACAACACACTACTGCACAGTCTGGTATTGACAGAAAGACCAGTGAGATTCTTTTTCCTTGTCTCAAACTAAACTCAACAGATACGAGCAGGAATGGCTTTTGTTATGACCTCCTTATTTTTACAAGTGGAGTAAGTCAAAGTCACCATGAAGTTCCTTCACAGTTGTTTGGCTTCTCATTTCTAGAGATGAGAAACAAGCAAAGCAAAAACAAACAGGACATGAAAAATGTTGTTTGCATTTTTCTCCTTGAAAACATCATGAAAATGAACTTCAGTTTTGTATCTAGTGCCTACATACTGTGGCTTAACAGAAGCATTAAAAATGTATTAACAGAATTTGAAATAGCTTTAAGAACCACAGAACAACACATCTGTTAGCCAAATGGAAAGTATCTAAAAAATTTAAGAGGTTGCGGAAATTATTTGTTTTATTCTTTTGCATTGCCCAAAATCATTATGTGCTCTCCTGCTCTAATCGAATCCTCTAAGCTATAAGAGCTTAAGTAAACACAAGTGTCCGACCATAATGTCTATTTATTATCAGTCTTTGATCAAGCTTAACTGCAACAAATTAGAAAGAGTATTTAAGTAGCAACAAGCTGCATTATGAAAGACCAACAAAATGTATGCACAACATACTTCTCATAGACCAAAGCTGTCAGCAGTGTACCCTTAGCTTTTACCCTTAGGTGGTAATCTGTAGCTGGTGTTGAAGACCTCATGTTATGTAAAAGCATGAATTGACTTTAGCATCAGACAAGAGAGGATACAATAAACAAACGCTCGTATTAAAATAAACCATTACTGAAAATTAACATGTGCTTCATGCACATCTATTGTGAGGAGGAGAGAGCTAAGAGCATAAGGAAAGGAGACTGACAGTGCAACCAGAGAGGGGGGTACAGGAGAAAGTGGAAGTCTTCAACATAAGTGGACAGTTTTTCATTTGCATTAATGACATCCTTACACCATTTCACTCTCCCTCAGAAAATTAAAGAAAATACAAACAACCACGCAGCATTTCATTGTTTGCATAGGCTCTGCTTTGAGGATGTCAATACACTGAAAGAATCCCCAAGAAAATTAATGTGATATGGCAAACCAATAAGAAAGGTGTATTTTTCTTCTAGGTCTTGTTCTACTTCATTAGCCAGCAGTAGGAAAGTCTTGGAGCGTGCAACTGAGCAATTTGTCTGTTGTCTCAGAAACATACCAAACATATTCAATATGCAGGAAGAAAGAAAAAAATAGATTACATTTCTTCTTATTAATTTGCATTTGAGAAGTAATGCAGTTTTCATGTATTTGTACCCAAACACAGTCAACAACCAAACCAGTGTTGGATATCTACATCCTTCAGTGGAGAGAGCAAATTTCCCATTCCAAAAGCCATCTAGAAGCACGTCCACAAATCAAACAGAAGATAACCACTCTTTTCTATAGCACATTACCTTTCCACAACTAAGCCAGACAGTAGCACTTTATAAAGGAGCAGAAAATTAAATTCACCAACACCAGAAATTCTCTTAAAGAGACCTATTTCTATATCCTCAATAACATTAAATATGTCTACATCCAATCCTTATTCAGAGCTAAAGGCAGTTTTTAAATTACCAGTTATGATGTTAATTCTTTGCTAACAAGACTTGTGATTTATAGCAAGCGCTGTGTAATGTAACTACAGTTTGCCCTCCTGCTGCTAATTGACAACAAAGCACTACATACTATTATAAAAAAAAAACTTTGAAGAAAAATCAAACATTTTTTAGTGCATTGACCTTTATTGTACATAAATCACTTTGAATACTAATGTTATGATGATCTACAATTAAATTCTGCATTATTTTAACAAAGGCATTCAGGGTGTAGAAGCTACATGTCATTACAGAATTAAAATACTCTTTTCCTTTGTACGAAACACTAGTGGCAGAAAATAGCAGGATAATATAATGTGTGACCAGATTAAGTGGTTGACTTGTATTATTTTCAGAAATTACAAAATGCCAAGCCATACTAAATATATATATATATATATATATATATATATATATATAATAAAATTTAAAAAGAAAAAAATCAATTCCTTTTAAGTCAGTTTCCTGTGAATTCCACTTCTTGAGCTTTTTCTTATGTGTGGTTTTGGGTTGTTTTTTCTGCTAGCAAAATGTTCATCTCATTCTCTAATCCAACAGTACACATGTGAGAAGCGATAACTGGATCTCACATAATACTGCAGAATATTTCTGTAATCTATCACTGCAGTTGTAATACTGAAGCCCATAATAAGGGGCATTTCTTTCGATTCTGCCCTCTCAGAAATCCTTTTCAGCATCACGAAACTACTTCCTACGTAGAAGCTCCACGGCACAATCCTGTTTCACGTGGACATCAGCACAAACTAATTTGGGTCCCCATTATTTCAGTTCTGACATTTTCTTTCCCACATCTGCTACAGATTTACTCATTTCCAGTATCCAGAAAGAGATGCTGCTAAATTTATCTTCTAGTTTTCTGACAGCATTCCTTGCTTTACTTCCATTGGATCTTCTTCCATTAAAATCAGGCCCCATAGAATTCCTCTTTCTAATGTTTGCCCACAGCTTTTTCACCAGAACTCCATCCCCACCGCCTAAGATTTAGCTTGACTTGTCATCCCTTGCAGTTCATCTCAGCACTGACCATCTCAACAGTCCTTCTCTCCCCTTCAGGACTCCACACAGTCAAGACTTAGAAGATCTTGTCTGATAGAGATGAAGGACAACATCTTTCTTCTGTTCTCCATGCTCCCAGCATGTCATTCCTTGCTTCGCCTCTACAGAGAACTCATACAGTGAAAAGTCCCTCTCCAGCCCACTGTGTAATTAACTTGAGCCAGTTCTTTGGCTTCAATTGTAAATCAATCAGGTTAGCCATGCTTGGCCTCCTGTGGTCCTTCTGCTTTCTGACAGAATTTCAGAAATGACTTTTACTCACAGATAATTTAAACCAAAAGTAACACAAAACTAAAATGTTCAAGGCTGCACACATCAATCATACAAATCAAAGACTGCCTCTGCATGCATGCACTGGAATGCTCAAATTGTTGTATGGCGAAAACCCAAAAATGATACATGCAATTATTCTAACATAAACTATGTATCAAATTTGAAAATAACATGTTTGTATAAAACTAAATGATTCAGTCCAGGGAATATTCTTTAATAGGTATGAACCAGTTGACTATTTTCTCTGTCAAGGTCTATAATCATCCATTTTTGGAAGGAATATAAAAGTTGCCATTAAACTCCGTGGAACAAGCACTATACTCCCTACCTAAAGACCAGATAGAGCAAGAGAGTCTCTCTCATAATTACACCTAATGAGGGAAATACAGAAAATTACGAATAACATTTACGTGCTTGAAATTATGTACAAGTTTTACAGCCACAGCCGATTAGGCCATTAACTAAGACATCTTCCCAAAGCAAAGGCACTTATTAAAAGTCTGGGTTAAGGAATGTCTTCAGTGAGAAAAAGAAACCATACCAGTTTATTCATAACATAATATTGAAAATATTAATTATAATTAGAGGAATGACTACCTAGAAGGGCACTAAGTCATGACACCCAGAACACTTAACAATCCAGAAGAAATTATAATGAACTTGCTTAGGTCAAGGAAGGCTCCTACAGTAGGTGTATAGCATAATTCTATCATGAGCTTATGTATAAGTCCTAGGGAACCACAGAATTTAGACAAGCTTGCAATAATGGTAAGTGCTCTCAAAAAAAAATCTAAAAGAGGAACAACAAAATTAAATTTACTTGATTAAAACAAATTTGATCTATTTGCAGACGAAAAAAGCTCATCTGATCAGTTAAGAATTTTCGAGGATACTGCCAAGATGAAAATCACATCATAATTCAACCTGTTCACTTTTAACGAAGACACAGAGAGAAGGAAAAGGAAGCATATCTCAGAGGTGAACTCTAAGGTGAGGGCTTAATTATAAGGATGAACAATTATCTTTAGTAAGAAATAACTTTAAAATTTGAACTATGACCAAAGGTTATGAAGTAAACTTTTAGAAAAAGTATAATCTCTTCCTTTCCCATTTCTGCCTGTGACTATGGATAGAAGACCTATCCAGAATGAGCCCTGTTGCAGAGACAAAGGAGAAATTAATTCAGTGGGGAGCAATAGCAGTCAAGCAGCCAAGTAAGATTTAGTATGGGAAGGCAGAGATAGAGCATCATCTTCCCACCTGCTGCAGTATGAGCAGGATCACAGCACACAAGGAGCACACACTTGGACGGTATCCATAAGAAAAAGCTGTGCATCTTCCAGCATACGTTACAGTTGTTACAGATGCCCTGCTCTCAATTCAGCAGAGCACAAAGGACCCTCAGAGAACAGCTTCTGTAACAGGGCCACACCAGCCTTCCCACTCCAATGAAGAGCTGAAGCTGCAGACAGTGAGAGTGCAGCAGAGAAGGCAGAGTGCCTGGGACTACTGAGAATAGGGGAGGGGACAATCCACTGGCAGGGGACCCCAGGGCCCAGTAAGAGAGGTGGGCATCAGTGCTGGAACAGACATCAAATTAAGCTCTTCAGGTGAGCCACTGGGGAACCATGAGCCTTTCTTGAGATTAACCTATGCACAACACAATCCAGCAGCTGTGAGGAATTAGCATCAATACTGTCAGGTGGGATATCAGTGTTAGACAGATAACAGGTAGGAGTAGAAGATCATTTGACTTTTAAAATACTCAGTGGTCATAAATAAGTGAGCACTGCAAGCAGCATCAACTGCGGAAGGCAGCAGATCATTTAAGTGCAGGTGCACAGGCTAACAGATAATAAAGCAGTTCAGTACTGATAAGCTTCAGCCAATATATCTTTAAGCAAAAGGAGAATAAATTCTTGCCAAAATCTGTCCATAAACAGATAGTAAAGAGGCAGGAAAAGTAACTCTAACATCCCTAAACCAGAGATGGTGAGTTCCAGGATCTACAGGAAAGCCATAAGAGTAACAAGTTGAATGAACCATTGTTCTAACTTAGACATTTATTTATTAAAAAATTAATAAGAAAACTCCACGCCATTGAGATTGTTGTGTGTAGAAAAGAAAGTGCACAAGTATAGGCGAGGATGGGAAAGAGTTCAGTGTGCAGCTGCAGTAACAAAGGCAGCCATCATCGCCACTAATTTTGCAGTTCAATCAAGTTTTTCATTCACAACTCTCCAAGGATTATACAAATGTTCATTAATGAGGTAACCAATTTCTTTCCAACTCAGACGAGTTAACAAAAAAAGAAATAGTAAAAGCTAGTTTCCCAAGCTTGCTGCTTTGCAATTAAATTGCTACCCAATAGGAGATTTTATGGCATATTTACATCTAACGCAGCATCTAGAAGGCTCCACATTTAGAAACTGCTTGATGAACTGGGATAACACATGAACAGAAAGGAATAAAGTTCAAGCATTAGACTCCTTGGCTCCACCTCTTTTTATTCTTCTACAACTAACACAGTGATAGAAATTAGCTGTTTCAGGTACCTAAGAACAAAAGCTAAGAATACTCAGTCTCTCTCCACCTGCATATACACTGAGTATAAATAAATAACAATCATGGCAATGTACCAGAATCCTGTCCCTGAGCAGATGGATGTGAAAAGGATGGAGACAAATTGGAAACACTTCTGATCACAATGAGAATTTGCAGAGAAGCTAGATAAAAAGAGAACTAGAATAAGAGCAGCTACATTATTAACTGTAATGGGCAGTGGCTGCCGCAGGCTACAAACAACATTTCAATTTTTCAGCATAAATGAGGAGGATCTACACAAAATTTTAGAAGCATTTTTCAACCCACAATGTCTGTCATATGCCAACAAAGAATAATCATGAATTTGGAGGAGGGGTGGCTTGGTAGATCACCAGTCTACATGAAATGACCAAGTCATGCTATTATATTATTTATCCTAAATAGATGAACTAATGTACAACAGATTAATAGAAAGAAATAAAAATAATGGAGATAAGAAATAAGAGTGCAAAAAATTTCTGGCAAGACCCATGCAAAGCTTCTAAGCAAAGTCATATCCGGACAGGATGAGATACAGACAGTATTCATTTACCTAGAATCCAGAAGGAACAAAGGAAGAAAATAAAACTAAAAGCAAACAAACAAGTACAGAATGCAGATAAGCTTAATATAGAAATCTGTTGGAATCAGGAACTAAAATACACAAAGAGTAAAGCAATGTTTGTTTGGTTTTTTTTCTGAAGAGGCCATGTACAACAGCTCTGGTAAGGGAAGTAATGATGTCACAGCTTCCAGAAAAAAAAGTACAATATTGAAGTGGGGAGAAATAGGGATCACTGACAAGAAGGTAACATTCTAAATGCATGATGTTGATTCAGTGCCTTGTTCACTGAGTGAAGATTGCATTTGCTATGGAAAATGACAAAATACACAGCACGGACAATTAAATGTAACATGAGCATTAGTACATGCACTACACCATGCTAATTTCACCAGAATTATGCAAGAAAATGACGCAAAGCTACTGTCAGACAAACAAAACAATCATGGAACTGAAACACGGGTTATAATTTTATATAAGAGCACCAAAGAATAAATACACATTCTGAAATTTCAGAAAGTACAGAAAACACAATCACTGCCTTCAGTGAAGGCAAGTAAATGATTGCTCCTAACAATGCTAAAACAAGCAAAATATTCCTATGATACACACAGGAGATGCAAAATAAAGATGCAGCCTGAATACATCTATTTCAACTTGATACAGCCTGAGACAGTATGAAGTTTATTACCAATCATCCCACCTTGAAGGTCTATATGAATGAAAAGACAATTGCACGTGTTGCCAGCAAGATGGGGCTTGAAGGATCATTCCTGTAAAACGGACAGTCAGTGCCTTGTGTGTGAAGGTCACTATCACCAGTGGAAAAATATACACCTGATTGAAAAGAAATGCCTTGCAATAGTGCTTGCATGTGAGAAGTTTGGTTCAAGGACAGGAAATCATTCTAGTGGAAAGATTATAAATCATGAGGGAGCTGCTTTTGTAAAAAATAATGACAAGAAAAAGACTGAGATGTACATAACTGACTTTCCATCCAGAACAACCTTGCAGCATCAAAATATGGCAGTTTAACAGCAGTATTAACTCTTCAGTTTGACAGATTCAGCTGAATCGGTTTTATGCTCATATCAAAGGAGACGATGGATAGAATCAAAGAAATCAAAAAACAAAAGTTTAATCACTCTTGTACCCAGTATCTTTTCAGGATGATGTTTCTTCCCATTAATACAAGTTTTCAAGTGCAGAAATACCTTCTTCCTATACAAATCAGTGATGAGGTAGAGGTACAATGCATCAATGGCACAAGAACTTCTTGTTCTTTGCAAGAAGCAGAACAGAATTTCAGTCACCAGCAACAAGCAACAGGGGCTACTTGAGAGAAAATGATGCTGATTTCAGTTACCCAAATACTGAGAGTAAGTCTTAGAGAATGTTAAAGTCTTTTGCATAGGAAGACACATATCTTAATTAGCTATATCAAAGCAGATCCTTCTGGCCCACCTGACCTCCACATGATGCACAACTGTGTTGCACCCAAATAAGCCATACCAAGCTGAGAGACCCAGGTTACATATTTTAAAGTGGAATACTTCACCTACAATAACCAGAGAAAAGAAGCCAAAGCTCCTGTGATACACAATGCCTTCACAATGGCCAGGAACTAATGAGCATACAGAATTGCTTGCAGTTCCAGAAGCCAAACCACATCTCTGCAACACAAAGGTGAAATATGCCCAGAACCCCTGCCAGGCTAAGGCAGAGGAAAAGCCTGAATGATCACAAGTCTGCAAACAAATCTGTACTGATACACAAGGAAAAATTTCTGTACCAGTTCCCTGGTGATTACACTGACCAGGTCAGTTTATTATCCAAAAGCCAGTGACATCCTGGTTTTGAGGCTCACAAGGAACCCTGCTTTCAAAGACAAAATATCTGTGAGAAAAGTGCAGAGCATAGAAGAGGAATTCACTCCTGGCAATTAGCGACATTCTGATGCAAGAAATATGATAAAATTGCCATATAAATGTAGAGTTCTATGTAATAAAAGTTACCCTTATTTTATTTCAAGGTTCACTGGAGGAAAGAAACAGGCCAAGAAACTTTTAATTCCACACAGCCAGTACATACTTGTTAAAGAGCATCTCCAGAATTGGAGCAAAGCATTCATTTCAAGAGAAATAGACAATTCCTTCTTAAATAAATGCTGATGCAAATCCACCATCTCCCTAAGGCACCATTCCAACAGCCCATCCCTTCCGCACGGTGAAAACTAACAAGAGTCACTAATGACATATTTGCTACAAAGGATAGGTCTGTTCTTGATGGCATTGCTAGATATATTAGCAGTATTTGTTAATGTTCAGTAGATCCTGCTGCATTGCTGACCAGTAGTGATCAGTTACGTATGGACTGTTCCATCCAGAATTGGCTGCAGTCTTGGTTTTAGTTGGTGAAAGCGATTTGATTCCTACTTTGCTGGGTTTATAGCTCAGCACACCTCATATTGATTTTAAGGCCACAGGGCAGGACATGTTTCTTTTATGACTTTTAATTGTTCTACATGAATTCATATGCATACTTGTAAAGTGCATCTGAAATGAATGCATAAACATTATCCAGTAAACTGTACAAATACTAGCAAACCACAAGCAAGCTGAATGAAAGACGGCAGCTCTGACAAGTATCAGATACATGACACCAGTTTCCTGAAGTCGTGTCTCATTTAGTTTTCTATCTCTGCTTTCCTACTTGTATTCTGCCACAAAATTGCCTCACTTCAACTCTCACTCTCCAATCCTTCAGCTCTTTCTCCTCTTCTCTCAGGCTCAAAAGGCCCCCACTATTGTGGGCTCACAGATTGCATTGCATACTTCTACTGCATCTGCCCTCACTTGCCTCCACAAGAATGAACAGCACCAAAAGCACCAATGTGAAGGAAATAAAATGAGAAAATAATGCAGTGGGGAAAAAAAAAAGGGAGGGGGTGGGGGGGAAGAATAGGATGAAAAACAG
Source organism: Coturnix japonica (assembly GCF_054131305.1). Lineage (NCBI taxonomy): Eukaryota > Metazoa > Chordata > Aves > Galliformes > Phasianidae > Coturnix > Coturnix japonica. The sequence continues at coordinate 19,279,676 of NC_140673.1, forward strand.
GGGCTAATATATATAAAACATAAGGCAGCTGAACTCAGCTCTGTGATGTAAAGTACTACCGACATCTGCACTTTCAGAATGTGTGGCCTAATCTCTGCTGGAATCCCTAGAGCTTAATCTGTCATTTACCACACACAGATTTTGTATTTACTGCCAGGTATTTATTTGCTACACTTTCAGGCATAAAAATCATCTGGATTGGACAATACAGTCAAGAAAAATGCAGCAGTTGGTCTATTAATTCTTATTACATCTCTTCACAGAGATACACCAGCCCAACTTTTTTAATTAATAGAAGAAGCAGTCCTTATCTATTAACAATTTATCTCCCTTCATATACTTTTCCAATGTGGCCACAAAATTCTCTCTAAACCTGAAAAAAAAAAAAAAAAGTTGAGATTGCAAGCAGTTCCAAGTGTTTCTTGCTTTACTTTTACTATTGTTATACAGATGTTGAGACAGGCCCACTTGAAACATCAGGTATACTGAGAATATGATCACCAGGTACATTCGGAACACAATCACTGAAGCCAGACTGCAAGAAGCCAAAAATGAAGAGAAACACTCCGGTAAAAGCCACCATCAACTCATGCTTGTGCAATCAAGAGTGAGAGAAGTAAAATTCCGGGTTCATCACCATGTTTGGATCTCCTAAATTTAGGGGATGACTTTCTTTATTATTGTCCTGGATTATTCGTAGTATATTTTGAATATGCTCTGCAGGCTATGCTACATTGACATTTCAAGAAAAGCATTCTGAACTTTCATAAAAGTAACTCATAAAAGCAGTTTCATTTTATGGCTGCATCCCTCATCAGACAATTTAGCACTGACTGCCGTTGGTCATCACATTTCTTCCCTTTTCAGTCACATTTTAATGGTGGAAACTACGAGGAATAACATCCAAAACCACTGACCAAGGCAGTCCCATATATTTTATTCCTCTAATGTCAACCTTCTTCTGTGCCTTCTCATTTCAAAAGGTACAACCACACAAGTATTTTCCTACCAATTCTTGGCAGAGCTGCTACAAGCACTGAAGTTGTTCTTATTGCCAACTCATCTACCAAATAGTTGCTTTTGAAACAGAGTGACCCCCACTGCAGTAATATTTTTTTAAATGTAAATGTAGTCAGACTGCCATAGTTGCCAAACTAAGAGCTATGTTTATTGATAGCTTGACATTCTCTGCCTACTTGAACAAAACTGGATGCTTATTTTTATTGATGATAATGTTTCATGCCAACTAAAGGCCAAAAGCTTGTATGAAAAGCCACCTTGAAGTGAAGGTCAGTGCAATCAGATACTTAAGAGCCAAGCTTTAGCTCACCATAGCAAGTCAGTACAGGAAATCACCATAGACTACCCTGCATAGTGTTTATAATGCAAAAAGGTTTATATACCTCTGCAGTAACAGATTTTGCTGCGATATTTAGGATGCCAGCACAGCACCAATTTAACTGTTCAGCACCCAGATAATTACAAAGAGCATCCCTGAGCAAGAAGGCAGAACCTTGGCACTATATCCAGGCGAGCAGACTTACATCACTAGAGGAACAAACTATATTGAAAGGGTTCCTTCAATACTCGATAATTTCAAATGACATTAAAAAGCTGCGTCTAATTCTGCTTCAAAAAGATTTCAAAATCATTGTGAAAATCTGACTTGCATAGTGTGGACAAACTCAGGTCAGCACTGTCTGTAGGCAGCAGATTTTCATCTGGAACAGAAAAAGATAAGTAACAACAACATGCTTCCAGATGTGCCAGGACTTAGTTACAAATTAAATAATACATCACCTTCTTCAAGGAGAAATCATGTTGCTAGAACTCCATGAAGTGTTTGATCTAGCTACAGACTAACTGCAGACAGACATCTCCACTGTGTTATTGTTATTGACAAAACTTCCACAACAGGGACACAACCTAATAAACCAGAAGGATCAATTATTTCTGTGTTACATTCTTTACCACCACAGTTCTCCAAGCCCTTTAAGTAATTTCCTCAGGAGTAATTCAAAGCAATGGTAGAGAGTCCTTGAAAAAGCATATTTAACTTCATCAGGCTTCTGGAAACTTGTAAGCTAAGATCCAGCATTTATCAGGCATATTCTCCAGTCTGTATAGCACTTGCTTATATTTAATTACCTGATTCTTTTCTCAGCAACTCTGTGGAAACAATCCTTATTTGAAAACATGAGATCATTCTAGCATGCAAGGAAAATACAACCCTCCTGTCCCCCACATCCCTCTCAGTTTACATCTTCAGAATTGGGCTCCTTCATAGCTCATGCATCGGGTGAGAGGAGCAGCTGGCCCCAGACAGCCACTGTCTGCTTCTTTATATTGATGCAAAACCCTGTTGAGAGCTCTTTTAAAAGTAAAGCACTGATAAAATACCAGCAGAATGTCACTGACTTGAAAGCTCAAGGTCCTCTTCTGGAATATTTACAGGAAGCGACTGTCTGAAATGCCCACCTCTCGATAAAAAGCAAATCTCAGGGGACTGGATAATCTATTCTATGAGAGTTCCCTAGGCCACCTGTGGCCATAACTGCTAGCAAATACCAGAGGAGCCTGGTATGCTGACTTTAAGAAATGAGCAATATTGAGTACAGAGCAGGGTGAAGTCCTCGTGATCAAATTCTATGATTATCCTGCAGGGATGTGGACTTGATAATATTGGAAGTGATATTGTTTTCTTAGCCAGTCTTGATCCAGGACTGCTCTACCTTTATATCACAAGCTGTTTTTGAGCAACAAACTTTAAGACAAACCTTTGTCTGCCCAGAGCCACTCAAGCTCCATCAAAATGTAAGAAAATTGTATAAAATGGCTTAAAAAGGAATTTGGGGGCTGGAAGGATACCACCATAGACAAGTATGAAAGATACCGCTGCAGATGGGCTGGGAACAGTCAATGAGCTGAGACTCTCTCTTTCACCCAGTTACGCTGAGTGCTCCTCCAGAAAACTTAAAAATCCCTATAGATTTAACTGGATTGTAATTGGCCATATTATTCCTGTTCTTGATTAACCTCTCATGCTTTGCTGGCAGTGCATTTATCACTGGCAAATAAAAGGAATCTGTAACCTATTGTTTTCATTACCTGAACCATTCAGTGATGAAGCTGTAGGAGTTCTCTCATTGGGCACAATCAAATTCCATAGAAGTGGTCACAAGAGCCCAACTAGATTCATTGGGCAGTGAGCTATTTGTGAATTCGTAATTGGGACAGTTCATATATTGAATACAACCAGACATATAGCACCAAACCGAGCATCACTCAGATCTAAGCTCAGCTGCCCCAGCCCCTCCGATATCTGAGAATAAACCGGAATGAAAGGAGGATTATTTTCTGCAAAACTTCTGTCATCTTTGCACGACACCCCTGCACCTGATCAAGCAGCTCAGCAGGACCACAAGTGTCATAACTTGCATGAGGCTGTTACAGAATATCCTGACCCTGACCATTAAGTCTTCCATAAAATATAGCTATAAAAGGTGTATGCTTTAAATGGAAATTATTTAACCCCCAGAAACAGCTGGAATGTATTTATGAATGCTCTTGACTTGGTGATAAAAAGAATTCTCAGGAGAAAAATAAACAAAAAGTAGTTAGGAAAAGTACTTCAGCAATATGTGGCTCTGCAGATAACTGCATATGACAAACTCTTTGAATACCTATTCAGACTCCATACACAACTCTTGTGGAAATCAGCTCCGTGTAGAGCTAAAGGAAAAAATTACAGTTTACACAAAGCTAATGTTCAAAAAGAGAAAAGTAGTCCACAGCATTCATTCTTTCACTTGTACTGTTAAATTAGATGAACCAAAAGAAAGACTAGCAATAAGATGTTTTAAAAACCAGAGCAATTTAAATATCACTTCAAATTATTTTATATTTATGAAAATAAATATGATAAAACCTCAAAAGATTTCTCTAAGTCACTGATAGACCAAAGTTGGCCCTAGACTAAAAGTCTATTTTAGTCAGTCCTTGATACAATAAATTAAGTTTTCAGATACAGGATGCAAAAAATCCAATAGAAAATTGATCTCCAGAACAGACCCATTACATGAAAAGTTCCCTGATTGCCAAGGCACCGAAATAACTGCCAACTCTCCTGACAACTTCTTGTTAAAGACACCGCTCCGGACAGAACAAAACCACTGCCATCAAGTTAAATCCATTTCACAAGTCTTGATGCAATTAGTAGCTTATCATTCCTCCTTTTTTGAGGCACAGTTACTGAGTGAGAAGTGTTTGGTAATGAGATACTAAGTTCTACAAACAAATTGTCAATGAGATTTTGTCTACATTTAAAATTGAATTTAAATTGTAATGTGTTCACCAGTTACTAAAGAACTGTACTATGCTACCTCACTACTGTAATGGTGCAAGATTTCACCATACATTAGAATCTGAAATTCAAAACCAACCTTCCTATGAAAAGCTCTCGCAAAAGAGCATAAGTAGTACTCCTGATTTGGAAAACGCTCTCATTAGTCCATGTAATTTTGAAGATTCCCATCAGAAGTTGAGAAAAAGCCATTTTATTTCTAACTAATGTACCAAGAAATAAGTTACTGCTTTAAAATTATTTCCCTCTAATCACAGGATGAATCAATAAATATTTAGACGTACTTCAAAAAATAACCAGCTTTTAATCACATCTCATATCAAAACCTTGATGTAGTCAAATCTGGATTGCATAACCTTAAAACCTTTGGGATCATTTAAAGCAGTTTCCTCAGAGTAAGTATGACAGCACATCAGAAAGAAAAGTAGATTGCGAACAAAACAAGGGCTTATTGTCCAGCTTATTTATTGTTACCACAAGAGGTGGTAGAAGAGCATTTGTCCTAGTTACAGAGTCCTGTTTTACTATGTTAAAAAAATATAAGTAATCACACTTTCCTCACTTTTAGCAATGATCTAGGACAAGGTTTGCTAGAGTATAATTCATGCAGAACACAGCACTGCTGATGTCAAAATCTAAGATAAAAATTTCCAGTGATTTAGTCTCAAATGGCACCGAGTAAAGAAAAGACCAGCTCAACACCCTTCGTAAACATCTGTCATTTAAAGAACCAGATCACGAGGAGGACAAAAACCCAAGATGACATAAAGAATAGAGGAGAATCTACACAGGACATACACCTCTACCAATCCTATCCCTTTGATATGCCCATTACAACAAATGCATTTTCCAGACACATTTAAACTTTTATTTTTATATGAATGTAGATCTATAAAGAAAAGGTCAAGCCTATGAAATCATTCTGTCATATCTAGAAGCTCTGAAAGGAAAGTTTCCTAACAGCTTTGTTTAGCATCTTACCACACCTGTCACCATGTGTCAGCCTCTAATAGAGGTTTTTCCATCAATTCAAACCCAGTAGTAATAACAGTTGTGCAAGAAGTCTACTAAATTAAAGCCATTTAAAAAAAAAGGTTAATAAAACACTTATTTATGGTTTCACAGTGAATACAGAACAACTTACTACCTGCAAAAAAACAAAAAAAAAACTAATCTATCAGTCACCAGTAATCAATTCAGTTTGCTCTCAAGGGTTTCTGGTACTGTCAAAAGCATTTAGGAGTAAAGCCACTGATTAATCCTTCCAACTTGTCTGTCTAGTGAACACATCTAGAGTACTAAAAACCAAATACTTGTACAGAGCTTATTTGCAGTTCAAAGAGTATGTAAAGTAATGTTTAAGCAATGGACAGAGAAGGACAACAAATAGGAGTACAATCACTTCAATGATTCTTATTAAATCACAAGCAAAATAACTTTTTTCTGGCTACTGGGAGTAGGACTGAGAATAGGAAGCCCTCAATGAAGCCTAATAAAGATTTTGTTCTCTACTTGTAGTTTCATTTTCCTTTCAGATCTCTTAGCTCTTGCCCAAATACTTAAGGGCTTTTGTTCTATAAAATTGGGATACATTTTCTAAACAAACACACCAAAAAGAGAAAAGGATTATTGTAAAATATGCCTGAATTTAGAAGTAACCAAGTCTTCAACATAAGTTTCTCTCCTCTTCCCTGTTTCTCATCCATGCACAAAAATGCACAAGTTCATGAGTTATTTGTTATTAAATGTGTAGCTTTTGATGAAAAGTCAGTTTTGTTAAAAAAAAAAAATTTCCTAAAGGAAAATGCAATTGCAGGGAATTCTGGATTTGCATAGAAACCCCCCAGTCTTCCAATCCTCATTCATATGTGAGAAAGGTTCCCTACCAGTTCCAGGGAATACAAAGTGCTTCCCCTCATGAGGCCTGGAGTAATATTTGAGGTTGTGCCTCTCCTCATGCCTCTTCTTCTCTTCTCTGTTCTTAGCTCTGCAAACCTCCCACTGGAGTCAATTAGAATTTTGCTTGAGTAAGCACTGCAGGATATGGCCTGCTGGCATTAAATAAGTCATCATTTCTAATTGGCATTTTAAGTTCCATCAAACTACTGAACGTACCTCTCACTGCCTTAGTAAACGTTTGCAAAGGATAAGAATTTGGATCGTGCTAGTATTCAGATGTGATCCAAACGTATGCTGTACAAACACTGAGGTTAGGAGTTATTTCAGGGCAAACGACACCAAGATCTATTTTTCTCCAATTAGCATGCATTTTAAAAGTCATAAAATAGCTCAAAATTATTTATCTGGGGGCATGCGTATATTTCTTTTAGATCATTTGGTCCAGTGCCAGTAAGAGCCACATATACTGAAGAACTTATAAAAGCTTGTTTTATCAGTAAATTTGTCCTAAGCCTCTCTGTAAGTATAACATTATTCATCCTGAAAAGGCCATAACAGTACACCAACCACTTTCCATGACTATACTAGCTGCTATCAGAACACCCCAAAAAATCTCATTACTGAGATTTCTTGTTGGAATTTCCTCCTTGATCTCTCTTCTTCTCCCTCTTCAAAGCTGGCATTAAAACAAGCTTTTGATTTATTGTGTTGGCTGTATTATACACTTAGAACGTCTTATTTGAAGCATTTTGAGATTGGAATTTGTGTGAGCCTCAACAGATGTTGTAGTACATAACATCAGATCTTTGTATATTTATTACTTTAAGATTCTAAACCACTTAGCGCAATATCATTTTGGAGATGCAAAGGACAAACACCATGCTGACAAATGGCCCATCTCACAATTCCTTTTTTACGCAGACAGCCCTGCTGGCTTCTGTGGAAATACACATAGGACCTCACAACCTTCAAAACTAGCTCTTCCCAAGCTTCTTTAAACAAATAAAGACAGACTTTACCGAGTTTTATGACACAGAAAGATTACCTGTCTTGTTAACCCTTTTATCAGCCTACACTATGCAATTTATTTATTTATTTTTAAAGGAACTCCCCGTTTCTTGGATTCATCTGTTTCAGACATCTCCATGCATCTTCAAGGCTTAACGACAGCTGAAGTACTAAGACAGTAAGCACAATTTCATCTTACACAAGCTCACAGAGAATGAGCAACTGCTAACTCCAAGGAACCCACGAGCTTACGTATACTCATTTATATACAGGCAGAACAAAATTGAAGAGAAAACACTTTAAGAGCTGAATCAAGTGGATTGTTTCTGTAGCATCAGCATCCTAGAGTTAAAAGGCAAATTACAATCAGTCCCTCAGTAAAATTGAATTTGACACCTCTTTTCTATTGAGATTAGGAATTATCATCTTGCAAACCTACACTTTGGAGCATCAGTGTCAACCTGTCTGGAATGTAATTTAGATTTTTCAGTAACATAAAATGCCTTCTCTTCTGTAGTCATTAGTGGCTGGCATAAACAGTCTGACAGTATTATAAATGAAGTCCCTGACAGTTTGCAACACTAATCCAATATTTTGCCAGTGTCTTTAATGCTCTCTGTGAGGGGAAAAATAATGCACCTCCTTAATCAGAATCCCACACCCCTACTCTTATTTGATTATTGTAAGGGGTTTTTATTTTTTGGTGGGACACACCACATTCCTATTGAAAAGCCAGAAAACACAATGGAGTTAAGAATTAGAAACATTTATGCACAAGTTTCACGTTCTTACCAGAAAAAGATGAGCTAATACAGATTAACACTTACTCCTTAGAGATGAATCTAAAACTAATGTGGAAAAACAAGAAGCATTTATTTTTACTGTTTCTTTGTTGTTGTAGCTTTTTAAACAAGAACAATCTCTCAAGAGATTGTTTTTAAACAAGAACAATCTCTGGGATCTCTCATTTCTTCGTTAGTCCATAATACGATCCTACAGGTTGTAATATTTCCTAGAGTCTAAGGAACATTTCTTCCCAGCAGGGACCAAAATAAAGGTCATTTTCTAGAAAGATAGAGCACCAGGGTTCCATTAAAAGTAAATTAAAATTACATTAACATTTTAATCATTCCTCATGTGTTATGCATAGGTCTCAGATTTAAAAAAATAAAAAGAAAAAAACTAAAAAAAAGATTTAGGAAGCCTGTAACGAGTCAGAAGTGGTACAACTCATGGTCAAAAATGGGTAACAAAACAGACAAGATCAACAAGTTCCACTGTGACCTGACAGATGAAGTTTAGAACTTCACTGAGAAGGGAAAACTACTAGCCTAAATACAGACTAGAATAGCAACACGTGAATATAGCATGGAGTTCTGTCGGATAAGAAATGAAGTCTGTTAGACACCACAAGTAGGAAGACTCATAAGTGGAAGTAACGCAGACAAGAACAATCCAAGCTGTTACTACTGATTTCCAGGTTAAATGTGTAAAATAGGTGAAGAAGAAAAAAACTCGTAGGCTTTATATTCCTGTTAAAGGTGGATTAACCACTAGAAGTAAATAAAATGATCAATCTACATTATGCAAAGAGTGAAAAGTATTGGAAGTTAATTAAGATGTGCTATTAAACTGATAGTAAATGGCTACAAAGTCCATTCTGATATTCCAATTCTAGAACAAGCAGAACAAATGTACTTCTATGGCTGGAACACATCAGAAAAGACTGATGAATTTGAGGAAACTTAAGACTACACTTATCAGATAAACAGCTTGATGAAAAGAAAACAGCAAAACTGAAATACACTTCCAGTAACAATGTAAAGACTATTCTGGAAATTTAAAAAAGCCTCTGTTTGTCTTCCAAAAAGAAAATACACATTTTAGAGGATCTCTATAAAGAAACGTCCACAAAATACTTCAGCTCTATTGCAAGACTGTAAACACCATTCTAATTTCTGAACATCACATATCAAAATGAGAATGAAAAGGGGAATCAATCAATTATAAGTAATGAAAATTATCAGATCAAAGATTTGAGAAATATGAGGAAGGCTAGGGTAAATACTTCCAGTTAATTGCAAGAAGAGATGACTAGATGATATTCTTTAAGAACATAAAAGGCTGCCGTTCTTCATGCCTGGTAGATGGCACAAGCAGCAAAGGGATTAAGTTTCAGCAAGATTGGTATGTGGAGCATTTCAAAGAACAATGAAATGCAGTAGTTTAGCTTGTAAAGTCTGCCTTATGTATGGTGTTAAAAATTAGTTTGACAATCATCTGTCTGAAATCAAAACTGCCTTAGGACAAGATTGCAGAAGCGATGGCAGAAGTTCTTTGCAGACCTGTAAACCTGGGAATAGAAGAGCAGACACTTAAAGATAAGAAGCGAAACTAGTGAATTTAACACATCAGCTTATAGGGCCACAGAACTCACTACAAGGGGGGAAAAAAAGACGTTGGATATTAAATGCTTTACAAAACACCATCATTTATTTTTCATAGACACTGAAAAATATCCTCAAACTTGCCAGGACTATGCAGCCATAGCACTAGTAATGTGATTATTTATGGCTACTTATGCGGTAGTTCAGCAGTAGGAAGAATAGTCTAGTCAGAAATTAAAGTAGGGATCTTGGAGAGAGACTGGTTTTTTGATTCCTTATGCTGAAAGACCAGACACCACACTGCATGTTGAGGCTCAAAGGAAAACACTGCCTGCCTCAGTGCTCACAAGAGGCCCAGAATAATGCATGCTCAAAAATTAACATGTTAACATCTGCTTTATTATAGTATGTATTTCATACAGAAATCATACTCCATTCACAAACAGCACAGGGAGGAGATAAACTCAAGGGAAACTTGCAGTTCTGGGCAATGGAAGAACACTCCCAACAAGCTCCAAAAAGTCAGAACCAGATTTAGCACATTTGTCTTCACAGAAAGCTGAGTCTACTCTCACCAACACAAAGCTCATCTTCTATGAAAAAGAAATGTATTAAGGGTGATGCCAACAACCTACAGCGCATTTCAACTTGACTCAGCCTGCACTGTACCCAGGCCAGCATTTAGGTGTCACTATACTCAAATGACAACAGGGGAGATAACTCAGTAGTAGATGCAGTTTCTGCTTTTCACAAACACACCACTGTACTTTAATAATGCAGTGCAAGTTCTTCAGCAACAAGCTGCATCTCCCACCCTCTGTTTTCACTGTTCCCATCACTGATCACAGCCTTTCAGTGTAAAATAACCTTTACAAAAGGGCTTTCCCACAGTGACTATTTGTAGATATTCTGGGTTTAGGGTTTTTTTTTATCCCTCCTTTTACATTACCCTAAAAGCAGATGTTCCAGATACTAAAAATGTAATAATAATTCACCTATGGATGGATTTGCTTTGTCAGTAACCTGAAACTGGGTCACACTGCTGACTGACAGTAAACATTACATCTTACACAAGTGATTGCTGTCATTTACATAACTCTTATCAAAATCCTCCTGGTGATGTTGTTCAGCTTTGTTACCAATCATCCCTTCTGACCAAGAAGATTTAGTGATTAAAATATATAATACAAACTTTATTTCTATTAATCATTGCAGAGTTAGAGAAAGAACACTTTCCCAGCCAGACTGAATCTTAGGAAATTGGGAGAGATTTGAAAGTGGCATATTAAAATATAAATGCACGTATTAAATCGTATGTGTGTTAACTAAATACATATGTGTGTGTGTATATATATATATATATATTCGTTCTATTTCTTTTAAAATTCCAAGAGCGCCCTCTAGTGTGAGAAAGGACAGATACTGCTCCGTGTGCTTGGTGGAGCACGTCAGATGCTTTAAGTCTGCAGTAACATAATTGCATTCTTATCACCTCTTAACTTTGCCTGTTTCTGACATGTAATTTTTTCTTCCGACCCATTTCACTGGAGTTTTATTTTCACGGACACACAAGCAGGGAAAGTCAAAGTCAAACCACTGCCGTGCAATCTATTCTCTATCTGCTCTCATAAACGCAGGTTCCGCCAGCATTCCTTCCCTCGGCTCTGTGGGAATCAGACTTCCTCCAGGCTGAAACACTCGCACATCCCAGACCAACAGAAGTAATAAGCATCAGCTAATACTTTTAATCTGATTGGAAAAAGCTGCAGAAGTGTAACTAGAGCTGAGAGAGGTGAGCAAGCAGAGGCATCAGCTCACTTTTCACTGTCCATCTTCCAATCTGACAGTTTGTAATGGGAAAACTCCAGAAAATAATGGCTTATTTACACTGGAATGTCAGTAGGAAAGTATCATTTGGCACAGAGGAAGATGAAAACTGAAAGGCATCACAGATACTCACCCCGAGGTAACAAGTTGACTAATGCCACAGATTTCAAATCGACAGGTGCTCATTAAAGGCACAAACACAAGCAGATCGAGAGAGGCCAGATTTGCTAGGGGAAAATGCACATATTGCCTCTTACAGCTGCCAGAGCCACCAGAAGTAGAGCTGCTGCAGAAAAGTGGGTGAAGGCAGATAGGGAGAAAGGCAGATGGAAAGACCTAAAGCAAAGGTAGAAAGATGAAAGAGGAAAGGGAAGGTGTTTACAAGTTGAATCCAGGTAGAACATGAAACCCTTATCACTCACATTACTCATTCTTTTAATTGTGTGCTTGCCTTCCCCTAGCAATTAAACTGAACATCCTTGACAGTCTGTCTCCTATAACAGCATGGAACTGAAACTAGACATCAGCTTCAGCTCTTTGTGGTCCCCAAAGTGTTTTAATTTTCTAAATTGGAGATTTATGGAAATGCTGACATTCATCTCTTGGTTAAAATGCTAACACGCTGCTTACAAACACAGACTTTTTCTTCTTTTAGCTAAAAGGTTGACAAGAAGGGCTTAGCTGCTTTCTAATCGTTATGCAGCACATGATGGGCTGTGAATTTTGAGCTCTATCATCTGACTGCTTGCATCTTTAAAAGCGTCTGGTCATAGACACGCTTTTGCTCTCCGTATTCTTTAAACAGCAGTGGTAGTAATTAGCAACTGTGAGCAGCCTGATTACCATACGAATGGAGAAACAATTGAAAATACAGCAAAATGAGGAACCAAACATCTAAGTCTCCAAAACTACAGGAAGCTCAGCAACAGATGTCACTCAGAAATTTACCTGCTGCCACGTTCATTAAGTACTGTTAACAATAGACTAAGTTGCAGCACTAGCCCAGGCTGCATTGATGAGGCTGAGACTTCACGGAACTGATGAAGCCTTTCCCTAGGCAGATACATACGAAGTCTGAAGTCATGTGAGTGTCTTCCCAGACTTATTATGAACAAAAAAATTGATTATGCTTTTTTTTTTCCCCTCCCATATTTAGGTTTCTTTGGTGTTTTTTTTTTCTTTTGTCTTCCCAGATAAGAGAAATTAAGTCTTCATGTGATCTGTCCCTACATGCATGTTGACAAAACACCTAAACAACTCCACGGTTGGGAATCTGCTTCTAAAATAGTTACCGTCACACAAAATGGGAGAAAGAAGTAACAGACATTCCTTGCACCTTAAAAGAAGAATCCTTGAGACAAACAACTCAGAATGCTAACATTTCTACTGAACTGCAAGCTGCCTTACTTCCACTTTTTGCTTAAAGAGGCTTCTGCAGCAAAAAGTTCTGAAAAATTCAGAACTACACAGAAAGGAAAAAAAAAAAAATCAGTACTTTTAACTCTAATTATCCTTGATAGAGGAAAATGTGCCCTCATGCTGTGGAACACCAGTGAAGTGCTAAGAAAAGCTAAAAGAAAACATGAATTCTGTGACAGTCAGCGTTTGCATAATGAAAATAAAGCCAGACCAGGAAACAACATTACTGCACAGACTGGATCTAATGAACAATAACGCACAACTTCCCCAAAATGTGTTGGACTATATCTGTCAGCAGGACGATTCCCAGAGAGAAAGTAATGGACTTTGGCATTTACATGCACTAAGGACTATCAGTATCAAAAAGTTTCAATTTCATAAGTGTCTCCATATGCCAGTTCTTCTCACCATCTTCCCAACAGAGTCCTTCCTTCATAACACAGAGACTTATTGTAAGTGCTGGCAATGGTGGCCATAAGCCAAGGCTCAGAGACCTTCCGCTCATCCCACAAAAGAATGATTCCTAATGAGCACATGTGTAACTGATGACCCATCAACAGTCTTCTCTCTGTCCTTATGTCCTTCCTCAGAGGTTTAAGTCAGCCCCAAGTGGGCTAAAATATTAAGACACGTTTCTCTCACACACCCTTTCACCTTTACTACATGTTTCTTCTCCAGACCATGCTGATATTTATATTTAGTGCTAATTGTGTGAACACAGAGGCAGATAATAGCACATGAAAATTATTTTTGACAAAAAACAGAGGGACTTCGCTTATTAGCGAATTTATCATCTCTCTTCACTCACACACAGCCAGAAGTTCACTCAATTTATGAAACTCTACATCATGTCCCCTGAACTTTCATGTTTTATTTGCAGAGGTATTCAGTCACCTGCGAGTTACAGCAATATTTTAACATGCCTCAAAGAAAGGAAAAAAAAAAATAAAGCTTTCAGTTTTTGCTTATATCTTGAGACAAAAACGCCAGAGGGCAAAACAAAACCCACCAACATCCACCCCAAGGAGAAAGCAGCGCCATGGTTTCCTGCATGAGGGCACTTGTCACAGTTTCAGCTGCTGAAAGTTTGCATTCCCCTCACAGTTCTAGCAGTAGAAAAAGCAGGGGAGTGGGGGGAGAATTGATAATAAGTCACTTTCTGGAACATCTCCAAATCCACAAGAACGTTCCTCCAGGACACAGACAGTGACAGTGCGCTGCCACCAGCACCCACTGCATTTTTCTCTAAGAATTTCAAAGCCCCGCAGCACTGCTGTCACCCGCAAACATCCCAATTGCCTGAAGAACAATTTCCCTGGCCTTGGGTCTCCTGCAGCAAAAAGGCACAGAGCTGTCACATCTCTTCTAGCTCTGCTGCTTCAGCAGATTCAAATTTACACTTCTATTTTCCAAGCAAGCTCCAGGCTGGATCGTTCACCAGAAAGGAAGGGTGACAAAATAAATAAATAAATAAATAAATATCACCTGAATTTGTCTCTCTCCTGACAACATCCTAAACAAGGAGTTAAGAAAGTTTTCCCTTTGTTAAAATCAGGGAATTTAAGGCTTTAGCAGGCAGCAGCTTAGATCATCCCAGCAATCAATCTCAACCAGCAAAATCTAGGTCAGTAAAACCGAGGGAAGCAAGAAGGCTCCAAAGAATGAAATATTCAGTTGTAAAGAATTACAGAAAAGCTTTGGAACTGGTTAGGACAAAGGTCGTATTAAAGCTGCCAAGTGGAAGAACACAAGTTATATGGAAAATAATCCATTCTGAATCCAAACATAGCAAACTATTTAGAGAGTTTGACACAAACAACAGAAATGAGGCTCTGCAAAAAAAAAAATAATAATAATAAATAACTGTAGTCATCTTGGAGCTATATGCATTTATTACAGCGATCACATGCTTCTCCAAGACCTTCCCTGACATCATCTCAGGATTAATAGAATTAGATCAATTTGAGCCCCTGTTTTACAGTTTCATGAGATTTCTACTAGTAGAACAGAAAATGGCTACTCTAACAGACAGTAAAATTAGTGGCCTCACAAACAGCTAGAAGCAGTTATATTTAAAAGTTAAGATGCATTACAGTAAGAGAAAGGAATATGCATTACTTCATTTTCCTCTCTGCTGCAGCAGGAACGCAAAACCTTTCAATCTGTTAGACACAAAGGACTGCAGACTGCTCTGTGGAACCACTCAGAGCAGACTGCTCAACTTCTCTGCACACAGCTCCAGCTGAAATACAACTGCATGTGGATACAGCACATTGTACACTAATTGCACATCTGCAAACCACAGGAACGTTGACAGAACATCATCAACTTGAATCTGTTAATACTCTGAGAACCTGTAAGAGTTTCCTGCCCTAGAAGGTGAATTGATTGAGGAAACTGAAAATCCCAATTATGCCTCAATTGGTCCCTAGAGGCCTTTAACAAGTTTTCAGCAGCAAATTGAACATTACATCCACCCACTCACACTCCGCCCAATTAAGCTTAGAAGTTACAGTTCGTTGGTTTTGTGTGATTCCGTTTTTGTTTGTTAGTTTTTGAGGGGATGAGAGACACCCACTTCAACTATTTTTCAATTTTTTCTACCTCAAAAAGCACTGCATGCAACAGTAACAAGGAAAAAGCTCCCAACACCAAGCACAATGTGCACAAATGCTCCTGGATTGTCAGCACGGAGTTTGCTCCTCCCAGCACATGAAAGTAAAGCACAAACTCTTGCTATTATCTTTGTGTATCTTAACAGTTTGAAGCAGAGTTCCACAGACCATTCCTCATCAGACCTGCAACAACTTCAGAACTCCGCCAAACAGGTGAACATGGCACAGGCAGTTAAAGGGCAGCTCCTCTCAAACCCTTGTTTTAGGTGGTACTGAGAAAAGTTTTGGAGTAGGTAAGAAAGGAAAAACCTAGATCATGCTTTTCAGTGCAGTGTTTAGAGAAATAAGTAGTAAAAAGTGTGATTTGTTTCATACTTAAAAAAAAAAACAAAAACATGTGTACAACCTGTCCCATCCTGTGAAAAGGACCTCCAGCCTGCTCACAAACAAGATGAAATGAAGTTGTTACTTTGAGCTCATCTCATCCTGTTCTCCCAGACTCTCACTTTGAGGTACTTTTGGCCATTCTGGTTGTGGTTGTTTTCTTCAGCCCAGCTCTGCCCTCCAGCAAGCACAGAATACAGAAATTTTGGGATGAAGATTGAACCACTTGATCTCATCTTCAGAGATAAGAATCAAAATCACCTCTTCTCAGCCTACAGCTGTCTTTTAACAAGCCAAATGTGTTATGATTTCATAATAAATGCACAGCTATACCACGTTTTGAGAATGGAACTGAGAATATATTAGCTGTGGACCTTTAAAATGAACATAGACTGACTTGGTCAGGTACAGCCCTTCTGCATTATTTCACCAGCACTCATATCATCCTTGTTTCTGGATTCTGTTTCTCATCATGAAAACTCTTTTGCCAGGGACATGATCCAATGCTAGTGGACATAACAGTAAAGATGGATATCACAACAGAACATATCCATTTTCCTTATAAACCCAATAACGTCTATGTGCTGCCCATAAAGCTTACAGTTTTGGAATGCTTAGAAAGAAGTCAGAAAGACATACCTTAAGGGATGATAAAATATATTTATATTTTCTAGACAACAGGAAGCCATAAACCACTGCTAGTTGACAACAGATATTGATATTATTACTACTACTACATCCAGCACAGAAGCATCTGAACGGTTAGACACCACAATTTCATCTGCCCTGTCAAAAAGAGTTTTAAAGAGACAGCTTCAAGGTTGCAGGCTCCTCCTTCAGATGTTCAGTGGGGAAATACCACTCATAGTACTCACTGGCATTTAAAAGTAACAGCAGTTTCACGGTATTCTACCATTTACTGAGAATTCTCCTTCATGCAGGCATGCACATATAGTAAACACACAGCACTGTTAAAAAAAACAATACTCACCATTTCATTTTTAAATAGCAATAGCGAAAGTACTTCATGGATGTTATCCCATGCTTACCAAATGCAGCCTGGTTGATTCTCACAACAAGAACATTCTTTAAACTGCAATTCAGTTTTTTTTAAAGCATTGAAGGAATACAAGCACGTTGTCTCATATTTAGGAAAATAGTCAGTATAAGAATTAAAAAGCAAGTATTCCAGACTTCCAGCCTAATATTCAGGTAATCAAAACATAGTTTTCTAGTCTGCAACAAACATACTTGTGGTAATAACATACCACATACATGCGGTAATAACCACACCAGTAGCTATAAACTACAATCTTTTTAAACACAAGATATCTACACTAAATTTAGAGACCTTATCCGGTTAAATGTCAGATTAACTCATATCAAATGCTAAAGCAGGGCCTTCCACAATCAAAAACACCTAAAAATACGTTTTAAAACTCATACATTTTTACCTAAACAGCTTCAACACATGCAATTGTAGAGCTCTCTACACTGTGCCAAAAGCCTGCATTGAACACGTTCCTTCCCCAAATAGCTGTGGTAATTTGGAGTAGTACAGAAGCTGAGAAAGGATAACTTTTAACTTTCTCTTTCAATATAAGAAATAGGGGACATCAAGTGAACTAATAGGTGTTTTCTGTGTATGTTACCTATTTAAGCTGTGGTACTTCTTGCCATGATACACCACAAAAATCATGAGGCTTTATGAGAGGATTGTACAGGGTCATGAATGAGAAGTTTATTAAGGGTTACATAGTAAACAAATCATTGGTTCAGGAGAGTTCCTCCCTCAAGCTGTTGGAAGATGGAAGACAGCAAGTGAAACTATCTGATGCCTGTCTGATCTTTACTTCTGCCAACTTTGATTTCACCTACCTCATCCAGTCTTATATTTACATTACTACCATTTACATTCTTCTTATTACAATGATATTCAGAAGTCCTCATTAGGATCAGTGCATCATGCTGGGTAAGATGATGATGATGACAAGACAGGAAATGCTACAACATATACATACGGATCAATACTTTGCTGGTAGCCCTGAAGCACCTGCAGGAACAGGAGCACTGGGATCTCCACAGCTTGCTGCAGAGAGCACCCAATGCAGCAGCTATAAAACACATTATCTTATCTATGAGTATCTGTTCAAATTATCTTCAAATTATCTGTTCAAACATATCTTCAGGTAAGATACATAAAACATAGCTCAGAAGCCTTAAAATTCCTATAAAATAATACAGAGACTTCTATGACCTAAATCCTCATTGATATCAAAGGAACAGAAATCTGGAATCAAGCAGATCTCTTGTTGTGTGCTTTTCAATCCCTTTTCAAAAAAAATAAGCCTTACCCCTAACAATTCTGCAAGAATTCTTTAAATCCTGAGTCTGACAAGCTTTTGAAATATTACCCTTTGGGCTACATGATGCCATCTCCAATAATTTATGCCTAGTGTTATCAGTGCTGGCAGGGGCCTTGGCTTCACAGCATGAAAATCTGTGTAGAGACAAACATCTGGCAGCAATCTGGATGTGGCTCCTTTTCAGCTGCCTGATTAACAGCTCGTGCTGGGTTTGGACAGCCAACATCTCAGGCACCTCCTCATGCCTCTAACCAGACTCCCCAGGGGAGGATAGTTGCAAACCATAAAGCATGGTTCCATAGAGCAGTCCCTGGAACAGATTAGTCTTTTTGGTCAATACTCTTCATTTGTAAGATTCAGGGCTTGGACTCCAGTTCAGTGACAGCAATGGATGCATGACAGACAGAAGCAGATTCACAGAGAAGGAAGTAATAAATCTGCCCCCTCTACTCTCCGTGCAATTCCTACCATTATCCGGTACCAAGACTCCAGGACCCTCTGGCAAAAGCATCTGACAAATGACAGAGAACAAGGGGTGGGGGGGAAAAAGGAAGCGCCAGAGATTGCAGTTGCTATGACACATCCTAGATGGCCCATAAAGACTGATGCCATTACCAACCTTTTTTGGGGGTTATTCTGTAGGAGAATGGAAGCCGCCATAACACACATACACATCTACTAGAAACTGGACAGATGGGAATAACACCATTACATTCTATGTGATGGAACGAGTAATCGCCAACCTTGATAGTTCTTACACTGCAAAAAAAGCAAGATTGATAGTTGCAGGAGAGGCACTTCTCTTTTTAAAAGACATGTGGTGAGCTATACACACTAAACCAATGAAAAGAGCAAGGTAGCTGAAGAAATCAAATGGAAAACATGAACAGCTGCAAGAAAGATAGGTCTGTACCAAATGTGAATCTTATTGTTGTATATATCAACAATACACAGACATAAACGGAGAGAGAAAGCAAGGCAGGAGTATAAAACAAGGATCAGAGGCTCCTGAGATAGATGTAAAGAAATTAATCCAACACACAAAGATAAATTTAGTCTGAATAATCCCAAATGACATCACTGCATTAGAAAGAATGGTGCACTTATAGTTGTGTTGACACTGCTGATAACAAACTGACAAACCTCCTGATATGTATTGGGCACAAATAGTTTTCCATGCAGTATCAGACACGTGTGACTTCTTATCCCACTGATTTAATTCCCTTTGCTGCTGGCAGTAGGATTGAGTTAAGATCCAGCGCAGTCAATTAGATTCTTTCTATTGATTGTTGTGAGCTCTGGTTCAAGCCCATATTTGTCATGGCCAGTGGATGCTCTGCAGAATATCTCATCACTGTCCAAAGAGAATTTTTCCAGTGCTTAACATATCCACTTACTGAATCACAGAGAAAGCAGATTTTGCTAACAACAGTGAAAAACAGCGAGGAGAAGAGGCAGAAATTAATTCTGGACCTTTACAAGCCTAATTACTGAGCTATTTCATCACTAATTGAAACAACGGAATCTAGTTAGGGGTCCTAAAGATTGAAAGCACTGAGTCACCTACACAGCCTTCATGTTCCAATGGGAAGGGCAAAAGGACAGAATAAACCATCCCCACAACTGCAGTACCAGATTCTTTTTAAACCTGAACATATTCTTTCCTTAAAGCAGGAGTGGAACAGGATACCACAGATTAATTCCATCTGTGACTAAGATGGGCATCAACAGGTCTAACAACTCCTTAAGTCTTAAAAAGCTGTAAAGTAAGCAGGCTATGCCATAGTGTAGCAGAACTAGAATTTAGAGACGTGTGCAAGACAGCATAATTCTTCTCTTTTAAGTTACATCAAATGCAGAGGAATCAAGAACCAAACCTTTTACTATGGCCTCTGTTAGTAGATACCAGCATATCGCAGCCTAAATCATTGATTAACAAAGATTATAAAAAACTCACAACACTGCAGAACAACTGCCTAATTGAGAAATATAAAGCAGAAGGAAAACCTCAAAGAGAGCAAAAGTTCCTGAAGAAGCTTCTATACAGTGATTAGATGATGCAATTATGAGTCTGTAGAAACCAAAAGATGGAAGAAATACCCTGAGTACCTCACTGTTCTACTTAAGCTTACAGATTCTAAATAGCTTTTGAGCAGCCAATAGCATTCAGAAGCTGATTCTTCTTTCCTAACTGGACTTCATATTTTAACAAACCGTCAGTGCAAGCATGGAATATAAGGCAACCATGGGAGGTTCAAACAGAACATCAGGAAAAATGTATCTACCATGAGGGTGATCAGACACTGAAACAGGCTTCCTAGTGAGAAGACCGATATCCCTCTATCGGTCAGCTATTTGGATAGTGCTCTTATTAATAAGCTTTAGCTCTTGACTAGCCCTCTAGTGGTCAGACAGTTGGACTAGATGATTTCTATAGGTCCCTTCCTACTGAAGGAGTCTATATTACATTCCCTTCCATCTGACTGGCAGCAAAGGAATAGCAACCTCTCCATACTCAGACATAACTACATGACACATAATGCTTCCAAAGTGATCACTGTCTGCTGGCTCTCTCTGCTAACATGACAGTTAAATAGGAAGTGTTTTTCATATTTATTCTTAGTTGTCCTGACTTGCACGCAGTACAGCATTATACACTTCTAATTTTATGCACTCCAAATATAGTCTGAGAAAATATTTTTATATTAATGATTGTTTCCATATTGCGAGCATAAATGAATATATCACTCTTTGATTAACAAAAACAGGAACAATACACATATACAACCTTTATACAGCCTTTTAGCAGAAAAAAAGTCCAAATAGGAAAGACACCCCCACTTCTACCTCACGGACTTCTTAAATATATGTTCCTTAAAAATATGCTCTCAGCTTCACAATCACTTATTCTTTGCATCAAAGCTTTTCAGATGATTTTTTTTTTATATCCACACAAACGCTTTTTGCATCAATGTTATGCATAGCTCTATTGGAGATGCCAGGCCCACATACAAAATCCCTTTCTCAGAGCTTTACCAGACCCATTTAAGTGAGAGAAGGGCACATCAATGTGGAGATGAGACTGACTGGCTGAGAAAAAAAATAGTTTGAGTGCTAGCCAAATAAAAACAAGTAAAAATGTAACATGTTAGTTCATGACAGAGCTGGAAAAGGAAACAAAAAAAACTCAAGTGCTAGAAATGAGTTAGAATCTTGGCCCAAAACTGTCACCAGCTACCAATCTCATTTTCCACTTTTATTTCTGAGTATCCATAGGTAGATGCACTGTTTCAGGTTCACATTTCCTTCATTACCGCAGCTCTAACCAATCAAAAATAAAAAAATCTTTCACTTATTTACAACCCAGGTACCAGAATCATTAGCAAAAGTCATGATCATCAGGCGTAACATAAGAGAAAAATAAGTAGGCATCTATAGATAAATCCAGCCAATAAACCTTGAAACTGTGACAAGCATAAAAAAACCATTTTCTCTACTGACAGGCATGTCAGACCAAAAAAATACAGTAAAGGAAATTATCCCTGGAGAAAGGTAACAGTCCTCTTCCAAATCCCCATTAAGAAAGAAAAGAAAGTTAAATCAAGCACCCACACTGCAGTCCATCTCTTAGGATGGAATGCAAGTCATGACTTTCTATGCTGGATGGCTCCTAAGCAGTACATTGTACAGATGTCTTTTCCACGTGCAGTGTTGCATTCACTGCTATTGCTTAAGAACATCTCAATGCATGGGACAGATCCCCACGTACTACTTCACCAACAAGTGTGAAGTACCGTAAGTTGCAGACTGAATCTAATGATTTGAAAATCATCTATGATGACTGCTGTGGAGCTATGAATACATAAGCATTTCCAGACAATGTTTCACGAACTAATAAACACTGTTCAAACTCTACAAAACATTAAAAATACCAACCCCTTCAAGCAATGCACTCATTCTAAAAGACAAAATATAGCTTGCTAAACTGCTTTACATACATTCAATAAATCACTTGTAGTCAACTGTGAAACCCGTAGAAAAAGATAAATACAATAAATTAAGTTAATTTAGTAAATGAAGTTATCGACTAGCTATTTAAAAGAGAAGTCGTAACAGACCGTATCAAGTGTCTTTCTATAGCACCATACATTTACCTAACTATTCACCAGGGAAATAAGCAACCCTTAATGTATAAAAACAACACAACACTGTAAATTTAATTTTAATATTATTGACCTTCTCTGGCATTTAAATATATTATTCACAACATTTAATGAAACATTTTTTCTGAGCTCTGCACCCCTTAGAACAAACGAGTTCGCACAGTAGCACCAGTCTCCTACGCAGTAACAACTTCTTCATATATTATGGTGGATGCATTAATAATTCATAGTCTATCCAGAGTTAAGACAGAAAGCATTAGAGGATGTGCATTTAGTAACTACCAGAATCAAAGAGGGCGGAGAAACAATACTAGCAATGTGTCCTTAGAGACTTGCACAGTAAGATCCCAGGTTTTTTTGGTCCCGGACAGGTCCTCTAAAACACAGGGTCTGGTTCTTATATGCTTGAATGTTTGTAGCAACCTTAAAACATGCTGGAATCACTCAACAATTTTTAAGGCTTACCTTCTGTTTCTGTGTTGTACTTATTCCTTAACCATGAGCATGGAGTTTCAGAATTAGAATGAGAATGGCAGTTGGTGCAGTTCCTTTGTTCAGGATGCTTACATTACAGTCAGTACGTCAACATCTCAACTTTTTCAAGCAGCTTAAAAAAGTTAAATGAGAAAACCATTTTTCTCCATCAGGTAAGACAGAACTAGACAAACACCTTTTCTCTGTTTTGCAGCAAACTATTGTATTTTCATGAACATTCATGAATTCTAC
Organism: Coturnix japonica; assembly: GCF_054131305.1. Classification (NCBI taxonomy): domain Eukaryota; kingdom Metazoa; phylum Chordata; class Aves; order Galliformes; family Phasianidae; genus Coturnix; species Coturnix japonica. Next base: position 19,302,833 of record NC_140673.1, read on the forward strand.
TGCACATTCCCCATTTTTTGGCCAGGAAACATAGCTTGGTCACTACATCTGATTTCAATTAAGCAAAGCATTTTTATTTGAAACAGTACAGAGCATTAGCTCATTGCTTTTTAGTTATATTACATGGCAGAAGCTCAATGGGATTTAATTCTCTTCTTACTCTACTGAACCTTTGCTGACATTAATGAAATTGTACCACTTTATCCAGGAACTTGGTAAATGGTATGCACATAAAATACATAAAACATTTATCTTCACTGTTCTCAAGGCGTTCTGTGTTGCATCATTTTTACCACAGAAATGCATTCTTGCTTATTGAAGCAATAGGCCTGTTTGCAACACCTCTGCAGGATGAAATATGACTGCTCAAGATACCTCTCCTATTACTTTCCCTTTGTTTTCTGTTTCTCCTTTATTTAAATAACACTTTTTACTCTATGTTCTGGAAAGCCCAGTTTACTTCATAAGCCGTGCAACAACAAAATGGCTTCACCCTCCACTGCAGCTAGAAAGATGGTTAACGCAAACCAATTTCCCACAGCAGGAAAACCAGTAACCTCACTACTAAAACAAAAGAAATCCTTCATATAGCTGCCCTGCAAAGTCATTGCTACAGCAAAGAAAATCCTTATGACTCTTACTCAGAATTGCTGAGTCAACACAGTAAAAAAGTATGTATTAAAAAAAAAAATAGATAAAAGATACCCTTATAGCTGCTCTGTTAAAATACTTAGTCAAGAGCATTGTTTATTCTGTAAGAAACGAGATCCTTTCTTTCACAACACAGGTCAAGCCTCATAGAAAGGATGCTAATTAATCCCATTTGAACACAGTCAGAGCTGACCTCGTACAAATTTCACAGAAATACACAAAAGCCTAAAACAAGAAAAGTTCAAATTAATAGAAGAGATTAAGTCTGTAAATTATTTTTGTTGCTCAGCAGTTTGTTGTTTTTGTTGAATCATTTGCAGAAGAAAAAAAAAAAATACCTTGTCCCATTAGAAAAAAATAGAAAAGAAAAATAAAGTATCTGCAGCCATGTATTTTCCTGGAGTCTAAATCTAACCAGATGGCTAAGAAATCAGCAGATTACTCAGAAAGACCCCTATGAGATACTTCTCTTGATAGCCAAGATAGACTTGCACTTAATGCTTGGCAAATTACACCATACTGTTGTTGTTGTGGGTTTTTTTGTTTTTGCCTAAATAAAGCCAAACATGATACAACCTAGATTTAAATACAGAACATTATTCTGGTTTAAGTTCAAACTCTGCTTTTTATTATAGCAGGTTTTTTTTTTTGTTTTGTTTTGTTTTTTTAGCAAGTATGCCTTAAAATACCAGAGGGTGTTGTACAGTATTGTCCAATCCAGGCATACACTAACAAAGGCAACAGACCTGTTCCATTTGTCCATAGTTTATGTTCTTTACTGAAGGGAGCTATTAAAAGATTTTTTGAGAGAGGAAAAACAACCTCAGTCTCTGGGGCTAAAGCTCCTGAGGAAAGAACCTAACAGGGAATTTTACCTCAAGTCAGATCAGAAAAAAATTCTGACTCTAAGTCTGATAAGAGCAAATAAAACAACAAACCAATAGACAGGACTATTTATTTACAGCTTATGAAAGTTAGATTACAGATATTTCAACTGGAAAACATGGAGTATTTCATTGCTGTTAAATATGGCAACCTGAACAACTGAAAAATTAAACAACTCTGGGTCAAATACAGTAATCCACAAACTGCCTCCAGTCTGCCTTAAACCAACCCAGACAACACTACACATATTGTATCCATATAAGAGAACATCTAAGAAAAGTAAAATTAACAAACTGGGAAATGGAATGAAAAGCCTGAAAGATGAATTGTTTTTTCACTTGTTCTCTCAATAACTATGAAATTACTACAGAGATTCACAGAACAGTTTGAGTTGGAAAAGACCTTCGATATCATCTAGTTCCAAGCCCCCGGCTGGTTTAGCTAGATTTTTCTGTTGAGTTGAAAATACGCAGCAAAAATAATTATACTACTCCAGTCCCAACATTCTTTACTGAATACCTAATGCATGTAAATGTAAATTTAGATTACAGGGGAGAAGAAAAACAACATTAGAGTTTGCTGCCAAATACCATTCTCCAGGCTTTCTTACAACCAAGACCTTAATGAAGGATCAAGAATGTGACATGTGAGACTATCAGACAGTACTCTCAGTCACTCCCGGGAAGGTGATCCTCTGCAACTGAAGGGCCAGCTCTTCAGGACACTACTCAGAAACAAATTCTCTGTGAGCTTTGTTTTTGCACTCCCGTACCTCCAGTACCCCACTTCTGCAAGACTTTGCAAGAACCGTAAATGTTTGACCTGCATGTAGGTTCAAATGTTGCTATCAACACAACTGTTAGACTTTTTGTTTAATAAACCTGCCGCATATGATGTCCTACAACTAGAATGATAACAACACCATTGGAGAAATCATTAAATCACAGAATAAGAGTGAAGACCTCTAGAGGTCACCAAAACCAGCTCGTGCCTGCAGTAGGCCTAGGTTCAGTTACCTCAGGCTACTCAAGGCCTAATCCCGATGATTTTTTAACATTTCCAATGATGTACATGCCATGCACCTTTACCAGTGTTATTACAGTCTTAGTGGTAACCTTTCTCCTATCATTTACCTGTAATTTGCCTTGTGACAAATCGCAGCTGCTGACTCCTCCCACTACTCACCTCTGACAAACAGCTCCATCTGCAGGCAGCAGAGGACTGCCAGAAGCTGCTGCAAAGCAACCTCAGGCCAAGCAAAGCAGCTGCCTCACACACGGCTACCAAGATGCTCTTAAAAATGGGACATGCCTGTTTCCCATGTTCTTTGCAAAGGAGAAACCCCAGAATCCAGGATTTTTCACCTTTAGTTTCTATGGCAAGAAAGCATGTACACATCAGTTTTCCATAAAACAAGTAGAAAACTTGTCCATATGTGTATGCAATAAGAGCAAGGGGAAACACATCTACAAGTTCATCCAATAACCCTCTTCCATCCCATCTGTCACACTTTAAAAAGTGACTTTCATCCTGTAGCTGGAAAAAAAACACAGGGCCAAGTCCTGATCACCACAGGGCACATGCATTTCCCATAGGACACAAGCTTTAAAAATTCACGCAGAGCAATCTTCTGAAGACAGGCCTCAATTTGGCAAGATGACAGGCTGTCATTACAAGAAATGCCTTCGGGCATCTCACCTATTCAGGCAAACCAGGTGCAATCCACAGCTGGCATTCAGACACCACTACCTCCAGGTTCCTGCACCTACAGCAAAGCAGTGCTGCAGTGCCCGGCTGGGAGGCAACTGCCTGATGGCCCCCAACCAGCCTCCTGCAGCTGGCTTCCAGGAACAGTGTTTCTCTCAGCAAAGAAAGAAATAAACCATTGTTTGCTTTTTTGTTGTTGTTTTTAACTGACAACAACAACAAAAAAATCCGAATGTAATAAAAAGCCAACTTTGCCTTCCTCTTGTGATGAAACAATGATGCAGCCTATTGTACTGTGCCCATAATTCCCCCCCTCGCACAACATGAATTACCAGTAGCCTAAGATACAAATTGAACCAAAGAAAATATTCAAAACTGTTTTCTCCCGTGGTTTCACAGTAAATATTGTTCTACTTAACCACATTTGTTTACTGCTTCAACAGCAGCAATAAAATTAACAGAGGAAAGTGCTATCTACCATTCTGTTCTTTCTGTAGACAGGAAGAAAAAGCCAAAAATAATACACAGCATCTTCCCATCTGTATATCACTGAACTTTATTACCACTTGAGGGCTGGAGAAGTCTGTCTGCCCATCTACACACAGCCAGGGACAGTCCCTGCTTTCTTCAGGGTTCCTAACACAAGAGCAATCTACACCCTGCCCCCATCAGCCAAGTTCAGAGAGAGGCCTCCCTCTTTCACAGTTCTTAATCTTGCATCTTTCCCTCTTTGCGAGTCTCAGAAGGAAAAGATGTACTCAGCATCCAGGCACTCCAGAGTTTGAGAGAGTACTTAACTGGTGCACCCAAAATCTTTTCTATTTAATAACATCATGCAGGGGGAAGCAAATTGACAATTGATATTCTGAAGCATTAGAGTATGAAAACAAAATTTCAGATTTATGTGTAAGGTTCCATTTGCATCAGTTTTGCAAGGAGACAAAGAATGTTTGCTATTAATAACTTTGTCTTATCTGTTCTTACATTAGGTTTCATATTCAGTCTTCTACACAACAGAAACTTGTATATTATCCTGCTTATTTTTGAAAAATAAGACATAGGATCTTGATGTAAAATTCCAACTGAACCTTTAAAGTTCAAAAGAATATTGAAGTACAAAGACGCAAGAAATCTTACATGTTCAAGTAAAATTTGCTAAGTGCAATGTAATTTGACTTCAAAATCATTAACATAGTTTTTCCTATATTTTATGACAAAGGAGACTTGATGCAAATAATAACCAAGTGGCTCATCTAATCCCCAGTACTACTGGAAGTTGTGTGATACAAGGCTGATGTCTGATTACTATACTGACTGACAGCATAGTAAATTCAGAAGTAGAAGTAACTACCCTGATCAAAACTTAATCCAAGTGTCTATCATTAGCTATGATCTCTAAACCGAGGTTTCAGGAGACAATTTCACTAAGTTCAGAAGAAAATGGTTATACTTATCTATCTGCAAGCTAACATTTCAAAGCTTGTACTACCTAACTCTGCTTTGAATTATGCACTTGCATTCTGCTATTGTACTTCAAAGAAACTATTTCAGTTACGTTTAATCAATTCCTTCCATAGATTTGGATACAGCTCTTACTATATTTCATTAGTTTCTCTCATGGACTGTAAGGCAAATGAATGACTAATAAAAGTAAAAGAAATAAACTATTAAGCAAACACATTGCATATACTGAACAGCAGTGTACATGCATTACACTAATTAAGTTATTATCACACTCTGCAGTCACACAAGGAATACTAAAAGGGAAGTTTTCACACAAGATCAGCAACAGCTGGCTCACACTTGAAAGGGCTTTGTGGGTTTTTTTTTAATTTATAAAGAGTTTTAAATTACTAAAAGCAAACAACCATTAAGCACAATTAGTTTATACATTTTGCTCAAAACTGTATATTGAAAAATAGTACCTGGAGAGCAAACAAGTTGCTAATTCTACTTCTCTGTACCCAGCCTGACTGTCACAGAAGCATGCAGAATAGCGTACCCTTTCCAGGCACCTGGAATACCACAGTCATGATTCAATATGAATATTCTAGTTTATTGTTTTGGTTCTTTTTTACTCCTCCAAATCAGAAGTACAAATGAACAAAACAAATAGGGAATTATGCTGTATGCATAAGCATGAGATGAGGTAAAGCAACGTTGCTATGCAAGGAAAGCAATACTTCCTATTTCCTTTGGATTAAAAGGTCTCAAAGAATGAGGCAGACCTCATTTCTGTAGTTGCCTGTGACTATTTTGATCCAAGGTTAAAATACGATTACAATCACTGAATCCACACTAGATTAATGTTATATTATTATTTCTGTTCCACACCAACTATCTGTTGCATACCTATGTCTGCTAGAGCCACAGACCTTTTAAGGTCTCAGCAGCAATTTCCAAACTCATTTTCATTTCGTACAAGAAAATAAATGCTTTCTCCTACTATATAATTTTTGTATCAGTTGAATGTTCAGGTTTTTACTTCAATGTTTTGCCCAAGTAGACCTCCAACAGTTCTCACTAAACTACTGAGGAGTTTTCTATTTTTCTTCCTACAAGGATGTTTATTTCCATAAATGGATTACACTTCCCCACTAACTGCTTTAGAGAGCTTTCATGCTACACTACACAAGACACCACAAATATAACAACAGTGTTTCAACGGTGCTATTAGCAAATCGTGACTAGCTTTACTTTGAGACGCAGAAGGAAAGTCACTTCTATGGGCTTTATTCACAAGGTGCTGTGGACTTCCCTCCAAGAGCAAGATTTGGCAAACAGACAGAAACACTAAAAAGCAGCAAGGCTGTCAAATTCAATTTTCTTTCCACTCTTGCTCAGTGTTTTGCTGCAGAGTTTGAAGCTATCAAGTAGCTGCAATACATTTCCACATGCCTATGATCTGCATGATATCTGCCTTTTGGGGGATGCACTTCTCACTGTATGATTGTTCTTCATTGCAGAGGCCTTAGGCAAACTTGAAACTGATAATCAGAAGTACAAGGTAAAATAGGAACCCATAGCTATAACACCTCTTACAATTAGCATTCAGAACAAGAACGAAGTTAGTCTTTTCCATTGCAGTAAATGACTGGTGGTAGTAATAAGGTCTCATGCAAGATTTCAGTAGGGGTGGGGTGGGGGAAGCACAGTCAGTCTTGAGCATTAATTTCAGCAAGTATTTGAAGCCCAGTTTTCAGATACATTCATTTTCTAACCATTAACTGAAACAGACACACCAAGATGGAAAAAGAACTACACAAAAAGCTTCAACAAAACGCCAACAAAGCTTCACCCAATGTACCCCAGGTACAAACACCCCAGGAGGGCAGAATTTGAATTAACACACCACCCTCTTGACACACACATATGTATACGCTTGCTGAATAAGAGCATGTATCCAAAGCAATAGAGCCCTAAGAGCAAAAGCCCAACATACATAATTATTAATCCTGTTTGTTAAACTGTTCACAGTTACTACTAGAAAAAACATCATTAGTGGTAGCTGAATACAATACTACTTCCTAAGTAATTTGGCTATCCTTTTTATCCACTGTGAAATGCAGAAGTTAAGCAAGGCAGATATTCTGTGTTACCTGGAGTTTGGGTAGGATTACAGGTTAGGGGTGGTGGTATATGTAGCCAACGAGGCACGTGACTCAAGGGTAACAAAGCTAAATAGCACGCAGCCAACAGAGCTAAGCATGGCTGGGAATGGTCACAGAGGTATCTACAAGCACAGGAAAAAGTGACAGCTGTCATGACAAGAAGGAAGTTTTTGCTGGTAGCATTCTTAGATCTCCTGGCCCCACAGAGACAGCCATCTCATGCTTGCTGGCCCTCAGCTGGTCCCATAGATCATGCATTTGGCTTTTGAATTTGGGTCTATTCTCATGGAAAGGGTAGTAGTTAAAAGCAAGGAGGCAAGGAGCAGGGACACCACTGCACAAGAATGGCTCAGACTGTTGCTAAAAATGCCATTTCTCCTATCTTCCTTAGAATGTTCAATGGTTCTTTGATATTCTCTGATTTTTCCCCATGTTACACATTCCAGAGCTCCTTGGATCAATCCCGCAGGAATAGAATCTATTCTATTTCTTAGAATGTAAAAAATAATAAAATTATCCCTATCTCTGCATAAGAAACACTAATAGAATGGTCTCTTCTGTTAATTATTAATTATTATCTGATTAGATTGTCAGAACAAATGCAAATACAGGACTGTTTTCATAGGTCAGCTGACACGGTAACGTGTAAGTAACATACACACAGCTGTCAGTGCTAAGGTAAAAATGCTTTGTAAAAATATTATGAATTTCAGTAGTATCATAAGCCCCGGTGTAGACATTTCAACTGAGATTCAAAGCCTCAATTCATCTGCCAAATCAGAACACACATGATGGTAAAAGCATCCTGTTCTAGCATAACCACATCCCACAGAAGAACCCTACACAGTAAAACATCCAAACCTTCTAGGACAGACGAATTCAAAACAATAGAGCCAATTCCACTTACAAAAAGGGGACAAATCTTAGGAATTCAGAGTAGAGAAATCATAGCCAGTATATTTCAATTCACTTTTTAATGTAGAAGAATAACGATTACTCAGAATACTCCAGGCGGTGTTCTACTGGCCTCAATAGGTTATAATAATACCAATAATACCAATTATTGAAGAGCTAATAAATAATGTATTTACTTGTTAAATATAATATCATAATTTCCTTTTGAGAATGATGGGATGTCTCAGTCTAAGTAACCAATAGATTTGGAAGTAAATAAAATTCATGATGAGCAAAAGATTGGGACACCTGTGGTATTTCATTTCTGGCCTTTCCAGAATTTAAACACCAAACACTGAAAAGACGTCTCTTTGTTACTAACTCCTTTTTCCAAAGGTTTGGCAAACTTTCATTACTAGTGAGGTTATACATATTTTAATGAAAAAAAATTTCAAAGACATGGATGCCTAATCCAACACCAAACCAATATGCAAGCAACACCTCATTAGAGGAAATAGGATCTATAAATATTCGCTCTGCATTTCCACTACATAAATTGCTTTTCCCATGAAATAAACATGCTTCTCTGCTGACTTCCAACTAATCCACACCTGGATTTAACCTGCCTATGCCAGCATTCCGCTGTCTACTGGCAATGCAAATCGCTCCAAAATACATCTTTCATAAGAAGCTACACTTCATTTAATTACTAGCAAGTGTGGAGCTCCCTCATCGATTTTAAAGCATTACACATGCTAAACGTCTATACAGGAACTACTCGATAGGATTGCCTTCACACAACACAATCCATTATTCCATTACAACATTGCTTACAAGATTTCATTTCTTCAGCTATTCCACCCCAGTTACTACCTCATCTTTGTTCTTCTCACCCATAAGGATGAAAAAGAATTTTTCATGCCATATTTTGTCCAATTTCAAATATATGAAAAATCAGAATATCTGGATAACTCATACTTGTGGATAACACAAACATTATTGTTTTGAATATTCAGTGCCTGATACAGTAAAAGTTGGGGAACAACATCTGTAGCAATAATGGTGACTACATCAGTACTAATCACTCAGTTAATCCAGTAATCAACAATGTATCATGGAGCTGCCATAGTAACAAACATAAGATAAATCACTTTCTTCCAGGAAGAGTATACACTTCACTCTGCCATTCTTTTTAAATACCTGTTGGGGTGAGGTCTGTGTGTGGAAAGAATACAGTCCGCTGTAAAAGAGAATTCCTCAGAAGAGAGTTTTACTGTTTACAATGAGGATGTCCCAGCAGTGACTGGGATACAGTGTGTAGAGCTACGATCGGTGAAACACGCTATAGGAAAATTGCCTTCCCAAAAGCTACACAGTGATAATTTCCTGCAGCCGTCTTATGAAAAGGGGAACTCTCAGTATCTAAAGGTTATATGATTTTCCAAATGTTTTTAACCACTGGAAGTAAACACCAGTTAATAGCCACTTCTCTCTGTACTTTACATGCATCTCCATCAAACACCATTTATATTAAGTTTTCCCACACACAGAATGCCAGCACTTAATGAGTCTCAATATCTTTGCAAGCAGAACAAAAGCAAAAGGAAAAAAAATAAAGCAAAGGAGATCTGGGAACTACAGCAAGTAGAGCCCCAAGGCAACACCACAGAGGTATTTGGAGCACAGGTGGCAGAGAGCAGCTGTCCTGCCTTCCTATACGCTCTGCCACCACTCATCATAAACTCTATACATGTTTTCAAAAGCCTGTGCTATAGGTGTATTTCCATACCAGTTACTGACCAAATAAACTGGAATATCTGGACAAACCCAAGAGAAAGGAGGAGGATGCAGCTAAACAGGTTCATAGTTTCAAAAAGGAATTAGCTCCCTATCACACCATAAGATGTGTTATTCCAAACTCCCTTGCTGGGAGAAAAACATGTAGTCCCTTCAGGGCAACTGCTGCTTTCACTTCTGTTGGATGTAGACAGTATAGAAAACTTTTATATACTTAAAGTATAGGGATTACATTAAAAACTCATATTGATAAGTACTCTTGATCTAGAAATTTAGATAACTACTATGAGATGTCCATCTAGGAAAGTCCAGTTTACCTTACAGCAAAGCTGATCTTCTATCTGCTTCACTTCTTATCTGTGCACCTTCCAGTATTAACAAGATTAAGAATGAGGCTGGCAGAGGGCTGCCTGTCAAGGAGCACCACTAGAACTGCAACCAAGCAGAACACCAGGGCTGGGCAGAGGGAAGGCGCTAATTGCATTATAACTTAAACTCTAAGGCAGGCCCTGTAGAAGTCACATCTGTGACAAGCAGGGAGACATTGTGTCATCAAGCTGCCCAGAAAGGGCTGGGAGACACTGAAGCTTTCCAGTAACAGGAGATCATCATCAACTATTAAAGCCAGAGGAGGGATTTGGGATGCTGTGTTTTAACGGGGTTAAGAACAGGAAAGAAATGTTGTCTTCTAGAACACTTGCAGGTTCAGAGAGTGTTCAGAGGGTGTTTTAAAAAAAAAAAAAAGGGGGGGGGAGCATATGCTTGTCTTTGTGGAGTCCAGCCCCTATCACAACTGAACTAAGGGGATGGGGGGGGGGGAGGGGGGAACAGGACGACAGTGCAATGAAATAAGCAGCTGCTCTTTAAGCTGAACGCTGGGGAAAGTTAAAAGAGCTGAGTTTGGTGAGCCAGAGGAATGTTTATTATTTGGGGTCTGTTCAGAAGCTCTGCAATTATCTGTCCTGCTGATACACTGAAGGCAACTGCTATGCAGCCATCCCAAAGTTTGGGGTAATCAATCCTCTGTTAGAAGATCAGACTGAAAATAACAATGCACAAAGTGCTCCCAGACAGGATTTATTTACCAGAAGGAACAGAGTAGGAATGTATTCAAAACACACAGAAAGGAGCAAGGCAGACAGCAAATGAATGGGAAAGAAATCATTTCCAGACCAGGGGCAGCCTGCGGGTGACAGTGGTGCCCTAAAGAACAGACGTGTTTGTTCCTTGCTGGCCACGCTTCCGCCTCCTCCCCATTCATTCAATGCCTGGTGCTGGCACTGCACCCCCTGCCCCACAGCACACTGCTCTGAACACTCATCTAAGGAAAGCAGCTGGGGAAGGCATGTGATCACAAGGTAAGTTGGCACTTGTTGGTGTGAAGGGGAAAGACCTTGAATAATATCAACAGCAAACAATTAAATGCCAAACGTAGTTGTGTGGAGCACGTGGACCTTGGGTAAATTCAGCAGAGGAGTGTGTGCTTACGGAGCAACTGGGGCAGCTGTGTACGCCTACAGCCCTGAGCTTTAAAAGCAGCAAATGCTGCACAGTCAGAAAAGCACTTCCCCCGTTCTGTCCTTTGTAGTGGGAGTCTGCTGCCAAACGCTCCAGCTCCTGAAGGAATCCAGCCCAACAAAGTCAGCTGAGACAAAGCAGAGCCCCTCACCCCCTACGCTCTGTGCACGGCTCCTTCCTGCTGGCCGGCAGCTCGCGCTGACAATGCAGGGAGAGGAGAAGAATGGCAGAGGGAAGCAGAGCACAGCTGTGTGCTGCTGTATCTGTCCGCCGAGCACAACTAGGATTCAGTAAAGAAAATACATCGAGAATGCAATAGGAGCACACGGAATCCATGCCTCTGAGCAGCAAAGGGCTCTGTAACAATGCATTCAAGCAACAGATAGAGATTTACCTTCAAAATGCAGGCCATGTTCTTTCTCTATCCTTCCTACCACAGAGCAGCGGGATTCTACTTTGTGAGCAGCAGTTCCAGTGTCATGCAAAAGGCCGGCAGAGCCGCACCGCTGCCAGAGCCCACATTCTCGCAGACGCAGACGTGGGTACCACGCACACAGGATCCGTTAGTCACATCTGTCTCTCCGTGCCCCGTTTTTGTTCCACCCATCGGCCCTTCCACTGGCTGGGGGCCAGCGAGGTTCCTCCCTCCCTTCACGTGATCCCTCTCAATTCACAGCCCCGGTGGATTTCTGCCAGCTCCGGGATGCTCGCGCAGCAAGAAGCGCGTGCAAATGGCAACGCGCAGCCTGCAATGCACAGCACCGAGCTGCGTGTTTGTAATTAACCCTTGTGCAGCTCTAAGCGCTCTCAAGAGGCTGTTAACCCGTCAGCAGAGTCCGAACTCCGCGTGCTATTCGGGCTCTAAAAAGCCCTTCAGCTGCTTGTTACAATGATGTATTGTTTTGCATTCAGCCCTTTCATTGCTCAGACCTCCTTTTGTGAGCTAATCAGCGAGCAATACGAATATCCCACCAGAGGTACCCGTGTTGTGCTGTGTCTTTTCCTATAAAGGACAGGCATACATTGCAGGGAGTGGAAATGTTGTGCAGTTTTGTTTCCAGAAAGCCCTTTGAACTTCCTGTTTTTCCCTATAGCAAAGCAGGATTAGCTGCAGGTTGGTTAATTGAGCTGCTGAAGAATTTTGTTTCAGCTGGACTCTACCAATGGCACAGCTGCCCAGACAAGCTTTGGGTGCCCCATACCCAGAGGAGCTCAAGGCCAGGCTGCATTGAAGCTTTGGGCAACCAATTCTAGGGGGAGTCTCCCTGCCCATGGCTTGTGTGTCCCTTCCAACCATAAAACCCAACCACTCATTGATTCTCTGATCTTACTGTTAAATCCAAACTCTATTTCATTATGGCCTTTATATTATAAAGGTTTCCCCACACATTTGTTGCCTCTCCTGCAGCCTCCTTCTCTCCCTTTTAAGATTCCTAGCACTTCTCAGTAGCACCTTAGAACTCTTGTTCTTTTCCTGTACTTGACACCTTCTGTGTTCCTTGTGTGCCACATCGCTTCATTCCTGCTATTTTAATGCACACTCTTCCTTAAATTGCAATTGATGTCTCCATCCTCACTGCAGTGATTCAGGGTACCTCTTGTTTCCACACAGCTAACACACTCCAGTTAACATTTTGAAACTCTTCTTGCTGCTCCCTGCCTGAGGAGCCTTCCCCTATCTGGGCACAATCCCTTGAGACAATGGGTAGATTGAAACTAAAGGAGTTGCCTTCCTCATTTCCAAGCAAAGTTAAATCATCTCCAAAAACAGAACAGAAAGGAACAGGGAGGCTTTCTCTAGTTCATGCTCATTGGTTGCCTTCCTGTGCACTTCTAAAAGAAAGGAAATGTGATTCTGTGCTTGGTCTTCATATTGACGCACCTTATTGCTGTAGGTTTTACGAGGCTTTTCTTTTTTGTTTTAATATACAGGTGCTGCAAATTCCTCAGTCCCTCTCATCAGTCAAATTCACCTCTGCTGAGCCCCAACCAGCAGCCAAGGCTCTTAGGATGGAAACTCTTGTGTTCTTAGAGAGACTGGTGGAAAAACCTTACTGATGTTCGCAAATGTGTTTCCTAATATAACCAAATACCTGCACAACAAACCATGGAACTCATGAAGCCTAAGACATTTATCTTAAAGAAAATCTACCCCATGAACATTTCCATAGTATCTCTGTGACTGTATTCTCCCAGAACTTAAATTTGGGAAGGAGAACACTGAAAATTATGCCTTTCACACAAGACATTCTCTCCTTTAAGGCGGGATATGAGATTCCACTTTGTTTGCTCCTGGGGACAAGAACTGAAGATGTGACTCCAGCTGAGACAACAGAAAGCTGCAGTGGAAAGTGCAGCTTTAGGCTGAGCTAATTTCACCTCCAAGAAACACAAAGTGCATCAACCAAGTAACATAAGCAACCAAAACAGTGCAAACACATCTTTCCCCATAAGCATCATGAAACACTTTACTCAAGCTTGATACACTCTTGAAATCAGCTTTAGGTCAAACATGGCACACTTAAATTTCAGCTGTGCCTATGACATCTCTTCCAAAATGAATACAGCCATTGCCCAGTAGGGTTGGAAGCTGAAGAGAGCACAAGGCTTTGTACATCTCAAATTCTACTTTTGCTTCTCAGAAAATCCTTACAGCTTGAAACAAACACACCAGAGGTGAGTCAGGGAAAGAGCCCAATAGGAAGTATATATTGCCCCACACCTAGCTTGCATCTCAGTGCAATTCATCTAAACCTCACTCAGCTACATTTAAAATAAATGTTGAGTTACAGTAAATGTTAAGTAATGGTAAAATGTTAAGTTATGGTACACTTCAGTACATTTTACCAGCAGAAGACTGGTAAAATACAACCCTGCAGTGATTGCTTGGCACCCTTAACAAGTTCAGCTCATCACTTCGCTTTTGCTCAGTGTCATAGTAACAGTTCAGCATGGGCACACAGCACTTCCAGACCTTACATGTTCTTAAAGTTCCTCCCTGCCTCTTTCTACTGCACACATACATCCATAACCCCCAATTTTCAAGTGAAAATTCTACAAAAAAATACACATTAAAATAACTTTACATGTATATAAAACAACAACAAATTGAGCGTTGGCCAGACCTGATACTTTTAGAAATGTTTTCTCCCTTCTAAGATGAGGCAGATAATGAATAAGGCAAAGGTTACATTAGAGCATATTCTGTAGATATAAAATTTCATCTAACTCAGGGTTTTCATGGAAAGCATGTAATATTGTCAAGAAATAGCCACCATTAAGAGAGAAAAAGTATAGACACAGCTTGCTCAGAAAGTAATTCCTCCTATTTGTTTCCTCTAATTAAAGCAGAGGAGAGTTGTGCCCACCTATGCCAGCAGCTATTTTGACTACATAAGAACAGTGAGGACAAACAAATGTAAAACCTCCCATAATATCCCGAGGAGGAAAGTACATCAAAACAATTCTGAAGGGCATTCCATAGCAAAATCACCAGTTTGAAAATGCATTGTCATTTAAAAGCAACATTGCTGACTACAGAACACCACTGGTTAATAGGCGTATCTTGCAAGTCCTGCAGCCAAGGACACAATTCCTTTTCCACTGTTAACGTTTTACATTCTCAGCTCCTACTATCAAAGCTTTACACTCCCACTGTTTTGTTTTTTTTTTTTATAATTCTAACATCATAAAAATATTGAAGTTATTTCACACTTCAATATGCCCATGTCAATTTGCCCTCTAACAAGATTTTATCTGAGAATACAGCTGTTCACATAAAAGCTTTGGGAAAGGGAACCAGAGACTGCTTCCATCACAGTAGTGAAGACCCCAAATTGAAACAGAAAATTTAAATCCAGCATTCCAATGTAGGAGAATGCCTGCTCCTGAACTGCAAAAAAAAGAGACTGTTCCCTGCTGTGCTCCCCCGAAAGACCCATTCAGCCACTGGTTTTATCTGCTGAGCTGCTGGCATTATCCAAACTGCCCCCTTTTTCAGAGACTGGCTGAGAAGAATGAGATTAAACAAACCCCCCACCCTCCAAAAGAAAAAAAAAAGAAAGAAAAAGTCCCCATACTTTGTCCCTGTACTTTCCTGATGCTTTATCTCATGTTCCACTGCACTTGAAAGCACAGCAGTAAGGACAAATCTATTTTATGCAGGAGTTCATTTCCCTCTAGGACAAGAAAAAACAAACACTATTTTGACCCCTCTGAAACCACATGAACTGAAAGTACACCCCCCTCTTAAATCCACACTCTTCTTGAAGCACTGGGTTTAACTCCTGGTCTTGTAGCATTGAGCATTATACATTTGCATTATTTCAGCATGCTAAAAACATCTGTAATATGATGACAGTCATTTTAGGAACTAAAAAGCATTTCACATGGTATCTGGTTTAGATGCGTTTTACTAAGTTATGGCTCCAATGTTTCATCATAATGCAAAAATATTACCTATATAAAAGAAAAATAAACAACATTTTCTTGCTTAACAGAGGCATTATTTGGAAAGATATACAGAGAAGGTAAGAAACTCACTGGGAACCTACATATATTCCTATTTCTACATCTCATTCTACACTTGATTATCAAGTTATAAAACCAACCAGACCATCATACTGAAATCTAATTCCTTACATTCCTTACATTAAAATTATTCCAATGAAATTCACATCTTGTCATTTTAAAATATAAAACTTATCCACAGCTCAATGAACACGAGCAGTGAAAGCTGCTTATGGATCTTGAATCACAGCTTCACTGCTCTGAATCTGACTCTCTACACACACCCCGCTCCCCATTACATTCATGCTCCTCTTGAAGCCTTTAGAAACGCTGACCTGATCTCATGCTGTATCCTGAGGTCAGAGTTTCTTTTCTCTTTAGGCCCAGCAGAACAATAACTACCTTGTTATTAATGTTATTCATTACCCATGAAAAATCTACCAGCGGCAAAATCCTTCTATTCCTCATAGAGTCCATCCCAAACTATAAACACATTCTCATGGGAAAGGTTATTACATGCTTCATAATATCTGATAGCTCTCATCCCAGACTTTTATCAAAAGATAATTAACACAATCTGGTTAATTAACAGAAATGATGTTACAAGTTCATAAAAGCTTGTTTCTGATGGTTGTGTTCCCCCCTCTTTTTTCTCATCTTTGTTTTGGCTCCATCTCTTAATCTAGAAAAGGCAAGAGTGAATAAGCGTTATGTGAATATGCCATTTCCTACAGGACAACCCATTGGAAAAATAAGAAGTTACACAGTGGATGAGAAAGAGGTCATTATGGAAAAACTACATCAGTTCTGCAATGACCTAAACCACAGATAGCAGCTGTGAAGAGGTGGATTCTGTACTTTTTTCTAACAGAAATCCCTTGCAATACTTCCTGAACTAACAGCTAGGCACTAGCATTCTTCCCACTCCTCCCCTCTGGGTTCCTCGTTTGCAGCCATGAATCTTATTCACAAACACACTGGGTACTTGCAACTGCAATTGAAGGTATTGGGAGTTCTATTTTGAGCCTATTAGTTGCTATATAATGCTAATACTCTTAAAAAGTCTTAGAATCCCATAACAAGCACACCAACACAAATGGACACGGTTTTCCTCTGTGACTCAATTTCTTTCCCACAAGACAGCTATAATTTCCATGTGCATGTCATGAGACACTGAAAGGCATTAGTGTCCATTATGAAATTAGGCATCCTGTCTTTAGGAAACACCTTTACTATCATGAAGTAACATGTGGCAGAGGGCCACATCCAGGCATGGAGGAACAGATATTAAATAGCTGCTCCCCACTTCAGTGTAGCTAAACCTGCCATGAGCCTCTTGAGAGCACTAAAATCAAAATCAGATTTTGATTATAGACTATATACTATGCTTAGTACGTAATCTGAACAAGTCAAGACTGCAGAGGTGATCAGCTTGGTAATTTACATTTTTGAATGCCTATGTTTGTTATTGAATACTGTTTTTATTTTAACATCCCATAAATGAGACTCAGAATCCACTTCCTGTCATTGCAGTGACATTCAATGGGGACAGTAAAACTCTGTCTTACAGAAATGCATAACACCACACCTCAGCTGAGGAGTTTAGACAAAAGTACTTATTTAGACAAAAGCATCTAGGTACTAGACCTAGAGCACAAGGCACAATCTTTATCTGATAGGCAGTAACAGCAATTAATACCAATTGCTAGGTCTGCCAACACTGCCATTTACAAGGATGCAACTTCAGTCACCTCACAATGTAACCTTTCTCAAAGAACAAACACATCACTTTCATGCTAAACTCGGGGGGGAAAAAAAGCTCCAAACCCCTGCCTGATATTGCAGCGTTTGAGTCTGTGAGTGAAGGGCTGACAGATTTCTAATTAAAATCCCTGGAAACAGAAGCAGTAATGTTCTTCTCCAGTAAGATTCCTCTTTTTTCAGTATAGCCTCCTGAGAATGAGTCCAAGGTACCCAAGAGTAAATCCAAGAATTTTCTGTGTAGTGCCTTAAACCCACTTGATATTTCAGTGACATTTACACCTCTGCATTGTGCCTAGTTTATTACTGTTTGGGTTTCAGAAGGCAGCCATTATTTGCATTGCTTGAAGCTGTTCTCACACAGTCAACGCTTTTAGACAAAATAAGTTTACTACAAGGGCATGAGAATTCAGCTTTGAATACATTTCAGATGATCTCCCTGCTTTGTTCAGAAGAAAGCTTTGGAATTTCATCACGTTATTTTGGCTGTCATTAAGAACAGCTGTGAAGTTATTGATGCAGGATGGTCCTTTCCTGCTCTCCTTCCCTTATGATTTTTTTCCCACAGCACAGCTAAATGCAGTAGCAAGGATGACTGAGCACAGGCAAGCAGGAATAGCTTTGAGGATTGCCAAGTTGTATTAGAAACACTGAATTAAAGTTAGAAAATACCTCTGAGGTCACCAAACTTAACCCATCCCATCATGCCCTCTAACCACATCCCTCAGTCCCACATCTCCACAGTTTTGGAACATCTCCAGAGATGGCAACCCCACCACCTCCCTGGGCAGCCTCTGCCACTGCATCATTGCTCTGAGAAGATACTGTTCCTAATATCCAACCTGAACCTCCCTTGGCATAAATTAATGCCACTTCCTCTCATCCTATTGCTGTTACCTGAGAGCAGAGGTTGACCCTCACCTCACCACAACCTCCTTTAAGGTTACTATAGAAAGCAAAAATGTCTTCCCTGAACCTCCTCCTCCGCAAACTGAACAATCCCAGTTCCCTTGCCCACTCCTCAAAAGACTTGCACACCAGATCCTATTGTATTGTTGTACTAAAGTTAATAAGGTGGTAAGGAAAAAATAGCAATTTTGATAAATCAAAAGGTAGATGGCTTCTCAAAAGGAACTATTTCAGCCACAAAACAAGCAATCTACCAAAGCCAACACTTCCTCTTCACTGTTTGCATGCTACATTGCAAACACACACACAAAAACCAAAGAATCTTTTGAGAGTAAAAAGGAACTAGCTGAAGGAGCTGACAAATCTGAGAGAAAGAACCTGAGAGGGTATAACTAGAGAGAAGGCTGTTAACAGCCAGATCTCATCATGACACAGATGGAGATTCAAAGCTTCTCAGCATTTATTTTCTGTTTCCATAGGTATTTGTTCAAGTGTTTAGTTCATATTTGCAGTTTCATTCTAAAACCACGCAAGAATTTTAATGTGTGAGAATCTCTAGAAAACATTCTCATACAGAATATGAAACTGTTCACAGGAAGAGTCTAAATTCAGCCATTTTGAGATTAGTCATAAAGTTTAATAACCACAACTGAAGTGCAAGCACATGCTGTCTGATTAATGCCATCAAAAGAGCAAACACCAAGGACTGCTCAGGAGAACAAGCTGCTCAGCACATGCCATAAAGCAATGTGATGTCTCAGAAGTCAGGATCTGCTCACAAGGTTCAGGAACGCACTAAGCTCTAGACAGCAAAATATACTTAGTGCACAGATTAGGGCTGAACCATGACTTTTGAACACAGAAAACTGTATGTGAAATTGGCATGAAAACATCAGGGAACATGACCTAATTAGCTACAGAGATTTTCATCATCATCACAAAAAAAGGAAGCAGAGCCACTCATCCAAGATAAACGTTGGCATGATGGTCAAACCATGTGGACAGCATAAACTATTTAAAAAAGGTTTTCACTGGCCTAAATGTTGATTATTCTCAGTTCTAGTAGTCTTATCAGGCAGCACTGCTGGATAACAGTGATGTCTCCTTGTGCATTTTGAAGCTAAGCAGAACTTACCTTACTATTAAGCTTATAGTGATCGTAGCCATCTTTTGTTGTGTTGCTATCTGCTTCACAAGACTCAGAGCCACACAATGACAAGACAGGACAGTTCATACCTTCACCACAAATTAGCAAAATCCACATTAAATATTCCTACATGGACACTGAAACCAAGAACCAGAGCAAGTACCAGAAGAGTAGAGCTGACTACCTGGATTTTCACTGGGAGGTCTGAGAAAGGAAACCTTGCTAATAGTATTAGACAGAATTTGTAGCCTGTCAGCACTCTGATAACAAAGCATGAGAACAGTATTTGAGTCTGACATCAATTACTTTCAAGGACAACTATTAGAAACCAGGTTGTGCTCTGCTTTTGGACAGCTCTAACCCGAATTCCTGTAGACTTGGCCACCTTCTTTTGAATTCAAAGGTAAATCACTGTTATGGAAGAAGTAACACATTTTAGTCAAAATTTCAAAGGACAATGAAACATAAAATAGCATTGGAGATAAGCTTGTTAGCATCAAACCCTTCAATTCACACCAAAGACATTCTTAGAAGCATGCATCAGCACTCAGAGAATCTACACTTCTAAAATTACAAATTTAAGAGTCACCCAAGCAAATACACTGCCCTCCCTTCCCCTTCATGGACTTTGGTTGGGTGCAGCATCTCACTTCAGTTCTTAAATACCATTCAGAATGAAATCAGTACAATTCATAGCTTGTACTTAACAGAGGCTCTCCAAGTGAGAAGACCAAATTACTTTCCCACGTCAGAGCTTTCTAACTTGCCCCTTATAACCTTGCTACTCTCCTCTCCTACCTAATCTCAAGTGTAGCATTCTGACAGCCCAGTTGCAAACTCAGGCTGACACCTCCAAATGTTATTTTTAATGTACTTAACAAGTAATACAAATCTAGAGAAGGATAATTAAATCAGACACTGAGTCTGTATTCCTATAATTGGACCCAAACCTTTTTTTTCCCCACCAAGGAAAGTAGAGCAGTTTGATAATATGGACCAAGCTACATTACATAGCTAGATAAGAAAGAAAAAAACTGAGCAACAGAACAGGTCTGTTCTGTCCTACTTTGAAAGATGCCTCAAGAGCATGAAATGGAGCAAAGATGTATCAAGTGAGAGCAAAGATGTATCCAGTGTAGCAGAGCAAGTATCAATAGCACAGGTCAAGAGCCACTGTGTTATGCCTTCTTGGCTTAATAGAATAATAGAACTGGCTTGTCTACCCAAACACACCACTTCTGGTCCAGTCATTGGAAAGAGCTGATGCTGTCTACCAAAGCAGACAAAGATAAACCAGAGGAAAAAAAAAAAAACAAAAAACAAGAATGTACTTAAACCTTCAACAGCAAAGAATCACACTTCTAGCAGGAAGTTCCAGCTTCTAAGGGATGCCTGCCTTTTTATTTTTCTTCCTTCAGAGCTGAAGAGGCAATTACAAAACATGAAAATACCATTGCTCACGATTAGCTGCACACAGAGTTCTAGGATAACTTAGGCTGGAAATGATCTATAAGATCATGAAGTCTAGTCATAACATAAAACTGACAAGTCTGCTCCTAAAGCACGTCCCTAAGCAGCACAACCACACCTCTCTTCAATACCTCCAGGGATGGTGATTCTACCATTTCCCTGAGCAGCCCAATCCTACGCCTAATCACTCTTTCCATGAACAAATTCTGACATCATACTTCCTCTGTGACTCCCCTCCTCCCAGCTAAGAGTGCTTTTAGCTTGCTACAGAATTTTATAAGCAATAACTCATCAGGAAACACCTTCTGTAATCACAGAACATCTCTTCAGTATCCTTCTGCCAAGAGCCAGCATTTTCAGGTAAACATCTGTAGTTGAAGACTGAGCATTGTGGTAGCATATTGACTACTCATTACTTTTTGCAACTTAAAGCTGTCTATCACTAAAGCATTTTATAGAGTATTTCATATCCAGGGCTAGGAATAAATGCACCAAATCCCACAAGAGCATACACCTGTAGCTTAGCAGCATTCTCTTTTATACTGAAGCCTCCCTATCTGAAGTAAAAGCAAGGCTGGCTTCTGGTTGCCACTATCCATCAGTTCCCTTTTCCCTGGACAGCTTAGGAGTGCGATGATTTATTGTGAAATCCTTTCTCAGCCTTGCCATTAAATAGCATCACTTCAGTAACAAACATTTAAATCCCCAGGGTCTGTACTATACAAGCCTTGATGCATTACTCTCCTGACATGTACCAGAACATAAATAATCACTTAAGTGAGTTTGCAAACTGATTTGACTAAATACTCGACTAACTATTTCAATATCACCTGAATGTATGAACAGGAAAACAAAGCTAGAACTTATGTCATGATTTAGTGACTGTGTTGTTTACACAAAGCAGTGCTGGAAAGTAAAGAGCAATTAGTTGCATTGGAATAAGCAAGTCATAGAAAATCTGAGTTGGAAGGGACCCACAGAGACCACCAAGACCAACTCCTGGCTCCACGTATGACCACTTAAAAATTAAACCATATCAAAGCAGAAACTACATGTACATGACAGGTTTATACCAATCTGCCAAGGCCAGATTGTTGACAAGTGTAAGTAAGTGATTTTGTATCACACCAGTTGAAGAAAAACATGATTCATAGGCTACATAAGCTAATGTGCTGGGAGAAACTGACTCAAGTCTGAACTCTTTACAAAACACACAACTAGTCTGAACTGCCAAGGAGTTACTTTTAAATACACAACACAATAAATCCAGGAGAGTAAGTAACTTTGAGAAAGAGCATTTCAAATACTCTGCAGTGTATCAGGATGGATGATCATCTTATCACACAACCTCACTGGCAACTGGAATGCCTCTCCACATTTTCCTTCTCAGCTTTCAAAGGGGCTGAGGAGAATAAAGTTACTTGAACCCACTCTGATGTATTCTGTCTGAATCGTGGCCTTGTTTGCAGAGTATAGATAAACAAAACCCTCCTGCCTCAGATTGTGAAGGGTATCTTCCCCCATACACATGAAAATAAATCAAAATTCAGGCCCTCCTCATAATATTCTATGGGGTTTTTGTAAGTGTTCTCAGGTAATCAGGTATTTCCTCAGACTTATCAATAATTGAGTTTGAAGCTTGCGTGCTTTACTCCAAAAAGCTAAGATAACAAAATCATGTAATATTCCACATTGGAAAGGACCCACAAGAATTATGGAGTCTAACTACTGGATCCAGGCTATACCACCCAAACCCTAAAGCTGAAAGCAGCGTTCCAGTGCTCTCTGAACCTCAGCAGCTTAGAGTGTGCCCATCACCCCCTGGGGCAGAGCTTTTCCCTGACCCTCCTCTGTCCCAGCTCCATACCATTCCCTTGGGCCCTCTAGTGTCCTCAGAGAGCAGAGCCCAGCCTTGCCCCTCTGCTTATACCCTCATTTCACACGTGTAAACATCACCCACACACATCAAAGTCCAGACAGCATTTTCTTCCTCCAGGTACTCACAACAGTGGGAACTTCTATTGCTGGCTCCAGCAGTCAGAGCACTGCATACTACATACGAATTACTTAATGTCTGGGAAACACTCAAAGCCTAAGGACATCAGTGCCAGGCAAGACACAGGAACAAAACAATGGCACAGTTTCCCCACAATGGTGCACTCCCATTATTGCTCGAGGCCCAGAAGCAGCTTGTTTCAGCCAGTTTCTAAAAGAGTTTCTTGGCAGCACACGAAATTGACTAACACTGACCATCTTTTCCAGTTGCCCTTTGCCAAAGCCTCATAAAGGGTGTGTCTTCCTGCCAGATTCAGAGCACAGCAGGCTCAGTGATTTAGTTCAACTGTGAATTCAAGCTGAAACCTTACAGTGAGAGTAAGGGGGAGTCAGAGCCTCTGAGTTGCAGGGCAAATAACCATCAAAACATAAAAGAACAGCCTACAAAATATACACAAGAATTTTATAGTTCTCATTTTAATATCTGTCTTTGCTTGCAAGTATGCTGCTTTCAGCAGTGATGGCTACCTCTAGATGTTGTCATGTAGCAGTGCTCTTGTCTTAGTTACAAATGTTCCATCTCTCTCACACGATACATCTGTTTCTCTGGCTAATCAGCAAGAGCAAGGCCCCATTGCAGGTCCAGGCACGGTATCATTAAGAAATCAAAATTTTTACTCCACTTTACGAGTTGAGTCCTCCAGAACATAAAATAAATCACATAATTGACAGCTTCTGTGCTATAACATTAGGCTACTGGGGTTCTCTTTTACAGTAACAACATCAACACACATTTATAAAATCTCTCAGGAATAGCAGAGCAGAAAGGAGACAAATCTTGACCAGCTATTCATTGGCCTTCCATTCCTTTCAGAAGTAAAGACCCCTTTGAGAACACATGGTTCCCTTCTTCTAAAAAACCTTTACAACTCCCTCCTCAGAACAGGTTACAGGGATTACTCTGTGTCAGATGTGTGGCAAAACACTGCTACATGAAGCAAAGCTTTTGCTGTAAAAGACAAAAGCCAGATTTTCTTCCATCATTACATTGAAATAGTAAATCACAGAATCAAATTGTCACACCTCAGAGAGGGAGTTCTGCCTTCCTGAGAGTAAAGGAGTAGATGATACAAATTTAGACCAGAGCCACGCAAGGAGCTCATTTCACAGCTTTTTTGACCAACATAAAAAACCACATTCCAAATTAATCTGAAGCATTCTCAGTATTCAGGGATAAATAAAATTTACATCATTCCAAAATACACTGCATAAGAAGAAGAGAGGCCATACAGTTGCCTCTGATAAATTTCATAGTAACTGAAGAAAGACATTAACTATAGTAAATAAGAAAGGAACAACTTACCCCATTCTGAAGATACAAGCTGAGTGGAAAGCTCCCAGAAGGCAGCAACCTCCACTTAAAAAGGTCTCCCTTAATGAGATTAGTGAGAGGTGGACCTTGGGTCCACTCCCTCTAATCACACAAGTGAATTGCTTGTACCTGTGCTCCCAGGGCTGGTCACACCTCTTCAGCAGGTGCTCAATCACTGTTTCAGGTCATGACCTAACAGTCCCCATACATACACTCAAGCCAGAATAAGGGATTATATTTCAGAAGCTTAAGAAATTTATCAAATCTGTACATGAAGCATGTAGATTGTAAGTTAAATGTTCATTGTGTATTTTGCAGAAAGAGTCACTAATTCTGTTTTTCAGGCAGTATTTGGATTAGTCACTGTTTAAAGCAGGAAAAAAGCACAGAAACACATCAAACTTTATGCACATACACTATCAAGTTTCCATTATAATTGCTCATTAGCGAAAAGAAAATTGCAGGATGGTTTATGACTGCTGCATATTTCTGCATTGATTTTAGACTGCAACTTAAGCATTCTGTAGATTTTTCTTTCAGTAGATGATTGTAGACCACACAATACTACAACCAAAAGACCTTCCGATGCAGATAAAGGAAGTTTTAGGGAGGATTAAAAAAGGATAGAAATTAAGGTGTTTTTTTCCCCCCTAATATGTTGTTAGGAGCCTCAAGCCACATTTTATGTATTCACTCAAGTCCCTGCAGGTTTGATTCCATTCTGGAATTATCTTGGTTCAGTTAGAAGGCACTGTGCTCAGATGAAATAGATAAATACAAAGGATAAGACAGTAATTAAAGGTTGCTTTTTCCCAGCTTTGACACGTCGTTTGTCCTTTTGAGCTCTACTCACAGCTACAGGACTGCAGTGACATCTCTCTCTCTGAGCAAGGTTTGCATCATTTAACCTGCCTCCATCACAGGAGAAAGTTGTTTGTGAGGGTGAATTATATGTGGGTATACCAAACAGGCAGTCATTGCAGCTACTGTACTTCAATTCAGTCCTCTCTTTTATATTGCTACCAACAGTTACTCCACAGCTATTTTCTTGCACTCTTCCAGTATCATCAACACCCCACAGAAAGAGTGTCTTTTCCCCCTGTGTTTTGTGATTGAAGTATCTCAGCTACGTAGCATGCTAAAACATAGAATTAGTGTTCCTGCAGGATCAACTGCACTGGATTAGAATTTCAACCCTAGATTAATGCTCTGAATTAATTTGCAACAAGCCCACACAAAAACTTGTAGTGATCATCTCATCACAGAGTGGAAAACGAGTTTAAAATCTTTCTTTTCTTCTGTATGGTAGTTCTGCTTTTTCATTCAGGTCACTGACTTAGAGAGTGATGGGAAGGAAAGGGTAAATCAGATTGCAACTCAGATTCCTATATTCTTTCCCTTTGTCTCTCACCAATTGTAGACTTTCCCATCATCAACTCCAATAGAAAATGAATTGTGACTCAATGACCTAAGAAAGTTCAAAGCTATTAAAACAGCAAATCAGCACAAGTGGGTGGGAGACAGAGCTAACAGAGAGCACATGCTACCATCTGCTCATTTGAAGGCTCATTCTCAGTAGTTCTGAGTGCTCCCGGTGCCAGCCGAAGCCAGGTAGAATGGCAGGAGATCAGCTCATCAGAAGATCAGGCCTGCTGATTTAAAGACTATCCTGAGGCATAGAAAGCCTATTAGTGGGATAAAAGAATGGAAGACGATGACTGTCAGTGAAAGTCGAGTGCTCTAGGAAAACAAGGGAAAGCTAGCAAAAAAATAGCCTCCTTCATACCAGATTCCTCAGAAAGATGTAAAACTCAGCATTCTAATAATCCAGGGGTAAGATACCTATCGGGAAGAAAAAAGGGATGAAAGTGGTGCAGTAATGTTGCAGAGCTGTTTTTAGGGTGACTGCCGAACAGATAGTTGATGGGAGCACCTAAGGGAATGCTATTGTGTCTTCCATCAAATAGAACCCATCTCTGCAAAGGGATGGTTTAGAGATTCTTCTGCTACTGCAGGAGATAAAGCACAAGCAGGTACGCACAGAAACACCCTGCAGCTCACATGCCCAGCTGTTCAGCCCCTTCCAAATCTGCATAAATATTATGAATTATATTTCACTACGAAGCATATGCTCCCTAGTACCCATATGTGATCTTGCTGTAAAGCCTTGATTCAAGCGAATTTCTCTTCCCTCGCTTAGTAATTGCCTCTCCTGCTGATAACAACAGTTCTATGAAGAGGACCCCAGTGATATCTTTATGCAATGTATTCAGTCTGAAAACCCTAAATACGTGCTAAATACTAAAAACACGTTACACATGCTTCTTCCTCATACAAATGTGAAAATGAGGCATTATATTTCAGTCTGTGTTGATAGACAGGAGAGATTCACTGCTCAGCCTTTTTGTCAGCCTTCCCTTTACCCTTTTTCATCCTCAAGGCCATTTAGCAGCAGGCATTTCTCTCAGCTGTATCCTGCTGCTGTTTCTCTATTGTGATCATTTTTCTCCACTTCTGGAAATGCAGAGGTAGTCTGAGTGAAGCAGACTGTAACCAGCGTGTGGCAGTAATAAAGTGCTCCATTCTATCAGATGCGGAACACAAACCTGTGAGAGAGAACAAGTTTGTACATTTTTTCATTTAAGATAAGAGCGTCTCTCTTAATAAGAAAGATAATAACTCTTATCACTTAATAAGAAAAGTTGGAACAGACATCTGGAAAGTGGGATGCTCCTAGGACCTGTAAGGAGCACTACACACAACTCTTCTTTTCAACATGACCTACACTGAAGAGCCTCCAAGCAGTGAACTCCCAATGCTTCCCTGTTGGTAGCTGCATTCTGAATGCAGGAAGTATAGTGCAGAGGGAGAAAAAGCACAACTGAATGCAGCCTCAGACCTCTTTATGTAAGCAGAGGCTTTCATCTAGCCAGAAAAACAGATGAAAGCAACATATTTAACCCAGGAGAATATAAGTTTCCTCTTGGAGACAGACACAGAGAAGAACAAGGGGATTCCAGAGGGTAAATACGGTATTCATAAGAGGCAGCTTAGAGAAAAGTGAGTGGAAAGGACGTGTCATTTTCAAGGAGTTCTTCAGAAAAGATCATCTTTAATGGTTCCCAGATCACTGAATCCCAAGTGCTGTGATAAGTTAAGTTGTTAGCATACTACATCCTCAATTACATAGCTTATCTCACCACTCCAACATCTAGTTCAGTCTCATATACTGCAGTAGAATATATTGAAAGAACAATGCTTTTAGTTGCTCATGAAGAAGGGGAGGATATAAGTGTATTGAATTGCTTCATTGTATTGTGCAATAGTGATTATCAGTTGTTACCAGAGCTGAATAGTATTTAGATGTGTTATTTTTACACTACCTTGTTGCCATCATTTAGATGCTTTGAGTTCTGCCTATATTTTTGTAATTAATCCACATTTAAGTTTCCACTGCCAGGGGTGGTTTCCATGGTGATATGTTAGGAGCTTCTCTCCTATTTCAATAAGATAGATCCCAAAAAACTTTGGAGTAAACACAATGATGGGTCCTGAGTGTGAAATGCACAAGATGTGAGTTCAGAAATTAAAGGCAGACTGGGTTTCCAGGTCTCATCCTTTTTCCCTCTGCAAGTTTCCTGATGAAAAAGCAATGATGTTATGAATTTAATCAACATTGTTAGTGAGCCCTAAGTTCCACATCACAATTGCACATTGACACTGGTTGCTACAGATTTAAAACAACTCGGTGAAAATTCACTATTGAAAACTATATTTTGATAGCCTAACTCATACATACAGCCCCACACATGCTTTGATATAAACCAGGAAGAAGCGGAGTATAGCTCCGATGTGCCCTGAATTGATGCACAGAATGAACAGCTTTCTACAATAAAAGAACTTAATACTGGGGCCACTAAGATTTGCATGTTACTGATGTTCATAGAACTGCATGCAAACTCTTGTGCAAAACTCCCACTGACATAGACAGGGAATGCCCACGTGTCATTAGTCAGAACACACACAGAGGAATTAATCAGCAATAGGTACTGCATTGACACTACACTTACTTAGTTGATACCTGCTAGTAGCTTTGTTACATGTATTTCAAGGACATCATAATCTCATCTTCCATGGAAGAACAAAACTGCTATTGTAAAAATCAACAAGGAATCTACTCCTCCTTGCTAAACAAGTGTCCCTCCTCTCAATGTCTTAGATGGGCAGTCTTTCACTCTCTGAATAACAGGATTATAAAACAGTCAGCACTGCCAAGGGCAAGAAATCAAGCTCGATGGCCTGATGCAATATGGCAATTCCTACATCGCTACTAGTAGCTCATTTCCATACAAAATCCTTCAAACAGCTCGACAAGAATCCCAGACTCCCTCAGATAACTCTGTCAAAAGAATTTGCATCACATGCAACATTTATTACGTCCTTCAGGCATTCCACATGATTTGAGTCTCACATTGGCATCTGTACAGGTCCAGGTGCATGCTGTATTCTGAGAGGCTCTGAAGGAATCCCTTAACAAAGGAGCTCTAAGAGGCAGCCAAGGGCCTAAGTAGCAACATGGTTGGTTGGGGTTGCATGGAGATTGTGAGACAGCATTAGCTGTGTGAAAATACCTTTTCAAGGCAAAAATTAAGACACGGTAGACATACTGCATTAAGGAACAGTCTGGCACACGGGTAGGTAATTGATTCTTAATGTTTTGTATATTTGTAAAAGGGAGCATAAGGAAGCAATTAAGCCTCCATGCTGCTTATAAGCTGTAGAGTTGATTTTTGAAAATCTGTCATATCTTATTTGATAGAAAATGAAAGGAGCTTTCAGCCTGCCAAGCCTTATGCTAAACCAAGTAGGCAGTGCAGTTTTGTTCTGACAGTATTTGTCACTGACATAGCGTTTGAAACCAAAATGTGCTCTCCCCACATGCTTTTATCATCAATTATCTTCCCTTCAATAAAACTGCAACTCTTAGACAGAAAACAATCCTACGCTTCTTACAAAAGGTGAACAGAACAGCAGCTGTTTACTTTAGAGAGTGCAGTTGCATCAGATCAGCTTCTGCTCCCCTCCAAAAAAAAGGAGCTGGGACTTAAAAAGCACCATGAGCTGCATTTCTGTCAGAATTCTTGTTAGGCTGCATTGTTTCCTCAGTTGCTGGAAAACATACAAAACAAATATTGGGGAAATAATAATAATAATAATTTCCTTTTCTCTGACTTCTTTTGCTTGTTTGTTTTGGTTTTAAGTACAACTGTATTCTCTTTGAAATATTGAAGTGCCTCTAATTGGAATTCCAAAATAAATAAACAAATAAACCCCAGTCAAACCCTACAGAAAGGAAGGAAAGCAGAAATGAAGCAGCTATCTTCTATTTTAATATGGTAAGCTGCCCTCCAGCAAGTATTTCCACAAAAGAAAGATGAGGATCTTACGAACTGAGAGGCAAGAAGCAGCATGCTCCATGTGCTGTGCTATAGAAATAATAGGAAAGGGCTCAATGCAGCAGCAGTACTTCATCTAATCTCATTTCCTTTGTGATACTGTCTCCATTTAGGCTTCATACAGGCTGTTACTTCTTCCTTTTCAGTAAGTTTTATTGAATCTTTGTCTAAGTCATTTCCTACTTGTTGGTGCTGAAATCTATTATTACACAATCTTGCTGAAGCTAATCATATAATGTATTCTACATACCTACATGCAGCAACTATCTCCCACAATCTCTTAAATGTCTGAGAATTACTATTCTTCCCCTTCATACAGTCCATCATAGGTAGACCATAGCCCTGGCTCTTGAGGGCTGAAAGAGATGCACTTGTAGCACATTGGTGGGCTTCTACTGTTCCAGAAAGTTGTCTACACTATAGTCTGGCCAGCACCCTTTGCATGATGTATCTGTCACTAGCCATGGCTCTGCTGGAGAGCACCTTATCATCACTTCATTGGACTGCTACGTATCTAACAAGGGTTATAGTCATTTGGCAGCATTCATCACTAGCTTCATCACAATGCTCCTTAATGGCTTCTGAACAGAATGCAAGTCCATCTGGTGCCCTGAGGTGAACTGACAAACTCATTCTGCAGCAGAGAACACAGCCAGCAGCTCCTTCTTAATTTGAGCTCATCTCCCTTTTCTGCCCATTAAAGCATTGCAAGCTCTACCATATTGGCTTTGCCTCAGCACAACTTTGCTATAAACATCATTACCTTCATTATTGTACTTAAAGCTCCACAATAGCACTAAAGCTGTAGGGTGGCCTTACAACTTTCCCTGCTTTTTCAGACAGTTTTTTGACCATGCTAAATCTTTAAGCTGTCACACAAATCTGCAAGTGCATCACATCTGGAAACACACTCAGTCACTGTTCTAAGCCACTTCTGCATGTCTTGAGTCAGCTGTAATTCCTGATAATTGTTGACACAGCTTAGCACCACATTAATTTTCTCTTCTTTGAGGCATCCTTGTGTTGCAGGAAAAGTAGCATCAAATGCAGCCTTCATGCTCGAAGTTCCCTCCAGCCCCAGCTTCTCTATGCAGTAAAACGCCTCTTGAATCAGACTGAAAACCAGAATTGGTTTTCTTTAGGAACGCTTCCAAAAACTGCTAGCAAAGCCTGTCAGGGAGATGATGCTTCTTTACTGTATTAGTTTCCTGAACTGTAAACTCACCAAGGAAAATATGATCTATACCTTCTAGAAATATTGAATAAGCATTACATTTATGACTTCTTGCCTGACGTTTTTGATGTGTTACATTTGTACGAGGCCCTTGATGATGCTCCCAGGACAAACATCAGAATATGATTATTGTTTCCTTTGACAATCTTTTTATTACAGTAGTTTATAGGTCATTAAAGACAATGTCTTTGACCTTGTTTTTTTTCTTTCTTTTTGAGATCTGAGTGAACAGTACAGCAACCTGTCAAAATACCATCTTGTCCATAATATGAAATAGCTTGTACACCAAGCAATTTTTATCCTTTGTGTATTGTTGTTTTTGAAAGAAGACATGCATAATAGTCTTCCAAAAGTTCAGCTGACAGCAATAGTTACGGCTAATGGAGGCAAAAAAAAAGGACACAGCCTTGTGTGGAAATCTGTCATTTTGACCTGACTGGATCATCTGCTGTGTTTTATTTTCATTGTGAACTTTCTATTAATACAGTCACAGCTTGTTACTGTCACAAGCAAAATGGTTATTATTTTAAGATCACTTTCATCTGGAGAGCAAATGTGAAGAGACTGCTTCAAAATGTCAACCACAACGTGGTGTAATTGATACCACAAAAGGAAGCGATTCCACCTTGAGGGACCTGAACTGCCCCAGAAACTGGGCCCATAAAAATCTCATGAAGTTCAACAATGTCAAGTGATGGGACAAGAGAGAAAAGGTACTAAAAAAAAATTAGGAAGACTTAGGTTAGATGTGAGGAAGAAAGTATTTACTGTCACAGCTGCCCAGAAAGCTATGGGTGACCCATCTCTGGAGTTGCCCAAGGCTGGGCTGGATTAGGCCCTGGGCAGCCTGAGCTGGTAGGGACACTGCCCACAGAAGGTGGTTGGGACTCAGTGGGCTTTAAAGGTGCCTTCCAACCTAAGCCATTCCATGATTCTATTACACTTGTTATCAACTTGCTTTGCAAGCAGAACTAGATTTCATGAATTAGTAGCTTAGCTAAAAGAAATTTCACCAGGCATCCTTATGATTTGCAATGAAAACAAGTATTAAATAATCATACAGGAATAGCAAGACAGATTTTACACATCTAAATGCAATCTTTAGTAATATGGGTCTTTTCTCATGCTAATAATACAATTGCTTAGATTTAGCAGCAGAAGACAATTGCATGTCATCAAGCAGTATAATACAAAATGAGAAACTTTTAATATCTGAGAAAAACGACATCATTAGCATTCATAGCATAGCCTATAATGTACCGTATTTCCATTACTTAAGAGTAGCATTTGTTTGATCTATTCAGGGCAATTCTGGATAGGGGGAAGTAATTCATGGACTCAATAATATTACAGCATCCGAGACCAAGAAGAATATCGCTCCCTTTGCTGCTCACCACAGAACGTCTGGGTACAGACTGCAAGGACATATTCATGTTTAATTATTATGAAAATGTCACGTAAAAATGAGAAAGGAGCTAAATCACTGTACTAAGATTTAAACTGGAAGCCAGTGAGGTTTTAATAACGCTCTATGAGTGAATTATGTTTCCAATAACACATAAATGTATTATGAAACTTCAGCCAATAAAAAGCAGTTTCCTACAGCTTAATGTATTTGAGAAGAGAATGGCTGTACTCATGGTAACAGAAATACCAATTATGAATCAAACACATAGTTTAATTCACTTTATTATAGCTGCAGTTATTAGGTTAAGGCAAAAGCCACGCTTAAATACTTTCCCTTCAGTTTGCAAAAGTGAAGAGGCAATGTTCATTTCCTCAAATTTATGGGAGCATAATAATTAAACCCCAGCACTTCTTTGTGGTACCATGAACCCTCTTGGCTCACCTCTCGTTTTAACAGCATTCCTGCCATGCTGCAGGCAACTTCATACCTCTCTCCTGCCACAGAAACAGCTGTTTCATCACATAACATTTCCCTTATGACACACCATAGCACCTGCAGCCACACTTCTGTACAGCATACTGGTTCAGACAGCTC
Organism: Coturnix japonica; assembly: GCF_054131305.1. Taxonomy (NCBI): domain Eukaryota; kingdom Metazoa; phylum Chordata; class Aves; order Galliformes; family Phasianidae; genus Coturnix; species Coturnix japonica. The sequence goes on from NC_140673.1 coordinate 19,335,751, forward strand.
CACAGTGGTCCTATTACAGAACACCAGCTGCTGTGCCATTGTGATAGCTTATTAGGGGGGAAAAAAAGGGCAAAATGTTACATGGCAGTGAAAGGTGAGCAAAATAAGTGCAGTAAACAGGCCTGTGAACACCAAGATCTCACATCTTAATGTCCAAACCCCTCATAACACAGCATCTCATCTCCAGAACCCTCAAGACAGCACACAAGCCCAATCACACAGGCCTTCAGGTTTACTCATCCAACTTCTCTGCCCCAGATGACTAGGGTTTCCACAGCCTCTGACCACCTCTGCAAAGGACGCAAAGGGAAGATGGACACAATTCCAGCTGGTTATCCACACAAGAGGAGGAGAGTTTGAAAGACCAGAGTAATGGCAGGAACAGGCTGAAGGCTGAGAAGAGGTCTCACCTTCCAGGCTCCAGACCCCATTGAGGTAATTCCACTTAACTCCAACCAAACTTCTTTGAAGAAGCAATGTGCAGGTACACATAGAAGGGGAGAGTAAACATGTCCAAATAACTCTTATATTCTGCTATTCCTTCCTACAACACTAAGAAAAACAAACCACGCTTGAAGAAAAAATAAAGAAAAGCATTCTGAAGCCTTACCACAAACCTATTTTGTTCTTCAGTTAACCAACAGCTATCCATTCTCCTTGCCTGGCTTTAAAGACAGCAGCTGCTAGGACTTGCCCTCCAGCCTGCTCAAGCTGCAGAAGTTTTGTTACAGATACCCCTGAAAAATGCAAATTTCAGTTGAAAGTTACTTCACTTTAATCCTGCACATTGAGCATTTAAAAATATACCCGTTACTTAAGATTTAAGCAATACATCAAAATACAAAAGCTGAAGTTTATGTTTTATTAAGGCTTTTATAAAAGGACAGTTCCATTCATCCCTTCATTTGTTGAAATAGTCAGTTACAACTCACTTCAAGTCCTTGGTCATTTCCCTATTGCATGTTCAGCTTCCACCTTGCTTCTTGGATGCATTTCTAGCAGAAACTCCTTCCTATTTGAAAGCCTCATGTGTTTAAAGGAGCAAGGGCCCCATCAGCACTCATTTCTGTTCACTCCCCTCTTGCTGTAGGGGTAACAGATCTTTCCAGTTCTTGTAGGTCCATAATTACGAATACAAAAAGTACAATGCATCAGCACAGTAGGAAACGTGAAACTCTGTACTTTTTTGTTTGTGGAAAAAGTTGCACAAATCCTGCTGGTATTAAACATCCAAAAGGCAAAAAGATCCAGGTGCAAGATATACAGTGAAATCCTGGCTCCTGGTAGACCCTCACTTGCAGGAAAATCACATACATATTCTAGATACTTAGTACTGCTTCCCCTCATGACAGCAGCTCTAGAGAACAGGTCCAGTCAAGCCAGGTAAAGACACACAACTTCCCTCTCTCAACTGCAGCATACTTGAAGATCCAAGTTTCACAGTCAAGATATTGGATGAAACTTAGCCAGACAGACAGGATAAAAATCATCGGAAGGTCTTTCTGACACATCCTTGTTCAGTATTTTGTTTGCTAGTCACATTTGTGGCACAGAGGTACACAGAAAAGGACTACAGAATACTTCTTGGTTTCAGAGGCATGGGACTGGGAGATTTCTACATATCCAGTCAGTAGAGTTCAGAAAAAAAAACAAAACACAACTTTGCCTTTATGGTGTCAAATTTACTTCACAGCAAGGTTACTGCAATTCAGCAGTCTGTGCTGATGCCTCACAGAGGCCAGAATAACACTCTCAGCTGCATTTCCAGTTCTCCTTCTCATCAGTGTCTGGGTGGGTGCGCACCGAATCCTAACACAAGGAAAACAAAATACAAGAGGTTTCAGGTTTGCCATTTTCATTTCTTCCTCTTTAGTCCTTACTGAGAAGGATCAAAAAAATGCCAGCTGTCCCTTTCACCCACATGGCCAGGAGTGTTATACAAGCCCAAAACCACAGAAGGTATTTTGCCACTGAGAGTTGCCCCAACACATTCCTGTCCCATAGTTCCATCTCTCTTACCACTACGAGATTTAACTTGAATGATCTTGCTTAGGAAAGAGAGGGAGCTCCTCAGCCAGGCATCTGTCATCCTGGTTGCACAAGGCACTCTGCTGGTACAGGAATATTATTTACCTGGGTTTGAAGTTGGTGACGTTTCAGCTGCCTATAGAACTGCAACACTGTAGGATCAGCTCTCACTACTTTTGGGTCAAAATCCAGAACACGGAGACCTGCAAGGCTACGGGCTCGGGAAAGGGCTACATAAGCCTGCCCACTTTCAAAGACACGAGACAGGGAGATTTCCACAGAATCTAAAGACATGCCCTATCAATGAGAGGGAGAAATTAGTTACGCAGGGGAAAAAAAACAAAACAAAACCACAACCCAACAGAACACCATGTTGTAGCAGTACTAATATATCCTATGAATTTGTCAAAAAGGTACCATCCCCAGTGTACAAGCTTGATATGAAAGGTGGCCTCTTATTTATTTAAGTAAAAGATGGGAACCAATAGAACAAAAAAGAAGGGTTTCCCAGTGTCATTAAGTTGAAGTCAGACAAGGGAGATTCTTTCAGTATCTAAAAGGAGACTGTAAGAGAGACAGGGACAGATTCTTAGCAGGGTCTGTTTTTATAGGACAAGGGGAAACTGTTTCAAAACTAAGAGAAGAGAGACATAGATTAAACAAGAAAAAAAGTTGCTCATTTTTTGTACACAAAAAGGGAAAAAGGGTGATGAAGCACTGGAACATGTTGCCCAGAGAGATGGTGAAAGCCTCACCCCTGGAAACACTGAAGAGCTGGATGGGGCCCTGAGCACCTGATGGAGATGTAGGTATTCCTGTTGTAGAAATGCACTCACCTGGCTCTTGTGAATGGAAATGGCCCATGCCAATTTTAGGGGCAACTGCTGGCGACTCAGATGAACTCCTGACGGCCCTTTGAAGAGCCACCTCTCCATTTTGATAACTCGTGTGACTCCACAGAGAAACCTCACCTTGGGCAGCCCTGTGGGAATGGGAACAGGAGGAAAATAAGAACATGTTCCCATCGTTCATCAGCAGGAAGCCAGAAGATTTAAGAACAGTTTTTCCTCTTCCTCATGCTAGTATTTCATTAATTTTTAGGGCTGTATTAAAATATACATATCCCATATCAAAACAGAACAACCCACCCCATTCATTAAGTAGGATGTTTTGAAACAACATCTGGGACACGAGCAGGGGAGTTGCATTCAGCTAATTTATCAGTTGAGATACCTGCAGTGTATATTTTCTCTGTAACAGTTCAATGCTCTCTAAGGGGAAAAAAAAGCTACAACACATCAGGACTTGATTCAACAAGTCAAATAAATGCAAATGAGTATACAGATCTGAATAATAAAGGAAGCAAACACAGGATGCCTAACAAACTGCTGAAGCACCACCTCACTTGACAGCCCAGGAGAACCACCAACACTTTGCCGTGAAGAAGCTCTTTTCCCTGCTTTCCCTCACATTATTCTCAACAAACAGTAAAGAAAATTAACAAGTCATCAGCACAGCAGTAATATTTTTTCAAATGAAGTTTACTTTACCCTTCTGTTCAGTTTCAAATCCTACAACAACTCCTCGTGCTCCATTCACCAGCCCTTGAGACACGTCCAGATTCTTAGCTAGCATTACCTACAGAGTAAAAGGAGAGGGGAAAACAAAGCCCTTATTGTACTGGTTTTCTAGTCTGTTCAGTCACTTTCAGCTAAGCTTCTAGCCAGAATGTATAAGCATAGTCACATCATTCTATTGCAGATTGGAGCACAGTCTCTAATTTAACTGCTGCAGCTTCACTAAATACTTTCCACCTGACTTTCTGTCCACAGCTGCAACCTCAGATCCAGGAAAGAGATTTTTCCCTCCCAAATGTCAACAAGCCTAAATGATTGTGGAAAAAGCAGAGGAAAACCTCCCCAAGGCAAAGCATCACCCCATGCTGCTTCTTCAACATAATCCTGCATCCTTTTCACTCTGACATCCTCAGAGCAAGATAACCAGTACGGAATGTTTGGCAATCTATGCCTTACTCTTACTGGTCAGGAAGACTCCTGTACCCAAAGCTGAGACACCAAGCAAGGAACCTGCAAGATCCTGCTTCTGGGCCTGACAAGAAATATATGTCTAAGTCATTGTGGTCACAGGACACACACTTGTGCTCAAACCAAGTCAATCCTTTGCCTGGGTTCCGAGCAAGAAAAATAGTGAGATCAAGCTAGTCTGTCCAGTCTTGTATTGGCTTGGCATAGCTGTTCTATGCAGAATCTGTATTTTACAAGTTAATCTATATTTAGCTGTTATACCTTCATTTTGCTTATGCCATTTGATCTGCTGGTCTTTCCCAAACAAATGTGTACACACACTCACCTGAGCTCCAACCTTTAGCTCAACTCTACCACCCACAGGACACTGAGCATCAATTAACTTCACTAGCATTGGGTCACTGTCCAAAGCCTCAAAGGTGTGCAGATCTCCTATGAAGAGGAAAGAAAAAAAAAATAAAAGGTAGCAACCAATTACAACTATCAGACATAAGCTACACAGTATTTTCAGGAGGCTCAGCATTCATTTTTTGCAGCAGCTCCTCTTATAATGACAGAGGAGAATGGATGTTAAGAGTCTTGGGTGTAAGCTTGACATATCTAACAGCAGAAAGCTCACTGTTACCTCCCTTCCCAACGTACCTGCCAGAGCATTAGAAGGTTTGGAAATTAAAGACCAGCAGTAAGCAGGATCTGACCAACTACCATTTCAAGCACATGACCAGTTTCATTCCAGATCTCCAAAGAGGACTAGGGAGGAATCCTTGGGCCGAATGGGCCAGGAATTAAATGAACCTTAATTCAAACAGTGTCTGGTTTTGTGCATGGACTGTCTGAGGTTCTATAGAAAGAATAATAAGGGGCATAGATGCAGTATCCACCACATCTCACAGAAAGCAATCTGCTCACCAAGAAACAATAAGGTATATTTAAAAGGGGGGAAAAAAAGCCAAGGTAACTCAACTCCAACATGTACAGCTCAGGCTGTGACAAAACATCACCTCCTCCTATCACCAAATTATCCCCACTCAGAGCTCAGCCCTGAAGCCAGCAGCTTTCTGCACAGAACTCACCTGGGAGCTGTCGCAAACGTCTCTCGTTAGTCAGTTCTACATCATCTTTGTGGGTGCAGAGCCGTGTAGCCAGGATCCCATCACACTCGGACCTGTTAGTAGCTGTCTGCATCAGCAGCCTGATAACCTCCTCTGTGCACCTGGTGACCAGGAAGAGGGTATTGTTATCTGAAGTGATCAGGGAGGTCTTGAGCAGCTGTGACTTCCACGGAGCCACATCAGGTTTTAAAGCTCTGGTCTCTAGAGAGACTGGAAGACAAAAGTAACTACAGAAAGTGTAAGAGTGTGTCCCAGCCCATCCCCAGCTCAATATCCCTTGCATTCTCTATGAGAAGTAGCAAAAGGATACTCCAGAGAGTATTTCTTCCTCACCCAGCAGCATATTATAGACCCCTTTACACCAACTAAGTCATTCGTAGGTATTTCCCCCATCCACACAGCCCTCACAGGGCACGAGGGAGAGGTGAGCAATGGCTCCAACAGCAGGTTCCCAAAACAGAGCCGAGTTTCTGCTCACCTGCCTAAACGGACTGCGCTTAGCAGTGAAATGAAGGTCTTGTCGGTCTGTCTTCGCACTTCTGTCAGCTCCATGTTTACGTGGATGCACTTCCTCCAGCTTTTTGCCTGGTAAATCATTCTCTTGTTAAGAAAGAACACGTGAATTATGAGGATAAGCTTAGGGACAGCTTTGTACCTGGAAGCAGAATGTGGTTTCCTCATTCACTTTGCAGACTGGGGGCAGCTGTAAGAAGTCCCCACAGATGATGAGCTGAATTCCTCCAAAAGGCTCATCTCGTTTTCTCACTGCCCTGAAAGGGAAGGAAGAGACATTTTGAATGTCCTCCAGCGCCCAAACACAGCCAACTCTCGGAAGTTATTTCTCAGTCTGTGAGCAGGCTCCATCACCCTCATTAGAAGGCTTATTCTTAGCTGTGTCAGAAGAATTAAAATAATTAATCAACATTATAACAAGGCATTCATTTTTCTTTGTCTATCCAGCCAAAGCACCACTGCCAGTCTTTGTGATTCAGTAGCTGTTATAACACAGCTGCCTCTCGCTCCTCACTGTTCAGACAGCTTTCACATGGAGCCAGAAAGCACAGGAAGCTGGAATGCATCTTGGAGTCACAGTTAACACAGCAAGCTTAGTTGAAGTAGCAACAGAGAACTGATAGGAATGGTATAAATAAAAAACTGTGCCTTATAGAGCCCTCAGCTCTATGACCAGCATTTGACTCTATGGATGGAACCTACAACCAGAACAGACACAGCTGGGAGGATGGAGACACAATCAAAACCTGTCTCACAAAAAAAACTGCCTTAATGTTGGCTGCAATTTCAGACTTCCCTTCTGACAATCCAGCCGACTGCTTCATATCCAGCAACAAAACCCTATGAAGGAGGCAACCTGAAAGCACAGGGAAATTCACTTCCGTTGTTTGACCTGACTACTAACCTTGCCACAGCCTCCAGCTTGTCAAAGAACTTGCCATCCACCATGGAGATCTCATCGATGATTAAGCGTTGGCAGGCCAGCCAGTGCTGCCTCACCCCGGGTCTCTCTGCCAGCTGGATGCACTGCTCCAGTGGTGCCTTCCCAGAGCCTATACCTGCATGGGGAGAAGCAAGCAAACTCTAGGAAGTTCTGGACCCTTTGGGATGAGAGCAGAAGCCCCCAGCCCCTTGTTGCTTGGTCAAACGTTACCTGCGAAGGCATGAAGGGTGGTGCCGCCAATGTGGCAAGCTGCCACTCCAGTGCTGGCTGTAGCATAGGTGCTGTTTGGAGGGAGGGAGCCCACAATCTTCTTCAGCAGGAATGACTTCCCAGTTCCTGGAAGAGATAAAGAACACCGCTCTTACCAAGGCATCACAGGGGCTGCAGGGGACCTTCACCTCAGGGATGCAGAGAGCATCAGTTTGGCACTGAGGTCTTCACCCAGACCCAGCCTCTCACCTGCACAGCCAGTGAAGAAGACACTCTTCCCACTGCGCACAGCTCCCAGCACTGCCTCCTGCTCCACTGACAGCCGGGCAGGGGGCCGCCTCTCCACACGAGGCACCTGTGGGATGAAAGCATGGCAGGCTCTTTGTGAAGAACTGAATAATAGAATCATACAGGTGGGAAAATACTTTTGAGATCACCCAGCCCAACCACCAACACAGCCCACCATACACACTGACCACAGCTTCATGACACCTCCAGGTTTGACAACCCCACCATCTCTCTGGGCAGCTGTGTCAGTTCATCACTGCTCTCTGGGAGAAGAAACGTTCCTAATATCTAACCCGAACCTCCTCTAGCACAACTTAAGGCCATTCCCTCTCATCCTATTGCTGTCACCCAGGAGAAGAGGCTGATCTCCACCTGACCACAAGCTGCCTTCAGGGCACTGCAGAGCAACAAGGAAGCTCGGGGGAGATCTCTTCTCCAGACCGAGCAATCCCAGTTCCCTCAGCTGCGCCCAGTAACACCTGATGCTCCAGACCCCTTACAGCCACATTGCCCTTCCCTGGACACACTGCAGGGCCTCGACGCCTCTATTGTATTGAGGAGCCCAGAACTGAACGCAGCTGCACCGTTGCTGACCCAAGCTGGGATGCCGTTGGCTTTATGGGCCGGCTGGTCACGCTGTTGGTTCCCGTTCAGCCGCTGTCAGAATCACAGAATGACCCGGGTTGGAAGGGACCTCAAGGATCATGTAGTTCCAACCCCCCTGCCTGGCAGGGCCACCAAACATACACCTTTACTAGATCAGGTTGCCCAGGGCCCCGTCCAACCTGGTCTTGAACACCTCCAAGGACGGGGCATCCACAACCTCCCTGGGCAGCCTGTTCCAGGGCCTAACCACTCTCCTAGTAAAGAACTTCCCCCTAACATCCAACCTAAATCTTCCCTCTTTTAACTTAAAACCATTTCCCCGTGTCCTGCTATTGTCAGCCCTTTTGAAGAGTTTACTCCCCTCCTGGGAGTAAGTTCCCTTCAGGTATTGAAAGGCTGCAATGAGGTCACCCCGCAACCTTCTCTTCTCCAGGCTGAACAAACCCAGCTCCCTCAGCCTGTCCTCATAGTGGAGGTGCTCCAGTCCCCTGATCATCTTCCTGTCCCTCCTCTGGACCCTTACCAAACTCTCCATGTCAGCTCGCCCTTCCCCACCCGAGGCCTCACCTGTGCCGGTCTCTCGGCTCCGGCCCGGTCCCGCAGTGGCCGCATGTCTCTGTCCTGCAGGGGGCTGATCACGGTGAACGCAGGCTGCGGGCGGTGCAGCAGTCGGGGCTGTCTCGGCGCTCCCCTCGGCCCGGCGGCCAATTTGACCTTCATGATGCGGAGGAAGCGGCGCAGCGCGTGTGGCGGGCAGTCGGACAGCAGCACCTGGGCGCCGCCCGGACCCACCCGCACCGCAGCGCGACCCTCCCCCGCGAACCGCGTGAACAGCCGCACGGCGTCACCGCTCAGCACCCAGCTGACGGCCGCCCCTTCCCCTCCGCCTCCAGCCACACGCAGCACCGGCTGCCGCAGCTCATCGCGGCCCAGCAGCACCGTGGCTCCCCGTAGCACACGCCGCGTTGTCCCCGCGTTCCCGGGCAGCGGCCGCTCCAGCACGGCGGTGCAGCGCAGCTCCGCGTCCCCCATCGCGGACACGCCGGCCTCGCTCCGCCGCTATTTCAAACTCGCCGCGTGGAGCCGCCGCCCAATCGGCGCCGGGAGCTTTAATTCGACACGTAATAGGAGGAGACAGGGGAAACGGGAGGAGGAGCCGCATGTTGCCGGGCAGCGGAACGCGGAGCCATGTCTGCTCGCAAGGAGAAGGAGCCGCCGGACGCGGTGCATCTCAACCGGCTGCTGTGCGAGAGGGTGCGCAAGGAGCTGCGCTGCCAGCGGCTGCACACAGAGCACTGCATCAACCCGCTGCGCCGCGGTGAGCGCCCTGCTAATGGGAAACGGAACAACGAGGTGGAGGGGGGCAATGATAAAGAACCCGCAGCCGGGGGGGATGCTAAGTGCAAACTGAAACCCGTCACCCGCGTGGTTGTGTTGCAGTTCACACGGTGGCTCAGAAGCCCATGTCCTGGCACGACAACATCGAGGAGCCTGCGGATGGTGAGCGTGGGTGGAGGAGCACGAGAAAATAACCCCTGCCCTCCTGCTGCTGTTGGGATGGATTGTGTTGTCCCGCTGTGACGCAGCCCTAGGTTTGCAATCAGGCTTCATTGATATCGATGTCCTTTAACCAACAGCCAGGTTTCTGAATATTATCCATGAAGCAGTGCTGGGGCCAACCAAGAAATATTCAGAGCCACAAACAGAGAGCCAGGAAATAGGCTGGAACACGAAGCCGCTGGTGAGTACAGTGTGTGACAGACTGAGAACAGGGTCTGGTGCAAGAATGTGATTTGTACAAGGCTGCAATGCTCACAGCCAGCAAGATTGTCAAGTTAAGATCTAAGGAGACTCTTCACCATGATGGAGCCTTGTCCATGTAGAATCAGCGGTCTTGCTTTGCAGAACTTACATACAGAACATCTACAAAGACAACTGACCCAAGCACGTTGCCAAATGCCAAGCTGGGGGTCAGGGCTGCTCCTTAGAGCAGCATTGAGCTGAGTGAACAATGCCAAGTGATGTAGATAAGCATTGTGTGAAAAAAAGCATGCTGCAGCTTTCAAACAAATTGAAAGCAGAAACAACAACATGAATAATCAGTTCAGCACATCTGAGGCACAATATACTGATAAAATTCATTTGGAGAAACGTGAATAAGCAGGAGGATGGAGAACCTTACTAACAGGATGACATCGATCATATCTGTGGCAGCAACTGATTTTAATTAAATCGCTTATTTAAACAGCTTAATTGTTTTCCAGATCGATGTGGACCGCACTGATCGCAGATTCTTCTTCCCACACCGGAAAACTATGATCACTGAGCAAGTGGCTCCTGGGGCGTTTCTGAAGAAGCAGGAGGAGAAGCAGCAGAAGTAGAGTGGCAGAGCCACACAGCATAGAATGAAGTAGCTAATGGCAGCTAATGTGTTAGGCCAGGGTTGTTATTAGGTGAGTCTGGATTTTTGGTAAGAGAAAATTGCAATTAAAAAAAGGGAGGATAGAATCCAACTGTCCAGATCTGCAGCCTTACAGAAATAAAAGCATTTGTAAGACGGCTGCATGTGTCTCAGACAACTTAGTGTCATATCAGCAACGTGACTCAGAATTCCAAGTCCCCAGATACATACTGTAGAAATACAATTCTAGTCCCCAGATACGTAGCCGTGGAAAAAGCTGTCACAATGAAGGGAACACAGGGCTGAGCTCAGCACTGCTCATAACAGAACTAAATACAGATCAGACACAGGAGCTCTGTGTAAATTATTTAATGTGCTCACACAAACATTTAAATAGCAAACAGCTCTTCAATGAAATGGACAACGAGAACAGATTAGTGATAAGGCACTAGTTTCCACTGACTTGTTTCTTGCCATCTGGAAGTATTCAGGTTGCTTCACAGTTGGCTGCTTGAAGACAGCAGAAACACCTTCCAGCGTACAAAGACATAAGAGCCCCCCTGGGGAGCACGGTCCTCTCAGCCTGCTCGGCTCTTCATTTTCTGCCGTGCTCTCTTCCCAGGTCTCTTCTGCAAAGAGAGAATAAACTCTAATGTTTAATTTCATGTCCTCAGGATTTAGTGTAGCACTGCAGCATCAGTACCTCTGGAGAGACTTTGGGACACGTGGCAACATACATTACTTGCTAAGTTCCCCACTTATTTCCCTGTTCAAACCCCATATCACTGCCCGCAGCCCTATCCACAATCAAATTATGTTATTTCCAGATGCTGAAGGTACTAATCACGTACTCAGGTGTCCCACCCAGACCAGGGAGGGCTTCCCAACCAACAACAACCACTCACACTCAAGATTTTACTTACATTGGCAGCTTTCTTTCCTCCTTTTCTTGGGCCTTTGTTGTGAGCCACTTTTGACTTGAAGCTGGATACATCATTAAAGCTGTCCTTTGTGTTCCACTTCGAGCCCTTTTTCTTTCCACCAAAACCAAACTTCTGATCCTTGTATCGTCTTTTGGCATTTGGTCTGAAAAACAACACTGCTGCATCACCACTTACACACCTTTCCTTGGGAAGCTCTCAAGAAGGAAACAAGTATCTGCTGACAGATTCCCATCAGCTCTCATAGAAGTTTCCCCTCTGATAAAGGGGAAGAAATTTCACATTTCAGTCTGTATTCTAATAGGCCACAGTTCTCCTCTCTAGGGACAGAAAGTCATTTGGGACTTATTTTTCACAAGCAGTAATTTACACAGGTTTCCTGTCATACAAAACTCCTACAGAGCTCGAAAAATCAGAGATTCTGCCTTTAAATATCTTTCTTTTCTAATCTCACCCTTTCTTCACTCGCCGATTTGCACCGCCTTTCTTATTCCCCTGAGATGAAGTCTGTTCTTCATCCAGAAAATCCAGCTTGTCAGTGAGACCTGCAAGAGCAAGGACAAAACAGCTGCTCAGCTACCACCACAGAAACCAATTTTTCAGCCTAAATAATAGCAACAAATCACCCTCACCAAGGGTGAAGACCAAGGATTTTTTCTGCCACAAGTGTGTGGTTGTGTATAGCAGCAACCTTTCAAGCTTATTGCTCAGCAGCAGAAATGACATCACATATCACAGTGCCTTAGACTCCTGACACATCACAATCCCCATTTAGTCTCTTAGACAAGTTAACTTTACCTTTCTGATACTTCTTGACTGCATTTAACATATTTTTTTTCTCCTTTTGCCTCCTCTGTAGAATCTCTATTTGTACCTGAGAAAAGAGGCAAGATGTTAGTGTTGTTTTTCTCTAGCACCCCATACCTTCTTTAGGCCCTGGTACCCCACCACTGTCTCCCTCTAAGGCAGCTTGACAAAAGGTCAGAGAGATTCCATTTTATCCTGCCTCCAGCAATCCCACTTTCTAAGCTCATTTAGGCTCTTGATTCATGTTATAGACAGGTCCCTTTTGTAGCTCCTCCTCACCTTCTTGCCATATTTTCTCATTGCACGGAGCTGTTTCGCTTTCTCAGACTTCTCCATGGCTTCCTGCTTACTCTTAAGCTTCTGCCGAATCTTTTTAGAGGAAAAGGAAGAAAATTAATGAGTAATGCAAAGGAAAGCATGAGAACTTTAAGATGTCTGTGCAGTTCTGAAATCAGTAATTATATAAACAATATCAACGAAGGCAAAAAGAAAATCTGCCTCAATCAGATAATTTCTCCATAATCACTGCTACCTGTCCAACTTAACACCCTCAGCTGAAAAGCACTGAGAGCCTGAATACACCAAATATAAACTAGGGGAAAAAATAAAGGATCATATTAATGCCTTCACTCACTACAAGTTTTTTCACCGTTACATATATGAAGAAAATTTAATTTTTAGTACTAATTACATGTGGGACACCATGTAAACCACTCTTCTATTTACACTTCCAGCCTGTTGTGGAAGTCTCTACACTGCACAACAGCCCTTGTATACAAACATTGTCATAGGCCTTTGTCAAAAAGATTATGGCAATTATTAAGGACCACATAGTTAATGCTTAACACAGACTTAAAACCAACACACAGTACAGGAATGAAAGCTATTATTCATGGCACGTACCTTCTGCATCTGCTGGTCTGATTTGGCCATCTCTGCAAAGTAATCATCGGGCCTTCTGGTGGGAACATGGAGCTTACGCAGCCTCGGTAAGGCCTCCAGCACTGCTGCCTGTGCCTGCCTGTAACTGGGGAGAGAACAGAACAGCAGCTCAGTGATGGGGCACCAGACAGCTCAGGTTTTACACATCATACTGTAAAATACACAGCAAAGAGAACTACACATCCACGTAGGTAAAGCCATCCTCTGTTAAAGCCATAGTGTTGCAATCCAGAGACTCCCTAAAGACACTTTTAAGCAACAGATGGAGGTTTGTTGCAAGGGGAGAAATTACTCCCTGACAGGGATCAGATTAAATATATTAGCATTTATTTGTAGTTATTTTGTAAAACGTTTGGAATCATCAGATGTAGCATAAGATGGGCCAAGAGCCCAGTGATAAATTACAACATCCATGTGAAACCAGACACCAAGCATGCAGCAGTGTGTAGAGAACCTATGAAGAATCTCTTTTTCCGCTTACAAACTCATCTCCCTCTGGAAATCATTCTCAGGATCAACAGCATCTTTGTTAGCATCACTTTGTGAGACAGACTCCACAGCATCCGCAATTGGATCCAGCGTCACATCCAGCCTTTCCACCCAAGCCAGTTGCTGCTTGAAGTCAGACAGACACTGCTTCAAACCATCCTAGGAAAGGGAAGCACAGCTCTGAGCAATGAGATGGTTATGGTTGGATTAGATGATCTATGGTTGGACTAGATGATCTATGGTTGGACTAGATGATCTTCTAGGTCTTTTCCAACCTTGATAATTCTATGATTCTGTGATTCTGTGAGACACACGAACAGCAAAAGTGAATACCCAGGTCACAGAATAGGCTCCAGCTGCTCCTCGTTATCTTTGTGGCCCTCTGCTGGTCTCTCTCAATCTGAGGAGCAGTTCCCCTCGTGCCGCGGCCCAACCCACCCTTCCAGACCTCAATGCAGCTCCATCCCCGCTCCCCCCCGTCCCGTCCCGTCGGCCGCCCCTCACCACATCGTTGTGTTTCTTCGGCTGCCCCTCCAGCACCACGTTGAGCCCCGGTTTCAGCTCTCCCTTGGCGAAGGCCTCTTGGAGCTGCGGAGAGAAAGCGCTCAGACCGGGTCGCCGTGCCCTGAGGCGGCTCCGGGTTGCAGTCCCGTTACCGGGTGTAGGGACGGGCTCACCTCCGAGTCCGACAGCGAGGAGTCCTCGGAATCCGAGCCGTCAGACCCCGAGCTGTGCCGCTCCATGCCGGACCGCTCCATGCCGCCCATCCTCCTACCGCCGCTTCCGGGCACACACACAAGCGCACTGTCGTCACATCCGTCAGCCTCGGAGCCGCGGTTGCTACGGGGACGGCGTTGGCGTCATGGCGGAGCCGGAGGCGGCGGCAGAGGTGGAGCCGGTGGCCGTTTTCGGCTGCAGGCCCGGGGTGTCCGGCGGCCTGTGCTTCCTGGAGGAGCATCTGGTGCTGCACGCGGCGGGGGCGGCCTGCGCGCTGTTCCACACCGAGCACAGATGGCACAAGTTCATCCCAGGTCGCAGCTCCCCCCGCCCGGCCCCGCCGCCTTCACCGCCGCCCGGTCCCGCACTGATCCCTCTCTCCCCTCCGCAGGCCGCGACAAGAGCCAGGGTGTGCGGGCGCTGGCCGTGAGCAGCAGCGGGCGGTACATGGCCGTGTCCGAGACGGCGGAGGAGGAGCCCACCCTGACGGTGTACGAGATGACGGCGGCGCCGCCGCGGCGGCGGAGAACATTGACGGCCGCAGAGCTGCCGGTGAGAGAAGTGGCGGCCTTGGCCTTCTCCCCGGACGGCCGGCACCTGGTGGCTCTCACCGAACCTCCCGAGGCGCATCTCGTCCTGTGGCTGTGGGAGAAGCAGCAGCTGCTGGCCGTGCTGCGCCTCAAGGACAAGGGCAGCGGCGTCTGCCAGGTAACGGCCGCTGGGGGCAGGTTCCATCAGTACACACCCATTTACACTAGTTAAAATGCGGTATGGTAAGGTTTGGCTTTCCTGAAATACAGAAATTCTTCCTGACTTCTAAGAATGGCTGGCACTGTTCAGGTAGATGGCAGCAAAGATGTATTTTTACCTTGCTTGATCCTGAAGGGCAGGGACAGCTCCCTCTTCCATATTACAGTGATACAGAAGGCTTCTTAGATTAATAGAATTAACGTATCCATAACATCACGTGTCACATTGATAAACACAGTCCTGAAAGAGGGAAAAGTGCAAAGTGTATTTCTCAGTCTCTTCTACATTTCTCTCTTTTTGTTCCATAGGTGAGCTTTAGTCCTCATGACAACACACAGATTTGTTTGACTGGAAATGGCTTTTTTAAACTCTATAAATACAGTGAAAGGACTTTGAAGCTGACAAATCTACAAAAGGGAGAGCCACCGAACTACTTGTGCCATGCCTGGCTGTCTGAGGGAGAAATCGTATGTGGCACTGCCACGGGCAAACTTTGCCTCTTTGAAACTGGAGAGCTGCTCTGGCAGATAGATGTAGGGTATAGAAAACCACCCAAGGAACTACAAGAAGGCAAAAAAGATGATGAGAGGTAAATCTTTGCAGAATACTTGTCCATGGCTTATTGCAGGCCATTCGCTTCTTTCTTGTCCAGTTTGTGGATAGTTTATAACATTTTTGATGCTGCTAATATGTTTGTTTTGTCTCTTTTATTCTGAAGACTTTATACATTTCTTGCTTGCAGCTATTCTGATGTCCCTAGTGAATCGACCTCTGAAGACAGTGATTCACTACAGGATATACCGCCTCAAATATCTGCAGTTGCAGCTTATTCCAAAGGCTTTGCATGTTCGACTAGCCCAGGGGTTGTTCTTATGTTTGAGAAGACCAACGGTAACGGTGCCTACAAGGAGAGTCAAGAAATCTGGGTAGGGAAAAAAAGCTTTTGCAAGCAATTTCAAAGCAGAAGCCCATTTTTGAGGGCAGGAGGGCTGCTTGTGATTCAGTTATTAATGATCACTCTTAGCACAACATTAAAGTCCATTATAAGCATGAGCTAAGTGCCCCAGTGATGTAAAAAGGAAGGGATTTGCCAGAGCTCACACTGAAATTCAGTGAGAGATGAACTTTTGCAAGGTAGCTCTCATATTTCATACATGAAATATGCTTTGAGGTTGCTAAACTTCTGGAAACCTTCAAGAAACCTGTATTTATGGAGGCACTGGAGCAAAGAAGTAGGCTGCATCAGTTATGAAAAACTAGACTGATTGTTTGCTTTTTATGCAAGCAAAAGCTAATGCATCTTTTTAGGTAATGCATCTTCCCCTTCAGATATTCATTACAGCTTTAGCAAGACATGTGCACTCTTAAGTAATCTACTGAGATTTCTAATTGTCCCATAGGAGCTGTGTGCATTGATTTACAGTATCAGGATAAGGGCATTTTACTCTGATCTGATCAAGCCTTTACATTCTGGGCCTGAAAGGTCGTATCTTCCCTATGTGTGAGACCCTGAGTTAGATAAGGGGAACAAAAATACTTTTTGTTTGTGGATATTTAGTAAATCTTCATCAACTTCCAAACCTTTTACACTGGAAATTTAAATCTCTTGTAACAGTGTCCTAATGTCAGCCATCTTACTGCTCCCACAGTAGATTATTCCTCAAATCTACAACATAAGAGACTTTCTGCCAGGCATGTGTAGGTATATTTGTGGTTCATATATGCCTGCTTCCAACTCGTGGAGGCATGTCTTGGAATCCACTGGCTGGACTCATGAGCTCTGGTCTAGAATAGGAGGAGTTCATGAATATTCGATGATGTAGCCCATGTGGTCTGTTTACCAGCAACATTTGCAAATAGGATGCCACTAACCCAGGTATTATCAGCTTGAATAATACAATACAAATTATGGTTATTCTGAGATCACAGTTTCCATGTCATTTTTATTCTAACGCTTTCTGATGTTTTTTCTTAATGTCTTTTTTATACCAACGTGTTTTTAACTCAAAGGCTTAAGATTTCTGCTGAAGTATCCTCTGATTCTCTGATACTGAAGGTACATTTAGGTTATCTTGGATGCTATTTCCTGCCTGTCAGTACTTCTATGCTTTTTGCCATCCAAGTTTTTCTTATTGATACTGTGTATATGCTTATTAAGGTGTTATTTCAGCAAATGTGTGTGTGTGTGTATGAGTGCAAGAATGCCTACTACGAGAACATGGAGACCTGAAATACCCCACTGGATGCATTTCTTGTGCAGCTTCCTCAGGACCTGTTCACCACTGTGCCAAAGCCATTGAGGAGACAGGACATTATATGTATATGCTTCAGCCCCTCTGAGAAAACAATGGTTGCTAGCACAAATAAAAATCAGCTTTATATGTTTACTATGCCCACCACAGATTATTTGAAGGTGAGTGCAATCTGTACATGTTCCACAACCAACTTACCCTGTAGGGGATATGTTGTAGTGGCACAGACCCTTCAGTGTTGCTTTCTGCGATGCATTCTCCTGAAATCTATTAGCTAGGATCTCAACCCTTAAAACACGTGTATGAAGTGCTCTGTGGGCTACTCTGAGGGCTGTATTTCTGTATCTCAGCAGCCTCTTGTGGAAACATCTCTCTATATAACTCTCTATACACACACTAGAGGCTATTCAGTAGAGTGAGAAAGGATACTGCTAAGACCATTTAAGGATGCATGTCACTATCAGACCAATTAAGTAAGGTTTTAACTGAGGGATTTTTAGTGTGATTGTAGTAGTTTATGCTATACTGTAAAATGCAGAAACTTTAACATCATGAAACAGCCTCGGGAAGTTTATCTGATACTAAAACTAGAACTGAACTGAAGTTCTAGTTAGAAGTGAAACCCTTCTGTGAAGAACAAACATTATAAAAAGCATTCCTGGCTTTGATGGAATTAAATAATACAAGGACAGGAGTTGAATGTGTAATGAAATTGACCTGTATGAAGTTAAATAATAACCTGCATAAAGTAAAACTAAAATTATCTTTATGGGAAAGGGTTTTGCAGTTATGGAATCTTTTTCTCCATGCATTCTATAATTGAAACAGTGCTTTATATCCAGCATAGAATAGTTAAATGTCCTGATTAATTTGCTTAGTATACAGCACATAATTATTTTTAAATATCTATCAAACAAGGTCTGAACCGAGTCCTTTCAGGTCCAGGTTTATTTATTAATCTAACTTGTGTTTATTTGGACACCTCCAATTACGATCTGCTTTCACTTGTATATGAGCTCTGTGATGCTTACATATTCCCTGCATCACTTTTCCTGATTATTAATTATAACGTTAAAATGATTCTAACACTGTTACGCTTCAAGGACGATGTTCAGACAGAAGCAGTGACAGCAGTAAGTGGCTTCCTTAAACCTATTTGATTACTGTACACAAAGAGCTATGCTAGATTTCTGTTTTACTGCCCACAGGGAAACATTTGTGTTTGTTGTTTGTTTGCTTGTTTTTTTAATGTTATCATTTTTCTCAGGAAGAATCAAGTCACTTTGAGTATCTACATTTCCCATTACATTCTGCTGAAGTCACTGGTCTGGACACCTGTATTCGGAGACCCATTGTTGCTACTTGTTCCGTGGACAAATCTGTTCGTGTCTGGAATTACAAGACAAAGTAAAGAGTTGTTTTTGTTTGTTCTTACCTCCTGCTTTTTCATACATTGTGTTTAGCAGTCAGCAGCATCAATTTCATGGGAATAACTGTTGTTTTGGTAAAAATTTTGTGTGCTGTGGGATACAAGTGGTCTTAATGATATGCTTTGGGCGGCATGGATATGCAGCGCCTTTTAAATGTAGTGCCAATAGTCCAAAACCTTTTCTATTATGCAAGTTTTCTGGTAAACTTGTAATGTGTTTTGGAAAAAGAATCTCCAGCAACATCTCTAGGGAGTTCACACTGTTCCATTCTGCACAATGGTTTTTTCTTTCAGCACTTTGGAGCTGTATAAGGAGTTCTGGGAGGAAGCATACACAGTAGCACTTCACCCCACTGGCCTTTTCTGTTTGGTTGGGTTTTCTGACAAACTCCGATTTATAAGTCTGCTATATGAGGGCATGAATGTTTTCAAGGATTTTCCCGTGAGAGAGTGTAAAGAGGTAAGGAATGATTCAAGAATGAGACTGGGGATTTACAGGGAGCAGAGTGGGGAAAAACAAGACAGAAGACAGCATCCTGTCTGAGAGATCCTACCAGGATTTAGGATATAAAAACAAAGAAAATGTTTCTGACTATTGGAAAATAAGCCTGGGGACTGATGTGTCACTGTGGGCCTGGGAACCATTGAAGGGGGTTAGTCAGAAATAGCAGAGGACTGAATTTTATAGGGGAAAGCACCAATTACAAAGTGGCAAGAGGCTGATTATGTCATACAGCTTTCTTATTGTTTAGCATTCAGATATTAGATGATGTCTTTGGAATTAATTGTGTGACTTTTTATATGCACTGCATCTACACTGATGTGTGGATATTTTCTTTTTGTAGTGCTCATTCAGTAATGGAGGCCATCTTTTTGCTGCAGTTAATGAAAATGTGATTCAAGTTTATTCCTGTACCACCTTTGAGAATGTTAATAATTTAAAAGGACATAGCGGGAAGGTTAGTAAACAAACCCTAAACACTACAACTCATTAAGGTATGAGTTCTTAAGATGCATTTAGAAAAGGTAAAGTACAATCTTTGATCAGGAATGGACCCCAAAATTAGAACGACAAATATGAAAGTCAGCTTTCCCACTTAGTGTGTGTGTGCACAACATAAATCTAAAGGGCCTGTCTTTACACTGAAGAATGATTTACAGATGGCTGAACTAGGAAAAAATATCCCCATAATAAAGTATATATATTAAAAAAATGAACTGCTTAGTATGAACTCCCTTGAAAACTGAGTTTTTTTGTCAGTGTGACCATAAGGTAATTTGTAAGGTTGGGACTTTTTTTTTAAATGCTGAAATGGAATTAGCTGAAAAAAAACTGAGGTCATTTTAAGTAAAACCTAGACATGTGATTCCACAGTTGCCGTGGATTTACCATTAAAATAACTTGCATGTTGTCTCCCTTGCATGTTTTGTGTTTGCCAGATACGTGCAGTTAAATGGAGCACAGATGATTCAAAATGTTTCTCCTGTGACACGCACGGTGCTGTGTATGAGTGGAACTTATCAACAGGCAAAAGGGAGATGGAGTGCGTGACCACATCCTGTATCTACAGCAGCATTGCCCTGCATTCTGATTCCAAGCTTGTCTTTGCTGTTGGATCAGACCAAACTCTCAAAGAAATTTCCGAGTCTTCGGTGAGCTAATGTGTGCTGTGGGATTTCGCTATTTTCTTCTGGGAGGGTGCCAATTCTTTGGTTTTCTTATCATCCTCGGAACCCATTCTTGATTGCTCTAGTATTTAGTGACGGTTTTCTAGTGTTCTCACGTCCTTTACCACGAAACTCGAGATTCTGTTATAGTTTTTATCTTTCTAATTTACCTCAAAATCTTCTAATCCAACAAATTAACTTCACAATATTGCATCAAATCTTTTGCTGAAACATTAGTTCCAGTATTGGATATACGTCAGTAGGCTTGGGGGGGTGAAGGGGTGGGGTTGTTTTGTTTTGTTTCTTCTGTTTAGAACAATGCTAAGCTGAATGTAATAAGCATTTCATTATTTAGAAAAGACTGGCTTGTGGAACTTAGCTTAAAATTTTAAGACTGCACACATATAAAGTTTAATACTATAATTAATGGTTTTACTCCAATAGACATGTAGATTCCTGTAACTGCTTTCTTTGCTGCAGGCAGCAATATGACAATTGCTCATTCAATAAGTAATTAAATAACTTTGGGGAACTTAATACAACGTGATGGTAACATGTCTTTGTGGTTTGGCTTTTTTAGGTCCAGCATGAAGTGCCTGCTTTTGATGCTGTTTATACTGCAGTAGCTGTTTCTCATTCTGGTGACATGGTATTTGTTGGTACATCTCTGGGGACAGTACGAACTATGAAGTACCCATTAACTTTGGGCAGAGAGTTCAATGAGTATCAAGGCCACTCGAGTGCTATTACAAAGGTAACACAGAATACTCCTTTGCCACACCAAATGTACACATCTCATTTAGCACCAATTCTCCTTTCCCCTTTCATAGCATATGTTCTACCTAAGGTTGAGCCTGCTTGTGGAGAGTGAAGATTAGAGAATTCACAGAAGTCTTGTCTTAAGAAATAGGCATTACTAGACAAGCAGGTTTTTGTGTTGTTGTTTTTCTAAAGTTAAGGATTAAGTCGTGAAGCAGTCCTCAGTGGCTTGCATCAGGATACGTAACAAGGCATATTCCTGATGGAGGACTTTGGTACATGTCTTTCTGGAAAGAGGAAGATAAAACCATACAGGTTTGGAAATCTATTGTAAGAATGAGATACACGCATTAAGCAATTTGCTGCTAGGGTAAACAGAAGAGATTGCAATACCAGTCTGCTAATTATAGTATTTCTAGAAGGCTACAGAAGAATATGTGAAAGATGAGGACATGGTGAGTGGAGCCTTCAACCACAAAATATTTCAGTACACTTTTGGGAACCCATATGTTCTGCCATCTTTAAACTGCTGCTGATTTTGGTGTTTTAAACATCAGTGCCAAATACAGCACCTTGACTGCACAATCCAACCATAGGCTACATCCTAGGCAATTAATAGAACCATACTTTCACTTCACTCGCAAATTGTGTCAGCTCCAAGGTAGTCTATGCCAAGCTACATAGTCACAGGAGTTCTGGAGCAGAAGACTGCAGTTAATACTAAAGATTACTCAGTGAGCTTTTTTGTGCAGATTCAAGAGAACGATTTACTCATCTGTTGCTCAAACAACTGCTCATAGAAAAGAGGCTAAGGACCTCTAAGGGCTAAATTTTCATATGAATTGCCTGTCTGCTATGACTATCTAGAAGGCCTTGTCTATAAAAATCTTCCTACAGCTTAGAGAACAAAAGTGGATCCAGTGTCTTCACAAGCTCTTCTGGATTTTCATTTCCTTCTGATGTTTTCTGGACCTGGGTGGAGCAGGATGTTGGGCAATGTTAATACTTGCACTATTGTCAGTGGTAGAAATGACAGGGAATAAGTGGATGGGAAGCAAAATGTGATGTAAGATCAAACAGTGTCTCTGTTCTTCTTTGTTTCTATTATCTGTCTCTCCCTCCTAAGATGTCTGTAACAACTGATGACCTATTTCTGCTGACTGCCTCAGAAGATGGCTCTCTATTCTTCTGGAAAATACATAGTAAGAAAGGAAAGATGATGAAAAGAGAAAAGGAATTTGAATATGCTGAGGAGGTGCTGATCATGAAATCCGATATAGAAGAGAAGGTAGGAGGAGCAACCTGTGAACACGAACCATAAGATTCCTAGTTTGCAGTCTGTGAATTATATTTGCAAGATGTTTGTCACTAAGAGCACCTGTATGGCACTTTGTTTAAGAGAACTTGCAGGGCCTTCTTCATAAGAGATTACAGCAAGTAGCTGAGAATTAACATGCAAACAGCACTGTACTAGCAGCAAATGCAGAAAAGAGATTTGACTTTCCTCTAATACCTTCTCCAGTCACTTGTAAGCAGTTTTAATGTGGTGAGGAAGTCAGCTGCATTTTTATAAACCATCTTGTAAAATAACAGAGGAAACTTGCTTCTGGAACTTATTGGTCTGTCTTGGTGAAAATTCTCTAAGGTTGTCTTTCAGAAATAGTTAAAGCATCCTTAACAAACTGTTGCTAATGGCAAATAATCTCTCTGTTAAAAGTATCTTCTCATCCATGTCCTAATAGAGTCGGGCAATGCTAGACCTGCAGATTCGTGTGAGCGAACTACAGACAGAAAACGATTACCAGTTACGTCTCAAGGACATAAGTTATACTGAAAAAATAAAGGAATTAGAAGAGACTTTCACTCAGGAACTAGAATCCCTTAAAAACAAACACCAGGTACGATTCATACTGCACAACCAAATACTAAGTCTTTCCCTTTTGAGTTAAATTCAACCTTGCATTATGTATGTATGAATGCCACAAGACATCTGAAGAATGCAACATTCCTTTCCAAAGATGTTCCTGATATTTGTAAAGCACAAACCTATTCTTTGAGTCAACTATCTTGTAAGTACCAAGGGGAAGCAAGTCTTTTCATAATTGTGATTATCTCAGCTACACTGAATATTCTTTAGGCTGGCTCATTATAGGCTTGCAAGCAAATGCCTGTGAAGCTGAATAAAAGTTCTAGTCAGGCAAGTCGCACTTCCCTCTGTGAGGATGCGTGTGTATTAAGATGAAACAAAATGACTATTTCGGCAGGTCTGGGGCTAACTTTTCTAATTGTTGTGCCCAGTAAGCAAATGGAGTATTTCTGTTTATGCAAAAGCCGTGTAGTTCTTATCAGAAGAAAGTTAAAAAACAAACAAACTAAAAAACTCCAGATTTTCTGTGAATTTTCTCACTCATCTTTTTCCAGTTCTTTGTGTCTTTTTAGAAGATTAAATAATTTGCAGTGGTAGTAGAACATGCCAAGCAAATGGCATTCCAACCTTCCTTTTGCCTACTTTTGTCATCCCATGCAAATGTCAGCGCTTTAGGACTTCAGAGTTGCTCCAAATGAGCAGCTTGAATTTTGATATCTGGACAACAATTTGCAGAACTACATATTCTCCTCAAGCAGGCACACACGAAAAATAGGGGAGGTTCTTGTGGATCGCAAACTTCTCTTGTTAAATTAGGTTTATGCAATGCCCTGTATTATATGAACTCCATTTACAATTTTTCTTCAGCTTTCCTTAGTATTGTAATTTTTCATAGTGAATCTCTGGGACAACTTAGCTTAATAATACATGGCATGCTTTTTTAGTGAGATTCCAAACATTGTTCTGTTGTGTATGTGTCCCCCACCCTTGGCAAAAATACAAAGGATTTAGACTACTTTGCTTATCTTAAAGCTTTTGTTGTTTTTGTTTTTTCTCAGAATTTACAGGCAGAGAAAGCCAATGAGGAAACGCAACACCAGCTTCAGCTATCTGAGCTGCTGAATAAACATGCCAAGGAGTTGAGAGACCTAGGTTAGACTATAATCACAGAATTGCCCGGGTTTGAAGGGACCTCAAGGACCAGGAGTCTCCAACTCCCCTGCCAGGCAGGGCCACCAACCTCCCCATTGACTAGACCAGGTTGCCCAGGGCCCCATCCAACCTGGACTTGAACAATTCTGGGGATAGGGTGTCCACAACCTCTCTGGGCAGCCTGTTCCAGCACCTCACCACTCTTACAGTAAAAAACTTCACCCTAACATCCAATCTAAACCTTCCCTCCTTCAGCTTAAATCCATAAAAGTAAAAGGAAATGCAGGAAACCCAAGAGATGGATTTCTAATGCAGAATTTTGAATAGCCATAGAGCCTAAAATCCCTGCATATCTGACAAGGAAAGCAATGAACTGCTTGTAGTGTAATTTATTGCAACCAGCTGCCAAAAAGATAGTAGAAAATAAGACACCGATAATAGTAGGATAGGATACACCTCTCTTTTCTATGAGATTTATCAGATCCACGTGTTTCCTGTTTCCAGAATCTGACAGTAACCAGAAACTGATGATGGAAAATGAGAAATACCAGGAGCTACAAGTAACCTCCCAGAGGATGCAAGAGGATTATGAGAAACAAATGCACAATTTGCAGGAAAGCAAAAATAAGGCTCTGGAAGAGCTAACTGATTATTATGAGGAGAAACTTAATGAGAAAACTCTTCTGTTGGAGGAGGTATGAAACTTGATTGGTAGTTCGAATTATTGTTTTTATTTCCATCTGTGATGAAATGTTCCCCAGAGGAAGGAAAGCTGGCACCCTCCATGCAATTCCTAATCTGCCTGTAACCTTTGGGGAAGATAAGTCAACAGTCAATAGTCATGAAGAAAACCCCAACTGAGTTACCAACTTTTTTGGGCTTGATGCTTTCAGTAACCTGCTGAGAAAAACATCCATGGATATTCTCAGTTTTGCCTCTGTTTCCTACATCCAAGAATTCCTTTTTATTAACAGGGGTTAGAAGTTACACTTATTGCAATTGGATAAAGATTAAATCACCTCGTTCTACTGAAGAGAGAACATTTCTAAACGAGTGAATTCTATGGCCCCTATTCACAGAAATCACTAATGTCAGCAAGTCCCTGAGGTTCCTGCCTGCGTAATTTGAGCAGGAAAAAGGAATACCCTGAGAACTTAAGTGAAACTCCTGCACATGAAGGTCAAAGACTCAGCCAAGTAGGGCAGCCAGATGACTGATGCTGGTATAACTAACATCAATAAATTCCTTCAGTGTTACTGTTTGCATCTGTGTGTTGGAACACCAACATGGAAAGAATGCAAGAAGAAAGTAATGTAGAGAATGCTGTTGTGAGAACAGGTTTGCTATTTTGGCTAGGTTTTCATACACACATGTATATATATAATTTGTTTTGTAGTCATCTTAACATTAAGCAATTTAAGTCTTAAGAAGATGTTTTATTGTTTATCTTAACAGTTTTTGAAGTGAATTTAATCCCCTTAGAAGGTGTTAGCTTGAATGCTACTGCAGCAATGGAAGATGAAGAGTCTACTAAATATAGGCCCTCCCAGGAGAAATGCAGTTACAGATAAAGATTCTCCTCTTTTTTATTGGTCATCTATTGTTGTCTCCTATAATATTTGCTTTCCCTAACTGCAGGCAGAGGAGGATATGAGGCAGCAGCTTCAAGCACACGAAGAAATTAAGAAACAGATTGAAGAAGATGAAGATCGAGAAATTCAGGATATCAAAATTAAATACGAGAGACAGCTTGTAGAAGAAAGGGAATCAAATATGCATCTAAGAGGAGAAGTTGGAGTCATGAATAAAAGGGTATCTCTTATTCTATGATAGGATTACATCTGCACATGGAGACTGCCAGGGTCTGAATGTGTCAAGACATATTAACATATTTTGTAAATACTTAGATTTTCATATGAGAACAGTTGCTCCTTTTTAATATTTAAATATTTCAGAATATTTGGTCAGAAGAAGCAGCTGTGCACTGTTTGAATGCTGATATCCTTAGAGATGGATGGTAGAGCAGGTGTGCTGTTATTAGTACGCTTCCTTCTACTGTTCATAGTTTGAAATCATAAACAATATTATTGTTCATCCTGTGATGGGAAACAAATGAACTATTTAATTTTTCCAAGATCTGATATGTTACTATGTTATAAAACACTTGTATTGTTTCTTTTAATGCTGTACATGCTGTGTTTTGTACAGATCAACATTTTTTACTGTTCTTACTCACAGGGTTTTGAATTAGGCATAGAAATTTTAGCTCTTTAACTAGCTGCATATTACATTTTCCTAAGGATTTGGAGGTTCTCTGACTGCACAACATCTTTTATCTTGGTACCATGAACCAGTTCTGATGTCTTCTATACACTGGGAATACCATTGTGGGTGTTCTCAGTTTGTCCAGCACCATTTCCCAGTTCTGACCTTCTTGGCTTTGCAGGATTTAGCACTAAGACAAGGATTTCAAGAATGCTTCAGAGCTATGAATCAGGCACCCTATCGGCCTACTTTTGCCATTGTTAGAGATGTATGACTGATAATCACCTTGTATAAGGGAGGCTCATAAAGTAATTTTCCATGACTTGAGTGTTGTTTGAAGCTGACACTTGGGCATAACATCCACACACTTTCTACTTCTGAATGCCAGTTCCTTACTGTAGGACAGCTCATTATTTCATTGCTTTTAAGATTCAGACTATTATGGATCAATATTATGGAGATTTCTCAGTCACTTCAGAGATCAATTTCTATCAAGCTAATTAATTTGCAACCGCTTTCTCCTGATCAACATGAAATTGGAGCTGCCTTGTTCTTTTTTATATGTGAATCTTTCTGTCTGCCCTCCTCATCTCCTTCTTGCTTCTGAAGAACATTTGCTAAGATTGGTTTCCTTGCACATGGTTTGTAACTCTTCATTTATTGGTGAAATCTGCCTCAAGGATTTCTCAAAGCCCATCTTAATTCTCACTGTTTTCACAACAATAATATGTCCATCTATCTTTCAGATGTTTGTTTTTTTCTAGATGGTCCAGAACATTAAATATCCTTCCTAAAGTGATATTAAAATCCTGTAATCTGTTAATCTGAAACCCTTCATTCTGCAATGTCTACAGGGTACCTTAAAGAGTAGGGTGGTTAACTAAATGATGAACAACTTTTAAGTTCTTGTTTACCTCTCTAGTTGAGCAGCCTACAGAAGGAGCTCAAAGAACGAAACAATGACATTGAGGACTTGAAAGTGGAACAGCAGAATCTGCTTGGTGTAATTAAGTCACTGGAGAAAGACATCTCAATGCTGAACTCAAATATTGAACAGAGAACTAATACTATTCAGGAAAAGGTGAGAAACTGGACAGTTGGCTGAGATCATAGTCTCCCTCCCTTCATTTAATACAAGTAATTATTTTAGTAGTATGGTGTTGTGTTAACATAATATGCTGGAAATTCAGTTTTAACTTCAAGAATTTGTGAAGTCTTTGGGACCTTAACATTTTACAATTTCCTTCAGGAACTCAATACAAGGTGTTGAGTTTTTCATCCCTCATTCCTATGTTTGTAGGATTATCTGTCACCTCTGCATTATTTACCTCCTTGCTTCCCACCCAGTATGTGTGAAATCTGTGACTGAAGTCTAAACTTCCACTAGATACGTGACTGCTGTTTTTGCCCAAATCACCTTAGGAACCTTTGAGTGCGCTGGGTTTTTCTCAAGTTTCTGTATGTCTCTCTCCCAGGAGAAGGATATATATGACCTAAAAAAGAAAAACCAGGAATTGGAAAAGTTCAAGTTTGTACTGGATCACAGAATAGAGCAGTTCAAAAAGCAAATAGAATCACTTGAAAATGATATCAAAATAATGAAGGAGCAGATCCAGGAGGTGAGTAACACCATAATTAGGCCTCTGCTATTAAACCCTTTGGCTGAATATGAGGATCACCAGACCAGTCTCACAGAGGTCCCTCTGTTTGTTCCTTGACTTCTAAGATACACATGTTGTTTCAACAGCTTTACAGCTAATAAAAAATACTTTCTCACAATAGGTATTTAATTTTGAATCACATGGTGCCTGGGTCCAAGACTGTTAAATTCCTATTTCAGTGTTTTATTCAAGACTGAGTAATACAATGTTTGCTTAAAAATAAATTCCATCCTTATGTGGTTGCCCTGCACGTACCTTACAGAGTTTGCAAGGCACTGCCTTTGCTGATCTGGAGGAAGAGGGAAAGAACCCATCTCAGAAAATTGAAGATTTATGCAAAGAAAACCACATTTAGGAATTAGATTCATCAGTTAATCCAGGGAGTCTTTCCATGTGTTCATAATTAGCTTGCAACAAGTTCACTGAGGCAACTTATTCATGACATAATCTTATCGTGACCTATCCATTGGTAATCACTGACCTGATTGGTTTCATAAGGCTGTTTATCCAGAATGAAAGCCTTTTAATAAAGCAATGGATATCTTATGTGCATGTCAGACTAGCACGAGAAAAGCTCTATCCTCTCCTCTGGTCATCTTCTCATGTCAGTAAATGCTGTAGCACTCTTTGTGCTTCTTTTTTTCACCCATTTTTCTACATCATCACATTTTTTCATGCATTTGTTTCATGTCAGTATCAGCTGGTTCTTGTTGCACTCACTCTTTCCAATATTTACTGTTAATTTTCACCTAACTCGTTTTCAATTGGATATAACAGTACAGCCCTAGCCCAGCTCAAGGAAATCAAGAGGCATCACATCACTTATACCTGTAATTTGAAAGATATCTATGCATCCATTTTTTCCTCTTTTCCCTGTATTCTGGCAGAGGGCAGTGTTGTTCCAAAATTGACTTGTTTTGTGTTGTACACAATTCAACCTGAAGGGGGATCTACTCCTTCAAATTTGTATTTCCAGTCCCTGATTTTTCCTGTTATGTGATGTTTTCATAATGTCTCTACTTAATCTTGATGTCCTCCCTCTGCTTCCTTTCAGATGGAGAGAGAACTGGAACAACTCCACAAGGAGAACACACAGTTGAAACTAAATATCGCACAATTGCAGCAGAGACTAAAAGCAACCGATAACGAGTTGCACAAAGAGAGGCGAAAGGTATAGGGTACAGCTACTGTACAGTGGTCCCAGCGATCCACAGTCCTGGATAATGAAGTTTGTGGGGGTGTAACTGCAAAAGCATTATTGTGAGCAAAGAGGTCCTTTGGGGGTGCTGTGTACTAGGACCAGGGTACAGGAGAGTCTATAAACTGGGGACAAAGGCAGAAAACTTTTAAGTCTGCAACCAAATTAGCAAGTTGATATAAAAAAAGGTCTATTACTTATGCACAAGTTCAGCCAACACATTCTCCCAGGTCTGCCACAGTGAGGCAGATGTCTAACAGCAGGTGTTTTTAATAAGGTATTTTTTAAACAACTAAATGTAAGTATATATTAGCTTTCACCTTTTCTGCTAGATTTTCTAGAAGACTGTACATGTCAGAACCTACTGTGAGCCAAGTAGGAATGTATCTGTATTACTATTACAGAAGCAAAACATGGAAACTCTCATCAAACGATTTAAAATGGATCTTCACAATTGCGTGGGCTTCATTCAGGATTATAAAAAACTGAAGGCTGGGATCCGTGAGCTCTACACCAAGTATGTGCAGCAATTGGAAACGGTGAGTTAGAGATTTTGCCTTTTCTTTGCAGAAGGATATCTATGATAGTGTATTTACTGGGGCAAAACTTTGTGCCCTCTCAGGTAGAGATGGAAGAGATAGACACTGATTTGCAGCAGGAGTACGTAAGACAACGAGAATATCTTGAGAGGAATTTAGCAGCTCTAAAAAAGAGGCTGGCGAAGGATCAGGAAACGCACCAAGCTGCTTACACGCGCATCATGCAGGTAACAACACTTTCTTTTTGTTATAGGGAAGAAGGAAGGAGTTGCACAAGAGACTTCAATCACTGTATTGCTACTAATTCTTATATCTTTAAAACAGCTTTGGTTTGCTTCCTTGCCAGAAACTATTAGCGCTTTCAAGTGTTTCTATTCAAGGATAACATTCATTAAGTTACTAATGCCCTACAACTCTTGGGACAGAAAGAGCAAGATCTCCAGTACTAGAAACTGCTGCTGTTTTGCAGATATTTTTGTTTGTCTGCCACTTCCCATTTTCAAAGGAGAAAGGGCATAATGATGTAACGTGATAGAAAGTACAGCAATAGTAGTAGGGTGGCACAATCCCAGGCTGCAGCAAACAAGAGCAAGCCCAAACACAACAGACACAGATACAAAGGAAGAAAAATTACTTACTTTTGGAAGGCCTCCAGTAGGCAGGGATCTCCAGAGAGATACCTTCACCTCCACTGTCAACCCTTAAATGAGAACTGGTAAGGAGGGGATCCTAGTTTTATCCTTTCTAGTTACTTAGGTGCATTGCATGCACCTGAGCTCCCCTGAGTTGGCCCAGCATTCTATCAGGTGCTCAGTCACCTGTTTCAGGCTGTGACTTAGCATTTTCACTACATAGGGTATCTCTGCTACTTGAATTCTTTGTAAGTAATTAATGGGCTTACTTTATCTCAAACAGTATTGCTATTGTCAATTTCTGCCTCAGAACCAAGCTGCGCCTACTTTGTGGCGTAGTTTAGGAAGTAATTTTGGAGAGAGAAAAAATATTGACTTTATTTAGTCACAGTGGTCCATTCCTACTGGTTTGAATTCAGAAGGGCTTTCAGCTGTTCTCATCCAGATTTTCAATGGAAGCTCAGAAACATGCAATTATTTTGCCTATTCGTACCAAGATCTCTTGCTCAGAATCCTTGTTCCTCACAAAGCAAGATAAACTTACGACAGCTGAGGCCAAAGATCCAGTTTGTTTTCATCTGGAAATGAGAGGATATGGAGCCCCACAGCAAACATCCTGGGAGGACTGCACTTTTGCAGTCACTTCTTACCATGGCCTCCTTCTGCACAGTCAGCATTTCCTTTTCCCTCACTTTCTTCATTGTTACTTTATTACGCTTCCTCAGGATCTCTAGACCTTAGTCTTAAGTCATCTGTATATTGTTATTTATCCATAGTGCCTCTTCAGGCCCATGCAGCAGCAGTCTTCTTCCTTGGCTTTATTTTATTTTATTTTTCACTCCTGTGAATCTGATGTTTCCTTTTGGCACAAAACAGGATGGCTTCAGAAAAGAACCCAAAGAATTTTCTTGCTGGAATAGGGTGACAGATGGTGCTTATAATGATAATACTCAATGTCTTGGACCAGCAAGCCTAACATAAAATGATGATTAAAACTAAATTAATAAAACATCTGGAAGATGAAGATATCAAAGGTTCTAACCAGCCTGGTTTCTTCAAAGAAAAACCAGTTCTCTGAAGTCTAGTAGATTAATGAGACTTTACAGCCAGGAGGAATTATCATGGTCTTCCAGTCCATCACAGGAGACTTTTAAAACTAGTTTGGACAAACTTTTGTCAGAGCTTGCTTTGAACAAATAAATGACATCTTGATGGCCTTCTAGCTCTGTATTTCTATTATTCCTCAGTCATACTTACGTTTTCAGAGCTGTGCATTCCTCTTTGAGTGACTGTTCATAGGTACATTCCATTAATAACTACTGCAACAGATGATTAGAACTGCCAAGATAATTTTAATTGGTCTTACCAATTGACAGTTACCTGTTGTTGGACTGTTAGTTTTCCCTCCAACCTCCTGTATTTGTAATGACTTCTTTGATCTCATGGATACATAAGAACAGACATGCTGAGAAATCTTGAAGTAACACTGCTTGAACTGAAGCGTTTGTAGGATCATCTTTTCCATCGTGCATCATCCCTGTCTCTGACAGTCAGCACTGCAGGGACTCACTAGGGTGCAGGTTGTGTCCAAACATCATATGCAGTTGTTTCTGGTGATCTCATCCTCCATGCACTTGATCAGTCCCTTTCCTGAAACAATTTTTACTTTGCTGCAGCATCTTATGACAGAGAGTTTTGCAATGAGCAGTTATTTTAATCCAGTGCGTGATCATTTCGACACGGTGCAAGCTTCCAGTTAGAACACGGATTGAATTAAAAGCTAAATCTGTCTGGGTAGCTTGCCTCTTCAGAAGAATGTTAACCACCAGCCTTTTTAGCACCCAACAGCAGCATCAATTTCTGCAGTAAATACATAGCAGTTAAATTTCATCTGCATTTAAAGACTTGAATTAAACAAGTCAGAATCTAAAAAATATCATGGCTTCAAATCAGGCTGCATAAACTCACCTACTCATCCTGCATTTAGTGTCCAACACAACCACGCACAAGAAAACTGCTGCTGCCCAAGTTCAAACCGTAACACATTCCACAGTCTGCCTCCACATATTGCACTGTCTTTGCAAGAGTAAAATGTAGGACTGAAGGGAGAAATGGGAATTCTACATCTTAATTCTGAGTTAATTGGGTCAATCCTAGAGCACGACTCGAGCTTCTCTGTGGAACTGCAGTGACGATGATATCCCAGAATACAGCTGCAGTCAGAAGAGCAAAACAAATATTGGTTTCTCGAGTTTATGTGATTAAAATTCTGCCACGTTTTATTTCAGATCTATTATAGCCTTATCTGAAATATGTAAAGTGCTGATCGCTCTAGCTCCACAAGCATATAGTATCGTCTGCTTGTTATACTGATTTTACGCTGCCCAGTTTTCTTCCCAAGGTCATGTTGCTGAGCCAGATAATACCTGTGCTTTTCCTCATAGAGTATATTGGTTTTGCAGGAAAATGTGAGTCTGATTAAGGAAATTAATGACTTGCGACAAGAACTGACAGTGGCTCATGCCCAGGTTCATGACCTCCAGTCAGCACTAAAATTAACCAAGAAGAAGCAAGCAATTCAAGACACGGGTGAGTAATACTTCATGTGCGTCTGCATACTGTCAGAGTTCATTGCGGCAGCCCTCTTTGACCTTAGTGAACAATTCTGTTATTATCTCTGTATTGTTCCAGTTTCTCTGCCTGACAATACCTATAACATTGTAATGTTCTGGTGAACACTGCAAAGTATTACTGCTTAGCTGTACTCCTTCAGTCCTGAAAGACATCTTTCTTTGCTTATTCCAAAGAATTGTGAGCTGGACCTTTACTCTGTCCTCTCTGATTTTATCTTCCAGCTCCCTCCATTGAAGTGCTGCCAAGCCCAGCTGTGCTAAGGTTGAATGAGCAGAAGGAAAATGAGAAAATCATAGAAATGCAACTGCTTGAAATCCAACATCTACGAGACCAAATTCAAGAGAAGGGGCAAGGCCTGGAAGCTCAGCCTCTGTTCCACGGAATGCTTCCTAAGCTGAGTCTGGAAAGAAGCCACAAGACACATCAAAACTGACCTGGTTCAAGGACACCTTATGTTATTATATTCTCCTGGCAAGCTCAGAAATCCATCAGCATAGATTAGACTTCCACTCTCACTAGAAGCATTCCTGTAGCACTCACTGCTCAGAACACAAGACACCAGCCTTTCCTCCTTCTTTCTGTCCTGCCCTTTCCATGAGTACTGTCCTCTCAGTTAAGAACGCGTGTTCTGAAGTCTTTCTGCTGCCGGGGAGCCAAGAGAAAAAAATAAATATATTTGTGTTAGAGCAAGACTGATCTTTGTGCCTTCATGCTTGGGCAGTTACACACCCCTCTCCTGACAAAATCATGTGTCCTGGTTCAGAATTGCTAGTCAACTCTGTAAATCTTGTCTGCTAGAATTCTAATTCGGTGTCATTGTACTGTAAAAACAATGTCATCCTTCACTTTTTCAGTACTGGCTCGCCTATATCCATACAAAGGGCTGCCTGTACTCAAGAGAGATGTCACTGCTATTCCAAGGAGGTGTCTGGTCACTGACCAAAAATCAGATACCCTGTGAAAGCAATCTATGGCTGGTGGTCAAGCATTCCAAGCCAGAGCCGTGCTCAAACCCCTGCCTCATTTCAAGAGAGGTGTTGTTCCACTGCAGTCATTTCAGCAAGACTCCAAAATCTGCAATAAAGTCTGAATCTTATGTCATAACTCATTTATAAATTAAATAAATTCATCTTTGCTTTATTTTTTCCAACACCTGCAGCCACTTTCAAGTTTGAAGTGAAATTGTCCTAAATTGTCACCTTTCAAAATATGTAAGTATAGAAAAACAACAAGGACTCCTTTCTCTGATAATCAGGGAAAAAAGAAAGGTTGTCATTTTGGGGTCTCAGAGTACATATATTTGCCTCACTGAGGAATACTGCACATGTATTAAAAGTCTGTAGCTACTAAGTGAGAATGGGAACTATATGGTGTTATAATAGCCAGTACGTTGCTATTGCTGTTTCCTATCTTGAATTGTAGAGAAGCGACAAGCACTTTCTAAATAGTAATTATTATATTACACTGAAGATCACGGTGTCAAGGCTGGATAACACATAACCTCTAGAGATACTAGACTCTTTTCCACTATGGTAAAACAGATGGTTCTGTGAGCTCCCAGGACCTGGGATGCTTTATTTGCATGCTTTGTCCTCAAATGTGGAATAAAGTTTCTTTAGCCCCGCTTGTCTCATTTTGCAGCTTTAACTTGCATGAAGTGGAAGTTTGACAGGAACAAGTTATGATGGAATTGGTCTATGAATGTGCTAACTTAACACCCTTTCTACCGCCCCCAGTTCCCATAGTCATCTTGATACTTCCTGTACAGAAAGAGGTTGTAATTAACGTAATTAGCAAATATTTTAGAAACCAGTTCCCTCTTAAATTTTCAGAACACACCCATTTTAATTTGCTTGACTCCCATGTGGTGTAATTTTCCCCTCATTTTGTCAGAATAAATTGAGTGGTAGAAGCCACTGCTTTAATAGCTGTGGTTTAGGGAAATTGAATCAATCTTTCTGAAAAAGAAGAACCTCATAAGAGGAAGAAGCATATGCAGGTGAAGAATGATTTCTAAGTTGTGATTAATATGCTTAAAAGTAGAATAGCGTGTCACTCTCATTAGAAAGATGTCATTTTAAGGACAATATGAAGCCTGCCAGATAGACAGCTGGCAGACTGGGTTCAAGAGGATTTAGAGCTTGATTGTGGTGGGTAGGATGTGCTAAATTGCCGTTTGTAAGGGGGAATGTTGAAAGTCAGGCACAGCACAATGTGGGTTTATCAGAGGCTCCCTGGGGAAAATAAATAAATGAATGTATTTCCTGGTGTTTTCTACTTCCATCCTCACGTGGTCTGTATTGTCTGTTTCTCTTTATCACCCCTCTAAAGGAGATAATGAGCTTCTCATGCTTTTGCAGTGTTACAGGCCACCTTTTTAGAAAATGCATGGCCATCCTGAGAGCTGAATGAGGTTTTTTCTTGGATGATCTGTTTGATAACCAAACCACCAAGAGGACGGGCTTTTCTGCGTACAGATGAGGTCATTGTCTGAGAGCATTTGCATGGGGATATCCACTACATTCCATCTGTTTTATGACACCAATTATTGGATAGATTACATTTCATAAGATTTGAGATTTCACATGACAAACTTCTGATTGGTACCTATGGTGTTACCGTATTGTAAGCTTCTTATGTCATGGCCTGCTAAAAAATCACGAGTGACAATAACCGAGCCCGTTCCATTATTCAGGCAAGGGATGCTGTTCAGAACCATTTTCTCCTTCCTTCGTCTCCCAGGAGATCTTCTGGCCACACAATACCAAATACTAAGTCACATCTTACCTATTGCTACCCATGTGTCTGCAGTCTTCCTCACTTACCTCTTGGAGCTTCTCCTCCATCCCTTTGCTTGCAGCTGGGAGGCAATGAGCCACCTTGCAGGAGCGAGGCAGTGCGGAGCGGTGCTCGGGGAGGCGGGAGGAAGGAGCTGTGCCTCTGGAGCCTGGCCAGGCCAGCAGCAGGTTTGCTGAGCCACCTCCCTGCTGGGGAATGCACCTGCTGGGCCGGGGTGAGGGCTCACAGCCTGTCGCAGGTGCTGACGCTGGTGCCACACCAGGAAGGGACAGGCAGGAGCACCTGAGTCTTGGCAGGTGCCAGAGGAAGGGAAGGGATTTTCCCCTTGAGATCTCTTTGCTAGTTTGAACCAGCAGAAGAAAAGCTTGAAAACATCAGTGCTGCCAGGCAGGAGAGAGGAGTGGTGCAGGCAACGTGTCAGCTGCAGGTGAGTGAGCCTGGCTTACCGAGCAGGGCCCTGTTCTGGAGCGCTGTGTGGGAAGGGTCATACTTTAGCAGTGGCTGTCAGCAAATCTGGGGGCTGTTTTGCAAGTGCTTCCAAACAGATCTGCCTTCTGCCTCCAAAACACCTCCTCCCGGCACTCAGGCACAGAGCTCCTTGCTCACTGAAGTCTCCCAGACTTCCCTTGGCAATGAGAATCTGAGATCCTTCTGGCCTTGCCAAGGCTTCTCCAATGATGGTGGGTGGGATGCTCGTTTCTGGGTCTGGTGTCTATTAACCTGAGAGCATAGATGGGGCTTTGAGCACCACAGCATTCAGAGCTTCAGCTTGGTGCACTGGCTGTAACTTGGACATAAAACAACATACATGAGTTTCTTTCTCTTGGACCCTATAGGGAATTGGAAAAAAATGCATGAAAATAAAAGAAGAAAATATATATGCTTCTGGTTTCTGTGGGGTGGGGAAGGGGGTAACATGAGGCACAGGGCAGGAGCCAGTCCATCCCAAACAGCTTATGGCCAGAGCTGCCATAAAGAAAATAAACCATGATGGACAGGAGAAATGGGGGAAGGAGGTGGTTTGTGTCTGTTTGAGATGTGAGGCTCTGTTGGCTCTCATCTAGATCACTAAAGTGAATCGCTGTATGTGTTACTGTTCATTTTATAGAGAAGTTTGACAGACTTCTTCCATCTCTGAGATGCTCACGTCATCCACACAGCTGCAGCAAACCCTTCCCAAAGCTGGAAGCACTGCAGGAATCCGTCCCACCACCACCAGGCTTCCCTGAATGCTGTGGGTGAGCAGTGTCTCATGGGACACGCTGGGCTGTGGGGGAGGAGGGGAGTCAGGAATATTACAGCAGCTGAGCTTTGTGTGACTCTGAAACGAATGTGTTAATTTACAGTCTGCGATCATCTACCAGATATCAGCCAGACATATAAAGTCCATAAGCAAATAAATACGTGGTCATACTGTTCCCCCTGGTTGGAAAGGCGTGTCTCACAACTGCAGCCAGGAGTGCTCAGAAACCTGTTGATGACAAATCTCAATGCCAGAGTAGGAAAAAATAAAAGGAAAGATACTCACATTTCCTAATCTTTTGTTTTTTTTCCTGAGTTCCCAGTGTTTTCCTGCTCTTTCTCCACCTGCCAGACAGCAGTGGGGAATGACATGATCTGTCAGGGTTTGTTTTCTGGAATGTGGCTTTCAATCAGAAAGCGCTGTGCAGTTGGGCTGGTCCTCTCCTTTTTTCCTTGAATACAGTTCTGCAGCTTGATTTTTTTGGTGGTGTTTTCCCTCGTTGTGGTTTCTGCTGGGTTTTGTGTACTGCTCACCTCACAGCTCCACTGCATGCACTACTTCAGCCAAGCAGCAGAAGGCCGCAGACTTTGCATTTCTTCAGGCCTTCTGTTCCCTTAGTCCAAAATCTTGATCTAATCTCCCGACCTGCTATCTGCTGAACCCACCCGCTCTCTGGTGAGGATGAGATAAGGCACCTCTGTGCCTGGAGAAGGAAAGGCAGGAGGAAGTTGTGTTCCACACAGGGCCGAGCTTTGCGCTGGGGAAGTGCTGCGGGGCTCGCTGTCCCCTCGCCCCTCTTTGAGAGTGACCCGCAGCAGTGTGAGATGTCTCTGTGAAAGCAAACTGGGTTCCAGCTTCCAGATGAGAGAGCCTGTGTCCCAGCCTGTCCCTGCTGAGCCACCACGCAGGGAAATGGCGGCACAGGCCTGCAGGCCGGCAGTGCCAGGGACTTCCTGCACACGTGGCGGCAGCTGGCAGCAGGCCCTGGGCACGTCCATGGTGACCTCACACTGCTGTGGGCAGTGAGTCAGGAGGGGCAGCCTGACACCGTCAGGCGGCGGCAGGCCCGGGCACCCCGCCATTGTGCTCCCTCTGCCCCACCCCACAGCACTTCATCCCTCCTGGAGTGGCACAGGAGGTCCCTGGAGACACTGGGAGTTGTGGGAGATAAAGCCCCTGGTCTGTGCCACGTGTGGAGGTCCCAGATGTTCTCCAATGATCCATAATGAACCCAGGGTGTCTGCACTGTGTAAATGGGCTGTGGTAGACACGGGCCCAGTGATCTTCAAATGAGCTGTTTGGGGCAGGTGAGGTACAGGGCTGTTCTCTCACTCAGGGTGACAGCTCTGGCACCTGTATGATGCCAGGGATCTGGGCTCCTGTAGCACTCCAAACAGCCCCTGCTGTTAATAATGGCCCATGGTATGCTACTCTGAGGGGCTCAGACTCTCCTCTCCGCCCACTTCCTGCTTCAGATATCAGCTGTGTGCCCATGCTGGGGTGGGACATCGGGTGGGAGAAGTGCGAGTGGTTTCTGAATGTAGGAAACTGCACAGAGAGGCATTAATGGGAGGCAGAAAGAGTCAGGGTGCAGGGGAGGGGATGTGCCCCAGGATGCAGGGATCATTAGGAGCAGGGAAAGCAGGGAGGAGAGCAGAACTGCAGTGCCAGGTCCTGGCTGCTTCTGGGGCTCTTTCCATGGAAGTGCTGAGATCACCAGAGGTACAACTGTCCCATTTCTGCAGTGAGATGGGATTGCTAATGAGGCAGGGACAGGGCTGAGTGACTGAACTGGAAGGGTTAAGCCTCAGGCTGGATCCCCCCACCTTCTGCTGTCATTCTGGGCAGCAGAGCCAGTTGGTGACAAGAGGCTGATGCTGATGAGGGAGCATGTGAAGCGGGAGCTGTGAATGGGGCTTTATCCCAGAGGGGACTGGCCTTTGCTCCATCCTGCCCCGCTGCCAGCACCAGCTGCAAGCAGAGCCCCGTGGGCAGCAGCATGCCAGTAGCTTCAGTGTGTGGCATGTGGGGCTGGGGAGCTGGGGACTCACTCTGAGCAAAGGCTTGGTGAGGGGAACTGGAGCTGACATCTCTTTGTGGCACAGGGAGGTCTTGGGGGAAGACAAGTGTGGCCCATGGGGCTTTTGAGAGGGCATCAGGAGGGTCTGTGGGCCAGCCCTGAGGAACTGAGATCTGGGATCTGGTGGGGGATTGTTCAGTGCAGGGGGGCAGGGTCTTTGTTTAATGCTGTTTTCTCTTCTTGGCTTTCAGATGAAGCATACGATAAAGGAAGGACACGGCTTTGGATGTTCCTGCATGGTGCTGTTCTGGGAATGCTCCATCATATCCTGCAACACTGCTCAGGGTGTGGGCTCAGCCCCAGCGCATGGACCATAGCTCTCCAGGTGGCTCTGCCATGGAAGGGTGCACCACCAGACTCTAAGGAACAAAACTGAGGAGTCCCCACTTGAGAAATGCAGCTGCCTTCGCAACCACCACTGCTCTGACCTTCCCTCTGCTGTGAGGGTTCACATTCCTCTGTGCCACCACCCCACTGTGCCCTCCACACCAGCTGCCTGCCATGCCGGAGCTGGCAGACCTGAGCTCCCCCCGCACACCCGCGGATGCTGACCACATCCAGAGGAACATCCTGGAGGAGCATGTGGAGCTCTGGTGGTTCCAGGACCCCAAGAAGTCTATCCTGTGCTACGGGATGGCTGTGGTACTGATCCTGGCCTGTGGGATCGGGGGCATCATCCTGCTGTACAGCACGAGCAGCCGCTCTGGGGAATGGCGGCTGGCAGTGGGCACCACGCTGTGCCTCCTGGCCCTGCTGGTTCTGCTGAAGCAGCTGCTGAGCTCAGCAATCCAGGACATGAATTGCATCCGCAGCCGGCATCAGATAGAGCTCCTGAAGAGCGGGGGCTTTTCCGACTGCCTGGTGTTGCTGCTTAGCGCCCTGGTGCTGCTGGTCTGTGGGGTGGTGCTCACCATCCTCTCCACCACCAACATGCAGCTCAGCCCGGCGCGGCCACTGGCCAGTATGTTCACCAGTGGGGTTGTCCTGCTGGCTGCCGGCAGCACTCTGCTGCTCTGCCTGCTGCTCTACTTACTCTGCACCTCCTGCTGCCAGGCTGCTCCGCGCGGCTTGGAGACCGGTGAGATCCGAGTCTTCACCATCTCTGGCCGCCTTGCTGCCAACAGGCGGCTTCCTCCCACCTCCAGCATGGCCAACCTGATCTGACCCACGGCTGCTGCATCTGCACTGTGACAGCCTTGCGTGAGGCTCACTGGATACAGCCCTCAGCAGTCCTTGTGCCAGCCTTTCACTAAGGAAGGACAGGAGTTGTGCCTCATGTTTTCTTCCAAGACGACTGGCGTTTGCTGAACCTCAGTCTCACAGTGTGGCAGGGACTTTGGTTTTCCTCAACAGGCGTTGTGATCTGGAGCTTTATGAGCCTCGTTTGGCTTTTATCTCAGCACATCCTCCTGTGGCAGCTGCTGCTCTGGTGGCCATGTCCGCTGTCACAAAGCCAAGGTGAGCCCATCCCACAACTCAGGGATTCCAGAGTCTGGTTCCTGCAATTCCCTGGGTCGTGCTTCTCCTGGTAGAAGGGGTTTCAATTTTCAGTGCTATAATCCTAAGAAATCTCTTGTGGGGGGAGATTCTGTGTCTGAAATGCCATTTGTTTTTGTGATGCTGTCTTTCCCGATACTGCTTTGCTGCGGCCTCACCATTGTCTGTGCCTTATCAAAGGGATGAGCAGAGGGTGTTGGTGTCAGGGCTGTGGTGGGCTGTCAGCTTTGTACACTGTGTGTTGGGAGGCTCAGTGTTGGGAGGCTCGGTGATTGCACCAATGCACTGCAGCCCTGCAAGCTATGGACAGAGAGGTGCCATTGCTGGGACAGAGAGGTGCTGCTGAGATGCCCAAATCCCAGGACTGGGGCTTTTCCAACCCCAGGTCTCCCACCACAGACCTGATGGGAGCTGGCATGGCAGCTGTGCTGTGCAGCAGTGCTGCCATTCTGTCCCTTACCCTGAGCTCTGGTGCTGTGCCTCTATGAGGTACCTACCACTGAGTGCCTTTCCTAGAGGCAGGCTTACAGCTCACCCTCAGAAACCTTTCCTGTGAATTGAGGCCAATTTACCTCTCAACATTTTCATTCCCTCCCTGGGCCCACAAACCATTTCACTGCTCCTGCACTTTCCATAGACACCGATCCAAACCTTCCTAGCCATGCTATTCCACTGAAAACTTCCCTTTCTCTGCATTTTCCTATCTGCTCCCATCTCCCCCTGATCTGCACTGCTCTGCCCCAACCAGTTGTTTTGCCCACTGGTTTCCAAGTTACCCATGAGAACTAGGATCTCATTTTCGTATCATGTGTAGATCTTATTAAACTGCTGTTTCCTTCTCTTTGCATCACTTCCCTTAATCTGCCCAAAAATTAAGAGGGTGTCACTAAGCTCAGGTCTTTCTGTGCTAAATGCTCTGCATTTGTGTAGCAGAGAGCAGTCCTTTACCTTGGGGCTGCTCACCCCCAAGATGCTGTGTGCAATATGGAGGGATGGGCTGCAGCTGGTCAGAAGTTTTGCGTAACCCACAGCTGTTGCTCTGCACATCCCTGTGGGTGCACATACAGGTATGTCAAGATGCACCAGCTCTGCCCACCTTTGCAATTGCTCCCATCTTTCCCAACCTGCACACCCGCTGTTTTGCACATCTGGGCACTTATGGCAGATGCCCAGCTCGCAGCTCCATGCTGCCTGCCAATGTGAATCCTTCCCTTCAAAACCCCTTCAGAACGTGCACACGTGAACTATGCCAGGAAAGGATGCTTGGGGACCCTGTCCCTGCCCAAGGAAGCAACATGTGAGAACAGGCCGCCTCTGAGCAGGGAGGCTGGGGTGTCTGGCTGCCCCGATGGACGGGCTGCACTGACTCACCTCCTGCAGAAGCGTTACTGTTTTGTTCCTTTCTCATTTCCTGTGTTGTGAATGGAAATATATAATAAAGTGCTGCAGAATTTGGCTGTGCCAAAAGATGGTGCTTCATTTTGGTCTCTCTTCCAAGCAGATCTCAGGGCTATGCAGAGCTGACCTCTGCTCAGAGCAGGAATCACAATAGCTGCAGTTTCAGCTCATCAGCCCTCATGGCAATGTCCCCACACACCCAACTGCATGTACTTCTCTCCTGGTACATGACTCCATCCTCCTGATGCTCATGCATCTCCCTCTGCTTTAGGACCTATCCTCAACAGGTCCCCCTTAGGCTTTATGATCCCATATAAAGAGCTCCTGGGAAGCACAGAAAACCACCTGGATGTGACAGTGCCGATGGGTTTGTTGACAGAGCGGCTGCTTTACCTACAGTGGGGCTGAGCCCTGAGCCAGGTAGTAGCATCTGCTGCCTCCAGCTAGCCTGGAACCAGTCTGCCTGCATACCTGCTGCTACTCACATCCGCCTGTCTGAACTGCTGGCCTTCGGCTTTTGGCAGCTTCCAGGATGACCCTGGTACGAGGAGGCTCCTCCTTTCTGCTTTGCCCCTCTGGTGTCCCCAGCTCTGCAGTCCAGATGCATTTTTCCCATTTTTCCCTGACACAGATGAACTGCTGGGGGTGGGCACCAGGGCTGCACAGCCACATGTCAGGAAAGCATCCACTCAGATCAGTTAAAGGTTAAACTGGGGACTTCCACATGGGGTCAAAGTAGACAAGCAACTCACCACTTGGTGAGTGAGACCCTGAGTAAAACAATCTGGGAAGCACTTGTGTGTTTAATCTCCTCTGAGGCACGGCTGAGACCAAAAGTAAAACAGTGTGTCCAGCAGAAGGCATATAAGAGAGAGAACTGACTGACCACTGAAACAAGGCACCGGGGTTTCCATCTCTTTGTAGTTTCAGGCAACACGTTCCTTGTCTGAGAAATGCTCTAAGCTTCCTCTCTGCATAGTGCCTGCAATGCCTGCTCCAGTAGTGCCCTTTGCTTTACATTCTCTGAGGTGTGTTATTTGCTTTTGTATACACTGCATTGCGTAAACATCTTAGTAGGAAGAGAAGGAAAGGAAAAGACAGTTTATAATGAAGCAGTCAGCAGTGGGGAGGCAGCCGCGTGGCAGGGCTGCAGGAAGGCATTCCCCTGAGGAGCAGGGCGGAGGTTCCCAAACTTTTAGGGACAGTGAGAAGTGAGCTGTGACATCTCACCACAGAGATGACAGGAATGCAGCCATTAGAATAGTTGCACAATGCTACGATGGTGCCTGTGCAGTCAGTCCCGTGAGAGGTGGCCGTTTCGTGGCAGCACACGTGCCCACCTGCCAATGCAGACTT
Source organism: Coturnix japonica (assembly GCF_054131305.1). NCBI lineage: Eukaryota > Metazoa > Chordata > Aves > Galliformes > Phasianidae > Coturnix > Coturnix japonica. The sequence continues at coordinate 19,378,972 of NC_140673.1, forward strand.
TCTAGGTGCTTTTCTAGCATGTCTTGCTGCAAGAGAAGGGAAAACAGAGGAGACAGCCAGCAGGAAGCAATGCTGGAGAAACATTAGCAGGAATCTCACAGCAATGCACAAGCTGTACAAGATTGTTTACAAGATCACATTACAGGTTTGTTTGCACAACAAAAGTTACGCTGCAAGTCTCTTCTCTCATGACACAAAGAGCACAGCAGCACCTGAGCAAACCCGAGGCAGCACCCACACCCCAGCCCAAGCATGGTCTGCAGCAGGGCCAAACTCAGTGGGACAGTGGCCCCAGGGAGGGCCCTGTGGTTCCTATTTGCCCTGTCCCACGCTTGTGGCAGAGCAGAGAGCCCCTCAGTCTCATGGCACTATCAGCAGAAAACTAGGGAGGTGACTGGAGGTCCTGCTGCTGCCAGGAGTGGTCACCAGAGGTGGAGGGAGAAGGTTTCCACAGTAGCAGCTTAGTCAGAGGCACAGGCTATAACTGCCTGTGCGCAGGAACTGAAGCTGCCGCAGCCCTTCAGGCCTCCTCCTAAGGCTGAGGAGAGGTTCTGACTGAAGTCAAATGCAGCTGAAAAGCACCCATCACCTATTAACTAGGACTAGTCTCTCAGAGCCATAATGAGCACATTACTTGAGCTGGAGGAGGAAGCCTGGCAAATGGGACCTCCCATTTTCCTAATTTTTCATCCTTTCACCTGGAGAGCCCAAATACCTCAGTTCCTAAGCTGTGTTTTAATACAGCTGGAAGGAGCAGCAGAGCGCAGGAAAGAGACTGTTCTGCCAGCAGACAGCTGTGAAGCCGCATCCTGAGCACCCAGCCCCAGAGGTTCACATGGTGCTGGAAGCAAACACTGCCAACAGAGCTTTCCCTCGTGAGGATAATAAGCAGTAAAGGCTTGATGACAAAATGATCGTCCATCTGAGACAAATGTAGAGGTCAAGCTGCCACACACCACTGGCCAGATGTGGGGCCATGGAGAGAGCCCCAGCAAACCACCATAGGCAGAGGCAGGGTTGAATCACACTTTAATTTCACCCAGAGTGACAACAGAGTGGGGACAGAGCAGGGCCAGGTCCAGTGCCATGGGGCAGAGGGGCTGGTGCCAAAGTCCCCACAAGGAGCAATGGGACAGGGAGGGGGGGCAGACCCATCCCTGGGCATCGTGCCTTGCCCAGCTGCAAACAAGACCAACTTGTTCATCCTCAGTATCCAAGCAAGACTGGGAGAACAGCAGCACATCTGGTGTCTCCAAACCAGTGCAGCTCTGCTGGTGTCACAGCAGGGCACAGGGACACCTTCACCCCACTCCTTCCCTCCTGCCCCCATCTGCATGGAGATGGAAGGAAGGAGATGGGGGCATGGGGATGGAGAGGGACTGCAGCCTCATATGGAGATGTGTGACTCTCTCTCCTCTTCCTCCGGCAGCTGCTCACTGGGCTGAATGTAGTTGTCCTCGATGAAGCCATCATCATCTTCAACATGCAGGCCAGTGACACTGGACACAGGGGGGTTCTCACTATTGTCCCAGCCTGAGGAGCCCCTGTCCCAGCCAGTGCCCTCTTCCAAGGGGCTGCCTCCAATCGAGCTGGTTTCAGGCAGCGGTCGGTGGCGATAGCTGGTGAAGTTCTTGTGGCAGAGCTTGCACTTGGCAACCAGAGCAACCAGGATGGAGATGCTGATGGCAGCCACCAGAAAGCCGACTAGGTACGGCCAGCTCCTTCCTCCCTTCCCCGCAGGTGGTGCAGTAGCTGAAGCAAAGGACAGGCCCATCAGGGCTGGGCTGTGGCACTGCAGATGCTCCACCACAGCTGACCATGTGCATGCATCACAGTGATGCTCGTGGTGGGGAGGGCAACCCAGGGGGTGGACAGAAGGAAGGTGGTTTTCCCTGACCCAACTTACTGTTGGTGTTTGTAGGTACGGTCTGCTGTGCTGGGCTGACATCTCGAGGAAACCTCTGGCTTTTTTGGCAGCCCAACTCCCAGGAGTCCAGAGTTGCGATGTCCTGTCCCTGCAGCTCCGAGGGTGATGCACAGGTGACATGCATGGCTGGGAGACAACAGGATAAGGTGGGACAGGGGATCTTCACCTTTTCCCTCCCCAGTTTAGAGAAAGCACTCCCTGTTTGCTTTCAAGCATTTCCAGTGCTACCCTCCAGCCTTGTCAGTCCTCAGCTCTGTGTAAGGCACTACTAGGGGAAAACATCTCTGACCATGGAGCCCTAAGTAAGCAGAGCTGTGCAAGCATGTGACCACAGTCAGCAGCTCTTCTCAACTAGGCATTGCTAAATTCATGGACACTGAGAGAAACCCCACGGTCACAGGACTGCTCTTGCCTGGGAGCCAAGCTTGGGGAGCTAAAGCCTCATCTTGTTCCTCCAGAGATGCTGAATGCTCATGAAAATCTGCGCACTTCATGCAGATATGTGTATATGGATTTAGGAATGTTCATTTCCCAGAAAGGTGGCTAAAGTATAGAGTGAATATCTTCCTCCTGTCTGTCATACCTAGAAACCTCTCAGTTTGCTGTCCCTCAGCAGGGAGAGCAGTCTTAGGGCTGGAGCAGAAGGATCCAATTCTCTCTTCTCACCCCAGACCCTTCCTGACAACCATCCCCCACCTCTCACCTTGCCTGCGCTTCAGCCACTGCTGCAAGGGGTACGTGGCACAGTCACAGACCCAGGGGTTCCCATCCAGCTGGACCCATGGGATGCTCTCCATCAGCTGCAGCATCAAAGTGTCCATGGACATCAGTGCATTGTTCTGCAGGCTCAGGTGGAGAAGACTTCTCAGCGGCAGAAAGAATGGGACCTCCAGCTCTTGCAGACTGTTGTTTCTTAGGAGCAGCGTTTGCAAGTTTTTCAAGCCCTTGAAAGCATCTGTGTGGAGGTAGGTGATGCTGCAGTTGCTCAGGTCCAGCAGGCGTAGTGCCCCAAGGTTGGAGAAGACGGCGGGGTGCAGTGTGAGCAGGGCATTGCTAGAGAGGTTGAGGGAGTGCAGGGAAGGGAAATGCATCAAGAGTGTCCCACGCTGCGGCATGACCAAGCTGTTGGAGGAGAGGTCTAAGCCGGTGATGTTCCTTGGAAGGGAGCTTGGAGCATTCAGGAGGCTCTTCTGGCTGCAGTCAGCCCATCCCTGGGGAAAGAGCTGCTGAGATGGGCCCTTTTCTTTCTGAGGGCGTTACGGTCACTCTGCTGCCAGTCACTGTGTCACCACACATGTAAGCGGGGACCCAGGGGCTCCCAGCAGTGACACAGACCTGGCACACACCCGATTTTGGCTGAGACCCCTCAGGGACACCCGCTGCTGCTCACAGGCAGCCGCATGGCTGCAGCCCAGCAATGCCTGGAGCCGGCAGCACAGCAGCCCAGCCAAGTCCCTGCCAGCCCCGCCGTGCTCCAGCAGTCAGTGGGGACACCACCACCACCACCCACCCACCCCAAGCCCCCGTCCCTACCTGGTGGTCCAGGCCGCAGGGCTGTCCCGCTGCCACCCCCCAGGCGCAGAGCAGGCCGCAGACACCCAGCAGGCCGGCGGGAGCCATTGAGCTCCAGGAAGCTGCAGGGCAGAAAAACAAGTTTGAGGGCGGGCGGTGCAGCAAGTCGTGCTGCTGAAGTGTGGCGGTGACGGGGATGGCCGTTCCTGGGCAGGCCATGGCTACCTCGATGCCCCACGGTGCCGCTCGCCCAGGGCCAGCCCGGCGGCCACATTTTCTCCTACAGCCGTGAGGTACAGATGGAGGCAGTGCTGTGGGTTACACATTAACCACCAGCCCTGGGTTGGGGCAGAGCAGGAGGTGGGCATGGAGGTGGCACCATCTCCCCATGGCCACAGTGCTGGCAGCAGCCTTTAACCTCCCTTGCAGGGCACCCCTGGGGCTGCTGTGCATGGAGGGCAGAGCAGCCGCCAGGAAGGCAGTGCTGCTGAGGCAGCCATAGGTGGACGTGCAGGGTGTTTGCGTTTCCTATCAGGAAACGTATCAGCACACGATGGTTTCTGGCATGTGGTGCCTTGGATTAGAATGTGTGAATGATAACAAAAAGGGGTATTTTTGTCACCAGGTTTTTTTTGGGGGGGGTGTTTTTTGCTTTTTTTTTTTTAAAGTCTAATGTGATTCAGCAGAAAAATGTAGGGCTGTGAGTCCAGCAGAAATTCAGGTGCTCTGTGTGTGTGCTGTGGGTCTTTCCATGTTAGAGGTGTGGGGGGGATGGCTGCACTGGGGTTGCTGGTTCCTTGCCAGGATCCCCAAGGTCTGCCTAGTGTGGGGAGCTGATGGTTAATGGATCCAGCTCCCCAGCAGACCAATGCCCTGGTTCCCCTCCATGCAGCTAGCGGGTATGTGCTTTGCACTTCAAGGAGCGTGCTGCAAGGCCTGCTTTGCAGAGCATCCCCACAAAGTGTGCTTGTTCCACGTCAATAATCCCTTTATCACAATGATTCCTCATGTTGGACAACACTTCACAAAGTGTATCTCAGTCTATTGTTCTGCCTGCACGGCTGTGCTGCAACAGACACTGGCCATCTCAAACGTGGGTAAGCACGAGGTGGCACAATAGCAATTACAGCCCTGAGCATGACTGACCTCTACCACCAGTAAACTATGGGAAGTGGCCATTTATTTATGTATTCACCTACCTATCCCCCTTCCTGCAGCTGTACTGAGCTCACAGATGAGTCCCTGACCTGGAGAGCTTGCAAACAAGCTTTGGATTGACAGGCATAGCAGCACCAACTGCAGGAGGAACCAGCTGCTGTAACTAGCCCTTGTATTCAGCTTGTGGCAGCCAAGGACACACATTCATCATTTAATGACAATCCTGCCCTGGGGTCTCCCAATGACTGACTCCCTGCCTACACTCCCTATTGAGAGACATGGTCAATGGGCATGGTGGGTTGGACTGAATGATCTTAGAGGTCTTTTCCAACCATCATGATTCCACCATTCGGTGACTTTCTGGGTAAATGTAAGCAGCTGCACTCAGTGCCCATTTTTCAGTGCATCTCCATCACTCAGGGAGCTGCTGGTGGCAGCATATGGCAGCCAGGCACTGGGGTGGCACAGCACAGTCCCTGTCTGCTGCCATCACTCCACACTGCTTGGGCCCCATACGGCCCCGGAGCACACTGTAAATAGTCGGAAGCGATGAATGGATTTCCCCTTCCTCTCCATGTGTGCTTTAGATTTTTGGCCGGATACAGCATGGGTTTGGGACACACCAAAACATGGATCTTTCTCCCCGGCAGCCCAGGCTTTCACATGGGAACAGCTCTGTGCCACTTGCAGAACAGTGTGTGGTCAGGCAGGTAAAGGCTGCAGTGATTTCCTCAGGAATACCATGCATTTACCCATACCCTGCGCCTGCCTGAGCCCAGTGTGGCCTTACAAGGTCCCTCAGCACACAGTGCAGCTGCAGCCATGGCGAGGCCTCAAGCTTTCCCCTGGGTGTAGCCCAAGGACGGGAGGTTTCTGAAACAGGAAAGAGGGAGACAGGCTGGAAGGCGGTCAAGGAAAGCCAGGCTTTCTGCGGCTTCCAGCTTCCTCCCAGACATGTTGACGGCCTTGCAGAGGGATTTTCTCCCCCCAGCAGGTGCTGCCCTCCTGCCCAGGCTGTCCAGCTGTTTTCTGCTGTGAGGGCTCTGCTCAGCCGCCACCAAACTAACCCCTCTGCCTTGTGATGTGGCAGAGTGGCCCCAGGGTCCCCACTTTGCTGCCAGCCAGCCCTGCAGGGACATGGACGGGGCTGTGGATGCTGGCACCCTGCTGGGGCATTCTGTACACATCGTGCTACCATACTGGCATGTGGAAGTGCAGGGGCAAGCAGCAGGGCAAGGAGCAGCAGTAAGACTTCACTATCACTTGGTCACCTCTCTGGGCGGGGGACATGAGCTGGTGGCCCATCCTGACTCGTGGTGGTCAAGGTGTCCTGAGGTGCACATGGCCTCAGTGCTGGAGGCACAGCCCGTGGGGTCGGCTCCTGCCTGTGGCTCCTGGATTCAGGGCTGGCTCCGAACAATGGGTGGAGAGCAGGAAACGCCGCATGGGAAACAGGATTTGGCTCCGCCGCCGCCGCCGCCAGCCGCGGCCCCTTGGCCCCTTTCCTTTCCCTGCTCCACAGAGCCCTTCCCATTGCCACGGGGCATAGCGAGGCGATGAGGATGCCGCTGAACGGGCGGGATCGGGCGTGAGACCATAACCACTGCGGGCAAAAAAGGGGCTGGGATACCACCCGGTCAGGCTGGGGCTCAGCATGGCTGGGGGCACCTTGAGCATGCCATTCTAGCCCCACAAGAGAGCCCCACTGGGCAGCAAAACCTTTGCCACACAGCTGGGCAGCAGCCGAGCAGGTGGGGGCGAAGGCATCATCCACGCCATGCACCAGCTATGATCCCGAGGAAGGGGTCCTGCTCCCCCCGGACATCAAGCAGGAGTGCTGGGGCAAGATGGAGAGCGTGGGGCAGGGGTCATGAGCCTCTGCTCACGTGGAGCCCATAGGCAGTTGCCAGCACTGGCTCTGTCACCCGTGGCTGGGATGTGCTGGATATTTTCCTGTGCCAGATTTGGGACACACTTCAAGGACATGGGACTCCGGTTTTATCTACTGCTTCTCCTCCCATGGATGGCAGGTAAATGACTCCTTTCCCTCTGCCCTGCTGGTAAGCCCATTCCCCAAGGAGGTTTGGTGGGACGAGGCAGCTGTAGCAGTACCAATGAAGCAGGGAGAGATGCATGAAGGGAAGAAACATCCCTTTGAGACTGATGGTTTGGAGTTCTCAGGGCTCAGCTTTGGGGCTGAGCTATCCTCCTCTGTACCCCAGCTTGGGACAGGGGCATGGGTGGGTCGCAGGAGAAGGAGCCACATTACACTGCACACTTGGCTCATGCAGTAAACTGAGCCCATGGGGATCTCCAAAAAGAGACTGTAAATATCCACTGTGCCATCTGACAGCCTGGGGGCAAGGACTTGGAAATGGGGTGAGGTTTGGATTACGGGGTCTGTCCCCATGACTAACCTAGAGGAGGCCATGTCCTGGTCCGGCTCTGACATTCCCTCATGTTCTCCTCAACAGGGGCCATCCTGGACATCACCTTGATTGCCAACGTGCAGAGCCTGTCCCACTCTGACTTCTTCCTCTCCTGCGTCATGGGCGAGCGTGACGTGAGCTACCTGCAGATTGAGAGGGAGAACAAGATTGTGATGACGCACCCCAAGACAGGCTTCCAAAACTACCGCAACCGCAGCAACTACGTCCAGGCCAGGGGCTTCTCCATGCCTGACTTGGTGGGGATCCTCTACTGCATGGGGCGCACACCGACAGAGCAGGCCCAGGTGGTCTACGTGCACAACAGCCACAATGGTAAGTGCTTGAGTGGGCTCTGGGGAGCATGACACACTCACTCACTCACTCACTCAAGGCTAAGTTGGATGGGGCCCTGGGCAGCCTGATGTGCTGGGTTGGGAATCAGCCCATAACAGAGGGCTTGGAGCTCAATGATTTTTAAGGTCTCATCCAATCTAAGCTGTTCTATGATTCACTGGGGCTAGGTTTGGTGTCTGATGGCACCGCGGGTGGCAGCTCTTGAGTCAGCAGGCAGCTGCTGCTGTGCCCAGCCCCTCTGGGTGTGCAGAACATGAGAGAGGTGGTGGACCACCACCAGGTCTTGTCTCACTCAAGCATTGGGCATGAGTGGCAGCCATTTGGATGTTTGGGTGGTGCCGTGGGTTGATCTGTGGCATGCACGAGGTGGCAATTGGTGCAGTGAAGACGTGTTTTCACACTGTGAGGATATGAGAGAGTTTTTCAGCTGGAGGAGCACATCCCAACTCCAAGGGTGCTTTGTGGTCACCTGCCAGCAGCCCCCTCCCCAAAGAGGTGTGTGGGAAGGGCGGCTGCAGGCAGTGGATGGGAATAGTGCCGGTGAGCAGGGCAAGGTCCGGGTGCAGGGAAGCCAGAGGAGGCAGTGAGGTCTGGCAATCATCAACCAAAAGCAGTGTGCCATTGGGCAGTGCCAGCCCCATGTCCCACTGGCAGATCTGGCTCTGTTCTCCTGCAGGTTCCTGGGGAGGGCAGGGGGCGGCGTGGGGTTCACCTCCTGTCCCTGCTCCCCATTAGGGCCATAGAAGCCTGAAGGGCATCACCACGCTGGAAATAATGCTCAAGAATACACAGGCCCCAGCACTGCCCTCACTGACGTCCTGGCTCTTCACTGAGTTATTAGGACAGAAATTCTCTGTGATAGGGTTTTGCCACTGGGTGTTTTTGAGGTCTTTGTTGGAAAGTTTTGGCTAAAACAAGACGTCTCCCTGCCCATGTTAAAATACAGCTCTATCACAGTGTTTTGAGCTGCTCAAATATCTCCAGCTGGGAAACAGACTGTGATAAGGACCATGCCGGTGGGGTGCAAGCATCCTCCTGGGAGCAGGGACTGTTCTCTGTCCTTGGCCAGAGGCTCACAGTGAAAATGGCAGCGGCCTTATCAGAAACAGAGACAGCCTGTCTGGGCAAACAGAGCTGCAGGAGGCACTGAGGGAGGAGAGCAGAGCACTGGGAAGTAGAACAGCAGGCACAGGGTGTGCAGGGACAGAGGGGCATGGATGCGTCACTACACTGAGGAAAGCAGGGGGGCTTTGCACACTGACACGGCATTTGTGTCTCTCTCTATATGTCATGGGGGAGGTGGGCTGTGGAACCCAGGTTCGTTCACTGGCCCAAAGCCCAGACAGGAGTTAGAAGTGATGAAAAAGCTGATTTTGCTCTGTTTAATTTAGACAAGGAGAAGTTTAGAAAAAAAATGAGGAAGACCGATTGAAGGAAAAAGCAACAGAAAGGTTAAATCTTTGCCTGATGACTGAGGGCTGCATAAAGAAACCATGCAGTGGGCTCAAGTGTGCATTGTATCAGCTCTCACAGTGCAGCTGGGAGCTCACAACAGCATGTGTAGGGAATGCTGCCCAAGGACAGTGAGAGTGTCTTGTAAGATGCATGAGAGCACAGGAAGGATTATCAGCTTTGAAAGTAAAAACACAAGGAAAAAAAAAAAGACCAATCAGACCCAGAAAGGTGATCTGAGAAGGGTTTAAACCCAACAAACTGTTTGGTCTGATTGCTGAGCAGAGAGAAGCCTGGAGAGGCCACAGCAGGAAAAATGAAATTCTTTTATTTTCACATCTGTGAGCACAATAGGGAACGTCAGGAAATCTGTCAGAGGATCTGTCTAAAATTACAGCACTGATAAGAGAAGACAGACAATAAATAGCTGAAAAGAGGAGCATTGCCAGGACCTCTCCTTGCAGTGATGTCAGTGGTCAGGCTGCAGGGCTGCTGGTGTGCTGCCAGCAGGAGGAAATCTGTGGTTGTTGGGGCTCCTGGTTCTCGGGGTGAGATGTGGTGCTCTGCTCAGGGCATCAAACTCTGGCCGCAGCACTGTGTGTGTGGCTACAGTGCAGGACCAGGGCTAAAGCTGCAAAACCCATGGGAGAACAATACTGAGTAAGGCAGAATAAATGGAAATAAGCTGGCAGGATGCTGGGCTGCAGGCAGCGCTGCTCCCACCCAGCACAGCCAGTTGCAGGGTGTGCGATCTGGCACACTGGGAGGCTCTGGCAGCCAGTATCCAAGTGTGCCCTCTTTTGTGTCATTGCTGGCACACCCAGGGCTTGGTTTCCCAGTCCTTAACATATTTATAGCCTGGTTTAGGCTCAAAGCTGTGCCCAGGCTGACTCACGGTATAGCTATGAGAGTGGTGCATACCCCAACACCTGGGAAATCAGGTAAACATGTGTGAGTGCTCTGCTAGAGGCAAGCAAAGATACAGGTCTTGTCCCTTGCCTACACACCTCCCAGTCTGGCAGCAAGCAGCGTCTCATGCTGTCATATCTCCCCAGGCTGCTGTCACAGCATCCCATGCTGGGACAGTGCAGGACGCCCCAGCCCTGGGTGCCATCCCTGGTTCCCTGTGGCTCCTCTGCCCAAGGTGTGTGGATGGAGATGTGCATGGTGATGTCCCCACAGAGAGGTGTGTTAGGACTGCATAGCGGGTCGGCTCATCCAGGCACTGCCCTCAGCCTGCTCTTCCTTCTCTTTGGCAGCCCACCTTTTCCCAGTGAAGGCCACGCAGTCTGTGAATGTCGGTGAGCCGGCCACCTTCTCTGCCAGGGTCCTCAGGAGGAAGGAGATGGATGTCATGTGGAAAAGAAATGGCAAGTGGCTTCACAAGTGCCCCGCACCAGCCCTGCTCCTAGCTGCCCTCACTCCCCCACCCCAGGGTGCAGCAGTCCCCAGGTCACCCCCTGTCTGCCCACAGGTACCTACTACCAGACCACGGACCGGGGCGAGGTGAGGGGTGACCTTTTCACTCTAACACTCCCAAATGTCAGCGTGACTGAAAATGGTGTCTATAGTGCCACTTTCATGGGAGACAGCCCCCTGTGGAGTGCCTTCTACAGGCTAATCGTCAGAGGTGAGTGGTGCCTGGGAAATGGCATTCCATTGCCCCCTCCCATCTTGTGGGGACGCATGGCCCAGTGCTACTCCACACCCCTCTGCTCTCCATGCAGCGTGTCCTGCAAAGAAATGGGGTCCATCCTGTGAGAAGGATTGTCCTGACTGCCTGAATGGGGGCATCTGTCATGACCACATCGGTGAATGCATCTGCCCTCCTGGATTCACAGGCACCCGCTGTGAGAGAGGTAGGTCCAGTGGCTGCCTCTGCCCCAAGGGGACGAGCTGTGTCCCACTGCACTCCAAGATCTTGTCAGCATGGCCAGAAACTCACAGCACCCTCAGTTTCTGCCCATCCCCAGTGCCTCCTGCTTCTATCACCTTGGCAGAACAAACACTGGGGCAGGAGCTCCTTGCTTGCCAAGGATGGTGCTGGGGAGCTCCATGAAACACTTGTTTTCCAGCCTGCCGGGAAGGTCAGTTTGGCCGCAACTGTCAGGAGACCTGCCAGAGAGCCCAGGGCTGCAGGGGGCTGAGCTTCTGCCTGCCAGACCCCTATGGGTGCTCCTGTGCCTCAGGGTGGAGCGGCTCCCGCTGCAGCCAAGGTATGGGAGCATGGGCAGTATCCTGCCTTGCCTTCTTGCTTGAGTGCCAGCACAGGCTGAGCATGTGCACCTGTACAGTGTGACCAGGGGTAGCAGCGGACTATCCTCTTCCCACAGCCTGTCCCCAGGGATACTATGGCCCTGACTGCGCTCTGATGTGTGCCTGCCAGAATGGTGGCAGCTGTAACCGCTTCAGTGGCTGCGTCTGCCCTGCAGGCTGGCATGGACAGCACTGCGAGAAGTCAGGTGAGGCTGGCACAGGGACACAGAGGGGCTTTGACCACAGTGGGTGGGCTCCAGCTCCTTCCTCATTAAAGGGAGCCAATACCAACCTCCACAGCCAGGTGGGCAGCCTGCCTTGCTGGTAAAAATAGCTCCCAGCCCCATAGAAACCATGGTGCTGCAAGAGGGAGAGTAGTCTGGCATTCCCAAATTACCTGTGCCAAAGAGCATCCCTGAGCCCGGAGTCTGAGCTGGACCTCAGTGCTCAGACAGGATCCCCAGCACCGGGAAAGGTCTGAATATCCTTTGTGAACAGGGAGAAGTGGGGTGAGCCCTAATGCTGATTTCTCCACACCAGACCGCTTCCCCCAGATCATCAAACTGGCCTCAGAGCTGGAGTTCAACATGGGCTCAGAGCCCATCATCAGCTGTGTGGCCACCGGCAACCCGCTGCCTGCAAGTGATGGCGTGGAGCTGCGCAAGGCTGATGGCACCATGCTTAAGGTACCTCAGAAGCCACTCCCCACAGCCCCATGTTTTCACCTCGCTCCCATCTTTTGGCACCCAACTCCACCAAGTGGCAAACCTGGCCGCCATGGTGGCTGATAGAACCTCTGTGCCCACAGCTGGTCAAAGCCATCATAGAGTCGGGACAGATCACGTGCGAGTTTCAGGTGCAGCATCTGACAAAGGCCGATGCTGGGCTCTGGGAGTGCCGAGTCTCTACTACAGGGGGCCAGGACAGCCGGAAAGTCAAGGTCAACATTCGAGGTAAGGAAAGAACTGGGAGTTCTGGGTCACACACTGTGACAGTGGGATCCCCCACAAGTGGACTACATGCCACTCATCTCGTGTCACAGTGGCAATAGTCTGGTTTGAGTGGTGATAAAATATTTGTTGAGGTCTTCCCTTACCTGCCAAAGCTCGAAGAAGCCAAGAAACCGTAGATATCCTCATACTAGTTGTTCCCAGTCCAACTGGTATCATTCCTTCCTTCACCCCCAGTGCCACCAGCACCCCTGAATCCTCCCCGGCTGGTGGCCAAGCAGAGTCGCCAACTCGTGGTGTCACCTGTGGACTGCTTTTCTGGTGATGGACCCATTGTCTCTGTCAAGTTGCTCTACAAGCCCAAGGATGACGCCTCGGTGTGGTCGTCCATTGTGGGTATGTGCCTGTCAGAACGGGTACGTGATGAGCCTGGAGGTCTCCATTTCGCTCAGCACAACCCTCTATGGTGACACTGGGAGGACACTGGTGATGGGGTGGGGGTATGGATTTGGTGTGTTCTCTTGGTTAACAGTTGACAACAGAGAAAACATCACTCTCATGAACCTCCGGCCGGTGACCGCTTACGTTGTCAAGGTGCAGCTGAGCCGACCAGGGGATGGTGGTGAGGGTAGCAAAGGACCTGAGGCTGTCATGGTGACTGAGTGCCTAGGTGGGTCTTCATCCCCTTACTCTGAACCTCTCCCTGCATGATGCGGGGTCAACCAAGCCCCATGGCTGATGTGCAGAGAGATTTCACTTCCTTTTTGTTCACAGAGCCCACAGTCAAGCCTGTGATTGAAGGTTGGTCCATTGAGGAGAAAAACACCCTTCACGTCAACTGGAAATTGCCGAGTAACCATGAGCCTGCACATGGGTTCATTGTCCATCTCTTCGACTCTGCAAAGCAACTGGTCTGCAAAAAAAACATCACATCCATTTCTGTGCTCTCTGCCCACATTGGGGGCCTGGAGTTCAACAAGGAGTACGGGCTGGAGGTGCTGGTGTACCACTGCAACAGCCTGGGGCCCCCCTCTGATCTCTACAAGGTCATGATCAACAGCAAAGGTGAGTGACGTGGGGCTGGGGTAGGGGGGTTTCTTGCCCTATATACCTCCTCATGGGGAATGAGAGAGCCCTGCAAAATCATAGAACCTTCTAAGCTGGAAAGGACCCTTAAAGGCTGTCTGAAAAACATCCTGAGTGTGGCATTTGGGCCATGATGAATGATGACCAAATACAGATCTGTCCTTCATGCCCACACCCATGCCCCGTCACACTTGTCTATACTTGCTGCCTTTACAACACTCTGTAGTAAGAAGTTTCTCAATACAATTACGTTTTGCTTGCATTAACCCCGGTAATTTCACCAAATGGCCACATCCCATCAGTATGACCAACCTTTCTGTTAGACCAGAGGGAAGCAGAGCACAAGACACGTGGCTTTAGTGAGGTTGAATACAGTCTGGTACATGCTGAGAGGGTCGTTAGGTGTCAGGTCTACAGGATATAATGCTTTCTCTGCTCTGTTTCAGAGCTTTGGGTAACTGTGGGATGTGTGCTTTAGGATGTGGAGAAGGCTCAGAAGAGGAAGTGGGAATGATAAGATGCCTGAGAAACATGAGTCCATGTTCACCTCCTGACATCACACAAGCATAGGCAGAGGGTCCATAGAGGTCCCTCAAGCCTGACACAGCTCTGGTTACCACCACTGTTGACAAGAGCTGGAGGGGGCCTTTTCTCCCACCAGTGCTCAGCAGCTGTGCTGGTACTGATGCTCCACTTCTCTTCTCAGGACCTTCCTCCCCACGGTCGCTCTCAGCAGAGTCTGTGTCTGACACAGCCATCAGACTGTACTGGCAGGTCCCCGAGTATCCCAACGGGGGCATCACCAAGTACATTGTGGAGCTGCAGCAGGTGGGGGGGAACAGCGAGCCCCAGTGGATTGACACTGACAATGGTGCCGAGACCACCAAGATCATTGGAGGCCTCAACGCCAGCACCACCTACCAGTTTCGTGTCCGGGCCAACTCCTATGTCCCAGGGGAGTGGAGCCAGCTGGTGAAAGCCAAGACCCTGGGGGATGGTGAGTGGGGAGTCCCTGCAGGCCTGCACCTGCACTCTGCCCCTCAGTGGGTGTCTCACCTCTGCAGTCCAGGCACTACCAACTACCACTACCAACTCATGGCAATGGGAGTTGTGGGTGGGCTGTGGTGTCTGCATGGGCTCCCAGTGTGCGGGGACAGGGCTGACGTCTGCTATCCGTGCAGCTCCATGCAAGGCTCAGCCATGGACTACCATCATTCTTTTTGGCAGGAGCACTGAGTGTGCCTCCCAGCCTGGGCAGCCAGAGCACCGAGCAGTCGGGAGTAGATCAGCAGCTGCTCTTGGCCATCATCGGCTCCGTGTCCGTCACCTGCCTCACCATCCTCTTTGCCCTCCTGGCACTTTTTCTCATCAAGAAGAACTTTTTCCACCGGCGCCGCACCTTCACATACCAGTCTGGCTCGGTGAGTGCTGCCTGCCATGCCAGGACAGTGTCCCCAGCTCCCCAGGTCCCAGCCCGATCCAGGTCACGCTCCATAGCCTCCAGTCCGGATGCAGCCAGACCTCACCTCCACACAGAGAGGGTGCGGAGCCCACCCTTGCCCATGATACCTGCCCTGTTGGCACCGCCGTGGGGCAGAGGGGTGCCCGATGCCTCTAACCTGAACTGCTCCTCTCCTGCAGGGAGAAGAGACCATCCTGCAGTTCAACTCTGGGACCCTGACCCTGACACGTCGGCCCAAGCCACAGCCCGAACCCCTCAGCTACCCCATCCTGGAGTGGGAGGACATCAAGTTTGAGGACATGATTGGGGAAGGGAACTTTGGGCAGGTCATCAGGGCCATGATCAAAAAAGATGGCTTGAAAATGAATGCAGCCATCAAGATGCTGAAGGGTGAGCACTGCAATGGGGCAGGCAGGATGGAAGCAGGTGGGGATGTGGTGGGGATGAGGTTGCATCCCAAGCAGCACTTTGGGCTGAGAAGGGGCAGGAGCTATGTCTGGAGGACTGGTGGAAGGGTCCAGGTGTGCATCTCTGCTTTGCTTCCAGAGTTCGCCTCAGAGAATGACCACCGGGACTTTGCTGGAGAGTTAGAGGTGCTGTGCAAGCTGGGCCATCACCCCAACATAATCAATTTGCTGGGCGCCTGTGAGAACAAGGGTGAGGGCTGTCCCCTTCTCCTCACTGGCTACTGCCCTTTTCAGGAGACAACCTGATAAGACCTGCCTCTTCCTGCCCACAGGTTACCTGTATATTGCCATCGAGTATGCACCCTATGGAAACCTCCTCGACTTCCTCCGCAAAAGCCGAGTCCTGGAGACCGACCCAGCCTTTGCCAAGGAGCACGGCACTGCGTCCACCCTCACCTCCCAGCAGCTCCTCCAGTTCGCTTCGGATGTGGCCAAGGGGATGCAGTACCTGAGTGAGAAGCAGGTATGTCCCCAGGCACACAGGGTAGGGGTGCGTTCCCCTCTGGGGAGCAGATTCTCCCTATCTCCATTTCAAGCCCCAACTCTCAATTTGACTCTGACCAGCCACAACTCACTGCTGTCCTCTCTCAGTTCATTCACAGGGATCTGGCAGCCAGGAATATCCTGGTGGGAGAAAACCTGGCCTCCAAGATCGCTGACTTTGGCCTCTCCAGGGGGGAGGAGGTCTACGTGAAGAAGACAATGGTGAGGGAGGAGCTAGGGGACTCCATGTAGCCTTCATGGATGCAGAGGGCAGGATCCCCCAGCAGTGGGAAGCCAGCTGGAAGCCAGCTGCATCATCCTCCCTCCTTCCTTGGGATGTCCCCTGAGGGTCACCCTCTGTTTCCCCAGGGCCGCTTGCCAGTTCGCTGGATGGCCATCGAGTCCCTCAACTACAGCGTGTACACCACCAAGAGCGATGTGTAAGTCCACAGACACTGGGGCTGGGACACAGACACAGACACTGCTGTCCCTCATCTTGGCCCCATCCAGTCTCACCCCTTCAGCTTGTCCCCCTCCTCATGAGTGGGATATGGCTGCTGGCTCCATCACAGCCTGACCTGCTATTTCAGGTGGTCCTTTGGTGTCCTTCTCTGGGAGATTGTCAGCTTAGGTAAGGCTCATCTTTCATCCCCTCCACCCACTCAGGTCCCTGCAGCTCCTCCTGCAGCTCCAGAGGGGACAACCCAGAGGAGCAGTAGCCAGGGGACACTGCATGATGTCAAGGGGATGAGGGCACTTCATGCCCTCACCACAACTGCATGTGTGTATGTGGCTGCAGGGGGCACGCCGTACTGTGGGATGACATGTGCTGAGCTGTACGAGAAGCTGCCCCAGGGCTATCGCATGGAGAAACCCCGCAACTGTGATGATGAGGTGTAAGTTGGTAGTACCCTGCATGACCACTATTACCTGCGGGGGTTCTTGATGGCTTTAGGCAGCCCATCCCGATCCCCTGTGCACCACAACTGGAGGAAGAGCCCCATGCCTTCTATCCCATGCCTTTGTTTCCTGCCTACTTCTCCCCATCTCCCACCAGCAGTCTTTTTGCCCACCTCACCCCATGCACACACACTCTCTGCCCCCAGGTACGAGATGATGCGACAGTGCTGGCGCGACCGCCCCTACGAGCGCCCACCCTTTGCCCAGATCTCCATGCAGCTCATCCGCATGTTAGAGGCCAGGAAGGTGAGTGGCCACGTGGCCAGTCATCCCCATGGAGCCCCACCAAGCACACCTCAGCATCTCCCCTGCTCCTCACTTGTGTTCCCACGCAGGCATATGTGAACATGGCCCTGTTTGAGAACTTCACCTACGCAGGGATCGATGCCACCGCTGAGGAGGCCTGAGGCTGCACCCAGCTCCACGCAGCTCCCACCAGCTTGTGCCCCCATGGCAGAGGGGCATCGTCAACCCCCAGCTTGCTGGGATACTGCTATGGGGGCTGCCTTCCACCCCTGCCCAGCAAGTGACCATGGCTGAACAACAGCAGCCCCTCTGGAGAGCATCCTCCCTGTAGCAGGACTGCACTGTGCCCTTCCCAGTTGCCTCCTGATGCACGCTGACTGGGGGACGCGTGGGGACGGCCCCAAAGGACAAGTGCCAGCTGCGTGCCCTACACAGTGTCTGCAGCAGAGAGAAGGGCCTGGCCCCAGGAGCTGGGGATGCTGCAGCCCGTGCCCTGATAGGACACAAACACCCAAACCACAGGGTGAGGTGGAAGCAGAAACCCAGCAGCTCCCTGCCCTGCAGTTCTCAACATATTCCACTGCAAGCAGATGGTGAGCGTCACTCCGGCATGGGATGCAGCAGCCCCAGTGTAAAAGGAAGGATGTGCACAGCCTCCAGCTCACACTGCCCCTTGGAACTCAATGGCTACGTTTTATGGTCAATAAACATTGTACAAGGGACAGCTGGCTCCTGTGGAGGAATGGGGAGCTGATGCTTTGCTGCGCTTCTGGAGCACGTGCCCAGTCCCCATCCCATCCCTGTGGGGTGCTGTGCATGACGCTGCAGAGAGGCACTTTTCTCTCTGGGGAACAGCTTCTTTTCCCCAGATCACATTTGAAATGTGTCAGTACCATTTCAGTCTCCCTTTCTGGCCTCCAATGCTACTTGGCAGCTGCAGCCATTGATGAGCATCCTCTGCTCCACCACGGAGGCTGCCAGTGAAGCAGTGACAGGGATGAGCTGCTCCAACGTGCCGCCATCTCTGCACCTGCCTGCTGAGCTGCGAACAGCATGCGGGGCAGCCATGCTGAACCAAAGGGTTTGTGCTTGTTGCCTGCAAAGCCCGGTCACCAGATGGAGAAGGAAGTGGGATTGGACTGAGAAAAACAACACGACCAGCTGGTGCTGGCTGTTCCCCCCTTCCCCTCTACGCCCCCAGGATGGTGGTGCCATGGGGCTGATGATGCCAACCTGCCTGTGGCATAGCGGGGCTGCACAGAGTGGGGCAGAGTGGGGCAGCGTAGAGTGAGATGGAGCCAGAGCCACCATCCCACACCCTGAGCTCTGACATGTCACTGAGGGTGCGGGTGTCCCCAAGTCCCACAGTCTGCCCAGCCCATAGAAGGGGCCTCCCTGCTTCCTCAGTGGCTGTTGTTCTTCCCACCCCATGCCGCCAGCCACAAGGCAGGACGTGCTGCCTATCTGATGGGAGCAGTCTCTCTTGGCACTGTGGTGCTGGTGGAGGGGCTGCAGCGCGGTGGTTTTGGGCACGGGGAAGTGCCGGTGATGGGGTGAGGGGAGCCTCCAGCCAGGCTTCCTGAGCAGCACAGCCTACACTTCCCAGATAAAGGTATCACCCCACAGAGCCGGGGCGGCAGTCAGGGTGCTGGGAAGTACCAAGTGCTACAGGAGGGATGGCAGCCTGCCTGCACCAGGGCTGGCTGCCTGCTCTGCTCACTGCCATCCTGCTGAGCCGGCACAGCCCCGCCATGGACATCGAGCCAGTGACATCCCAAGGTATGTCCTGGGGACATTGTTCCCCCATGGGAGGATCGCAGGGAGCTGTGCCCTGCAGCAGCCAGGGGGGTGTGGGGTGAGGGAGGGGGCTCCAGAAGGGTCTGCTGGAGGATGCATTCAGTCACACGTGGGGCACTGCGGGGTGCCTGAAACAAAGGGGTGCCCTGCTCCCTGCAGCTGCCAGGCACAGTTTGGGGTGGCAGCCCTCAGCCCCATGACAGCCAGTATGCCCAGCCTGGTGCCACCTTAGTGCTCCATGGGCTCTTTCCATCCAGCCCTGAGCCAGCCCCAGTAGGGTCAATGATACTTTAAGCCTTAGGCCCTTTCACTCTTTCTGTAACACTATATAAAACATTAACTGGTCAAAACCTTTAATCTCACACTCCTGTTTTCACAACCATCCAAGATCTGTGGTCAGAATGCTACAGTGCTCACAGGAGCATCCTTTAAGTCACCCCTACAGGTACAGGGGGAGGAAAGGAGGCTTTGAGCTCACCCTCTGCTTCTATGCCCACAGGCCACTGCTACAGTGCCAGCATGATGCCTGAGCTCGCTTTGTACCAGCTGCAGAGCTGTGCCATGAGGGTGCTCTGGGAACCCATGGGCCATGGCCAAAGCAGGGGCACACAGGTGCCTGTACCATCCTGAGACTGGGTGGGGGACAGTGCTGGGGAAGGTCAGGAGAGGATGGAGTGGCTGGGGGTGTGAAAAGGGAAGGGCAGGTAGGAGAGCAGGCTGTGGTCTGCGGGCAGAGCATGTGGCTGGGGAGGAAGGAGATGCTATCTGGGAAAGGAGGAACAGGGCTGGGGGTCAGGGCAAGGTAAGGGGCAAGGAGAGCAGGGGGACACCTGGCAGACATCTGGGCACTGTGGTGTTCCTGTGCTCACTCCTTTCACCTGGGGTGGGATCAGCCAGCAGCACAGTGTTGAGGTGCGATGCTCCAGTTCACCCCTGCAACAAGAAGGAGATCAGTGTGATCAGTGTGCCTGGGGAAGGGGCAAACCCACAGCCCCCCAGCAGAGCCCATTTGTTGCCAAGCATCCCCCTATACCCAGGGCTGCAAACCCCACACCAGCCCCAGGCCCTCGCCTCTCCCGGGCACTGCTCCTTATCGCACTTCCACGTACCTTCCGGAGTGAGCCCAGCCGGGTGCTTCCCACTGATCTCCAGAGCCCCTCTGACCACAGGGCTATTTTGGGATGTTTGTTTGTCCCAAAGACCCCGTGTGCTGGGGAGGGGGAGCAGTGGTGACGTACACATCCCTCCCTGTGCTGGTGGGGGACTCGGGCAGGAGGGGCCATGCAGAGTTTGAGGCAGCCGGGGGGATCCTTCATGCCCACCCTCCCTCCAGATGCCGCGCTGCTGGCAGAGGTGCCCCAGGACATCCTCTGCTTCTCCCGCTCCTTCGAGGATCTCACGTGTTTCTGGGATGAGGAGGATACAAGCGCCATACACCACTGCTACTACTGGTACCGCAGGTAGAGCCGGCGGGGATGTGGGAAGGAGCGGTGACACTGAGGGACCACATCCCCAAATCCCCTCTGTCCAGCTGGCCCCAGGCTCAGGGTGCTGGAGGACCCCATCTGTTCCTCAGGGATGCACCCACCATGTGTGCAGTCACCAGGCAGCGCTGTGGGGGCAGTGGGACGCGGCACATCTGTGTGTTCCCCAGCCAGGACGTGCGGCTCTTCACCCAGCTCCACGTCCTTGTGCTGGATGCTGCCACCAACCAGACCAGGCACAGGAGGAAGCTCAGCGTGGATGCAGTGGGTGAGTCCCTCCTGTGGCACAGCCCTGATCCCTGCACCTCAGTGCCCCCTCCTCTTCCAGGCAGTATCGGGGCCTTGTGGCTGCTGTAACACTGGGAATGCCCCGACACATTCCTGCAGGTCTCATTGCCCCACCGCTGAACATCAGCGCCCGCTGGGCCGGAGCCACAGGGCAGCTCCATGTGTCATGGCAGCCGCCACTTGCTGACTACCCCAACTTCTTCCTCTACGAGCTGTGCTACCACCCCGTGACCCCCGCAGTGACACCCCGTGGCACAGCACCAGCTCAACCTCCCACAGCCAGGGAAGCTGCATCCTCCCAGGGAGCAGGGCAGGTACATACGGGGGCTGTGGGATTTGGGCCTATGGCAGCACCCCCACCCTCACCGTTCTCTTTAGGCTCTGGTGCAGGCCGACACGTGGGTGGTTCTCCAGGAGCTGCAGCCTGGGGTGAGGTACCACATCCAGGTGCGCAGCAAACCTGACGGCACCTCTATGGATGGAGTCTGGGGACCATGGTCGGACGTGGTGGTGGCAGAGACGCCCCACTCTTCTGGTGAGAGACCCCCTGTCTGTGCTGCCGGGGGCTGCAGTGCCCACATATGGAATTGGGCTGTGCAGGGTGTGAGGGGAAGCAGCCCACTCTGCCATGGCTCTCACCTGCTCAGGGGACATCAGGCTGCACTGCAGCACTCCTGACCTGCGCTGTGTGCGCTGCGTGTGGAGCTGGGACCCCGCAGAGAATCACAGCACCCATGAGCTCTTCTACCGGGCATCTCCAGGTGGAGCTGGCACGAGGTAAAGGGTGCAGCAATGACACGGAGCTGTGCCCCAAGCAGAGAGTGATGGCAGCGGTGTTAGCACTGCAGGGTGACCGGCTGCCTCCCTGCTGCACAGGGAGCACACGTGGCAGCAGTGTGAGGAGACCAGCGTGGGGACACAGGGCAGCCACTCCTGCACCTTCCAGCCCGTGTCTGGCAGCCCCATCGCCGTCCTGGTGAACATCACTCGGCTCCACGAGCTGCCTGTGCTCAGCTACTTCCAGGAGCCCTTCTGGATGCACCAGGCCGGTGAGTCCCCGCGTCCAGCATCCCTCGCTGGGGGCAGGGTCCCGTCCCACATCCACATCCACATCCACATCCACGTCCACATCCACATCCCGCAGTGCTCACGGAGGCCCCGCGGCTCGTCCAGGCGACGGCGTCCCATGGCCGGCTCAGTTTGCAGTGGCTGCCGCCCCTGGAGGCGCTGGCGGAGCAGCTGGAGTACCAGGTCCGCTACACCTCGGACAACGGCACGGACTGGAAGGTGATGCAGGGCCCGGCACGGGGCGGCCTCAGGCTCCGACACGGCCCCAGCTCAGCTCCGCCCGCAGGTGCTGCAGGTCCCGCGGGCGGCCAGGAAGGAGGTGCTGGAGCTGCGGCCCGGTGCCCGCTATCGCGCCCAGGTTCGGGCTCAGCCCGGCGGGCCGCGGTACCGGGGCAGCTGGAGCGAGTGGTCCCGGCCCGTCGTGGTCGACGTGGCGGCCGAGGCGGGTAAGGGCCGGGCGGGGCCGGGGGGTCCCGGGTGGGACGAGGAGGATCGTCCCGCTCTGCAGAACCGCCCGTCCGTATCAGGTTGGCTGATCCCCAGCGTGACGGTGGCGCCGCTGATCTTCACGGGGGTGCTGCTGGGGCTGCGCTGCACCTTCCCGTCCCTGTACAGGTAAGGTTGTACGGCGGGTAACGCTGTGCTCGGGGCCGGGCGTCCGCCCACATCGCCCCGCTGCCCCTCAGCAGCGTGAAGCAGAAGCTGTGGCCGCCCGTCCCCGACCTGCACCGAGCGCTGGGCACGTTCCTGCACGACAGCCCCAAACAGAACCGGGTGAGCGATGGGACGGGACGGGACGGGACGGGCCGCCCCGCAGCTCCAGGGCCGCCCCGAGCGCGTCTCCTCCGCCCCCATAGCTCGGCGCCTTCTACAAGCAGCCGCCGGAGGACGCGGTGCTGCCCTGCCGGCTCGAGGTGCTGCCCGCACCGCGCCAGAACACCGGGCACCGACCGCAGGAACCCGCCGCCACCCGCCCGGCGTCCAGCACCGATATCACCAACCACTCCTACCTGCTCATGGCCGGCTGGGAGCCGCGACGAGAGCAACCGGCCCCTTTTCCCCCTGCCATATAAAATACAGACCAGACATGTGCTCTCCGACCTCCTTCACGCCGATCCCGTCCCATCCCATCCCATCCCATCCCATCCCATCCCATCCCATCCCATCCCATCCCCATCCCGTCCCGTCCCACCCCATCCCATCCCATCCCATCCCATCCCATCCCATCCCATCCCATCCCATCCCATCCCATCCCCATCCCGTCCCGTCCCGTCCCGTCCCACCCCATCCCATCCCATCCCATCCCATCCCATCCCATTGATCCCATCCCATCCCGTCCATCCCATCCCGTCCATCCCATCCCGTCCATCCCATCCCATCCCATCCCATCCCATCCCATCCCATCCCATCCCACCCCACCCATCCCATCCCATCCCATCCCATCCCATCCCATCCCATCCCATCCCATCCCATCCCATCCCATCCCATCCCATCCATCCCATCCCATCCCATCCCATCCCGTCCATCCCATCCCGTCCATCCCATCCCATCCCATCCCATCCCATCCCATCCCATCCCATCCATCCCATCCCATCCCACCCCATCCCACCCCATCCCATCCCATCCCATCCCATCCCATCCCATCCCATCCCATCCCATCCATCCCATCCCATCCCACCCCATCCCATCCCATCCCATCCCATCCCATCCCATCCCATCCCATCCCATCCCATCCCATCCATCCCATCCCATCCATCCCATCCCATACCCTACACACCCTCGTACCTCCATCTCCGTGCTCAGTGCGTCCCTCCGGGTAAAGCCCCGCCCCACTCTTCGGCTCAGCCAATCGCAGCGCAGCTCCGCGGGGTGGTCACGGCAACGTGCGGCGGTTTAGATTTGAACCGGCCAATGGGAAGCGAGGCCGCGGGGGTTTAAAAGCCCCGCAGAGCGGAGGGGGCGCTGCGTGAGGGTGAGCGGGGAGCGGAGGTGAGCTGGGCTGGGGAGGGGGAATGGGATAGAGAAGGGAAGGGGTCCGTGCGGGGGGTGTTACGGCCTTAAAGGGGGGAAGCAGCGGGGAAGGGGGGCTCGAGGCGCGGCCTGACGGGAGGGGAGAGTCCGTGCTGACCCTGCGTGCCGCCCTTAGCGCCATGGCGCATTTCGTGTTCGAGGCGGACCTGCACGGGCTGCTGAAGCTGGACACCCCGATCCCCAACGCCCCGCCCGCGCGATGGCAGCGCAAGGCCAAGGAGAGCAGCGGAGCGGGCCCCAGCCCCAGCCCCGCCGGCAGCGTGTCGCCCATGAAGCCGGCAAACCGCTCCTACAGCGGCAGCAAGACGCCGGCAAAGACACCCGGTGAGCGGCGGGATGGGGACGGAGGGGGAGCGGGGCTGTGCCGGGCCGCCATGGGGCGGGGAGCAGCCCATAAGCGCTCGGCTGTGCTGGGACTCGGCGTGGGAGGCTGCGGCCTTGTCAGCACCGTGTGCTGGAGCGCTGGGAAATGGCCCCCCCTGCTCTGTGAGCACCGGCACAACCTGCAGTTATCTGCTGGGCTGCTCCCGGCGTGAGATCGGTGCCTTAATGCGGAGAGAAAGGGGGAGGATGGGAAGAGCTGCTCGAGCGGTTTGTGTGCTCTGAGTCCTGGTAACGCCTCTTGGTAACGGTGTTGGTTTTGCTTTCAGAGTTTGTTGAATGCAGACTTACTCAATAACTCTAAAACAATGTTTGTGTGTGTGAATGCAGGCAAATCTGGAGCCAAAGTCCAGAGCACCCCCACAAAAGCTGGAGGGGATCGCTACATTCCCAACCGCAGTGCTATGCAGATGGATATGGCCAATTTCCTCCTAACCAAAGAGAATGACCCTGCTGAAAATTCCCCTACCAAGAAGGTGAGCGCAGCACTGAGATCAATGTGATGAGCATTGCTAAATACCCAGTATCTCATGATCTCTCACAGAAGCAGACTCACAAAGCAGCCCATGGGGATGAGGGTCCCCACCAGCTCCACTTCCAGTGCTGGGCCTTGCAAGTGGAATTAGTGCACAGCCTGCACAGAGCACAGCTGCTCTGCAGAGGTATTTCCTTCAGCACAGGCTTCTACTTTGGCTTGTGCAGTTTCTGACAACAGAACTTGGACTACTGAGGTTGCAGAGACCAGAGCTGTGACCCTGAGCATTGTGGAACTGCTGGCAGCAGCTCCTCTAGGACAATGTCTGCATGGGGAGCAGTTCTGGAATGTGCACATAGTGCTCTGACATGTGTTTATGAAGCATCTGGTCTCTTGTGGCTTCAGCTTTCTGCACTGATGGTGGGACATAGAATTTGCTTCTTCACTGCATGGGAACAGCACCATGTTCTGCTGATGGTGTCCAAGGAAAAAACCTACTTTGAGCTGCCTACATACAGCTGAACCCCATAATGCAACCAAACTGTCTTCTACCAGCTGCAGTTTTGTTAAGGGTGGTATTTCAA
This sequence comes from Coturnix japonica, assembly GCF_054131305.1. Lineage (NCBI taxonomy): Eukaryota > Metazoa > Chordata > Aves > Galliformes > Phasianidae > Coturnix > Coturnix japonica. The sequence continues at coordinate 19,403,822 of NC_140673.1, forward strand.
ATGATTCTTGATGAGAGTGGTTTGTTTTTCTAGGAGCAACAGAAATCCTGGGCAGTGAATCTTAATGGCTTCGATGTAGAAGAGGCGAAGATTCTCCGCCTTAGTGGGAAGCCACAGAATGCTCCAGAAGGTACAATGCAGGGTCTGCTGGAGGGACTTGGGTACAGAGATCTGTGTGGGGAGCTGCACTCACATGGTCCTCTATCTGGCCATGGGAGAGACCAGCTGGCTGCAGCTCAGAGTTCTCTGCACACTGGAATTTCTCTCATTTCCTGAATCTCAGGGACTAGTGTAACAGCTGCCATGTTGTTTGTGTGAGGCTTCTCATTGCACTGTGTTATGAAAGTTGGGTCATGACTGGCAGTTGTTAACTTGTGCTGCAGATAATGTATTTTCCTGAAGTGTGCCTGCTTCAAAGTCCCTAGGCAAGAAAGCCGGTAGCAATGGTCAGTTAAATGTGTTCTTGTGAGCTGGGGAATTGGAACCTGCTCTGATTCAGCAAGTGATGCTGCCAGTGATGTTGTAACACGGTGCTCTTCTGCCCAGATCTCTTCTCCAGGCCTTTATCCTAACTCAAGGGGTTTTCTAGTTGGGTGAATGGTCAGGAGGAAGCAGGACATCAAAGCTGTTTCTCTGTGCACAGGCTACCAGAATAACCTGAAAGTGCTGTACAGCCAGAAGACTACGCCAGCTTCCAGTAGGAAGCATGGTAGATACATTCCCTCAATGCCAGACCGGATCCTGGATGCACCAGAGATTCGCAATGACTATTGTAAGTAGGCTGCGGTGTTGAGATTGTTCTGCAGTGTGGTCTGATGAACTGAAACTCTCTAACTGGGCTGTTTCAGTTTCTCATGCACCCAGATTGGCACTGACCACTTCTGGAGTGTTACTGTGCTGCCTAATAGTCCACAGCACTGTGTGGATCACTGAATTGGGCATGGTGAACCCCAGGGGGCTGCCCCTTACCTGCACGCACACATGGGAGATGCAGCATCATCAGCATTAGTGAAGATATTTCCCTGCAGTGCTGTGTGAAGATGTGGGTGGGGCTCTGCATGTCAGCACTTTGTGAGCTACACTGCTCTTCCAAATTGCAGATTTGAATCTCATTGACTGGAGCTCTCAGAACTTCCTGGCAGTGGCTCTGGACAACAGCGTCTATCTGTGGAATCACTCATCTGGGGAAATCATCCAGCTGCTGCAGATAGAGAACCCAGATGACTATGTGTCCTCCGTGTCATGGATTAAAGAAGGAAACTACCTTGCTGTTGGCACAAGAAATGCTGAGGTCCAGGTGAGTGCAGTAAAATGAGAGGTGTTGTTTAAGGATTGCTGGAACTGTGGGGCCTGGGAACTAAGTCTTGGCTAGCACAGGAAAGATACAGTGTGTTTTGACTTGTCTTTATCCTTAGGCAGAGGGGAGAGGAGTGTTCTCAGACTTATTATAGCTCAGTGAATTGCTGCCCACTGTGGGACCAGAGGAGTGGACTTGTGACAGAGGCCTGTAGAGAACTTGTCACATCTGTGCCTCTATGTCAGAGAGCAATATTGTCTGAAGGGCTCCTTATGCTCACATCATCATTAGGTAGCACAAATTCTAAGTAGTTCTTTACAGCTCTGTCATCTACTGCTGCTCTCCAAAAGGCTGTAAGTGATCTTCACTGCAGTGGGAATCCTTCCTGTGGTCTTGTGACTATTAGTAGTTACAGCCTCTGCCTTGTGATGCTGATGTTAAGACCAGCATAAGGTGGAAGTGTCCGCACCCAGCTGTGGTCAGTGACAAACTGCATCAGCGAGGCAGACTTCAGGGATTTTCTGATGGCTGGAATAACTTTGTTCCATTTGTGAGAAATTACTGTTCCCATACTGAAGAGGTCGAATGCCAGAGCCTGTGTAGTAAGGTTTCATGGCAAAGCAACAATGTTCCTGTTCATTACCCTCTGGAGAACATAATGCTCTCGCCTCTCTAGCTATGGGACATACAGCAGCAGAAGCGTCTCCGAAGTATGACCAGCCATTCTTCTCGTGTGGGGTCCCTCAGCTGGAACAGCTACATCCTCTCCAGGTAAAGCTGGGGTGAAGCAGTGTCCAGCTGCTGGACACAGTCAGTTGTGAAGAGGTTCTGTGGCTGCTCTGCTCGTGTCAGTGGTTAACACTGGTTGAAACCCAGTGGCAAAAAAAGGCAGCCTTGCAATAGCACAAAACCAGCTTTTGGTGAAAAGGAGCTATTCTGATGCTGTGAACCTCCTCTCTGCAGTGGGTCACGAACTGGCCACATCCACCACCATGACGTCAGAGTGGCTGAGCACCACGTGGCCACTCTTACTGGCCACACACAAGAGGTGTGCGGACTCAAGTGGTCTCTAGATGGTCGCTACCTGGCCAGTGGTGGCAATGACAACCTGGTGAACATCTGGCCATCTGTTCAGGGAGACAGTGGAGACTTCAGTCCTGTACAGACCTTCACTCAGCACCAGGGTGCTGTCAAGGTGAGTGCAGGTCTGCTGTGTGCGCAGTGTGGGGGCATGTCTGTGTGAAAGGCAGGTGTGCAGCACTTGCTGTAGCCCCTGCCCTCTTGGAGGGAGGCTGTCGTGGAGCTGCTGTGCCATGAGCTCTGGAAGGTGCAATAGGGAACAGGCTGCCTTTTGTACTTCTTAAAAGGAACTGTTTCTTCCTCAGGCTGTGGCATGGTGTCCGTGGCAGTCAAACGTTCTGGCCACTGGAGGTGGAACCAGTGACAGACACATTCGCATCTGGAATGTCTGTTCTGGCACTTGTCTCAGTGCTGTTGATGCCCACTCCCAGGTGAGCCATAAGATAAATTCTTAATCACATACAGTGGCTCATAAGGCCTGGGCCCTGGGAAACATCAGGGAGCCAGCAGGGGCTCATCCTTGCTGATGAACATCAGCACAAGTAGCTTGTGTCTTCATGGTATTTCTGCCTCTTCACAGGTCTGTTCTATCCTGTGGTCAACAACCTACAAAGAGTTCATTTCAGGCCACGGCTTTGCACAGAATCAGCTAGTGATATGGAAGTATCCAACTATGGCCAAAGTCACTGAACTTCGAGGTAAGCTGAGCTCTTTGTCAGGGGGAAAGAGGGCTGAAGGCAGATTTGATCCTCAGCTTGGTAACTAGGCCACTGCTTGTCTAATCTGAAGCACTGATAATAAGAAAGTGTCCAGGGCTATCCTCTAGCGTGCTTAGGTGCTCCAATTGTGGGCTGAGGATGTGACTTTGTAAGACTTCAGCATGTTACAGGGGTGATGATGCAGGCTGTTGAGGTTTATGAGGGTGAGGAATGTGTAAGTTGAAAAGGTGAGGGGGAACCACAGTGGTGTTTAGAATCAGCACAGCCCTGACTACACGCTTCCTTAGGTCACACTGCCCGTGTCCTGAACCTGACCATGAGCCCAGACGGTGTCACAGTAGCATCGGCAGCTGCTGATGAAACACTGCGACTCTGGCGCTGCTTTGAGATGGATCCCATAAAGAAGAAGGAAAAAGAGAAGGCAAACAGTGCCAAGAGCAGCATCATTCACCAGGGCATCCGATAAGTGCATGGAGTCAGCGTTGTGGGAAGCTGGGACAGGGGCTTGCACACTGTACAGTATTTTAAATGTTAATAAACAGCTTTAATTTGCCTTTGCCTTTTAAAGCCAATGGAAGAAAGTGCCATCTGTGGCTTAGATCAACAAGAACATTTTCCCTGAATTTTGTTTTGTGGGTAAGAAGCAGAACTGTTTATAATGTGGGGTTCACTGTTGGCAGCTGTAATTCTTCTCAAGATGAAGTTAATGTCTAGTCTGTGCCTCTGAAACTCTCCTTTCCCTAGTGAAGTCATACAGGGACCATCTCACACCTTTTTGAACATCTTAAGCTAAAGGATACAGTGAACCTTGACCTGGGCTACAGCTGCCTGTGCTACTCTGCATGTGGAACTACATTGTCTGAGGGCTGTACCAGGGTACTGTGCACCCACTCCTGCTTAGGGCTATTTGGGGAAGCCTGGAGAACTGCACAGCTGTGATTAACATCTTAGCCTATGCAAAGCAGCTTAGCAAAGCCTGTGCAACTCATAGGCTGCCTGTGCAACTCATAGGCTGCTTCCACCTTCCTTTTAGCATAGGATCATGCTGCACCTGGCTCCAACTGCTTCTGCCATTCAAACAGACAAGCCTTCACAGGTGGGGACAGGTGGAAGTATTGTGTGCTGCACCAGGCAGCCACTGCCTTAGATCATAGGCAGCAGAGAAGGGCTGCACATAATGCTGGCACAGAGGGGAGTCACAGCAGCTGCAGCAGGAGGAAGGATAGACAGGCACAGCCTGAGCACAGGAATGACCTTTCTATACTCCTATTTGTTACCTGGAAGGGCAAAGGAAGTCTAGGGGCAGATGGGGTCAGGGTGGCAAAGAGATCTGTTCCCTGCCCAAGCCTGGGTTGCTGCTTTAAGAGCCTTCCCCCCCTCACCCAAGTAATGGAAGTTAAGGCAAGTTTGCTGCTCTGTGTCTTCCACTACTCAGCCTCGCTTGCCATCTGTTTCTGTGTCTGGAAAGAAGGCTTTCCATGCCTGAAAGTCAGCGCAGTTTTTCCACCTACCCCAATGGAACAGTGGTTTATCTTCCTCAGGGTTTGGCTTGCCTACATTCTTAGCCCATGCTCGCCTCCAAAACTGCTTTTACATGGCTCTTGAAAGTCCCCTGAGCATTACTGGAAGGAGATGGGATTACATAGATACTGGTCCTGCTACCCTGGAGGGAAGGAGGGAGCTAAGCTCCCACAACAACCCTGCAACTGCCATATAGGGTGTAAATGCAGTTTGGAACTGCCTGCCCCCAACAGGGAATAAATGACTAAGCTCCACAGCCCACCCATGGAAAGATCACAAGCTAATAGGAACAATTGGAGGAAGGGCAAGCAGAGCACGTAGAAGGAACAGCCCTCTTTTAAAATATCAAGTGTAAGTAGTTTAAACTCCTGTTACTATTTTGGGCAAAAGCAAAGCCAGTCCTGTCACTAAGAGCCAGCTAGAAGCAGAGAGAGGAAAGGAAGCTAAACAACAGCAGAACTCTGTCTCAGCTGGACTGTCCCCAGCTCAAGGTGTGAATTCTGAGCACTGAGCTGATATACAACCAGTTCAACAAGAACCAGAACCCTGTCAGACCCTACCCCAGGAGGGGCACCAGTAGGAATGGGAAAGAATGTTTACACAGGGCAGCAGCCTGGCATCCCTCCTAAGGGATGTACAGTGAGGCAAGGCAGAAGTAACCGAGCTCTCACCCACACCAAACCCAGCTGCAGGGCTTTGGCTACACTTCCACTAAAGCCTTCCCACACCACAATCAAATTTATAGTGAAACTCACCTGGAGGCCTGCTGGATTCATGCATTCCTCCTTGCCCCACAAGCTGGCTGGCTACCCAGCCCAAGCCTCCAGACTGAGTCAACACTCAAGTCCGGCCTTCCCACTCAGCACAAGGTGATGGGGAAGGCAGTACTGACCACTCTGAATAAAAGCCAAACTTTTTCAGCTGGTAGAGAGGAACAGAACCAAGCTGAGGAAGATGCACTGTTGTAGCAAGAGCAAGACAGCAGCAGCCGAAACTGTCCTCTGTTCATCCCAAAATGCTTCCTGCAGAGATCAGCACACCCTCATAACTCAGAGACGGTAACAGCTTTAAGCAGATTCCCTTCTCTTCAGAAAGCATCTAGCTGCCCTTCCTGCTGTTTTCCCCATAACCTGGGTTTCCACAGTCTCTAATCCCCACTCCACCCCAATTCTGCACCGGAGCCAGGATTTCTGAAAAGCAGCAGCAGCTTCTACTGGCCCAGGTCCCAGCCCACACCTCTGTTCCACCCCAGCCATTCTTTAACAGGGTGGAGCCACTTTCACAACAGGAGCCTTGACACATTTCCTGCCCTGAGCACCCCTCTACTAAAGGGCTTGGAAACAATCTGCCATCTGCTTCATCAGCACAGTACAACCCTCTCCCCACCAGCACAAACCTGCTGCACCAGCTGCTTCTCCCAGCCCTGCCTCCAAAACCACTGGGCAGGACCAAGTAGCTGGAACAGCTTCACAGCACAGCAAGCCGGGGGGAAAACAAAGAGGGCAGAGCCATTTCTCCTTCTGTCTGTTTATTTGTGATAGAAGAGCAGCCCAATCTGACTGGGCCTGGCTCCTTCACCTCATCCTCAAGGCTACTAACACAGCTTTGGTTAGAGCAGGTGACAGGCACCAGGCCCAGGAGAGCTGCTGCACTGCCCTGCTGAACAGCAGAGTACATCTTCACTCAAGCCTAGCAGGATCCACAAAGGCAAGAGGTGTTCCCCGTTACACCATAGCAGAGTACACTACAACCATCCTCAGCTGTGCTCACATCAGGCCAGAGAAGAGCCAGTTCCAGGCAGGAGAGCCCAGCAGCCAACTCTGGTGGCAATTATTGCTCAAGTCTTGAGTTTGCAGGAATGGAAGTCACCCAAAGCACAGTGAGCTTGGTCTCCCTCACTCCAGAACAAGCCACCAGCTGTTATTCTGGATCACATAAGCATGGCTAAAAACACATGCTCAGCACTCGGCCCAGGCACAGGAAAGAAATGCAAGGCAACCTGGGCTTATTACATGGTAGAGGCATTTTCAGGCTGTCACAACCCCACTTTGTACTAGGCATAAGGCATGTGTATTGTACTGGGCAGCTCTGGGCCTTCAAGTACCACACATTTGCTGCCCCTACATTCTCCACAGCCACACCTGAGCACAGACACCAGGGCAGGACCCCTTCACCACCACCTGGGTATACAGGGACCACAAGGGACACACAGCATTGTGGCATGGAACAAAGTGGCACAAGGCATGGTAGAGCAGGAGCACTCACACTTGAGCTGGCAGCAGCAAGCAACCAGGGACAAGTCACTTCATCCACGCAGGCTCTAATGAGCCAGGGAAGAGGAGAAGGCACCAGGACAGGGATCGGTCTCGGTCTCTTCTTTTGGTCCTACTCAGAAGGAAATGGCCCCCAGGCAGAAGGGCCAGATGCAGGCACTTGGGGGAAATTCCTTTGGAAACACTGGAATGGGACTGCAGCCCCAAGTTGTGGTGCAGGCAGCTGTCTCTCTGTTCAACAACAGTGAGAAACAGCACAAGCCCTCCCAAGAGCAGGAGAAGTTGCCCACAGCTGCTCAGAGCAAAGGGGCTGGGCATGCAGACAGAGGACAGCAGGGCTGGGCACAGGGGTACAACAGTCTGTAGGCACTTGACTTGGCACCCAGGAGCAGGGGAACAGGTCCCAGCTGCCTCTGCCCCGGGGCTCTCATTGGCTCTGGGAGGGCCAGGCTGCCCTCTAGTTGGCTTTGACCTTGCCATTGGTGACAGTGCCATTCTCATGGATGCTGCTACCATTGTGCTGGGCTGCTTGCTGAGCCACCCTGGGCAATCGTTTGCCTTTGGTATAAGACTGGTACCAGAAGTTGGAGAAGAGGATGAAGAAGATGGTCCCATAAATCCAGATAAGGTGGATGAAGATGGGAAACTGGTACTGGCAGCTGGGCATGAAGTAGTACTGGGAGATGTGGACAGAGACGATCACAAACTGTGTCTGGGGAACAAGGCAGAACAGAAACAAATAACTTATGGGAGCTGGCTTAAGGATCTCCCACTATACACCTTTCTAAATGAAATTTGTAGGCTCTTCGCCCATCCTAAGTAGAGGTTCTTATAGCAAAGAGCAGCCAGCTGTAGCTGGAAGATGCAAGCACGAGTTTAAAAGCAGTGTTTCTCTATCACCCTCCCAACATAGCTACAGCCCAGAAGCAGCAGGCTGAGCAATCCTCATGCCCTAACTAGGCTGTTAGGGCTATCAGAGGCCACAGTAGGCCAGAGCTGCTAGAAACCCAGAGTCTAGCAAGACTACAGGTCCTGGTTGCATCTTTTATATGTACAAGCACTGATCTGCCCTTCACATCAGAGGCTGAGGACACACACTACTTCATAGCACAGACTTACCAGCTGGATGGCTGTGATGTGTTTTTTCCACCACAGGTACTTCTGGAAGGCAGGTCCTGCTGCTGAGAGCCCATAGTAGAAGTACATGACCACATGCACCATGGAATTGATCATGGCATGGAATGATCCCATTCCCCCTGTTAGACACATTTGCACAAGAATAAGTCATTCATCTGCAGCAAAACAGTACTACATTAAAAAAAAAACAAACAAAACAACACAGTTCCTAGGAGCCCAGCAGTAGTAAAAAAAGGAAAAACCTTCCTTATTTTGCTGATACCAACTCCACGCCTTCTCCAGCCACTTCCTATCTTACCTGGTCCAAACTTTGCTCCCCACCACCAGCTCCAGGGCAGGACAGAGTGGTGGAAAAGGTGCAGAAATGTGACCTGTTCATTCTTCTTCCTCAGGACAAAAATGACCTGCAATGAGAGCCCAGCAACATCAAGAGTCAACACCTTGGGAGCAGGTGAAACAACCCAGGCCACTGCTTCAGTGTCTGGTCTCAGTGATGCTTCCCACCCCCTCAGATCATTGCAACCATACATTAGGTTACCCCACAGCTTTCAGAGTCATGACAGAAGTAGCCTGTGTGATATCCAGAGTGACCTCCCAGTGATATCAGATAGAACTACTGGCAGTTCAGACCAAAAGGGCCAAAGGAGGCACCTACCACCTCAGGTACACTAGGTACATTGAGCCTCAAATCTCTGCCCGAAGCAGTGATTAAGTTTCCCCCAAGAACAAGGCCTCTCCAGTAACTTACTCACCGTGTCCGTCAGTTCAATGAACTTGGAAAAGACAAACAGCCAAGCAACCCTGACCATCTGTAACAGAACAAGTTAACATGAGACCCATGTCAGTCAGAACATGCCCCATGACCAGATCTCTCCACACAGAAAATCTGGAGTGACATTAGAAGCCAGATACCAAGTCATTTGCCTCAGAGGAGAGGCAGGGAACCTGCTGTCCAGACAAGCACTGAAAGCCATCCCTATTTATGAGAGACAGGAGAACTCACCCTGAGGGCCTTGGGGTCCTGTGAGAAGTCCACGGGGTCACATCGCCAGGTGTACCCAGTAAGCCACCCTGCCATCAGAAACTGCAACAAGAGCAGAGTGAGGTCCAACATACAAGTCACTGCATTTCCCAGCTCTGCTCAAAATACCAGAGAAAAACCCACAGAGCGCTCTTCCATGACCCACACAGCCTGCATGGATTGCTTTATATGTGACAGACAACCTGCTGGCAACTCACCTCATAGACTATGTAGAGTGAGAGCCCCACCAGGAAGAAGTTATATAGCACCATGAATTTCTTCAGGTTTAAAGGCTTCCTGTTTGCCATTAGCCGGGGACCCAAGGAGAGTACAAAGTAGACATATGCCAGAAGGATGCCCAACACAAGGAACGGGGACTGCATCAGTGGATAATCAGCAATGCGGGGGTCTGTGGAGAAAGCCAAGGTACACAGCAGTAAGCATCCCAACCCCAATCTGCTAACAGCAATGCTAACACCAGAATTAAGTTAAGGACGTGAAAATCCCATTCTCCAAGGATGGGAGTAGAGGCAAGGGACAACCTGGTAACAGAGACTGGAGAACCCAGCAAAGCTGTCTAAGATACAGCCTGAAGCTGGACTTTAGAGCTGCCTGGAGGAACACACAAATGCCTCAGCAGACACTGAGGCAAGATAGTCTCAGGTAGCCCAAAAACCCCAGAGCTGCACTTACATTAGGACAGAACACAGCTAGGCCTGCGTTATATCAGATACAGCAGAACACATCCCCAGGTCTGTGGCAGTACAACACACAATGCCACGCACCCTGCATCTGCATAGAGCTACTCACCTGCTTTCTTCATGAAGTCCTGATACATAGTCACAATCCCCTCCATGGCTGTGGCAGTATGTCTGTGGAGAGAGGAAGGGCAGATCAGGCAGTTGACCCAGGAAGGCAGCCTGTGGAGCACAGCCCTACACATCACATCTTGAGCACAGCTTCAGGGGTTCTGTTATGCTTACCTGCTTGTCATTGCTTCCAACTGATTATATACCAGCATCCACCTCCCAGCAAAGGCATGTACTACCTACTCCTCTTCCACAAACCCGATCCTGTCTCCCCACCTCTGCTGGAAACCACATCATCTATTACCTGCAGTCCTTCCAATGGCAGATCCTAATGTTTCATTTAAGAAAGCTTCCAGCCCCAGTACTGCATCTCCATGTCCTTGATCTCATTCTCACTGTAACATGCTCAAGCACTAACACCACTAATACCACTAACACCCATGATGCTGCAGAGCAGAAATCCCACCCATCCTATCCCTGCCCCCAAGAAGGTGCACAGAAATCACTTCCCACACACGAGCCTGGAGAAATGGGTCCCCCCACGGCATCTTCCTGGAGGATTACTGCTGCCCCCATCAGGAAGCACATCACTAATCCAAGCTACAGCTGAGAGGCTGAAGCGACCTTTTCTCCAGCAGGGAGCATCCAGTCGCAGTCACACCAGTACCCCTCCAACTCTGACCAGGCAGGACAGCAGCAAGCACCACACAAGACTACCAAGAATCAAAACGGGATCACACAGTGACCTGCTGTCTACCTTCCCATTCACCACTTAAGACAGCAAACCTGTACCACCATAGCAGCAGTGCTAGCTCTGTGCTCACCCACTCATACCCTGCTCCACTGAATCAGGCAGGGCCACCTCCCTCCCTCCAACAGCCTCTTCACCCCTTCAAGTGAGGCTTCAGAGCAGCCAGCACCCCCAGAGACCCTGGGAACCTTGGCTGGCAACAGAGAAGCCAGTTCCAGGCACTACGATTAGCACTCTGCACACGTAACAGAAGCCAGAAAAGCACAGCAGGAACTATAGCATCCTTGAAAGCTACTCAAGGCTTCAGCTGTGGGAAGGTCAGTAAGTATAGCTCTTAAAGCCACTGAGCTTTAAGCTGCTCTCATGAGAGAGAGAACAAGCTCCAGACTTGTCTGTTGAGTTTCAGACTTTGACCACAACACCCAGCTACACCTCTGTTTGCTAGACTGAGTAGCCCTCAAGAGTTAGCTGCCAGCATGGGGACCTGACTTTTCAAGCTCAGTGTTTATCTTATCAAGCTGAGTGAGTCAGTCTTAGTAAAGACACAAGGCTCCTATGGAGCGCTTACCTAATTGGGGCAGGCTGGGATAAGATAGTATCAAAGGCACCTACAAGCTCAGAGCGACATCTCACACTCATAAGAGGGAGACAAGCTTAGAAGCTATGGATTAACACTGCTCAACTGATTGCAGGGAGAAAAGGCACCAGCCTCATCCTGAACAAAGGCTCTGGGCACACACCAGGATTTCTACCATGGCAGAACTAAAAGGATTATGCTGCAGACTTTATGGAAAGGATGTAGGAGTTTTTCCACAGCAGCAGGATATTGTTCTGTTGGACAGAGCTCATAGCAGCCACATTTTTAGGGACTCCAAAGTCCTTGGGTCTCTGCAAGATCTGATATCCACACCAGCAAGCTGCAAGGTCCTACAAGTGCAGACCAAAGCCTACCTTGCTCAGTAAGCAAATGCAAGTAGGTCTCACCCACTTCCACCTCCTGAAGAGCAGCCATGGTCTTCAGATAGAGCTGCAGAAGGATGATTGTAGAGCAGACTCAGGCATTACTTTCTGCCAGGCAGGAGGATGTGAAATGTATTGGCCTTCCTGAGTCAAGGGCTCCGTGCTGTTCCACACTGGAAAGCAGAAGGGCTTGCAAGGTGCCTCATCCCTCTATACAACACCACCACTTCAGGTCTCTCTGCACACTGAGAGGAGTTAGTATTCACCAGGCATCTGCCCTTACCACGCTATGCTACACAACATGCCATAAGAGTTCACAGCTCACAGGCTGGTACAGGAGAAATAGTTGTTCTCCTTTGACTCCAAGATCCTGGTCCCCTTGTGCAAGACACTGGGAGGAGACCGGAGATCCCAAAACTGAGCCTTGATTAGCTCAAGGGAAGTTAAGAAACAGGTTCAAGCTTCCCAAAGCACCTTGGGGCCCAAACACACCCCACATGCTGCCTGAAGGCCTTGCAACACATCTGCTTCCACCTCTCACCAACAGGTTTATCGCTTCTGTCTCAGGGGAAATTTCATACGCAGGCTAAAGCAACAGGCCAAATCTGTCCCAGTAACCAACGCTGAGGATTAGATGCTTACTTACACTAAGCAGTGTGTACACTGCAGATTTCCAACAAGCTATGCAGCCAGTTTGTGCTACTTCAGCAAGAACAGCAAGGCCCATTATAACAAGTCCCAGCAGCCTGACCACAGCATTGTGAACCAGTGACAGACAACAGCTCAACCCATGGAGCTTCACCTCACAGAGCACATGCACCTTCCAAAGCACTTATCTTTCACCATACAGCAGTTACCACAAGCAACACAGTGAGCCCCAGCAACCTAGTAGCCAGCACACTCATTTCATCAGTATTCAAGTAAGAAATGAGTCCCTGTAACAGGCAAGTAACAATAATCTCCCCACTAGTTTAATTACAGGCAGTACCAAAACATTCTGGTTGGTGGCCACAGAGTTGCCTTGCTGAACTGGCTATGGCAGGCTTGGTCCTCATGAGGCTCCCAAGGGAACATCAACCCTCAAAGGTCAGGAGATAACCAACTGGCTGGACAACGAGCCAACCCTCATCCCTCACCTCCAAGCTGGCAGCAAGGCTTGCTGAACTCCACAACCCCAGAGAAAAAGGCCTCCTCCAAAGCTCACCCTTTCCCAGCTCCACCCCAGCACAGCAAAAGCACCCACCCAACCTTGTAGAGCTTCTGACCCCAGAGGGGTCTGGCAGTGCCTGTGCATACTTCAAGTGCTCAGACCCTGCATTTCCCAGTAGGGCCATAGGGATCTACAGTTCAGACGATCTGCTGATGGTAGCTGCTACTGCAGAAGAACAGGACTGAGCACCCCAGAACGTAGAGACTTTGAAGCACATGCAGAAGGCAGCACAAGCTGGCACCTCCAACCATCAACTGCAGCAGTCAGCTCCAGGATGAGATCTCCCTTAGCTTATATGCAAGTGAACTCATCAAGGTGAGCACAACAGCATCTTCCCAACATAAAACAATAGAAGCAAGGCAGTCAGAGACCAGGCAGCAGGAACTCGGGCATCCCTGAGCAGCAGCACCCTGCTCTGTACAGGCTCTGAAGGGGGGCTGCTCTAAGACTGATGTTTACCATGAAGCAGAGAAAACTGTATTTGTCTCCTTCTGCAGCTCTTTCACCTCAGGAGGAATAGAGGACAATAGTCAGTGCACACTTAGTTTCATGCACAGCATCTTGGGAAGCAAGCTCAATCACATACAGCAGGAGAACAATCAACAGGAGAGCTGTATTTAAGTATAAGGTGGTATGTTAAATGATTCCAGCCATCAGTGTGAAGACTCAGTTGGAATACTGCTGTCCACATGCTGAAGTCCCTTCTTGTACCCCAAGAGAAATGAGAACATAAGAGAAATACCTGAGCCCCAAGTTGCATGCAAAGAAGACCAGCCTGGCACAAGATGCTACACTTCAGGTGTGGCAAACAAAGCCAAGAGACTTGGGGTACAGTAAGAAAATAGAGCTGTCCTTGCCTGACACCTTGGCTCTGAGGACTGGTGATGGTTGGACCGACCAGAGTCTGATAACAAGTCCCAGACCTCCCAGCCCATGTGGCAGCACAAAGCTTCCTGGTGAACTCCACAGTTAACACCACCAGATAAGACCCTACTTGAATCATACATCCATTTATTACTTCCTCTGGCTCAGCTATATATCATGCTGAATGAAAAAGGACGTTACAGCCTGAAAACAGATGGTCAACATCAGAATACTTTCATGTCAATACAGAAGAGTTGTGTTCCCAATGAAGGAGCAAACTCTCAAGCCCTTGCTATGCAGCAGCTCTGGCAAGAGTGCTGCCACAGCCACTAGTTGGCCAAGCACTGATCCTTATGCATCAGCTCCAAGCAGCACAATGTGATTGACCTGTCTGGAGCCGAGTAGTTTCCTCGTCCTCAGCAGGTGGGTGTTAACACCAATAGAGGCTTTTGGATGGCATCCTATAAACATTACCTCCTCTCCTTCCCATACTTGCCAGAAGGTAGGAATGAGAAGAGACAGACTAGTAGGCAACCTATGGAGTCTGGGTAGTCATCAGATCCCCTCAAGCTTGCAGGGGAAGGAACAAGCCTGCAGCAATAGGGCTTAGTAACCTTGTGCAAAAAAATAAACAGGCAGTCAGATTTGGTCTCAGAAACACAACTTGCAGTGAGAGATCTAGATCCATACAGTGGGGCTTTTCTTCCCACCAGGGACATAATCTTCCTGAACTGACCAACCAAACTGTCAGCATAGGCTTATTCTTTATCATACCCAACAGTGGTGAGTCCATGTTCAGGCTATCAGTAAAGATGAGAGCTGTCAGGAAGAGGCAACAATGGGAGAAACTCTGACAGTGCAAGGAACTAAGGTGAAGGAATAAAGAAACTGGGCAAAACTCCTTGAGAAGTAAAAGCAACATTGCCACAGTAACTCTGTGTTATACTCACACAGTACAGGGTGAGGCAGAGATGGCTGAGCTACCTATCTGAAGCAATGGCACACAGCAGCCCTACATGGTACAAAGCAAAGAGCACCCAAAGAATAGAATGAAGTAGGTGATGATGGAGGACACAGGGTTAGACCAAGAAGGGCTGATCCCGACACCTACTACTAGAAGTAGGTCAGAGCCCTCTGGCAGAGGAACACTGATCAGCCCTATCTGCATGTGGGGTGGACACAGCACCAGGGTGCTCATCTCTGGGGCTTTCATTTATCATGCAAATAGCTCACAAGAAGGCTCCAAACCCAATCCCACAGCAGTGTCTGTAATCATCACACAGTAATAATCAGTGTGCTGTCCCATCCAGGCATGAGCACTAGTTGGACAGCAACACTAAAACAAGATGGATATTTAAAATCCACAAAGCAAGCAGCAGAAAGACAACTTTCAAAATCAGTCTAATAGCTCTGCCTTGACTGTTCAAAAAGCCCATTACAAACTCAGAGCCACTTCTCACCTGGGGAAGGGCTGACTACAGCTTCCCATGCCATCAGCTTCAGTCTTCCCTATTCCCTGCACAAGGGGCAGCAAAGTCACACACCACCTTCAAACAAGAGTTATGTTCATTGGCAATACTAGAGATACCAGAGACTCCAGCAGCATCATAGCTGTACAGCAGAGTTCAACAGCTTTAAGGCATAACAGGTAGCACCTTTAACAGGGTTTATAAGCATTAGGCCTCATTATCTCCACAGGTGCAGGTTGATAACTTAAAGCCAAGTCTACTGCTTTTCCCACTTGTCCCATACAGAGAAGGAAAGCCTCTTAGGATTAAGTAGAAGCAGCATGGGATATAACTCCCTATGTATACGGAAAAAGTCTATTAGCAAACCACGAGCAAGCGGTTTAACAGATCAATGATCACAGACTAAAAGCACACCTTGCACCAAAGCTGGAGATCTTCCTGCCTCAGTGACTGCTTATGTGACCTGATCTGTCCTACAAGGGAAGGATCAACCTGAAATTAAACAGGCTCCAAGGAAGAACCAAGAACTACCAGACCAAGCTGCATCCACACAGAACTGCAGTCTCTGATGCAGCCTGTTGTTGTTGAAAGGCTGAGGCAGAAAAGGCTGCAGCCTGTCATCTGTGAGCAACAGCAGCCTCACAGCTCCTGGGGACCAACTCCTCCCTGCAGGAGCTCAGGCTGCCTCACCTGTTTGACTGGCAGGAACCAGACTTTCCAGCCCACATACACCCACCACCTGACAGCAAGGCACATGCTGGCACAAATCCAGCACAAAAGCATAGAAACGGGCAAAAATCTCTTGGGTCATCACTCCCAGAACCTCTGGAAGCTCATTCCTAAAGGATCACAGCCCAAGAGCTGTGAGAAAAAGAAACTGCTCACCTCTCCACTCTCTGACAACAGTGCAAAGTCAATCACATAGTAATGCAAGGAAACCAGCATCAGAGCATCATGGAGATGTAAAGCTTTACTCCATCAGGAAGAAACAGAAGACACTATGTCCCTTGTTTCCACCTAAAAAATAAAAAATAAAAGACATGCTTCAAAACACGTCTAGGTCAGAATGATTTTATTGCCTCTTCCCTGAGCCCATTGTATCAGTTTTACTAGGACTGAATCATATTCCTGTCCCAGAGGGCTATACATGCTCTCCATAACTAATAGACTTACAGGGAAATAGAGATGAGAATGCTATGCAGGACAGGAGCACAGAGGCCTGGGCTGTGCTGGTGGAATGGCTTAATCCCTACACTGAGATGCAGCAAGGAGACGCTGCTGCAACAGTTGGCATCACGCTGCATCTCAAAGGAATATGTTGTCAGCAGCAGCTCACACCCACAAGCTGAAGGGGCTCATCTCTTTGAAGAAGATAAGGAGCCTCAGTCAAGCCCCAAGGGCTCAGTCAACTGTTTGACTCTGTAAGCCATCCTTAAGAAGCCATCCAGCAGGTCTAGTGGCAAGGTCAGCTCCATCCACTTAGGAATCTGCCCTGACTGCATTCTAGCAGAAGAGAAGGTGGACAATTTCAGGCAGCACCGCAGGATGGATGCACTGCTGCGCAGATGATCCTGGCGTAGGGATGAGATGCTCTGAGGAATGCACTAGCAGCAAAGTACATTGCATTATCCCACACCACCCACCAAACAAGTGCATGAGCCTTCACCTGCGAGTTGCTTCATTTCTTCCAGCCATCCAGAAGCAACACAAACAGCCAGTGGGACAGCAACAAGCAGCCACAGAAAGGAGTTTATACACTAAGGTACTTATACAGTAAGGTACACAGCCTTACATTCACATTGCCTCATCAGGCCTTGTGAAATCAAAGCGGCAGCTTCACTAACATTGTATATCATCACATAAGGGCCATGTACATGACATACAGATCAAGCTCAGCACTGCCTACAATAAGTCAGACAGATGAGCAGTTATTACATCTGCAGTTGTCCAACATACACAAACCTCATGCACAACAGCCCGGGTACTGCTGCCACCAGGAAAGTGACAGGGACCTCCTCCCACCAGCATTCCAGTGCAAGGGCCAGAGGGAGGACCGGCACCTACACCAGCCGGCGCTCAAAGCTAACATTGTGCTCGCCGCAGAGGCCTGGTACTGCCACCCTGACCGGAGGAGGAGGGCAGAGGAATCTCTCAATGGCACATTGATGCTGAGGGCTATGTACGAGAACGCTCCCCAGCCTCTGTGCTGCCAGCGGAGGCTGCTCGCGCCTCACTGCGAGGAAACCCGACTGGAGCCCCAGCTGCAGCGGGGTCCGCCTCGAGCCGAGCACTGCGGGCTCCGGGCCCCTCACGTTCCATCTCGCTACTACAGGCCGTAGGGACGCAGTTCAACCCCGCAGCCTCCCCCCAGCCGGCCCGGAGCGCTCAGCGCGGTCGGCGCCCAGTCAGGCCGCGGGGCGGGGTGAGGCTGTGCCGGGGCCTACCGCGGCCCTGAGCCCCGCAGCCCGGAAGTGCGAGAACGGCCGGCTCCACAGCCAGCGGGCCGACCCGTAACACGCCGGGCAGCCCGCACCGGGTCCGAGCAGCGCTGCCGGACCATGGCCGAGGCGTTCCGGCCGCTCCAGGCTCGGGGCATCCCCGGCTCCAGCCGGCTGGAGGGGCGTCGCCACCCCCCTAAGGCGTGTGACAGCCCCTCTCCGTGCCTTCCTGCCCGGCGGCGGCCGCGCCCAGCGGCCCAGCGCCTCGCCACCTGCCAGGGCCGTGTCGCAACACCCGGCCCACCCCATCGGACCACGGCCACCCCACGTCCGGCCCTCCTCGCGGCGCCCACGCTGTCGCAGGGCTCGGTCTATGGGACCCCGCCCGTCTCGTCCCGTGCCCCGGAGCATCCCGGCTGACAGCAGCGGCTGGCGCAGACACGCGGCTGCTGCCGGCACTTCCTGGCCCTGGGGCTGCCGGCACAGCGGGCACATGGCAGCGGCCGAAGCGCCAACCCCGAGCTATGGGGCACCCCATATAGAACGACTCTTCCAAAAGCAAACCCCAATTCACCAGCCACTTACACATCCCGTCATAAACCTCCTAAATCGTCCCTCAAACCCTCTTACTTCCCTCCCAGTAACACGTTAAGGGAGGCTCAGCCCCAGCCGAACCCAGCACCGCCAGCCGGCCCACCCACCCCACATGGGCGCACCACCCAACACAACTCACCGCCCGCCGCACCCCGCTTTGCCCGCCACCACGGCTCCCCCGCATTTATATAGCACTGCCCTGCCCCCCACGCCGCTGACGATTGGCTTAGAGAGAAGAGCTCCGCCCAAAAGGGGCGGGGATTTCACTTCGCGGCCAATCGCGGTTCGAGCTGCAGCCCGCCCATTTTGTGGCCACGCCCACACCGGCATCACCTCAGGGCTGGGGCGGAGAGGGGGTCTCAGTTTTGGCTGGGTGGGTGCCGGGTTTTGGGGTGGTGTTGGCTGGTTCTGAGAGGTGAAGCAGCTCCCTGCAGAGGGAGAGCAATAGACAAGTTAATAAACAAGTCGCATATGTTGGGTTTTTGGTTTTTTTTTTCTTTTCTTTTTTTTTTTTTTTTGATATCATACCTGTTTTA